>NC_133408.1:39975000-41175000 GCF_049350105.2 Macaca mulatta | reverse complement strand
GGGAAAACACTTACACAACCAGCAGGATGAAGAAAATGCTTTCCAAGAGTTCATCGAACCCTGAAAGCAGGGAATAAACAAGTTTATTTCTCATTGGCAAAAATGTGTTCAATGTAATGGTTTCTCTCTTTTTTTCTTTTTTTTTTTTAAGACCGAGTCTCACTCTGTCGCCCAGGCCAGAGTGCAAAGGTGCAATCTCGGCTCACTGCAACCTCTGCCTCCTGGGCTCAAGAGATTCTCCTGCCTCAGCCTCTTGAGTAGCTGGGATTACAGGCACATGCTACCACACCCGGCTACTTTTTGTATTTTTAGTAGAGACGGGATTTCACCATGTTGGTCAGGCTGGTCTCAAACTCCTGACCTCGTGATCTGCCCGCCTCAGCCTCCCAAAGTGCTGGGATTACAGGCGTGAGCCACTGTGTCCAGTCCATTGTAATGGGTTCTATTTTGATTAATAAAGATGTGTTGCAGCCTAATTATAAAAATTTAAAATTCACGGTCCAAAACCACAATTACTTTGGCACGAACCTAATAATAGAAGAATTAAAAGAGGCCTTTATATTAGAGAGCCCACGGATGATAAAGTAATAAAGAATATTACAATCTCCATAACCCACAAACTTGGTAACTTAGACCAACTGGATGAATTAAAAGACACAATCTATTAATACTAAAATATAGGAGAAATAGGTCATCTAAATATATTGATATCTATTTTTAAAATGGAATCAATGCCTAATAACCTTACAGAAAACCTATATATTCCAAAAATCTGACATTCTGACATGTTATTCTAACTGGTGGGCTTCAGGGATTTCCATTTTGATAACAACATAGGTGAGTCACACACACTTACTTTTAGTGCTCATTGGTCAGGAAACCTATGTCCACTATAGGATACTGCAGAGCGAAGCATTTTGGAGAATTTAGGCAAGATAATATGATTTTCCGATTTAAGGGAAGACAACCAGTTTTATGTACAGTAATTCCTCATAATATCACAGGGGATACCATATTTAAACTTTGGGGTATCCCCAGGTATAATTCTTATTTGAGCCACATGTGAATTTCAGACACAGAGGCTGCCCAACTTTGGTGGCTTGCAACAGATGTGGAAGTTAATTCACAACCTACTTTGTGGAGGCATAAAATTCAATGAGCACTCATTTAGCATTTTATTTTAAATATTATTTTTGTAAAGTTTGCATTTCCAATTAGGTGAAATTTTAAACCTGTTTCAGTTCTTATCCACTTTCCCCCACCCCCCCGAGACGGAGTCTTGCCCTGTCACCCAGGCTGGAGTGCAGTGACATGGTCTTGACTCACTTCAACCTCCACTTCCCAGGTTCAAGCAATTCTCCCACCTCAGCCTCCCAAGTAGCTGGGATTACAGGTGCCCACCACCACGCCCGGCTAATTTTTGTATTTTTAGTAGAGATGTGGCTTCCCCACATTGGTCAGGCTGGTCTTGAACTCCTGATCTTGCGATCTGCCCACCTGAGCCTCCCAGAGTATTCAGATTACAGGCCTGAGCCACCGTGCCTGGCCTCTCCATTCTTTTTAGGCAGAGGGGAGCAAGGATTGCTTTAAGTTAGGAGGGACTCCCATGTACCCAACACATTTGTGTAAATTTCTTCCTTCAGAGTTCTTCGAATCAGCATCACCATTGTTAAAGGCCTCCCACATGGTAATAATTGTGCTACAGGGTTTTATGAACATGAAGTTTATGTTTGGCTGAATTAACCTTCTTGCTGTGGCACAAGGGTGGCATAGGTGTTTTTACCAATTATGAAGGGGGTTCACTGTGCAATGGCTACCAACTTTTCTGAGTACAATGAGACCAAACACATTGATACATAAATTCCACGAAGTGAATTTATTACTTACAAATAGCAAACAAAAGACAACAGAAGTCTAGGATTCTATATGAACCACTACCCCAAGATCAGGAAGGCTACCCAGAGCAGATGGATGGAGTTTTGACTGTAAGTGCTTCACTTGCAGTACAACAGAGGGACCCCAGAAAGTAGCCTACCTTGGGTTTTCTCTCACGATGTGGTTTGCTGGACACAAGCGTTAAAGGCCATTCTGTTTCGAGCAGGGACTATAACAGAGCCTGGGCTGTTCTGACCAATGTCACCTGATTATCAGCATATTGCCTTCCCAGCATATCATACAGTTATCTTGAGAACTACCAGTAAGAAAGGAAGGAAAATGGCCCTACACCCTTAAAACTGAAGGATCAGGATATTTGTTGTGACAGAGGCGCAGACAGTAGCAACAGAGTGTTCTTGTGAGCCATCTACTAGTTCTCTTGACCGGAGCGTGGCACCTAACTGTCTTTCTCTTTCCTTTCAATGGAAACTGTTTCAGAATATTTTGAATATTTTGAGTTTCTATATCTACAGAGTGGAGGCACATGATCGCTGGCAGTGTAGACTCTCTGCATGGTTACAGGAAAGAGTTCAGGAGCCCATCAATCCATATTGGAGGAGACCACCTAATCCTCCAGAGACTGTCACTCCATCTTCCTGGGGTTAGCTCCACATGCAGTAAGGCCATTATGTCTAAGGCCAGCAAGACTTGCAGTCCGAAGATTCAACTTTTGGCATGCTGATAAGCAGCAGTGATAAGAAAAGCCCACACACTTGCTAGGAATTTTTCAATGAAAGCAGCTGAGACTCTTCTTCATATGCTTCGATAGGGGCTAATATCAAACTCTTTCTTCCCATTTTCTTTACTCATCAGTGACTGAACCATGAGGCACCTTAGATATACACCTCATCAGGAGGGTGTAGGGGACAGCGGTAAGGGGAGCAGCAGCACAAGAAACAAACAAGGCCACTACTTCTCCCTACATAATAACTATTGTCTTGGAGTGTACAATAATTAATAATGTCCACATGGCTGCCCTCAGCATACAGAGATGGTGACCAGAGTAGATGCAGGGACTACAGAGATACAGCCTGATCCTTGCTAATTAGGACTTAAGTGTCAGCTTATGTGCTGCGCTTTTGTGCATTAGTAAGCCAGGGCCTCAAAACTGCCTGCTAAGCACAGGCCAAATGTCATGCTGGGGTGTAATTAAACATTCATGTCTAGGAGATGAGAGCATTTTAGTGTGGGAGAAGATGACAACACCTGAAGACCACAAAATGCTGTGCGGACCAAAGGGAAGGCCCATCGTCAGCTCACGGTCTGACTCAGGTGACTGCTGATGTGTTACGGAACCGTCAGCCGACAGCAGGTAGGTCAAGTTGAGCAAGTGTCCTGCATAAGGGCTGGTCCATTTCGTTTGTGTTGCCAATTGTTTCAATAGCGTCTCATGCACCCCACTGGTGAGGAAGGAATGAGCACCCTACGTTTACTGGCACCGTTAAACACATAACATCTATTACTGAACAGATAAGCCAGACATCAGTTATTAATTACATTTAGGAGGATGGTGTAAGCTCCCACAGGCCCAAACAGGGATTAACTTAGGAGCAGAGAGTGGTATAGCATGAAAAAAGTGAGGATGTTCCTTTTTTTTTTTTTTTTTTTTGAGACAGAATCTCTCTCTGTCACCCTTGCTGGAGCGCAGTGGTGTGATCTCAGCTCACTGCAAGCTCCGTCTCCCGGGTTTACGCCATTCTCCTGCCTCAACCTCTCTAGAAGCTGGGACTACAGGCACACACCACCACACATGGCTAATTTTTTGTATTTTTAGTAGAGACGGGGTTTCACTGTGTTAGCCAGGATGGTCTTGATCTCCTGATCTCATGATTCACTGGCCTCGGCCTCCCTAAGTGCTGGGATTACAGGTGTGATCCATTGCACCCGGCTGAGGATGTTCCTTTGTTCATACAGGAGTATGTGATTGGTTTGTCTATTGGCTGGTAGAGAACTGAATCATGTCACACTGACTGGTAAGACTGTAATACTCTAAAATACAATATATAAACTATCATATCATAATGGTGCAATACTATCTACTACAATAAGAAAGGCATCGATGAAAAGCCCAACGCTATCATATGTGACTGAGAGATTGAATGCTTCCTCCCTCAGATTGGTTACAACATATTGTCCCATCACAGTCCTCTCTCCTTCATTCAAAGTGAATGATCCAAATAATAGACAGAAATAATAAAGAATAAAGGGCAACAAATGCAAAGAACTCACGAGATGATACTCTATGGTAAAATTTATTTACTTAGGAATTAATACCAACTCATTATTAGCAAAAAATAAACATCTTTACATCAAGAGTAGTTTTTCCTTTAATAAAGAAAGGTGGAATGTGTATAATGAACAAGGGATAATCGAAATTTGCCAAATGAGGCTAGTAAGACAATGCCAAAAATTCACAATCATTATTCACTTGTCCATTAATCACAGGACAACACACACAAATGAAACTTACCTGACCGGGTGCAGTGGCTCATGTCTGTAATCCCAGCACGTTGGGAGGCCAAAGAGGGCAAATCATGAGGCCAGGAGTTCAAGACCAGCCTAGCCAACATGGTGAAACCCTGTCTCTACTAAAAATACAAAGAATTAGCTGGACGTAGTGGCGGGAACCTGTAGTCCCAGCTACTCGGGAGGCTGAGGCAGGAGAATCACTTAAACCCAGGAGGCGGAGGTTGCAGTGAGCCGAGATTCACCACTGCACTCCAGCCTGGGCCCAACAGAGTGAGACTCCATCTCCAAAAAAGATAATAATGAAATTAAAAAATTAAACTTACCTTCATATTAGAAACCATTAAAATTCAACCGTGAATCCAGCACATTATCAAATGAATAGACAAAAATTCTACCAACAAACTTAATATCATTATCTATGAAACTCAAGTACTACTGCTTAAAGAGCATTTACAGAACTCTCACCTCAAGCTTTCCCTGCAAAACAAGATGAAATGCCTACTTAAGACTCTTTAAGAATGAGGCACTGATAAAAACAATATACTTGTAACTTGTGTAACATTTCATACATTTTTTCAAACACTGCACCATAATTAATTTACATCAGGCTTTCCAAATTAGAAAAGCTTCACTTATAGAACTTCTTTCCCATGGGAGTTTTCACATGACTTTTCAAGTAAATGTGAAAACTGAAAATATTCTTGCAGTTTCTAAACTATTAGAGTTTTAATCCTGTGTACGTTCTTGTATTTACAAGGTCCAGCCAGCTACAGTGTGCATTTTCATATGTCCTTGAGTGGGCATGAGAGAAATGAAACATTCCCACATTCTGGACATTCATAGGGTTTTTCTCAGGAATGAGCTGATGTCTTCAAATGGAACTAAAACAACTGAAGGCCTTACCACAAATTTAGATTCAAAAGGCTTTTCTCCACTCTGAGTCCTCCCAAATCTTCAAAAACAGGAAAATCTGAAGGCTTGACCACATTTCCTACATTCTTAAGGTTTCTTTGCAATGTGAGCCTTTTCATGTTTATGAGGGAATGGGAAAGAGTATATGTTTTACCACATTTTTTACATTCAAGGGTCTTTATTTATTTATTTATTTAGTTAGTTATTTTCTCTAATTTTGAGATGGAGTCTCACTCTGCCACCAGGCTGCAGCACAGTGGCACAATCTCGGCTCCCTGCAACCTCCCCCTCCTGGGTTCAAGCTATTCTCCTGTCTCAGCCTCCTGAGTAGCTGGGATTACAACCATATGCTACCACACCCAGCTAATTTTTGTATTTTTAGTAGAGACGGGGTTTCACCATGTTGGCCAGGATGGTCTCGATCTCCTGACCTCGTGATCTGCATGCACAGGGCTTTCCCCCAACACCCCATGGCTTTTTATGTCCTTGAAAAAGAACTAAGACAACTGAAATGTGCCACCATGCCCAGTTAATTATTTTGGTTTTTTTTTTTTTTTTTTTGAGATGGAGTCTTGCTCTGTCACCCAGGCTGGCATGCAGTGGTGCGATCTCGGCTCACTGCAAGCTCCGCCTCCCAGGTTCACACCCTTCTCCTGTCTCAACCTCCTGAGTAGCTGGCTTGAGCCAGCATGCCCGGCATTATTTTATTTTTTCTAGAGACAGGGTTTCACCATGTTGCCCAGGTTGTTTCACATTGTTTTAATCCGGGCTGGTTATGAACTCCTGGGCTCAAGCAATACACACACCTTGGCCTCCCAAAGTGCTGGGATTATAGGCTGAGTCACTACACCCAGCCTCTATATCATGACTTCTTTCATAGCGAGTAAGATGGCTGGAACGAATGTAGGCTTTACCGCATCTCTTACATTCATAGGGTTTTTCTCCAGTATGAATTCTTTCGTGGAGGTGAAGGGAACTGAGACGACTGAAGGCTTGGTCACATTGTTTACATTCATAGGCTTTCTCTCCAGTATGAGTACTTCTATGGTTACAAAGGGAACTCAAATAACTAAAGGCTTTGCCACATTGTTTACCTTCAAAGGGTCTCTCTCCAGTATGAATGCTTCCATGGTAACGAAAGGAAGTGGAACAGCTGAAGGCTTTATCACATTTGGTAGATGTATAGGGTCTTTCTCCAGCGTGAGTCCTTTCACGCATCTTAAAATAACAAGAAAATCTGAATGCTTTCCCACATTCCTTACATTCCTAGGGTTTCTCTCCAGTGTCAGTTCGTTCATGTATTACACAACAACCGGAAACAGTGAACGCTTTACCACACTGTTTACATTTATAGGGTTTTTCTCCTGTGTGAGTTCTCTGATGTCTTTCAAATGAATTGAGAAAATAAAACACTTTCCCATATATCGTACATTTATAACTGGATTTCCACTGTGCATTATCATGTGTCTTCTAACACTTGGAACAGAAACGAAGAATTTCCCACATTGTTCACATTTATATTGCTTCTCTCCATATAGTTTGTATCCTGAGTGAGCCAGGATATGCCTATTAAGGAGGGAATGATGTACAAAGACTTTTCCACAAACACTGCATTCACATTTTTTTTAATCCAGTAGAAATGTTCTCATTCAGATCAAGATTTGGAACTTGGCTGACAAGTTGTCCATACTGTCTACCTTCTTTGCTTTCACACAGTCTCTGTATCACATGATTTCTGTAAAAAATATGAAAAGCACATTATTATTGGTTGGTTTAATAACTTTCTACTTATTAATAGGTCTTGGGCTTACACTGCTCCCAATATCAAGGAAAATGCATTGTTATTATTATATTTTTTGCCATGATTGAATTATTTGAAAGTAAATGGGTTACTATTGAAAACACAGCTACCACCTGCATGGCTATGACCAAATTAGTAACATTCATATACACATTTTTGTAGTGCTACTTTCAAGTAAACTGTTTTCCAAACACTGACTGCTACACTGAAGTATATTACATTTTGGGTGAAATTTTTCTAAAAAAAATAAATTTCAAGTGACTCTTATTTGTTTTGGTTGCTTGTTTCTAAGTTCATGACAAGCTAAGATTCCTTCAGAGGACTTTATTTCCTCTTCTCAGTGCAAATTATTTTATCTCTTTCCCAGGTTTTTCAAAGTGATCTTCAATATTCTGGTCTTTCCATTTGTTTCCTAAAATGCAGACCCACAAAATTATCATGAATTATTACAAACTACAGAAACATTACTAGATTTCATGTTCATTGTACACAGTGCCCATGCCTGATTTCTTCACCAAATCATTCCCTTGCCACATTCCAAATCACAAATAGCACTGATGATAGGGAAATACTTCTGTAATTAAGTGAAATGTGTTGTCATTCTTACCTACAGAAGCCAGATTCCTGCAGGCTTCCTGCATCACTTCTCTGTAGAGGTTCTTTGAGAAGAATCTATCAAAATCCATTCCTCCTGGGTAAAGTTCAGAGCCACATCCTCAAAAGCCATGGAGTCCTAGAACATTCCACACTTGTGGATAGAAGGACGGGTGAGACTGACAGCACTGGGAATCTATACTCAATCCAAAAGCTGTTTACATAATTCTAAAATTTCCAAGCATTTATTCTGTGACTTGATTGTCACAACTCTTACTCTGTTCACACATACTCCCTCCCACACAGCAGTACTATTGCTAGAATTGAACTATTCAAAAAGGCAACAGCAAAGTAGAAACACCCATCTCATTAGAGAATCCAGGGAGTAAGATGTGCTGCTGGGAGTTACCTTTTAACTTCACTTTGTACATTTCTAGTATCTGTCATAATAAAGTCCTACCTGATGTGCATAAGGGAGTTAATATTATCAGTCCTGAGACTACTTATTCTTAAAAATGCCTGCTCACAAAATTCCATCTTTGTTTGTATTAGTAACTTACATTTTGAAAGGGATTCCACCAACCCAAGTAATAAGAATGACTCACTGCATTTAAATGGCTTATGTAATATATTTACCAAAACTTTTTCTGCCGAAGGTCTATTATTTTCACTACAGTGGTGCTTAGGAAACCAGACACCAAAACACAGTCTGAACACTAAGTGTTCAATGAGTTTCCCTGGTAGACAATATTTTATACGTGCTGTCACTTATTAACTGGGGAGTTGAGCCCATTCCATGTGATTATACCAAGAGAGAGTAGGATTATTAAATTTAATTGAGTAGTAAATAAAACCAATAATTGATATTTAACAATACTAATACAATAATTTTTAAAATTTCTATTGCACAATGTCAAGGCATTTTAAAATGACATTAATGTCACCACTTCCAGATGCTATTCCTATGAAATCACATAAATTCCCAAATCAGGTTGTTTTTAGGCAGGAAAAATTACTTTTTCATGCGTAGTAAAAATGACAAATGACTAATGTTTTTTCGTCATCTAAAAAAAGAGTGATGGCTTGTCTAACATACTTCTAAGATTTTCAAATGAAAATACTAAGGACAGCTCAGTATTAGCAGAGAGATGAGCAAGCAGACCAACGGGAAGAAAAGTCTTAATGACCCAGCATTTATGTGGAAAGTTGACGAATGATAGAGTAGGCACCGTAGAATAGAAAAAGAAATCACATGCACTTTAAAATATGAGGCAAACCAGGCTGGCGTCTACTTGGGAAAATACATTGCATTCTTCTCTATTCCATGAACCATAATCAACGTATTATATATTCAAATACGAAAGATAAAACCAGAACACTTTCAGAAGTCACAGGAAGATTTTTTTTTTTTTTACGAAGGATTAGACAGAATTTCTTTTATGTAAGAAAACAGTAATAAAGGAACAGACAAACTCAAACATGTTAAAATTTAGGGAATTAAAAGAAAATAGAGTGGGCCGGGTGTGCTGGCCCACGCCTGTAATCCCAGCACCTTGGAGGCTGAGGCGGGCAATCACCTGATGTCAGGAGGTTGAGACCAGCCTGGCCAACATGGCAAAACCCCGCCTTTTTGCTGTTTGTTTGTTTGTTTGTTTTTTGAGACGGAGTCTTGCATTGTCGCTTGGGCTGGGATGCAGTGGCAAGATGTTGGCTCACTGCAAACTTCACCTCCCGGGTTCAAGCAATTCTCTTGCCTCAGCCTCCCGAGTAGCTAGGATTACAAGTGCCTGCCACCAGACTCAGCTAATTTTTTTATATTTGTGGTAGAGACAGTTTTTCACCATGTTGGCCAGGCTGCTCTGGAACTCCTGACCTCGTGATCCGCCCACATTCGCCTCCCAAAGTGATGGGATTACAGGCATAAGCCACCGCGCCAGGCCTAAAACCCTATGTTTACTAAAAATACAAAAATTAGATATGTGTGATGGTGGGTGCCTATAATCCCACTCGGGAGGCTGACACAGAAGAATCACTTGAACCCGGGAGGCAGAGGTTGCAGTAAGTAGAGATGGTGCCACTGCACTCCAGCCGGGCTACAAAGCAAGACAGTATCTCAAAAAAAAAACCATAAAACAACACCAAAAAACCCCTCAGATATCCAGATAAGAGGATACAGATGTGTCCACTGTCATAAATTCTTCACCATGCTACAAGAGGGAAACTGACATTTTGGTGAATCTTTGTAAATCATCAATTTATCTATCACACTTTTATTTCACTAGTAGCATTGACAAAGCTGAGTGTTACAATTCCATTTGACATTACCCTTGAAAAGAACAGACCTTTAAAACTTACTACACTCACTCTGGGGAAGAAAGAAATATGAACTTTTAGCAAATAAAATATGTCATTTTACCTTGCTACTTTAGAAATAGTACCTTTATCTTTCAAGCTGTACTGACAACATGTATCTTACAGTCAATGAAAAACTGAAACTCAAATAAGCGGACAAGCCTTATCAAGGTAACAAACTCAGGGAGAGGCAGTGCTGACTCCAACACAGACCTTTCTAAGTGTCACGGCAGGCCCTTCTATCCCTCGGGACACCCATCCTGTTCAGTAAAGTCCTCAGTGACCACCTAGGAGGCACTGGCACTGCTCTTTGTCCTCCTGTGTGCCTTCAGTGCATTTTCATATTCAGGTTCTTGCATATCCTCTCTGGGGTGGGTTTTCCTTGTCCTTTGGGACAGTTTTTCTCTCTTCACAAGTCTGAGACAATCTAGAGAGCAAAAATCGTTTCTGCCTTTTCCTCTCAATATCAGCATCCCATTTGCAGACCGTCAATGTGTGTCCGAGGAATAAAAGCTCCGGCTGGAGGAACAGTTTTTTTTTTGTTTTTTTTTTTGTTTTTTTTTTTGTTTTTTTTTGAGACGGAGTCTCGCTCTGTCGCCCAGGCTGGAGCGCAGTGGCCGGATCTCAGCTCACTGCAAGCTCCGCCTCCCGGGTTTACGCCATTCTCCTGCCTCAGCCTCCCGAGTAGCTGGGACTACAGGCGCCTGTCACCTCGCCCGGCTAGGTTTTTTTTTTGTATATTTTTAGTAGAGACGGGGTTTCACCGGGTTAGCCAGGATGGTCTCGATCTCCTGACTTCGTGATCCGCCCGTCTCGGCCTCCCAAAGTGCTGGGATTACAGGCTTGAGCCACCGTGCCCGGCCTGGAGGAACAGTTTTAATGATATATCTTTAAAGACATTACGTTGTATTGTCCATTCATTTTAATGTCCTAAAATTTTAATAACCCTAAGGGGTCACCATTTTAGATGAAACTATACCAGGAGATTCCTCTAAGGCCAGGAGCATCCAACTGCTCCCCTGAGAGACTCTACTCCCTACCCCAGGCTGTCGTTGGCGATGAGATGACCCCGGGGCTGATACTCACTAGACCCTCCAATAGACATGGCCACTGTGGTATCCTGGGTCATCCCCAGACAGTTCTAAAATGCCAGGACTAGGAAAAGACAGGAGGGTGGCTGAGGACACAGCACCCTGTAAAGTTTTCACGTGGTGACCTCAACCTAAAGACATTTTGGTAATATGTACACTTAGGAAAGATGAAAAGAAGAGAGGCACAGTGATTTTTTTTTTTACAGTAGAGTGTCAGATGATTTCTTCTCCACTTTCCTCTCATGTAAAATGTTTGGAAACAGAAAAATATTTTGGCCAAGGTGGCTCACGCATGTATTCCCAGCACTTTAGGAGGCCGAGGTGGGCGATCAGTTAAGGTCAGGAGTTCAAAACCAACCTAACCAACATGGCAAAACCCTGTCTCTACTAAAAAAAAAAAAAAAAAAAAATAGCTGGACGTGGTGGTGGACGCTTATAAGCCCAGCTACTTGGGAGGCTGAGGCAGGAGAATTGCCTGAACTCAGGAGTCAGAGGTTGCAGTGAGCTGCGACTGCACCATTGCACTCCAGCCTGGCGACAGGGCGAGACTCTGTCTCAACAACAACAACAACAAATAAATATATATATAATATAAAATACACATTTAAAATTACTACCTGTAGATAGTATTTGAAGGCATTGGACTGACTGAAGGTAGAAACAAGAGAAGGCAAGGAAAGTTTTTATATTTATATTTATATATAATTATATAAAATTAATATACATAATTATAATATATAAATGTATCATATAGGCTGTGCACCGTGGCTTACACCTGTAATCCCAGCAATTTGGGAGGCCATGGTGGGCAGATCACCTGAGGTCAGGAGTTCGAGACTAGCCTGACCAACATGGAGAAATCCCATCTCTACTAAAGATACAAAAATTAGCCAGGCGTGGTGGTGCATGTCTGTAATCCCAGGTACTCAGGAGACTGAAGCAGGAAAATCACTTGAACCCAGGAGGTGGAGGTTGCGGTGAGCCCAGATTGTGTCATTGCACTCCAGCCTGGGTGACAAGGGTTAAACTCCATCGCAAAATAAATAAATAAATAAATAAAACAAGAAATATATATTTATATCTAAATATATAATTATTATACTTAAATGTGTATATACATACATTTATTATAAATTTATTAATATATGAAATATATTTATTTCTGAGACAGGGTCTGGCTCTGTTACCCAGGCTGGAGTGCAGTGGCACTATCATACCTCATTGGGGCCTTGAACAGGTGGCTCAAGCGATCCTCCCATCTCAGCCTCCTGAGTGGCTAGGATTGCATGCACACACCACCATGCATAGCTAATTTTAAAATTTTTTGTAGAGACAGGGTCTTCCTTTTTTGCCTAAGCTGGTATTGAACTCCTAGGCTCAAGTGATCTTCCTGCCTCAGGCTTCCAATGTGTTAGACGTGGGCCACTGCATCTGGTTTAATGCATTTTTTAATTTGCGAGTTTATATTATTTAATATTTTGAAGTACTGAATGTGTTGAACAACCAAGTTGCAGAATTCACGAACAATGGACGGTCAGCTGTCATGTCCTGGTTCAAATCGTCCCAGCACACCAAGGCTAGAAACCTTTCAGCCAACTTCCACTTATATCTCCCGGGGCAGGACAATGTCACTTGGCCAATCTCCACTAAGAGGGACTCTGGAAAGGCAAGAAACTATTCTGTTCTCTATAATGGAACGTGACCAGGGAGGAGGCAGTTGGGAGGGCCAGCTGGGCCCTCCAACCAGCAGCGTCCACCATCGACCAACTGCCCTAGAGCTACACCGTGCTGGGCATTTAGGGCACTGTTATGAGCAAGAGTTCCCATTTTTCTTCTCATGGGACCTTCATGCTAGTGGCAAGAGACTTTTTTTTTCTTTTATTTTTTGAGACAGAGTTTTGTTCTTGTCACTCAGGCTGGAGTGCAATGGTGTCATCTCGGCTCACTGCAACCTCTGCCTCCTGGATTCAAGCAATTCTCCTGCCTCAGCCTTCCGAGTAGCTGGGATTACAGGACTGCACCACCACATCTAGCTAATTTTTGTATTTTTAGTAGAGATGGGGTTTCACCATGTTGGCCAGGCTGGTCTGGAACTCCTGAGCCACTGCATCCAGTCAAGAGGGAGATTTGAAATCAATAAGTAGAATTGTGATGAATGTCGGAAAGAAGAATGTGTGTGATGGGGAGGGGACCTAAGTTATTGTCTCATATTTTAACACTTTCATAGGCAATAACTAAAAACTTAGAAGCTTAAAGTAACAAACACCTTTAAGCCAATTTTGGCAAGCTAGGAGTTGAGCACATTTTAGCAGGTCCTGTGCTTGGGATCTCATGCTAAGCAGCTGGGCTGCATCCTCATCTGAGGCTCCACCAGGGCAGAATACATTTCCAGGTCCGCCGAGGTTATTGGCAGAATTCATTTGCTTGGACCCGCTTGGCAAGGGCCCAGCTTTTTCCTTCCTTGCCTACGGGGCTCCTACAAAGGTCCTTTCTCAGCAGAGCATCTCCCTCCTGGAGCGCCTGCAGGCGGAACCTTTCTCTCTAGTGTGCGAAGGTGATGCACTGTGACAGTGACATCCCATTGCTTTTGGCAGGCTCTATGGGTTAGAAGCCAGTCACCGGTTTTGCTCGTACCCAAGGTCAGGAAGACTATGCAAGGGCATAGGTCATTGGGGGGTCAGTAACTTTAGGGTGTGGCTGCCACCACTGAACTCGGTGAGACTTTAAGGGCTGGTAGGAGCTGGCCAGGTACAGGGGTGAGGGTGTGTCAGGCAGGGGTGAGGGTGTGTCAGGCAAGGGTGAGGGCATGGAGGGGGATGCAGAGGCCTGCACCCTGGAATGTCCTTTCACTCCCTGAGGTTTTGTTCTCCTTATCCCTGAGTACATCCCAGAACACGGTGGGGCCCTAGCAGGGGAGAGGTAGGGAAGCCTGTGTTGTTCATCTGGGGACCTTGTTAGGCAAATCAGATTAGGGGCCAGGCTTTCAGTGGTGGGTGTGAGCGTGGGAGTGATGAGTGTGCAGGTGTGTGTGGGAAGAGCGATGGGGATGGGGTCAGCCCCAGCCACCATGAAGACCTTAACCGTGCATCCACCCATCCCAGCAGCGTCCCTGAGTGAATGCCTTCAGGGTGCAGGTCCTGTTTTACACATGGAAGTGAATCAGAGTGGGACACTCCCTTGCCTTAGAGAGGTCACACTTCTTCTCCTTCTTCTTCTTCTTCTTTTTTTTTTTTTAAATTTGTGACAGATTCTCACTCTGTTGCCCAGGCTGGAGTGCAGTGGTGTGACCTTGGCTCACTGCAACCTCTGCCTCCCAGGTTCAAGCAATTTTCCTGCCTCAGCCTCCTGGGTAGGGGAGCTGGGATGATAGGCACGCATTACCATGCCTGGCTAATTGTTGTATTTTAGTTCCCATATTGGCCAGGCTGGTCCCAGTCTCCTGGCCTCAAGCGATCTGCCTGCCACAGTCTCCCAAAGTGCTGTGACTACAGGTGTAAGCCACCACATCGGGCGAGAGGTCACACTTCATGTCACGTGGGAGGCAGCCACTCAGACAGCACCCCAGCTGGCGCTGGGAGTGAGGGGTGCTCAGCGTCCTAGGAAGGCAGAGGGCTGCATGAGAGGTTCGGGGAGGAAGGACTGGAGGAGGATTTGAGATTTTCACCTGAGCAGCTGGGTGGATGGAGGGGCTGTTTACAGAGAATCACAAGAATGTGGATGAGCAGGTTAGGGCATTAAGAAACCACTCTGTTTTGGCCGCGGACAATTTGAGATGTTTCCCTGTGTCCAGCTGGGGCTTTGGGAAAGGTCAGGGCTGGGCATCTGACTGGGATGGATGTCTCTGGCAGGCAGCAGAGCATGTGGATGGTTTGTGAAGCCCGGAAGGGCATGACATTTCCTGTGGCAGTGCCCACTGCAAATGGAAGGGCATTTGGCCTGAGTCCAGACATATACAAGTTGGGCAGAGAAGGGGGTGGGTCCTCGGAACCCACCGAGGAGCAGCTATGGAAGTACAGGGAAACCAATGTGTGGGGGCACATGAAACAGGAAGCTCAAATAAGATGAGGAAAGACGTTTTAAAGACGATCAGGGCTGGAGACAGTGGTTCATGCCTGTAATCCCAACACTTTGGGAGGCTGAGATGAGAGGATAGCTTGAGGCCAGAAGGTTGAGACCAGCCTGAGCAATATAGGGAGACCCTATTTCTATAAATAAATAAACACCATTGGTACTTGGCATTTCAGGCGGGGAACAGCAAACACATGAAAGCTATGAGGCAGGAAAGGGAAGTGATTAGTGCTTGCTCCTGGTTCCTTTATCAGACCTTAAAGAGATGCAGAGACATTTCAGATACTCCTTGGCCGAGCTCCTTCAGGGAAGGCCTAAGTTCGCTTCTACTTCCCATCTATTAATTTTTTTTTTTTTTTGAGACAGAGTCTTACTCTGTCGCCCAGGCCAGAGCGCATGCAGTTGGCACCATCTCAGCTCACTGCAACCTCCAGCTCCCGGGTTCAAACGATTATCTTGCCTTAGTCTTCCCGGTAGCTGGGACAACGGGTACGCTCCACCACGATCGGCTAAGTTTTTGTATTTTTAGCAGAGATGGGGTTTCATCTTGTTGGTCAGGCTGGTTTCGAACTCCTGGCCTCAAGTGATCCACCTGCCTCGGCCCCACAAAGTGCTGGATTACAGTGCTGGGATTACAGGCCCTACTTCACTCCTAACGCCCAGCATACCTGCTTCCAACTGTTTGCTGAATGACAAGGTGAACGAGTGAATGGGACTACATGACTTCGGGCAGCAGGCAATCCTATTCCTTGGACCTCAGTTTCACTTTTTGTAAAGCAAGCCTTTCTCTCGCTCTCTGCCCTAAAAGCCTGAGTTCTGGGCTTGAGATGAGCGCGTCCTGTAGAGCAGACTCCAGATGGACGTTGAGCTGGGTCTTCTAGGAGGCCAGGATCCTACCAGCTCTTGGGTCCGGTCCTCCCGCGGGACCCTGCACGCCCAGTCCCAGCGCCGCCCCGCCCAACCTCCATTTGTTCCCCCAGGCCCCGACCTCTCCACACGGCTCGCTCCCCATTGACCGGGGGGCGGGCCCTTGGCGCCCGGCTCCGCTGGGGACGGGGCGGCGGGAGGCGGGCGGGGCCGTGTGCACCGGCACGGTGTGTGTCCCGGCCGCAGCCCCGCGCCAGCTGCAGCTCCTTGATCCGAGCCGGATCCTGAGCGGGGAACACCGGCTGAAGCGGCGGCGGCCGCCCCGCCCCGGGGCTCCATTGTTGAGGCTGCCGCGGCTCTGTCGGCTGCTCAGCTGCGCTCCAGTCGGCCCAGGCGCCGCGGCGAGGAGCGAGCGCTGCCAGGCGGCGGCCTGAGGTGAGACGGCGCGACGGGCAACGGGGTCTCCAGAGCGAGCGGGGTCTCTGCCCCGGGCGTGGCAGCTCCGAGCTGGGCTCCTCAGGGTCCGAGGTCGGGATCCGGGGTCCTTGCTCCTGGACTTTGTCTCGGCCTCGGGTGGCACCGGGGGCTTCGCGCCTGCTACCATACCGCATGGGCCTGCGCGGGGATCCTGGTCGCCCTGCGGGTGGCGGCAGGTCCCCACTGCTCCCCGGCTCCCCGCGTCTGCCGCGGAGTGCACTGCATGGACCCGGGCGCTGGCTTCTGCCCGGTCCTCCGAGGCGTGGCTGGTCCCCACGTGCGGTAGAGGGGGCCCTGCGAGGACCCACTCGTGGGGCGGGGTCCGGGTCACCGCGAGTGGGAGACTCCGCCGCCCTCCCCGACCTCCCTCGCAGCGAGACTGCTTCGCTAGACTCACCGAGGGGACTGCGCGGACCCTCGGACGAGGGAGTCCGTGACTCTGGGTGGGGGCTCTTTCCCGGCCCCGCATGACGGCTTCCTGAGTGTTTTGTCACCTATATAGGTGGCTTCGTGGACCCGCGCGCGTGGGTCCTGGCCGCCCTGCTAGTGGGGCTGTGCGCTGCCCCGTGGCTCCTCTGGGTCGACTCCGCCTGGGACGCGCGTGTAGTGGGGGTCCGTGCGCGAGGGTCGCGGTTGGTGGGGGCGCGCTGCCCCCGCCCCATGGTTTATCCTCTCACTTGCCCGGCGGGAGGAAGCGAGAGGCGCGGGCCCGGAGCTGTCGCACAGCGGCCGCACGGACCTCTGCCCTGGCCGGCGGGTCCAGGGGGGCGAGGGGCTATCACTGCGCGTCCCACCGCCGCACTTCCTGCTCTGGCCCCGGGCTGGGTTCTGATTGGAGGGAGCAGGGCGCTTCTGCCTGGCGTTTCTTGATTTCTTCCGTTAGTAATGGGAAGAAAAAAAAAATCTGGAAAGGTAGATTGAACTTTGTAACTCTCGGCGCTTGGAGAGTGGAAGAAACTCTCCCAAAAATTTGGCGGGCTGGAAAATGCGTTTCAAGCAGGAGCATCCACACCCACGGAATGAAGCCAAGGCAGTTACAGTTAGAAGTCAGATTTATGAGGGGAGAGCAAGGGTGAGGTCTGTGGGTGGGGAGACTCCGACCTCAGCTTGATGAGAAGACCTGATGCTGCCCCTCAGACGCGTATTTCTCAGCCACCAGAGAAAGTGGAATCACTCCTTAGTGAATGCTTTCATCAAACTTTTGAAAAACCTGTAATGTCCCAGGAAGGAAAATCGAACTGGACAGTTTTCCCCTTTTAAGACTGTTAAACGTCCCGGAGACAAACAGCAGAAGACTCAAGGAGTCCAAATACTCAACCTGAAGTTCTTTCTGAACAAGAGATGGTGTATAAGTAACAGGCATACGAGACAAAACTGAACTAATCACCGCAGCTGATGCTCCTAGCCCTGTAGCGTGTCATGCAGGCCCTTTTGCCTTCTCTGCCCTCCGCTGTCCCAGACCCCAAAGCTACAGCGCACCTCCAGTCATCAGTTCCTGCCGACCCATTGTTATGAACTCTGTTTCGGTGGCTCCTTTCTCTCTGAAGTTTTGCTTGTTCTCCTGAAGTCCTGGTCTTTAAGAGCTTATGATCTGCAGGGACAGATTAACTTTGGGCAGTACATAGTTAACTGTAGCACAGCTTGAAAAATGCTCTGATAGAGGTGGGCAGGCAGTTTGTACATGCGGGTAAATGCGAGGTCCTTTTTCAAAACCATGAATCCAAGTATTCATACTATTTTAAATCTGCAATTCTTTGACTGTCCGGAGGGTTTTTAGATTAATTTTTTTTCTATTACTTCCTAATGTTTGTTTCATGGTTCAGAGTAATTGATTAAAACTTTCCAGGTCGGCCAGGCGCGGTGGCTCATGCCTGTAATCCGAGGACTTTGGGAGGTCTAGGCAGGCTGATCACTTGAGGTCAGGAGTTCGAGAGCAACCTGGCCAACATGATGAAACCCTATCTCTACTAAAAATCCAAAAATTGATTCGGCGTGGTGGTGGGTGCCTGTAATCGCAGCTACTCAGGAGGCTGAGGCAGGAGAATAGCTTGAACCCAGGAGGCGGAGGTTGCAGTGAGTGAAATGGCTCCACTGCACTCCAGCCTGGGCCATAGAGTGAGACTTCCTCTCAAAACAAAAACAATGTACTGGGTCTACCTTCGGCTCTGGAATTTTCCTGGAAGGCCTTCTCTTCTGGGGTTCATTTTTCTCACTTTTGAGGATCGTAAAGTACATAATTTCCAAGAATTTTTGCCCTACACCTTTAATTCTTCCAAGCAAATATAGCAGAGAAAAATTCTCTTCCCAGCAGTGGTGTAAGGAAGTCTCTCACAGAAGGGAACACATGGGTATGGAGAAGACAGAGGATATACACACACACACACACACACACACACACACACACACACACACACATATATATAATGTATTTTTTTTTTTTTTTTTTTTTTTTTGGAGACGGAGTTTTGCTCTGTTGCCCAGGCTGGAGTGCAGTGGCAGGATCTAGGCTCACTGCAAGCTCCACCTCCTGGGTTCACTCCATTCTCCAACTCAGCCTCCCAAGCAGCTGGGACTATAGGCGCCTGCCACCACGCCTGGCTAATTTTTTGTATTTTTAGTGGAAACAGGATTTCTCTGTGCTAGCCAGGATGGTCTCCATCTCCTGACTTCGTGATCTGCCCGCCTCGGCCTTCCAGAGTGCTGGGGATTACAGGTGTGAGCCACTGCACCTGGCTGACAGAGGATACATTTTTGAGCTCTGCATTTCAGAGTTCTTTTCTCTAGCCCTGGCCTGGGTCCCAAACAGGGAACTTAATTCACTCTATCACTGAAGTATACTCTTGCTTTGATGCCATTGATATGTTGTCCTAGAGATTTGCTATGGCTGCTAGGAGTGTTTCATAGTTAAGAACTGATGCAACCTCTCTTTTGTCAGTTGATGAGTCTATAAACCATGTTATTTCCTTTAGTATTATCTGCCTGGAACTGGAAGGCCAGAGATGAAGTTTTCTTAGATTGTAAGTCTCAGTCTTTGCTATCTACCTTCCTCTGTCTCCCATGTCACCTGCTGTTCCCCCCCCCCCCCGTTTTTCATTTTAATGTTTTTATTGGATAGGTGTCTATTATTGCAGGCGACTTCAAAACATTGTTGGATATTGACAGGATGTAAGTATGAATAATATGTAAAAGATAACTTCTTCTAGTTCTTTTGAGCAGAAGATTTGGTTTCGATATGTGGCCCTATTAAAGCTTTTGTTAAGTCCAAGTGCTTTCTGAACTTCAATTCCCTTACCTGTAGAATGGAGTTAGTTGTTAGTAATACCTGTTCTGCCTAACTCAGGAGATTGTTTTGAGGAAAAATGAAATCATGAATGTAATGGAATTTTGTAAATTTTAAATGAAATATTGTATTACCTAAGATTTTTTTTTAAATGCCATATTAAGAATGGAATGAATCTGGGTTTTCCTTTGAAATCCCAAATGTTTAATGTACAGAGAAGTTTTAATGTGTCTGTTGGGGAGCTTCATTACGATTGTTTTCTATCTTTAATTGGCCAGTATTTTTTATATTTTAGCATTTTGGGGGAATATCAAAATTTGTGTTTCAGTTATCATTAATATTTTACAAAGTTATTGAATGCACATGATTTAGTCTTTAACAATCTCTTCAATTATTTACATTCGCATGTAAAAAATGCAGTAATGAATGTCCATGTAAATAACATTCCCATGCCTTAATGAAGCGTAATTTCTTGACACAGCAGTTTCTAAGTGCCCTGTGTTGAGGTCGGGAAAGCTAAAGGGCAGTCAGAGGTCAAGGTCAGCAAAGCACCACTTTTGACATTTGAAATTCAGCAGCAGGTATCACAGTGAACCCCATTCCAGCATCCAGGAAGTTTCTCTACCCTGTCTCTCCTCCAGCCACGTCAGAATCTGTGTCTGCAGTGTTGGTCCTGCTTTCCTGTCTCTCCTCTGCCTTTACTTTCTCTTCAGCAACTTCTACCGAGTGCCTCTGGTGTCCCAGACAGTGGCAGTGGGAGGACAAAGGCTAATGAACCCGGCCCTGGTCCTCAAAGAATTGATGTTTTCTGTGCAGACATTAAGTTACACTGTCATATATAGTGTTGACAAACATTGATACAGATTTCCTGTGAAGTGCAGAAGCACCATCCTAGAAGCAGCGATGCAGAGGCAGCACTGGTGACTCACACATGGAGAGCTGGAGTTCTTGGTCTAGTGGGATAAACTGACCTGGACATCATTTCAGTGCAGCGGAGTGAGTGCTGGGATGGGCTCTCTCAGGGCATCTGGGGCTGGGTTTGTCTGGTGTTCAGTCTCCTGCCTGGTACTTAGAGTTTATCAGTAAGATGAGCATTGTGAGGTTTCTAAGTGAAAGGAAAGGCAATCACTTACCTGAAACCTGAAATTTGTAGGTGTTCTGGGCCATTTATAATTCACTGAATCTGTTTTGTCAGAACAAGTCTATCATCTATTGTTTTGGATGGAGTGTGGCCAGCCCTGCCTTGCGATGTAAGGAAATCAGGAAACGCTTGTCAGGTGTCAACACGGTGCCAGACACTCTTCTAGTGGTTTCCACATAAATCACTGTATTCATTTCTGTTGCTGCTTTACCACATTTCCATAAATTTAATGGCTTAAAACAATTGAAATTGTATCATCTCACAGTTCTGTGGGGCAGAAGTCTGACGTGGGTGTCACTGGACAAAAATCACCGTGTGGGCTGGGCTGCATTCCTCACTGGAGAATTGTTTCCAAGCGCTTTTGGCCGAATATAGTTCCTTGTGGTTGCAGGACTGAGGTGTCTGTTCCCTTGCTGGTCATCTGTTGGGGGCTGCCCTCAGCTCCTGAGGCCTCTATCTGGTCTTTGCACGTGGTCCCATCAGCTCAGGACTAGCTAGGCCAGGGACCTGGTCAGGCTCTCCAGTTCCCCTGTGTGCATTTCTGTTCTTCCACTCAGAGAAAGTTCTATGCCCTACTTTAAAATTTTTTTTGAGATGGAGTCTCGCACTGTTACCCAGGCTGCAGTGCAGTGGCATGATCTCAGCTCACTGCAACCTCTACCTCCCAGGTTCAAGTGATTCTCCTGCTTCAGCCTCCTGAGTAGCTGGGACTACAGGTGCCCGCCACGATGCCCGACTAATTTTTGTATTTTTAGTAGAGATGGGGTTTCACCATTTTAGCCAGGATGGTCTCCATCTCTTGATCTCGTGATCCGCCTGCCTTAGCCTCCCAAAGTGTGGAGATTACAGGCGTGAGCCACCATGCCTGGCCAGTTCTATGCTCTTAGAGGCTCATGGGATTAGACTGGACCTCCCTGGGTAGCCCAGGATACTCCTCCTAAGGCCTGTGGCAAAGCCCTTTTGCTGCGTGACATAGTCACAGGTCTCGGGGGTTGGAATCTCCCACCACAGTTACTGATCCACTTACTACAGCAGCCTGGGAAGTGCTTTTCATTGCCTCTGGTTAACAGATACCAATTTTTTTTTCTTTTTTGCAAATTGGCAGGAACATGAAGATCCCTTTTTTTTTTTTTTTTTTTTTTTTGAGACCTAGTCTCATTCTCTTGCCCAGGCTGCAGGGCAGTGGTGCAATCTTGGCTCACCACAACTTCCACTTCCCGGGTTCAAGCAGTTCTCCTGCCTCAGCCTCCTGAGTAGCTGGGACTACAGGCACATGCCACCAAGCCTGGCTAATTTTTGTATTTTTACTACAGACGGGGTTTCAGTATGTTGACCAGGCTTGTCACAAACTCCTGACCTCATGATCCGCCTGCCTTGGCCTCCCAAAGTGCTGGGATTACAGGTGTGAGCCACCACACCCAGCAATGAAGATCCTTCTTAAATGAAAAAACCGTTCCTCTGACTTGATGTGAGGCTGTTGGTGAGATTGATAGCAGTGGAGACAGGTCCACAAGAAACGGAGCTAAACTTTGTGTTTTGGAGTATTTTGATGGCCTGCCCTGATTATGTAAGTTTTGCTAAGAAGTCATTAGAGTCATTCTTCTACTGGAAGAAACACCCATATGGGGAATTTGGGACCTTGCCTTTTCAAGTTTTACAGAAAGGACTCTTCATGGGCAAAAGTACATGATTCCAGATCTATTTCTAGAATGGAAACAGCTGCATCAACCCAACAGCGACTCACATTCCTGAGTTTGAGAGAATCTGATTTTTTCAAGGCTGAAGCCAAAAGCACAATAAACAATGTTTGCACCTTTATTCATAGTTAGGAATTAGGTGCATCCCGTGGTCAAGAAAACAACTGAAGGTGGTCACCAAGTAGTTTAAAACCACGCAGGACCTCATTTTATCATGTGGGTGTTTTTGATTTTTTAAATGAAGTTTTCATTTTCCTGTGCAATAAATGACAAGCTCTGACTTGAAATACATTTCCTTTAATAAACCAGAATCTAGGGCCGGGCGCGGTGGCTACGCCTGTAATCCCAGACTTTGGGAGGCCGAGGAGGGCAGATCACGAGGTCAGGAGATTGAGACCATCCTGGCTATGGTGAAACCCTGCCTCTACTAAAAACACAAAAAATTAGCCAGGCATGGTGGCGGGCACCTGTAATCCCAGCTACTCGGGAGGCTGAGGCAGGAGAATGTCATGAACCCGGGAGGCGGAGCTTGCAGTGAGCCGAGATCACGTCACTGCACTCCAGCCTGGACGACAAAGCGAGACTCTATCTTAAAAAAAAAAAAAAAAGAAAAGAAAAAGAAAAAAAAAAAGAAACCAGAATCTATAATCCTAAGGTTTTTAACCTGGCTTTCAGAAATTTATGAAGTCCCCAAAATCCTGTGCAACAATTTTGTGTATATGCATCCATGTGTGTTTATGGGGAGACGATTTATAGCTCTCCATACATTTTCAAAGTGGTTGGATTCCAAAAAATTTTAGAATACGCCACTTGGGCCTGGTGTGGTGGCTCACACCTGTAATCCCAGCACTTAGGGAGGCTGAGGCAGTAGGATCCACTGAGATCAGCAGTTTAAGACCACCAACATAGCGAGACCTCCACCTCTACCAAAAAAAAAAAAAAAAAAAAAAAAAAAAAATGCTGGGCGTGGTGGTGCACACCTGTGGTTCTAGCTGCTCAGGAGGTTGATCACCTGATCCCAATAATTTGAGGCTGTAGTAAGTTAGAATTGTACCACAGCACTCCAGCCTGGGCAACAGAGCAAGACCCTCTCTCCAAAAAAAACCCAAAAAACCGTATCACTTAATATACTATTGTTGTTGGTCAAGTATCAGATTTTGTTTAAAAATTAAATACTCTTTTTTTTTTTTTTGAGATGGAGTCTCGCTCTGTCACCCAGGCTGGAGTGCAGTGGCATGGTCTCAGATCACTGCAAGCTCTGCCTCCTGAGTTCACACCATTCTCCTGCCAGAACCTCCTGAGTAGCTGGGACTACAGGTGCCCGCCACCACGCCTGGATAATATTTGTATTTTTAGTAGAGATGGGGTTTCACCGTGTTAGCCAGGATGGTCTCGATCTCCTGACCTCGTGATACGCCCACCTTGGCTTCCCAAAGTGCTGGGATTACAGGTAAATATTCATTTTTAGCAAAGTTGTACAGGCATGCAGCTCTAAGAGTCAGAAATTAACAAGGCTTAGAACAAAACCCAGCAATCCCCTACCTTACCCTTCTCCACCCTGATCCCTGCTCCTTGGAGGTTACTGTGTTTATGTTTTAGCTGGTTCTTCTAGATTGTGTGGAAGACAGGGAGATGTCCTACTGTGGAAGACAAGGATTCAGGTTGCTTACCCTCTCCCCTCCTCCTGTTGCCCACGTTTTTCTCCCCCATCCTCTCAGTATAATTATTGTGATAGTGAGGTCAGGCATGGTGGCTCATGACTTATCCCAGGTTTTTGGGAGGCCGAGGCAGGCAGATCACTTGAGGCCAGGAGTTGAAGGCCAGCCTGGCCAACACAGTGAAACCCCGTCTCTACTAAAAAATACAAAAATTAGTTGTAGTGTCACACACCTGTAGTCCCAGCTACTCAGGAGGGTGAGACACAAGAATTGCTTGAACTTGGGAGGTGGAGGTTGCAGTGAGCTGAGATCGCACCATAAGCTGAGATCGCACCACGGCACTCCAAATTGGGCAACAGAGGTAGACTCTGTCTCAGAAAAAAAGTATTGTGATAGTGGGATACATAGTACAATATTGTGGGGTTTCAATACCTGACACAAGAGCTTCTCAGACTTTTGGAATCTCTGAGGTGATAGGAGTGTCTTTTGTATGATAATGAGATGACAGGTGGCTTCAGGCCCCTGGACAGGTTCAGGATTAGGGCTGGTTGCCAGAAAGATGAGTCATGAGTAAAGAGTTGGACATATCAGCACCACCCCTATCTCTGGGAGGGGAGACGAGATAGGCTGGAGATTGAGCTAGTCACGGGTGGCCAATGACTTCATCATGTCTATGTTATGGAAACTCCACAAAACCCTCTAAATATTGGGTTTGGAGAGCTTCTGGTTTGGTGAACTCATTTGGTGCTGGGGAGGTGGCACTTCCAGGGACGGCATGGGAGCCCCGACCTCTCTGCCCCGTGGTGTGCCCTGTGCATCTCTTGCATTTGGCTGTTCCTGTGTTCTTTTCTTTGTAATAAACCAGTAAGAGTAAGTAAGTGCCAAGCACTTTGCGTCTGTCACCTCTCTTACTTTTTCAGCAACACTGTGTGGCGGATAATGTCCTCATTCTGCCGGTGACAAAATGAGATTGATGCATTGAGTAACTTGCTCAACGTCACCTAATAAGTGGAATTCAAGCTCTGACTCTGAAGCCTGTGCTTTTAACCAGCATGCTGCATACCCGGCCTCTTTATTTGTTACAATTTTTGGTGTCTCTAGGGCCTGACACCAAGTTGGTCGTTGTGGCCTAGAGCTGTTATAAGGGAGCTTTTAGCAGCCCTGCTGAGAACAGAGCCAGCACCTCCGGATTGGCAGGGCAGGGGCTGTTCCTGCTGGGAGCTGCAGGCCACTCCCTGTGGCCCTTGGCTGATCTTGCTCATCCACTCCCTCCCTCATTCAGTAGGTCCTGAGTGTCTCCTCTATGCGGAGGAGAAGGAGGCAGCCTTCCAGCCCAGGTGGGACCTGCAGGTACACACAGGGAGAGGCAGCTGTGCACTGAGCTGGCTGTCGGCTGGGACAGTGTGGCTCCAGAGGTGGCGATAGAATGTTCTGGGACTGCAGAGGGAGCACGTGCTTGTGAAAGGGAGGAAGGGGCAGGCACCGCAGAGGAGGTGTACTTGAGTTGGACTTTGAGGGAGGAGTTGGATTTCCACAGTGGAACCGAGCAGCTGAGGCTTTCTCAGCAGCTGAAGATTACAGCCAGCCAGCCTCAAATGTTCAGCTTTTCCTGAATTCTCTTCTTTACAACACTGCAGTAAGTTTTCAACAGAGATGAAGCAGTCACCTCCATGTCATTAATGTTCTGCAAATCCTGTGTGTAGTTTTCGATGCTTAGGAGATGGGGGCAGCCTGGGCCATAAGAGAAGAGCCTGTGTGTCCACCTGTTGGTACATCAGTCAGGTGTGGCACAGGGCAGTGATCACTGCCTGCCCCTGAGGAACTCAGTTGTACTTTTATGTGGAGAAGACAAAGAAAGATGTTGTACAGGGAGCAGGAGACATTTCACCTGCAAAGCAAGGCACAAAATACATAGTCTGTGCCCTGCATGAGAAACCGAGCAGAACTGTGTGCTGATTCCCACCCCTGCCTCCCCTCCTGAGAGCGAACCGTCCATTGTACTATGGCGGAAGGCATTTCTGAAGCCTCTGCAATCGGAGTGATCTGTTACTTGCCCATTGAACCTTAGGGGCAGCAACCAGGTGGTGTGGCTGAAACACAAGCCTTGGCCAGACCTGGTTGGGCTAGTTGGTTCTGCCACTGATTGTGAATTACAAAACCTTGGAGAAGTCATTATCTTTCTCTGTGCCTCTCATGTAAGATGGGGAACACTGAGGCCATTGCAGAAAATCAGATAGGTGGAGCGAGTATGAAGTGCTTTGTGTGTGTGTGTCATATGGTGAATGAAATGGCACTGATTGACATTATTGATATTAATAACAGGTTTAATTCAGGAACAAAACTGGTAAAGTAGGCCAGGTGCCGCGACTCACACCTGTAATCCCAGCACTTTGGGAGGCCGAGGCGGGCGGATCATGAGGTCAGGAGTTTGAGACCAGCCTGGCCAATATGGTGAAACCCCATCTTTACTAAGAATACAAAAATTAGCTAGGTGTGGTGGCACACCTGTAGTCCCAGCTACTTGGGAGGTTGAAGCAGGAGAATCATTTGAAGCCGGGAGGCAGAGGTTGCAGTGAGCCGAGATGGCATCACTGCACTCCAGCCTGGGTGACAGAGTGAAATTCCGTCTTGAAAAAAAAAAAAAAAAAAAAAAAAAAAACCTGGTAAAGTGTTTTACCCAGCCTAGGTACATGTGGTAGAGCTGAATGAAAGCTTAGAGAAAGATGACTCGAGAACTAGCCCAGCAGAAGAATCAGGCGGAATGTGTTGTTACTGAGTAAGTGAAATTTGCACCTGCTTTCTCCCAGGCCTCGTTGAGTTGTGTACAACAGAGAGCTCAGGTGTTGGGGGCAGTTGACTGGTTGAAGAATGCATTGCTATTATGTGAGGAACATTGGGCTTTGAAAAAGCAGAACTGGATCCACGTTCCTGCCTGGTAACTCTAACTATCATCTAGTTTGTAAAGGGGAATGCAGTTCACTGAAAAATTCTTATGACAGTGGGGAAAGGATTGGGCCTCTGCATTGGTTTGTGTAATATAGGTCATATGAAAGAGCATTTAGGCTAGAGGGAGAATTTTCATCTCTATAACTTTACTTTCACAGGACAATTCCATCACGATTTGAAGATTTTTGAGTCAAAACTACATTGTTCTGCTATGTGTTTTGGGGCAAATTTATACATAAAATTTGCTTAAATATTTCAGATGATAAAAGAATATATGTGTGGGGTAAAAAGCTGAAATTTGCATTCCCCCTTCTCTAGAAGTAACCATTGTGAATAGTTAAGTCTGTGTTCCAGCTATTTTGTATACTATAAATACACTGTGAACATTTGAGTGTATATAGACATGTATGTTACACACATTTTTAGAGATGGAATATTGCTCTGTTGCCCATGCTACTCTCAAACTCCTGGGCTCAAGTGACCCTCTCACCTCAGCGTCCCAAAGTTTTGGAATTACAGGCATGAGCCACCACGCCTGGCCTGCATGAGTATATTTAGTAATTGCTAAGTTACTCTGTTCAATACGTGTCTACTGAACTCCTCATGTGCCAAGCATTGTTCTGAAAACCTTATATGCACCAATTCACTTAATTTTTAGAGCAGCTCTATTATTGTGGCCCTTTTACAGTGAGGAAACTGAACCACAGAGAGGCTGGGGACGTTGTCTAACATCACACAGCCAGTGCTGTTGGAATTGAGGTTTGAACCCAGACAGCTGGCTTCAGATCTCTTAGCTGGTATCATAGATGGTACACCCAAACCTTAGGGCCGCCTCCCAAGCCTTGCCTCCGACACGGGCTCGCCTGAGCTCTTCGAGAGCCGTGTATGTGAGGTTTCTTTCCTCTTTAAGAACACAAGTCTTGGAATTGTCCCAGACCCTGGTAGGACCTCTTGAGGACCAAAAACAGGGATTCTTCAAGCCTGCCCCAGGGGCCAGATCTCTGATTTAGCTACTTGGAAGGTAGACGTGGAAGAGAGTAATTTTGCCAGAACAAAATGTCAGGATGGCTGGGCTGACTCGGCCAGACGCAGTGGCTCATGCCTGTAATCCCAGCACTCTGGGAGGCCGAGGCAGGTGGATCATCTGAGGTCAGGAGTTCAAGAGCAGCCTGGCCAAGAAGTTGAAATTCCCTCTCTACTAAAAATATAAAAATTAGCTGGGCGTGGTGGCAGGTGCCTGTAATCCCAGGTACTTGAAAGGCTGAGGCAGGAGAATTACTTAAACCCGGGAGGCAGAGGTGGCAGTGAGCTAAGATTACACCACTGCACTCCAGCTTGGGTGACAGAGCGAGACTCCATCTCAAAAAACAAGAAGAAGAAGAAGGGGGAAGGCGAATGGCTGCGCTGCCTCATAGGAAAGAGGCCTTACAGCAGCCGTAGGACCTTGGCCACTTGGGTGGAAAGGAAGGAAGGAAGAGCTTCACCCATGGCGGTGACCTGGACTGCAGAAACCACACTAAACATCCACATCCTGGAGCCTGGCCACCCCATTTGCTTCTCTTCTCCTTGGGTAGAGGGTGTGGGGAGCTTTCTACCCTGGAGGCTGAGCAGCGCAGCTTCTAACCAGGGTAGGCGTTTGTCTGTCCCTGGGAATACAGACAGCATTCTCATAAGCAGCCCAAATACTCCTGAACAGCTTTTTGTAGGGTGGGGCGGGGCGGAGCAGAGTGTGATTTTGACTCATAGGTACCTTTTCCACTTTCACTACTGATAACTGTGTTACAGATTAAAGTTTTGTTTTTGATACTGAAGAGGGCTTAAGAGAGTGAGCTATTATGGCACATCTAAGTCTGCTAAAATAGAACCACGGGGTAGTGTAGGAGAATCTATTCTAAATTATGGATCATATATGGTGAACTTTAAAAGCCATATGTACCTAAGTTGAAAAATCAAATCATGTCTTGTATTTGGGTGACCCTGGTAATTCTGGATGCCACTGCGCCTTGTGTGAACACAGGATGCTGAGGTGTAGGGATCAACAGGCTTTTTCAGGACATCTTGCGCTTCTCCCTTGGGGTAAAGTGGGGCGGCAGTAGGAGCGCACAGCTGTTGGGCCCCTAATATTTGTCAGCTGGTTTACATGTGGGATTCCATTTAATGTAATCTTGGAGGTAAAATTATTTTATTGAAGATGAAGATAGAGGCTTAAAGAAATTAAGAAAATTGTTCAAGATCACGTCATTTGTTTTGTTTTGCTTTGTTTTGTTTTGTTTTGTTTTGAGACAGAGTTTTGCTCTTCTTGCCCAGGCTGGAGTGCAATGGTGCAATCTCGGCTCACCACAACCTCTGCTTCCCAGGTTCAAGTAATTCTCCTGCCTCAGCCTCCCGAGTAGCTGGGATGACAGGCATGCACCACCACGCCAGGCTGATTTTGTATTTTTTGTAGGGACGGAGTTTTTCTATGTTGGTTAGGTTGGTCTTGAACTCCCAACCTCGGTTGATCCGCCCCACTCGGCCTCCCCAAGTGCTGGGATTACAGGTGTGAGCCACCACGTGTGGCCAAGGCCATGTAATTTCTTAAGTGCAAAGATGAAGTACTTGATGAACCCAGAAGTTTGACTTCAAGGCCCTTGATCTTTCCATAACACGTGGTTCATTTCCTGGTTGGTGGGGAGTGACTGAAAAACTCAAGGAAGCTGTGTTTTGTGGAAAGAGGACCTGAGGGGTGTATGGTCTTTCCAGGCTTGGAATCTGCCATGCTGGGCTTCTGAATTGTATAGCTTGGCCATATAGAGAGAAGCCCCTCATTTAAGACTTATTTTTGGGGGGAAATAAAGGAAGGCCGCCCACATGAGACAGGCAGAGGCGACTTTCTCACAGCTGCTGTGGCAAGAAAGTCAGCACCATCACTTGCATGTGGCAGAGACTGACATGCAAGTGAGTGGCGGATGAGGAGTGGGGAAGCTTCAGGATGGAAAAGAACGGCTCCCAGTGGAGGCTGTTGTGGGGGCTGGAGGCGGCTGTGCAGAAGCGGGGTGTCCTTGGTTCATTAGGGACGTATTTGGCTTTCTCTGAATGATCCTAACTGGAAACAGGGGCCAAAATTAGTGTGGCTGTCAGTTTTGAGTCAAGTCCTGGCCACGTGGGACAGAGTTGTGGTTTAGTTTCTGGGTTGTGGAGAGAGAGCAGTCTGGCTTCCTGTCTGATGTGCTAGCCTGGCTGGCCTCCTGGCTGTTGACTGTAGATAGGAGATTGGTTTCCTGGGTGGGCAGCTACAGGTTGTGGTCTGAGTTCTGTCTTTATACATATGATCAGGCATGGACTGTTTGTATATTCAGTCCCTCATTCTTCTTGTCAGTAAAAATATCAAATGACAAATTGGATACATTGTGAACTTTTTAGATGTCTGTGTCCCCTGGAAGAAGTTTTCACGTTCACATTTAATCAGAATGAATATAAACAATTGAGCCATTTATCTTGAAGGTTTAAAATAGGAAATCTTCAACAATACTACCTCGGCGCCATTGCCTCTCTGTCCATCGTTAGGGAATGTGTTTTTATCCACCGCCGGCTCATCGTCCACCAGTTTGTGGTTGATCCAGTTCTCTATACGTCTTGTCTTGTGTGTATCTCATTGTTTGCTAGTGTTAGCTTTCCCCTTCGTCAGTGTAGTTTATTTGTGTAGCCTCTGTTGGTAGGAAGTTATTTGTGGAATTTGTGAATGGAAGGGACCTTGGAGGTCTGCTAGGTCATCCCAGTGATTTTAGAGATAAACGGAAATACAGGGAAATGTTCCAGCTTTTTTGGTGGCAAAACCAGGAATAGAAAGCAGTGTTCTTTGTGCCACAATGTCATTGAAAGACAGCTCAATGTGGGCCTAAAGTGCAGAGTAACTAACTTTCATTTATCTCTGCTTCTGACTCTTGTTATCAGACATTTTAAATTGACCTTAATGTGTTAGCAGAAATATGAAAAGTCCTGACTTGTTTACATATAAGGTAGTTTGTCGCCTCCTCATTTGGTTGTTTTTTTCAACAGGATTGAAAAGACATTGTTCTAAACTGAATGTTTATGTCTCCCCCAGATTCTTGTACTGCAGCCCTAACTGCCAGTGTGATGGTATTAGGGGGTAGGACCTTTGGGAAGTGATTAGGGTTAGATGAGGTCATGAGTGTGGGCCCTGGTCTGACAGGATTAGTGCCCTTAGAAGAAGAGAAACCAGGCCGGGTGTGGTGGCTCACACCTGTAATCTCAGCACTTTGGGAGGCCAAGGTGGGGAGATCACGGGGTCAGGAGATTGAGACCATCCTGAAACCCTGTTTCTACTAAAAATACAAAAATTAGTTGGGTGTGGTGACACGTGCCTGTAATCCCAGCTACTCGGGAGGCTGAGGCAGGAGGGTTGCTTGAACCAGAGAGTCAGAGGTTGCAGTGAGCTGAGATTGTGCCACTGCACTCCAGCCTGGTGACAGAATGAGACTCTGTCTCAAAAAAAAAAAAGAGAAAGCAGAGAGCTCCCACTGCCCTGGTGTGAGGAAACAAGAAGAAAGGTGGCTGTCTGCAAGCCAGGAAGAGGTTCCTGTCCTGGAACTGAGTTGGCCAACACTTTGATCTTGGACTTCCAGCCTCCAGAGCTGTGAGAAATAAACTAATGTTTAAACCACACAGCCTATGGTATTTTTTATGGTATTTGCCTACGGTATTATGGCCATCTGATTTGACTGATACAGAGATGGTTCCAGAATACTGTAGCCTGTATCTAAGTTGGTGATGCCATGAAAATAAATGTGATAGTTCATTCCTTTATATAAAGATAGCGCTGTGAGCCCAGGGCCTTTGCTCATGTCTTAGTTGAGTCTTGTTTTCTTATAATAGCTTCCTAATTTCTCTTTTCCCCCTCTAATTTATATTATATATCTGGATTAAATCATATATGGTATGATTTTATACTTCATGTCTATACAAACTTTTAGTGATTTTATTTCATTTGATTTGATTTTTGAGACATGCCCTTGCTCTGTTGCTCAAGCTGGAATGCAGGCATGCCATGACAGTTCACTGTAACCCTAAATTCCTGGGCTCAAGTGATCCTCCCGCCTCAGCCTCCTGAGTAGCTGGGACTACAGGTGTGCTATCCTGCCTAGCTAATTTTTAAATTTTTTGTAAGAACAGAGTCTTGCTGTGTTGTCCAGAGTGGTTTCAAACTCCTGACCTCAAGCAGTCCTCTCGCCTCAGCCTCTCAAAGCACTGGATTACAGGCATAAGCCGCCACACCCGGCCCAGTGATTTTTCATTGTTAAGATCAAGGATGGGTTCCCTGGCTTGGCATCAATGCTCATGATCAGGGCGTGATATGCAAGTTTGGGTTTCAGTGTTTCCATTCCCGCCATCAGCCTTGCACTCCAGCTTCTTGTCTAAGCCCTGTTCTGAAGCCTATCCTGAGAGCTGCACTTAGAATTTATACCTTCTCATCTCTTCATCGTCTTCGCCTATGTTCTTATCTCCATCTGGGACATCGTCTTCGCCTATGTTCTTATCTCCATCTGGGACATCATCTCCACCCTTCTGCCTCTTTAAATCTTCTCCATCCTTCAAGACTTGAAATACTCACTTCCTTTCCATCATCCCTGCTCTGACATCCAAGCTAGAATTAATCTTTCTTCCTTTGAACTCTGATAGTGCTTAATGTTTTTCATCCTTTTATTATACAGCAGTCCTGTGTGTTAGATATTATTATTCTCCCAGTTTTTCATAGTTACTTTGAAAATATTTGCTGTAGTCATATATTTTGAATATGTAATATGAGTGACATTCAAAAGGTCCTGGAGAGTGAAAGACAGTCCTACTCCCATCACTGCCCTGTGACCACTGTTGCCAGTTTTTGTTTGTTTGTTTGTTTGTTTGTTTTTCAAAGGCAGAGTCTTGCTCTGTCACCAGGCTGGCGTGATCTCAGCTCACTGCAACCTTCGCCTCCCAGGTTCAAGCGGTTCTCCTGCCTCAACCTCCTGAGTAGCTGGGACTGCAGGTGTGCGCCACCACGCCCAGATAAGTTTTGTATTTTTAGTAGAGACGGGATTTCATCATGTTGGCCAGGATGGTCTGGATATCTTGGCCTCGCGATCCACCTGCCTCAGCCTCTCAAAGTGCTGGGATTACACACGTGAGCCACTGCGCCCAGCCTATGTGTCTTGTTTTTAAAAACACAGATGTTGGCATAAGATAAACATGGTTGTCCAGTGGTAAGTATTTAGGTTGTTCCCAACCTTTTCGATTAATCACTGCTGAGTTGTATATAATTCTTGCATATTTGCGTGAATATGTTCATAGGATGCATTGCTAGAAATGGAATTGTGGGATCCAGGGTTCTGCACATTTTAAATGTTGATGGGTGTTGCTGGATTCCCTTCCATTAGGGCCATACCATTATCTCACTGTCAATGTGTAAGGGCGCCTATTTCTATTTCCTTGCCAACAGTTTCTTCTCATCTGTTTTCTTTGACATCACACACACACAAATAGCCTCCTTGTTCCAAAAACATGGACATTTTACATTTCTAGTTAAAGTGTGCGCACACTGACTGAAGCTCTGTGTTGCAGTGATGTATGCTGCTAGGATTGTGGCTTTGTTTTGAATTTGCTAGCCAGGCTATGACTTTCCAGTCAGGTATTTTTTGTTTTGTTCATGCTGTTGCTGTCGTTGGGCTGTGTGAATTTCCCTCCACTGCCCAGCCAGATTTCCTTTCCGGTGGGCGGGTTAGTGTCTCATCCGGAAGCCCTGTTTCCTAGTGACCTGGGCCGAGTGTCTCATTCGGCAGCCCTGTTTCCTGGTGACCTGGGCCGAGTGTCTCATCTGGCAGCCCTGTGTCCTCGTGATCTGGGCTGAGTGCCTCCATGAGAAGTTGCACCCATCTTCTCCAGGAGTGCATCTTTTCACAGCAAGCAAAACATTTTCACCACGTTTCTAGTGGGACAGGCACTAGCTCTTTTCTGGGCATCAGGAGACCTGGCTTTGTTCTGGTTCAAACAATAGCTGGTGAGTTACCAAAGACATGTCACATCTGGCCCCTGATCCTTTGCTTTATAAGTAGAATCACAGTCCGAGTGGGCATCACTGCCCTGGTCTCTATGCGGTGCTGAGTGTTGTGGGGATGATGGCTAAGTGTCAGGGTGCATTTCCACCACTAGGGGATTACAGGTCAGCCAAAGACACAGGAGGAAAGCTAACAGCCCCGGACAGGTACACAGAACCAGAGGAGTTTGGAAGGGTGGTTCCAAGCTCCTTGGTGTGATTGATGTGATCACAATAAAGATTTTATCTCTAAGTCTTGGGCCATTGGACCAAGAGAAGAGAGAGCTGGTGTTGAGTTGTAGTGAGAGGTGCATGGTTCGTGTGCCTGCTGAGCCTGGCTTGGACTCAATTCCATTGAGTCCCATTCCATTTAACCTTCTGTTTCCACCTTTTTCATGCTCGTGCTTGTTTCTCCAGAAAAAAATGCAATAGATTCCTTTCAAAAACTTTACAAAAGCCATAGATGCTTATTGAAAATAGTTCAAATGATATGGAAGACAGAAAGATAGTGAGTGTTTTTCTGTTGTGTGTTTGGATGAATGTGTCTTTGGGGTAGTCACTATTAACACTGGGTGTATTTCCTTCCAGATCTTTTCCAGTGTACCTACAAATATATATGTACACATTGTAAAAAACAAAATAGTACCTGATCAACATTGAGTCCCCCTACTCCCACTGCGCAGTCTACATGGACATCCTTTCATGGTGATACGATGAGTCCTGATTGACTCCTTTTGTTCGCTGGAGTGGCAGGTTATAATAGCTACAGATAACTCACCTTCAGTGGGCATTTACCACGTGACAGGGTCTGTGCTCCAGGCAGGCTACATGAAGTGGGTCTTAAGGCTTTTTACAACAATGCTATGGGTGAACACAGTATTTGTTAACATTTTGCAAATGATAGAATTGCAGTAGAGATAAGCAAAGCTGCTTGCTCAAACTCATGGCATGATTCTCGAGAGAGAGACAACACTTTTAAAACAATTCTTGTTATAGTAGGTGATTTACGATCATTTCAAGAAATAGTGCATTCAGTGAATACATTTCAGGGTCTGGTACAGTCTGGGAACTGTTCCTGAAAATGCACTGGGCTAGAGGTAAGGGAGTGGTCCATTGTCCCTGGGCCCCTAGTGCAAGGAGGGAGGTCCCGGGGAGAGGGGGCATGGAGAGGAGGTCTCTGAACAAACCTTGCAACATCCATTTCTGCTGAGTCTGGTCCGAGGTCTGGTTCTTCACATGTACACTTTTCAGAGATACTTGGTTTTGATTTTTATCATGGCTCACCTGAGCAGCCATGGTTTCAAACTGCCTGAAGATGTGGTCTGGCAGGCCAGTGCTATGCCCATCCCTCCCGCTCCTGCAGGAGGGGAGTCATCCTGGGACTAGAGGGCTTCGCCTGTAGTCAGCTATCTCATAATAAGTGGATTTGATGCTGCTTTCGCTAGGTCGGGAAATTTCCTATTTGGAAGGAAAACTGATACTTGTTTTTGGGTTTTGCTGAGGAGTCACAGAGTTTAGAGCAGGGACTGGAAGTTTGTTGAGACATAGGTGAGAGCACTCAAACAGCTTCCATGAAACGTGGAAATAAACACAGTGTTCCAGAGAGGTCCCTGGCTTTGGGATATAAATATTTCTCTAACAGAATGGCACTGGCTGTCTGCTGTATTTTTTTCTCTGCTATTTTGTCAAGTTTTATTTGGGTGTGTGTCTCCTGTACAGAAGGTGTGACATCAGTTTTTGCCACCAAGTATTTACAGCCCTTGGTACCTCCTAAGTGGGTCACTTTTGTGCCGTGATTTCCTTGGGGGAAATTGTAGGTCTCCTACCCAAAGCACATTGCCCATTTCAAGGTGCTCCTGGTTTCTGAACACCTGTGGCAGTGCCTTCCATGTGGGTGAAGCCAGCCGAGAAAGTATCCCTCCCCAGAAGGTGGGGACTGGTGATTGCCTGAGTGAGGAGGCCGGGGATGAGCCCTGGACTAGAACTTCTGATCGGCTGCTTTTCCTTCCCCTCCTCTCCCTCCTATTTTTCCACCACCCCCACTTTTTAAAAATTTCTTATTAAAAATTAAGTGTTTTGGTTTCCTTTATTCTCTATTCCTTGCTAATCATATGCAGAGTGAGCCTGGGACAGTGGAAAGGAAAGTTGTACTTAGCTTCAGATGATCCTACCAGCCCCGCATTGAAGGGCTTCCGCCAGGCGGCATTGTCAAGTGGCGTTGTGGAGGTTCTCCTTTCAGTCCTCAGCATTAACCAGCAGAGGCAGGCGGTACTTATTCCTGGTTAATGTTGGGGAAGTTGAACTCAAAGTGGCCAAGGGAACTTCCCAAGTCACATAGGAAGTAGCAGAGTAGAACCCAACACAGATTGTCTCTGAATCAGGCAGGTCGTCAGATTCCAAAATGGGCTCTTAATTTTTGGAGGTTAAAAAGCTGAACAGACACAGGTATTTCTTTCTTCTTCTTCTTCTTCTTCTTCTTCTTCTTCTTCTTCTTCTTCTTCTGCTTCTTCTTCTTTCTTCTTTCTTCTTTCTTCTTTCTTCTTTCTCCTTTCTCCTTTCTCCTTTCTCCTTTCTCCTTTCTTCTTCTTCTTTCTTCTTCTTTCTTCTTCTTCTTTTTTTGAGCTAGGGTTTCGCTATGCTGCCTAGGCTGGTCTAGGCTCAAGTTGTCCTCCTGCCTTAGCGTTCTGAGTGCTGGGCTTACAGGTCTGTGTCACCACACCCAACCGAACAGACATTTCTTTAAAGAAGACATACAAATGGCCAAAAAATATGTGGAAAAAATACTCAGTATCACTTATAATCAGAGAAACGCAAAACCACACTGAGGTATCATCTCACCTATTAGGATGGGTATTATTAAAAAGAGAAAAAATAACCAGTACTGGTGAGGATATGGAGACAAAGGAGCTCTTACACATTGTAGGGGGCTGTACACTAGAGCAGCTGGCTGGGCGCGGGGTGCACGCTGACATCTCAGCACTTTGGGAGGCCGAGGCGGGCAGATCACCTGAGGTCAGGAGTTTGAAACCAGCCTGGCCAACATGGTGAAACCCCGTCTCTACTAAAAACACAAAAATTAGCTGGGAGCGGTGGATCACACCTGTAATTCCAGCACTGTTGGGCGGCTGAGGTGGGCGGGTCACTTGAGCCCAGGAGTTCAAGACCAGCCTGGCCAACGTGGTGAAACCCCATCTCTACTAAAAAATACAAAAATTTGCCGGGTGCAGTGGCAGGTGCCCATAATCCCAGCTACTCTGGAGGCTGAGGCATGAGAACCACTGGAACCCGGGAGGCGGATGCTACAGTAAGCAAGCCAAGATTGCACCGCTGTACTCCAGCCTGGGCAACAGTGAGACTGTCTAAAAGAGAAAAAAGAAAAAGAGTAAGAGTAAGCTAGGGCACCCACTATGGCAAACAGTATGGAGGTTGCTCAGAAAACTGCAAATGAAATTACAGTGTGATCCAGCAGTCCCACTACAGTGTAGATACCCAAAGAAAAGGAAATCAGTGTCGGAGGGGCATCCGCACCTCTATGTTTCCTACAGCACTGTTCACCATAGTCAAGATATGGAATCAGCCTCGGTGTCCAACAGCAGATGATGGATAGAGAAAATGTGGTCTTTATACACAGTGGAGTACTATTCAGCCATAACACAGGATGAAGTCCTGTTATTCTCAGCAACGTGGATGGAACTGGAAGATATTATGAAATAAGCCAGGGACAGTAAGTTACACAGCACATGTTCTCTTATGTGGAAGGCAAAAAGGAGTGGATCTCATGGAAGTTGAAAGTAGACAGAGGATCCTAGAGGGTGAGAAGGGTGGGGGAAGAGGGAGATAGGGAGAAATTTGTTAAAGAATACAAAATTATAGCTGGATAAGAATAAATTCTAGTGTTCTATAACATAGGATGACTATAGTTAACAAGAATATATAGTTTCAGGCTGGGAGCGGTGGCTCATGCCTGTAATCCTAGCACTTTGGGAGGCTGAGGTGGGTGGATCACCAGAGGTCAGGAGTTTCAGACCAGCCTAGCCAACGCGGTGAAAGCCCGTCTCTACTAAAAATACAAAAGTTAGCCGGGCATGGTGCTGGGTGCCTGTAACCCCAGCTACCAGGGAGGTCGAAGCAGGAGAATAGCTTGAACCTGGCAAGCGAAGCAGATGTTGCAGTGAGCCGAGATGGCACCACTGCACTCCAGCCTGGGCAACAGAACATGACTTTGTCTCAAAAAAAAAAAAAAAAATAGAATATATAGTTCCAGATAATTGGAGGAAGGGTATTGAACGTTACCAACACAAAGAAATGATAAATGTTTGAGATGGTGGATATGCTAATTATGCTGATCACATACATTACATGTATTATAACATCACTATGTGTACTCCATACATATGTACAGTACACAATTATGTGTCAATTAAAAAAGAAAAAGCTGAACTTAGATTGGAATGGCTATGAAGTAACTAGCTTTTTCATATTTTTGATATAGACCCTAGGCATTTATTTTAAGTAAACTGCCCTTGGCTTCAGGAAATGTGTAGTATTTGAATTTTAGCCTTGCATTTTGCAATACAGAGAAGTAAAACTGTAGTTTTGCTTTAGATACAGTCACGGGGTTTGCCGTGATGACTTTTTTATGTAATAAGGGGGAAATTTCCTTTAATTAGTAGGCATATACGCTTATTTTTCTCCCTCTTACACATTTTTAGTTGTTGTCCAGGCATTATGATACTTATGTAAACAGTATGTGATATCTTAGGTAGGAATCAGAATTTCAAGGTAAGAATACTTAGAGTTATGTATTTTTCAAACTTTCAAACTGGACATTTTACATGTCCATTATATAACTGTAATTAAATTTTCAAAAAGACAATGTGTGTCTTTAATTTGGGTGATGCTCGAGCATTTTTTTTTTTTTTTTTGAGACAAACTCTCACTTTCTCCCAGGCTGGAGTGTAGTGGTGCGATCATGGCTCCCTGCAGCCTCAGCCTCATAGGCTCAAGAGATCCTCCCACCTCAGCCTCCCAAGTAGCTGGGACCACAGGTGTACAACACCATGCCCAGGTAATGTTTAAAATTTTTTGCAGAGATAGGGCCTCCCTCTGTTGCTCAGGCTGGTCTGGAATTCCTGGGTTCAAGTGATTCTCCTGTTTCATCCTCCCAAAGTGCTGTGATTACAGGCATGTGCCACTGCCTGGCCCCATATAAGTGGGATGATGACTTGAGCCTAGGAGTTCAACACTAGCCTGGGTAACATGGCACAAGACCCTGTCTTTACAAAAACTAAAAAAATTAACTGGTCGTGGTCGCACCTGCCTGTGGTCCCAGCTACTCCAGGAGGCTGAGGTAGGAAGATAACTTGAGTCCAGGAGTCGAGGCTGCAGTGAACTCTGATCTTGTCATTGCATTCCAGCCTGGGTGACACAGTGAGACCTTGTCTCTTAAAAGAAATTACTGGCTACCTGATTAGTCATAGGAAAAAAACCTGAACTCGGATCTAAACCTCATACCTCATAAAAAAATTAACTCAAAATGGATCATGGACTAAAATGTAAAATGCAAAATAAAGATTAAAAGAGAAGCTAGAGACTGGGAGAAACTATTTGCAAACCACATGTCTGATAAAGGACTCATATCTATAATATATAAAGAACTATCCAAATTCAGCAGTGAAACCAAATCATCTACTTTGAAAATGAATAAAAGACCTGAAGGGACATTTCAGATAACATATAAGCACATGAAAAGATGTTCAACATCATGAGCCATCAGAAAAATGCACACTAAAGCCACATCACTATACACCTATCAGAATGCCTAAAATAAAAAGTAGTAACAAGACCAATGCTGGTGAGGATGCGGGGAAACGGGATCACTCACACTTGGCTGGTGGGAATGGAAGATGGTACAGCCATTCTGGAAAACAGCTTGACAGTTTCTTAAAAAACTAAACGTGCAATTGCCGTAGGAGGCAGCACTCACATTCATGGGCAGTTATCCCAGAGAAATGAAGACTTATGTTCACACAAAAGCCTTTATGTATCTGTTCATAGCAGCATTATTTATAAAGTCTAGAAACTGGACACAGCCCGGAGACTGCTCAGCAGGTGAATGGTTAAACAAACTGGTGCACCCAGGCCCCAGATACCACTCTACAGTAGTTAATGATCCATCAGTCTTTCAAACTAGAAACCACCATCATGCTTACTCCCTTTTTTTCCATCCTGGGTCTGAGTGGATTTCATTTTGCATTTCTTTCCAATGCATTTCCCCTCTGTCCTTTCTGGTTGCGCCTCATGCCCCATTTGAACAGTTGTAAGAGCCCCCGAATTGTTTCTCTGTCTCATCATGGAATCATTTCTACACTTCATGCCCCGCATTGCCACTGGAACAATCTTTCCAAAACGTGAACAAACTAACTTAAAAAAAAATCCCAGGTAACCTTCCAAATAAGTATAAGTTTTCTGTTAGAAGTTTGACTTCTTGTCAATAGGGAACCCCAGGACTGTAGAGAGACGGATTTGCTGTCTGCATTTTAAGATCAGGCAGAAATCCCTGGAGGGGTCCATGGGGAATAGTGGCACAAAACTCGTTCTAGAATCAGAAGCCCTCATATCCTGGTTCTAACACTAGCTGGATGTTTTTGGGAAAGTTTTGGTTTCAAACCTCAGTATGAGGAAGCATCTTCAAGGGATCACACAAGGCTACTGGGAGGAGCGGATGAGGGGCATGGTGAACATGCTGTGTAATCCGTGAAGCACGTCGTGTGTGTGAGAAGTGGAGCTGTGAGGATAGCTGTTCTGGAATCAGTGTATGAAAACGATGGAAAGCACATTCGTAGTTCTGCCTGATGATACCACTGGGCACCTGTGTTGTACATGCCTGCAACATGGGTGAGGCCCGGGTCAGTACAGCTCACAGTTTGGTCTTCATGCAGTTAGAAAGGCCTGAGAGGACCCTTCCCCCCTCCAGCTGTAGGAAGGAGGCGGCTGTCTCCTGCTTATATTTGGTGGGATTGTCTGTGGCTCCTTAGGGACAGGAATGCAGGGAGTGGGGGAAGAAAGCCGGCCTGACTGCTCGCTAGTCAGCCTTCTCCCAGGGAGGAGTGGAGGGGTCATTTCGTGGTAACTTGCCAAGTCTTTCTTAACCCATCTGCTCTTAGAAATGACCAGCATGACAAGTAAAAGACCCATTAGAGACAGATGGGCTGTGTGTCCCGTGCGTTTATGGCTTTGTGGTCTCAGAGCTGCCCGAACTCGATAGCTTTCTGGGGAATGCTGGGTCAGCCAAGGGGCTGAAAATAGTGAGAGGAAGAAAATTCACCCTCGTTGCTCTGGTCTGGGAGTGATGACTGAGGAGAGCGGCATGGAGGGCCCAGCCTTGGGGTCCCTCTCAAGCTCACTCTCACGGCAGTGGGAATGTGGGTCTCAGCCTCCCTAGGCCTCCGTGATTTTCGTCTGTCACATACTCACCTCCAGCAGGGATGTCTATGGTGATGAGATGAGGGAGCATCCTAGCACATGTGGCACTTGGTAGGCTTGTGGTGAGTGGACGCTGGCATCAGTGGAACAGGAGACTGGGCGCTGCGTGTGGACGCACTCATGTACTGGTGGCATGGGTGGACAGAGGAGAGAGGGACGCTCTACAGTTCTCCTTTTGGTCTGTCACCCCCGCTGTTGTGAGCAGAATCCGTGAGTGTATTCTGTTGCCCCAGTCAACTTGGTAGGCTGATTGCTCAATTTTCTGCTTCCACTTTTGATTTCTTAAGAATGGGAAAAGGAACACTTCAGTTACTTTTCTGGTTGATGGCATACATTCCTTGATATCACCTTAATGCTTTTTAATTTCTATGTATTTTGGATGTTGGACCTTGCCTGACATCTGTGTTTTTATGCCTCACCCTCTCGCATAACTGTTGGCCACACCAGGACCAGAGAGAAGTGACCAGACCGATTGGTAGCAGGGCTAGGACTGGAATTCCCCAGCCTTTTGATGCCCAGCAGGCTCTGTTTTCTGTATTGCACTGCTCTTCCCTATTTCGACCCCTGTTAGGACAGTGGATGTGAAATGTAGCTGGGCGCTTTTGAGGGTGTGCTAGGAGTGTGGCAGATGCCTCAGATTGGCATATTCCCCTGACTCTGAATTCTCATGGCTCAGAGTCAGTCTCTAGGCTACTGACTGGGAAGATGCTTATTAGGGAGTGGAGCCTGACTTGTTAACTTAGCCCAATTCGTAGTGCTTAGAATCTTAGTGAGTGAACTGAGCGGAAGTGTGAGAGCATCTTGGACAGTGGTTTGCAAACCTAGCTGCATCTGGGGGCCTGTGAAAAAAGCATGCGTGCTTACTCCAGACCAGTTGAAATAGAATCTGCAGGAATGGAGCCTGGGCAGCTCTAGTGTTATTAAAAACCCACAGGTGGTTCTGATATACCGTAAAGGTTGAGATCCACTGATCCACAGTGAATTGGAGTCCTGGCTCATAGATATGCCTTATGCTTTCACCAGCTTAGAATGGTTCTTGTGCTTTAGAACTGTGAAAAAGTGTTATGCAAACAAACGTGGAAATACCCTAAATGCCACATCCTGTTACTACCTGTCATGAAGTATATTTACCAGTTATTCACTCTATTCTGATCTCTACCCATTCCACCTTTTCTTCGTGGAACAATAATTTGACAGTTGGTTATGCAGAACCAGGGTAAGTCTAGTTTGATTGGCGGGAAAAGATTTTGGGTATGAAGTACTCTTTAGGCATTTATTGAACTCTTGTTTGTACCACTGCTGTGCTGGACAGTTTATAAATATTACTTCTTTAAACAAGGCCTATGGAGTCAGGCTGCCTGAGTTTTGCTACCTAGCTGTGTTATTTGGGATAAGTTTTTAAGCTTATATAAACATGACTTTCATCTATGAAATGGGATGACAAGGGGTCATGATCATCTCACAGGATCGTGCAAATGTGTGTGTAACGTGCTTAGTTTGGTGCCTAACACATAGTAACTACTCAGTAAAGTTATTATTACACCATCATCATCATATTTAAATGTAAATATTAAGAGCTAATAAATTTGTAAAAGGTACTATACCTTTACCCCTTGAACCAAAGACTACTTTAGTTTTAAGTGGTTGGGTAAATTTATCACTTAAATATTGGCCTCTTGAATACCTTGAATTTCAATCGAACGTAGCCAGAGGATTTCATAATTGGACCATTGCCTCTGGAAGTTGGAGCTTTGTTTGTTTGTTTGGTTTCACTTCCTACACTAAGCATGGGGCTGTACGCAACTTTATGATGACTTCTGGTACTGGGGAATCAAAGCTTCATTCGCTTCTTTGGAGGAGATCATCTTATGCTATATGAAGCACTCAGTCTTCGTTAACTGTGTACCATCCAGATAAGACCAGGTGCTTCCCATGGCAGCCTGTCCTTTTCTTAGCTCTCTCATCAATCTAGCCTGTTCCTTCTATTCCTCTTTATACTAGAACTTCTCTTTGAACAAGGAATGTTGTTTTGTCACTGCTAGGTCCCCAGCAATTAGTAATGCCTAGCACATACTAGGTGCCTCCTGAATGTTAATAGGTGATAATCTAGCAGAACACAAGATAAATCCGCAGGTTGAGATTTAAGCTGTGTGGTATGAACGCTGCATTGGCAAACTTATTAAATCAATTTTGTTAATACAAGTTTAAAATGTCTTAGTAACTGACTTAGTTCAGGAATCATTTACTGAGTGTCTTCTAGGCCAGACATTGGGGACAGAAAGGTAATAATACATGATCGTTGCCTCATGCGCAGGAAGTCTAGTGTGATGGACAGACACGTGCCAGTGGCTGCCATGGAATATGGTGAGCATTAAGATAAAGGGGCACCCTGTGTGCCTTTGGAGCATACAGCAGGGCTTGTGTTCTGGGAACATGGGCTCCATGTGAAAACACAATTTAAATTTTCTTTTTTCTTTTTTTTTTTTTGAGACAGAGTCTTCCTCTGTGGTCCAGGCTGGAGTACAGTGGTGTGATCTCGGCTCACTGCAACGTGCTCCCCCCAGGTTCAAGCGATTCTTGTGCCTCAGCCTCCAGAGTAGCTGGGATAAGAGGTGTGAGCCACCACGCCCGGCTAATTTTTGCATTTATAGTAGAGATGGAGTTTCACCATGCTGGCCGGGCTGGTCTTGGACTCCCGACATCGGCCTTCCGAAGTTCTGGGATTATAGGCATGTATGTATTCATCCTTTTTTATATCTGCGGGTAGCACTTAACTCTAAATGGGTACTCATTAAACTATCGAATGACTTTAGTATGGATTGAATGACTTTGCTCGGGTCTCGTTTCTAATTTCCTTCATTAGAGGAAAAAACAAAAAATGCAGGTTGAATATCCCTCATCCAAACTGCTTGGAACCAGAAGTGTCTCAGATGTTTTTACATTTTTGGATTTTTGAATATTTGTATTATACTTGCTGGTTGAGCATCCTGAATTCAAAAATCCAGAGTCTGAGCTGTTGCAATGAACATTTCGTTGACCATCACGTCGGCACTCAAAAGTTGCGGATTTCAGAGTTTCTGGTTAGGGAGACTCACCCTGTATGGGTGCTGGATTGTCGCAGAAGTTCCAGACCAGAGGTTGGGTGACTAGGCTTTGGTTTTCGCTTTGTTACTAAACAGGCTGTTTTCTTCCATAAGCTCAGCTTTAGATACCCCAGTTGTCAAAGAAAAGAATGGGCCATCTGATGTTTAAGGCCTCTGTTAGTTCTGACTTGGAGACACCTGGCTTCAGTTCATCTTCCTTAGGAATGGACAAAGAATATGGGAATTTTGAAATCGTTAGTCAACATCTACAGGGTCGTTGCAGCCTGGTTTTGGGTAAAGGTCATCTTTAGTGAGCCCAGGGAGAAGCACTGGTTTAGCTGTCAGCTGAGAGGGGTAAGCGGTCCTATTAATTTTCCTCTGTGTTAGTGGAAGCATTATTAAGGGTCACAGCGTTAGTGGAGCTGGCTGGAAAGAGGAGGGGAACTCACTGTTACAGGTTATATTGAATGTCTTTTCAGTCGCTAAATGCTTTTTATGATATGTTTTTCAGGATTTCAGTGTTGTATGATTTCTCTGTGTTAAGCACAGGAAATTTAACATCAGCAAAAAAGAATGCTCTTTCTTTCTTTTTTTTTTTTTTTCTTTGAGATGGAGTTTCGCTCTTGTCGCCCAGGCTGGAGTGCAGTGGCATGATCTCAGCTCACTGCAACCTCGGCCTCCTAAGTTCAAGCGATTTTCCTGCCTCAGCCTCCCGAGTAGCTGGGATTACAGGTGCCCGCCAGCATGCCCGGCTAATTTTTGTATTTTTAGTACAGATGGGGCTTTGCCATATTGGCCAGGCTGTTCTTGAACTTCTGACCTCAGGTGATCCTCCTGCCTCGGCTTCCCAAATTGCTGGGATTACAGGCATGTGCCGCGATGCCTGGCCTTGAATGTTCTTTCTATGGGAATCTACAAAAGCCAGCTTTTGAGTCTAGTGGCAGAAAACCTCTTCACTGTTTAGCTGTGCTGTGTGCTGGGCTTCAAGCCCAGCTGAAAAAGCTGTAGTATTTTATGTCAGTTGACTGTCTTGGAGAACTTAATGAGCAGTGGGCTGGAGTGATACTATCAGAGTTCATGAGCGGTTTGAGGCTCTCAAAGCCTAGATACTGGGGTTGCACAAATACATCGGCTGGACTCACTATTTCTCTCGGGAGTCGGGAGGTGGAAAATGCTGTGATCTTACCTCTGCTCTTAATTTTACAGAGCTGTTACTAATGGTAAGAATGATTTCATATTTTTGTATTTTACTTCGTAATTCACAGAGAATTTTAAAATCCATGATCTGATTTTATTCCCTCAGCAGTTCTGTGAAAAAGGCAGAGCAGTTTTCATATCTTCTGTTTTCGCGTGATTCTCCTGTGGCTCACAGAAGCTAAGAGCCTTCACCAAGGTCATAGGGTGAATGAGTTGCAGAGCTGGGAGTAGAGGCTCAGGCTTCTAGGGACCCTGTTTCTTCCTGGAAGAGCTCGCTCTCCTGGCGCTATGCTCAGGTAACTGCGCATGCTCGGTTTGGTCTTTTTTAAATCCCTGCCCCATTTCGGGGGAGGTTCTTGGGAGGCTTCTATTCGTTTTGGAGCATTTAATTATCTTGTCCTCTCTCCCTCTTCCCAGATGCATGGGCATTTCTGCAGGCCCCCAGGCTGGCCCTTGTGCGTGGGGGCGTCTCCTGCCTCCACGTTGTTTGCATGCCCCCTTCTGAAGGTGCTCTTCCCCGCATGGAGCCCCCTCGTGCCTGCCTCCACACTGCAGGCTGTTCGGTAAATATTACTGACTCAGCATCGTTGTTTTCTAGAAATGGGACAGGGTATGGATGCCACGTTCTTTTCTGTGTGAAGTCTGCGATTGTATCATCTTGCCTTCTCCGTGTGTGCTCCTTGAGGGTGTCGCTGTGCTGAGGTCATCTGTGTTCCCTAGGGTGCCTCCCTTGCAGTCCGGGCCGTAGCAGACATGCAGCCAGTGCTCATGGCCTAAATGAGAGGAAGACCAACAGAGCCATTAAATCTGGAAAATGACAAGTGAGGGAAAGGAATTTTTATTTAAGGCATGTGAAAAAGAAAATTTTTTAGAAAAATTGACCTGTTTCTCAACTGGAGTTGAATTTCAGCTCAGAAAAGCAGCCGTGTGCCCAGAGGACTTTGGGATTTCAGTTTGTGACAGATGAATTGAATTTGCTGTTGTATAAATGTATTATCCTTTTGTGGTTTTATTAGGCCTTTCTCCCAAATGGAAATGATTTTTCTATAAAAGTCACACTTCCTTTTTGAGAAGTGTAACACTAATTGTATGGGATGGTCTCCCAAAAGATTACCTGCCAGGAACCAAACACACTGTCTCAGACTCACCGCCCCTGGTTTCTGCCTGTGCAGCTGCAAGGCAGAGAGGCACGCTCGAGCTGAAATCAAGACACATGTCTGCATCTTCTCTTTCTTGACTAATGTTTCGCCTCTGAGCTGGCCTGCCTTCAACGTCTAGGAGCTTGGTGGGTGTAGACACATTACGGTATGGAGGAGGGATATGGTGTTGCCACAGCCAGGAGACTCGCTGAAGTCTCTGTTCTCTTCCTGCTCACTGCTCTGACTTTGTATAAGTCACATTTGTAGGGCTGTGCACAGCGGCTTACACCTGTAATCCTAGGACTTTGGGAGGCTGACCTGGGAGGATCTCTTGAGCCCAGAGTTTGGAACCAGTCTGGGCAACATGATGAAACCCCATCTCTAGAAAAAATAAAAATTAAAAAATTAGCCAGGTGTGGTGGCTCATGCCTGTAATCCCAGCTACTGGAGAGGCTGAGGTGCGAGAATCACTTGAGCCTGGGAAGTCGAGGCTGCAGTGAACCATCATCATGCCATTGCACTCCAGCCTGGTCAGAGCAAGACCTTGTCTCAAAAAAAAAAAAAAAAAAAAAAAAAAAAAACAAACAAACAAAAACCCATTTGTAATAGTGGCAGTAGTTAACTTTTGAAAGTTTGGAGAAAAGTTCCTAAATAACCTGTGACCATGGACAACTTACTTAGCCTTTCTATGCCTCAGTTTCCTCATCTATGAAAAATGAGAGAATATGGTACTGATCTTACAGGATTTCAACGAGAACCAAACAAGATCAAACTCAGAGCCTGGCACCTCGTGAGTGCACACTCAATGTTATTATTTCAACATTTTAGAGGAAAAAGAATGCTAATGGGTCATTATGACTAAACATAGTCTATCACTGGCGTTACTCATGGCATTGGAAGGAACTTGAATTCCATATAGATAGTGTGATGGAGAAAGTATTTTGGGCATTGGCAGTATTGATTCAAAGAACAAAGGACGTGTCTGTCCTGTGTGGAGAGCCGTTTCCGCTTGTTTCTTTAAATGCTATGGGAAAAGCAGTCGACCTTGTGCTCTCTGCCAGACAGCTTCAGTCTCCGCGTATTGATTTGGCCAATGGTCGCTCTCCTGTCATCATGGCAACAGGAGTGGAAGGGACAGCTTGTCTTCATTTGCATTTTCGTGTGTTTGTGCTATTTATAGACAATTAAGACATGGAAGCCTGTTTATGGCAAGCTGGCAAATTCAGCAAAACATGGAAAAACCTGTTAGCACAGTTTGCACGTGTGCGGGCACAGAGCAGCCAAATAAACACAAATGTTTTCCTGTATTTTAAAAACTCTGGGGAAAAAAAAAGAAAAAGACATTAAACCATTGCCCAGATGGCTTATAGAGCTAGAGCTTTTTCCTTGAAGTACGTGAGTATGGCTGTCAGACATCTGAAACCCCAAGCCGTCTTAAAACATCATTTTGATGCTACCCCCTACCCACCCTTTTTTTCCATTTGTAAGGGACAAGGATCCAGGAAGGAAAGTATCAGCTTACAAAGGCTTTTGTTACAATTAGTTGTTCATGTTCTTTCTTTTGGTATCTTATTCTCTGTTTACATTTTATTTTTATTTTTATTTTTATTTTTTATTTTTTGAGACAGAGTCTTGCTCTGTCACCCAGGCTGGAGTGCAGTTGCGTGATCTCGGCTCACTCCAACCTCTGCCTCCCAGGTTCAAGTGATTCTTGTGCCTCAGCTTCCTGAGTAACTGGGATTACAGGCGTGTGCCACCACGTCCAGCTAATTTTTATGTTTTTAGTAGAGACAGAGTTTTGCCATATTGGTCAGGCTGATCTTGAACTCCTGAACTCAGGTGATCTGCCTGCCTCAGTCTCCCAAAGAGCTGAGAATACAGGTGTGAGCCACCGCGCCCGGCCGCTGTTTCCATTTTGTAACACTAGCGCCACCCCAGTGTAGGGTGGCTAGGGGTATTCTTCTTTCCTGTTTCCTGGTGTATTTTCCTCTACAGCATCGATCACTCTTTAACATACTTTTTGGTTATCTGTCTCTACCTACAAAAATATATGTTCGCTGTTATATCACCAGTGTCTGGCACGTAGATAGTCAGTCAATATTTGTTGAATGAATGAATGAATGAATGGGCTGAAAGAACCTTATTCTTCTTTCTTCTGTCACTTCACACCAAATGCTTTTGGAAAATGCTATGTGAACAGGGATCGTAAGCAGCAGAGGTTACACACATGGCTGTGGGATAGCCCATCATCCTCAGATACTTGTCTGGAAGGAGGTGGAGTACTTGAGTAGAAATGATACAAGATAACCTCTTCAGGAAATCAGCCAAGTGTCACAGCTTTTCACATAGGCGTGTGATGTTAGTGTATGTGTGTATGAAGAGCTGTCGTGGCCTAGAATCACGGGCCTTTAGATCCTTTGTACAGATAGAAAAGTAAAGGCCGAGGCCCAGGAGTGCTGCAGGCCACCGAGGTAGAGTCCCTGTCTGCCCTTCTCAGTGTCCGGTCACTTCTCACTGCACTCCCCTCTTTACTGCTAAAGCCACTTTCCCTGACTCTGAGTGTGTAACCACGAGGGAGAAAATGTCCTCCAGGCTCACAGTTTGTGGAGAAAAAGCCCAGCAGCTGAAAATAATGTTCACAAAGTTTGTACCTAGAAAAAGTGGCCATTTCTATCATGTCTTTAAATTTCCCTGTTTCTCATACATTTTATAAGCAAGACAGTAGAAGGAGATTCGGGAACAGCAACTTTAGAACAAGGGGGAAAAAATCAAACCTAGAGCATTCCGGTTTCTGTTTTCTTCTCAGTTTAGGGCTGAGGCACTTTAGCTTCCTGTCTAAGGGACTACTCAAATCTGATTAGAAGCCATTGTGACGGGCTGGTAATTATCCATAATTTTAGGAAGACAGATGCAGCACCAACTCTGTTCTCTAATAACAGGCTTATTAATTTTAAATTTACATGGCAGGAGAAGCAGATGTCGAGGTGGGATAAGAGTTCAGATGCCTGGTCATTGATAGCTTTTTACTTCCACGTATCACATGGGGATTTGGGACCCAGGAAGCCTGCTGAGAACTGATGACTATCTGTTCCCTGAACAGCTGGGTTCTTTTTCATCCTGAGCTCAGAAAGATTGCTCCTACTGCAGCCAGGGAAGACAGGTTGTTGACTGGTTAGAAATCATGGCAGGTTATTTTCTCGACCCGCAGTTCGCAGTTGGAAAGCAGAGCTATCAAAAAGTTGTCTTCTCTATTGTATTTCAAATCTGGGTGTTTAAAAAATTATGTAAGCAAATTAAGCATTTCTTGAATGGTAGTTGTGTGTGTTCTTGATGCGAATGAGAGGTGCATTCCCTTGTAAAATCCCTGGGACTTATTAGGAAGATGTGAGCCTTAGAACAGAAGTTGGTTTTCTAGATGATCATGTAGACATGATGCTGAGCACCAAAGATGTTGATTGAAACGATTTAAAAAGAAATTTGTCTGAGTTCAGATTTTACACCAATATTTAGAAAATCAGCAAAAGAACTTGGAGGAATGTTCTCAGGCATCCTGTTCAGCCCCCTGCCCACATTGTCATAAAATCCGAGTGTGCGTACAGGGAGGCACATTCCTTTCTGTTCTCATCACAGGTCCTTCCCTGGCTCTGCACCTGCCTGTCATGCGTGTCCCTGTGAAGAGACCACCAAACAGGCTTTGTGTGAGCAATAAAGCTTTTTAATCACCTGGGTGCAGGCGGGCTGAGTCCGAAAAAGAGAGTCAGCGAAGGGAGATAAGGGTGGGGCCGTTTTATAGGCTTTGGGTAGGTAAAGGAAAATTACAGTCAAAGGGGGGTTGTTCTCTGGCTCTGGCGGGCAGGAGTGGGGGGTCACAAAGTGCTCAGTGGGGGAGCTTTTTGAGCCAGGATGAGCCAGGAAAAGGAATTTCACAAGATAATATCATCACTTAAGGCAAGGACCGGCCATTTTCACTTCTTTTGTGGTAGAATGTCATCAGTTAAGGTGGGACAGGGCATTTGCACTTCTTTTGTGATTCTTCAGTTACTTCAGGCCATCTGGGTGTATACGTGCAAGTCACAGGGGATGCGGTGGCTTGGATTGGGCTCAGAGGCCTGACATTGCCCTCTTCCCTACCTCCCCTACCTTTTCCCTCCTGTGTGGTTCTCTCACAAAGTGAATGGCCTCAGCCACAGCTTCTCTGCAGCTGCATCAGACTGTGGGGACAGGAGTGGTGGCTGCTGCAGGGCCTGCTGTCCCCACGGAGCCCAGTCTTGCTTGCCGCTGCAGCCTGGTGATCATTTTGTACCTCAAGTATGTAATTCTACAGAACGAGAGCCAACATGCTGGGGATGGAGGCGTCTTTATCACGGTGCTCTGCATATTTTAATCTTGGGTAGAAAGTATGGAAAAGTATGGGATACATGTGGTTTGATGTCAGAAGGACGTTGTGAACTTGACGTGGACTGGGGATATTCAGGTGCAACAGGCACCGCGGCTTCATTAAATGAGACTTCTCCATCTCCCTGCCAGGCACGCACAGGTGTATGGCCACATCTTATGTGTTATCCTTATTCTAGAGTGTGCCTTGTCGTCATGCTTAAAGTTACATGATGATATTCTGCCTCATAGAGTAGGTCCCAAACCTCATTCAACACAGAAATGTACTCTTGCTATTCTACACAGAAAGCACTTTCATATACCAAGTGGGAGAGCAGTTCTAAAATCTGTGCTGGAATCACAGAAGGAAGACTTTGGGAAGCAACAGATTCCCTAGTCCAAAGCTGGTTTTTGATGAACCTAGAAACAGGACCAAGAGAAGTGAATTTGCCTAAGGCCCTGACAGTGTCTCACGGTAGCATTTGAACCTAGCAGTTTCTTGACCTATTTCTTTAAATGTTTAGTCATGTTTCCTCTGATTCCTATATAAACGTATTCCTCATTCATTCTTTTGTTTCAGTGAATTATTGCAGTGCTACCCCGTAACAGTATTTGAGTCAAAATGTGGCAGTGTTTATCCCTTTCCAAGGTTTTTAGTTGCACAGGTTTTCAAAGTTGTGCTAACAGTTTCTTGTTGGTTGCAAGGTGTCCTTTCAGAAGCCAATTGTGTGGTGTATTGATGTTGACTGTTGGAGGTAGTTTGGTTAGAATGTACTTCGAGTGGCTGTTGTGGGCCTGGGGGACAGTGACAGCTGCCTGCTTCATGGGCAGAGATGAAGTAATTGCTTCCTGGGAAGTACCATCCTCCTGGCCACACTCTCCAGCCCATTTCAGTTGTGTTGGTTTCCTCGCATCTGCACGTTTCTGGCTTCATGTGAGTCTCATTTATTTTAGCATATGACTTCAGGCTGTGGGGAAGAATGGCCATTTTAGCACAGAGATGCACACAAAGGAACAACTGGCTAAATGTGGAGAAGACATTCTTGGGGGGGGGGTTTCATTTCTTTTATTCTGTAACAGGCAGTCTGGGAAGCATTCTGGACACGTGACCTGCGCTGTCACAGTTCCTCCTTGCAGGATCGCAGATGTTTGGAGATTGTAGTGATAACTGTTATCATTGAGAATGTCATCCTCTCAGGCTCTAATAAGGCAGGATTTATTCAGTGTTAGTTTGTTAAAGACAACTGTATTTCTAGCCAAATCCATGTGAGACGTTTCTCCTGGCAGTGTTGCTGGGGGTATTCCCGTGGCTTAGTCTTAGGGAAGCACACGCCTTTAAATACTGCTGAAGAGAACCCAAAGCGCACCGGAGCACTTTTGCCATACGGGGTGTTAGTCACTGATACACGTCTCAGTCAGACCTGATGGATTCTTGACCCCTTCCTTTCTTAATTTTTTAATTTTATTTTTAATTTTTGTTTTTTAAGAGCACAACCCCTCAGGTGGCCACCATGAATCTCTGGTGTTTTCAGCTGGTTGAAGCCTATTTGCCGTCTCTGGTTCAAACATATTCGAAACCAGATGATGCTTCCCTTGGTTGTTCTGCTGTGTGACCTCCGCGCCCGCAGGGTTCAAGAGTGTCAGAGGTGGGAGCCGCCTTCACAACTACCAGAGTTTCCGGAACCTCCTTTATCTAGCCCTGGGGACGGAAGAGATGTCATCAGAGGTGAAGGCTTATTGGTTTACACGCCATTGATAATGAACGAGGAGGTTTTCTTTTATATAAGGGGAGCTTCTTATAATGTGCTTTAGTAGGGTAAAGAAGCTTTTGAGGTTTGCTTTCTCTGGAAGGATAATTTGTGATCCTGCCCTTGCTTTCAACAAAAATATAATTTGCATACCAGTGCATGTTGTGTTACTGAGCACTGGCTGACAAATGGTTCTTAACTCGTCATTCACTCAGTCATTCTTTCTTGAATGGCATATGCGTGCCAGCCGTAGTAGGAACTTGCTAGGGTCTAGGACTAACCCTTATGAAACGGGGGTCCTGGGGGAAGCAAATGCATATAACTATAAACGTTCGTGGGGATATCAGAGGGGGTGCCTATAGGTGCAAAGCTTCGTTCATTCATTGTCCCATCTAGGAGGTTTTGTGTCTTAGCAACGTGTTCCATAGCAACACATCCCTGTATCAAAACATTCATCATATTATTTTGATATTCTCTGCTTAGGTATGTATTTTTCCCACTAAGTTTAGAACTGGTTAAGGACAGGCTATGGGGTATGTAATATATGTACACACACACACAGAGATATATATTACCATAGTAAATATACAATATAGATTTATATATACACACACGTATATATTTCTCCCTCTCTATATATACACAAAACACACACACACACATATATACACACACACATATATATGAAATACACACACACACACACACACACTTCTGCCAAGCACAGAAAGTCAAAACTAGGCAAGGGTTCTTTAAGTGTTCATGAAAAAATAGATGTGCTTAGTTGAGAGCGTCCTTAAGTTGCCAGGGGAAATACAGGATGGATTCACAGAGGGAGATTTTTTTTCTTTCTTTCTTTAACTCTTGAATTCAAAATAATCCAGACTTATTGAACAGTTGCAAAAATAGTACAGAGAATTCCCGTATGGTCTTCCCTCAGATTCCCCAAACATTTCACCCCATTTGCACTTTCTTTTTCTCTCTCTGTGGATATAATTTTTTTTTTTTTCTGAAATGTTTGAGAGTGGAAGGTAGAATGCAGGGCAGGGTGAAAGGCGGAAGGAGAGAGTTGGGTTGGGAGGCTGTTTTTTTTTAACCTTCTGAGATGGAGTTTCGCTCTTGTCATCCAGGCTGCAGTGCAATGGCACGATCTCGGCTCACTCTAACCTCTGCCTTCTGAGTTCAAGTGATTCTCCTGCTTCAGCCTTCCGAATAGCTGGGATTACAGGCACCCACCACCATGCTCGGCTAATTTTTTGTATTTTTAGTAGAGGGGTTTCACCATGTTGGCCAGGCTGGTCTTGAACTCCTGACCTCTGATGATCCACCTGCCTTGGCCTACCAAAGTGCTTGGGATTACAGGCGTGAGCCACTCTGCCTGGCGATTGGGAGGCTTTTACAGTAACCCAGAGCGCTATGATGAGGGCTGGACGTGGTTGGAAATGATGAGGAAGGTGAGAAGGGGTTAGGTCTGGCATTTATTTTGAAAGGAGAGTCTCTCTCTTGGATGACAAGAGAGAGAAAAAGAAGTTTTAAGGATGATGTCAAGGATTTTGGCCTGAGTAACTGGAAGGCTAGAGATGCTGTTATTGGGATCGGGAAGACTATGGGAGGAGTGGGTTATAGCAGGAGGAATCAAAAGTGCATTTTGGGCATGCTAAATTTGAGGTCCAAAAAGAGATGTAAAGAAGTGTTGGCTGGACGCGATGGCTCACGCCTGTAATTCCAGCACTTTGGGAGGCTGAGGCGGGCAGATCACCTGAGGTCAAGAGTTCAAGACCAGCCTGATAATTATTAAAATTGATCATTGATGTTTACTAATTAATCATATTATTGCTCCTAATATCGAGGGAGTGTACACCTACCTGTGATGTTGTTCCTAATATCCAGGGACAGAGAGCATGATCTTAGTTTTAATATCGCAGTAGGTGTACACTCACACTGTGACACTGATCCTAATATCCAGGGAGTAAAGTATGACATGATTCCCAACATAGCAATGAATGGACAGTCACCCGGTGATATTGCTCCTAATACTCATGGAAGAAGCGTATGATATTACTCCCAATATCGCAGGGAGGGTACAGCTCTTCTGTGATATGGTTCCTAGTATCTGGAGGGGGAGAGGATGATAATAATTCCAGTATCATAGGCAGTGTTCACCCGCCCTGTGATATTGTTATTAATATCCTGGAAGGGAGAGGATGATATGACTCCCCATAGAGCAGGAGGCGTACATCCTGGGATATTGTTCCTAATATCCATGGAGAGGAGAGGCTGATATTACTCCCAATATGGCCGTGGGTGTACATCCGCCCTGTGATATTCTTCTTAATATTCCAAGGCTGAGAGGTTGATATTACTCCCAGTATCGCAGACACTGTACACCCCCGTGTGATACTCTTCCTGCTCTCCGGAAGGGGAGAAGATAGTATTAATCCCCATATCACGGGAGGTGAACACCCACTCTGATATCTTTCCTAGTATGCAGGGGGAGAGAGGATAATATTATTCCCAATATTGCAGAAGATGTACACGCCCCCCCCATGATATTGTTCTTAATATTCCAAGGCACAGAAGACGATATTACTCCCCATATCACAGAAAGTATACACCCCCCAGTGATGTTGTTCCCATGATCCAGGAGGGAAGAGGATGATATTACTTTCTTTTTTTTTTTTTTTTTGAGATGGAGTCTCGCTCTGTCGCCCAGGCTGGAGTGCAGTGGCCGGATCTCAGCTCACTGCAAGCTCCGCCTCCCAGGTTTACGCCATTCTCCTGCCTCAGCCTCCCAAGTAGCTGGGACTACAGGCGCCTGCCACCTCGCCCGGCTAGTTTTTTGTATGTTTTAGTAGAGACGGGATTTCACCGTGTTAGCCAGGATGGTCTCGATCTCCTGACGTCGTGATCCGCCCGTCTCAGCCTCCCAAAGTGCTGGGATTACAGGCTTGAGCCACCGCGCCCGGCCCTCGGATGATATTACTTTCAACCCCTGCACCCTGCAATGCTCTCACCCTGCAACACCGACACCCAGCTGAACCTGACATGGAACCAGAGGTGCTGGCTGGGGGTGTTCATTGCTTCTCTTTTCTCCCTTGCCAGACTCAGTAGAGGAAGCTGAGACCGAGCAGCCGCAGGAACAAGGTGGGTTTTGTGCGTGGCTCAGGCTTCCTCTGGTTATGAGCTGGGCCTTGGGGTAACGCGGGGGGTGGTGACAGAGCTGAGTACTGTGGGCATTGGATGCGACAGTCACCCCTCTGTGGTGTGGGCTGGGGGCTTGGAGGATGTCGCCTGAGGTGGGCCTGAACCTCCCGTCTACTCTGGCACTGGAGGCCGTGGGGTCCCACACTTCTTCCAATGAACATGCTGACCCCCGCCTGGTCCCCGACCGAGGTGGGGCATCCTTTCCACTGCTGGGGCCCACATATAGCTGTGGGTTCCTTCCTCATGACCTGGAGAAGCTGCAGTTCACTCTGTGCTCTGCCTCAGAGATGGGAGGCCACACTGCCCTCAGCGGGTAGCAGAATTCAGAGCCTTAGGTTGCAGGGGCCTCAACTGATGTCCCTGAAAGGTCTGCTCCTTCCTGAGGGGCTCATTCAGGGAGGCCCTCCCGTCTCCCCTCTGCGGCTCTGTCTCTTCCCCTCAGGGTCCACATGTGGACAGCCTGGTGATGTGGATGCACCAAGGGCTCTTGGAATTTCCCGGGGAATGGGATCAATCCCAGTACATTTGGGATGCAGGCACAAGGTTCCAGAGGAGGCCGGGAAGCCAGTGGGGAAGGGAAGGTTGTTGTAGGTTTGCCTCAGGGAGGGGGTGGTTCCACCCTCTGCCAAAGTCTCTGGAGCAAAGGCAAGTGGCTCTCCAGCTGCCCCGGAGGCCAGGGTAGTGGCTGGGAGGGGCTGTGTGCAGAGTGTGCCAGGCCCCACCCACAAATGGGGCTTGTAGGGTCCTGGGGTGGCAGAGACTGAGCGTAGGAATGTGAGCTTCAGGCCACAGAAGCCACAAAAGGGTGAGTGGCGTGATGGTGGGGCAGCACTTGGCCCCGGGTTAGGGAAGTCTCTTTAGTCTAGAACCAGAGGGTTGAGAGGATTTAGTCAACTAATAGGTGGTGGCTGAGGGGCTGGTGGTGGAGGAGGGGCTGGTGATGTAGCCTGTGTGAAGGCCCAGGGTTGAGGGAGTGGGGGTGAGTGAGCGAGGATGAGTGGGGTGTGAGTGCTGGTGAGCGGAGGTTTCATGGGGTGAGTGAATGAGAGTGTGAGCGGGGATGAGTGGGGTGTGAGTGGGGTGTGAGTGGGCGTGAGTGAATGGGGTGTGAGTGAACAGGAGTGTGAGCGGGGATGAGTGGGGTGTGAGCGGGGATGAGTGAGTGGGGTGAGTGAGTGGGAATGTGAGCGGGGATGAGTGGGGTGTGAGTGGGGGTGAGTGGGAGTGTGAGCGGGGATGAGTGGGGTGTGAGCGGGGTTGAGTGAGCAGGGCTTATGCAGGGAGGTGCAGAGTTGGGAGCGGGTGGGTTGGGTGCTGGATGGTGAGTTCTTCTGGAGAGCTAAGCAGGGCCTGGGGCCTCAGGCTGTGGCTTGGCCTTTTCCCTCAAGAGCACTGGGGAGCCATGGGGTGCTATCGAACAGTCACTGCAGACTGAGCAGTGAACGGACAGTAGGTGGGCAGGGCTGTCTGAAATCTAGGCCGCAGAGGATAGATGAGGAAGTTGAGTCCAGGAAAATGGCTGAGTCGAGGGATACTGTTGTGGGTCCCCTCTGCCTTGCAGCGCTTTGTCATGGCATAGTGAGACCACTCAGAGGTGCCTCCTGTGGCCTGGACCAGAGCCCCAGGGGCTGTGACCAAACCTGCCCATTTCCCAGCACAGGCCTGGCACCCACTCCTGGCCCTAGGAGGGATGAGATTTTGGAAAGGACCGTGTGAAGGGGCCCTGGTCCCACATATCTGCCCAAGGAGGGGTGGGGGGTTCTGACCCAGGCTTCTTCCCCAGGGGCATTCTCTGACTGGAAGGAGACCCTCCAGGAACCCAGCGCCCCAGCCCCCACTGCAGCCTCCGGTTGCTCCTGGCACAACAGCCTGTGACACCTCCTCCTACGAGGCCCTCCCCGGGGTGCTGGGGGATTCAGACTCGGAAATGCAGGCCAGGGAACGGGGATCATGCTTCCCTGTCTCCCCACCCTGCGCTGAACGGTCGAGGAGACCGAGGGCGGCGCTGATACCCCACATGCTTACTTGGGGTCATTTTTGAGTCACTTTCGGTAGTTTGTGTCCTTCTAGGAGTGTGGCTGTTGTGTCTGGATGGTCTGATTTCTTGGTGTACAATTGTTCGTGGTGTTTTCATGGAATCCTTTTATTTCTGTCAGGTCGGCAATAATGTTTCCTCTTTCATTTCTGATTTTAGAAACTTGGGCTTTTAATTATTTATTTATTTATTTATTTTTATTAAAGATGGGGTCTCATCATGTTCCCCCAGGCTGGTCTTCAATGCTGGCCTCAGCGATCCTTCCACTTCCGCCTCACAAAGTGCTGGGATGACAGGCGTGAGCCATGGTGCTCAGTCTCTGATTTTAGTCATTTGTGTCCCGTCTTTCTTTTCTTGGTTAGTCTGGTGAAAGATTTGTCAATTTTGTTATTATTTTCAAAAAACCCACCTTCGGTTCTGTTGATTATGTCTTGTTTTTCCATTCTCTGTATTTTTACTTCCCATCTCCACTCTCACGTTTATTATTTTCTTCCTTTTATTCACTTTGCGTTTAGTTCTTTTTCTAGTTTCTCAAGGCGGAAGGTTAGGTTTTTGATTTGAGATTTTTCTTCTTTGAATGTAGACATTTGCAGTTATAAATTTCCCTTTCAGCACTGCCTTAGCTGCATCTTGGAATTTTTGATACGCTGTGCTTTTTTTTTTTTTTTAAGACAGAGTTTTGCTCTATTGCCCAGGCTGGGGTGCAGTGGTGCAATCTTGGCTCACTGCAACTTTTACCCAGATTCAAGCCATTATCATGCCTCAGCCTCCCGAGTAGCTGGAATTACAGATGTATGTGCACCACCACCCCCCTCCGCCTTTTTTTTTTTTTTTTTTTTTTAATAGAGACAGGATTTCACTATGTTTCCCAGGCTGATCTCAAACTCCTGGACTCAAGCGATCCTCCCGCCTCAACTCCCACAGTGCTGTGATGAGAGGCGTGAGCCACCGCGCTGGCCCGGGCTGTGCATTTGTTTGCATTCTTCTCCAATTAGTTTTCGGTTTCCCTGATGGTCTCTTTGACTCACTGGTTGTTTAGGAGTGTGTAATTTCCACATATTTTTGAATTTCCCACATTTCCTTCACTGTCGATTTCGAGTGTTCATGCCAGTACAGCTGAAGAACACCTCTGCTTTGGTCTCAGTCCTTCTCCATTCACTGAGGCTCATTTTGTGACCTGGCACATGGTCTGTCATGGGGAATATCCCATGGGTGCTCGAGAGGACGGTGTATTCAGCTGTTGTTGGGTGGCGTGTGTGACAGATGTCCATTCGGCGTACCTGGTTTCCTGTATTAATCTCCGGAACGTTTCTCACACTAGAAAATCAGAAGCTTTCCACTGTTCCCAGCGCCCTGGCTTTGGGAGAGGCCAGTGAGCCTGTGGCTTGGGAGCCTGGTTGCATGAGAGAAGCATGTGTGGGAATGCCAGGGGCCGGCTTTGAACCCCATTCCCCCAACATGATGCCGTGTGTGGCAGACATGACGCTTGGCTTTGGTCTCTGCGAGTTCCATCTGTGACAGGGGCTACTTGTGCCCCTGGCCTCATCAGCTCAGGCTGAAGGTGGCCCTGGTCCTGACCAGAGGGACTTTGTGAAGCAGAAATAGATGGCCTGGTGCAGGGGCCGAGCCTGGCCAGGATCTCAGCCCTGGGAGTTGTAAAGAAGGCCGGCCTGTACCATGAGCATCTGTACCAAGCTGTGCCCATGTCACGGTGTGCTTGGCATCTGCCCTTGCACAGGTGCATGGCCTGTCTGCGCTCAGGCTCCCCGCCTATGGGACCCAGGATCACAGAGGTGAAAGAGGCAAGCATGGCGCAGGGGCCTCCGAGAACAGCCAGCCTCGCTTCAATGCTGGGAGACTAACATCTTCCATTTTGTCTTCTGCCCAGGCCAGCTGCGGGCCGTCCAGTGGCTGTGCTACTTCTACAGCGTCATCATGCCCAGGAAGGCCCAGTGTGTCATCTACCACAAGCTCCAGCTCTCCCTGACCCACAAAGTGGCCGACAAGGTGCTGGAGGGGCAGCTCCTGGAGACCATCAGTCAGCTCTATCTGTCCCTGGGCACGGAGTGGTAAGGGCTGGCTTTGCAGTGGTGGAGGTGGGGGCGGGCAGGGCAGGGAGGGGGGCACAGGGAAGCTGGCTCAGGGCGCCATCAGCCCCTCTCCTTTTGATCATTTGGTTCTTTGGCATCAGATGCTTTGAGCTGGTGGGCCTGGGGTCGTCCCAGGGCTGCTGCTGGCCCGTGAGTCCCAGCTTGAGCCTCCCTTGTTGGGTCAAAGGTCATCTCAACCCCAGCAGAGGCAGTACGTGCACTCTGGGCTGTTCTTCCTATTATGGTGGCTTTTGTCATCTGATCTTTGCCTGCCCTGAATCTCCACTCCTGGCCTTCATCTGTCCCCTTAAATGTGACCACAGCAGCCACCTGTGGCTTCTCTCCCACAGAAGACAAAGCCAGTTGTGTCACCTCCTTCCCTGGGGCAGGGTTTCAAGGTCTCACGTCCCATATGTGGCCTACTCCCCTTCCCCCAAGCATCCTGACCTGGTGGGGTAACCATGGCCCTGGCCACCCCACCCATAGGGCCCAGTGACATTGCTGCAGTCACACCCCCTCGAGTGTTGGACTTACTGAGAGAGCAGGGAAGGAGCCAGATTCCATGGAGACCTGGGAGACTGGCTCCAGTCTTGGCCTCAGGTTCACAGAAGGAAAATGGGCCAGTGTGCTAGAGCTATGCTTCGCAAAGTGTAGTCCCTGGACCAGTAGAGCAGCATCCATGTCACCTAGGAGTTTGTGGCAAGTGGGAGTTCTAGGGCCTGCCCCAGGCCTGTGGAGCCGGAAGCTCTGGGGGCAGGGCCAGCAAGCTATAAGGACAGGCCTCCGGGTGACTGTGATGCCTGCACACCTTGAGAATCATCGGCCCAGATAGCCTCTGAACACTAACGGCTCCTGGTGCATCTGGAGAAGACACAGGCCATGTCTGGGAGGCAGGGGAGATGGACTAGCACACTCCTCCTGCCACAGGGCAGCATGATGCTTGATTCCCTCAGAAGGATGTCCTTCATCTTTTCCATGCCGTGTGTGTTCACCCTGGCCCTCCCAGCAGCCTGGGAAGGGCAGAACACTGCACACACAAGAGGGCTGTTCCCAATCTGCACATTCCAGTTCATCTGTCGCCAGACCCACGGGAGGAGGCAGACTGGTTCCAGGAGGATGAGAGCCCTTGTTCTGACACCTGCGTCTGATTCCAGGGCCTACAAATCCGCTCTGGACTACACCAAACGAAGTCTGGAGATTTTCATTGACCTCCAGAGGAAAGAGGAGGCGGCGCATGCCTGGCTGCAAGCAGGGAAGATCTATTACATCCTGCGGCAGAGCGAGCTGGTGGACCTGTACATCCAGGTGAGTGACAAGGGATGCAGGAGGACCCCTGTGCTGTTCACTCTCTGTCCATCCACTCATCCATTCATCCTTCCATCATCTATCTGTTTACCTGCTCATCCTTCTATCCATCAATCCATCATCTATCCATCATCTTCCCATACACCTGTGGGTCCTTCCATCCATCCATCCATCCTTCCATCATCCATCCATTCACCTGTTCATCTTTCCATGCAACCATCCATTCATTCACCTCTCCATCCATCTATTCACCTGTTCGTCCATCCATCCATCCATCCATCCTTCCATCTTTCCATCATCCATCCATCATTCTTCTGTTCACCTCTTGGTCCGTCCATCCGTCCATCCTTCCATCTTTCCATTATCCATCCAACCATCTTCCATCCATCCATGATCCATCCATTCACCTGTCCGTCCATCCATCCATTCATTCATCATCCATCCTTTTATCATCCATCCATCCATTCACCTGTTCATCCATCCCTCCATCCATTCTTCCATCCTTCCATCATCCATTCACCTGTTCATTCTTCCATCCATCCATCATCCATCCATCTTTCCATCATTCATCCACTCGCCTGCTCATCCTTCCATCCATCCATCCTTCTATCATCCATCCATTCACCTGTTCATCCTTCCATTCATCCATCCATCCGTGCATCCATCATTCATTCATTCCTTTATCATCTGTTCATTCAGCGACCATCCATCCACCTGTTCATCCATTCATCCATCCATCCTTCCATCATCCATCCATTCACCTGTTCATCCTTCCATCCATCCATCCATCCATCCACTCATCTCCTGTTCATCCTTCCATCCATCCATTTATCCATTCATTCATCCATCCTTCCATCCATCCGTCTTTCCATCATCCATCCATTCATCTGTTCATCCTTCCATCCATCCATCATCCATCCTTTTATCATCCATCCATTCACCTGTTCGTCCATCCATCCGTCCATTCATCCTTCCATCAACCATCCATTCACCTGTTCATCTTTCTATCCTTCCATCCATCCACCATTCATCCATCCACCATTCATCCATCTGTCCATTTATCCATTCATCTGTTTATCTTTCCATCCATCATCCATCCATCTGTCCATCCCTCCATCCACCATTTATCCATCCATTCACCTGTTGTTCCATCCATCTGTCCATCCTTGCATCATCCATCCATTCACCTGTTCATCCTTCCATCCATCCATCCTTCATCCATCCATCCATTCAACCATATATCCATCCATCCACTCATCTCCTGTTCATCCTTCCATCCATCCATTTATCCATTCATCCATCCATTCACCTGTTCATCCTTCCATCCATCCATCCTTCATCCATCCATCCATTCAACCATATATCCATCCATCCATCCACTCATCTCCTGTTCATCCTTCCATCCATCCATTTATCCATTCATCCATCCATTCATCTGTTCATCCTTCCATCCATCATCCATCCATCCATCCTTTTATCATCCATCCTTCATCCATTTATCATCCATCCATTCACCTGTTCATCCATCCATCCGTCCATTCATCCTTCCATCAACTATCCATTCACCTGTTCATCTATCCTTCCATCCATCCACCTGTTCATCCTTCCATCCATCCACCATTCATCCATCTGTCCATTTATCCATTCATCTGTTCATCTTTCCATCCATCCATCATCCATCCATCTGTCCATTCATCCATCCGTCCATCCCTGCATCCATCATTTATCCATCCTTTTATCTATCCATTCACCTGTTGTTCCATCCATCTGTCCGTTCATCCTTCCATCCATCCATCATCCATCCACATATCTATTTATCCATCATCTATCCATGCTTCCATCATCCATCCATCCACCTGTTCATCCATCCATTCTTCCATCATCCATCCACCCACCTATCTACCTATTAATCCATCCCTCCATTCATCTATCTGTCCATTTGTTTATCTATACATTCGTCTATCCACCATCTATCCATCCACATGTACATACATCATCTACCCTCCACCCATCCATACATTATCTACCCACCCATACATACATACAGACATACACACATCATTCCATCCATCCATCCATGCATCCAAGCATTAATCTAGCCACACGCCCATCCATCCATCCATGTGTCTACATCTTCTCATCCATTCATTCATCCATCCACTCATTCCTAAACCACTGCTGAGCACCTGTTGTGTGCCTTTTCCCTCCCTCCAACTGGTTCCCTCACATCCTCCCCCAGTGGGCAGCATCTTTTCCCTGAGGGCAGAGGCGTGGTCCCTCACAGTGCACAGCATCTGCGGGTATACAGCACATGCTCAAATAATGCCACCACTCAGTTAACACACAGAACTTGCTCCAAGCGACACGTGGCACATCTCCTTACAAAATGAATCTATCATAGTGACTGTTTTCAGAGGCTTTCCCAAACACAGTGTGATCTGGAACAAATTGTGAAGCCCAGGAGCCTGGTGAAGTTTTCATTATTGAGCACCTGCTGTATACCTCCTTGAGCTGAGGAGAAGGATCAAGAGCTCATGGCCAAGAGGGGACCAGGCCCACCCACAAACACTGCTGATGTGGCAGGGATGTGGCAACGCAGAAAGGAACCAGGGGCTGGGCTCCCAGCAATCTGGGGGCCACGGAGACTGGTTTGAGTGCAGGGGGAGTGGGCTAGGGCTAGCCCTGGTGGTAGGATTCACAGGTATTGGGCTCCTGGGCTGCAGCTGCTCTGTCACCTCCTGGCACTCAGGTGCATCAGTTCATTGTCCTCATGCCAGTGGTGGGGGCAGCCCTAATGCACAGGGTCTGAAAAATGCTCAGGTGTACCTGTAGTGTGTGAGAGGAAGGAGGCTGGCAAAGGTGCGCGTGGCCACCTCGCTAGGTGTGGGTCTTGAGGGAACTTCTGTCTCCTTTCAGGTGGCACAGAATGTGTACCTGTACACAGGCGACCCCAACCTGGGGCTGGAGCTGTTTGAGGCAGCTGGAGACATCTTCATTGGGGCCTGGGAGCGGGAGGAAGGCATGTCCTTCTACCGGGTGAGCTGGCCTGTGGGCTGATGTGGGTGGGCCTCAGTGGGGCACCTGGAGGGCTGAGGCACAGGTGTGGCAGGGTAGAGGTCTCCCACCTGGAGGCAGGGCCACCCATGCACATGATGAGTTTCCAAGTGGTCTCACCGGGAATGATATTGACCATGCCCCTGCCCGAGACAAACGCTCGGGGCCTGGACGTGACAATGGTTCTACCCTTGTACCTGATGACCTCAAGCAACCATGAGTGAGAAGTCCTGTCCCCATCTTCCAGATGAGGAAACTGAGGCTCAGAGAGGCACAGGGACATGTCAAAGGACACACAGCATCAGTGGGAGACCCAGGTCTGCATGTACCCCGAAGTGGGACGGCTTCTCCCTTCCTCTGAGCTCACAGTGTGGCTCAGCCCTGGGCACAGATAAATGTGGTGTTTTTAGAGCAGAGAGGAGTGCTGGCTCCCCCCAGTCAGACCCCCGGTGCCCAGGTGGGAGAGGCTGGTCTGAGGCTGTCAGGTGTAGCTGGATGGGCCTCAGGTGACTCTTCAGCCCCCAACTTGGTGTCTGAACTGTGTGTTATCCCAGAGCACAGAGCTGTGTCGAGGTGCAGGGGTAGCTTGGGCATGGGAAGCTCCAAGTACATGTTTGAGCTCTGAGGAGGGCTGTGGGCAAGGTGGGTGCTGTGGGAAACCTGACCCCACCTGCCTGTGTGGTAGGACCAGGCCCTGCCCCTGGAGTGACTATGGGCAACCGCAAGGTGGAGCTGCAGCTTCAGCTGTGCAACAAGCTGGTGGCACTCCAGGCCACACTGGAGAAGCCCCAGGAGGGCTTGGAGTTTGCCTACATGGCCCTAGCACTCAGCATCACTCTGGGTAAGTCCCCTGAGCCCCCACCCTGCCAGGACCCACACTTTGCCAGAGCCCAGCCTCCAGGTCTGCAGGCCAGGAGCTGAAACAGCTGCTGGATTTTCCTGGTCTCCTGTCCAGGCAGGCAGATCTGCCCAACGGGCTTCCCCGTCCGGCTGTGGGGCACAGCCCAAGGTCTCTCACGCAGTGCAGAGCTCCCTGCCTGCCTGAGCTCTGCTTCCTCTGCCTGTTCCTGCTGCTGACCACAAGGGCCGCCCAGTGTGCCCTCTGCCTTCCAGACATGCCAGGCATCTCATTGGTCCCTGTGCCAGGCTGAGTGGCACATTCCCTTTCTCTTGTGCCCTTCCCACCATCATCAACCACACAGCTCTCTGGCTGATAAAATCCCAGTTCCCCTTCCAGCAGTCTGCCCCTTAAGGCCGGGCATCCCCTGGTGCTGTGCCAGGGTCGTCTGTCCCCCTCCAGAGACAGGGAACCCTAGGCAGGCCACATGCCCCAGCGCCTTGTGCCCCGTGGCCCATTACACAGTAGGTGTGCAGCTGACTCCCCAAGGTAGGGGGCTCTCATCGTGCCACACCCAGGAGGAGTCGGATGTCACGTCTGTGGGTTGCCTGGAGCCGGGGAGCCCAGGAGCACCTGGACTGCATGGCTTTTGGGTTCTCCTGGTTAAAACCAGTGAGCAAAGGCAGGTGGCTCTGTGTAGACACAGAACTGGGCCATCCAAGTCCGACTTTCCAAAGCCTCACAGTAGACAGGGGCAGGCCTTATTAGTTCTGCTTTGCACATGGGAAAGTGAGTCTGGGAACCTGGAAGGGACTGGCCAGAGCTGCCCAGGTGACCACAGGTGCCTGGAGGCAAGCCAGGCATGCAGCCCGGGGTCTGCATACCTGCTCCTGAGGGGCCTGAGCCCTCCCTGCCCCAGGGAGCCACGTCCTCACACCTGCACCTTTGGCCTGCACCCAGGGGACCAGTGAACGAGCGCATGGCCTACCACGGCTGGCCGCCCTGCACCACCGGCTGAGCCATGGCAAGCTGGTGGAGCACTTCTACCTCAAGGCCCTGTAGCTCTGCAACTCGCTGCTGGAGTTCGACGAGGAGACCGTCTATTACGTGAACATGTATCTGGTGCTCGGTGACATCATCTTCTATGACCTGAAGGTGGGTGGCAGGGGTAGGGCACGGGGTGTTCCCAGACCCCTTGGAGTGGGATCTCCACCCACACCCCAGAGGCCTGGGTTCCAGCCTTCCTTAGGAATGGCCCAGTGGCCTCCCTGGAGCTCTGCACCCAGCTGGAGGAGCCGGCAAGGTTAGCAGATACAACCAAGCTCCCAAGATGGCCAGGCCCCACCCTCAAGAACTCAGTCTCAGCCAGGGAGGCTGACACATGAGTGGGCAATGGTGGCCTCTGGGTAAAGAAGGAGGATTGTAGTCAGGGGGGCCCTCCTGGAGGAGGTGACACCAAACTGAGTCTTGACAGTCAAGTGTCAAGTTGCATTTAACAAAGAAAACAGGGTCGGGAGAAGGACATTTCAGAGGACGGCATCATCCTCACACTGAATCCACGTTGCAAGATCCAACCCAAATCCTGGCGCCTCCTCTAGGAAGCCTGCCCAGGGTGCCAGCCTGCACTGAGTAACTCCTTCCTGGAGTCCCGAGACACCTTGAATCTTCACACCACCCAGGAAGGGTTGGGTGGGACCCCAGTGTCTTACCATTGGGTTCACAGACAGGGAAACCCCAGCTTAGGGCAGGTGTAGTGGGGCGGGGGCCCAGCCAGCCAGGCTGAGACCTTGCTGGGTCGGGTCTGTCTTGAGGGGAGGTGTTGTGCTCCCTCTGCCCCCAGCCCTGCAGGGGTAGAGAGCTGGGACTGGCAGACTCAGACCTGGGGTGTCTCCACCCCTCTGCCCAGCAGGCACGACCCCTCCTCAGCATCGCACCGGCACCTCGTCAGTGCTCCTTAGGGGCTGAGAGGCCAGGGCACTCCAGTCCAGGGGCCAAAATCTTGGGGGCCTTAGAACAACATGAGGAGCTGGGGCAGCCCTAAGACCCTGCCCCGTATCCCCCACCACAGGCTTGGGGCTGCCCGGGAGGCCCTTGCCCAGTGCTGGCGACACCTGGTGATCAGAAGTGGTCCCTGTGGCCTCCCAAGTCCCAGCCAGACAGGGAGGTGCTAAGTGTCAGACCCAGAGGGACACTGCTCACTGCCCAGGGTCTCTCCTGGGACCCAAGGGGACCGACCTCCCAGAAGAGGCCTTTATCTCACTTGGTCAAGCCTGCCGCCCACTCCCCCTGTCCAGGAGAAAGGAAAGGGCCAAGTAGTACCTGAAAGGCCAAAGTCCACAGTTGGGGTCGAGGGGCAGAGGCCTCCTTCACCTCCTTCCCATGCACAGCCCTCTGGGCCTCATCGTGACTATGCTGTCAGCGCAGGCCAGCTTCCCACAGGGAGGCCCCCTCAGAATTCCCCAAGGGCGGCTGTCTTTCCAAGGCTACACCCTCCTCCTTGTATAGGAGACCCTGGACCCAGGACCCAGAGGAGTGGGAGAAAAAGCCGGGCTGGATGGGGCCTGGAAGGCTGGCAGAGAAGCAGAGGTAAATGGGCATCTTTGCCGATTGCCTCTAAAATGGGGTCCCCTTTAGTCTACACGTGAGAGTGAGCCCTGGAATAGGGTGGATTAGATGTGTCCTGGCTCAGCCTGCTGCTCATTAGCTGCTTCACACACTACAGGCACATGGAAATGCACACGCAAATGCACATGCACACACAGGCGCCCACACACAGACACGTGCACACACACAGGCGCACAAACACGCACAGGCACACACACAAGCACACGCAGAGACATATGCTTTGGCTGGCTCCTTCCTGTTTAGTTGGGAAGCCCCCACCCCTTCAGGAAGCCTTTGCCTTCCATCCCTGGCTGAGTCTGGGGTCTCCTGGGCTTCCCTCTGCCACAGCCCGGGCCACCCTGTGTGGTCAGTGTTCACTCCCAGGTCCCTCAGACTGGGATCAAGGACGTTAGGCTCAGCCACACACCCAGCACAGAGTCCAGTGTTCGGCTGGGCGGGGGCCATTGGATGAGCAGTGGCGGTGACTCGGGACCTTCTCACGCCCCTGCTCTGTGTGTGGGGCGGGGCAGTGAGGGAATGGACTGCTGCATCTTGGACTTTCTCATTGGCCCTGGGAGCCATCTTGAGATGGCAAAGAGGAACAGGCCAGGCATGGGTCTTAGAGAGGTTCCTTGGGTGACCCCCATGTGGAAGAGGTGCCGGGTGGGGGATGGGAGGGTCAAGGGGGAGGTCTGGGAGACGGCATCCCAACCCAGGGATGGTGAGTTTGAGCCAAAGATGCATTGAAAACAGGAGTGGATGTCTGGGGAGTCACACTCCATCAATATTTCAGGGATCATTGCCAGGGAGGACACCTGTGAGATGGTTTTGTACCTGGCCTGGCCCGTGGAGGGCCTGGAAATGGTCAGTATGGACAGGGGCCAGAGGGGAGCCTGGGTCACTCAACGCTGTGCCCCTGCTGTGGCTTGGAGCCACGAGTCCTGCATGGAACTGTCAGAGCAGGCAGGATCTGCCCTGACCTCAGCCCATGGGGAAAGCAGCCACTGCCTACAGAAAGGGTGGCACGGGGGCAGGAGGCTTGGGGTGAGTGGGGCGTAGGGACACTCAGGAAGGCTTCCAGGGGTGTCAGGGTCATCCCCACCTCCTGCAGCTGAGACCACAGCAGTGTCACAGGCTTCGGGGCTCATGGGGTGAGCCAGTATTGGCTGGACATGTGGAATGACCTGGAGACAGGAACGGCCTCTGGGAAGACGGGCTCCGAGTCCCCCTTTTGCTGAGCATGGCCTGTCCCCTTCAGGACCCGTTTGATGCAGCCGGGTACTACCAGCTGGCCCTGGCAGCCGCCATGGACCTGGGCAACAAGAAGGGCACAGCTGAAGACCTACACGTGGCCGGCCACCATCTCCCACAACTTCCTCCTGGACCGTGAGAAGTTTATCCTCTTCTACCAGAAGGCCAGGACCTTCACCACAGAGCTCAACATCCGCAGGGTCAACCTACCTCCTCTGCCACTCTGCGGGTGGGCCCCCTGGTTGGCCCTCAGCCACCCTCGCTGAGGACAGCATCCAAGGGAATGGGTTTTGTGCAAGGAGGATGGTCTCCTGCCTCTCCTGGTGTCTCCGTGGCTCATTTTCTGGGAAATGGAGGCATGAAAGCAGGGTTCAAATAGCAATTAATGTTTTTTTTGCAATAACATACCGAAGTCCCCAGGGCATCCTTCTCTGTGTGCTTCCTGGGTTGTGTCTAGGGGCCAGCTCCTTCCCTGGTGACAGCTCTCTGATCTTCGGGATGAGAAGGACCCTGAGTCCAACAGACCTGGCCAGGTCACCATGAGCCTCGGTTTCCTCGGCGGCCAGATGGGAGATGGTGGTGGAACTCCCTGGGCAGCTCCCTGCTCTCCCTGCTCAGAGCTCTTACTGTACGTCTCGTGCCGCCGTTGCCTTTAACCTTCAGGCCACTGTGATCGGATGTGGGGGCTGCTAGTGTCCCTGTTCACCATTGAAGAAATAGAGGCACAGAGAGGTTAGGTGTCTGGCCCACCGTCACACAGCAGGTAGGGGCAGACACGCAGAGCCCAGTACACTGACCACCACACCACCCTGCCAGCCTGTAGCCTGGATGGTGTCCCCCATTGGGACCCAAAGTCAGCTCCTGGACCTCTCTTGTGGTGTCAGGAGAGCCACAGGCCAGTGAGGGTGGCGACGGGGATCCCTCACTCAATGTCCTCTGCTCTCAGACTTGGTTGGGCCGAGCCTGGCCAGTCCCACCTCTGGCCACTGGTCAGCCCTGAAGGAAGTGAGATGCAGGGATCTCCGCCTGTGTAGACGCTGCTACCCAGTATTGAAAGCCTTATCTGGGCTGACCCCAGCCATCCCCACATGCCCCTCCCCTTCCGGCCCCTGGCCCTCATCCTAGTCCCAGGAATCCCAGGTTTTCCTTCTTGGAATCTCTTGGCCCCAGGGAACACGGCTCACACGGTCTCTTTGCCAGTTTACGCAAGAAAACCGAGGTTCAGAGACTATGGGTGTCCCACGTGATTCTCACATACACTGTACTCTCCCAGGCCCCTTTTTTACACACTTTAAATGAGGTGACTTTCACATCGCATGCAATTAACTATTTCAACGCAATTAATGTGGTGGCATTTGTGCATTCACAGTGCTGTGCAACCACTCTCGCCATCTAGTTTCAAAATGTATTCATCTCCCCGGAAGAAACCTCCCATCCTCACTAAGCAGTTACCCCTTCTTGGTATCCCCCAAGCCCCTCGTTTAACGGAAGGGGAAACTGAGGTCCGGAGAGAGACTTGCCAGTGGGCGGAGCTCTGATAATAAGGAATCAGGCACCCATCTGCTGGTTCAGTCCTGGGTTGGTTTTCCACCCAGCAGAGGTGACAGAATCAAGAGGTTCTGGGACCCCATGCTTGCAGCCAGAGCCCTACCCTGAGCCTCCCCACCAGGGGGCAGCAGAGAGCTTTCCAGAACCGGCCGCGGGGCTGGCGGGAAGCAGCAGCTCAGAGCTGCTGACAAACCTCATGTAGACCCCAGATCGCCGTCTCTGTGGGTTGGGCTTGGGAATTGGAGAGGAGGCCGCATGATTGGAAACGTGAAGACAGCACGGCCTGGCTGGAGCAGCTGGAAGCGCCGTCACGTTGACTGAGGACACAGAACTCCTGCCTACTGGGCCGGGCCTGCAGCCATTCTTCTCGGGGTGGGGCCCCCAGGTCCGGGTTGCTCTTGGTCCCCGACCTGCCTCAGAGTCTGGGGAGCTTTGGAACTCTGCCTCCCCATCTCCACCCACCCTGACTGGTGCCATGAGGGGCCTGGATCCTGGGATCCTGTTCCTCTTGGGCAGCAGAGACTGGGGGACCAGAGGAGATGATGGGTCTTCAAGCCCCACATTCAAACCCCAGCCCACCACTGACAGTCTGGGGGTTCGGGATGAGGGAGTTGATGTCTCTGAGCCCCAGTTTTGCCATCACTAAAATGAGGCCGACATACTGGGGCAGAGTGCCAGTCCCCGGGCTAACAGAGACCTGTTTCCTACTGAAAATACCTCTTCTAGGAACAGCTCCAACAACCACACTAGAGAACACTCTACCCAGGCCAACTTGTCAGAGGCACGTGAACCAGAGCGACTCCATCTTGAATGGGGGCTGGGTAAAGGGATGCTGAGACCTACTAGGCCGCATTCCCAGGAGGCTAGGCATTCTTAGTCACAGGATGAGATAGGAAGTCGGCACAAGATACAGGTCATAAAGACCTTGCTGATAAAGCAGTTTGCAGTAAAGTCGGCCAAAGCCCACCAAACCCAAGATGGCCACGAGAGTGACCTCTGATTGTCCTCACGGCTCATTGTATGCTAATTATAATGCATTAGCTGCTACAAGACACTCCCACCAGCGCCACGACAGTTTACAGATGCCATGGCAACATCTGGAGGTTACCCTACGTGGTCTCAGAAGGGAGGGCAGAAACTCTCAGTTCTGTGAATTGCGCACCCCTTTCCTGGAACACTCATGAATAGTCCAAAACTTGTTTAGCATATGATCAAGAAATAACCATGAAAATGGGCAACCAGCAGCCTTTGGCACCACTCTGCCTATGGAGCAGCCATTCTTTCTTTTTTTTTTTTTTTTTGAGATGGAGTCTTGCTCTGTTGACCGAACTAGAATGCAGTGGCGTGATCTTGGCTCACTACAACCTCCACCTCTTGGGTTCAAGCGATTTTCCTGCCTCAGTCTTCCTAGTAGCTGGGATTACAGGCACCTGCCACCACGCCCAGTTAATTTTTTGTATTTTAGTGGGGACAGGGTTTTGCCATGTTAGACCAGGCTGGTCTCGAACTTCTCACCTCAGGTGATCCACCTTCCTCGGCATCCCAAAGTTATAGGATTACAGGAGTGAGCCGCTGCGCCCAGCCAGAGTAGCCATTCTTTTATTCCTTTTCTTTCCTAATAAACTTGCTTTCACTTTATGGACTCGCCCGGAATTCTTTCTTCTGTGAGATCCAGGAAACCTCTCTTGAGGTCTGGATCGGAACCGCTTTCCAGTAACAAACTTGCTTAACCTCTCAGACCCTTCGTCTCTTCATCTGTAACCAAAGACAAAGCCTCCCACGAGGTTCCAAAAGTGTGGAGAGAATGCATGGGAAACGAGGGGCACAGAGTTGGTGTGCAGAACCAATATCACAGACTGGGTGTCAAGCCACTGTCATACTGGAAGTAATATCATGCTCTCCCCCACAAGTTATGAGGAACAATATCATAGGGGGGTGTGTACCTTCTCCGGTAGTGGGAGTAGTATCATCTCTTCCTTTAGATGACAGAAACAATATCACAGGTAGGTGTACACCCCGTGTGTTTTTGGAAGCAATGTCATTCTCTCTTCTTCTAGGTTTTACGATTCATATCACAGGTGGGGTGTACACCCCTTATTATATTGGATGGCGTCTCATCCTCTTTCAACCTGTATCTTTAGAACAATATCCCATGGGGGTTGTATATCTCTTCAATATTGTTAGTAATACCATCTTCTCCTTTCCTGGATATAAGAAACAATATCACAGGAGGTGTGTACACCCCTTGCAATGTTGGTAGTAATATCATCTCTCCCCTGTGGTTATTAAGGACAAAATCCCAGGGTGGCTGTACGGTTCCTACTTTATTGGGAGTAATATCATCCATTCACCCCCTGGATATCAGGAACCATATCACAGAAGAGTTGTCCACCCCCTTCGATATTATCACCCATGTCATATTCTTCCCGCCTGGATATTAGGAACGATACCCCGGGGTTGGGGGCGGTGTACACCCACTGCGATATCGAAAGTAAAATCAGCCTCTTTCCCGCTGGATATTAGGAACTCTATCACAGGTGTGGGCGCACCTTCTGGGATATTGGGAGTACTATCAGCCTCCACACTGCTGCATATTAGGAACAACATACAGGGGGCAGGGTGGTTACACCCCCTATGATATTGAGAGCAATATTCTGGTCTTACCCCTGTACATTAGAAACTACATCACAGGGGTCTGTACACCTTCAACGATATTGGGATTCATGTTATCCTCTCCCCCACTGAATGTCAAAAACGATATCACATAAAGGTGTACACCCCCTGCGATATGGTCAGTAACATCATCGTCTCTACCTTTGGATACTAGGAACAACATCACGGAAGGTGTGTACACTCCACTGCAATATTGGGCATAATGTTATCCTCTCTTCCCCTGGATATTAGAAACGATATCCCTGGTGGAGGGAGATGGAGTACATTAAGAACAACATCACTGGGTGGGTGTACTCCCCCTGCGATATTGGGTGTAGTATCATCCTCTCTTCCCTAGGATATTAAGAATAATATCACAGGAGGGGTATACAGCCACAGTCCCTGTGTTATTGGGAGTAATAGTGTCTTCTCCCACTCTAGATATAAGGAAAAATATCCCAGGGTTTGTGTACATCCCTTGTGATATTGAGTATATTGTCATCGTCACCCAACATGGATATTGGGTGCAGTGTCTCAGGGGGGTGTACACCTTCTTCGATATTGGGAGTAATATCATCCCCTCCCCACAGGATCGTAGGCTAAATATCGAAGGGGTTTTACCACTCGTGCGATATGGGCAGTAATATCATGCTATCCCCACCTGGATGTTAGGAACTATATCACAGGCGGCTATACACTTCTTGGCATATTGGGAGTCTTATCATCCTCTCCCATCTTGGATATTATGAAAAATATTAGAAACGAGGTGTACACCTGCTGAGATATTGAGAGTAATATTATGCTCTCCTCTTTGGGATATTAGGAACAATATCGCAGGAGGTGTGTGCAAACCCTGTGATATTGGGAGTAATATCATTCTCTCCCCTTGAATATAAGAAACAATATCACAGGAGGATGTACTCCCCCTGTGATACTAGGAGTCATATCATGTTGTTTGGAACAATAGCAGAGTGGGTGTGTAAAATTCCTGCGATATTGCCACTAGTATTATCTTCTCCATCCCAGGATATAAGGAACAATATCACAAGGTGATGTACACCCCTGTGATATTGGGGGTAATATCTTCCTCTTCCCTGCTGGCTTTTACTAATATCTTCCTCTCCCCGGCTGGATGTGAGGGAAAATATCACAGTGGAGATCCACGCCCCTTGCGATATTGGGAGTAATATCCTCTCGTACCCTAGATAGAAGGAACAAGATGATCGAAAGGATGTACACACACTGCGGTAGTTTCAATAATGTCATCCTCTACCCCCTGGTTATTAGGAAAAACATCATAGAGGAATGTACACTTTCTGCAATATTGGGAGTAATATCATCTTCTCCCTGCCGGATATGAGGAACAAGCCTATTAATTATTAATAAATATAATAAAAATTAGTAATCATCAACATTAATAGTGACAAAGATACTAAATATTAATACTGATTCAGAATATTAACGATGAGTATCAATTAATAATATTAACACTATTAATAAAATAATGATATCAACAATTAATCTTACTTAAATCAATACTAAGTGATGCTGGCAAAAAACAATATTAAAAATTAGTAACATTAATAAATGATATAATTATTAAAAATTAATTTTTGTCATCCATCATCTATTTAAAATAATTATCCATATTAATTGTAAAATATTAATTAATAGTATTATTGATAATTATTACAATCGATTCTTGATGTTTAAGAATTATATCACTGTTTCCTGAGCAATACACTGAAGGTGTACACCCGTCTGTGAAAGAGTTCATTATTTCCAGAGGGGGAGACGATATTACTCACAATATCTTAAACAGGCTATGAGTCCACCATGGCTCCCAATAGCCAAGGGGAGGAGAAGGGGTGGCTATTGGGCCCCACCTCGCGGGGCCTCTGCAAAGCCTCTACCTGGGCTTCAGCTCCCACCCCGGCACCCTCCAATCTTTTCACACAGACTGGAGAGCTATCTATAAAAAACATTCATCTGATCCATTGAAAACTCTTTGCTCACTTCAAGTACACGTCAAGCCTTTCTCGAGGTTCCCTGCTCCGCCTGGTTCTGACACCAGGTCCCGCTCTAGCTCCAGCCACCCCAGGTCCTCCTGGGGCCTCTGGATATGCTGGCCGCTGTGTGCATCACATTCAGGCACAGTGATGGGCGGCAGAGCGACCCCCAAAGGAATCCCGGTCCCAATCCCTGGAACCTGGGACTGTTCCCTCATGCGGTGATAAAAGTGAATTCTGAGGACAACCCAGGTGGGCCCTAAGTGCCACGACCTGCATCGGCAGATGAGGGGTGCAGAGGCTGAAGGCCCTGGAGCAGGATGCTGCACACCCACATGGGAGGAGGCGGCGCCAGGGAACAAGGCGTGCAAGGCCCGCAGCTCTGCGCACCTGAATGGGCCACGAGGGCCTCTCCTGGAGCAAACACTCTGGTCTCAGTCCATGGCTCCTGCCCTCCAGACCTGTGGGAGAGTGAGTATTATTTTCCAGCCCCAGGTGTGTGGTCAGGGTCTCAGCGGCCACGGGACACACACAGGCACCTTCCTCAGCTCTGACCCAGAGGGAAATGTCATTTCCTCAGGAAAACGCCGCCTGGTTTCTAGGAGTGCAAAGTTCCCTCTGTCAGGGGCTCTCGGGGCACCCCATGTCCTCTCTTCATAGAAATCAACCCGGTGTCTCTCCCTGCAGTTACCTCGTGGTTATTTCACTTGCAGTCCGCACTAGGCTGCAAATTCCATGAGGGCAGGAACTGTGGGCTAGGCTTACACCACTGCACCATCAACAGGACCCGGCCGAGCCCAAACAGCAGGCGCTCAAGAAATACTTGTCTCTGAATGACATAAGCACAGTATTCCTCAGCCAGTCGTCTGTCCGTCCGTCCGTCCGTCCGTCCGTCCGTCCTGGTCAAGGGCTGATCCTGCAGGATTCCCTAACCGGCCTCCATGGGACTCAGCCAAGAGTAAAAACATGAAGTGGGGGTGTGGACTTGAGACTGGGAGCCACATGAGAGTCTGTGCATGAAAGTTTAACACCCACTGGGAAATTTTCACTTGAGTACCTCGGATGAAATTTAAAAGCGCACTTTGTTGAATAAACATAGGCTTGATTAAACCATTCCAACCTATACTTCGTTTTTTGACAGATTCTTTTCTTCCTAAAATAATTGGTTGATGTATTCAAAACTGAATACGGGCTCTAGTTAGAGGGCCACTTTGCATTGTGTAGAAGCCGAGATGGGGAGAGAAACAGGCAATGGGAAGAATTCCCGTCTTTGTGCTTAGGAAGGACGGAGGACAGAAACCCGTCAAGGGTCCAAAGAGCCCACAACTGCCTTCTTGAAGGGCCAGTGTAGAATTCTGAGGGTTTCACTGTTCCACCTGTACTGGGTGGGTCTCTAATTGCGATGTAAGACTTAAGATGCCGTAAGGCTTTAAGACTTGCCCTTTGTCTTAGAGAATCCTGGGCATGGGAAGGAAAATGTGGGTGGGGCATCAGGATCCCCAGAGGCACAAAGCCTTATGGGTTATTTTTCCAACTGAATCTCCCCCGCAGCCCATCCTGAGGTGGGGAATTACTGTCACTCATTCAAAGAATGACATCCATCGCTTAATAGCAAAAGAATTCTGCAGGCAAAGCAGCTCTCCCAAGAGGCTGATTTGTGCCCGAGAGTGTCTGAGTTCTGGTCCCGCCAGGCTGCTGCTGTGGGTGCGTGGAACAGCGCAGCCCTGACACCTGAGCCACGCCCACGACCGTGTGCTCCTCTCAGTGTAAACGCAGTGACAGCTGGGATGGAAGAATCCGCCTTTGCTGGAGCTTAGATACAGCTTTCCTGAACTCTCTCCTCATTACCTAGATGGCATCTGAAGCCTGAATTAGCTTCTAAAAATAGCAAGTCACTCCAGCCGTGCCTCGGGCAATTAGTCAAAGTAGCACTGACAAGAAAAAGGCCGATCCCAAGCATGGCCCTGCGTGGACAGCAGCTGTGAGTGGCACTCGTCAGGCAGAGCCTGTGACCTCAGCTATTCTTGCCACACAATGGGATGCGCCTGGCAGATACAACCCCCTGAAAGGGCACACACACGATCCTGCTAGGAAATTCCCCAAGGAGTCCCATGGGAGCGAGAGCCCCAGGCTACAGTTCAAACATCACCAGCACTTTGCTCTGTGGGTGTAAAGAACTATAAATTGGTGGTGAAAGATAAGGTGGCGTTTGCTACAGCGTTAAGGTAGAAAAAAGCCACTGACTTCTCTGTGAGAACCACCTTGCTCTGTGAATCTGCAGGGAGACCAGTTTTCCCATGACTGGTATCCCTCACGACAGCCGAGCCTCTACTGAAGTCGGTGGCCAGACGGGGCAGGGGGTGGGGGTCCCGCCCCTGCTACAGCAAGGGACCTGCAGCAAAGCACAGCCGCTGGCCGGGGTAGTGCTGCGCCGCATGTGTGGACATCTACAAGGTGCTAAAGGAGAGCGAAGCCAGCGATGGCTGGAACCCAATGGCATTCAATGAACAGGGGTCAAGCACGGGGCCCAAGAAAGTCCAGGGAACGAGTTGGGGCCAGCCTCTGCAAGGGAACTGGGCCAGCACAGCACCAGGGAACGCAACAAGGAGAAGTCCAGGAGAGAGATGGCCCTCAGCTCGAGTGTGAGGCACAGGAGGCTGCAGCCTACCTCACGGCCCCTCTGCTCCCTTCCCTGCACTGGAAGTCAGTTCTGAAGAACCCGGAACAGAACTGCTGTTTTCCGAGGTTCTGTGCCAAGCTGAACTAAGGAGTCTCCAACAGGGCTGGGAGTTTTCACCGCAAACTCCGGAGGTGGTTTGGACGTGAACATCTAAGGTAAAGGCCAGCGGCTGCTCTTCAGAAGGCACCAGGCAGCCAAACCACTGACATGACCCTACTTGCCAAGATGGCCACCGTCCCGTCTGCAGCTGAGTGAGGACCCTCTCTGCAGCAAAGGCCTGTGGAACTCCCACAGGTCCTCATGTCCAGCTCATGACCATAGAGGTGGGTCAGCTTATCAGGGACCGGAGGGACCACCATGCGGGTGTCAGCACCATGCCCATGACCGGCAGGATCCACTCCTCCCAAAGCACATGTTGGTGAAGCTACCTGCCCAGGAGGGCTTGCTTTCAGCTCTCTCAAGAACCTCTCGTCTCACCAGGAAGGCTGTGGTTCCAGGCAGCGGCCCCCAGTGGACACGGCTGTGTCCCAGAGCTCGTACATACCAGGCACTCAAACCCCTTTCTGCGGGCTCCCACAGCTGGCCCTGCAGCCTCGCTAGTCAACGCAGGCAGGAGAGGCAGGCTCCAGAGAAATCGTGCTCACCGCTCCCCTAGTCTAGGTGCGATAGAGACAAGACCCCAAGGACTGAATATATCATCTCACTTTTAATCAATAAAGACAGATTCTCCCTAAGGCAGAGAAGCTAAAAAATTTACCCTGTTCTGGCCAGTGTGACCGACATAAAGTCAAGCTAATAAAGAGTGGGGGTGGGGGGTGGAGAAGAGTAATAATAAATCTGGCTCATTCTTAGCACAGAAGAAACAAATTGCTAAAATAAGTGAAAGAAAGCAATGGGAGGAAACGGGGTTCTCTTACCCAGACAACAGCATTCAGGCCAGTGTCAGCGCCCAGGCTTATTTCTGTGCCCGGGACATTGTTGCTGATCGTGGCCGGCACCACACACAGGGGGATGCAAAGCTCCTGGCGGCGGCCTCACACCTCGGCCATGTCGCACGCGCTTTTGTAAGCCTGAAGCAGCAGGGCCAAGCGGTTAGCGGGGGGGTGCCGGGTGCTCACCTGCCAGCCCCAGGGCCTGCGCTGCGGTCCAGGAAGGGACAGAAGGGGCCTGAATCACCAGGGGAAGCCGGTTCATGCGGGTCAAGGGGCCGAGGGGAGCTCTGGAGGCCGTGCGGTAGCAGGACAGGCCTCAGCGACACAGGGGGCTGCCTGGGCACAGCCCAGGTCCTCGTGAAATGGGAGGCCTGCAGGCAGCACAGCAGGGTGGGTGTGAGGCAGGCAGCGGCGCAGGTTGTAGGCAGTGGCGAGTTAGTCACGAGCGGGACAGCTCAGCTCTTGGCATCTCATCGTGGGTAAGGGAGGCCAGGGCGATCAGCAGGTTGAAAGGCAAAGCCAGTCCTATAGCTTTCTGCAGGCAGGCCACGACCAGTGGGATGGGGCCCACAGCTGTAAGGACCACACCAAGTGACAGCCTTCATCGTGCAGAGGCAGCCTCCACGCTCAGGCAGAGAAGGAGGCATGCAGCTGGATTACCGGCGGGCCACACTCAGCCCCACGCCACATCTCTGCTCACCAGCAGGAAGCCACACACAAAGCCACACAGGCGAGCAAGAGCCCGAGTTCCTGATCTGGGGTTCCACTGGGAAATGGGTTCTGGTGTCAAAAAGGGGAGCGGTTCCGAAGCCCATGTGCACCGGGGTTTTCCAGACTCCACCTCAACGTGATAACCAAGGTAACAGCAGGACAGGTCTACACGCTCACTGTTCCCACCTCCAAGCGGCCCCACACAGCAAGGTATTTTTGTCATCCACTTGGCGGCAAAACCAACTGTTTATGGACTTGGACTTGTCCCTCTTACTGTGAATATCCCCACATCTGCTGCAGAAATGCTACTGTTGGGATGCAGGGCCGGGCCCACATCGCCCCAGGAGAGTTGAACAGTGAGCGACCCAGGCTCTGCAGCCCTGGTGCAACCCAAAGCATTGTGGGCCGAGGGCTTCGGACAGTGGGTGGAGATCTGTGGCAGATGAGTTCACAGCGTGGTGGGTAGGAGGGTAAGGTGGATGGGTCAGTGCTGGGCGACCACGAGGTGAGCTGTGAGCAGGGTCCCCCACACCCCATGGCATGGCCTCCACGTCCTCCCAGGCCCAGCACATGCCCAGCTCTTGGGCTGCTCTGTACAGGCTCTGCCTTGCAGGCTCTGGCCATGGCAGTTTGTGCAGGACTTCAATCCAAATGCCAGCCTGCTTGCCAGCCAGAAACACTCATCTGGGGGATACTCCCTGGTCTGGTGCCCAGGATGTGGCCCCATCAGCACCACCAACCATGTGGGGGGCTCCTTAGGCTTTTCAGACAGGTGATGTCACTCCTTTCCTGGGGAATACCCTAGCTCAGGACTGACCAAGACTGGCTGCGGGGAGCTGGTTGCGTCTCCAAGAAGCCCTCACCAGAAGCCGGAGGGTGTGTGTAACCTGGTGCCTGAGGCACACAAGAGGGCAGGTGGGGGAGGTCTTGGCTCCTTAACTCCACATTGAAATCTGTGGGAATGGCCACATTGCTGCAAATCCTCTCTCCCCTCCTTCCCTATCGCTCCTCTTCTCCTTCCTTCAGTCTCCAAAAGAGGAGAGGGAAGCTTCAAGACAGGGGAGACCCTGCCCAGAAAAGCATAAAACTCTCAAGACCGAACACAGCTGGGCCCCTGGGTCCGTGGTGGGGCCACTATGACAAGGAATTACTCACAAGGCTGTGGTCACCGTCACCTTCGTGACACCTGACAGCAGCGTGGCACCCACCTACTGTGTTTCTGATGTGACCTGATCAAGCTTACAGGACAGAGTAATGCACCAGCCAGTGCTAGGGAATGAAAGGAGTCCAACAGAAACTCCCTGCAGCCATATCCTGAGAATGTGTAACACCTGCTCTGAGGTATTTCATTCATTCTGTTCTGCCCGGAAGACCCACTCACCAGCACCGCATAGATTCTGAGGGGTTGTGGCGTCATCTAAGCATCAATGCTGGCAAGAAGGAAATCACGATTGAGGATGATGACTTCACCACATCAGATCCTCCCAGGGCTGCGTCCTGGGCACAACACAGCCACATCCTGAGCCAGACTCCTACTATGGAGCCCGCCCTGTGCTTGGAGAGACATTCCGCAGCGTCCCTTGCCTCCAGCCCCAGAGGCTGGGAGCATCCCTTCTCCCAGTTCTAACCAGAAACCTCCCTGGACGGTGCAAACATCCCCTGGGGCACAATCACCCCATGAGAATCACCGAATTTACTGAACAACTGGAGCCATCCACAGACCCCAAACATAAATGCTGCCCAGGGCCAGGCCATGAGTCACAGGGCACAGAGGGTGTGGCCAGACAGGGAAGAGACGCTCACTCCCACCCATCCTCAGCCTCTGACGGCTGCAGGACAGTGGCTGGAGCGACCCGGAGCCATCCACATCAAGTCGCCTCATGCCCTCATGTCCTGAGTTCGTCACCAGCTCCTGTTCTACAGCCAGACAAGCCCAGTTCAGACCCAAATCCAAACCTTCTCAGGATTCATCCTGTTTGGCCGTCAGTAAACAGGACTCTGGAGAAAACAGCTGCCATGTTCACATCTCGGTCCCTCTCCCTTCAGGGGTCCACAGAGGGACCCTCAGCAGCTTTCTCATCCCTGTCCTGGCTCCCGAGCAGCTGTTGCATTCGCCAGGGTGACCTTGATCGGCCGGCGTCACTCACCCATCACGAGACTAGAACCACAGCACTCCCAAGACAGCCTCATTTCTCGGAGCTCAGGATCAGAAGGGCAATGAGGACACACACATACACTTACCAAGGTGGCTGTGCCTGGCCAACGGGAGCCTCAACTAACTACACGCTCCAGTTCTTTCTCTGTTGTAATCAGTTAACTTAAGGCCCAGCGCGGTGGCTCATCCCTGTAACCCCTGCACTTTCAGAGGCCAAGACAGGGGGACTGCTTGAGCCCAGAAGTTTGAGACCAGCCTGGGCAACACAGGGAGACCTCGTTTCTGTAGAAATAAAAAAAAAATAGATGCGCACAGTAGCATGCACGTGTAGTCCCAGCTACTCAGGAGGCTGAGGTGGGAGGATTGCCTAAGCCTAGGAGGTGGAGGCTGCAGTGAATCGTGATTGCACCACTCCATTCCAGCCTGGGAAACAGAGTGAGGACCTGTCTCAAAAAAAAAAAAAAAAGAAAAGAAAAGAAAAGAAAGAAAGAAAATGAAATTGTTTAACCTAGCTTTGAGGAACTCGAATGAATGAAAAACTGAATTTAAAACAATCGCATAATAAATCACACAGTCCCTCCAAGGGAAGTCAAAGGGGGTGGAACTGATCATTTGTGGGGTGTTTGCCTCACGTATTTTGGTTTTCAAATTTTGACCCTACACATTTGTTACATATTTACAATCTGAAAAACAACAAATAGAAAGTTATTTATAGCGGAGGACCCTGGAATTAAAGAGAGATTTTTTTCATGCCTGAAAGTGTACATCACATGCCACAAGGACTTATGCTTTGTGTGGAAACGTGAAAATAAAAAAAGTCACAGGGAGCTCAACACCAGCTTTGTCCCACTTCTTTCAGATGCTCAGCTAACTGCAGTGACTGCTCTCAAATTCTCCACCCATTCCCTCTGGGCAAGATCCAATTAGGTAACAATTAGGGAAAAAAGAAGCTTCAATCCCTTCCATTGCCCATCCAACTTTCACAGACCCAAAAATTCAGCTAAAGCTGGTGAAAGAGCAGGGAAAGCCATGCTGGAATCCCCTCTTTGAAACAAGACACTCATGTTCATGTTCCCAGCGCGAAGGTCAGCCCAGAGCCGGGCCCGCCCCGCAGCAGCAAAGCCGTGACACCCGTCACTGGGAAAACAGAAGCAACATCTAGGTCAGAGATTAGTGACTGCCAAAAATAAGGTGAAAGTTGCCCCCAAAGCCAGTGAACACGGGAAAACCTGGGCAGGTTTCCTTCGCAAAGAAAGTGAAGAGAGTTTAAGATGCTCAGAAAAGCAAGAAACGAGTGCTAAGCGTTACTTACTATAGGTGCTGTATGTTAAATACTTTTTTTTATTTACCAGTGCCAGAAATAAGTTTCATGCCAAGGGTTTCCAAAAAAAAAAAAGAAAGAAAGAAAAACTGAAAAATATTCCTGAGAACTAAGTCGCACAAGAAAAATTAAAACTTGAGAATTAGTGAAAAATTTTAGACATTAAAATTTAAAAAAAAATGAAATGCTTCCTGCATTAGGTACGCATCTTCAGACTCCCACGTGAATAGCCGGGAATGGCGGCACGTGCCTGTGGTCCCAGGTAATCGGGAGGCTGAGGTGGGAGGATCACCTGAGCCCAGGAGGTCGAAGCTGCAGTGAGCCGAGATCGCAACACTGCACTCAAGCCTGGGTGACAGAGTAAGACCTTGTCTCACAAAGAAACAAAACAAAACAAAACAAAAAACCAGAAGAATATATTTCTATGTTTTATTATTGTCTCTTGGCAAAATACTCAACTAGCCCCAATATTGCCTTAGATGTAACTTAACATCCCCAATTTACAAAGGGGAAAATGAGGTCAACAGCCAAGACCAAAGAGATAACAAGTGCAATGGTGCGTTCAGAACAATGACTACAATTATAAAATATTCGGTTCAATTTCTACCCTCAGCATCAAGGCAGGGGTTCATCATAATGGGTATTGGAGGCTTAAAGAAATGTAGGCTCAGCATTTACAGAGAGTGCGGCCCAGCCCTCCTCAGCACTGCAGGTACTCACGGGCACTCCCGGGGTATTGGCCACGCTACGTCCCCGCCGGTGGCCACACAGAAGAAGAGGCGGTAAAACTTTTTTGAGAATGAGATCAAAAATGTTCAGAGTCTAAAAACGTAATTTTCTGGGGGTGGGGGGAATAACGAGAAGCTCTCATTCATGGTATTTGTAAAAGGCTGTTTCTAGCGCACTGGTAGATAAAAAGGGCCGGGGCCCTCGGGTTAGCGTCAGCCGGCGCCCGCCTGGTGGGGCGCACACGGACTTAGGTCGGTGATAGTGTTGAGGGCTGTGTCTGCCCCGATGCTGAAATCGGAACCCGGCACATCGTTGGACACAGTAACGGGAACCATGATCGTGGGCACACAGAACTACTCGTGTTTCTCCCGGGGGGCTGACAGTTCCAGGAGTCCCATCTAAATTGACCCAGTATCTGCAACGCTGGCTGCTCAGAGGCCCTGGTGTGGAAGGGCCAGGTCATCGTTTAGTCATATGGGGCACAAGCACGTCACTTGCCACTCCTATCTTTCTATTTCATCAAACCCTATTTTCTCCTGAATATTGATCATAGCAAAGTCATTAGCCTTCGAAACATCAGCTTGCTTTGTTCAATAAGTTTAAACACATGTAAGTCTTTCTTGCCATGCTCAACACACACCACCGGCCGTTTCCGAAGTCAGTGTTTCTGGAACAAAAGCCTTGGCCTGCCCCGTGAACGTTCACACTGAGCACACTGTCGCGAGGCTGCTTGGCCAGCCAACAGGGGCAGGAGAGAGCCACAGGTGCGGTGTGGGGGTCCCTGCAAAGGCGCCTCACTCCCTCAATCAAGGGCTGTGCCTTCTGCCAAGCCAGAGGCTTCCTCCCAGGGGAAGCGGCGTCTTCAGCTGCCACCGCACCAACTTCAGACGGCTCAGCCAACGGGGCAACAGATTCAACAGAGTTCCATGTTGTTAAAGGAAAACTTCTGTTACCAGACAACATTAATATCGGATTCAACGTAAAATAACCAACAAGGTTGTTTCCAAACCAACCTGCTACTAGTGCCTTATCCTTCAATGCTGCTTAAACACAGAGAAATACGAGGAAAAAAGAGCATGGCACTTACTTCTTAAAAAACAACACCTCTTCCAGGTTCATCTTACCCATATCAAAAAGAGTTAGAACTGTGGATTCCCTACAGGAACGTGGAGTGGGGTGGATCCCCACGCTGACCCAGCCTCCCCACAGGTCAGTTACCCCCTACCACGGGGTTCACATCTCTCAAGGCCCTGTCATCTCAACAAGAAAAGGTGGCATCTCTGAGCTCTCTTCGCAGACCCGAACGGGAGCTAGAGAGAGACACAGACACACCCACAACTGTTTTAAACTCCTGACATGCAATACATATTTAAGAACTTCATTATTAGCTTTTTAAAACAGTAAGAACAGAGTGAGCCTGGTTTTAACCTCTCTGCCACAATAACACCGTGTACATCTGTCTTTTCCTGTTTGTTCCTTCTCCAGCAGCTGCTGCCCGGCTGGCCAACTGCAGAAGAGCCTCGGGTACTCCGGGGGGAGGCCCTCGGTAAAAGCGTGAGCACCACGATCACATCTCAGGACGCCCACACGTTAGGGTCGCCCACAGACCGCCATTCCCAATGCCTAGAAGGCACTGAACGGGCCTCCTGCTCTTTGTAAATGTCAACTCTCCTAAGCTATGTTGTGTTGAAAATGTTTAACTATAGTCCACACATACTTCTTTGTTTCTGTCTTGTTTTTATCCTAGAGGCATATTATTATGGAAAATTAAGTTTGCAAGGTTGAAGAATTTTCTGAAAGTCGCCTACTAATCCTGGAAGGAAAAAAAAAATGGGCCAGATGTGGTGCTCACACCTGTAATCCCAGCAGTTTGGCAGGCTGAGGCGGGCAGATCACTTCAGTCCAGGAGTTCGAGACCAGCCTGGAAAACATGGCAAAACGCTGTCCCTACTAAAAATACAAAAAAAAAAAAAAAAAAAAAAAAAAAAAAATTAGCTGGGCGTGGTGACATGTGTCTATTCCCAGCTACTCAGGAAGCTGAGGTGGGAGGAGACCTGAGCCCAGGAGGGGAAGGCTGCAGTCAGCCAAGATTTGCCTCACTGCACTCCAGCTTGGGCGGCAGAGTGAGACCGCGTCTCAAAAAAACAAAAAGCAAAAACAACTGTATAAATCAGTACAGAAGGGAGTTGGCCGGGCACGGTGGAGCACTCCTGTAATCCCAGCACTTTGGGAGGTCGGGGTGGGCAGATCACCTGAGGTCAGGAGTTTGAGACCAGCCTGGCCAATATGGCAAAATCCCATCTCTAATAAAAATACAAAATTAGCTGGGCATGGTTGTGGGTGCCTGTAATCCTAGCTACTCAGGAGGCTGAGACAGCAGAATCACTTCAACCCGGGAAGCAGAAGTTGCAGTGGGCCGAGATTGTGCCACTGCACTCCAGCCTGGGCAACAAGAGCAAGAGTCCACTTCAAAAAAAAATTAAAATTGAAATTTAAAAAAAGGGAGCTAATGTTTTTCATTTAAGGGAAGGGAGAAGAACATTCAGTATTTATACATCTCACGCACACATCTGCAGTGGTGCCCTGAAGTATTCAAGATACACATTCCTACAAATAGAGCTTAAAACTACTCACCAAGTTACATGCTAAAAGCACATGCATTGTAAGAATGCTACATTCTATTTTTTAAGCATCTGTATCCAATATTATAGCATACTGGCAGTTTTCCCTTCAGGTGCTGTACTCCTAAATTATTCCATGTTTAGTCATTCATTTTAGAATTTATGACTTGCTTTAGACAAAAGAAATATATTTAAATGTAAGGTACTAAATTAATGACTTAGGGGAAAAATTACTAAATTAACTTGGAAGTTAAACTTTGCAAACTGAATTTGTTGGACCTCATGTAAGCTAGATGATCAGTTTTTTAAATTGTTGTGTGTTTCCCTCGAGGATGGAAGTCTCCTCTTTTCTCTCATCCCCTGTGTACACCGCTGCAGCCCGCGCCTCTCGTCCACCGCGCCACAGTGCGGCCTGCAATTCACCCTGTACCACGCCTTCCACGCCTTACCTGAAAGTTACTAAGTATAACCAAGAAGGAAATGAAAAGCAGATAAATGACTTCCGCCCCCACATCCAGCATGCAAATGTGAAACATTCATCAAAGTAAAACCAAAAATCCATGTCAGCTCATGATTGTAACTGGTAGAATTATGTGCATGGCAATTTTAAAAGTCTAGTTAAGTAAAAACCTAATTGAAAGTCTCAAGAGTTTATACAAAAAGACATCAGCAAACATTGACAGTGAGGAGAGGACTTCACTCTGCATCCAGCCTGTCTTGGAAGCCATGGCCAAATGCCAGATTGTATAGATCTGAAAAGCAGAAAAAAAACAAGTGTTGAAATGTGTATAGTCTCAGCAATGTACAAATTTGATGTACGATGCTCAGAAACCTTGAATTTCCAATCAGAAAACAGGATCATGAGCAAGTTCCCCAGCAGTGCCCACCTTCTGCTTAAGGCACGTGTAACAGGAACTCTGGCCACCTTGGGGGGACAGAGGCTTCCTGGTCACACTCGCTCTGGCAGCCGCACAGCTGGCCCCGCCACAAACACCTGGCTAATACTGAAGAACCACCCGCTCCCTGGGCTTTGCTCACTCTAGCCGGGAGAGCATGTTTACAGAGTACATTATCGACTGAGTCCTCGTTCAATGCGTCAAGCTTGTTGAAGGCAGGGCAACCCCATTCCTGGCCCAATTAAGTGAACCGAGCAGAGTAAATGCCCCAGTTGGACAGCATTCAGTCACGACAGCAGCGGCCAGTGTTCGCAGGGCACTGGTTTCGTGCCGGGAACAGTTCCAAGCGTCTTCTTTCTGTCCGTGGAATGTGCACTGCAACCCTGTGGGGCTGTTTGCAACGCCCACCAGAGTTCTGAGGCAGCCAAGTCCAGGCTGTCTGTGGGCCTCGCCACGTGGCCGTCCACGTCCTCTGCAGACCAGACCTCACTGCAGGGACCGCGGGTTCCAGGGCTGCCTTGAGGCACATGCTCCCTTCACCACCTCTTCCTGGCCCCTGACACCAACCCTTACCACTGCCACCAAAGCTTTATTTTCTCGTGGCACCTGAGGGTCCTGTTCTTTCTGCCCTTCCCTGCTCTCTGCGTCCGGCTTGGAGGGTGCCCACATCAACGCCAACGCTCATGTAATCACCACCCCTTCCATGGGGCTTGATGCCCAGGAGTCTCAATATCAGAATGTCAGATTCCTGTGCTTGTTGGAGAATTTCTTCCCAGTGTGGAAGTGAAGAAGATACAATTCTAGGTGCCTGCAATAACCTCATTTCCACAGCTAAGCAACTTCAGTAGTAGCACAAAACAAAAAACCTTTTCTTAAAACTTCTTTTATACAAGCTAAATACAATTTAATTTTTACGTCCACGTTCTCTTCAGCTCCCACCTGGAGAGCAGGCAAATAGTAATTTTCAAAGAAACAAATTGTTCCATAATTTTAACACTTAGTATTATCACTATGAAGTAAGAATTATCCCAAAAATACACGATGATCTTGTTCTCACATTCAAAAATTGATTGTCACACGGTGAAATAGCACTTACTGCAAAGGAATTTTTCTTTTCAGGTTTCTGTTCTGGAAAAAAAAAAAAGATTTCTGGCAAAGAGATAAACATTAATTATGTAACTATCCAAAATGCCTCCAAGGAAAATAATGTCATCCAATTAGTTCTTTAAAGTGTTACAAATGCAGCTGAGTTTTTGTAGTAATTTGTCTATAATTATCAAAAGAATCTTTAAAAATCTTAATACTGAAAGAATAACCATAAATAGATATAAAATATAAAGCAGAAGAGTTAACATTTGGTGTAGATTTTGGCCCATATCTTTAACATATGCATAGTTATTTACCTAGCTGAAGTATAACCCTCTTCTCCTAGGCTCTTCAAGCCTGATTTTCAAACATAGACTGCCTTTTGGTACATGAAGGCAGCTTTAAAAGATGTCAGGATCGGGCCGGGCACAGTGGCTCAAGCCTGTAAATCCCAGCATTTTCGAAGGCCAAGGTGGGCCGATCATTTGAGGTAAGGAGTTCGAGACCAGCCTGGCCAATATGGCAAAACCCTGCCTGTTTAAAAAATTTTCGTAATTAGCCGAGCGTGGTGGTACACACCTATAATCCCAGCTACTCAGGAGGCTGAGGCAAGGAGAATTGCTTGAACACAGGAGGCGGAGGTTGCAATGAGCCAACATCGCACCACTGCACTCCAGCTTTGACGACAAAGTGAGACTATCTCAAATAAGAACTTAACTCTCAGAAAAAGCTTGAGCACCTCCCGCCCCAACCAACCCAAGGAATCACATGGCAATCGTTATCATTTGATTTTGACACAATAAAGTTCTATTCTCCTCTCTAAACACAATGGTAAACACCTGCCATCAGCCCACAGAAACTCTCAGGACCCAGTAACACCAGACTAGCAAGACTAATGGGCCACGTATGCAGGATTCAGCTGCAGAAAGTGATGGCACCAAGAATGTGTGTGCGCTCAAAACCAGATTCCTTGCTTTCAGGGTGGAGGAGCTCCCCGGGAAGATCATCCAGCAGGATGGTTTCCACTTCCACCATGAGGAGGAAACGGGGGGTTTCCTGAGGGCACTGACAGGACTTGGGTCTCTGCCTCCTGGTCCTCTGTCATGTTACGGGATGAGGGGGGGTTAAGGCAGGTTCTCCCTACATCTTCCAGGCAGGAGAGATGGAGTTGACAAATGGAGGACAGCTTTTCCAAAACGTTTCCATGTTTATAACCCATTATCGATCTGCTTTCCCTGGAGATCAAGGGGGGGGAAAGAGGGGGCGGGAGGGAGGGCAGGAGGGGGGAAGGAGGGAGGGGAAGAGGGAGGAAGGAGGGAGAGGAAGAGGGAGGCAGGAGGGAAGGGGAAGGAGGTGGGGCAGGAGGGAGGGGGAAGGAGGTGGGGCAGGAGGGAGGGGGAAGGAGGTGGGGCAGGAGGGAGGGGGAAGGAGGTGGGGCAGGAGGGAGGGGGCAGGGGAAAGGAGGGCGGGCATGAGGGAGGGGGCAGGGGAAAGGAGGGTGGGCAGGAGGGAGGGGGCGGGGGAAAGGAGGGTGGAAAGGAGGGAGAGGAAAGGAGGGAGAGGAAAGGAGGGAGAGGAAAGGATGGGGGAAAGCAGGGGGAAGGAGGGAGTGGGAGGGAGTAGAAAGGAGGGGGAAGGATGGAGGGGGAAGGAGGGAGAGGAAAGGAGGGAGAGGAAAGGAGGGAGGGGAAAGGAGGGAGGGGAAAGGAGGGAGGGGAGGGGAAGGAAGAGGGGAAGGAAGAGGGAAGGGGGAAGGAGGGGAGGGAAAGGGAGGGAAAGGGAGGGAAAGGGAGGGGAAAGGAGGGGGAAGGGAGGGGAAAGGAGGGGGAAGGGAGGAGGAAGGGAGGAGGAAGGGAGGGGGAAGGAGGGAGGGGGGAAGGAGGGAGGAAGGAGGGAGGGAGGAAGGAGGGAGGGGGAAGGAGGGAGGGGGAAGGAGGGAGGGGGAAGGAGGAAGGGGAAAGGAGAGGGGGAAAGGAGGGAGGGAAAGGAGGGGGGAAAGGAGGGGGGAAAGGAGGAGGGGAAAGGAGGGAGGGGAAAGGAGAGGGGGAAAGGAGAGGGGGAAAGGAGAGGGGGAAAGGAGAGGGGGAAAGGAGAGGGGGAAAGGAGGGAGGGGAAAGGAGGGAGGGCAAAGGAGGGAGGGGAAAGGAGGGAGGGGAAAGGAGGGAGGGGAAAGGAGGGAGGGCAAAGGAGGGAGGGGAAAGGAAGGAGGGGAAAGGAGAGGGGGAAAGGAGAGGGGGAAAGGAGGGAGGGGGAAAGAGGGAGGGGGAAGGAGGGAGGGGGAAGGAGGGAGGGGGAAGGAGGGAGGGGGAAGGAGGGAGGGGGAAGGAGGGAGGGGGAAGGAGGGAGGGGGAATGAGGGAGGGGGAAGGAGGGAGGGGGAAGGAGGGGTAAAAGGAGGGGGGAAGGAGGGGTAAAAGGAGGGGGGAAGGAGGGGTAAAAGGAGGGGGGAAGGAGGGGTAAAAGGAGGGGGGAAGGAGGGGTAAAAGGATGGGGGAAGGAGGGGTAAAAGGATGGGGGAAGGAGGGGTAAAAGGATGGGGGAAGGAGGGGTAAAAGGATGGGGGAAGAGGGAAGGGGGGAAGGAGGGGTAAAAGGAGGGGGAAAGGAGGGTGGAAAGGAGGGGGGAAAAGAGGGGAGAAAGGAGGGGAGAAAGGAGGGAAAGGAGGGGAAGGAGTGGGCGGAAGGAGGGGGAAAGGAGGGGGGAAAAGAGGGGAGAAAGGAGGGGAAGGAGGGGGCAGAAGGAGGGGGAAAAGGGCTGTGAAGGGCAGAGTGTGGAGGGTGGAGTGTGGAGGGTGGAGTGTAGGGGGGAGTAGAAGGGGGTTCTGTGAGGAGGAGGAACAAGTTTCTGAGGTGTCTTGGAGACAGAGGTGGCAGTGGCTTGGGCTCTAGGCCCTCTGTTGCATAGTTTTAGGCTTTTACTGTTTATATATGTGAACACTTTAAAAGATTTAATTTCAAAAAACCAGGAGTTGGGGATACCTTGTTTCTAAAACACAATTTCTCAAGCCTAAAACTAAGTGCTAGGCATTGCTCATTCGATTACCGTCATTTCCTCATATTTAAAATCAGCCCCACACCCCCAATCTCCCTTCAGTGTAAACACCACCTTTTCCGAGGATCTCAAACAGCAGAGTGAACAGCCCGTGACCCCGGCCGTGTGCACGAGGAGCGAAGAGCAGACGTGCGGTGAGGGCTGCGGAAGACACAAGAAGCCGAGGCCGGGCACCTGCCTGCAAGGGCTGTGCTCCTCCAGGCCTAAAGGATACCTTCGCCTCTGGGGTGAACAAGCAGAACAAGCTATCAACTCTTATTCCAAAAGAACAGGAAAAAAAATCAAATGAAGTTAACCTGGTTATCCGAACACAACACTGCAACAGCCCAGAAACAGGAGGGCCAGTGAGCCTGAGACGGGCGGTTCCCACAACGGGACAGCAACATTGCCATTAGGGCTTCTTGGCAAAAATTGACAAAAAAGGTAACGTGGGCCATCCGTTATTTCCTGCCAGTGGAAAGACACCCACAGGCCCCCAGATGCCAACGGCCCCCTGGAAATGAGCCCACGCAGCGCCTCGTGTCTTCGAATGAGCAGGCACGTGGTGTCCTCAGCACCCCCGCCCGTGACACACACACACCACACTTGACTCCCACACCTGAGGGTCCAGGGGAATGGCAGGAAGTCCCCGGAGGACAGGCCATCCTGTGAGGGCACTGCAGGGCTACGCACCTCAGAGGGGCCCCCGGGCAGGTGCTCTCTCCCCAAAGGATAGCCAGTCCTGACCACACCCAGATCGCGGTGGCCTCCAAGCCGAGTGCCAACATCTCACGTCCAAAGAGATGCGCAGGTGCCTGCTGCGCGTGGAGCCCAAGCCCCTTGAAGAGCTCAGGACCAACCCAGTGTCCAGCCCCGGGGCCGTCACCAGCCAGGAGAGGCGCCCGGGGCACTTCCCAGCAATGGCCACAGGAAGTAACAACGCAGGCCCATCAGGAATTTCCTCACTATGCAGGGTTTAGAATTAGAGACAGAGGTTCAGGTCTAGTGACACAAACATCGATGGACCCCATGGAAATGCGGACGCGGTCCCTCCATCCCACCAGCCTGCATGGCTACTCCTTTCTGCTCCCATCACACACGTGCCCACCCGGCCAAACCCCTTCTCCTTTTCCCCCACTGGATTCATCAAATCAAGCCTCACTGTCCTTGGCAAATGTATCATTAATTTACTTACTGCCCAGAACAAAAGCACACTTGCAGTTAACATGACACCCCCGCTACAATAGAACAGCCTTAATTCAGACACGACGCAGAAAAACAGAGGGAGGAGGGGTCGAGGGCCATCCTGGAATCGGCAGCTGTTTTCTGGGGAAAGCGTCCAACCCACCCGAGCCTGACACTCGTGCCACACTGTCTTCATGGTGTCTGAAAGCTCCACGAAGACAGGGTCACTCTGACCCCTTCACACCCACAACGGCAAAGAGGAGCAGGTGTTCAGGAAAGTCCCCCGCTAGTGGTGAAGACAAGAATAATTCCTCGTGGTGCCCAGAATGTCAGGAGAAAACAAGACACCATGTGGACGCCTTCCAGGTGAATTTTGCAATGATTCTACCGAATGCCAGTCATCCTTTTTCAGAAAATCAATGCCAGAAAACATGTGTCACCAGCACAGAGATGCTCCCTTTGACGGCTTACAAACACACCTACGTTACACTGAATTTATCTCAAGCCACCCTCTCTGTGCTAATATAAAAATCTCCTTTATTAACCAGTAGCCTCTCTCTTCTGGTGCTTTTTAACAAGCAAGTGGGTCCTGTAACACTCAGGCATTGTCTAAAACGTCAAATGGAAGCCTAGAATCCTCTTCCATGCAGCTTCACTACAAAGTATTTTGACGTGAACCAAATTGTGCTATTCCTACACCTCCATAGGAAACTCAGTGCTTCATCAAGGAAACGCAGCATGATTTCTGCTAGACACAGAAATGGTGGGGGTGGGCATGGGATTGAGGGAACATTACATAGAAAGCACACCCCGATAATCACCTGCATGAGAGCCACACTGGCCGGCAAACCCCGGTCGGCTCGGTCTCTGCACAGTCACAGGCGTGAGGCCTGGAGGGCAGACACCTGGCGCTGCTGACCACCCCAAGGTCGTGGCCTCTGCCCCGACCATCTGTTCCAAGCTTCTGGCAACACCGCCTGCTGCCCGCACTGCCTGATCGACTCTTCGTGAAGAGCAAATGTTGCCAGGATAGCTTATGAGTACATTTGCCAGGAAAGCAGCTCCGATTGACTCTGAAGACCCGTTCTTGCACCCCTGGCAGCTCCCCTGCCCCCAATGTGTACATGCTTGCAGCTCTGACCTTGCTCAGTGTCCCCTCAGTGTCACACAGGCTCTGTCCCCTGGAGAGCCGAATGCAGACTCAATATTGAGTCAGAAATCCACAAAGAGGGTGAGGGTGACAAACTGCCTACCCGTCCCCCAAAACACAGGTTGAAATCCTCACCCTCAATGCGATGCTGTCAGGAAGTCTTTGGGAGGTGATGAGTTCCTGAGGCTGGAGCCCCGTGAATGGGGTTTGTGCCTCAGAAAGGGGCCCAGCAAATCCCTCACCCTCCCACTGTGTCAGGGCCAGAGAGGTGTGTGCTAACCAGGAAGCGGTCCACACCAGAACCCCCTCCTGCGGCACCCTGATCCCGCCTTCCAGACTCTAGAACTGTGAGAAACAAATTCCTGTTGTTCATAAGCCACTCAGTCAATGGTGTTTCGTTACAACAGCCTGAACTGACTCAGATGAAAATGCTCACTGTCCTACAGAGACGGCTACTCCCCCTCCCAGAAAGAGGGGTTTAATTAAAATCCCTGTCTCTCCTCGTCGCCACCACAGATCTCATTCCCCCACCCCGTAAGCCAGCAGTTGTTAGGATTAAAGGAAAAGGAGAATCGTTTTAGACCAGGCCCTCCATATCGATCTGAAGCCTGTAACTTTGTCCACTTCCATGGTGGCCGTGTCCCCGGATTCCCCATGCCAGCTCTGCATCTGCACCGGGTTCCAGGCTCTGCACAGACTCCTCCAGCTGCCCATCCAGCACACTCATTTCCCCTTCCGCTTTGCAGTTGTCCTTCGATATCCAACTCCCACCCCACTGCAAGCCAAGGCCTTCCGATCCAGGCATTTGGGGTGAGCTCAGCCGTGCACTGGAGTCCTTGGCTCAGGTAACCCAGGCCTAAGGCGTTGGCATCAACGATCTACTGGCTATGGGGTCTGCACAGCCACTAGCCGCCCCAGCCACACCAGGGCCCTGGAGGGGAGGCAGAGGAAGCTGTGAAGCTGCCAACAGCCATGCGGGGACAGGGGCCCCTGGGATGAGGAGGATGCCCCAGGGCTGGACGGCTCATGCATGCCCAAAGCCTGCGCTGCTGAATTTTTCAGGTTTCTGAACTTAATCGCTGACCCACACAGCACGTGTTTCCTGAGTACTGACCCCGCGTGGCATTGGATACGGCAATAAAGCAGGACCCCACCTCCCCCTTCCTCGCCCCCTCCCCCAACACATACACAGGGCCTCCGTCCTGGCGGGAAATCAGGCCTGGGCGCCCAGCTGGTACCGTGAACCTGGGAAGGGGGCTGTCTCAAACGGACAGTGGCTGCAGCCTTGCCAAAGCCCAGCAGTCACCTGCACTGCCACAGCCAGGCTGAGTCTGGATCAACCGCACAGAAACCTGACCCTCTCAAGGGCACGCCTGAGCTCATTAGGGACAGACACCGTCTCCTGCTTATCTCCAACACTTTCTCTGCTTGTCTAGTTACAAATGGACGACACTCTCGGAAGCACTGCTGTGACTCTGCTGACAGATCCCAGGCCTCCCCCTGCTCCTCTCCGTGGTGCCATTGACGGGGAGGGGCCGGTATGGCCGCGAGGCCACACACCCACAGCCACCCTGCCACTGAGACGCGGGCCTTCGACGGTTACTTCTGCCAAAGAACCCTGCTGCGTCTTGGAGCACAACATGGTGGCCGGGAAGCTCCACCCGGAGAAACAGCGATGCTTCTCCCCAGAGCCAACGGAGGGCACCCCCCACCCTGCATTCAGCAGCTTACTTACATTCTGGAAAACAGCTGAATTAATGGGGAACACTAAAATGAAAAGGTCACGCAAGAAAATTTAGAAGGCTGTGTGAAGTCTCAGGAGGTCCAAGGTTTCTGAACCAAGACTGTTGCGGTCAACGAGCTGACAGGGAAAGTTTCCACACGGGCCTTCAACAGGCAACGCTCAGCAGGGAGGAGCCAAGTTCTGGGCAGAACCTCAGAACCAGAACATCAGACACCACAAAGTCACATCGGAGCCAACAGCAGCTGAAATACAGCGCTCTCCTAAGATGTGTGTGTTACCTGCAGGAAGTTACTGGACATTAAGATGGTGGAAGAAAAGGATAAGGTTAGAAACAAATTTCAAGTAATTTCTGCATACAAAAAAAATTCTATATCCACTGGCTTTCTTTCTGGGAGCAACAACTTTTACATGAGATGCGCATCCCGGTTGGAAGGAGTTTGGGTTTTCCGTGGGCAGAGACAAGGGTTCTCCAGGAAACGTGAACCCTTTCTCACTCACTGAGCCGCGTGCCTTGAGGCCGTCCTGGCCTGCCTGAGCACCTCCCTGCTCTGCTTCCAGCCAGCACCTTCGGGCACTCACCCCGCTGCTCCCAGAGCCCACACTGGCCCAGGATCTCCTCTTCTGCTGCTGTCAATCTTCCACTTTAGGGCAAATAAGTGGGAAACTAGAAAGTTATAAGACCACTCAGCTTTTTAAAAATTTGTCTTCTCGGCCGGGCGCGGTGGCTCAAGCCTGTAATCCCAGCACTTTGGGAGGCCGAGACGGGTGGATCACGAGGTCAGGAGATCGAGACCATCCTGGTGAACACAGTGAAACCCCGTCTCTACTAAAACTACAAAAAAAAACTAGCCGGGCGAGGTGGCGGGCGCCTGTAGTCCCAGCTACTCGGGAGGCTGAGGCAGGAGAATGGCATGAACCCGGGAGGCGGAGCTTGCAGTGAGCTGAGATCAGGCCACTGCACTCCAGCCTGGGCGACAGAGCGAGACTCCATCTCAAAAAAAAAAAAAAAAAAAAAAAAAAAAAAAAAAAAAAAAAAAAATTTGTCTTCTCAGAAAACAAGGAACACTAATTCTACTTCCATTGGTTTAATATGTTGCCCCCATCTGCATGTTCATGGATATGTGTTTTTATATATATTTTAATCAACATTCATAAAAGTACGCACTGTTGGCTGCATTCAGTTTAATTACATTTGGTGTAAGAAGTTTTAAATTCAGTGAATTCAGGCACTCAAAATTTAAGCCCTCTGACATCTATTAATCAAATGGAAATACGACAGGTAGATATTACAAAAATCAAGAGAAGTGATTAACATAAATCCTGGACTTTTGGATATTTCCACTAATGTATATATTAGTACACAAACTTGAGCATTTTCAACAAATCTTTGAACTCAAATTCCATTCTTAACTTTTACAGGTAAATCGATATCCATATGTGATTTTAAGCAGCTCAAGCATCAGCTCTTCAAAACAACCAGAAATGCTGCGGGTAAATCCCACCGAGTAGCAAATAACTGCACCCAACAACCCAAGTACCTCCCCTGAGGCATCTGGAACTTGAGGATTACAAGTAGCCTTTGGTTTCTGAGGTGCCCGAGAGTGGGGACTCCCAACTGTAAGAAGGTCTCAGGGATAAGGAAAACTGGTCAAAACATCATCCCTGCCACACCCCCGCCACGTGCTTACAGATCTCACTTCCTCTCTGCCCCCCAAAGCCTGACTCCTGGTTCCAGCCCTGCTGCTTACTGGGCTGAGGGCATGGGCGTCAACTGCACCTGTAAGGGGAGAAGCTGTTCAGGATTCAGGATACAGGATCCTGGCTATCCCGGCAGCGCTCAAGCTGATATTGTCATTAACTTTATAGTGTGTTACTTAGTGCAAAAGTTTAACTTCTGAATAATGTAGATATGTGTATTCTAACAGGGAAATCCTGAACATAGAACACAGGCCACACGCTCACACAGATGCTATCTGGCCAGCACTCTTTTCTTTGGCTTTTCAATAGACGTTTTTAAAAGCCGTTTTCGGTTCATAGCAAAATCAGGAGGAAAGTACAGAGAGTCCTCACGTATCTCCTTTCCCAGCACAGGCACAGCCTCCATCATTCTCCTGTCCCCACCGGACAAGCACGTCTGTACGACTGACAGACCCGTATCAACACGACACCACCACCCAGAGTCCACAGCTCACCAGAGGGCTCGGCCTGCTGCTGCTCACTCTGTGGGTTTCACAGAGGTGGAATGGCAAGGATCCCCCATGAAAGCCCCACCCGGAGTTGCTTCCCCACCCTACACATCCTGTATGCTCCTCCCATTCATCTCTCCCTTCCCCAAACCCTGGCAGCCGCTGACCGTTTTCCTTTCTCCACAGCTTTGCCCTTTCCAGACTGTCCTGTGGTTGGACTCAGACAGCAGGTAGCCTTTCCAGATTGGAGACTCACTTAGCAACATGCGTTTCAGATCCTTCCGCGTCTTTTCATGGCTTAGTGGTCCAGTTCTTTTCAGTGCTGAATGATATCCCAGTTTCTGACATACCACAGCTTATCCATTCACCTACTGAAGGGCATCTTGGTTGCTTTCAAGTTTTGGCAATGATAAATAAAGCTGCTGTCAACATCTGTGTGCACATTTCTGAGTGGAAGTGAACTTTCAGCTCTTCTGAGTAAACGTCCAAGACTTTGATTTCTCCTGTGGTCGGAGCGCTTAGTTCCACAGAAAACTGCCACGCTGCCTCCCACAGCAGCTGCCCCACTTCCCCCAGTGATGAGTGAAGGTCCTGATGCCCACACACCCACCAGCACGCAGTGGTGTCAGAGTTCCAGTATTGACCAGGCTGATGGGTGCGCAGTGACGCCTCGCCCTACGACATAAGACGCGGGCCATCTTTCCGCGTGGAGATTTGCCATCTGTGTATCTTCTTTGTTGGGTTATCTATCCAGGTCTTTGGTCCATTTTTAATCAGGTTGTTCATTTTCTTGTTGAGTTTTGAGAATTCCTTGCATGGTTTAGATAACAGCCTTTATCAGATGAGTCTTTTACAGATACGTTCTCCCCTGTCTGTGGCCTGCCCTCTCATGCTCCTGAGACACTATGTTTATTTTAAAAAACATTTTAGACAGAAGATGGACCTCCCAGTCCACCACAGTTCTCATTTTGGCCGTGGTCACCACCCTCCCAGCCCTGGTTCCCACCTTTCCACGATCTCCTGGTCCTATGGGAGTCAACCCATACTAAGTCCCTAATGGATCTCCAATGATGGCAACGTCAAAGCAGGCAGTTTGCAGGTAGGAAGGAGCTGATGGGGGCCGGAGCAGAGTGTGAGGCCAGCGGCTTCATCCCTCGGGGACGGGCAGGCCTCTCAGATGTCCCTCTGGGTCACCTCCCAAATGAAGTACCTGCCTTGGCCTTTGGCAGGAAGCAGGACCTGGCACGGCATTTACAGGTGAGCCTCCGTAACAGGAAACTCTACTTTCTGGGGAGAATGCATTTTCATTATCAAGGCTTTTAGGCTTTTAATTAAGAAATAAAAGAGCAGTGCCTGGAGTGAGGATGCAGGGACTGTGTGTGACCCACACGCTCCTTTACAGCTGGCGCAAAGGACCCTGGAGTGAGGGTGCAGTGCCTGCTCTGAGTCACCAGCACACTCATCGTTTCTACATAAAGAACCCTGCGAGTCTGTCCCAGGACTTTTTAGCCTAGACCTAAAAATTCGGGGCCCAGGAAACCCTAACCATTTTAGGAACCTGAGGGGTGGGCCAAGGGGATCTCAGAGTTTGGTGCTGGCTGTAGGACCAGAAAAGGGTGGGCTAGGGCTTCCCACAAGCTCTCCAGGGAGGCCTCACGTGCACTGGTTTGGGGAAATCAGGATGCAAGCAGATACCGTATGCTCTGCCACGGGACCATGAAGTCTGCGGAACCTCAGAGGAACACGGACAAATGGCTGCACGAGTCCCACAGGCCGAGCCTCAGCCGGCGCCCATGTCAAGAACACAGGCACGCCAGGAGGGGCAGCTGATGCAGGCAACGCTTGCAACCCCAGCATGCGGCAGCGTCCGAGGGTGGGGGTCCCTGGCCAGGCTCCACCACAACTGCCATATTCTGTGGCAAAATTTTAAAAGTAGATTTTAACTAGTTACAACTCTAACTTGTTTTACAGATCAACAGAACACAGGGTACCAACAGGCTCCAAAATACTTCGGCGAGAACCAAGTCTAGAATGTAGGTGGCTGCTCCTCCGAGTGTGACCAGTCCCCTGTAGTGCCATAAATCCTAGATCTAGGAGACTAAGTGCTCTTCCTAAACCAGAAGGCACCCTGAGGCTCTGAGGGCACCCTCTGTCCCTGGGCCAGTCCATCAGCCCCGGCAGAAGCTTCTAGAGTAAGAGCCTGTGGATTCATACTGGACGGATGTAAACCAGGCAAAGTCACAGGGGCTCATCCTGGAATCCCATCAGCTTACCCACTCATGCCCCTGGAGAGCCCTGCCCCCAGTTCCACACCCATAGTCACGCTGAACCACAAGAACTGGCTTCTAGGCCCTCAAGCTACTCCCTCTCTCCCCTGGACAGACCCTTCTCAAACAATGAGGCCCAGAGTAGCCTTAACAGGTGGTCCCAGCAGAACTGGCCACTGCATGAATTGATAGTGTGTGTGTTTGTGGTGGTTCTTGTTCTGTCAATCAGGCACAGTGCACCATAAGTACAGTGGTGCTATCAGGGTTCACTGCAGCCTCAACCTGCCAGGCTTGGGTGATCCTCCAGCCTCAGCTTCCCGAGTAGCTGGGACCACAGGTGCACATCACCACCACTATTTAATTTTTTGTAGAGTCAGGGTCTTGCTATGTTGCCCAGGCTAGTCTCAAATTCCTGGGCTCAAAATTGAACTGCCCACTTCAGCCTCCCAAGGTGCTGGGATTACAGGTGTGAGCCACTATGCCTAGCCTAGAATTGGTATTTCTTAAACCTGAATTTGACACATGAACCCCACTTACATAGATATCAACCACTTTCACAGCTCCAGGGTTTTTCTGAATCTCGATTCTGTCCGTTCCAGGTCAATATCTAAGAAAGGGTCAGAACTGACCCTCCCTCAATGAAGCCTAAGGGCAAATGCAACAGCATCTCAGGGTGTGAGGAGACAAAGTGAGAAGGGTGGAAAATGCACACTGAAATTCTAGTGTTAGAATCATAATCACCAAAAATTTAAGAGGCAATCTGCTTTCCAAAACATGTAGATGCTGGATTATCTTCCAAGTCATCAGATTCCACAGCCAGGCGCTGAGAGGGGCACAGCTTTCTAAGCTCACACAGACCGGGGCAGCCTAACAGCCTTGGGGCAAACTAAACAGAGGCTTGTGTCTCTCAAAGAGGAAGGTGCTCAAGTCCTTCCAAATAGATTCTTCTTCTAAGTTAGATGCCTCCTAACAACACTGTTTAGAGTACCAGTGTGTTCAGAAGTGTGAAGCTGAAAATACATCTCAGGACCCCAAAATCACTAAGCTAAAGGGAAATCAAGGTGGGGGACAGCTTAGGGTAAACCTGCCTCCCATGCTTTTCCTAACAGAGACAGCTACTGGGGGGAAAAAAAGCCACGTACCTCCCGCACAACCAGTCCGCAAGGAAATTCCTCATGAACAGAGGACAGAACTCAAAGTCGCCATCTGCACATGGAGATAAATGCGGATCTGACTGCTTCCTCTGGAAAGGTTCACCAGAAATGCATTTGTCTGATCTGTGACCTGGAAACCCCTCCCCGCTTTGAGCTGTCCCTCCGTCCTGGACCGAACCAACGAACATCTCACATGTATTGATGTCTCACGTCTCCCTAAAATGTGAAAGACCAAGTTGTGCCCCAAACACCTTGGGCACATGTCCAGGACCTCCTGAGGCTGTCACAGTGTGTCCTCAACCCCTCCTGAGGCTGTCACAGTGTGTCCTCAACCCCTCCTGAGGCTGTGTCTTCAACCTTGGGAAAATGAACTCTCTATGGGCCGAGAACGGTCTCAGAGATGCTTCTGGTTTATAGGAAGCATTCCCTCCGGCGGGTATAACGATAAAATCATGTGGAATTACAAAATGCCACTTTAGTAAACGCTGAAGGAATTAGGGTTCGATGTGCTTAAAAAAAAAGTAACGTTCTATTTATCAATGGACCATGAAGCCCACACTCCCTTCTGCAGTGAAGATGTCAACTGAGACGAGGGGCCCCTCCTGTGGATGCAGCAAAGGCTACCCTCTGACCCCACTTCCCAGAGTCCAGGCTCCTGCTGCTCAGGGAACAGCAACCCCAGCTTCACGGGGCTCAGGCCTCCAAACCCAACTCCCACCCATGCTGGAGAATCACTCCAGGGACTTGCGAAATGGCAGGTGCAACTCTCACCTCATCCCCTTCAAAGGGGAAAAGGCACCTTCCCGCTGCTCCTCCTGCTGGTGGGAACTGAAGCAGGAGCTGGAGGATCGGGAGGGAAACAACCTGGGTCGCTGCTAGTCACAGATGGCAAATGCCAACCAGCCTCGACCTTCACATTGCAGAGAAGACATCCTTCTCTTTTGTCAGGTCCCTGTTAAATGTTTGCGCCCATTCCTTAAAAAAAAAAAAAAAAAAAAAAAAAAAAAAAAAAAAAAAAAAAAAAACTCAGATACAGCATGGGTGTTTTGCTGACAATATTTCAATTATTTGGCGTCTTTTGGTCAAATGACACCAAAACAGGAAACTGAACCCTGTTATTCAGGAAACTACTTTCCAGCCCCATCCACCCTCCCAGGCTGTCATCTTATGGGGTTTGTCTGCTGGATGATTAACAATAACTGCTCTTGAGAACTAGGTGTACAGAACAGACAAGACGTCAGCTCAGGTTGAGGGGAAACAGGAAAAGCGCCCTCTCCCTGCAGGACGGTGAAGGAGGAACCTTCAGCACCTGGGTTTGCAGGATGCTGGATCTCCGAGAGCATCTCTCACAGTTCAAGTAAGGCCAGACCCTCCTCTGCCGCAGCCTGTTCAGGAGAAGGCAGCACCTGCCCCAGAGACCCACAGCCCTGTGCGGGGTTGAAATTTCCTCCCTTGGTAAGAGTCAGGAACAGGGGTGGGGAGAGAAGAAGCAGGGCTGAGGGGCACTGTGGAAACTCCATGACACGCTAACTCTCGTCTGACGTGCTCCGGCCAAAGCCACGCTTCTCGGAGGGCATTTCCCTTCACATATCCGGAAATCATCAACGTCTAGTCTCCCCACAGAACAGATCATTCCCCAGGAGGCAGAGGCTTGGCTGTAACACGTGGTAATGAGGGGCGCACCTTCGTGCCCATTCCACAGTGTTTCCCGTTACCTATTTTACCTTAAGCTAAAAATAGTTCCTGTTTACACTCTGCAGTGACACAGACAGCAAAACACACGAGATTCAGTGTGATCCCACACCCGTCCCTGATGACCTCAAGTTCTTTATTTGTTCGTTTTGCTTCTAGAGTTTATGCTCTCTCCCGGGGTTCCAGGCCTGTGGATTCCACCAACCATAGAGCAAGAATATCTTTTTAATGTGTTTGTACTAAGCATTCAGACTTTATTATTATTATTCACTAAACAATATAGTTTAACAACTACTCGCATGGCATGTCCATGGTACAGCTGTTATGGGCAACCCTGACATGACTGAACGTCTGCAGGAGGATGTGCGTATGTCATATGCAAACACGATGCCATTTTATACCAGGGACCTGAGCGCCCACAGACCTTGCATTCCACAGGCTGTCCTGCAGCCCACCCTCATGGGCACTGCGGAATGGCTAGAATAGAAAATATAGAGGTTTTAAATACTTATGTACTAAATCTAATCTTTTGTTAAGTAATTACTGTGTATCACGTGTATTATTTGGAAGTCCTTCCTGGCCCAGAGACTTGACGTGTTCTTTTGTCCACTGATCTAGTCATTCCAGTAAGTTTATTGAACACAAATCAATTTTACAATTAAATTCTTGCAGGAATCACACTCATACTGTAAGCTGCTTTGGTTTTTAAAGTGAAATAACCAATAGTTTTGCAAACCAGCGATATCATAGAGTAACAGGATAAAGCAGCCCCATGACATGCAGAAACACGGGATTTCAAAGCTGACCAGTAAAAAACACGTTACCAACCCCTAAATGTGAAAATGTTTTACACCACAGCAGATACTCCAGAGAAAAACAAGATGTTCAAAAAAGCCCTTTGCGGAAAAACACTTTCCCCTTCATTGTTCACACGGTTTCCAGAAGCTTGTGTTTGGCAATGACCATGAACCAGAAGTAGCGTCTGCTGCAACTACTGCTACTGCAACACAGAATATTAAGGCAAAAAAAAAAAAAAAGAAAAAGAAAACAAGAAAACAAAGGACACAGCATATTTCCTATTGATGAGAACAGGTAGAGTGTTATCAGAGTGAGTATGTTCTGCGGTCAACAATGTTCAAATTCTAAGTCTCCCGCAGACACTAGACGGTAACCGCCAAAGCTTGTGTACTTGGCAACGTTCAAGGAGACCAAGTTCAGAGCTGTCACAATGCAGCACCATCCTCACGCGATTATCTCAGGCGGGTTTGAGGGCACGTACCCCCGTCACAGCGGGATAGCTGCCCAGCCCAGCACTTCCTGAGATCACAGACCTTCGCCTTCCCACGTCTTCAATAGTTCCTTTACACTGGGAACCAGAGAGCAAAACCTAAAACACTTCCTCAAATCTCAAGACAGTCTTGGGAGCTCTTCTTGCCCCTTCTCTTCTGAAAAAGCCTATTTCACAAGCAATCTGTAGCGCTTACCAGAGCTGAGGCAGGAGGAGAGCTAGTGTTTGGTAGACCAAGTTTCAAGTGTGGGGAGACCAGGAAGTTCTGGAGATCAATGGTGGTGATCGCGGCACGATAGTGTGAACACAGTTAATGCCACCAAACCATACACTTAAAAAAGAGTGCTATGTAATTTTACCACAATAAAAAGACTGAGAAAAGTCATCTATAATTACCGTCTCCAATATCTTGCATCCTGTAAGGTGCATTTGCTTGTGCACCCTGTGACAGCTCGCTCCTTCCTGACCTCCTCCTTCGGTTCCCTGTCTCGATCCCACTGGTTCCTCTCCTCATGGGCCTCTTTCTTGTCGTCTGGCAGGGTTCTACCAGGACCCTCTGGCTCTCACGCCACCCCAGTTCCACAGACCCACCCACTGGGTGGACCACAGGTGTCCAGCCCGACCTTGCTGATATGCTCCAGCTGGCCCTGGACTCGAACCACGCTCCTGCGGCTTTCCATCAGTGTGGCATCTGCGAGTTACCTCCTGGGCAATGCCAGGTGATGGTAACATCAACCAGGAGGCACCGCTGAGAAGCAGAACGAATGGTGTGGTGCCCCGAACATCATATCCTTCAACAGAGCTCTATGATTTCTCCTCTCCTGGCACAGCTTCGCTGTAGGAAGGAGGCCATTCCTCCAGTGCTGCTACTTCCAGGACCGGGGAAAGCAAGCTTCAGAAAGGAACGGTGTCAAAGAGGCAGGACCCACCAGCAGGGATGCTGGCGGCCGGGCGACCACAGCCCCAGCATTCCCCAGCCACCACGGCTGACAGCCCAGACTCCAGAAATGCACGGCTTCAACCTTAGGAGTAAAAACCCTCCCAAGCCAACTATTATTTTCAACAATGGGATTGGGGAGTGGGCTGTTGTAACCCTGCCTCTCTCGACGGCACAGATCATCGGATCCCAGTTCTTATACGATTAGGGAGTGGGGGGGTCCTAACCCTGCCCCCCTTGATAGAAAAGAACTGGGATCTGATGATCTGTGCTAAGTGAGCACTTTGATTCCACCACATGCAGTCATCCTAAGCACCAGGAAAAGTCAGAAGCGTTGAGTGATGACACTGATACCAACACATGCGGTTCTGACGGCTCCGGTAAACTGGCTGCACAGATACAACCCGACAGTGGTGAGATCCACGGAATTCACCAGTCTTCCCAAGGATCGTGTTCCTGAATCTTCTACATTCGGAATAACTGTCTCCTTTGCCAGGGCTGAGCCATGCTACCCTCTCGCCTGTCCTCTGCTTTCACCAGCTTCGTGCACGTTTCCAGGCAAGTGTTTATGCAGGTACTATCACTTATTTCCACAGCAAGAACGTACACAGACACCATACAGAAATGGGCAACCCTATTAGGAGCTGTGCAGGTAGATCTAACTCATCAGATGTGCCAAATTCCTGTTGCCATGGAAATTAAACTAACGTTTCTATGACCGTATCTCTTACTGCACCACTAAAGACCATCCGGGTAAGAAGAATGTGCCTCTACATAGCATTCAGCGCACGTTTACATGTCGGTTTTCCCTGAATATGGTTGTTATGTGAGACAGAAATCAGTAAGATGGGCTGTAACATATAGTATAGGATCATTGTGTCTCCTAGGCTTAAACACATCCTTTAATGAAGTTTAACTCTCTGGGGACATGAGTTACATAGTAACATGTTTTGGGTATTGTCTCTTTCACATTCTAAGTACCAACACCAAAGAAGTTCTTGAGTTCCTTGTTAAGCTGAAAAGCAATTTACAAAGCATAAAAGCCCCAATATTAAAGGATACAATTCAGTCTTTTTAGCATATTCTCAAAGCTGTACAACAATCAACCACTACTATGTAATTCCGGGAATTTTTCACTACTGGCCAAGGAAACCTTGAACCCATTAAAGAGTCAGCACCTGCTCCTTCTTTCCGCCAGCCCGTGGCAGTCGCCAGCCGACTTCCGTTTCTCTGGATTTGCCCATTCTGGACACCTGTTGTGAGAAGAATCGTACAGTGCGTGACCTTTGGCATGACCTTCGGTGCTGGCATCTTTCACGTCCAAGGTGAGTGGAATCTCACAGTGCGTGACCTTTGGCGCAGGCATCTTTCACGTCCAAGGCTCATTTGGGTTGGAGCACACGTTCTTTTGTTCCTTTTTACGGCTGAGTGAGATTCCATTGTGCATACATTGTCTTTATCCATTCATCTGTTGACAGACACCTGGGCTGTTTCTACTATTAGGAATAATGCCGCTATGAAGACTCTTACGTAAGATTTTTTGGTAAAAACACTTTCAATTTTCTTGGGCATATGCCTAGGAGTGAAATTACTGGGTCGTACGGTGATTCTATGCTTAACTTTTCTGAGGAATTAACTGCCAGACCAGGTGGTCCCCTCTCCCCATCTCTGCTGCAGTGCACTTAAAACAAGGATTCCTGGAAGCACCTTTTTAGTCCAATTCATGCATGAGTCTGCCCCACACCCTGCAGACAAGCCCTGGAGGTCAGGGTTCAGGGCCCCCAGGTAGGTAAGGAGAGCTTTGTGCACTCTCTGGAGTTGTCACCCAGAGACCCACGGCTGGAAGGGAAGAAACTTGCATCCTATGAAACATCCAGGCCCTGAGACCCACTCAGGAACAGAAAACGGGGAAGGAGCCTCAACCAGACCCTCGGGAGGGCAGTCAGCAGGAGCCTTGGAGGTCACCAGGAGGGAGGGTGTCAGGCAGTGAGGCCAGAGGTGATGTGGCCGGGAAGGAGGAGACGTGGCCAGAGGCAACGTGGCCGGGGAAGGAGACACAGCTGGAAGGAAGTGACAAGAGGGGTCTCCAGGCCTCAGACTGTGCCTGATTTATGGATGACATTTTAATTATGATGTTATATCTAACTTTAAAGAAAAGTAGCAATTTAGAACCACTGTGTACATTTAAGCACAGTACAAATATAACATTTTCCAAACCAAAGAACAGTACATTGAAGGAAAAAATAGCAACTCACCAAAAAAAAAAAAAAAAAAAAAAAAAAAAAAAAAAAAAAAAAGTGAATAAAAAAATTCATTTAAGATCAGAAATAAAGAGATCCAATAGCTCTTGTAGTCCAATCCCCACCCTAACGTGAATGGGAGAAAAAGGGAATTAGATTCTAGTCAGTCAAAATTAAAGACAAAACTGATGCATTTTACTTTCTACTTGACAGAAAACAAGAAAAGCTCATCAAGGAATCCCAACAAACAGTAACTTTAGGAGTCCCCAAAATACAAAATTCACCTTCAAATTGAATCAACTGCTAAGTGTGTATAAAGTTACGTTTTTCTTTATTGCCTTCCTTCTCCCCAAGGGCTTTTTTAGACCTTGTTTCCCCCTAATTGCCTCCAACACCCAGGAAATTTAAACCCCACAAGTAAACCGTGTCTCGATTCACACACAGTGTCCTTTGGAGCACACAGTCCATTGCGCTAAGACGTTCTTGTCACCTAAGCACCGAATACAGCCTGAGAACGCACAACACGCACACACACGAACTCGGACAGACAACAGGTGAGATACGGCACATGAGGAAGATGAGACAAATGAGCTTCACTGACTTCACCGACACCCCAGATCCATGAAGAAGTGACACACGCAGCCTGATCGGGTGCCGGTGACTCCTGGAAAACAGCCAAGGACAGCATTTGGAGAAGCAGCACCGCAGGCCAGGAGGGTCTCGGGGCTTCAGAGGAGAGGGGTTCCCTGACCAGGTGCTGGGGCTTCAGAGGGGAGGGGCGCCCCGACCAGGTGCTGGGGCTTCAGAGAGGAGGGGTGCCCCAGGCAGGCGCTGCAGCTTCAGAGGGGAAGACGCCCTGAGCAGGTCCTGGGGGCGGCAGAATAAGCCCTGGGTCCCCTTGTCACTTTTCACTCCCTACTCCCGAATCTCGCCCTGAAGTTGCAGCAAGTCCAGGTATTCATTTACCCATAAAATTAAGTATCTGTGAGTAACAGAAGTCACTAATCCACACCGATCTGAGTCCACAGATACCTCCCAGAGATGCCACCATCCCTTCTGGTAGAAGGGCAGCCCAGGGGCACACGCTGCTAGGAAGGGAGACTGTCTCAAGCCTGATGCTGCAGAGTCCTCAACACTAAGTCTACCTTCTGGAACCATGCCGTCTCCTACAGAAGCAACTAGGGGCATGTAGGGTTTTTAAAATCTTTTTTTTTCCTTAAGAGTCCCCCTCTGTCACCCAGGCTGGAGTGCAGTGGCACAATCTCGGCTCGCTGCAACCTCTGCCTCTCGAGTTCAAGTGATTCTCCTGCCTCGGCCTCCCGAGTAGCTGGGAATACAGGCACCTGTCACCAGGCCCGGCTAATTTTGTGTATTTTTAATAGAGATGGGATTTCACTCTGTTGGCCAGGCTGGTCTCGAACACCTGACCTCACATGATCCACCCACCTCGGCCTCTGAAACTGCTGGGAGTACAGGCATGAGCCATGGTGCCCGGCCCATATAGCTATTTAAATTTGACTAAAATTAAAAAAAATTAGAAATTCAGTTTCTCATTTACACTTCAAGCATTCAGTCAGCCACAGGCGGCCACTGATCAGAGGCTGGTAGAGATGTCACACTCCACTCTGTAGAAGGATCTATGGACGAAGTGGCTCTAAGATCATCTCAGCATCTTTATATTGAAGCTACCGAAATTTCACTCTGATTATTATAGACGTCAGCATTCTCCCATTTTAAAATGTCAGTGCTATTGCAACGATCAGATCTGTGACTTCTCAGAAGCTCTTCTCTTCCTGGACAAAAATACAGAACATCTGCACTCTGTCTCCACACTAAGGGACAGCAGAAGCCTCCGTGTAAAATCAGGGGGAGAAAAAAAAAAAGAATCCCTGGTCCCTCTCCCCCTACAATTTTGTGAAACTCCTCTTAATATTCAGAATAACTGCCAGAATTGCAATAAACAAGCAGCCCTTAACCAGGAAGAAGCAGGGAAGCAAGAAGAGGGAGATGCCAGGACCCTCAGATCCCTCCGGGACCCCAGGCCCAGCCAGGACTGAGAAGGGCAGCACAGCCCGGCAGACCTACATACCTGATGCGATCTGTGCACACGGCTTCCCCAGGCCTCAGTACCCCGCTCTGCCCTCACTGAGCACTGTGGCTCTGGTAGAGGCAGCTCCCTGAGCCCCAACACCCACAGCCAGTCCCCTCCTTGCAGGTCTCAGCTCTGCTGTCACTGCCTCAAGTGCATCCCTGATGCTTCTCAGCATCATCCGCGTACCGTGTCCCCTCTACCCCATAGCCCTTGCTACCGCCCACCCCACCACGGATTCTGGCACACAGCGGGTGCCTGAGACGCCCCAACGGGTGGCATACCAGGGTAGGGCTTGGAGTTCCAAGGGCCACATCCCGCATACCACCACAAGCGCCACGGAGGCTGTGGAACGGGTCCAAGTTTCAGGCCGGGGCTCAGCTCCTCCCGGCCGTGGAGGCCAAGAACCTAGCAAGCGAGCGCAGCCGGAAGCATGATCCCAAACCCCCTTCCTGTTCCTTAAGAGGAACGAGGCCTCGGAGCACAACCCCACCAGAGCCTTCCTCCAGTCAGGCTGCCTGTCAGAGCACCGACACCTTCACCGCACGGAAACCCATCAAGTACCTCCTGTGAGAAGAAAATCACCAAGTACCACAGGAGCCATGTCCACCGGCAGCGTCTGCTGAGCCCAATTAGTGACAACAGCAGCCGGGCCCCCACGTAGCACGTGCCCACTCCGAACCTGCCCCGCACACAAGGCCGACCATCCTGGCGCTCAGCTTTGACTCATCAGGGGCCTCTTACAGGAGAGCTCGGCATGTCTATCTTCCCTGGGCTCACAGAAAGGAGCGGGACTCAGCCCCGAGTGTGAACAGAGTCAAGCTCCCACTAGCTGTGCAGACAACCTTCCTAGCCCTGGCCTGGGAAGGGGCCAAGCCCAAACAGTCATCTTTTGCCCGCACAGGTACAGAATTGAGCCAGTTCTCTCAATGGAGTCGAGACAGGTCAACTCCAGGCTCCTCAGTGCTCTGGGGTTCACCTCGGGCCGCTGCACCTTTGAAACGTGGCTGTGGACTCCTTTAGGCTGCTCAGTGTCACGGCCCATTTCATTCCGACACTGCAGGCCACTGCTGTGGTGTCAATACCCAGGACACCCCTGCCGGCATCCTCCGAGATGCTGCTGCAGCTGCTGTGATCTGAGAACAGCCACGTGCAGGCATCAAAGGGAGGGCTCAAGTCTCCTCTGAGAGCAGCGGCTACAGCTTTGGAAGACATTGCACTCAATCCTGGGTGAGTCTGGCTCGGTCTGCAATCTAAGCCTGGTTGCTGGGGAGACACACTCTGTTGTAACTGACAGAGGCTGTTGGTGGCAGCTCTACCAAGACCGAGAATGGCAACTAATCTGAGATTTACTATCCATACTTTCTATCTGATGTTTAAAAGGAAAGCATCGTGAAGTTCCAGTAGCAAGGAATTTTCTATCATCTATCACATGAAGATACAGCAGAAATGCAGCTAAAATGTTAGTAGGGTCTATGTAGAGGAACAGACGAGTCTATTTCAGGAAAAGTGCTTGCTGGCTTTTTAGAAACAGAGTGAAATCCCTGCCAAGTAAAAGGTTTGTACTTTTGCTTTGGAAAGTTCTTCCTTATTATTTGAATACATTAACTATATTTAAGTGTTCTTGTAGACTAAGTATTAAATATTCAAAAGTAAGTAATTCTGTTCGGTCTATTTCATTCTTTAAATGCAGCTTTCAAAAACTGACAAACACCTGGCCGGGTGCGGTGGCTCGCGCCTGTAATCCCAGCACTTTGGGAGGCTGAGGCGGGTGGATCACGAGGTAAGGAGATCGAGACCATCCTGGCTAACACGGTGAAGCCCCGTCTCTACTAAAAAGGCAAAAAATTAGCTGGGCGTGACGGTGGGTGACTGTGGTCCCAGCTACTTGGGAGGCTGAGGCAGGAGAATGGCGTGAACCCGGGAGGCGGAGCTTGCACTAAGCCGAGATCACACCACTGTACTCCAGCCTGGGTGACACAGCAATACTCCATCTCAAAAAAAAAAAAAAAAAGTTACAAACACCGCATGTCTGCCCTGGCTCCGGCCATCTCCACAGAGTGGACAGAGCTTGGGAAAAGCTCACTGTGGAGGCCCAGGAGGCCGGGACGCACCTTTGCTCAGCAGATGAGCGAGAGGGTCAGCCACCCTACGGAAGAAGCCCGCATTAGCTATGTTACTGATGATATCCACATAAATTTCTATTTTGCCTCCCACACACAGACCTGGGATCCATGTTTGAGCAAGCGGATCCTGCCAACAGAGGCTCCACGCCATCATTTCTCTGACTTCCCCAACAAGAGCCAGGCCAGGCAGTGTCCCCACACGGGCCCTGGGACCCAGGAAGATCCGGGTCCTGCCCTTCTCCCTCATCCCTGCAGCACCTCGCTTGCTGTGGAAGTGCAGCAGTTCTGGCTGAACCTACGTTCACCTGGGGTGTTCAGGAGAAGCCTCTGTGCAGAAATCAGCTGGGAAGCAGGGCTGTGTGTGCTGGCAGATCATCGAATGGATTTGCAGAACTGAGTTTTCAACACAGGTGCCGCCATGAAGTCCCTCAAGCCCTTCGTGAGCCTAGAGACACAGAGCCATTTGCTGCACTCCCACAATCTCTAACCACCCTGCATGGAAGCTCAGTTTATCCAAAGGACCATAAAATTGTGTATGTAAACAAAGTTTGGCATAATGAATTAAAACGGAAGTCACCACTTCTCTTTTCCATTAATCCATTCATTCAAACAAGTGTCTCTTGAGTATGTGCATCGAATACTGTGGAATTAGGATTTAGTCCATGCCTTCAAGAAATATACATCACAGAAGAAAAGGTATAGCTTGTAACTAACAGTGGTGAACAGGCAAGAAATACACATCGAAGAAAAAAAGGTAGAGCTTGTAACTGTAACAGTGCCGAACAGGCAAGAAATAAGCATCATAGAAGGAAAGGTAGAGCTTGTAACTAACATCATAGAAGGAAAGGTATAGCTTATAAACTAACAGTTGCGAACAGGACAGAATCTCACAGGCTTATCAGGAGCTGCCGAGGAGGAAGCCATGATTCATTTCCACCTGCAGTAGACAAATGTTCCCTGGATAAAGTAACTTATCTGTTCCTTATTGTTTAGATCTTGCTTGATAGGGTATTAAATCACCACTTTATGTGCTGCTTATATAAAATTCATCATTGTCAGGGGAAGTTATAAAATAAATACTTCACACAAGCTTGGGCTGTGAATGGTGCAAGGCAATGGGACGATGTGTTCCCATGTTCTCGAGACACAGAAAGATCAAGACCCTGGTTCCTTCTCCTCCCCACCGCCCTGTTCCCAGATGAGGGGTGGAGGCAAGGCCGCTGTGCAGTCCTAGAGCTGGCTCCAGGGCGGGGACACCACACCCACACTCTCTGCGCCTCATGCGAGAAATACAGCCTGGGGGGCAATCACCAATTGACCTGGCGGTGGGGAGAGTCCTTCATCAAAAGCCTGTGCTTCCAGGAACCAGGACAAAGCAGGACCCCCAGGAAAACTGTTCCAGGTGCTCCTGAAACCTGGGCAGAGTCACAGCCTGGCAGGAAGCACCAGTGACGCAGGCGTGCCCAAGATTGGGAGGATGGCCAGACGCCTGGAGGCCAGACCAGCCTGCAGGATATGACCACTTCTCTCTGGTTCGTTAGAGATAGACAGTCTGGGCTTCACTTTTGTATGTGGAGTCTCACAGTACAGAAATATCACAAAGGGATTAGACTTCATATATCCCAATTTTTTAATTTTAAAAAAATCACATTTATTGCAACTAATTCTAAATGCAACAAAGAAAAATAAATAATTATGAAAATACAGGCCTATAAAATATAAACCACAATCTCTTTACCCATAGGAGACCCAAAATTTAGTTTATCTTTTCTTCAGTATCGTCTCATTTTTTTTTTAAGCCATTACTGAGGTGTCTCCTCACTGCCCCATGAGGAGGTTCATGGGCTCTTCAGGGCTCTTTACTGTTTTGCCGTTTTTTAGGTTTCAGGGCAGGATCATTTTCCCACACTTGTTTGCTTCCTTGATCACCAATTGTTCACAAGGACATCATTGTGCCTCAGAAAACCTAGTAACTGAACTTCATTAAAAGTGAAAAAAAAAAAAGGACATATTGGCTGCTATGACAGCATCCTCAGTCACCGAATCTCCCTGGGGGACCAGACACACCCCCATCTCCTTGTAACCCCAGCATGCAGGTATCGCTGCAGCTGACAGGACTGACCCAGCCTGGGGGAGGCATGAAAGCAAAGGGAAGAGAAGGCAGGTGACTCATTTAGGAAACTCGGATCCTCTCGAGCCACGTTTCTCAGGGCGTCAGGGGACCAGCCACATGCGGGGAACCTCCTTGGCCTGGCAGGTGGCAGACTCCTGGGACCCTCCTCAGACACATTAATCAGAGAATCTAAAGGCGGGCAGACTCTGAAAAGTATCTGTAAAGGAAGGACTTCGCTCTGCTGTGAGCCCACTACATGCGGGGTCCCGCAGGACGCCGCTCCCAGCGTCCAGTCTCCATTTCACCCTCCTGGGAGGAACACCCGTCAAGTCACAGAGCACGGTCTTCAGCGAACACCTTCCTGCGCGACCTCCACTGTCGCCCAACCCTGCAGGAGTAGCCTCTGAGTAGGGGAAACAAGTCCTTGCTCCTGACTCGGCCACCTTGACGCTGGTCAGAAGACCAGCACTCCCACGTCTCTGGGGAAAGGAGCGGCCCTGGGCAGGAATGCACTTGGCAGCCCCAGGGAGGGGCCAGGTGTGGAGGAGCAGGCCTCTGCCCGCAGACACGTCAGCTCAGCATCCTGGAGCAGAACCTCCAGTCCAGCTGAGCCTACAGATGGCTGCAGCCCTGGACAGCATCTTCACGGTGACCCGGGGGACTGGGCCAGAGCCGCTCAGCAGGGCTGCCGTGAATTTGCCTTAAGCCCCTAGGTTTTGGGGTCACTTGTCACACAGCGACAGACAGTGGATGTGCACGGACTCCCAGGCCACGATGGCCTCTGCCGGCCTCACCTGGGCTGTCTCATCTGTTCCCATGACATCACGTTTCTCAAAGTCAAAGGCTGCCAGGGCCCCCTCTTTTCTTCACAAAGTCGTTACAAGCTCACGATACAAACTGGAAAAAAAATCTGTAAAATACAACGTATGACGCAATACAGGGTGAATGCGCAGGCACATACACACGCGAAACAGGTACATGCACACATGAACAGGTGTACACGCATGAAACGGGGCACGAGTGAAGGTGTACACGCGTCAAACAGGTGTGCATACACACATGAAAGCACCAGACATGAAGGGCTGTCTTTGGAATCCTGGTTTTTAGGCATCTCCCTCACCCTTTTACATCTACACGATCACAAACGCAGCACACCACAGTACTGAGGGGAAGTCCCAGCTTCTCATGGGGGAACATGAGGCTTTTTATTTATGCCACAGGTTGCATCACTACATTCTAGAACTGCAAGGCCCCGCACTGCCAGGACTGGGTCAGGTCCACCCTGTGCTCCAAGGACCAGGCCGCCTGCCAGCCCACATGGACCTGCCCCTCGGATGGTGCGGCTGCTTCGAAAACAGAGGCTCAGGCCCACCCAGAGACCTGAAGTACCTCTTATTAAATCAAGACTTGGCTGTGTGTAAACGTGAAGATTTTTATTAAACGTGACTCTGGAACATTCAAAGGACCATAACTGAATGCTCCTTTTGCAGCCACGGCGTGTCCAGATGCTCATGGAGAAGGCCAGGGCGTGGGAACCCACGGAGCCCCGACAAGGCAGACTCGGAGCTGTGTGGCGCAGTTACCACCGATTTTGTGTTGACACTTGGCTTTTATATTCAAATTAAAATAAAAAACAAGACGCAAAAGTGGCTCACATTCTATTTCAATTCTCTATTTTTGTAGTAATTGGGCCCCTTTCCCTCTGGTTTCCCAACCAAGCGATAAATAGGCCCAGCTGTGATTTGTCAAAGTCTGGGCCTCAGTTGTAGAGTAAGTGAGGGGGGTAGGGAGGGGAGCAGGAGTGGTGAGGAGGAGTGGGGGATAGGGAGGGACAGAGGGAAGGATAGAGAGACAGACAAACTGCCGAGGGCTGGAGGCAGGAGGGATGCTCCCTGGCAGCCTCAGGCTCCCCGTTCCAAGGTAACTGAGCTGGCATCACGCATGCGGTGCCGTCATATGACTTGGCTGACACACGCCAGAATTACAACAAAATGCTTAAGGAGAAGAGTAAGCACCAGCATCTTCAGATTACGGTAGAGTCCCGGCTTCACGCTTGCCTTGTATGACATTCTATAAATTGTAAAGATAACACATTTTCTTACCAGCCACGCTGTTCCCCAAATACTAACTATAATAAAGACCAGACAGCATCTGAGTACTGAGCGTGTGTCAAGCCCCGTGAGGTAGGCAGCATTTACTTTGCTAGAGAAAGAAACAGACTCTGAGAGAAACTTCCTGAGGCCAGGCAGCTGTCTCCAAACCCACCTCGCGCCTCCTGACCCTGAACGTGGAGGACCCAAGTCATTCACATGAATAATTTACCTACATGCATGTCAGATTGAGATTCAGCCCCCAGATCTAATCATCTCTATGCAGGAATGTGTCAAGGAAAGTACACAATTCTATGAGTTCGAGCTGGGGGAACAAAGGTAGGCACCCTCGACACAGATGTGGCGCGGAGGTGGGCGCCCAGCACAGGGGTGGACAGGAGCACGTCCAGCCCTGCCCAGTCACACAACCACCCTGCCGTGCCAGTGCAGGGGCCACCACAGTGTCTCAGGGAAAAGCAGCTTCTCCTGCACAGGAATCTACCCCTGAAAGTGTGTTGCTGAGCAGGTTTGGACCAACATCTCAGAAATCAGACACTGTGTAACACGCTTATCTATACAGGCTGCCTATGTCCGGGAATCACCAATAATTCCCATCTCGCCATCAGTTATTTCTGGTAAATACTGACTATTCTAAGTCAACTGAGGCAACACAAGAACAACATAATGGAAATGTCAGAGTCAATCAACTCCACCTGCTGAAGAGCTGGGACTAATGATGAAACCTAAGGAATCCTGGAGAACGCAGCAGGACCCCAGACCCTGAGGACCACCCCAGCCTCCTTCCACAGGAGTTAGTCGTGGGGCCAAGGAACGGCTTCCAAGGAATCTGAGGTTCTCAAGGTCTTGAAAGTTTAACGGGAATTGAATATTTGCATCTGAGTCACACGAGCACATTAAAAGTAAAATTTCCTCTTTCCACTAGAATTATGAGCTTGGGGAAGCGACACTGGCTGTATCTCATGCTCGTGAGATGTTGGGGGCAGCCGTACATCTCGGGTGAATCATTTATAATGATGAAGGAAGTGCTTGGGCCCTCGATCCAGGACCACAGACCCCACCAACAAGGGTCTAAACAGGACAAGCCTCGGCCTGGAATGGCTGGTGTCCGTGGGGGCTGGGAGGAGCACCAAGGAAACTCAGGGGCAAGCCCCACACAAGCTCGGCATGTCCTACCCCATGCAGTCGGCATCAGCCACAGGGATCTTTTGTTGTTTTTTGTTCAGGAAGGAACATATTAAAAAGCCTGGGGCCCAGGGCCTGGACTCCTCAAAGCTCTCCACAGAGCCGGGTTAATTGGCACCTTCCCTCATGTTAAAATCAACTATATATGGCTGCTGAGAGCATCTCAGAGCAGGTGCAACACTGAGCTTCCTTGCTGTCTGGGGAAAACAGGAATTCTAGGCCTCTGCCTTCCTACCTCCCCAGAGGCTCTGGCCCAAGTGAGCTCAGCTTCTCCCAGGTAAGGAGCACAGACCAGCTTCCCACATGCCCCTCAGGTCACACCACAGTGGTGCAGACCCTTGCACCTTGGCACGAGCCCTCACAACCCACCCCAGAGGCGGAAGCCCAGCCCTGTTGTCCCGGCCTGGCAGGAGGCAGCTGCTGGGGCCCCTGCTCAGTGTTCAGCACAGCGAGGTCCAGCCACACCGGGTGAGACATCCACCCACCCGGACATTCGTCTTTAACCTAAAACAGACACAGGAATTCGGCAAGGGGTTCCTTCCCCTGACAAACCCATCCCTCCTGTTCTCATCTCTCCCTCCTGCCCCAGTACTGCGCCCAAGGCCACCCAGCACTGCGCCCAAGGCCTGACTCCCAGTTTCACAGGGAATCCAAGACAATTATGATTTTGAGAAACTGGGAGCTACACAGAAAATGAGTCGGTAAAGCCAGTGTCCACTGATCCTCCACTCCACACAGTGGAGAGCAGTCCTTGGGATAAAACCCACGGGGTGGGGAAGACGCGATCAAGGCGGGCAGGACAGAGCAGCAGCAAAGGGGGTGATTCGGAGAACAAGGCCACATGAACACAAGGCTAAAGTGCTCAGCGGCTGGAAGACAAAACACAGGAGACAGAAACACTGACCGTTTAAAAAGAAAAGAAAAAAAAAAGCCTCACTCTTAAGAGTCCAGCAAGATTTAAGTTCTCAAGTCACAAGTGTATCAGCACAGACTTCTCATAATGCCTGAAACTTGGGTCAGTAAACACGTGAATCAGTTCTCCCAAGTCCATCGTTTTCTTTGATGAGCCTCTTGAGTCTCAGGCTGGTTTCAAAGCAAGCCCTTCTCTGTTTGTTGATGACTTAATAATTAACATACTTGAAAACACATTGACTTCCAAATTAATCTGCTAATAAAATATTAATTACCACACTGGCTGTTCATCCACAGAAGAAACACAATCACTTTCTGGTTGTAAAAACATTAGAATTTGAAGCCCCTTTGGCCATCTGAACAGCCCCTGCTTTTGACAAGCGCATTCCATAGCTAATCTGAAAAACTAGTCCAGGCCATGATCGGTGGGGGGTCGGACTTGCCTCATCACCCCACCTCCCTTCTGGAATTAGACAGAACTTAGACTCTTAGTCTGATGGGAAACATTTACAATCTATTCTCTCCGAAGTTACCTGGAGGATTCCCTCCACATGACAAAGCCTTGGTCTCCACAACCCCTTATCTGACAACTCTCTCGACCAACTGTCAATCAGGAAATTTTCGCATCTACCTATGACCTGGACACCCCTGCTTCCAGTTGCCCCACCGTTCCAGACCAAACCAATGTACATCTTACATTTATTTGATTGATTGTCTCATGTCTCCCTAAAAGCTATAAAACCAGGCTGGAATCTGACCACCTTGGGAATACATTCTTAGGATCTCCTGAGGGCAGCATCAAGGGCCATGGTAACTCATTTGGCTCAGAATAAATCTCGAAATGCTTCACAGAGTTTGGGTCTTTGCTGACACGGTACCTTTCATGGGTATTCATCTGGGGGACTCACAATCAACCGGAGGCAGCAGTTGCCCACTGTGCAAAAGTCTCTGCAGGACTGAGCCTCTGGCACGGGGACTCCAATCCCTGAAGCAGAAGCTGTCCCACGTCGCATGGCCTGATAGACCTGCACCTCCAGGGCTTCTCATTTCAGTCTCAGCAACAAATCTACCAAATGTCATCAACATCACAGAATATTCCTCGAGGCTTTTGGCTGTTGCTTCTCCCCAAGTTTACTCTAGAACCAGAATGGCAATACTCGGAACAGGATGGTTCTCAGTCACTGACCCTCCTGGTAAATACACTGTCCCCAATGTCCTTTCCCGCCAGTCACAGCTTCCTTCGAGTCAGGCTCGAAGGCCACCTCCCCAAGAAGGAAACCTCTTCAATCCAGCAGCCACAGCTCCTGTTCCCATCTAGAGCTTGTCTGCCAGGAAGGGAAGACTCCTCATTCTGGAGACAGCAGGTGCCACAAACTCAGGGTATTAGCCATTGTGAAGGCAAACACTCATGAAATTAATACACTTTTTCCTCCTTGGATACTGACACTTCCTCTTCTGGAGGTCAGCCAAGGTCATCTGCACGAGTCACGAGCGTGATGGCTCCAGCCCCTCCTTCGGTGTCAGCAGTGTGGTTCCGCTCTGAGACCATCCTGCATCAGCCGGGCCATGCACCTGTTCCCACGACTGCTGTCAGCAGACTACAGCGATTCTAAGATAATCAGCAAGCTGATGTTCCGAAGGATGCATTTTAAAGAAAAATGTGTAAGTTTTACTGCATGAAATCAGCTACATCTTTTGCTACTCCAGAGGCTTGTTTTGCTTTCCTCAAGGTTCTCTACAATGATCCCGACAGTCAAGGTTCCCAGTTACAGGCAGAGGGGTTGGGCAGGCCGCGTCTGATGTGTAACACACACAGAGGATCCACCTCAAGGGATTTTCCCTGTTCACCAACATCATCAGGACAAAGTTTAAACAGTAATAATCTGCCTGTCTGGAAAACTGAGCCCACTTGAGAACTAGGGCAACAAATGTGTTTGACAAAGTTGCAGGTGGACGTGTTAGTGAATGAATCACTATTTCAAGGAGGATAAAGGCTCACTATTCAAAGGCATGTTTTCGTCAAGTTTTGTAATTTCAGCTTCATGCATTTAAATCATGAAGTGAGGCTTCTACCTGATACATTACAGAATCTCTACAAAATAGACAAAATTCCAATTTTGCACATTCACTCTCATTCTTTTCCATATGCATACGGATGGTGGTAATTTAAGTTGGCATTCCAACAGGATTTCTAAATTAAACTGTCTTCTACTTTAAACACTACGTGTTAAACATTACACAACCCATTGTTCAACATTTAAAGCAGGGTCTGTATGGCCAGTTTTAAAGATTTCTTCCTCACTAAAAACAAGCGTTTAACCAATAAATGGTCTACTCTAAAATATTCTAGAGACAGAGATACATTTGGAGAGTGGACACACTTAACACAGAAATCCGGAACATCAAACAGGCACAACCAGCAGTGAGGGCGGAAGGGGCGCCATGTGAGTGCCCCTAAAAACACGCACAAGCCTGGCTGCTTAAAAGGAATGAATATAGCTCAACACTCTGAACATTGATGGGTCTACTGCCTTACAGAATCCTCCTAGCTGAGCTGCAGGAATCTTCCTTGGAGCCTTTTCTCACCTACACTGCCTACAGGTGCCCACTGGGCTCCCAGGGCAGTATCGTGTCTTTGTTTAGAATATCACAGTATCTGGAGGCCTGTTTAATCCCAAGTCAGAGCCTTATCATAACTCAGACACCATCCCTCAGGACTTGTGGGCCAACTTCGGCTAATGCAGTCTGCTCCACGGTGCCCTGCAGATGGGCTTGGTGCATCCACACGATTTTAAGATTTAGGGCTGCCGTTTTCTGCAGTCACAGACTTACATATTCATCATGACTGAAGGCAGCACGTGTTTTTATGTTCCTTCTGTAATGGTAATAATCATGGCAACATTTCCTTGATCCTTAAAAAAGCCACCTAACAGCAGTTGCATTCCACCCCCTTCCTTAAAATTAATAGAATTTACCAAACTAGGTGAAATCAGTCTTCATGAGAAAGTGACAAATCAGTGTTCACACAATGGCATAATAGCTGGGCATACAGTGTATGTCAACATCCCAAACTAAGCACCCATCACAGTTATTCCCAATTCGCAGGAAAGCTAGAAAAATTAGAAGGCTTAAAACATAATTATAAATGAAAATAACAAGAAACCAAAGTTTCTGAGGAGCATTTGTTAGCCAAGCAAGGAAAGCCATTAACCAGTGCTGATTACATTGCATTTGATTACAGCAGCCAAAGACGTGTCCAGAGGAAGAGACGTTTAAAGATTAGTCTTTCGGTAAGAATGGTTGCTTAACAAGTTCACACTACTGGGCTACATCAATCGTCAATTAAAAAGCAAGGCAAACGAGTATGAGTCATTTTCCTTAATTCTTAATACGTCAAAAGTTACCACATTGGCCAAACTGGTCTCCAACTCCTGACCTCAGGTGATCCGCCCGCCCCGGCCTCCCAAAGCGCTGGGATTACCGGCGTGAGCCACCACACCTGGCTGAGAAGTGTTTGAAAGAGGCTGCGGGGAGGCTCCTGTCCCTTCCTGGGACATCCACATCCCACACAGTTTCCCATATCGACTATGACACTCGAAGCATCACAGCAAGGGCAACTGCATCCCCGCAGTTCTCTGCACTAATGCCACAGCTGCGTGACCAGCCACAGCCCTGGAGCTGCCACTCAGCCTTACCGTGCTGGCACAAGCACAACAGAAACTACCACGCCCCCAAGAGGGAGGAGTGGGGACCCAGGGGAGTGAACCAGGAGGGAGGAATGCGGCCCAGGGGAGTAGGGAGGAGTGGGGGCCCTGGGGAGTGAACTATGAGGGAGGCGTGGGGGCCCAGGGCAGTGAACCAGGAGGGAAGCGTGGGGGCCCAGGGCAGTGAACCAGGAGGGAGGTGTGGGGGCCCAGGGCAGTGAACCAGGAGGGAGGCGTGGGGGCCCAGGGCAGTGAACCAGGAGGGAGGTGTGGGCACACAGGAGAGTGAAACAGGAGGGAGGAGGGTGGAGTTCGGCCCAGGGAGTGAACCAGGAGGGAGGAGTGTGGTCCAGGGGAGTGAGCCAGGAAGGAGGAGGGAGGAATGCGGTCCGGGGAATGAACCACGAGGGAGGAGTGCAGTCCATGGCAGTAGGGAGTGCGGTCCAGGGGAGTGAACAAGGAGCCTCTGGGGGTAGCAAGTTCACACACCACAAATACCTCCCAATCCATCCGCGTGCAGGGAGGGGATGGAAACCATGCAGGACCTGCAGCGCTTTCTCCTCGCAGAAGAGGAGGAGACTCATACATGAAATCAGAGCTAAAGTTCTACCACGGTGGGGAGACGCTTCACAGATCCAAATGGGTGCAAAAAGAAGCCAATCATACAAGAGCAGTGGATGGAAAGGGGTCAGAAATTTAAGCCTGTAACAAGCTTTCAGAAAAAACTTCACTTGATCTGCAAGATGACTGCAGCTCTGCCTGATCATTTCTGCAAATGTCTAACTCGCGATGAGCCATCTCAGAGCCGTTCAAGAGGAGTAAAAAAATCAAAACACCAAGGCATCCTCCGTATTTTAGATAGCCTGCAACAGTATGGAAATAAGCAGCGGTGCCAGAGCTTTCAAGTTTGTTTGAAGTAAATTCCAGCATGAGGGCAGCATCTTTCTGGCTGAAGCAATGAGGTGGGCCCCTGCTCACCGCATGGGAGACCAGCTTTCAGCTAAGGTGATGTCAAGGGTCTGCAAACCATGATCCCCGACCGAGCCTTGGCCAGGGAACCAGAAGTGATTTTTACACTTTGAAGTTTTAACAAAAGAAATATATGTAGAGACTTCTGTGACCCATAAAGCATAACACGTCACCTACCTTGCCCTTTACAGGAGCTTCTAGCTTTGGTGTCAGTTGCAAAGTGTTTCTATAAAATAATGTCACTGATTCTCAAGCATGCCAGGAAAAGTCACACTTCTGAACAACCCTCAATGGAGATGCACCATCCTGTGTGTTTCACACAGATTTTAGTTTATTAAAAGCCAAAATAAGGGAGATAATTCAGCTAAGTATTATAGTAACACAATTTGAGATACTTAATGATGTGTGACAACAGAACAATTGGCATTCCTGTGAGAAAATAAACTAGCTCAAACACAAAATAACAAATCAAAGCATGTTTCAGCCTCTCAAAGTGATCAGTGAAATTGGGAATAACTTTCAGTTAAATGATACTTAAAAAAAAAAAAAAGCAAAAACAAATACCACTACACCGTCACTCCTTAAATTTATTTAACTACTGCTGCAAAATAAAGTGGAGAGATTTCTTACTGCAGGTCATCGTTACCATGAAATAGACCTCTGTGCAGGCTCAGGCCCTCCAGCTCACAAAGGCAGGGGAAGGGAGGAGAAACGATGGCCAGAAAGAAAGGGACAGGGCGATCATGACCTAATCAGCAATTGTACCCTCCCACCTTTCTTCTGGACTTAAAATTTTGGAGCCACCTGGGTTTACCTTCCTATATCCATAAGTCAGCAAGTTCTCGAAGCCAGAAATCTGCAATGCTTCTGGCATGCTTCTGGCAGCCAAGTCCTCTCGGCCTTCCCCTATGTTTTAAGGCCCCATCAGCTCATCCCTGGATAGTATCAATGGCCTCGGAGCTCCAGTCAACCTTGCACTCCACAGACTCAAGTGTGCCAAGAGCCACTCGAGGTTGCCACTGCTATGACCAAAAGCTTTCAGAGACAGTCGCCAGCACTGCACAAATCCATGTAGCTTCACCAGGCACAAAGTGGCTCCAGCAATCCATCCAGTCTGTCGCTGCTACCATAGCTGTGAGTCTATGATGTGTCAGGAAGGGAAGGAAGACACCATGTAGATCATCTCATTTAAGCTTCAGTGTCACAAGGTGGATTTTGTCATGCCCATTTTATGGATAGGGAAAGCTTTAAGGAGGGCAAGCACAAGGCCCTGCTGACACAGCAGCGAGCTCCACAGAGGCCCGGGCGTGACCACCATCCCACGCTCCCAGGGTCCTGATGTCCACTCCTCCCCCGTGGGAGCCTGATCCTGGGTCTGCCTGAATTGCTACCATTCCTAAGACATGACTCATGTCTGCCCACCTCCTCCTCTCTTTCCCACAGCCCAGAGGCATGTGCTCTTCCATCCAGCCAGACATCACACTTCAGCACCTGCACCTGACACCACTTCAGCCAAAAGCTTCTCTCAAACCTCTCCCCACACCTGCCGGTCACACAGGTCTGCACCCATCGCCTTTCTCACACGAATTCTCATGTATTCCTGTGTAGCACCATCCAACTGATTACAGTCTGAGAGGAGGAAGCTCTGTCGATAAGTCCACATTCTACTTTGCTCCCAGCATTCCGTCTTGCATGAGGCAACCAATTAACAGCAAATTCATTTCAGCACAACATTTCCATTTGAAGAAAAGCAGGGCCCAGAGCTCTGGTCATAATTAAAAGCTTGTTTCATTTGTCATTTGAAAATCCATGTACTGCTGCAACAGCAACACCCCCTCCTCACCAGGCTCTGCCTAAAGGACGTCTCTCTTCCAGCGCACGACTCCCATCAGAACCCCGGCAGCAAAAGCCACGCAGGTTTCCCAGTGCCTCCGGCCGCAGCTTCCATGCTGGGCCAGCACTGACACGACGGGAGTGGTGCCCCCAACAACTACAGGATCGGAAGCTGGCTGACTGCTCTGTAGAATGGAGACATGTTAGTAATCCCTGACATTTCCACTGACAGGCTGCTCAGCTAAACTGGGAAAAATCCACAAAATAGAAAGAACCCATGGGGAGCACTTCTCTCTCCAACCTGGCAGCAAACGGTGGCTGTGCAGACGACCTCTTCGGGAAAACCATCGACTGCATCTCAGGTTAGCAACAGCCCCGCTGAGGGCCAAAACATCAGCTCCCCCCGGCCCTCACTTCCTAAGGGTCAGCCCTCCCAGGCCACCTCCCCTGGAAGATCAGCTCTGACGCACCCACGACGGTCAGGAACCGGCTCTGGGACTCATTTGCCAGGCTCCTGCCCACCGCCCTCTCTCTTCTTCCTCCTCCATCTCCCTCTTCACTCCCATCCTCCCTCCCCCTTTCACTTCCCTTCTCTCCTTTCCTCTCCCTCCTTCATTTCCTTTCAGTCTTCACCTTCCTCACTGCACTTCCCCACCCAACTGAGCTGACGCATTCTCAGGTCAGTAGAGGGTTTTCTTTCACTCTGTTTTTATTGCAACGATCATTCTTAATGAACAGAAACCTGTTTTGGACCATGTGGATGCTGCCTCATGACCAACTGCTGCCCCGCGGCTCCGTGTCCACTCAGTGTCCTCACGGCGCAGGTGCCCAGCAGTATGGCTGTGACCAGGGGTAGCAACATGGGACATGGGAGAAGTATCCCAGCCAAGAGGCCCTGCAAAGCCTTCCCAGCAAACCGGAGCAAGGCCGAGGGCGGTAGGGAGAGCGCCGTGCTCATGATGTAGGTAGTTCAGCTTCCGCAAACTGTCCATCGACTGCAAATTACTTTGTTTCCATGGTTACAAAAGGACCATAAGCATTCTGAAATATGTTCTTGGTTTCATGTTTGCGAAATCTAAGCAACATTATATGAAAAATCACTGAATTCTGCCCGAGGCTCCAGGGGTGTTTTCCTCTCTGAAAGGAGTCCCTTCCGGGACTTGGGATTGAGTGACAGCCTTCAATCACGGTTATCCTGGTGGTAACAGGGGATTCCTCAGCCTGCCGGGAGCTGGGGCCCTCGACAGCCTCACGGCTCCACACACCAGTGTTCTAAGGATCACACGTGTGCAGATAGCAAAGCTTGCTGCACACACGCCAGGTGCTAACAAGCCCCAAACTTCTCACTCATACTTGTTAACCACATCTCTTCTCTCAGCCTCCACGGCGTTTCACACTCTGCCTTTGTATAGAGATGAACCAGGCATCCTGAGCGCCACAAAGATTCAACTTCTTCCGGGCAGAGGGGTGCATCTTTCCATCACGGGGTCCTCACTCGAGCTGGCACAGGATTTGCAGAGTGGGCGAGTCTAACGTTGATGATACTTTCTCAATATTCCCTTCACACCCCTCCAAAAACAAGAGTACTGCCAGCTTCTTACCGAGGTTGTAATGAGGAAAATATTTTTCTCTTATTTGTCACTTTTTAACGTAATACTAGTGAAGAATGTGACTCTGCATGCACACTGTAAGCACCTACACCGTGAACATTCTGCTCTCCCATGACTGTATTCACAGGTCACAAAGACAAAACTTCTCCATAGTAGCCTATATACATATATATATATAATATATATATTATATATATATTTTAACACGACTTCCACTCATCTGAAAGTCACAGATGTGGCTTTTCCTTCATAAAAAGATCCAAATGATCCACAAGCCAGGTTTAATAAACACGTTGGTCCAGGTGGGAAAATGACCCCTCAGTCTCCCTCCCCTCAAAGACCAGGGCAGCCAGGAAACTGCGCTCTCCAGTAAATGACAGCCGGCAGGATTCCCTAAGTAAGCAACCGGAAGATTCCCATCTCGCAGAGCGCGCCTTTCAAGAACAAAGAACAGACTACCCAACTGAGGACTGAGGCAGTAAAGAAACATGTTTTCGGTCGGGTGTGGCCGCTCACGCTTGTAATCCAGCACTTTGGGAGGAGGCGGCAGGTGGATCACAAGGTCAGGCGATCGAGACCACCCTGGTTAACATGGTGAAACCTCCGTCTCTACCAAAAATACAAAAAATTAGCCAGGCGTGGTAGCAGGCACCTGTAGTCCCAGCTACTCGGAAGGCTGAGGCAGGAGAATGGAGTGAAGCAGGGAGGCAGAGTTTGCAGTGAGCCGAGATCACGCCACTGCATTCCAGCCTGGGTGACAGAGCGAGACTTCGTCTCAAAAAAAAAAAAAAAAAAAAATTAAAAATGTGTCCTCATGTTTTGGCCTTTGAGACAAAGCCTCTTATTTAATCGAGTTCTGACTGAATTTGACTCACAGTACTCTGGCAGATTCTTCATTTTCTGGTGAGACAGACAAATGTCCCAGGGTGAGGGCAATGCCAGCCCTTTCAGGGTCAGCTTTTTGAGGAGTGATATCTGGCAGAACACAACCCAGCACCATAGTAGGATCCCCCACCCAACCACTTAGACGCTTTCTGGTACTTACTCTGTCTGCTTGTTTCCCTTTCTTGAATTCAGCTGGGAAAAAAAAAACCCAAAAAATTCAAAACCAAAATCAAACAGCCCATGTGTTTTTGTGTATGAAAAGCTAATACATCCACATCCAACTTTCTAAATGAGACCACGGCAGGTATGATGGTCACCGAACAGTGGCCACTGTTGACAAAATACAAAGTCTTCTGCAAACATGAACGAGTTTCTAGGAATACGAAAGTCAAGGGAATTTACTTCACATATTAAAGCTGTCAAGGGTGCTCATCAAAAATGTACTTAGAAGTTTGCCAGGTCAGATGGTTGTATCGTAGAGCAGCGTTTGTGTCAGTAGAGAGCAGAGTGGTGGTTCCCAGAGGCTGGGAAAGGACAGAGGTGAGGCCCCTGAAGGATGCTGGTCTTCCTGGTTTAGGGGTTTGGGGCTCAGCCACCTTCCTGTGTCCGTGTAAATAATACCCAGGATCATTTTCGCTTGCCCCACTTTAGTGAAGCATTGGAGCTTCAGGATGTGCGTGCCCACGTCACCTGGGCCGTGATCCTGGAGTTGAGTGAGACTGATTCCCCGGGTTTATAGAATTACTCTGGGATTATTAAAAACAGAAGCACTTGAGGCATTCATAATGCTATTTCCTGAACATAATTTATGTTCAGTTCTTCAGAAACATTTCTCTGAGGAAGCATCTATAATTTTTGTTTTCTGCCACTCAGTGCTAGAAAGAATTGTGCAACACTCAAGTGAGTGGCATTATTCCCCTCCCTCCACCATGCAAGCAAGATTAAAGGTACCTCTGGCCCCCCTCAGTCTTCTCACCTGCAGGGCGCCTGGCGTGGCAGTGTGCTGCCTTCCATCTTCTTTTTGGGGAGAATTAGTCATGTTTGTGTGTACTGCTCAGCTCAGCCTGGTGCGGTTGTGTGGGTGAGGAGCTTGGTTGCTAGGTGACCCTCCCAGGCCTGCCTCCCACCTCCCTAGGCCTTGTTCTAAACTGACAGATAACCAGTGTGTTTTGGAAGAAGACAGCAGCAGGGCAGGAGAAAGTTTATTCAGACTTTCTCCTTGCCCTGGTTTTGAGCCCTCATCCAGCCTGGGCCCTTCTACGGAGCTGCCTTTGTGTGTTGCAAACCACTCCCTCCCAGTAACCGTGCTTTCAGAGGTTTGGAAATGTGAATTAACTCATCTTCAATTTAAAGCGTACTATTAAATTTTCATGTTGAAACTGATGTATTTTATGGCCTTTATTAGATTTCTCTTGATTTTTTTTCCCCATATGAGACATTGCATCTTAAGGGAGACAGGCTGGTGTTGGCCCCCTTTCCTAAGGATGGAAGTGAATTCTGAAAGCCCTTTATGTAGGCAGCGAAATAATCAGGGAACCGTTATTATAGCTATGCCTGTCCATGTAAAGCGAGCACGACTCATAAGCAGGAAAAAGTGCAGCCCGGGGGCAAGGTGAGCCCTAATGCTGCCTGTGCCTAGCCTCCCTGCCATGAGGAACGGAAGTGCAAGCGCAGGTGGTTGAGTCAGCCTCCAAGCCCAGCCTGCGCCCCCCTCACATCCCTCTGCATCTGCAGGGGCACAGGCCATGCTGCCACCCCTCGCTCAGTGCCAGGGCTGATGCATCAGGAACAGGGGGTGCTGTCCGCCCCTTGCTGGGTGCCAGGGATGATCTGTCAGGATCCCTTGTGCTCATCTGGTCCTCACGTCTTCATCACCAGCCTCCTGCTGGTAACGGGCTTGTTATTACCTTGGTATGTGTTGTGGGGCAGTGCTCAGTCCTCCAAGGGAGGGAATCGGCCCTTAGCCAATTCACATTCAACAGGACCGGGGAATGGGTTCTTGTTCCATGTCCTGGATCCCAAGAAGCCCTTGTCCTGGACCCTGTAATACCCGGGGTCTTCCTGAGAAACGCTGGTGCCACTGGAGCACAGCCCGTCCCCCTCCAGTTTCTCTGCTTTGTAACTGCACTTGTGTTTAGCAGGTCTTCCAGGACTTAGACGCTGCTTGGTGTGAGCCAGGTTTTGTGTGGAAAGAGGACAGGTCCGAGTCGACAACCAACCAGCCCAGAACCATCTTTTATGCTTCCAGATTCTGTGGCCAAAAACTTACCCGTGGACGTTGAGGGTGATGCATTTCTGCTCCAAGACGTCTGTGGACTCAGCTGGAGGGATGGAAAGGATGTGGAGCCTCTTCACTCCTGGCCTGGCCTTGGACCTGCTGTGCAGCCTCTCAGTGGCACCAGGGCCCCCTTGTGTCACAGCAGTCTCGGGTTCGTGGCACTGCCTCAGGATGTCCCAGGCTTCATGATGTCCAGGCTCCCCTGGCATGGCGACCTCAGGTGGGTGGCACTGCTCTGACGGACGTCCCAGGCTTCATGATGGTAGGGCCTCCTTGGCCATGGCGGCCTCAGGATGGTGGCACTGCCCCAGGGTGTCCTAGGCTCCAAGGCCAGTGTTCCATCCAGCGAAGGGAAGTTGTACTGTAAGGTCTAGTCTCGGAAGGTTCCTGGGGTCCTATCCGTCAGAGTGGTCCTACACTCACCACAAATCAAGCCAGGGGAGGCCCTGCCAGAATTTGCAGCTGTGTTTCAGGTGGTTCCACAAGGCCTCTTTTATTTTGGCCTAGTCAGGTATATAATTCTTTTTCTCTTTGGTTTTATTGAGACAGGCAAAAAAAAAAACCTTTTTGTTGCCCAGGCAGTGGTGTGAGCACAGCTTACTACAGCCTCAACCTCCCAGGCTCAAGCGATCTTCCTGCCTCAGTCTCCTGAGTAGCCAGGACCCACAGGCACATGTCCCACATGTCCCCACGCCTGACTTATTTTTGTATTTTTTGTAGAGATGGAAGTTTGCAATGTTGCCCAGGCTGGACTCGAACTCCTGGACTTAAGCAGTCCAGCTGCCTCAGCCTCCCAAAGTACTGAGATCACAGGCATGAGCCACCGTGCCTGGCCAAGTGTGTTTCTAATTTCAAAATTAAGAGGACCCCCAGCCAGTTAATTACGTCTCTTTTGGAGCATGCTGCTTATAGTACATCAGGAAAAATCCTCCAGAACTTGGAAAGGGGGCTGGACAGACACTGCCCTTTGAGGTTGTCTGATAAACCCCTGGGGTCTTGAACCATCTGGAGGGATGTACCATGTCAGACGCACTGTTGTCGACGGGCCGAAGCCCAGGTTTCATGAGGTTTTGTGTCGGCTTGTAGTACTTTCTCTGGCAGAGATGCGAGTGACTTCTGCTCACTGAGAGGCTCAACTCAGAGACTTCATGGCCTGAGGGACGGCAGGCTGTTTGAGCTGATCGAGCAATCTCGTGCTACCCTTATTTTCTGAAACGCCTATGAGTGACTTCTCACATGGTCTTTGAAGCGGCTTCATGCCCGCGCTCCTTGGTAATGATTGAATGCTTTTTTTGACCCCTCGTCCCCTTTCTCTGGGATGTTCCGGTCTCAGTTCTCATGTGTTCTGCTTCTATGGGAATTTCTGAAGCTGCTGAATGTAGAAAGCACTGAGGAGGCTGTGCTCTCACCCCTGTGAGCCTTCCAGGCATCATCCTCTCCCCTTGGCGAGGCGGCGTCCATGGCACACCGAGGAGGCTGTGCTCCTGTCCCCCGTGAGCTTTCCAGGCGTCCTCCTCTCCCCTCCAAGGGGGACAGGAGGAACCTTTCAAACCCTTCTTAAACTTGTTTTCATGTCTTTGTTTTAACAGATTTCTTTGTATCTTCTCCCTTATCCAGAAGTGAGGGTGAACGCTGAGTTATTCACGGGAGTCAAGAAACCACACGCAGCCCAAAGTGACGTTTGTTTCCCTGAAATGATTTGTGTGTGTTCACCTTAAAATGCAACTCAGTAAAACAGGTGTGTTTTGAGAAATAACTTTAAATTACCCAGGTAAAAATGTGACAGTTAAATTTCATCGTCTGTGCGGGTGTCCACAGCCTCCTTCTGTGATTGCGTGTGAGTTTGTGACTTGTGGTTATTTTTGAAGAAAGAAAATCTGTTGCTGAGGACTTTAGAGGGTGTGCTGGGATTGTGTAGGATGGACATCGGGGGCTTCAGTGTGTGGCTTCCTTGAAGAGGTTCAAATTAAGGCTGAGAGTCCCTACTCCAAAATGCTCCGAAACCTGAAACATTCCGAACTTCCTCATGACACTCGAAGGAAATGCTCTTCGGAGCACTTTGGATTTCAGGCTGGGGATGCTCAACTGGAAAGTGAAACATTGCAAGACCCTTCTGGCCCCGGGAGCTTGGATAAGGTCATGAAGGGGGCCTGTGCCGGGTGTCCCTGGAGTGTGAGGCAGCCTGGGCTCGCTGAACTGGTTTTTGTAGGAGCCACAGAAGGGAAAGAGCGTCAAAGTGGCCACGTCTGGCTCCTGAGAAGGCTGGACCAGAAGGAGGTGGGCACAGAGGGCAGCAGTTGTGTCCCCAGGGTCCTGGGCTCCTGTCCCTGGTGGAGTTGAGAGCCTCCTCTAGTTGTGGCCTCTCCCCTGTCAGCAGCCACTGAGGCCTGAAGGGAGAGGAGGGGGCTGAGGAGAGGAGGAAGGATAGGCCTGCTTCTGGAGAGGGCCAACATCGGCCTGTGCTAGCCTCGTTTGTTACACTAGCCTCGTTTGTTACTCCTGCGTCCAGGGTGCACGGCCGTGCCTCGTGGTGTAGCGGTTCCCGGAATGCACAGTGTTCTTGTCTGCAGTAACAGCTTTGTCTCTGACCCTTGGAGGCAAGTTACCTTTTTCCCCAGTGAAAAGAGGTAGAAAATCTTATAGAAATGCATTTGCTCTAATGTCTATTTTCTGATAAGACATGGTCGCTTAGGCTAAATCTTTGGGAGGTCAAGGCAGGAGGATCACTTGAGGCCAAGAGGTTCAAGACCAGCCTGGACAACATAGCAAGACCCCATCTGTATAACAGAAAAATTAGCTGAGTGTGGTGGTGCGTGCCTGTGGTCCCTGCTACTCTGGAGGCTCAGGTGGGAAGATCACTTAAGGTTACGGTGAGCTGCGATTGCTCCACTATACTCCAATCTTGGTGACAGAGCCAAGACCCTGTCTCAGAAAGAAAAGCTAAAAAAAAAAATCCAGAAATGTCATTGTCTTTTTAAATCATCCGAAAAGAAAAATCGTTTTTTTCTAAGAATGTAAAGGGAAACTGATACGATTCTTTCCTTGCATTGTTTCTCCTTTTCAAATATTTACAGTAGTCCGTCCACATCGTCTCTCATCTCATTACAAAGCAGCAGGTGTCTTTGAGGTTAGTGGTGTTTCTCTGTGTCACACCTTGGAGAACAGCCAGCATGCAACCTCTTACCACAATCGTGCGCATCGTTTGTAGTCCCAATTAAAATCCTCTCCAGAGATGCCTGTGCTGCTTATTATAGCAGAACTTTGGTTGTGCTGAAACGTGCATTCAGCTAATGGTTTTAAGTTCATATCTGAGATGATGTTGTATAATTCATGAAGCATGTGGGATCAGTAATGATTGAAGATAATTCTGGCTGATGTCATTTAGAGGATATTTTTCACTTCAAGTTAAAGTTTCCTTCGCGATAGTCATTTTGGGATTCATTTAACTATGTGCTTTATTTCATAGCTCAAATTTTCATTTGTCATTTCATAACATAGGATTTTGAAAGCAGATTTGGCAAAATATTTCTAACAAAATGTTTGCTTATGACGTCCTAAGGAACAGCACTCAGAATTGCTGGTAACTGTGGTACATTTTAAGGCTGATGATAGAAGTCACTTGAACGGGAAGGGGTGCTTTGTGAGGCAGATGGGGTTTGAACCCCGACTCTCCTGATACACCAGTCCTAACCCTGGCCTTCTCTCCTCTCCACTGGGAGATAAGAAGGTGCCAGCATCCACCTCACAGGCCGTCCTGAGAACCTGGGACTAAGGGCTTGTGTTCCTCTTGCAGGTGGTGCAGATGTGGGGGCTTGAGGATATACACACTGCAGGCTGCCAGTGTCGGGGTAATCCAGTTTTAGTCATAAAGGTGGGATTTGCTTTGCTCCCCTGCTGACCAGGTGCGGTGCCGCTGTTGTAGCAGGTGTGTGGATCCTCTTGGGTGGTCCTCAGGTGGAGAAGGAGTCACTGATTCGTATTCCCAGTGTTAGATGTGAGGGGACCATGGACCTCATGTGTTCAGAGGGGGAGGAGTAAAAAGCTTCCCTTGTAATTCCAGGACTGTCTATCCCAGGAATGCCAAACCACTGGCTTTCACCTTACGCTGTCGTAGGTGACACTGTACGGAAATGAGGACTCCTATTTCGCATACCTGAGCCAGTACCCGTCTCCTTCCAGGGCCGTGGCGGAGCCCTCTTGATTTCTCTGGGTTGCCAGCCTTGGGGATCTGTAAGCCCAGTGACGTCTCCGGTCTCGGCCCCCGCTCCCCGTGGGGACAGGAGGTGGCTTCAGGAGGCTGGTGATGAATGCCTGAATGAAGCCGACTTGTGACTGCAGTTCTGTCTAAGGGCCTCCCCGGGTGTTAGATGTCAGTAAGTGACACCTGTGTGTGGATCTCATGTGCTGAGAGAAACAGTGGGGGAAACCAAAGCTTGTGGAGTCTGCAGGTTCTGGACTTGGGGGCGTGTGCACCTGTGTACTTGGTGAGGGGTGTGATGTCTGGAATGAGTGTGCACGTGTGTCACGTTTGTGCATGTGTGGTGAGTGTATTTAGCAGGTGTGGGTGGAGTGAGCATGTTCATGTGTGTCGTATGTATTTGAGGATGTGTGTGGAGTGTGTACATGCATCACATTTGGTGAGGGTATTTGAGGGTGTGTATGGAGTGCATACATGCGTTTGCGTGTATAGTATTGGGTGAAGGGGTGGCATGTGTGGAGTAAGCATGCACATGTGTGTGCTGTGTGTGGGGTTTCTACGTGGTCCTCCCCTGAGCCTGCTCCTGGGCCCTGCTGTCCTGGCAGTTTTACAGTTTGGTGTGTCTTTGATTCCGGAAGATTCTGGAACCAAATTCTGAAGCTGTGATCACAAACTTGCAGCCCTGGAGGACGCTGGCCCATGGAGCTGGCACGAGGATCTCTGTGCTGGCCTCTCCCTGGGCTCTGTCCACAGAAGAGCATGTCCGATGATTGAGCTGTGCGGGTCTGTGGCTCCCCAGCCTCCAGTCAGCCCTCGGTTCTGCCCCGCCTGTTTTTCTTGCTGAGGGGCTCCGGGAAGTGGTGCCTGGGATGGCATTTTCACCCTGGGGTTGCTTTTCCAGCTGCCCAGGTGCTGGCTGTCTGAAGCCTGCTGTCATCCTGGGTGGACGGGGCTGTCGCGGGGGCATTCCTGAGCACCTGCGGGAAGGCAGGGTTAGGAAGTGCCAGAGGTGAGTGGCTTCCTCCCACACTTGATTTTCTGGAAAGTTCTGGGTCTCATATTTTTCCCTAAGGGAAGTTAGAAACTGAGTTTCTCTTTAGGGGTACGTCTTTGCAGCGTCTGTTGTTTGAATGTTCTCCAGGTGTGGAATACTCGGGGCCGTGTGTGTTTGGGAACATCCGTGTCCTGAGTGAATTCAGTAGGGAATGGAGAGAGGCCTCCTGTCAGCTTGGCCTCTGTTTCCTGCTTGTTGAGAGTTGACAGCTGCTGGTATCCCAGGGAGAGTAAAACACTGGGCGGTGTGGGATGGAAACGTTTGCTCTGACAAGGTCAGTGGGAAAGCATCTAAACAAACGTCGCTGTTCTCCAGGCTTCTAGGGGTCGAGCTTGTTTTGTGGTGTTGAGGGAAAGCTACGCTTGTTCCTGTTCCTCACCATTTGAATGGTGTCCAGGGCTCATTCCTCTGGAGAGGTGATGCACGTGAGTGGGGGTCAAGTCGCAGGCTCCGAGGTTATTTGGAATCTGTCAACTGATTTCCTGAACACACAGGTGCTTGGTAAAGATATTCCTGATTAGCTAAAACATTTCAACAGGACGTGATAGCTGGTGGTTGTTTAAAGACTATCACAATTTTCCTGTTACTTTTTAAATGCCTGTTGAATCAGGGGGGATTCCCATACTTTTCTTTTCCTGTCTGCATACTTGATATTTTGTTTTTTGTTTTTTATGTGGGTGTGCAGTTAACAGGATTTGGAAGCAGTCTCAGCCCTGGGGAGACTTCAGGGCCACCTCAGTCAGTGCTGAAGGGAGGCAGGGATTTGGGGGCTACCTCATCCATAGGACGGACACCAAGGGCCAGAGGTCAGCAATCTCAGTGAGGTCACAAAGACGGGCACACCCAGCACCCTGGCCCATGTGCCTCTCCTTCACGTTTGTCTCTGCTCAAACTGCTCTCCTGGGTCATCACGGGTGATCTCTAGGCGCGTGCTTGCTTCTTGCAGAAGTGGTGTCTGGCTGTGGTCAGTGTGGGCCCTCAGGACTTCCATGTTTTTGGCTCACATCAATATTGGGCAGTGGTGTATGTTTGTTTTGGAGTGGTAGATCGGGTGGATTTTGGCTTTACCAACTCATTTAATACCTGTTCTCCTAGGTATAATACCTGTTCGTAAGCCGCATGTTTTCCTAGGTGCTGGGGCCCTATCATAAGCCGCATGTTTTCCTAGATGCTGGGGCCCTATCATAAGCCGCGTGTTCTCCTAGGCGCTGGGACCCTATCATAAGCTGTGTGTTCTCCTAGGCGCTGGGACCCTATCGTAAACTGTATTTGAGGGATCTCGGAGGTGCTCCTTATGAGGATCCGATGCCTGACCTGAGGTGGAAGAGTTGCAATTCAAAACCAGCCTCCAGAAAAATTGTCTTCCATGAAACCCATCCCTGGTGCCAGAAAGGCTGGGGGACAGCTGGCCTAACGAGGGCTAAGATGTCAGTAGATTTTTGGACTCGGGCCTCAGTTGAAGAGGATTAGATTTTGAAAAGTGGGGATTGAAGGCTTCTAAAGGGCAGGTTTTCATCTCCAGTGGGGCCTCGGCAGAACTGGCTAGAACTGACCCAGAAGCTGACAACTAGTCAGGCTGGCTCACTACCTGTGTCCTGTGTGTGCAGCCTTGCTGTTTATTCAATTGTCTCTTGGGGTTGTGGATTCCATCCACAGCCTCAGAGTAGTGGAACCCATTACTTCAAGGCTGATCTTATTTAACTTTATCAAAAAGACATGAAAATCATTTAGTATAAATCTTCCAGATACCTGTATCCTTTCTTTTCTCAGAGGCTTTTAAGTATTTCAACTTAAAAATCTGACCTGGCTGGGATCCAAGTACCCAAGTGCAGGATTGTACATCAGACCAGTGAAGCCAGGAGTACAGCCACTGAACGGCAGTTTTCCATCCCACGGAAACCGGCCTTGCTAGGGGCTTCCTTGGGGACCACCGACCTCACGCCACCACCCCTCAACTACTTCAACTAACTTACATCATGGCAGAGGCCTTTCCAGACAGACCAGCCCTGCCCGAGTCCTGCTTCATGGCAAACCCTCCAGGCAAACGTCCTTGGCCTCCCCTCCGGGAGGCTGTGCTTGGAAGGTGCCCTCATTTACTTCTGTGGCTCTGAGACATTTAACTAGAGCCCAACACACCTCTTCCTGTTCACATAGTATTGAGTTAACACATTTTTATGAGTCAATTTTCACTGGGAAAATCACCGTTTCAGGAGCCCCAATGACCACAAAGAAAATGTTTTTACCTCCCCTTACGTGACGTCGGCAATGCCAGGTCCAGAAACGTTCTCAGATAATGGCATATCCACTCATAGCAAGTCTTGGTCTTGTTTCACAAGCTATCAAATGCTGCCCAGAAGCAGGAAAAACCCCACAACGTGGCAGGGAGGGGCGATCAGCGTGAGTTCTAAGGCCAGACCACCCGGGTCTGCTGACAGCGTGGCGAGGGGCAAACAGTGCAGGATCTAAGGCCAGACCACCCGGGTCCCGCTGACAATGTGGCTTCAGGAGTTTCCTAAACCCTCTCCTCTCCAAGTTTCATGTCAGAAAAATGTGGTGATAACCGTGTCCACCTCTTGGGATGACGGGAACACACACAGTAACAGTGTCAGCAGGTGTCTTGCTGGGCACCTGGTGAGGCCACACTGCTGTAGGTTGCCCCACGTGAAATCCAATTCGTTATATATGTATGTGTATATATATATACACACACACACACACACATGTATATGTATATACCCCAAACCTACAACCCTATAAAGGTCATTAATCCTAGTTATCCTCAAGGCATTGAGGGATCGATAATGAGCCATCCCCCTGCTGCTGACCTGCCTCAGCCCCACCCTCCAGAAACCCCGCATCCACACCAGCTACACAGGATGAGGCCAGGGAAGGAGCAAGACTGTGTCTTGAGAACTTAAACTCTGGGAGCTGAGTTAAATCAGTGCCGTTCAAATCTTGTCACCAACTATCTTGTTAAATTGGGAGATTCCATCTCTGGGGATCTTGAGGGAACCTGAGGCTCTGCATTGAGTGGGGTGAGCACTCATGCTGGAATGAGATGGCAGGGAAAGCAACCGAATCTGGGGTCGCAGCTGCCTGAGGCTTGGGTCCCACCGGGAAAGTGGCACCAGGGCCCTCAAGACAGTGGCGGAGGTCCCAGGAGGCAAGTCCCGGTGCAGAGACTCATGGACCAAAAGCTTGCTCCAGGGCCAGGAAGGGCTGCTGCGCTGACAGCCATGAGGCAGGCAGCCTTCGAGCTCCTCCAGCTGCCATCCTGCAGGCAGGGAGGACAGTGCCCAGACCACCCCGGGGCTCCCCCAGCCTTCCAGGCTGGTACTCTTACTCCAGCCACTGACAAGAGTTCCTATGTTCCATGCTAGGTTGAAACAGTGCCCCAGGCCTTGGGGCACATGCACCCTCCTGCAGGGCCACTCCTACCCAACACCTGGGGATGGTTATTCCCACACATCCCCAACTCACAGCAAAACTTAAAAATGAAAGTCGGAAGATACAGCCAGAAAACCAATGCTCAAGAAGCAACTCCAGAGTGACTCTTCCTAGAGCTATTGCTCCTGAACATCTTTAAAAACATTTCCAGGGTGACTTCCTAGAGCTATTTCTGTTGAAAATCTTTAAAATTCTTCATTTCAAAATTAGCTTTTATTACACTGTCTTCCCTATTCTACCAAGACTCTAGAAAACAAAACCATTACAAATTCCAATTCTATCTTATAGCAAGTTAGAAATACACATGCTTCCTCAAAGGATTCTCCGTGTTTCCTTGGCTATATCCTTTCCATGCCCCATGCTACTGCCTGCAACAGGGAAGGCTTTTCCAACCCAACCCAACCCAACCCATCCCAACCCAACCCAACCCAACCCAACCCAACCCAACCCAACCCAAGGGCCCTGAGACAGGCCCCTAACGAATCGTCTACAAACTCCTGAGACAGGCTTGCCCTAACGAATTGTCTGCAAACTCCATCTTCCATTAAAAACAGTACTGAAAATGAGCATATTACCGCTTTTTAAAAATTACTGTAAAGCGGACAGTGTTCAGTTCTGTGAATTTCGGCACAAATATTCCCATAATCATCATCACACAAGCAGAACAGTCCAGCAGCCCCAAACCCACTCACGGGGCCTCATAAGCATACCGTCCCATTCCCAGCAACCACCGTCTCTGTGTTCTCCCATCCTCCGAGTCTGTCTTTTGCAAGTGTTGTGGCAAAACACTCGCAAAATCACGATTTCCTGGGCATCGTGCTTGGAGGTGCACCCAGGGTGTCCTGTGATCAACAGCCAGGCCTCAGGGTTGCTGGATGTTTATTATTCCACGTATGGCTGTAGCACATTGTAACCTGTTTTGGGCAACTATAGACAGCGCTATTAACATCTGGGCACAATTTTTCTTAAACATCAGCTTCTGTTTCTCTAGGGTAAATACCCAGGAGTGGGGTCACCGGGCCCCACGTTTGTGTGAGTTCAGTTTTATACGAAACTGCCAAGTTGTCTGCACCGTGCTGAACCCCAGCATCGCACAGGAGTCTCGACTGCCTGTCCTCACCAGCACCTGGGGCTGTCGGAAGACCTTAGTCAGGCGCTCCAGCAGGGGTGTGAACAAATTTGCTGCGGCTTTGGTGCACATCTCGGTGCAACCAGTCACGCTGAAGGTCATTTCAGATGCTTTCAGGCCATCCTCCCATCCTTCTCAGTGAAGCATCTGTTCAGGTCTCTTCCCGCTTTTAAGTCAGGTGGTTTGTTCTCTGTCATGAGCCGTGGGAGTCCTGTGCATTCTGGATACGAGTCCTTTGCCGGCTGCATGGTTCATAGACATCTTCTCCCCATCTATCGAAAATGTGTCTCTTCAATTCCCTAGGGGTGTCTTTTATATTAGAAGTTTAATTTTGATGAGTCTTACTCACTTGTTTTCTTCCTTGATTATGGATCATGGTATCATGGCTAAGAGCTCTCACCCTAGGTCTTGACAATTTCCATTTCTTCTACAGGTTTTGTAGTTTGGTATTTTACATTCAGGGCTATGGTCCACCTTAATTTTCATACAGGAATTTCTCCCTGTTTTCACTCTTTTGCATACAGCTGTCCCATAATTCCAGCACCATTTGTTGAAAAGACTCAAATTCTACTGAACTGCTTTTGCATCTTTGGGTCTGTTCTGGACTCCACTCTGTCAGCTGACCCGTGTGTCCATCCTGAGCATAATTTATGACTTTAGTGGCCGTCTCTGTGAAAAAAGTAATTCTGTCTGGAAACAAAAACCACATTAGAAATGCTCTAAATAAGATTCTTCCTCTTGTCAGGAGAGCAAAGCCACCTCCCCAAGCAGAGGTGAGGCCTCAACAGCTCCCAGACACAACCTTAACACACAATGGAGAAGGCAATTCATTTCAAGGTAGTTACCAAGGGCCACAACGTGAGACCAGCATAGCCGTGAAAACTGCAATAATTTCACAATAGAATGAAATTCATAAAGAACTGCTGAGAAGCGTGTGATAAGTTACATAAATCACTGTTCCTTAAATTCTGACGGTTGACTAGAACAGAAATAGCTTCACGGTACAGTTCAAAGAGGAGAAAGGTAGGTAGGGGTGGTTTCCACACCACACAGGGCCTGCAGGAAAGGGACACTCTTCCACTAAACAGGAGGTCCCGGGAGTGATATGATAAACCATGGTGAGAGGCACGGAACTGTGCAAGCCAGAGTCGCGGCCTTTGCCCCACCACGGAGCCTGTGTCCATGAACGATGAGGCTCGAATGTCAGGCTGAGGCAACCGGGGCAGTTATCAGGGGACAAGAAAACGAGCGCACGGTGGAGGCAAAAGTCTGAAATTGAGCAGCAACTTCGAGTCAAGTGGGACAAACTGACTCAAAATACAGGTTCCAAAAACCACCACAGCGAGCTGTTCCTCGGCTCTGGAAAGGCTAAGTGACTAATGCCCACACTGAGCATCTGCTCCCAGAGACGACCCTGGTGACCTAAGGCCCAGCTCCTCCAAGCCCGCGCCGAACCTCATCGAGGAACTTTGCTGGCATCTTATGGTACATTGACATGTTCCCTTAAAATCTGGTATTTCATCAACAATGCAGGCACCAGCTTTGACTCATTCACATTTCGATTAAACAAGATAATTTACACCCTGGCCATCCCAGGTAAGAGGTTTACTACAATCTTTAAACAGAGCCAGAGGCTACAGTCTGCTCCTACACAACACCATGTCTCTACAAGTTCGATGGGTTTTTACTTTCCATGTCTTCACTTGCCTAGTGCTAGAAAGCAGATTAAAAACAGAAGGAACCCAGAAACACTCTTGAATGAGGCTCAAATATCTTGCAGTCATCATCGTGATGAGATGTTTATTAAACAGAAATGTTCTCCCCTGTAGAAAGCAGCACACATCAACACACACTGGTAACTGTCGCCAGCGTTCCAGATCATCTTCCCTTCCATGGCCACAGTGCAGAGCAATGAACCACGCACACCTGCAGACCCACAGAAAGCGGGGTGACACGGCCGATTCTTGTAGTGAGCAGACCAGGGTGCACTCAAAGTGCATCTCTTTCCAGAGGGCCGCCACGGAAAGTTACACATTTATTCCACGAGTTAATGGCGCTGCACCAAACATTTCTGTAAGATTCTCTGAGCAAGCTTTTCCTTCTGCCTAAAATGTCCTGACACAAACTGAAAAAGTTCTTGGAGCTGCCAAAGACTTCAGTATCCCCTTAACTATTGTCATGCACATCCGTGTGAAGAGACCACCAAACAGGCTTTGTGAGCACAACATGGCTATTTATTTCACCTGGGTGCAGGCGCGCTGAGTCTGAAAAGAGTCAGCGAAGGGAGGTAAGTGTGGGGCCGTTTTATAGGATTTGGATAGATAAAGGAAAATTACAGTCAAAGGGGGGTTGTTCTCTGGCGGGCAGGAGTGGGCGTCACAAGGAGCTCAGTGGGGGAGATTTTTGAGCTAGGATGAGCCAGGAAAAGGAATTAAAAAAAAAAAAAAAAAAAAAAAAAAAAAAAAAACCATCGCTTAAGCAAGGACCGGCCATTTTCACTTATTTCTGGTAGAATGTTATCAGTTAAGTCCAGGCAGGGCATTTGCACTTTTGTGATTCTTCAGTTACTTCAGGCCATCTGGGCATATATATGTACAAGTCACAGGGGACGCGATGGCTTGGCTTGGGCTCAGAGGCCTGACAACTATAGTCTTTACTTTTAAGGTGTGGGGTAAGATCATATAATCCTCAACTAAGCTCCTGATGCTGTGTGTGGCATCCAGCAACAGCACGTTCCATTCCTGGATTACATTTGACTCAAGAGTCCACAGTGAGAACGATTTCTGGTGAATGAAACACCAGGCAGGAAAGCGATTCCGCTGGGCAGCTCTTCACACACAGCCCAGGAGCTGGGGGGAAAGGAAGAGGCCCAGGCGCGTCCACCGTGCTCACGCCCCCTTGGAATGCGCCCCACTCCTAGAGACCGAGACCCAAGGGAAATCTGACGTGAAAAGGGACAAACCCTCACTTTGGCAGAGGGACAGGGACTCGAGGCCACAACTTGACCTCAGAGCAACACAAGTGCAGACACAGCACCCCAGGACACCCTCTCCACCCAAATTCAAGGAGGAAAACCAATGCCCTGCCCCCTTGCGGAAACCCTCGGCTGCTGGAGCAGATGCCTGCCGGCATGTGCAGCCTCTCCCAACCCACATTCCTGGCTCACCAAATGTGCCTCAGCCCTGGCACTGCTCGCCACACCCACAGGTGTGCCAGGAGGGGCAGGTCCTAAGGTCTCCATTGCACCAAAGCCTGCAAGGCAAAGGGGCCGCTCCCTCCAGCAGGAGTCCAGAAGCACACACTGCACCAGCGTCACAGCGTGAGAATTCTCCCCTGGGTCTCCGAGTCTCCAATCTGTTGCCCGCCAGGGTCTTCTGCCAACGGCAAGGCCCAAGCTGGGCGGCACATTTGGTTCTCACCATTTCCCTTGTCAAGATCAATACTGCAAACATATCCAGTTCATCCTGTCACTAAAAATCAAATAATCCCCCATCTCCATCACAGATGACGCAGTCAGGTTTCTGTTACCAGGGTGTTTTTTTTTTCTATTTTGAGATGGAGTTTCTGAACGTCGCCCAGGGTGGAGTGCAGTGGTGCAATCTCGGCTCACTGTAACCTCTGCCTCCCGGGTACAAGTGATTCTCCTGCCTCAGCCTCCCAAGTAGCTGGGATTACAGGTGCCTGTCACCATGCATGCCTGGCTAATTTTCATATTTTCAGTAGAGACGTGGTTTCACCATGTTGACCAGGCTGGTCTGGAACTCCTAACCTCAGGGGATCCACCTGCCTCCTCCTCTCAAAGTGCTGGAATTACAGGTTTAAGCCACCACGCACAACCATTACTGGTGTAATTTCTAAGCCACTCTCTCACACCCACTCCTTTTTTTTTTTTTTTTTTTTAAAGAACCATCTTTATGGCTATATTTTTTCCAAGAGAATCAGTTATCCATTTGAAGTACAAATAAGACATCGTGTTTAAAAACCAAAAATGCCAATTTGCACACAAGTCTCCAAATACCCAGTTGATTTGAGCCTTCAGAATAAGATCAAGCTGTTGGCTGAATACAACTTCCCTTTCCATCTGTCTGCCTGTGAGTTAGACACAAGGACAAAGCCACGAGCTAGGGACATAAAGGCAGGAACCACCAAGGTAGCCCAGACTCCAAATAAAAGCTCGAAGGACCAACACAAAGGTACCACACCCTGCACGCCCTCCTCTCCTTCCTTTTCAGAATTTCCAGAGGATGAAACAGGGACCTCCTCAGATGTCCCACGGTGCAGGCGGCCAGAGGGGAAGGCGGCAGCCTGAATGAGGTGACCGGGAAATCACATTCCACAAACAGAAATTCTCCATGTGCTTTAAATCCTCTGTCTCTGAAGAACTATGCCAGTCTAACAGTCGCTAGAAAACCGCATTCAAGTGTCATTTCCCATTTCAAGCAAAGAAAACAGTGGTGGGGCATGAGGGAAAAACATAGCCATGTGTTCTGGGGTATTAAATAAATTTTTACTGTTATAAATATATAATTTTACATTCTCAGTTTTCTGTATAATTGATATGCTTCCTAATTAGCAGACATAGTAATAAAAAGTGAATTCCAAGTGTAAGATCAGAGGACCCGTTCACATGGCTTCAGGTTCTGCTACTGTGTTTCAACTTAAGAAAATGGTTCTGTGCATTGGTAACAAGGCCTGAGAGTCTGTGTGAGAGTCTGTGTGGCTGTCATCAGGGTTCGTGTTGGCTCCGTAGCAGAGGATGTTACACTGTTACATTATCTTCTACAAAAAATCCTGAAACAATGAAGGCTGAATAGACATACACACCCTCCCAAAATAATCCAATGTCCACCGATATGAAAAACAGACGAATTACAGTTTCCATCATGGAATATTCCTCAGCAGTGAAAACAAAGTATAGCCACAGGTTCCAACCAGGATGAAGAAAACCTTTTAAACACGTTTAAAGTGAACCGACTAGGTGGAATTCCTCGATTACAGGCATCTGCTCCAAAAGGGTACTGTTCTGAATCCTGTGATGTAGAATGAGAGTTAGCAACCCTGTTTCTGGGCACATCTAGAAAAAAGCAAAATAATGACTACACAATTTTAAATTCTTTGTAAATTATAACTATTACTATGAAAATTCTAAAAATGTGAAAATCTTCCCAACTGTTATTGGACAAGCTTCAAAATAAATACCCTAGCATTGCTTGCCACACCCACAGGTGTGCCAAAATAAATGAAAATATAGCCCAAGTGAGTAGACTCGAAACCTGAAGACGTACGAGCCGTCCCTGCCTCACTATCTATACATCGTGTAGAAATTTAAGAGCAGGTAGTGATACTGCAATGCAAGGCTCAAACCAACTGGGTATTTGGAAACTTCTATGCAAATTGGCATTTTCGGTTTTTAAACACGGTGTTATTTGTACTTCAAACAGATAACTGTTTGATTTCCTTGGAAAAAACATAGCCATAAACCTGGTCTTAAAAAAAAAAAAATACGGGAGTGGGTATGAGAGAGAGTAGCTTAGAAATTTTAAAAGTATTGGCAGGGAGCAGTGGCTCATGCCTGTAATCCCAGCACTTTGAGAGGCAGGCCCCACGAGGCCTTTGAGGACAGCGGTCTCCTCTGCTGCCTTCCTGCTGGACTGACCCTACGACATTCACTGGGTTTCCACCCTTGTCTCATTCAACATCCCAAGGGTGGTCTTCATCCTCGTCTGGGGCTCAGCTCTGCCCCAATTTCCTAAATCTCTGCCTTCAGAGCCTGAAAACACCCACGCCCAGGGTCACCCTAAGTCCACGTTTATCCCAGAGAGTCCCAATTTTATGTTTTCCCAGCATCACCTTAGTGATAATTTATCCTGTAAATTCCAACTGCCTTCACACCTCACCCTTGCTGTCTCCCAGCAGACCCCACTCAGATGCACATGCCCCAGACCCCACACCCAGGTCTGCGCATGCTGCCCTGCTCTGCCCATGTGGGGACCACCTCTCTTTCTTGAGGAATCAGCTAGCGATCATCATCTTGTGGAGGGCTGCCCTGACTTCCAACTCTCTCCAGCAAAGGCAGAAGCCATTCTCGGTACTTCCCCAAAACTCAGACCAAGTATGAAGATGGCCCAGATGCTAGCTGTGCCTGGGATGCCATGGGCAGGGTCCCCAGATGCTCTGCACGTGGCCCGGGGCACCGCCTGAACACAGCAAGTGCTGAAGAAATAAAACTGACATGCGCTGACCTCTGATAGGGCCTCCTTCACCATCCACATCTGTCTCCCCTCTGAACAGTAAAATCCACAAGACACGGAGGGCTTGTGTCACTCATCTTCAAACTCCCAGGGTCACCCTGGCAGGTAAAGGGGACTCAAATGTCTTCTGAAGGAAGCAGCTGGTTAGCTGCCGAGTTAAAGGGCCTCTGAAATTCAGAGCTCTACATAGGAGTCCAGCACACTTTATTATGAATGACTCCAACCACGGCAGAAGTGGCCGTGGAACCAGTGCTGACCAATTCAGGGTTTGTTCACTGTTTCTCAGTTCATTATCACAACTCATGCTCACAGAGCAGCCGCGCACAGATCCTCAGACGTCTACACAGAGTGGGACGATGGCGTCAAGTCACGTGAACGTCCTGTTGCAGACTGGGAGACACCGGTCAGACACGGAGCAAGGCAGAGCACAGACCTTGCGTTAAATCGGCTCCTTGTAAACAGCACTCCCGGCCAGGCCCTTTCCTATCTGCACAGCTTCTACAAATTCAACTCTCGCACCTGACACCTAAGAATACTGCACACCCCCATGTGAACCCCCCATTTACCTCCCAAAATGACCCGGCATGACCGAGGACAAAAAATTTCAACATAAGGGAACCGGAGGGTATGTGGGACTTTCTCGAGTCCCTGCTGCCTCCTGATGGGAGGGCCCAATGCTTCACACCCCTAGTGAAGGGCAGGTCTCTTCGGCCCCCCAGCTTTGACCTGGAGCTTAAATCAGCATTAACTAAATTTCACTTTCCAGGACCAACTTCAAAGGCCTGCAAAGCCAGAGAAGGGAGAGGAGATGGAACACGCCCCTCAACCTCAGACCTGCTGCAAGCACGCACTTCTCAGATGCGTCCCAAGGTGCACAGCGTGTCCGTTGGCTGTTTCACATCCACCGACCTGCAGGTCTTCTATGTGGCATCAGCCTCCTGGGCACTGGAAACAAGAGGAATAATAGCAAGTCCCCTCTGCAGCAAAGGTGAGGCAAAGGGACCCAACGCAATGGAACTGGCCTTTTTCTGACAGTCTCAAAACAGAAGGAAAATACTGCACAGCCAACTTCCCCTCACGCAGGTTTATTTACCTGTGACTCAGAGGCCATGACAGACAACTTCAGGTTCTTACCGATTCCTATTTTCCCCATCCAGGAAGCCTTTGTTTTTAATATCGTACGAACTTGCCATTTTGTACGCCAAAAACAGCAAATATTGGCAGTTTCCTACAGTTCAACCGAATAAAATATGATCATGGCCTTTTGTGAAACCATGAAGGAAAGGTGGATATCTCAATATGTGTTTCCAGACTGGCTTTGTTCCTGAAGCACTAACTCTGTTCACTCAGGATTTTAGACACTGAAGAATAAACATCAGTATCCCACCAAGAAAACCAAAAAAATGAAACAATTTTGCATCCACCTTGGAGCCTTTTCAGGACAAGGCAGGACACAAACTTTTAAAAAGCTGCAGTTGTCCCTCTGTATACACAGGGACATGGATTCCAGAACACCCCCCGAGTTTACCCAAATCTACGTATCCACAGGACCCCGCGGCCACCCTATGGAAGCGCATGTAGGAAACGTCGGCCCTCCACAAAGCCAGGTTTTTTCAGTAAGGGTTTGGTTGGAAAATACTTAACATAAGTGATCCTTCGAAGCTCAAAACCTATGTTGTTCAGGGTCAGCTGCATTTACTACTTGTGTCATATCTGAGGCCTGAAAGCCATCATTCTCGATACCTTAACGTGATGGCTAACAAACTAACTGTTCTGATTAGAAAGAGGAAAAAGCTTATTTTTAAGCTGACAATGAGACTGGATGCGCTACGGTGAACAAAGAACACACCTAAGCAAGCACCAAGGTTGGGGTGACTTTCTGTGCTCAGACCCATGAGGGCCTGTTCCTCCATCTCCCTCTGCTGAAAGGGATAACTGCTTCTCCCCCATGACTAAAGGGCCTTTTTAAAATATTCACACGAGAAGTGCTATTAAAAGCTGAAAGGTCACAGATAACATTTTTAAAAATAAACACTAACGTAAGCATTTAACAAGCCCATTATGATTTTAAAAAAAATGGTATTAAGTTCTTGGGTGTGGTAGCTCATGGCTGTAATCCCAGAACTTTGGGTGGCTGAGGTGGGTGCATCACCTGAGGTCAAGAGTTTAAGACTAGCCTGGCCAACATGGTGAAACCCCGTCTCTAACGAAAATTAGCCAGGCATGGTGGCAGACACTGGTAGCCCCAGTTACTTGGGAGGCTGAGGGAGGAGAATCACGAACCCGGGAGGGAGAGTTTGCAATGAGCCAAGATCGTGCCATTGCACTTCAGCCTGGGCGTTGAGTGTAAAACTCCATCCCAAAAAGAAAAAAAAAGTATCAAGTTTTCCTTCCAATGAACCTATCATTCAGCCACCGAGGTATACTATAGCTACTTATTCAGCCATGAGATACACCACAGGAGATACAGGCGAGCAGGACACAGTTCTTCCCTGAAAGAAGGCTGCACCCTCGACAGAAGGGAGGCACACACTCCGAATGGAATCGGCATAGGGAACAGATGCTGCTGCAGGTGGAACTGGCTGCACAGAGCACCCGCTCAAGTGTCTGAGAAACAAGGAGCCGTTGGTGCCATCACCTTCCATACCTGAGCTGGGGCAGTGGGGAGCCTGTCATCACCACCACCACCACCCGGGACAAAGAGCCCCAGAACCACACAACGAGCTTACAAACTCACCGAGACGATGACCGAGCAATGTGCGTGGAGTGATGCGAACACGCAGACGTCAGGGCCACGCGCAGCGTTGGTTTTGTGCATCAACCTGAGCGTGCCTGGGGTGCCCAGATGGCTGGTTCTGCATTATTTCTGTGTGAGATGCTTGTTTGCCTCTGCACTGAGTGGAGACCCATCCTCGCCGGTGTGGGGGGCACCACCCTATCCACCCAGGGCCCCAGTAAAACAGCAAGGCGGGGAAAACTGGGTTCACTCCACCTGTGCGGCTGACGGGCCGGTGACATCTGTCTCTGCTGCCCATGCTCCTGGGTCTCAGCTCCTCAGACCCGGGTGGGATCTGCACCCTCCGCTTCTCAAGTCTTCAAGCCACACCCTCCCAGGACTCTAGCTTGCAGGCTGTGGGTCCTGGGGCTTCTTGGACTCTGTAGCCCCTGCAGCAAGCCTCCCCCTGGAGACACATGCACACCAAGCTGGCTGTCTCTCTGGAGAGCCCTGACTAAAAGCCGCCCTTATAAGTGGTCTTCAGAGTTTCTTTCTAGCCCTAAGATCCCAGCGCCCCTCCTACAATTCTAGGCGGAAAGGTGAACGGAGACCAATGGACAGAGGTGTGTGCGAGGACACGCCAGGCAACCGCACTGGGCAGGAGGGCACTAACGCTCACTAAGCAAAGAATCAATGTGGCTTGCCACAAAAATGAGAACAGTAAAGATTTCTTCAAACAGAAATGAGTTTGTTTCATGATATGCTCTTAATACATAAGAAAGCATAAAAGTAGGCCTATTAACAATTACGTAAGTCTTTAGAGGCCCTTGAACTACTTCTGTCCCTTTGTGTTTTTATAGAAAATAAGCCTGAGGTTAAAGAGAATAACATCACTGGCCACAGCTGGGGCCACGCGAGGACACAGCTTATACCCCTGAGGTCCCTGGGTGCCCCGAGTCCTTCCCTTGCTATTTATGGCAATGTGGGAGAAACCAGGAGGTCTGAGCATGGAGCTGACCGTGCTCCCAGGGGCCGAGGAAAGCACCCATCTGTCCAGTCTTCCCTCCACCCCGCCGTTCCCTCCTACCCAGACTCTTGGGCTGACGCGCCTCATGCACTCAGCAGCGCCATCATTCAACGTTTAGCTTCGCATCACGAGGGCCTCCTCTGGCCTCCTCTGACCACTCCTGAACCTGCAGTCAGCACTAGTTTGCAGGACACGCGTGGACAAAGTTGATGGATCACGGCCTCCAACGAGGAAGGTGCCAGGCAAGGAGTCGGAGAGCCGGATATGGAGCAGCACTCACCCAGGGAGGCGAACGCCAACAGCGGCCACCACTGAGGGCCTCAAGGGCTCTCCCCACCCCGAAGGCGGCTGCGATCACATTTCCCATCGCACCAGGAGACCCCTGTATTGAGCACAAACCTTTTCAACCTTCGAATCAATAAGGAATCACAACACAGACATTCCCCCAATCCAAATGGCCAGCCCACAAAACAGACACGCAATCATACACGTTTCCTGTGGGAAAATCAGTCAGTCCCTGCGGCCTCGCGCCAGGGGTGGGGGAGCATCATGGGGAGATGCCCCAGCCCCAGCCTGGCTCTTCCCTCTACAGCTCCTTTTCCCTCCTCTTCCCCCCGCCCCCGCTAGCCTCAGAGGCTCCTCCCTCAAATTCTTTCCCCTTGATGAAGTCATTCATGCCCAAAATACAAGGCAAAGTCATGGGGGCTCAAGAGAAAATCTATACCGTGGCTCACGTTTTAGATTCTCATAAGTTTGAGAATAACCAAGCAAGAATCTTTGGCATCTGAATGTGGTCTGAATGCATCTGAGCACACTGCCTGTCACTGGCCCGGAGTGGATCATGGGTGTTTCGGACATCTTCGCAACTCTACACCAATTATTTTGAAACACATTAGCAGAATAGAACCATGTGAATAGCTGCTTCTCAGTTAAAAGTAGGAAAAGACTCCAAAAGCTGCCCTCAAGGAACATCGTTCCCACGAGGAGTTTCTGCATCGGGCCCTTCAGGCACAGGCAAGGCCCCTGGGCCCAACTCCCTCATCCCTGCGTCATAAAGCAGCAAAGATGGTGGGGAATAAAGGAAGTGAAGGAGTCAGTCCCGCACAAAACGGGCTCCAGAAGCCACAGCCACTCTCCCAGTGTGGGAGCCAAGTTCAGAGACCTGGAAACACCAGCGTTCCCAGGGAGGAGGGCAGAACAATGCCATTTCCCCCTAGTTTAGGGAGACACCACCCCACGTCCTCTGACCTCAATAGAAGAGACTTCACATAAATGATTTCAATGACTCCACCACACACAGAAAGTGGGCTAAGGGCTAACGCACCCATTTAAATGCCTGGCAAAAACACATTAAATGAACACACAGATAAGCAAGATTCTCCTGTTATCCACGAAATATTCAGAAACAAATCCAACAAGCAATCTCTTTGCAATCAAAAGACCGATTCAGAGGTGCAGATTAAAAAATAAACGTACAACTGAACCCTTAATACACCAAGAACCAAATTCCACGGTAGTGTTATCACATCACCACCTCCCAGCTGAAGGAAGCAGCACTGGCCACTGACCAGCTGTTCACTCGTGGGTCAGTGAACGAAAGGCAGTGCTGTCCAGGACAACGATGAGATGTTAACCTGAAAAGGGCAAAATTGCAGAGGCTGGAAGGACCTTCCAGGTAACCCGGCCCCCTCAGTGGACAGAGGACCCCCGTGGGGCCACAGAGCCCAGAGCTCCAATGTGTTCGGGGCAAGCACTCAACTGCAACCCTGATGATGTCCGAACGCCTTCTGCCCTTCTGCGTCTCTGCCCCACTAACAGGGAATCCGTGAATGCTAAGGACATATAACGCATTTTACAATACATGTAGATTTTTAGGAAATTAAAGATAAACAGTGACAAACTTTGAGAATTAACCAAAATGTAGTTCAGTGAATGCCCAAACTCAAAGCTAGTCTCCAAGAGGTGATAAGCTGTGTGTGGTGGTTAACGCCTGTAAATCCCAGCAGTTGGGGTGGCTGAGGCAGGAGAATCACTTGAGCCTAGAAGGTTGGGGTTGCAGTGAGCTGTCATTGTACTACTGCACCCAGCCTGAGAAACAGAGTGAGACTGTCAAAAACAAACAAACAAAAACAAATTAAAGGAGTTCAAATGAACTCGCCCATACCCTTTAAATTTTCATTTGGGTACATAGGGTGATCTAGTTCCTTTTTCCCTTGCAATATATGAATAATCTAATAATAAAATATAATCTAACAATTAAAAGGGAAAATTTAATTATTTTCCCATTTCATTATTCCCTATCTCAGGGAAAAAGTTAAAATTATTCCCTATTTCAGGGAAAAAGCTAAAAATCATTTTAAACCTTCCTTCCACAAAGCAGTATACTCAGTCATCTCTATCTGCTTTATCAAGTGGAATTCAGCTTCACATGTCTACAATACAGTTTTTGTTAAACAGCGTTTATGTAGACAGGCAAGAGAAAGAAACACTTGGTCTATGTAGAAGCAGCAGAAGACACGTTTTAACAGAAAAGGGAGAAGATACCACCGTGTGAATCTGGAAATTCTGTCCTCATCTTGTCCACACACACAGAAAACACCCAAGCAGGTGCCTAGTGTCCAACAGGAGCACAGAAAGGACAGGGATCCCTCCAGTTGTTTAATGACCAGCCCCACTTGTCACTGCCACATAACAAAATCCGCATGGCAACTTCAGCACGTTTCATTCAAGATTCCAAGGAAATCAGGCTGAAGAACATACAGATGTTTTGCCCACATTTAAAAATCCAGGTGTGGGACTCATAGAAATAAAACACACTATGGGTTCACTTAACTTTTCCAAATTTTTACTTGGAGAAACATATAAAGTTCTTGTCAGTTACATCCTTAAGTTTTTCAATAATTTTTAAATGCAAAGGTCGGGCAAGACTTGTAAAGAGGTACACACATACGGCCCGGCGTGGTGGCTCACACCTATAATCCCAGCACTTTGGGAGGCCGAGGTGGGCAGATCACGAGGTCAGGAAACCGAGACCATCCTGGCTAACAAGGTGAAACCCCGTCTCTACTAAAAATACGAACAATTAGCCAGGCGTGGTGGTGGGTGCCTGTAGTCCCAGCTACTCGGAAGGCTGAGGTTGGAGGATTGCATGAACCCGGGAGGCGGAGCTTGCAGTGAGATCGCACCACCGCACTCCAGCCTGGGTGACAGAGGGACAGTGTCTCAAAAAAAAAAAAGGAGGTACACACATACATGCTACGTTCTTCTCTCAAAGAGACGGGCCCTTTTTTAAGATTCCAGAAGTAAATGTGGTTGTCACGCTGCTTTTGAGAGGATGGGCTGTGTTTTAAGCATGAACACACTTTCCTCCATGCACCAAGGATGCACCATGGGGGCAGTGCTACCGCCGCCTCCCCAGTCTCTGCTCAGGGTGGGGCAAGGGGAGCTCAGTTGTCTCCCGTATATACCGTCAACAGGCCAGGTGCTCAGAAGGAGGCTTCCAGGACTCGCTGGAGGCATTCGTTAGCAGGGCAGGCAGTGCCTCGTGCTGGTGGGCATCCAGCAGTAAGGGGGTCTTGCACTTCACTCCCTGGGCCCAGCCCCAGACAGAGGGGAAAGAGACACCTGTATCGTAACTCATGTATATTTATAGACACACAGAGACTCTGCAGTGCAAGGTGCAGAACTAGAAGGAATCATGGAAATAAGAGGGAAGACATTTGGTTATGACTGGCAGAGCCACCTCAAGCCTCAGCATTTCCTGCCGGAGCCCTCACTGACCAGACTCCTCCAGGGTCACTGCCACTGCCTTCCCCAGCTCATGACAGTGACAGAGCCTCAGAACAACCTCCAACTCCTTCCTCACCAGCCCAGGGGACGAGCTGTTCATGAGTGTCCCAAAGCCTGCATGCGGGAACACAGAGGTGACTGAGCAGAAAGGGGGACAGCCACAATGGCCGCGGGTGTGCAGATATTGCGGGGTACCCCAGCAGCCCTTTCCGTCTTAAAGAGGACGGCCACGGGTGTGCGGATGCTCCCGCGTGACCCAGCCGTCCTTTCCACCTTATAGGGGAATGGCCACGGGTGTGCGGATATTCCCGGGTGCCCCAGAGCCCTTTTCACCTTAAGGAGATTTTCAGTCTCATATCAGTCTCCAAACTATTCAGTGAGGTTGGAGGAGTATCACTGTGGACCAATACTGATTGGCACCAAGTAAGGGCAATTTTATAACCATGTCTCAACCATGAAACAATCAGGTCTTTGGCCATCTGATCTAAGCTTTTTCTATAACAAAGTTGGATAAATAAGTTGAACTTTGGTTTTCCAAAGCTTGTTACAGAAACCACATCTTCCTAGGTGTGGCTCTGTGGTGTCACGTGCACACATCAGTAGCCAGGCTTGCCAAGACTCATGGCACATTACACGTTCACCTGAGAAGGCTGCTCAATCACTGAGGGCTCTGGCGTGCTCTGAAATGAATTTGCCACTTCAGCCTACACTCTACTCCCTTGTTTGGTTAAAGAAACCCAAAAAGCAGAATTTCTTTTGGTCAATCGCCTACTGACCCAACTGCAGAGGTGTTCATTAGAGTACTTTCATTGCATCATAGAAAGCAAAGTCATATAGATCAACTCATTATTACCTCTCCAAAGGTTTAGTAAATCTCCAGATAATCAGGCAAACATTTTAAGAAGCTACATTAAGGTCTAAAATACTCAAAATTTAAAACTACATCCATACTTCAAAAAACCACCATTCCCATTTTAGATGGCCAAATGCATATGAGAAAGAAAGAAACGTGCTGAGCGCATTTTTTGGGTAATCTTATGGAGAAACTGCCACTTTAAAAATGGCTCTAGTTCCTGGCTCCAGATGGGTGTGGTGGGTTGCCTCACTCAAGTTCAACTCCACCTGAAGCTGGGACACTAGAAATCCATTCCCAGACTCCAGGGCACAAGAATTCCCACTTCTGGAAACAGCCTGGAAAGCAGACCTGTAGCAGAGAATTCTTTCCTGCCCACCCTAACCGTCCTCTGTGGAAGGCAACAGTCAAAGACAAGTCCACCCCCCTAGGCGCAACTGCACTACGAAGAACCATTTCATGGTGGAAGGTGATTGATTAGTGGGAACAGGCACTTTAGCTAATCACTTATAAGGCAGAGATGGGGGTTTGAAGGCCTGTGTCTGGCCTTGTCCTCGGTAAATGGTCATCCGCAAGTCAGCCTAAGCCACATGGGAAGGGGCTTCTTGCAGTAGAAGTGGGGGCGCAGTTGTGGGGAGGGGGAATGTCTTAACCACCACTGTTTTACAGGATCACAGGGCTCAGGAAATGTTCAGTATTATCACACACCAAGGTTTTTACAGTCTGAAGAAAACTACAGTCCTAAGGTGTCAGTTCTCAAAGCCTTAAGTTCCTCCTGCTAAGATTCCCAGAGGGTCTCGACTTCTTGCACTGAACCCCAACTTGCACAGGCACCTGCGTCTTCCTCCTGCAGCAAATACACATGAGAAGGCTGTGGCTCTGCTGCAGTAATGATGCCATGCAGCTCTAACACCGTGGCAGAGTAATGGCTTTGGCCTGAATGTCCCCAAAACCTCATGCTGAAACCATCTCCGATGGGATACATTAAGAGGTGGGACCTTTGGGAGGTCCTGCTCTCAGGACTGGGGTTGGTGTCCTTGTTGGGAGCACTAGGGCTCCTCCACCATGTGAGTCCCAACGAGACGCCTGCTGCCACGCAAGACCCTGTGAGATGCTGCCGTCTGTATGCCACAGGCCCTGGGACACCAGATGTGCAGGTGCCTTGACCTTCACTGCCTTGACCTTGGACTTTCCAGCCTCCAGAGCTGTGAGCAATAAATGTCTGTTTACAAATCACCCAATCAACAGCAGCCGGACAGAGAGACAGTAATGTTACAACATGAGTCACTTTCTCACTGGGCCAGAGGCCTTCCCATGAGCCACCACCGTAAACAAGAACTCCCTGGAGGATGCAAAGGGGTTCACAAGGAATTCTACCCAGCACCAGGGTGTCTGTCCTTTCTCGTAGGAAGATAGCTGAGCCATGGCAGGAAACTACGGGGTGGGTAGGGCTAGACAGTAATGTGTCACCTGCTCATCTAAGCCTCAGTCTCCTGCCTTTCATCATGACAGCGGGGGTAACCCCCTCACCTGAGCTGTTGGGGGAGGTAAGATTGCTGGGTGATTAACAATTGTTACTTCCATAGAAATTAGGCAAAGAATCCGCCCCTACGTCTTATAATACCAAACCAGGCCAGGAATTCCACATCACTACTAATTTGCATGGGAAAATGCTGGATTCTCATAAGTTCTGGCATGTCATTTGTATTGATAAAGTTTGCAGAGTTGTCATATACTAAGTATATAAAACAGGAAAATAAATCATGCAATTTGGAGGTTGAAGCAGGAGAATCACTTGAGTACAGGCGGCGGAGGTTGCAGTGAGCCGAGGCCAAGCCACTGTACTCCAGTCTGGGTGACAGAACGAGACTCGATCTTAAAAAAAAAAAAAAAAAAAAAAAAAAATTGCTGCTTCATGCTAGTAAAGTGGGCGGATTCTACATGCCAACTTATTCAAAGGTCACCTAACACTGACTCAGGAACTCTGGCCCTGATGTGCTTGAAGTTTTAATGCTAACAGTGTTAAAGACCACTCCCCCAGGAGCTCTGAACAAGTACTCCAGGTATACGCTGAACAAGACCACACACTCTCTGACCGAAATCTAACTTCACAGACCCAAACTACAGAACCACAGAAGACACTGCTTCTGTCCAACTTTGTGTTCTGCCACCGTTTGTGTCCGTTATTTCCTACAAACCATCTCATTAGAATTTAGGGCACACAAAAGGCTGATACAACAGGGTTACTTTTCAAAGGTTTGGAGGTGAAGAACAGATACAATGCATTAACTTCCTATGGCTGCTGCAACAAATTACCACAAATGCAAACCTCCTCTCAGCCCTGGAAGTCAGGAGTCCCAGGGCTGAAGTCAAGGGGTCAGTAGGTTGTGTTCCTGCCTGGAGTCTCCCAATTCATAGAGGCCACCATGCAGCTTGGCTCACAGCCCCACACCCCTCTGACCACTGCCCCGGCCTCAGCCCTGCACCCCTCCAGCCCCTGCCCCACCCTTGGCCCATGCCCCTCCGGCCCCTACCCCACCCCCGCCCTCAGCCCCACAGCCCTCTGGCCTCTATCTTATCCTCAGGTCTCCTCCTCTGAGGCAGACCCTCGTACTCCCTCTCATCAATGCACATGTGAGGACGCTAGACCCCACCTGGACAACCCAGGGTCCTCCCCCATCTCACTGTCCGTTACAGTCACATCTGCAAAGCCTCTTTTGCCATGGAAACTTCATTATACTAACAATCATTTAACAAGTCCATTATAATGATGTAAAAATTGGCATTGTTTTCCTCCTAATGAACAGATCAGTCACCCATGTAACCTATAAATATTTAACTATTAAATATACAATACTGTAGGGGACAAAGATGAGGAAGACGGTTCCTCCCTGAAAGATGACTGGACCCTAGATGGAGGGATGAACATTCTGAACAGAATCAACCTAACTCAACATTTGAGTCAGAGAGGCCAAGCAGTAAGACTTTCAAAAAAGCAACCAGAAAGTATGTACCGTGCCTGTAGTTCACAGCTGAGCCTGGCGTCATGAGCATGAGCGTGTGGACATGCATACCAGACCCAAGTTTAAGATCAAATATAAGGAGCTTTCAACTGTAGTGTTTAACTAGATCTTATTACAAAATAGCTTCTTGATTACAGTTTTTGTCCAAAAAGTTCTCTGTAATTAAAGAAATTAATTTTCCCCTAAAAAACACTTCGCCATCTATCACCCCATAAAAACTAAATGGATATATTAAAGAAAAAAGACAAATGTTTGACTTCGGGGGTTTGCCTACGACTTGGATAAGAATGATTTTCTTCTGGCCAAGCAGGGAGCAGCTGGACCAGACTGGAGGGAAGGAAAAACAAATTTCCACTCTGACCTCAGTTGGACACCAGAGTCTTCCCTGTCAGAATGTGGGTGTAGTGCTTCCAACACACCAGCCTCTGACAAAACTCGGCCCAAGGGTGTGGGAAAAGGCCGTCTACTTCTGAAAAATCTATAAAGTACAGACACATCAAAAGCTTCAGAAGACTGTAAAGTGCCAAGGAGACCACTGCACCCTTGGAGTTTACAGAAAATGGCCAGCATCACACGTGCCTGAGGTCCAGGTTCAGCTCCCAGCTGCCGCGACACCGTGAGCGCAGTCCTGGCTTCCCCTCTGATGCAGAGAGCTGGAAACTCTGCTGGCAGCACTCAGAGCTCAGAACATTCTAGATGAAAGCAACGTGTTCCTTTTAAAATGGGGAACCGGGGCAGCACAACTGAAGCTCTACGACTGTCTCAACTACTGGGTTTCGGGGTAGCATTAGGAAATCGTGAGAATCCAAACCTCAATTTCATACAGATTCCAAACTCACTGCAGGTTCCAGAGTTTCCTGAAGCATTCTTCCAATTTATCACTCAGGATTCCCTTGCCAAAGCTAATAAAGTCTAAATTCCTTACGGAAAAGCCACCATAAGCACCACCACAAATAAGATCAACTAACGCCCGCCCTTTGCACCAAACCTATAAACTGTTACTCACAGAAGACTGCGCTGGAGGCAGCTCTCAGCTGACGCCGAATCCGTGAGACTTCATTATCCCCATTTTGGATCGAGTGTGAAGACTATCAGCAAACCAGGGCCCCAGTGTGAAGTAGAGAACAGATTCTCTGACACCTGCCTGAACATTTTCTTCCCACCTGTCTTGGATATTGAGCACCCTCAGAGCTACTGAGTCACCCACATTTGCAGGTCATTTATCCAGCCACCAGGAGAACATAATTATGCGATAAAAGTGCCTTCTCAGGGCTTTGTCATACTCAACAACGCAGCTCAGAAGGCTTGTGTAAGCCCAAGAAAGGGGGAAGCGTCCTCCAAATAGACAAAGACCAAGGAAAACCGTGCAGCGACTCTCTCAAGACAGCAGGAACAGAGCCTGCTGTAGCCTTTCAGGCCATGCTGGCCACAGCCCTGCGTTAGGTGGCACCATTTCCACACATGCAGCCTGCTGGGCCCATTTGAAAGGTCCCGATTGCGAGACACTCACCCCCACTTCCAGTTTCTGCAAGACCCGCTGCAGCCCCACTCCACCGCGGGGGCCGACTGTTCAAGTTTTCCCGGCGAGACCCCTCAGAGCCTGCACAGCGTCTGAGACTGGGAAGCACCAAGGATCCAGAAACGCACAAACCCGTTCTCCTCATGCTGCTTTCTGGGTTCCAAGTTGTCTTAAGAACGAGTCCTGCATAAACCCCGGGCTGGGGAGCCAGCCACAGCCCAGCAGCACCCAGCTCATGTGCTCCACCCACCCCACAGAGGACCACGGAGGCCCCAGCACACTCTGTCCGCGGGGCAAGACACCAGAAACAGCCACAGTTCAGTGTTCTGCCACCCACCCCGCTGCCCTAATTACCTGCTGTGATCTGAATTCTCATTGGTTGGGTAGGTGATCCCACAGCTCCGCTGCCCTAATTACCTGCTGTGATCTGAAATTGCATTGGTTGGGAAGGGGATCTCACTGCTCAAGCACTCCCTGCTGCCTCCTTGCAAACAACATAAAAAATCCAAAACCTCTCTGAACGTTTACTATAACCTCAAAACAAGACCCATCACCAGACCAGGGAAGATACACACGCACATCTGACAGCTGGTGGGCGTCAGTGACCGACGCCACGGCTTCCGTGTGGCGTGTGAAGCGGGAGGCCTGTCACGGTGACTCAGGCTGGGGTCTGAATAGGGGTCTTCCAAGCAACTAGGCAACCAAGACGCACACCCCAAAACCCAAGTCCCCGCACTCATGTACCTGGCAGAAATGCTGCGTGGCCATTGACACCAGTTGTGCACCAAGACCGATCTGTGTCCTGTGGCCCTCACAACGTCTGTACACGTCTGGGCCCAGCACAGGCACGCATGGCACCCTGCTCGCCTCCAGTGGGGCTCTCTCCTACCAAGGGGGATGGTCCTGAAGTCCGTTGAGATTTCCAAAGCTCTACAAAGTCGTCCTTCCTCCTGCTTGTTCAGAAGACCTAAAGCCCTGAAGACACCAGTGAGAATTGACCTAGCCTCTTAAGGCAGCTCAAACACCTAAACAGAGGAACGCTGGACCTCTCTGCCCTCGGGAGCAGCCAATAACCCACTGGGCTAAGCAGAAGGCACAGATGTCACATCCAGAAGCCAGTGGCGCTCACATTTGCATTCCAAGAGCCACCCTTGTGAGTCCCTCCAAGGCTTCCAAGTCCCACTTGATTGTTTTCATCGTATCTCTATAACATCAGAGACATTATATCTCATGGTATCTATGAGATCCTCTCTACTTTTATGAGCATATATGCTCCCTGACTTACCATGGGATGAAACTGTTCCAATAAACCCAGCGTAAGCTGAAAATATCCTAAATAGAAAGTGCATTTGACATAATAGTTTCAACTTACAATGGGTTCATTCAGAGGCAGCCCATCTCGGGCCGAACAATGCACTGAGTGTGACTAGTTCACACCATCACAAGGTTGGGAAAAAAAATCACAAACGTAACCATTGTGAGCCAGGGACCATCTGTATTGTGGCTCCTGTCTTCAGAGACAACAGAAACCTCTTCTTAGACAAGAATCACAATTTATAATCCTCAAAATGTTAAACTTAGTTTAACAATCTACAGATTCAAACAAAGCCAAAGTAGGCCCACAAGACCGTTTGTGCCATTCGCTAAGACACTCGACTCTGTAATAACCCTCACCACAGCCCCTCAGGGTGAGTCCCAGAGGTTGGTGAGGCTTGTAGCTACGGACACTAACAAAACCAAAATCAGAGTACGCAGGTGCAGTCAAGACATATGACTTCTCCACTAGCATATGCACAAATGTTTATCAGCAAATCTGATCTTTGCTTTAACTCCCTCTCATGACCTAAAAAGGAGTCCACCACACACACACACACACACACACACACACACACACACCACTTCAAAAACATAATTCGTACTTGCATTCAATTCTGGGCATTTGGAATAGACCTAATGGGGGATTAAACCTCTCCTCCAACCCATTGCTTAGTCTTCTTTGAGGATGAAGGATTTTGCATAACACAAGTCAGCATATAAAAGATCTTGTATAGAAACAGACTTTCAAGTGGTCCTCATTAGAGTGATTCAACTAATATACAAAGGACCCAACACACAGCACAATGTCTATTAGAAGAATGATTAATTTGTTCCCCTCAAAATCCTAATATCTACACAGAAAAAATACCCGATACACATTTTATCATTCTTTACCAGTATAGTCATACAAAGGAGTATCACAAAAGCGAAAGAACACATTTGGTTTGACTCACAGTTCTAAATTTAATATAAAATTGCTAAAACCACCAAGACAAACATGACTATAAATATTTAACGATCTTCACCTAAATTCAAGTCACCATTCAACCACCAATACCTCTGCTCTCCTTACAGGAACTTTCCAAAAGTAAATTTTGGAATTAACAGGACAAATTTTTCTAGTGATAGAAATTAGGAAGAAATTGGTTGAAGGTGGTTCCTTGGCTGTCAAACTTTTTCTCAATAATATTTTGTAAAATAAAAGCATCAAACAGATCTTTACATTAACTTACAATCTATCAAGCAATACTGGAGCAAGCTTTAAATATTAGCCACATTCTGTCAGGGCTGACTAACATTAAATCAGCATCAGTCTCATGTCTTGCAGTATCCACAGCTCATCTTCTCAAAACCACTTAAGATTTCATAATTAACTCAATTAAACAATCTAAGTCATCTCCTTGATCATTGACATGAAGGGATAATCTTCCCCCAAAATAGTACCTCTTTCCTTGACATGATTTAATCTGTGGTTAGAGTATTTAACAGGATTTCTTTCCTTCTTAGAAAATAAAATATACACCTTTCCAATATGAAAAACACTAACTGATAATGCTATAGCTTAACCAGGTCAAAAGGGTTTTTTTTTTTTTTTTTTTAAAGTTAAAAAAAGAACCTAACTGCATCTTTGGACCTTATGTGAGGTAGTGTCCAGGGTCACTGGGACCCCCACTTGGTCAGTGCAGCTGGGTACCAATTAAAGACAGAAACCCAAGGGTTCACTCAAAGCCCCTTCCCAGCTCTTCATCCTAGTGGAAGCCATGGGCACAAAGGAATGCGGCATTCCACGGAGGACTTTGGGGAATGGCTGCTTGAGAACATCAAAGTGGCTCACGTCCCCCAAGTATAAAGCCAGTGACTGCTCTCAGCTTCAATGCAGTACCATCCACAGCAGCCAAGGTCTGGAATCACCTGAGTGTCCGTCAACAGGGGATGAAGGGAACGTGACCCGAACATACACAGGAGCAATACTCCACCACACAGCTGAGATCCCTGTCATCTGCGACAGGATGGATGGAGCTGGAGGATATACGTTAAGCAAATGAGCCAAGCAAAGAAATGGAGCATGTTCTCACTCATAAGCAGGAGCTGAGAGCAGATCTCATGGAGGCCAAGAGTAGGTGGTCAACAGGGCCCAGCCGAGCCCACTCATAAGCAGGATGGGCAGAGGCTTGTAACGGGCACAAACACACAGCCTAATGGGAGCACAAGACCTACTATTGATAAATCAGCAGGGGGATGGCAGTGGGTCATCTACTGTGTATTTCAAAACAGCTAGGAGAGAATAACTTGAACATTACCATCATAAGGAAAAGAAAATATTTAAAGTGAAAGACATCCCAAGTACACAGATTTCATCAATACAGGGATGAATCAAGATATCACATGCACTCTGAAAACATGTGCACATATTATGTATCAACAAAAACAAAAACCAATGACAGAACCATTTGTGAAGCATGTGCAGGAGAAGAATGGGAAGCCTGACATGATGTGGCTGTGTGTCCCCACCCAAATCTCATGCTGAACTCTAACCCTTTGTTGGAAGTGAGCCCTGGTGGGAGTGACTCATGGGGGTGGTTTCTAATGGTTTAGCACAATCCCCCAAGTGCTGTCCTCATGGTAGTTCTGAGATCTGGTTGTTTGGAGGTGCATGGCACCTTCCCCTTCACTCTCTCTCCCCTTCCAGCCATGTGAAGACATGCCCACCTCCCCTTCACCTTCCACTCTAAGTTTCCCCAGATGTAGAAACCTGTACAGCCCACAGAACTGTATGCCGATTAAACCTTTTTTTTCCTTATTACCCAGCCTCAGGTAATTCTTTATAGCAGTGGAAGAACAGTACAGTCCTCAGGACCAGCAGTGTTTTCTTTCTCCCCAGCAGCCAACAAGGTCCCACACACTAGCTGGTTTTCCAAAGCCTTTGCCAGAATGCTGAGGCTGTTTTGGGGATATGGACTTTCCCCATCTCTGGCAAACCAGATGGGGCATCCTATTTGCCTCTTACCACCTTTCTCAGACAAACCCTACCTCTGAAACATCCTCCGCCAGGGGCCTCCTTCAGCAGCAGCAAAGCTGAGTATTCCTTGCACCTCCCTTCTTCTGAACAAGTAAACATATTAAGCTTATTTTTCCATCTTCCCAGCTCATTGAAAAAAATATCTTATGCTTTCTATTTTCCTAACACACACACGGAAGAGAAGTGCCGTGAGGGCAGGGGCTCTTGCTTTCCCGGATCTGAGCCTGGCCCTCAAACACTAGACGAATTCATACTGACACGATATCCAGAAGCAGAAATGCAAATATCCACATGACTTCAAATACCCTAAGGATCTAACAGGCCGAGTGGCCCATGTAACTATGGTTTGTGTTGGGCCATTCAACTGGTGTCCAAATCCCTGTCCAAGTGAGCTCTTTAATTTTGGGACTTTTCAGACAGCTGTTTTTTTGTTGTTGTTGTTGGTGGTGGTGTTCTGTTTTGTTTTTATTAAAGGGATCTATTACAGTTACAATCAAGAATATCCCAGGCCGAGTGTGGTGGCTCATGCCTGTAATCCTAGCACTTTGGGAGGCCAAGGTGAGCTAATCAAATGAGGTCAGGAGTTCAAGACCAGCCTGGCCAACATGTTGAAACCCCATCTCTACTAATACAAAAATGAACCAGCCATGGTGGCAGGCACTTATAATCCCAGCTACTCAGGAGGCTGAGGCAGGAGAATGGCGTGAACCAGGAGGTGAGGCTGCAGTGAGCCAAGATCGCGCCACTGCATTCCAGCCTGGGCAACACAAGACTGTCTCAAAAAAATGAAAATACACCAATACGCCCAGTGAGTTCTTCACCAACATCAGATACATCAGTTTAAAGAAAAATAATATGAATGCATGTTTTTAAATTTCAGTGTTGAATTTAACCATATCTTTTAAGAAGATATGAAGATAGAAGTTCCCCAAGGATCGGGGGAGAAAAAAGCAGTTAAGAAAATGTTAAAACCTCAGGAGAAAAACAAGTATGGGGTAAGACCTCAAGGCAAAACTTTTTCCTTGCACTTTGATTTCAAAAGAACAGAGATGCCCAAAATATGAACTCTCCCATCTGCATTTTATATTCCTCTCTGTCCTTTGAAGGACTGGAGATGGGATTCCAGGTTCCAAAGTGCCCGGCCAGGGCTCACATCAGGCCAATTCCTCTACGTCCTTTGAAAGGCTGGAGATGGGATCCCAGGTCCCAAAGTGCCTGGTCACGGCTCACATCAGGCGGCATCTTTCACAGCTGTTTACTCCCCTGACTGTGCTTAGAGAGCTCTGTGGCCCAATTTACACAAAAAGGTCCTAATTTACACACGTTCATCACTTTGAGCAGAGTCTCAAGAAATGAGACAAATATTGACACTCCACAGAAGCAAGTATTCTCTTCCAAAAAGTCAAGTGTCAGGTTCCCATGAGCCAGGCAGCTTGGTTACAGAGAGCACTGGCTGACTTGCTGGTTTAATGTTAAATGCATTTAAAATGTTAAGTGATCCGGCCCCCCTCCGAGTGGGTGTGTACGTTGAGCTGGTTGCAGTAGTGATGCACAGACCACGTGGTTTTGCTTCAAGCAGAGCACCCCACACCCAGGAAGAGGCCAAAGGACGGCATCGAGGTCTAGGACAGTTCTAAGGAGAGCTGCAGTCTGAATGCCTCGTCTGCAAATAGTCTCTCATTTCAGAGGAAATCACTGAACAGAGTTAGTAACACGTGAATTTTAAAAATTCATATTTCTAATTTCATCCCATTAGAACTTTTGAAGAACAGACGTGCACCTGCTCCAAGTCAATGAGAGGACACTCAGTCCCTCACAGGTCCTCGGCCTCCGCCTCTCACCTAGAGAACGTCAGCTCAAGCCAGTCACAGCGCAGTGCGATTTTCTATAATATGCACGCCTGCATCTGAGCTGAGATGTGAATGTCTGGAATGTGCCTGCCAGGCCCAGGAAGAACTGCAGCAGCTGTGGGGACATAAGCCGCTAAGGAATCCGATTTGGAGGGAACTCGAGGCAACTAAAACTAGTTCCACTGGTTTTTCTTAGCAAGGTTTGACCAGGCAAACTGTTATCACTGTTGCTAATTCATGGTAATTGGGATGGGGACTTAACAGTAAGTAATTAGAGCAATTCTAGAATTTGCTACTCAATTACAATGGCACAGATTCCTGAGAATGGAAGAACTGTTGCCCAGGAATCGAGTTCAACAGGTCCTCCCCATACCCCAGGAAACATGACATTTCCATGCACCCCTGCTTTGTTCCCTGGCCACCTGATCTCAGCCGTCTGATGGCATCACTCCCCAGAGCTGGAAACACCTGACCTCTTGTCACCCTCCCATCTGCCCTGCTTTCCTCCAGCCCGGGAGACTCAGCGATGCCCACATACAGGACCAGGAAACCAGGGTTATCCTAAACCAGTGCCTGCATTCAAAGTCCTCCATGGCAGGACAATCACCAACGGCCAATACTCCCAGAACCTTCCACCTCAAAACGGGAGCACATCTGGATTCAAGCTGACAACGCTGCATTCTCTTTGCCATGTACATATGGGGAGGCATGTCAGGTTCCACCTAAAGGTATCAAGTTTCACGCTGGTCAGGAGCCCAAACCTAGTCACTCTGCATGATCTCAATTCACCATCCACAGAGAAGCCTGCAGTTTTCCTCTGGTGCACGGTGTGGACGGTGGATGCATTTCCTCTGAAAACTTGGAGACGGGATCCTGGCCAAGGAGGCCAGTCACCCTAGCCCCTGCAAGGCCCAGACGTGCCCCTCTGCTGTCTGCACACAGTACCCAAGTCTAGCAGTGCTGGCTCTGTGGTGGGATCCATCTGGGCCTCAGAGGACCCGGGGCACAGGAACCGTGCAGCCTGGCTGTAGCCAGAGGCCTAAAGGATCCCCACGAGGCTCTCCAGCCAAGGTGCCCCCACCACAGGCAGAGCCATTCAAGAGAACTGCCAGCTGAACCGGAAACGTCCCAATCTGCTCAGCCAACACAGAAAGATAACAGCCACCTACAGCTGCTGAGCCCCGAAACGTGGCCACTGGGCCTGAAGGGCTGAATCCGGAACTTAATCTGTGAAGTTCTTTTCAAATGTGTTTGGCTATGTAATCAAATCTTTATTCTAATTCAATTTAAAGGAGCCTCTGGCTATGGGCTCCCTTGTCGGGCATCACAGCTCCAGGGAATAAGAATGGGAAGGAGATGCCCAGAGCCTCTCTGCATTCTCCGCCCTAATTCAGCACGTCATCATAAGGAAAGGCACTCCAGCAGGAGAGGTGTGCACAGGAAGAACTGGGTTGGCCGTGACACAAGCATGACCCCCATGGCATCACAGCTGCCTCAGCCAACAGGCAAAAGACAATGATGCCCACCTGGACAGGTCACCGGATGTGATGATGCACCCCAAGCCCTAGTCCCACAGCAGCCAGAGACCACCCGCTGCTCGTCCCAGGTGAAACACAAGCCCTAGTCCCACAGCAGCCAGAGACCACACGCTGCTTGTCCCGGGTGAAACAGGCAGAGCTGCCCGAGCCCTCAAAAGCAGGAAGAATTAAAGAGGCAATTCCCGTGATTCCCACAACACATGACACTCCTGGGAGACAGACACAGGCTTCGCTGTGAAAGTGCAGAGGACGGTGCAGTTCCTAGGTGGGCTGCTTCTTCCAACGATCAGGGAAGAAACCAGATCCGTTTCCTTGTAGGAGAATCATTTGTACCGTGATTAGACAGAAGGTGGCCGATGTTATCAAATCATCAAGCACTGCACGGCTGTGTCTCCAAGGCGGGCCTGGAAACTTCCAGCCACCCGCCTAGAGGCCACAGTGCTTACAATGGAGATACGGGTGACTGAGGTCTGGCTTCCTCAGGGAAGCCAAATTTGAACTTTCATCACTGAGGAATCGCTCAGTTACAGTCACTCACCCTCAATGCAGAAGAGGGCTCAAGACACTGCATCAGACTTCAACACTCAGGGTTAGGGTCAGGGTCAAATTCACAAGATTTACAAAATGTATTTACTTGGGATGCCGGAAGAGATGTAGCTTCACATCGCCCCAGCTGCAGGGTTTGCTTAGCCCTTTCACCAGTGGATCTCACCAACAAACACATCCACGCCTCATCCATGGCAGCACAGAAAACCACTTGGAAGACAGCCACTCCCACCAAGCTTCCTGACTTTGGTGTTTAAAATCTACATCATTTAAAATCTGTATCTCATACGTGAGATTACACTTCTCCGAACAGACATTGCGATTGTCATTTCACCCAAAAGGGCTTTAGGAAATGACACGCGGTCCAGACGCCAGAGGTAGCCTAATTCCTTTGTGCCTGTATGGAGGCTTCACAGATACAGCCCGGTCACATTAATGACCATATGAGAAGCTCAGGGCATAGACGAACTCAGTGCTGAATTTTTCCATTTTTCGCCCTTTTGTTTTATCCAGAAGACAGCTGAGAGGCGCTCCGGCAGATCATCTCCTTGAGTATAATGACTCCAGCCACTTCTCTTCACCCCAGGTCACCCCTCAGTCACACGCTTTTGAGAAGCCAAAGCAATTCTGTTCTCTTCACGCTGGGTTCCAAGCACTAAATTCCTCCGTTTTATCAATTAGATTATCAAGCAGCCGTTTGTAATCTGGACTGCAATCTGATACAAAATTTAAGGCTAACTTAGGTTGCGGTAACAGCTCCTATTTACGTTATAGATAAGGCATGAATGAAAACTTTAATCTGTTCATAGGACCAATTTTGTAAACAAACCAATTATTCAAGCAATGATTGTCTTCAGTTAGATGCAAATTTCTTTGCTTATAAAAGATTTTCCAGTAGGAATTTTTAAATCCATGGTCTGTGTTTCCTGAGCCTGTCTCTGCACCATCCCCTGAGTGCACAGCAGAACTCAGGACATCCCATAAGCAGGCCCACTGAAGAGAATAAGCCCACAGCCCCCAGCCCAGGAATCAAGTCCGAGCCCCAGCAGCCCCTCGTCCAGCCGGGACTTCCTCACCAGCACAGCACCCAGAGGTCTTCCAGGTTTAATGCCACGTTTGCGTGGAAAGTAGAGTGGTGGAAAGACCACAGGGGACATTCTACAAATGCAAATTCCCTCCTGGAACAGCCCAGCAACCCTCTGTAACGTCCCCAAAGTACCCATGCCAGGCAGGCATAGAGAGTCTAATGGGGTGCCTAGGAATCAGCATTTAACACAATTCTGATGAATAAAAAAGTTTGAGAGGCCGGTCAGCGAGGGGCTGCTGTGGCCTCCACTCATTTGCAGGCTCTGAAGAGACACCGATTCAGGTAACAGGCCAGACAGGACAGGACAAGGATGGGAAAGTGGAGGGCAAATTCCATGGACCACCAAACACCCCGCCATCCCCACTGAGACTCTGTGATTTAAGGAGAAGCAAAGCCAGGGAGAAAAGATGCTCGCACCATGCGAGGGACTGAGATTTCACCTAAAACGCACAGCATGTGGCTGAGGGCCAAGGTTGGGTAAGCCGGGAGCACAGAACGGGATTCACAGGCCCAGAGGTGCCCCCCACACCCAGACCCCGGGTAGACCTCCCAAGTACTGCCTGTGTCTCCTGCCTGGTTTATTTCCTTCCCCCCTTCTACTGTGTTGGTTTCTCAGCCGCCCCCCACCACCACACACCCCTCTCTACAAGCTTGGTGGACTGAAAAGGGCGGGGGGGGGGGTGGTAAGAGCTGGGCTCTGGGGCCAACGTCCTGCCTGAGACATTAGTTCCAACCCACCCAGCTGTGATGTGAGCCCGAGATTTCTCAAATGTGAGATGGGAAGGTAACTGAACCCACTTCCCAGGATGGCTGTGGAGACTGAGATCACATAGCCACACGTCAGCGTCCAGCACACGTGGGACCCCAGCCGTGTTGCCCTTGGTGGGAATCCCTCTATGCCCCCTCTGCTACCAGAGCCAACTCCCAGCAGTAGCTGTGGAGGGTGCATCCTCTATTCCCACTCCACTCACCTATCGCTCCACCCAGTGACCTGCCACGCAGCGGCCACCAGCAAATCCGGCCCCACTGGATAACCGACCACCACCAACCTCCCCCCACTTTGAGGCATCTTCCACTTGCAGTTCCGAAGCAGGGAGAAACCGCCCTCAAGGGCGCTCACCTGTTCCTTATTGCACGTAATGACCAGCCACGCAGGGCCACCAGCAAACCCGGCTCCACCGTCCAGGTTCTGGTGGGTTACTGCCCCCCTCCCCCACTTCCTCCGGCGGTGTCTGGGAGGCTCAGAAACTGCCCTCCAAGGGCACTCATCGGTTCCTTATTGCACTAATACCTCATTTACAGAAGTCCACTTTGACTTCCAGCACTGCAAGTGTGACACTTTAGGAATCCTGCTTGCAAGCTCCAAGAGCTTGAGGTCACGTCCACCTCACCAGCATCCCAGAGACCCAGCACTGTCCCACTCTGTGTTTAAAATTCCAAAATACTCTTTCAAAATGCTACTGACATTTGGTTTGCACATAAAATGCTAAAAACCTTCCAGTGAAACAAATATCTTCAACAGTTGGATTCAATCATAACATGTGAGTTACACATCTGCCAAGTTGTAAAGCCTCATACATTTATAACATTTTATGTATGGTCAAACGGTTCATTAATATAAATTATGAAAGTCTCTAAGAAACAGATTTTTTTCTGGCATTAGATGGCCAAAGGAAAACTGGGTTCTGGTTGGCTTGCAGGCCTGTAGAGGCAGACATATCTGCTGACACAACCAAGCTCCTTCCCACTGACATGGCCGCATCCCAGGCCCCTCACCCGGACGCCCGCAGGCCCCTGGAGGAGCAAGCTGACCTGCCCACATTTCTCAAATACACAGCTGTTGCTCACACTGCAGATAGAGTTCAAGGCACGAGCAGGCCACCACGCTAAAAATACCACGCAGCGTCCACGCCAGGTGACGGTGTTTTCACTCCATCCCAAAAGCCCCATGTATGAGTTTACAGCCATGATTACTACATGAATTTTTAGACCCTCAAGACATACTTTGTTTACTTTTATGCAACAAAGTTAAAAGACTATCACTCAGATATAGGCTCTGAAACTGTGGAATAATTATTTGGGAACAGAGCCTCTGCCAGATCAGGATAAGCACTTGGGACAACACCCCGTGACCTCGGTCCACACAAACCCATCCAGACCAGAGGCCTCCCGCACTGCTCTGTAATTTCTGTAAATGAGGTATTAGTGCAATAAGGAACAGATGAGTGCTCTTGGAGGGCAGTTTCTGAGCCTCCCAACCACACGGCCACATTAAGGCTGAAGCCGCACCACCTCCAGAAACACTGTCCGTCGCCGAGGTGTGCCTGGCTTCTCCCTTTTTCCAGAACTTAACAAAACCTGAAAGGACAGGTCTGTGTAGAAAACCACAAACTACTTGCGATTCCTCTTCCCAGGTCAGGCTGTAGGAAGCTCGTCTCGGCCCTCACCGTGTTCTGACCTTGGTTCCCATAAGAAATAAAGTCAGATTTCTAGTCCCTGTCTCCTGAGCGGTGTGGCAGGCATACATACCTTCAGTTACATGAGGAAAGGCGTGGCGAGCCCCTTCCTTCAGTAAAGCTGCACAGTTCCCTGAACCCTGATGCCATCCCCCTCACGCCACTGTGAACACCTGGACAGAGCACATTTCAATGCGTGCACCTTCGTGGGCTGGTTTTCTATTTCTCCACTAAATCACCCCAAAGTTAGCGCCCTGAACACTGACTTATTTTCTCCCATTTCTGAAAGCTGGAGTCCAAAACAGGTCCCACCAGCTAACGTCGAGGTGTCGACAGGGCTGGCTCTGGGGAAGCGACCGTCTCCTCGCCTCCCGCAGCCTCTAGAGGCTTCCGCATCCCCTGGTCCATATGGCACCTACTGTCTTCAGGACCCACAGCAGCCCTGACGGCCCCTCAGCAGGAAGACGCAGAATGTCAGGAGCCCGGGCTCCAGTGCTAGGGCCAAGCCTCCGCACCCTCCCAGCTCCTCACACACGCCCGTGCGAGCTAATAGAGATTCCACTTTAACTAGTGTCACCTGTGTAAGGGGTAAGTGCCCAGCTGTGAACTGGTTAACCTCGCTCACATAGACCCCGGGAATAACCTCACAGGCCATGGACCACTTCACAATGAGTGACCACCTGCTCGGGGACCTCCATGGCCCAGTAGAGCCCTCCAGTGCCTCCCCGTGGACTCAGGGTCTGCAGCACCAGAGGGCCCTGGATAAAAAAGACAGCTCCCATGTCGGGACGCGCTCACCAGCGGTTGGGTTCCCGGTACTTTAAGTAGCCAAGGTGGACAAGCCGGGCCCTGTGCAACTCCATCACAAGAATAACGGCTGCACGTGGTGAGTGAACGGGTGACCACCCCTCAGCCCAGATGGCCACACTAAGCACATCACCGCTGTGACCTCCAATGAGACTCAGCTGCTGGCACAGTCCAGGTATCGGCCCCCAAGAACATTCTGGATCACAATTCACAGTAGTGATTGCGATCAGGGCCACACATGGCTGAATGTATTTACAGGAGGATGCCACAGCCGATCTGGCTGGACTGAGAACATTTCCCACTGTACATTCTTACAACACCATTTTATTTGCGCTTTATTAAACTTTTACGGCTTTTTTCTGCTTATCTACTTTATGGGAGTGTTTCTTGTTCTTATGACTGCAGTGACACTTTAAGCTACAACTATTAATGTGTAAAATTAGTTGGGAAGACGCCTTCTCATTAAACATTTCACAAGCAAGCAGTCAGAGGCACCTAACCCGGAGGCCTGTTTTCTTCTCTGAGCCAAACCTACATTGGACTCAAAGAAAAGGGCACACGGAGAGGGGCTGGATCTCCAGCGCCCATTCCTAGGGGGCCTCCTGGGGAGCAGATATGGAGGGAGAAGCCCTGGGCTATGGCACCGTCGTACTAAAGAAAAGTCCATTTGGGTAAATGTAAGTGCCAGACTTAAGAGATTAAGTAAACCATGAAAAGAAACCACTAACCACAGCTTCTCCAAAACAGAACTAAACTCCCTTTAGTTTGAATTGGAAAAGCAGAAGTGCTGATCAGGATACAAAAAAAAAAAAAAATGACAAAGTATCTGAACACAGGAGAATAATCAAGGGCCACTGTCTCTTCCTGTGTCAGTGGGAGCCTCGCATCTAAGCTGGATTTAGAAGGTTGCTGCTTTGGACTGAAAGTTATCCTCAAACCGTTTGTAAGCAAGTGGAGCAGAACGCTTCAATTATTTCAAGGTTTAGCGGTAAAGCTCTGTAACTCTCAGAACTATTTTAATTGGTGTAAATTTTAAAGTGACTCAATCTGTTGGCTGGAGTATCTAACGGCTTACCCACGGGGTCATGTTGGAAAATTATTCCAATTGCCTTTTTTTCCTACTGAAGATGCATTTGAACGTTCTTGTAGTTTGCAGTTGGCTGGTTCTGATGTTTGGTCCTGAGGAGGTCCAAGTACCCGGAGAGGAAGAATCTGAAACCTCAAGCCATTCGAGTGCTGTCTGGGGAGATGGAGACCCCAACCCGAGGGCCACTGACGGACTCAGCACGGGCGCAGGGCCGCCCGAGGCAACGGGCCACGTATTTGCCGCTTACAAAACAACATAAGCACGCACCCCTAGTTGTGCACACACGCTCTGTACACGCTCACGTCTGCCCATACCAACACCAGCACACAGCCCCAGGTGTGCACACACGCTCTGCACATGCTCACATCTGTCCGTGCCAACACCAACACACAACCCCGAGGTGTGCACACACACTCTGTACACATCTGTCCCACCAATGCCAGCACATATTCTGTTTGCACTCACATCTGTCCCTGCCAATGCCAGCACACATCCCCAAGGTGTGCACACACGCTCTGTACACGCTCACATCCCTCTCTGCCAATATGAGCACACACCCCCAGGGGTGCACACACGCTCTGCACATACTCATGTCTGTCCCTGCAGCCTGAGTCAAACAGTCACAGAGAGGCAGAGGAGGAGGAGGAAGGACGTGATGGGCACCGAGGTCCTGGGCCGGTTCCCCTCCCTATCTCGGGAGAGACCCCTCATGTGATCCTGCCGTCACTCACCCTTCCGCCTCCATCCTCCATTCTCCCACATGGATCAGGAGGACGCCCACTGCACAGAGCTGTGATGAGCATGAACAGAAGACGGCAGAAGCTCACACCAATGTGCTGAGCACGGGGCCTACGGAGTGCTTCTTTCTGCTGTGGCTGACATCATCAAACAAGAGGCTGACACGAGAATGTCACTCGCTGAGAAACTGAAACGTGTGACCTAGGAGCCTCTAAAGGTCTAAGAACAAACCAACAAACCAAACGGTTTTGTTTGTTTTTCAAACACCATAGCCTGTTTTTTCTTTTTTTTCATGCTCTACCTTGGGTATTATTTATTTTAATTTCAAATTAAGTCTAATAAATACACAAAATCACAGGACCGAGCATGGAGCATTGTTTCACTTCATGTCCTCCAGCCTTTAGGACACATTAAGGAAAGACATGATTCCAGGATTCCCATTAGAAAGGCTGCCCTGAGGCACCTGCTGGGGCAGCCAAATTGTAGCACTTGATGCTGCCCCCAAGCTGCTTGAATGAAGCAGAAGATTCCGGAGGTCTCTTCTCTTCTGCCCCTAGCCCAGGAGAGAAGGTGGAAGGAGAAAGGTGAGAGAAGACAGGAAGAAGGAGGGGGGAGTGAGGGAGAGAGGAGGGGAGAGGGAGGGAGACAAGAGGGGGGAGAGAGGGAGAGAGGAGGGGGGAGGGAGGGAGAGACGAGGGGCGAGAGAGGGAGAGAGGAGGGGGGAGAGAGGGAGAGAGGGGGCAGAAGGAGAGAGGAGGGGGAGGGAGGGAGGAGGGGCATGTTCCATCCACCAAGGCAGCTGCACTGCAGAGAGAATGGAGGATGTGTTGCTTCTCAGGACAGCAAGTTCAAGCTGTTTATAATTGTTAGCATAAACAGTGACGAGCTGAGGACAGGGCTGCAATTGGAGATGACAACGTTTTATTTTCATAGTTGATATTGGGGACCTGGGCCTAAAGCACCATGCCTTGCCCTTTTTCCAGATGGGCCAATGCCTCTCTCTACTTGACTCTATTTGACTAAATACCCGATATTGACTAGGAATTATGACGTGGAAATGTTAAGCTCAGTCCAGTTCAATTCAGTAAGCATTTATCAAGAAACTCCTAGACCAAGGGCTGTGTTAGACACTGGGTATGGGGTGACGGGGATACGAAGATGTGGAATTAGAACTCAAGAAGCTCAAATGCTCTCATTTAATTCCCTAATGCAATTACCTAGCTTCAACCTGATGGCTGTAATGTCTAAATTCACTTTTTCTTTATTCCAGTTCTACATAACAAGGCATAAATAATCACAGAGGAATGATTCTGTGTTGGACTATTCAGTGGACAGAGAAGAGCATTCTGACCGGCGTGAGACACTGTCTCCGTTCCCAGGGAGCCCGTGAGGTGGATGCACAGAGTACACGTGTGAAGATTCAGGAGCACGAGCGTCAAGTGATGGGAGGGGCACGGAGGCAGCACCAGAAAGATGCCTGCTGAGAGGCTGCTGCAGCCAGGCTGGCCGGGAATGTCACGGGAGTGGGCACAGGCATCTCCCTCCAGCCGCACTTGGTTTTCATGAGGACGCGCGCAGGGAAGGGGATGACACCGAAATGCTGTGGCGCTGAGGGGAGGAGGAGAGGGACACAGGGCCGAGGGCTGGCCACCACCCCTTGAGTCCATGCCCCTCTGAACGCTGCCAAAATCAGCCCCAACGGGGAGAAATGAGGTGGGTGAAAGAGGTGGACACACTTGGCTCCCATGGAATTCACAGATTCCAGTCATTAAAAATCCCTTCTGAGTTTTCATCTGGAAAACTTTGCAAATGTATTTAGGGACAGGAGGCAGAAGATGAAGCCAACACAGTTGGGCTCAAACCGCCACCCTTCTCCTTCTCTCTGCATCCAGGACCCTCCCTGGGCCCCTGAGTGCGAGAACCCGGAGCTGCCCAGCCCAAGGGCGTGGCCCCTGATCAGAGGAGGGAGCTGCACGGCGGGGCCCCCAGCACGTGGATGGCAGGATCTGTGCTATCTCAGTCCCAGGGCCCCAAGCAGAGAAGGCCTGGGGCTCCCAGCTGAAGTTTTGCTGTCTCCTCTTGTCACCAAAGTCGAAAAGAACTGAGTGGGACCAACGCCGCACCTGGCGGCTCCTCGGTGGCTGCCAACGTGGCCCTCAGGCTGCGGGTGAGACCTTCTAGGGGAGCCCAGACAGCGGTGATCATCACAGCCACGAGTGCTCCAGTTGCCCCAAAACTCAAGCATAGCCTGAGGAAGGCAGCGCCCGCTCAGATCCCCGTCCGGGCTTGTGTGGCACACTGGAGAGGCACACGGCACCAGAACATGGCACTTTAAGTGGCTTTGTGGTGTGTAGGAACACAAAGTGGGGTCTCGAGTGGCTCAGAAGTCACTCCCACCAGCCTGTGGGACCCGGACGGCGCCTTTGGACTGGCTAGAGTCTCTCCAGGGCGGGCTCCAAAGTCCCAAGGATGAGGTGAGCGTCGGTCTTGCTCTGAGGAAGGCCCCTGACAAGTATCCTGAACATGCAGGCACACAGCTGGCTGACTCATTTGAAGGGACCTGCTGAGCCACGAGCCAGGGTTGGCTAGAGAGAACTCAACTAACACACGAACCCTGCCCAGGCGCCCACCTGGGGCGCCCACGAGAAAACTACAGAAGCTGTGAAGACGGAGGTGTCCACAGGGCTGGGAGAATCCTGGGAGAAGCCGCACTGGGGACCGGGAGGGACGGAGGGCTGGGCCCCACAAGCAAACGAGGGAGGCACTCGGTGCCCTGTAGACTCCTCTGCACTCACAGCTGCAGGCCTGGCTGGCAACACGACCTTGTCTGCAGGGGCCCAGGAGCACGTGTGTTTGGCAGGAGCTGCCCTCCTGGAGCCACACTACGGGTACCGTCATTTTAGAGGCAGGTACCTGATATCAGCTATGACAATCAACCATGCCACCCTGTATTACAGCCGTGTCCTCAGCGGGTCACTCTTTGTGCTGACAATTACAAAGAGTTTGAACTCACTGTCCAAAGAGGCAACAAGCCCTTCATTATCAGGGCCGCAGCCTCTGTGTAGCCCTCCACCCCCGCCGTTTCCCGTCGGGGCAACATGAAGACCCATGACGGTGACTCAGAGCCAGTCCAGTAGCTTCAGTGCAAGAAAAATCACAAAAACTCAAACACATCCTAAACATGGGCAGTTGGTAGGAGCAGATTCCTCAATTCAACCTGTTCAGAGGCTTTCTGGGCTAGCCCAGCTCTGATCACAGGCTTGCGCTTTCTGCTCCCCGTGAAGGGCGGCAAGGAGGCCGGGCTCTGCCATTCTGCAGGCTTCGCTACGTGGAACCTGCCCTGTGGCCTCGGTGGCCTGTGCCAGACAGCGTAACCGTTGCCCGCAGTGAACACTCGGCACAGCGCAGCAGGCTTGGGGAAGAACAGAAAGTGACCTCTAAGCCTGCAGAAGACGCTAAGCCACGCACAGCCTCACGTGCACTGCGTGTCAATCGCCTCCGAAGCAGGAACGAGCTCTTTATAGTTCCAGTAAATGCAAAGGCCGCCCTGGAAAACTGCGTGAACCTTTCTGACAACTCACAGGTGGGGAGCCACTGCCTGAGACACAAAGGTAAAGAATTAACCTGAAACTGCATATTATAAAACTTATTTTTAAGTGGTGGCGCTGAATTTAAGAGACTCCCAAAAATACTGCATTAGAAAGTGACAGAGTGAAACCGTGAGGCTGACCACAGGAGTCCTGGGAAATTTCACCAAATGTTACGTCAAAACTGGGAAACAGAAGAACCGCACCTGATGAAACATTCGATTAATCACTTGAGTCCTCCCCACATACGAAGCTCTGTAAAAAGTGTTCCCAGAAGGTAAAGTGAGCAGGAGGGCTGTGAACACACAAAGAGAGAGCCACTTCGTCCACGGACCACAACAAAAGAAACGCTAACGAGTGCCTATGACACGCTGGAGTCCAGGGCTCTGGGTGCAGCTGGGACGGGGATACTCAGGGTCCCACTGTCCAGAAGGGAAACCAGGGTGGAAACACCAGGGAGCCTGTCCCAGGGTGCAGAGCCAGTGAACGGTGGTTCATACTGGGCCAATCCCAGCTGCCAGGCTCTGGGGCTCCTCGGGACAGAATCCTGTTGGCTTCACTCTGGGGTGAGAGAGGCGGCACCATCCCCCAAAGGCACCTGGAGAAGTGGTGTTACCCTCCATCCCGGTCCCCGGCGTTACCCTCCATGCCCCTGTCCTCGGCGTTACCCTCCATCCCCCTGTCCCTGGTGTTACCCTCCGTCCTCTCCCCCCAGTGTTGCTCACCATCCTCCTCACCTCCAGGCCCCTCTCCCTGTCCTCCCTCACTTTCCTGTTCAGCCAGAGCACATCACATGTCTCTTCCCTTTTCAAGAGGCTCAGCTGCACCCAGAGGCATTCCAGCCTATTCGGGATGGGGCACACACCCTGGGGAAATGCCAGCACAGGGCCGGAAGGGCCTGAGACCCTCTCACTGTCGCCCAAGAAGGATGGAACAGCCCACAGTCACGCTGATTGTCAGGCAGGATGAAAACTTCTGTGTCCGAAATGCTCTTTTCACTGGAACTGTTCAGATCATTCGTGAACAAATCCGTTAAGTACCAGCAAGGGCCATTCCCACTTATTCTCTGGCTACAGTTTTCCACCCACCAGCAACCACACTCCCAGGAATTATCCCTAACGCACAATCAGCGCCTTGTGCCTTTAGGAAAACCTCTTTCTCTCCAGCTTTGTCCTCCTTCCACAAAAGGTGCCTCTGACTGCCTCACTCACCACACCAGGATTTCACTCGGCTACGGAGGAAAATCTGCGTGGGGCTCAGAGGTGGGTGGTCCCTGCATGGGCAGCAGGTCTGTGACATCCTCCAAGGAGCCTGGCCCAGGCCTGCCTCACACGCCAGGACTCTGCCTTCTGGCCCTCGGGCCCCCGAAGCTGCTTTCCCTCCAGGTGTCATGCCCCGGGCAAGAAGGCTGGACAAGGGCCCAGGGCTGCTGTGGGTCGGGAAAGTCTCCTGACACTTCCCACTCCAGGAACCCCCATCAGCATCCCAGCATCTGGACCTGTGTCACCAGCCGCTCCGCCGTGCAAGACAATTGGATTTTCAGCTGGGTGTGCTGCTTCCCTAAACAAAGTAGGGTGTTGTTACTGAGGAAAAAGGAAAAAATTTGCATCCTCTGGGCAAAACTGCGACATCCAGCCACCGGTTCTCACCACCCCAGAGATGTCCACCCAGGGCAGATAGTGTCTTCGACCAAGCGCCACTGACCCAGAGTGCAGTAATTAGTACACTTTCACCAGAGTCACCCACTCCTTCACCTTTACACCCAAGAAAAACATGTTTGCCAGGCAAATTAGGTGTCCAGGAGGTGTAAGGAAACCCCAAGCCTGCTTTAAGCCTCAGACTTTTGAGACCGTTGAGGGCCGTGCACACAAGAGCAAGGCTGCACCCGAAAGCTCTGCTCCTGCCAGACATCATGGACAGACCGCACGGCTCAGCCACATGGACCCTTCCAGGGGACCTCCGTGGTACACGCAATGATGTACACTTCGTTCAGCCTCGAACAGACCACGCCCTCATTACAGGGTCGGTGGTCCACCTCCTGCCATCAGCCCCCCACCTCACCGACGGTCTGTGTCTGCATCTGAAATAACTTTGCTGTTTTACCTGGGTACCAAAATGCAGCATCGTGATGTTTAAAGGTCTTTAAATACCAACACTCCGGGTGCAGTCCTTGTCACTTAAATCGCTCACTCGATACAGGCCTCACTCACAACTCTGAGGGAGCTCATACCTTCCCTACCTAACCAAGGAAGAAACGAAGGCATGGAAGCTGCAGCTCCTAAGGATTAGGATTCGGATTAGGATTCAATCTAAGGATTAGATTAGATTAAGGATTCAAACCAGTGATCTTCGTCACATGCTGACCTACCTCTCAGGCTGAGATAACGTTCAAAATTAACCAGGTAGAACAGCGTTCCATAAATCAGCTGGAAATGGTCCTTGTGGATGGGCCTGTGGTTACTCCCTGAAGAACAAGACCATTAGCCCAAAAATCCACCTGTGTCACACTCAAATGCTTACATATCCAATTATTTTTAAAATCACCCAATCAAGCATGTTCACAACCATTTAGAGCCATATAGATTGTCTGCTTTGCTGACAATCAACCCAAGACCTCTGTCGGCAAAGGGCACGGTGCCAGGTCCAGAGAAGGTGGGACAGAGACACAAACAGGAACCTCTCCATCCCTGGGAGGCTTGCTCTGATGGGCCCGTGAGGACATGGTACAGACCGCGGGGCACAGGCAGATGGCAGGCCAGAAGAACGGGCTGCATTGCTGGGAGGCAGTGCTTTGAGCTCTAATGGATGGAACACTGCTAAACAGCGAAGGTGGAGAGAGGGCATGAAGAGGCAGCAAAGCACAGCCAGCCTCGGGGAACCAGAAGCCACAGGGACATCAGGTTGGGTGCTGCTGTCTGCTGCCCACCGGCTGGGGGACTGTACTGGGCCTGGAGGGACATCCCTGACACTCCCCACAAGATGCCAGGGGCACCCCCAGCCCCAGGTGAGAACCACGGATCCCATGGCGAATGAGGCCAGCCTGTGGGAAGTGGGGCTGGGACAGTTCTGCACAGCTTAATAGGAAAGTTGGGTTCTATTTTGTGGGGTTTTGGACACGCCGATGGCTAGTCAGGGCTGTCCGTCAGGAAGTGATTTGAGGACAGACTAGAGAAGGGGCTGCCAAGGGCAGCGGAGCATTCGCTGCCTGGGTCCAAGGAAAAGGAAATAAAGGCTCGCGATGTGACAGTGGGGGGGAGCACAGAGGGAAGGAACTGGTGGAGACAGAGGACTGGCCCCGCACAGGGCTTTGAGCAGCTTCCTGGGGGTCGTCCTATTAATTCTCCTCATGGCCCCAAGAGGCGGCTGTAAGGATCCCTCTCCTGAGGACAGAACTGCTCCAGAGCCACACAGCGAGGATCCACAGAACCAAGATCCGGGCCAGCTCCAAAGCGGGTGAACTTGACCCCTCACCCATGGTCCTGAGACAGGGATCGGAACCCCCTGGACACACAGACACAGGAACTGCAGGAAGGGGAAATAGATGCCCCGGACCAGTGGCAAGACCCAGGGTTTCAGCCCTCCAGGGCCACTGGGACCAGCCACTGCACAGGTGGACACACGATGCTTTAACTCACTCTGGGGGAAGGAGCCCTCACTCTCAGGGTGGAGATCGAAGCTCAGTCGGGCCAGCCTCCCTGCAGGGCACAGCCTGAGCCACACATGATGCTGAGGTGCCCCAACGTTGGGGTGCTCAGAGACACTCAGCTGAGATCGTGGTGCTTTCTGTAACCACCCTCGTTTCTTTATGGTATAGATCTGGACTCCATCCTTTGCAATGTGTGGGGTTCTAGGAAGAGGCTGGCCAGCCGGGGAAGTGTCCTGGGCTCTGTCCCAGTGATGATGAACTTGGCTCCCCACAAGAGCAGCCTGTTCACCACAGTGACCCCCGGGTACCACGCCTGCACCCACCTTGCTGAAGATAATTCACTTCTCATCCGTGAAAGAATAAAGCTAGACTAACTCAATTTCACACTCACTTCCAACTTTAACAACTTGTGTTAGGAAATCAAAGACAAGGACTCTGACCACGTCACAAACCCAGGAAGCAAAACCCGAGACTAACGGAACGATGCCACCTTCGCAGTTCCGAGCTTTACTAGTTGTTTTTCTTTTCTGGTCTGTTTTCCTCTTTTGGTTTAAATAATTAAAGATCCTCATTGACAAGAAAAAAAATTCTCTATGAAACTAAAAAAAATGGTTCTAATTAAACATTTAAACATTCTTCCATATGCTTTATAAACAGTTGAAATTACAGCTCTACTTACTGTTAAGTACTTTAACCAAATGAAAGATTAATTATACAGACTGGTAATTATAAAAAATAAGGCTACATATTCATGGCATCATGAATAATTAATAAGAACTGTTTGATTTCATTCAGACCAGGGATTCTGTGCTAATAGGCTCTCAGCTGTCTTGAAATAATGGTGAAATTTTAAAATTACTTTTGTACTTAAACGTGTCCGCAAAGTGAAGCACAGCAGCTAACATCCATCGTGGTGCCCAGCAGAGCGACCCGCCCTACTATGGCCAACACCCTGATTCCCGAGGGCTGCATCCCAGGGCTGTGCTAGTGCAGAGAACGTTCAGGAAACAGACCAGGTGGCAGGAGGGGGTCTTGTCCTCAAGGAACCTCATGAGTCTTGCTAAGGGGACAAACAGCGAGATAATGAAACCGGCAGCCACGGAAAACGGACAGCGATGCCCAGGCCTTGCCATGCATACCCGCTCACTGGCACCTCCCTGAGACCCGTCTGGCACAGGCAGCGGCAGGGTCCGGCCCTTGGAGCGCAGGGATGGCAGAGCAGAGCCATCAAAGAGGGCGGCATGCCGACAGTGGCTTCTCCGCAAGAGCTCCTGGCTCTCAGGTAGCTGAGGGCTCCTCAATGGGAAATTCTGGCTGAGCTCCAGGGGAAAGCCGGTGGGAGGCCCATCTCCTCTGCCCCCATCTCCTCTGCCCCAACCCTGGAAGAGGGTCAGATATCAATGCTAACTCTTGTGCTGACTCAATTAATTCCAACAATTCAGAAAACAAACTTGCTTTAAGTATTAATTTCCTAAAAAGAACTAACATGAATTCAAATAATTCACATAATTAAAATGATTTTAATTGTTAATTTAATTAAAACATCTCCGTTTTCACAGCATCATGTACCTTGGTACTTTCTCCTTATTGCATTTCCCATCTTCCAGGGCAGGTTTCCTTCCACCCAGGGCAGCAGCGACTCTGGTGTCTCGGGTGTTCCCAGGCTTCCGTCAGCCCCTGGGGGGCTTACAGTTCTGCAGCGGTCTCCATCCTCATTAATCTGCATAAGAACATCCGTCCGCAGGGATGTCCTGTGGCCCCGTGGCCACATCTGACGTGCAGCTAAACGCTGGGCGTGTCGCCTGGTGACAACAGATGACACAACTGTGGGCAAGGTAGCACCTCTGGGCGCCGACACTCTCGATGAGTTTTTTACAAGACCATTCTTTAATGGGTGAACCCTGACAGGAAACACTAAAGATTGTTTTTAACTATTTTTATATCGAGACAAATCTTTATCAAACGTTCACTCAATGCTAAATGTCACTTCTCCAGCCAACCCCTTTAAGAATACCTAAAACTTAAGACTGGAATGACGCTTTCAAACACATACTCTACTCATGCATTCTCGGGAGCAGAGAGCAGCTTAATATTTTCACGATACACAGGCATGAAGTTTGGCGAAGTCATTTTAATATTTTTACCTGAATATTTTAATAAAATCAGAAGATCATTTTCAGTCTAATACTCTACTTACAATGTAATTTTCCATTAAATAAACAGTCAATGTTCAGTAACCCACATGCTGATAAACTTTTGAAAACTTTAGAAAGTATTAAGTATAATCAAAGATTACTTTTAATTTTCGAGCTGGCAAGAGCCTGTGTCAGGGACCAGAGTTGAGATTGAAGAGATAAAAGCACGATTATTTTCTTAAAGAAAAGCGAAATTCGTAAAAGAGACCACGTGATTATATAAAGCAACACAGAATCCGTTTTCCGAAAAGGTAAACGTGGACCACAGAACACCAGCGTTGCCCGTGACGAGAGAAACAGTTAAAAGGAAGAATTCACGGTGGCCCAGCATAGATCAGGTGTGGGAGGACAGAGAGGTGATGAAATGATCCTCCTTGTAACTTCCCAGAAAGGCACAAATGGCCAGCACTGTAATTGAAGACCACGCAGGCACCAGCGTGAACTCAGACTCCATGGCCAGCATCGTAACTGGAGACCACATGGGCAATGGTGTGAACTCAGGCCCCACGGCCCACACCGTAACTGGAGACCACATGGGCACCAGTGTGAACTCAGACCCGACGGCACCTGCCTGGGCTGCTCCAGCCACCACCAGAACCTGTTCTGCAGCTGAACTGGAAGCTGATTCTGGAAGGAACTGAGAAGCATGAGGACGAGATCCTTCTACCTCAACAGGGATCAATTTTTTAATGATTTCTTTCTTTTAGAAAACTGTTAATAAAATACTTTGTTCCAAAATGACCAGGATTTCAGCAGCCTCTACGTTCCTTCAAGTCAATCAAAGCTTTCAAATAAAACCCGGGGCCGCCTGTGTACCTAAGAGCCTGGGCACTGAACATTCAGACAAAACGTCCAGGGTGAGAGTGTTCACTTCCCAGCGTATGTGTTTGAAAGCAGAGAACTGAGATTCTTCTGGGTTAATGCAGGCGATTGGGCCAAAAAACAAGGCACATCCACCTGTGAATGGGATGAGCTCCCAGCTGGCTGCGCAGAGGTTGTAAATATGAAGGAACTCACTTCCCTGCACACTGAAGGGCATCAGCATCTCCACGTCGACCGCACCTGGGCTCTGCTCGCCCCTCACAAGCTAGGATGACAGTGGCTGCTTGTGGACAGAATGTCAAGGACGGATGGACAGACATCCTGGACAGACACTGTACAGAGACCAGGGGCTGGGCAGGGGGAAGTGGCACAGCCTTGGGTCCAGCAGGGGCGAGGCCAGGAAGCCTCAGTGAAGGCCTGCATCTCCACATCCAACAGAAGCAGGAGCGGCCACCCAGTGTGGGCTGCAGCTGCGGTGAAGTGGCCAGTGGGACATAGCAGGAGGCCGTGGCCAGCCTTAACCCCAGCCCGGGAGGAGGGGCCCAGCTGCGGACACTGCCCCAGGAGCCGGCATCCTGAGCCCCCAGGGAAGGCGGGAAATTGCCCCTGGGCACTGGGCGCTCAGGCTGGAGGTAGTGAGACCTCGAGACCCTGCAGTCGGGGAGGCGAGGGCAGAGGCGGCCAGACTGCAGCTCAGTGAGGGGCTTTGTCAGGAAAGGCCCCCAGAGGCTGCCTCACCAGCCCGGGGGAGGTTACTTCCAGCCCAGAGGCTCAACAGGGCCCTTCGTGGTGAAGATTAACCTTGTCCTCTGACAGAGGACCATCGAGACAGAGTCACTCAAACCTCTGCCAAGCTCTGCACCCAAGTGAAGCTGTTACCACAGATGCTGAGGCAGGCAGTGCTCATCTCAACTCTGTACAAGTGGTTTCTGTAGCCAGTTCTCCAAATTCTTAATGACAAACCACACTAAACGTGTTTTCAGTATCACCTATGCTCATAGCTATGTATAAAATAACTATCACCAGGAAAACTAGGTGGTGAACCCAGGAGGAGGAAATCCCCACGACGAGTCGAGAGAACACCAACGGACCGTTGGCTCTTCCCGGCTGAACCCAAGAGTGCTTGGCTGGGCTCACTTCCGTTCTAATTTCCAGATTTATTTTTACTTTCCCACCATTTCATTATGAAAATGTTCTAACATATTTAAAAAGTGGAAGAACAGTACAACGAGTGGTCAAGTTTTCTCCACGCGGAGCTCCAACAACTGCTAACATTTCGTTAGATTTGCTTTCTCACTCTCTCTGTAGATCAGACAGAGAGACAGATTTGTTTCTCCTCCGGAGCCACTTGAAGTGAGAGGCTCCTGCTGCCTCACGGAGTCCTCAGGCACACATTCCCTAGGCATAAGGGCCCCTCTGCAGACGCAGTACCATCATCGGCAGACAAGAACGATTTCAGAGCATCGCTGTCCAGGTTATGTTCAGGTAGCACAATCGTCCCGAAAACGTCTTTTCTATCCTGGCCACACACTGCGCCGAGTGACTCTCCTTCCCCGTCTTTGTCAGGAACAGCCTCGCACACCTTTTATGTGTGATCTTCACTTTTCGAGAGTCCGGGGCCATTGTCCTGCAGAATATCCCCTACCCCAGAGGCATCTGTTTCTAGGGCCATCATTAAATTCCCTACTATGCACCTCCATTCCCTGTAAACAGGAAGTTTCAGTCTCGAGGCGCGATCACCTGTCAAACGCTTCTCGGCAGCTTCTGGGTGAGGCTGCTGGTTCACCAGGGGCGCGAGCTCCTACACCTGGTCACTGACGGCGCGGCCGCGACCAGCACCACACCCCGAATCAGAAATGTCTGGAGGGACCGCCGGCAGCCGAGACACCTGGAGGTGTGAACGGCACAGGCGTGGGGCAAGAACAAGGTCAAATCATAACGGAACGTCTGATTCCAGACAGTCCCACCTGGGTAAGATGGTGACATCTCCCTAGCAAGTATCTGAAGCCAGAAACTACAACAGAAAATTCACGACCTGCCTTCGTTCACCCAGGCTGCTCTAACAACACACCACAGGCTGGGTAGGGGCTGGCGAACGACACAAGTTCATTTCTCACAGCTCTCAGTCTCAGTCTCAGGCTGGGAAGTTCATAGTCAAGGCCTGACAGGTTTGCCTGGTGAGGGCTTCCTGGTTCATAGACGGCGCCTTCTCACTGGGTCCACACACCGTGGAAGGAGCGAGGGAGCTCTCTGTAGTCCCTTTTTTGAGGGCACAAATCCCATTTATGAGACCCTCACGACCTCCTCACCGCCCAAAGCTCCCCCTCCTAGCACTATCTCCTCGCGGGTGACGATTCCAACTTGTGAATCTTGGGGAGACACAAACATTACAAAAGCCCATCATTTAATTTTTTTAAAGGCATTTTTGCTTCTACAAATTCTCAAGATAAAATGAAAAGAAAGAGGTCTGAGTCAATCCACACAGTTCTCCCAAAAAGGCAAGTGATCAATTGCCACCACTTTTTATCCAATACCCGCTGGGTGCCCCGGTCTGCACGACTGATTCTAAATCGCCATCCTCTCCTCTGCCACTCAGAGGTCAGAGTCAGTCCAGAGCTTAACACCAAGGCAGAGCTGACTGAATGACACCAGCTAATCCAGTAAGACAAGCCAAGACTCCTGCCCAAGACCTAATCCTTCCCCCAGGGAAACATGGAAGGGCCAGACACCTGGCAGCCCTTCCTTCCTGCTCTAAAGCCCCAGGGACACAGCCCCGCCAGGTGTGTGTCTCGGGCAACGCACGGTAATGTCAGCTGGGCACCGAGTCTGAGAACATGTTCCCAAGTAAAAATGAAAACAAGACTGCTGAGAAAAGTTCATGCTTAATCACCTCTGTGCTAAATTCTAAATGCAATGTTATTTCAGAGCTAGGTGGAAGTAATTCCTTAAAAATATATATATGAACAGTGACTAGCAACCAGGGTGATAAGTACTCAATATGTGTTTGATGAATCAATGAATTTTTAAAATTTATGAAAAGAACACACTCTATTTAGGAGAATTCTATTTAATCGGACGTCCTAACTATACAGTGGCTCCTTCGTGCTGACAGCAGAGTTTGCTTCAGTTAACTCAAAAAATGGTAAGTCACTCTAACAGGAAACCAAAAGGCTTTACAGAGAGTCAAATTATGGTGCCAATTCAACTGTGCATGGCAATTTCACCTTAATATTTAAATTCCTGAAGCACCATACTCAGAAAACAAGACATAACATACATAAATGCATCGCCTGAAGCAACATCATCTAGAATTTGACAAAGTTTGACTGTGAGTTTCAAGAAAAGGGCTGACGAGGTCAAGAAGTTCCTTCCCCTCTCCACTTACCTCCCATTTTGGTGACCAACTTAATGCAGAGAAATTCCTGTTTCAGGTTTACAGACATTGAAGCAATCCTGGTATCAATTCCCCCAAGACACCAACAGGCTGAAGTCTGCAGGGTGCACATATTGAAAATCACAGGAGCACTGGAGAGGCGGAAAGAGGTGCCCGTGAAGATGTCATCCTTTCCAAGACAGGCTCTGATTCTGCCTCCGGGCCCTTTTGCAAAAAGCCATTGCTACAAATTCACAGCCACCAGGAGGAAACACACAAAAGACCCCACTGCCCTCCTGGATTCCCAGAAGGCCTCAGAAGAACGAGACACGGAGCCTGAGTGCAATCCTGGACCCTCCTCCCTGCATTCAGTTTGACGTGTGTCACTTGTTTGACTGACGGAGGTCCCACAATGGGCACAAGGAGACCCGTCAGGTCAAGAGGGTGCTGCCCGGCTCATGGTCCACACATGGGGATGCGTCAGGTCGGGAGGGTGCTGCCCGGCTCACGGTCCACACACGGGCACCCGTCAGGTCAGGAGGGTGCTGCGCAGCTCTCAGTATCAGCCACATATGCACATTCTTCACTGAAGCCACTGCATGAAGCCACGCTGGAAGCACTTTCTGGCAGGTTTAGGAGGCTCGTGTCCAAGGTCATTAAACACATGGCAAGCTCACCTTAGAGGCATTTTACTTTGCTTATGACAGTGAAGCATTCTCATTGCACTGAATAGAGCATGCTTTCTTGTTCAGTGCCTCTTTGAGATAGGCATTTTGTGCCTGTCTTACAGATTACATCAAGGCCTTAATACATTTAGACCCTTGTCTCAGGTACACACAAAGCAGTGGCATCTCTGGAATGTGTTTTGGACCACGGGAGGAAACCAAATCGCAGCATTATCCATTGATGTTGCTTAAAGTGTATTTCCAAATGTGTCTCCCGAGCCCGGCCTGTGTTCACGGCTTCCGCTGACCACACGGCATCTGCTGGGCACTCTGTGCACTTTCTCCCACACTCGCCACGCCTGTGGTCCTGTGCCTGTCCTTCCACACATCCCCAGGCGGCTAAATCTCCCACACTCACCACGCCTGTGGGCCTGTGCCTGTCCCTCCAGGCCTCCGCACCTACCACGCGGCTAACGCACACCTCCCACAGGCGGCAAGTGCCTGAACATCCCCACGGCTGGAGGGGCTCCGAGTAGGTTCTACAGAACCCACAGACAGGCATGGCCACCCCGCCCACGGCCACCAGAGGCTTTGCTTTGTCTCTAGAGGTGCCTTCGATGAGGCGACATGGCAGATGACCCAGTATTAGGTAATTAAGACTCAGGAAATCACGGCGGTCCTACCTTTAGAACTCACCTCTCTCCCCAGCACTACATCGCGAAGGGTGGGTCGCCAGAGCTGCGGAAGAGATGCCCAAGGCTCCCTCCTGCCCTGACAGGCTGGGACACTGCTCCCCTCTGTTGGTTTCTCACCGCACCTCAATAAACTGAGCTCACAGCAAGAGGCAGGCATGGGCTGAGTAGAAACACACAGCAGACCCCGGGTGGACAGGACGGGGGACAAGGGTGCTCACGGAGATGATGGTGTGCCCCAGGAAGAAGGTGCATGCGGGGCAGTGGGGGCACGGTGGGAAGAGAGTGCACAGGCTCCGAGAACCTGGTGGCAGCAAGGCCGGTCAAGGCTGAACTCCAACAGAGGCAGCAGCAACGGTGTTGGGCAAGTCACAGAGAAAGCACCACGCAGAGGGGCTGCAAGAACCAGCAGCGACCCCAACCCAACATGCTCATCGGACTGGGCACACACACACGCTGTGGACACGTGTGAATATGTTCCAATTAACGTGATGTTACATCATATTCAACAATGTTAACCCCACGACTTCATTACATGGCATCTGGCACATTGAGACTTTTTATTCTGTCTCTCTTCCTATACAAAGAAGTGGAAAATAGGTCCAAGATCATTCACAACAAATTATGGCTAATTGAAAAAAAAAAAAAATTCCTACCCTCACCTTGGAGGATCTCAAGGCAACACCTCGTTCTTTGAGGTCATGGATTGGACGCTCTCCGGACCCCTAGGTGGATCTGAAACTGCAAGGAATCCCCAAATGGGCAGTTTTGGGGCCAGCACGGACGCCAGCCATACATCCAGGCAGGTCTTGGCAGGTTGCTCCGTGACCTCGGCTGGTTCACTAACCTTTTCTTGCACTCAGAACCCGCCAGGAACGAGGGCACCGGCCCGCACGTCTCTGCTCCCAAGGCTACATCCCCTATGTTCTGCTGCACTCTGGGTTCCATGCCTTAGATCCCAGGCACCTTAAAGTTGACGTTTCCCCACCAGCCCTCATGAAGATGATACTTAGATAACGTCCTTCCTCTCCCACCTGGTCAGTACCCAGGGAGAAAGGAACCCGGGTCTCAGTTTGATTTTCTGCCAGTCCATCAAAAAACAGCTGGCCAGCAGCACTGGTGCACAGCACTGCCAGGTTACCCGTGAGGAAAACAAAGCAAAACGAGATATACTTAGGTCATCTGCAGCAAGTGCTTCCACATCCCTGCTCCAACAAGGAAAGACAGGAGGCCGGGAGGGTGGCTCACACCTCTTGTCCTTCCTTGTTGGGTCAGGGGTACAGAAGCATTCTGGGAGACTGAGGCAGGACAAATGCTTGAATTTGAGACCAGCCTGGGCAACATAGCAAGACCCCGTCTCTAAAAAAAAAAAAAATACAAAAATTAGCCAGGTGTGGTATCATGCCTGTAGTCCCAGATACTCAGGGGGCTGAGGTGAGAGGATCACCTGAGTCCAGGAGGCGGAGGTTGCAGGGAGCCAAGATTGCATCACTTTACTCCAGCCTGGGCATCAGGGTGAGACCCTCTATCAAAAAAAAAAAAAAAGAAAGAAAGAAATACAGGAGACCACTAATAATTCCAAATATCTTCCAGATATGGTGAAGGAAATCATTTTTCTTCCTACACCCATTCTAAGGAAACGTTTCTATTTTTCTGCTATACAATTTGATAAGCTGCCATTTCAGATCCTGGCCTCTTTAAGCAGGACTTGCTGGAGTGCTAGCAAAGCAGCGCTCTGAAACCTCAGCATCCTCAGGCCCACCTGGAGGGCAGGTGAAGGATGCTGGGCCTCCACCTCCAAAAGTCACACGGGTGGGGCAGATCTGGGGTGAGGCAGGGTTTGTACTTCTAATGCATTGCAGTCTAGGGCCACACCACCCTAAACACGCCCATCTCATCTAATGCATACCAGAGGGAGAAGCCACGTGGGGCAGGTCACAGAGCAAGCGTCCAGGCACCAGGTCACCAGTTGTCTATTTAAATGCAAACCCGTCAAACAGCTTAAGTCAAACAGGTTCAGCCTCCTAACACATTGGTCAACACAGCTAGTGATAAATTCCACTGCTGTTAGACCTTCTGCTCACTGATGACCAGAGCAATGGCCTGAAGCATCAAAGCTGAAGGGTGTGTGCCACGGTCAGGGCTCTGCACACCCCCATCCCAGGCCATCTCACACGGGTGCCTTCACCGGCACCGGGGTCTCACAGACCAGCTCCACGCTCACACTTACTGGGACGCAACCACCCTTTCAGCCCTTCATGCGTCTGTACCCTATAGCAGTGTTCAAGGGAGGCTAATTTAAGAAAGAAATGTAATATGGACATCTGTGAACTCTTCCTCCATATCCACTGAGTGGCCATCCAGAAACAGAAATATTAAAAAGAAAAAGAAGATTTAAGAGTCAAACACAGGGCCGGGTGCAGTGGCCCATGCCTGTAATCTCAGCACTTTGGGAGGCCAAGGCGGGCGGATCACATGGGGCCAATAGTTTAAGACCAGCCGACCAGCATGGCAAAATCCTGTCTCTACTAAAAATACAAAAATCAGCCAGGCATAGTGGCACATGCCTGTAATCCCAGCTACTAGGGGGGCTGAGGCAAGAGAATTGCTCGAACTGAAAGGGAGAAGTTGCAGTGAGTGGAGGTTGCAGTGAGCCAAGATCATGACACTGCACTTCAATCTGGACGACAGAGCAAGACTCCGTCTCAAAAAAACAAAAACAGGCCAGGCACGGTGGCTCACGCCTGCAATCCCAGCACTTCAGGAGGCCAAGGCGGATGGATCACAGTGTCAGGAGATCGAGACCATCCTGGTAAACACTGTGAAACCCCGACTCTACTAAAAATACAAAAAATTTAGCAGGGCGTGGTGCGGGCACCTGTAGTCCCAGCTACTCGGGAGGCTGAGTCAGGAGAATGGCGTGAACCCGGGAGGCGGAGCTTTCAGTGAGCCTGGATCGCGCCACTGCACTCCAGCCTGGGTGACAGAGAGAGACTCCATCTCAAAACAACAACAACAACAACAACAACAAAAGCACAGAGACTCGTGGAACAAGCCCTTGCCCCACTCCATGTCAGCTGTGCTGTGCCACCCAGGAGCATGCCAAGCTCAAAGAGTCATCCACCTGCCTTGCGTAAATGATGTCACTACTCGAATCACAGGGACTGAGATTCCCTAGCCCTCGCCATGTGCATGTCACTCACAAGGAGGCATGAGGACCCCCGCAATTCACAGGGAATCCCTCTGGCCATCCGATGACCATCCATTCATAAATAAAAAGCATTAATTCCTGCTGGGTTGCAGAGGTGTACACATCAATACTTGTTACTGTTCACAAATGTTCCACTTGAGGATGGAGTGACGTTACGGAATTGGGAAGAACTTCACAGACATACGAGGGGTGCATTTAAGGAAAAAGTGTAAGGAAAAGGTGAGAAAATGGAATATGCTCACCTCTGTCTTTTCATCACCCTCTAAATCTTATGATTCCAGTTCTGTTCATTCTGCAGTGAAAAATAACAAGTGATTCACATTCAGACACAAGGTGGCTTAGGAAACTGTGGCTGTTTTACAAAGATGAAACAATTTAGAAGATCAGGATTCCATGAATCTACTTACTTAAAGAGATAAGAGACTGGGAGTTACACATCAGCTTACCAAGGCTGCCCCAAAGTCCAGGAGCCCCTTAGGAGAACAGAGAATGTGCAGCCTCCACAGACCAATGCAGGTGGCTGGGCCCAAGAGTGGGGACAGGGAGGCTGCAGGAGGCTTGCAGAGGGAGCTGTCCCGCCAGCCTCTCGCAGAAATTCCTAATTAAACCCTGACAGCAACTCTGTTTAGTGAATTGTCTCCTGGTTACTAAGAAGAGTGAAGCTGTTGAAAGCCTACAGCCAACCCTCTGGATAACAGTTGAGATGTATTTTAGAGAAGGAAATCATCCTATCACAATCCCAGACCTGCCAACAGCTGCAAGCACGTCCTGGGAGTGCGGCTTCTTGCTCTGTCAGCACCAGAGCCCACCGTAGAGCCACACGGGTTCTGTCCAACGTTCCCACTTCAGGGAGTCTGGGCAGGTGCAGCTGAAACACCCAGGGGACAACCCCCACCCCCACTTCTCAAAAGTACATGCAGAGGCAGACAGAATGAAACATGGCCCCCAAACCTCAGACGTACGGTTCAGCAACACGGCCCACCATATAGCCACATGGGCTCTGCTCGATGCCCCCAATTCACAGAGTCTAGGCAGGTCCAGCTGAAACAGCACCTGGGGGGCAACCTCCAACCCCACTTCTCAAAAGTACATGCAGAGGCAGACAGAATAAAACACGGCCCCCGAGCCTCCGACATAAAGTTTGGCACGGGCATCTGTGAAACAAGAACAAAAGTCGCATGGGAAATTGAGCACAAAAATGAAAAAAATAACAGAATTACAGTGAAGATGGATGAGATGGGGAGGATTGCGAGGAAGTTGAGAAAGGGACTGAGGACCTGAAGGGGCACATAAGGGCTGGACATTCCCGACAAAGTAACAAAAACACCTCTAGATGAGGTGGGACATCATCTTCATTATGGAAATAAAGGGGAAAAGCCTGAAAACATCAGTTTCCTACCAGGAAGCAAAAATCAAACTGGCTTCAGACTTCTCCTCTACAACACTGGATTCCAAAAGACGAGGATGTGGCATCCATGGGGTCTTGAGGGAGAGCTGGCACAAACGTCCCAGAGCTGCCATCTCCAGAAGCAGCTGAAACAGCCTCAGATCCAGCAAACTCTTGTCTTGAAAAATCTATCAGAGTACACCCCCTTATCAAAGGGTCGCGTGGCTGCAGGGCTTGTGGTGAAAGGCAATTTAGAAATCTTACTCCGTGCAGACCCTAAACTTGGGAGGCTGCTGGTCACACCCTGGGAGGACCTCAGCCAGCGGGAAGCCCTGTGCCTCCTCTCTGCTCCATCTCTAAAGCCAAGAAACATTTTATGCATAAAATTACGTTATTTCCAATTTGTTAAATTGTATATATTAAGTCCACAAAGAGACCAAGAAAATGTATAAAAACATTGATGACTTCATGGTGGTATTATAATTAATTTTTAAACAACACTTGTTGTCTAAATTTTCCAGACTGAAAAAATACTCTTTTTAGCAAGAAAGGTGCTTTTAAAGTCACCATAAAAAATTACATATCCATCCTACGAACGTGGTCTTAAAATAAAAAGTGAAGAGCAAAAACAGCAGAAGGAAGTGCATGAATATGTTGATAATGTTTATCTCTGAATGGGGAGGGGCTGTTTTGTCTTCCATTTCCCTGTGTTTGAAGTGTCACCTCTGTAATGTAATAATAGAGCAAACACAACACTTGAGGAAACACTGCTGCCCACTAGGACATAAACCAAGTCTCCTCCAAAATGCTGCGACCCCAACCTCTGATTTTTTCTTTTAAATCAGCTAGGTTTTCTCCCCTAAAAAGAAGCATATTGGATCATTACTCTTTAAAGTTAGGTGACTTAACAGGCATACAGACTTAAACACCTTCTGGAAAGGTGATGTGTCAAGTTTAACTAAGATTTGTTTTGTTCTGAAAAGAGCAGGGGCACGTTCCCAGGTGAGGGGACTCCAGGAAACACTGGCTGTGTCCGATGGGCCCTCACCTGGAGAAACAAGCGCTCGACGCCTCCGACCTCCACCCGGACTCAGCAGGAAAGGGGTGCAGAGCTGAAGACAGACTCGTCTATAAAAACCCCAAGGGCTGTTTCCAGGAGCTACTCACTGCCCGGTGCCGCCTCACCCTGCCCCCCTGTGCAGGTACCGGAGCTGCTGTCCAGCCTTCCCCAGGCTCTCCACGCCTCCTTCCACCCCACGCCAACCTGCACCACCCAACTCCCCACCGTCACTTACTGACCACCCGCCTTAACTCCCGCATAGCCTGGAAACTGCAAAGCTGCCTGGTAGCAAGAGGGGACGGGCAGTGACCGCACCAGCCAGGTGGCACCTGCTCCCACCAGACTGCAGGGTCACAGCGCCTGCCTCATGGAGCCGTTGTTATGCACAAGTACAGTGGGAAATCAATGCAGCTTTAGCTTTACTTTGGTGCTAAATTAACTTTATAACACTTGGTTATAACATACATTAATTTTTACAGCAATTACTAAAATAACAACTCATAATGCATTCATTTACCATATTCAGAAAAGCAACTGAAAAACCAAACACACAGCAGAATTTTATAGGACTGTAGTAGTTTTTGTTAGGCTATCAAATTATTTTAAGCTCAAAATTAAAGTAATTAAATCTGTGACTCTCAACTGGGGGAGGTGGGCACACACAGAGAGGGGAAGGTAAAATCCTTTTTTTCTTCCAAACCTCACACAGACCCACTCAGCTGGCAATTTCCATTGCTGGAATTATGTCCTGCTCCTTACGTTAAAAACAACTGCCTTCATGCCTATTAAAAATAATGTTTCTTCCTTTCCTGAGTGATTGTGAAAGGAGCCATGGTGGCAAGGTAGGCACGAACAGAGGGAAACTGAGTCCATGTCCACATTTGATGGTGGGCGAGAACAGAAGAAAATTGAGTCCACATCGACATTTGATGGTGGGTGAGAACAGAAGGTAACTAGGTCCACATCTATATTTGATGGTGGACAAAAACAGAGGGAAACTGAATCCGTGTCCACATTTGATGGTGGGCAAGAACAGAGGGAAAGTGTGTCCAAGTCCACATTTGATGGTTAGCCAGAACAGGGGGAAGCTGGGTCCACGTCTACATTGGATGGTGGGAGAGAACGGGGGAAACTGGGTCCACGTCCACATTTGATGATGGGCGAGAACACGGGGAAACTGGGTCAACGTCCACATTTGATGATGGGCGAGACCAGGGGGAAACTGAGTCCACATCCACATTTGATGGTGGGAGAGAACAGGGGAAAACTCGGTCCACGTCCACATTTGATGGTGGCTTTTAATGCACTGCAGCCTGTGTCCCCTTGACCTTCACGAATTTTCAGGTAGTAAGAAAGCATTTTTTCTTATTGGAAAGGAGAAAACTAAGTGGCTATAAAATAATATAATTTCCTTAAAGCAAAACAACAGAGAACCAACTTTGACTTTTTCCACATTACCCAGTAATTCTAAGATTCAGGGTTTTGTCATATTACAGCAAATACCGTTCATTAGGGGGAAATTGGAAGTCAGAACAGTGTGTGCTATTCAAATTCTCAATGAATAATTAACTCAAATGGGTTCAGAGTGCTATAAAATGAAATTAATTTGTTTTTAGTTTAACCCCAAATCCCCAATCCTTTGCCAAATGATCCTCTATGTATCCTACATAAAGGACAGGGTCTTTCTGGCAGAAAACCATTAAAAGTTTTATTTGCAGTAAGAGAAGCATACCTTCTTATTATCAAACAGGTGCATGGCCCCCTTGTGGGGGGGTCACCCGTCACCCGCATCCCCGTGTGTCACGGTGTTGCCGCACACCATTAACGCATCAAAACGGGAAAGGAAATGTAAGCAGTGTTTGCTGTCCAAAGTTCACGTCAACAACTCCTTATTATGAAGGCACTTCTGAGCCTTTCCTCCTGCCTCTGGGAGCTGCCAGCAACCCAGTTCCAGGAGAGAAAATAGCTCGACACCTCCTGCAGCCCATGGAGTCCTCTTGTTGGGACAAGGTCCCCCCAGGAGAGAGGAACCCCCAGCAGGGTCAACACTGGAGGTCCTGGGAGTGGGTGGTGCTGAGGAGGCCATGCGGGGAGGGCTGTTCCCTGTTCCCTTCCCCTCAGGAGACAGCTTGCCCAAGGTGACACAGCACCGGATGGGATTTCAGGGTCAGGGACCACGGAGCCTGGGGCTGTGGACCACACCAGCGCAAAGCCACTGCATGCCCCAGACTGGGGCTGTGGACCACACCAGCCCAGGGCCACTGCATGCCCCAGACCAACACAAGAAGAGTGCAGTCTAACAACATCTTCATCTACGGTAGGTGCCACGGTTATCGTTCCTAAGAGAGCCCATGGCCACTTCTACCAGGTGCCCTCCACTCTTCCCCTGCCCCAGCTGGTCCCCCTGTGACAGCCGTGTCTCTGAGAACGGGGTGTGGAGCCAGGGGGAAAACACAAAATAAACCACCTGCTACTAGAAACAGCCTCGCTGTCCTCAGGGAGCCGGTCCCGGGGCCAGCCTCTCTGTCCTCAAGGAGTCGATCCCGGGGCCAGCCTCGCTGGACTCAGGAAGTCGGTTCCAGGACCCCATGGACACCAAATCCAGGCACATTCAAGCCGCACAGGTGGACCTGCTGAATCTGCGTATACAAAGAGTCGGCCCTCCGACACGCGTTTCACATGGCAGGAACAATATTTTCTGCGTGTACAAAGAATCAGCCCTCCGACATGGGTTTCACGTAGCAGAACACTCTATTTTCTCCCTGAGTTTGGTTGAAAAAATCCACCTATAAGTTGACCCGCAAAGCTCAAGCTTGTGTTGGACAAGAGTCAACTGTATGCAATTGACACTGATTCCTACCAACAATATCCAGATCTTACCATGACCAGCACGATAAACAGAATGAGCAAAATTTAAAAACTAAAGCAGAGTTTTTTCCTGCGAGTTGGCCCACTGCATATCCCCTGTGGGAAAGACCACACTGGCTGCTGACCAAACTCCACCGGCCTCTTCCTCCGTCCTGAGGGCATCTTCCTCCATCCTGACAGCAGCCTGGGCTCACCTCAGTCCCAGGGCGGGGGAGGGGGACGCACTGTGCACCCTCCCAGCTCTCCTCCGCCCCTTCCCTCAGGCTGGCCCAAGAGCAGCCTGGACAGTCACGTGCTGGGGACACCGAGCTGCCCCTCCTCCACCCACAGCCTCAGGCCACCTGTCTCATCTGTGACTGAGAAATAGAGCTGCAGCTGGAGGCGGGAGGTGGGACACGCTGGGATCTACCCATGGCCAGGCCGAGCTGCTCGGATCACTCAAGCTTCACTTTCGTCACTCGCTCTACCAAATAGACTAGAATAAAATATGTCACGTCCTCCTTTCCACACACTCCCAAGCCTCCCATCCCACTTCCCGGCACTGACCCCGTAAGAACACTTTGTGCGTCTTTCCAGGTATTTTTATCCTCCTCAAGCACAGAACCACATTCAGAGTGAATTTTTCTTTTTTTTTTTTTTTTTTAACAGAAATGGCACCAGGGCAGATGATGATTTTTTTGTACCATTTCTTCACTTTCTTGGGCATTTTCCACACCAGGACAGATGGGCTCTGCTCTCTTTCCTCCCCACCCAAAGCTGCCTCACAGCAGCCACACACAGAACCGTAAACCCTCGCAAGACTGTGGGTGTCTCGGGGTGCCCCAAGTCCCCAAAGACCAAGGGTCACAGATCCACATTGTCCAGCAACACTTCCGACATGGCCTCGAGCCTGGGAACCCTGCTGGACAGCCCAGGCCAGCCCCAGAATAGAGGTGTGAGGGGTAACATCTGCACTTCTTAAAAAAAAAAAAAGGCAGATATTCAGTGCCACATTTAAAATGCTCATGGTGGCCAGGCACAGTGGCTCATGCCTGTAATGCCAGCACTTTGGGAGGCCAAGGTGGGCAGATCACTTGAGGTCAGGAGTTCAAGACCAGCCTGGCCAACACGGTGAGACCCCCGTCTCTACTAAAAATACAAAAATTAGCTGAGCATGGTGGCAGGCACCTGTAATCCCAGCTACTCAGGAGGCTGAGACACAAGATTCTCTTGAACCCTGGAAGCAGAGGTAGCAGTGAGCTGAGACCATGCCACTGCAATCCAGCCTGGGTGACAGAGCAAGAGTCTGTCTCAAAAATAAAAATAATAAATAATAACAAAAGAAAAATATATATATGCATTCCTAGTCCCTTGGAGCTGCAGCAACAAAGCTGGTGATATATTTTGGGTGTTTTTAATCAATGTTTTCCATGAGCTACACTGCAAGTCTCAACCTTGATCCTGCTACAGTAATCATCTATTACAAATTAAAACAAGAACCATAACTCTGTCTCCTACTAAAATATTCTAATTGAGACATGTTAACAGAATACATTTCTTTGGGTGAGAAAGTATCCACCAGGGTGGGGAACAGACGGCCCACCGATTGTGCTGTGGCCCTAACCACCAAGGACTCACGAATCATCCACAGCCAGGCTGGAAACTCAAAAAGAACACTAAATTGCTCTTTGACATTAATTCTTAAGGCTTGAGAAACCAAAGTTCTCTTTGTAACAGACTTGAAAAAGGATGAAGTCAGAAGTGGCTCAGCAGAGATGCACCAACTCTCACCTGGGAAAGACACCGCTTGCTAATCACGTCTGGATTAACGGATGCACTAAAAGCATCTTTTCCAACAGGGACACAGACTGCAAACAGGAATGCTGCGCACACCTTCTCCAGATTACCCAGTCCTGACCCATCCACTCCTTAGACGGTCCCCAGCCAAGTCCAATAAGGAAATGAACCCACAGCAGACGCAGGTGCAGGCAGTGAGGGCAGTGGCGTCAGGGAATTCCGCTCCATAAACCTTGGCAGCTCGCAGGGAGGCGCATCTCTCCTCATCAGGCACTAGTGTGGCTTTCATTCTTCACAGCTGCTATCTGATCTCTCGCTAATCAGTGTTTTCCTGACAACAAAGTCAAGGTTTCCCTGAAGAGCCTGCCAGATGAAAGAAACGGAGAAAAGACAGAAAAGCCAGCTGTATCCAGCTGGACAGGTGAAGTCATTTAAGTGCAGGATGATCTGGCCACTCCAAATACGCAGGGCTTCCCAATTTTGTTAAAATGAAACCCAGCCTTTGAAAAGGCCCAGACTTCCCACAATGCGTGGTATTTATGGTGTGGAGGGCACTGTAGAGAAGTTATCAGAAAGTTCACAACAGCAAGATCCACGGAGGCTCTGCCATGTGCCAGGCACGAGACAACTGTTTACATAAAACACCTCATTTCATGCTACAGAGAGTCCACAGACTGCTTCACATTTCACCCTACACAGAGTCCACAGACTGCTCCACATTTCACCCTACACAGACTCCACAGACTGCTCCACATTTCACCCTACACAGACTCCACAGACTACTCCACATTTCACCCTACACAGACTCCACAGACTGCTCCACATTTCACCCTACACAGACTCCACAGACTGCTCCACATTTCACCCTACACAGACTCCACAGACTGCTTCACATTTCACCCTACACAGAGTCCACAGACTGCTCCACATTTCACCCTACACAGACTCCACAGACTGCTTCACATTTCACCCTACACAGACTCCACAGACTGCTCCACATTTCACCCTACACAGAGTCCACAAACTGCTTCACATTTCACCCTACAGAGTCCATAGACTGCTTCACAGAACACTACCAAAGGGCATCATCAAATGATCCCCAAGATGAAAGTAAGAAAGCCAACCTCCTCCCTCTCCCTTATCTCCCTGTCCTCATTTCTAGAAAACCAAGGAAATATGAAGGGCCAGTGATGCCCCACTGAAGAACGCTCTCCTGGTGGTTACGCTCTGTACATAGGGAACACAACACTGCTCCGTGCTGCGCGAGGCTACTATTCTATACTACACTAGTACGATCTGTTTGTTCTATTCTATACTATTCCATTCTCTACGATAGAATACAACAGTTTCATTCTATACTATATAATACTGTACTATCTGTTCTATTCTATACTATTTTCTTCTATACGGAAAGGAGTTAGCCAGCTTGCTTTAGGCAGACAGTAAGGAAAGGGTCTCAGAGAGCCTCCAGCCTCCAGTTTTGTGCAGATAGGGGGCTTGCCTAAACATGCTCACAGCAGACTAAGGGCCCCCATGCGCACGGGGGAATGGGGTGCAGCCACCAGAAAATCGCTCCTTACACAGACAGGGAGCCCAGCCCCATCAGCTTCTATATAAAAGCACTTGTAGTCAACTGGGAAGGGGGCAACAAGCAACCTGCTCTCAGCACCCCTGTTTTCGCCGAGAGCTTTCCTTTTAGCTTAATAAGTTCCACTGCACTCACTCTTCGATGTCCACGTGCCTGTTTCTTCCTGGTCATGAGACAAGAACCTGGACTCAGCTGAGCTAAAGAGCAAAACTCCTGCATCAGTGCTACAGAACACTATCCTCTCTGTTCTGTGCCATGCGACTCTACTATTCCACACCACACTATGTAATATTAATACTATGCTGTGTGTTCTAATCTAGACTATATTATGCTATGCAATACTACGCCATTAGTTCAACTGTATACTCTGCAATACTATCCTACTTGTTCTATTCTAGACCATGCAATACTATTTGTCCTATTGTATACTATACTACATAATGTTACAATGTTTCTTCTGTTCTATGCTACCCTATATAACATTATACTATTTGTTCTATTCTGCGCTACTCTGTATAATTCTATTCAGTTGGTTCCATTCTATACAATAATCTTGCATCACTTTACCATCCTCCACGATAGAAGAGTAGAGCCAGTTATACTTTCATAATCTCTTTCCCAAGCTCTTACCCCGTAAGAAATGTGATGTTTTACTATGCCTCACATAAATGCACATTTCATGATAATCAATGCCATTTCCTATGGTTATAGAATTCTGTCTCTATGATTCTATTGATACGGCTTCTTTGGGCTTTTCTGTAAGTCCTTTGCAGTGTCTGGTTTCCTAGTGAAAAGATGACTAAGGTCCCGATAAGATCCTATGAAACCAGTATCCACACAGGCTCACCTGTGTGCACACTCCTGGACTCCGTGTTGAAGGAGTGACAGGAAGACAGATGGCTGTCGGTGGATGGAAGGCAACAAGGACAGAGTAGATTCCAGAACTGAGACAAGTATCAAGGCTCTGGCACAGCTGAGGGTCGATCCCAATTCTAGCCTCTCGCAGAAAGGCAGAGGAGACTTAGCATGAAGAGCATGGAACTTTGCTTTAATAAAGCAAATGCTTACCATCCACTGTGAGGAACTCAAGAAGAAATGGCAGTAGGCTCTACTAATAACTACTGCTGTGAAAAATGGAAGGGAGAGGGTACATTTTCACCTGGGCTGTGTGGAAAGTTGGCTGGAACTGCCGCTGGACCTGATACTGGACCTGACACTGGACCTGCGGCTGGACCTGCCCCTGGACCTGACGCTGGACCTGATGCTGGACCTGACGCTAGACCTGACGCTGGACCTGCCCCTGGACCTGCCACTCGGTCTGCTACTGTACTGCTAACAAATGCTGCAGATTTTTATGGAGAGAAAAGTACAATGCGTCTGAGAGCAGCTGTCCCAGCTCTGGATGAAGCCAGCAGAACAAGGAAGCAGCAGAGAGGCTGGTATCATTCAGTGGGCAGAGTCAATGACCGTCCTCCAAGTCCAGAAAAGCTCAACCTGCATGTCTGCAACTAGAAATACCAATCATAAGCCAGACCTCCTGGCAAATACCATTGACCCGCTGTAATTCTGTGTGGTGTATTATGCCCCATGTACAGGAAGTCACTCACAGAGCCTTTAACAAGGAAGTATTAACATGACTTTTAATGCAATATAACAGCTTTGCACCCATTTAACATATATTTAACCCCAGTGGTATATGTAAATATATATTTTATACAACATCAGGCATGTTTACCTAATGGCTCGAACTTTCACAATGTCTCTCTCCCTGAGAGGACAGCGGAGGATCCCATGCACTGTCTCCAGGAAGATGGCCCTCCCAGAGAGGACTCACAAATCAAATGTGCACATGCATGCATGCACAGACACATATCACACACACACACACACACACGCACACGCACACCTACATGCAATACATACATTCACACATGCACACACATTCACATAATCACATAATACTAACACATAACACATGCATGCACATACACACAACATTCAAACACACATACATATACATACACATTCATGCATATACATTCTGACACACACATACATATGTAAATGCATGGACATAACATGCACAAATAGACATGTATAACTATACACACACGAGCATCCATGTATGCATATTTCCACATATGTGCACTGTCATGCCTAAACATGTAACACATGCACACACATACATGCAACACAGATACACATGCACGCATATACACATGCATGCACGTGTACATTACACACAAAGGCACACATACATGCACAACACATATACATGCAATACACATTTTCATACACATAAATGCAAACACACATACATATAAACACCCCTCAAGGACTCCATTATTCAATTCTAAACAAAGTGGTTTATCACCCAAATGTACCTTCTCGTAATTAATAAGCTCTACTGCACATTTCTTGATTTCAAATAATGAGGTCTCACACACGGCACACACACATTTATACTCAAATACATGTGAACATACAAATAGAAATAGGCACACGTGCACGAAGACCCTCTTCTGTAAAGGTTTTCTCAAACTTTAACTGAACGAATTCTGCTAATTATAGTCAGTCAGCAAAGATACATATTTGACGTCGGAATGAATATACTCGTTCTTTTCGTTACTCCTGGCAACAGCAAGAATGTAAAACAGAGTTGTGTGATACGATGCCACTTATTCAATCCCACTTCCTGGGATCTGACCCACTTGTAATAGCATTTCTGTCTGAGTGATTTCCTTCTGACGAAAATCATGAGATAATTCCTTCCCCTCCTGCTTTCTCTTTCCCAGGCCTTTTCACTGCCCTTTCATCATCTCGGAAACTAAATCATAGTTGTCAAAATGGAAGGTAAAGAAACAGCCTTAGGAGAGAATCTCACAGTGGAATGGACCCAAGAGAGGAAAAAATATTCTTTTTGAAAATGTACAAAAGGAAAAGTCAAGAGGCCTGGGTTCCCTCTCACGACAGAAACAGATGTCGGCAAACAGATGTCAGGTCGCTCAGCACAGTTCAGCTCTGTGGATGAAACGGAGATTCTAGTCCTTGTCCCTGTTTCAAGCTCTGTGTATGAAACAGATTCTAGCCCTTGTCCCTGTTTCATGATGTTGCAGTGAAGGAAACAAAACAGACAAAGGGCACAGGCTGGAGAAAAGGATTTTAAAAGGATGACTTTTAAAATGTGCGCCTGCTTTTCAAGGGCACAATGAGGACACTTTCAAGTACATTAAAGCTGATTTATAAGAGACGGGTATAAAGACTCTACAAGGTCATTAGACTTTAGACTTACAAAGAAAACAAATCACATTCTCCTAGCATCACCAGTCAGGTGTTCCACAAATACTAAGAATAGCCACCGCAACGCGATCCACTATGAGGAGTCAAAACATAAACCATGTAGCGTGGCCGAGAGCTCCTATAACCTGATTTCTAGGAATCTAATTTTAAACATCCTCACTAGCTAGCACATCACAAAAATACAGAGCTCCAAATGCCGTAACACAAGGGCTAAGAACACCTAAGCCAAAAATATACGAGGCATTTCAGGCAAAAATCCCAGAATCAGAAGAACACAAGTTTTCTAAGTTCTTCAAAAGCTGGTGTTGGTTGAGGCTCTTCTGCAGACTTCAACAAAAGACACGCTAGAATTAGCCATTGACGGTAACCCTGAGTCAACACGCACAGTGTTCGGAAAAGCACAAGGCCTGCTCCGGGCTTGAGACCCCTGGGAACTTTCTCTGGGCCACATCGAGTGGATGACTTTAAGAACTCAAAATAACCAACAATCAGTCCATGAACAGAGAAAGAAGACTGCAGCCTCCCTGGGGACGTGGCTCCATGCCTGCCCCCTTTCTTCCAGGTACCTTTGCCCTTCCTGGCTCCCTCCTCCACCTGGAGACGCTCTGGGTTCAGGCTCTTCTCCAGCTGTGTCTTGGTCCACGGCTGGCTGCCTGTGTGAAGCACCAGGGCTTGAAGGATCATATCCACCTGCTCCCTGCACTTCCCACACACTTCCGCGAGACCCCCAGGCTCTGGCTGCTCTCAGGGATCAGGGCCGCCAGGCTCCCCTCGCAGGCTCCAACTGGAGTCCTGCACCCTGGTTTTCAGCAACGCTTGGGACTTTCTCCTGGAAACTCTCAGCTCTGGGCTTTAGTGAACTGCGCCATCCAGCTCTTCTCTGGACTCTAAGCAGGACCTTTTCTGGGTCTTCCAACCCTTCCTCCATTTCCAAATGTGGGCTTTCCTTTGGCCTCCTCTCTCGAGACATGCGCGCCTCACACTCTGGCTACTTGACCTGCACTTCTACGTAAGAGGCTCCCAAATGCACCCTGCTCCAGATTTTCCCCAAACCTCCTCCTGTATTTCCAAACTCGCAGCTTGCAGTGGTGTCTCTAAGTATCTCCGAGTCAGGTCCACACTTGCTTCTCCTCCTGATTTCCAGCAAAGCGCAACGCCGACCTCCGGGTGCAGACTCGCAGCTTCATCCGCCCTCCTGCACTCCCTCTTCCCCTCCTGACCCAGGCACCGAATCGCTCAGCTCACTGGCTGCCTTCTCGCTTTCTCTCACCACGGGGAGTGCCCTGCATGAGCCTGCTCTGTCCCTCCGGCTCCACGGCATGCCGCACATCAGAGGCACGATTCTCTCCGAAACCCTCAGTGGCTCCCTAGTATCCGACAGGTAAGGACTTCCACATTCTGGCCTCCATCTAACTTTCTGGTCTCAGATATGCACATGCTTATTTTATCTATGCAAAGAGAGTACAGGCCTCACACCTGCTCTCATTCCTGGGCTCCTAGCTCCTCCTGAAGGTGCTGTATGAGCTACCTATGCACTTTCCAAACACTAACTGAATATGCGCTTGGAGAACACTTACTTGATAATTTTGTGGCATTGCCGGATGACGTGGACAAAGTGAGAACTACGCAGGTGTGTGGATGCTGCCTTGTCCAGACCTCACTTACCCAGACACTCCCAGATGCTCAAGGTGACCAGCCCTATTGGAGCACAGACAGGCGCAGGCTGCACTCCCACAACTGGGCCCCGCGAGCTGAACTATAATCATGAAGCAGCTGTTTGCTCCTAAATCTGTTTATGCCGCTGTACTTGTTACACATTACTGAAACCAATAAAGTACGACTCCAAAGAGACAATAATTGTATGAAAACTAAGTTGGATGCCTTTCAAAGACTTAATATAGGGGAATTTTTTTTTTCATTTTAATCTTTTCTAAATTGCTATCAAATTAGGTATGGGCAAAAAATATACACAATGTTTGAGGAAATAATTTTTAAAGGTTTCAAATCTAACATATCGTGTTTCTCTTGTGTTGCCTATTCTCTTCTAGAAGAATCAAAACTATGGCAGGCCTGCGATGGCTGTGGTTGAGGAAAGAGGCCACACCCACAGCCAGTAGAATCACACTCAGCAGCAGCCTAGCCCCGCGTGGAAGAGGCGTGAACACTCTCGGGAGAGGTGGATGTGCACTAACCGTTCGCAGCTCTGATCTCTTTGATTAACCGAATATGGTGATTGGTTTTATCTGAACGTCAGACAAAAGGGTGTCTACACCCAGGAAAGACTCTAAACACTCTGGACCCTGCTGGGGCAGATGGTGACCGTGACCCAGTGATACCATTCTCCAGTGGGCAGCCAGCCCAGTCTCTTAATCGTAAAGGACATTCATAGCAACACTACGAAAAAGAAACACGACTGTTCTGACCCTGAAAAGTGAAATTTAAAACATTAAATATACAGGTTCTAACTAAGAGGCAGACGGACCGGGCGCGGTGGCTCACGCCTGTAATCCCAACCCCTTGGAAGGCCGAGGTGAGTGGATCACTTGAGGTCAGGAGTTCGAGACCAGCCTGGCCAACATGGTGAAACCCCATCTCTACTAAAAATGCAAAAATTACCCGGATGTGATGGTGGGCACCTGTAATCCCAGCTACTTAGGAGGCTGAGGCAGGAGAATCGCTTGAACCCGGGAAGTAGAGGTTGCAGTGAGCCAAAATCGCACCACCGCACTCCAGCCTGAGCAACTCCTTCTCAAAAAAAGTAAAATAAAATAAAATAAAATAAAAGGCAGACAAAGAAAAGGAGATTTCCTTTGATCTTAAAAACAGAAGTATTTGATTCACAGCCTGGATAATTGAAGATCTGCATAGAAATCACCTAGGGCCTCGCCCTCCCTCACAACAGACTGGGATAGAGGGAAGGAGGGCAGGAGGTGGGCCCCTTGTCCACGAGAGGCTCCTCCCGCCCCATCCCCTTCCGCAGGAGGGCAGGCCCGTTCTCCCCAGGTAAGACCCCGGCATCTCTACAGGAACACCCACCTCCCTTCCCTGCAATCCACTCCAGCTGCTCACGGCCAGTCAAGGGGGGCGCTCTTCAGAGAGGAGCAAACGGTTTCGGGGAGAGCCTGAACTCCAACGTCCCAGGTGTGGACGTTGTGCCAGGGAGCACAGAGGAAGGATGCAGGTTCTGAGAAGGAGGAGGCGCAGGAGAACGAGAGAGAAAAGAGAGACAAGAGAGGCAGACCGCCCAGCGGCGGGCTGAGCGCAGGACCTGGCTGAGGCCTCCTGGGGAGGGGCAGAGGCAAACATGCTGCTGATTCTAGGCTACTCGGGAAGTTACAAGCTCGGAAGGGGCTGCAAGGCAGGACTCGCTGAGGAGCAGTCATGTGGATGCCCCGCCTCTCACACGGTACACACTGACAACATGCAACTCACAAACAACACAACACGCATGTACAATGCGCGTATACAACACTGACAACACACAATGCACACAAACACACACAACCTATACAACACATACCCAATACATGCAACTCACAACACAATATGCATTTATAACACACTCATACGACACATAACCAATACATGCAACTCACAACACAACATGTACGTACAACACACTCATACACACATACAGCACACGTAACTCACAACACAACACGCACGTACAATGCACTCATACAGCACACACAACACACAACTCACAAACAACATGCACATGCAACACACTCATACAACACACAACACTCATACAACACACAACACACATAACTCACAACACAACATGCACACACAACACTCACACAACATAGACACAATACATGCAACTCACCACATACACATACAATACACTCATACAGCTCACGTACAACACATGCAACTCACGTTCAACACAACATGCACCTACAACACATGCAACTCAACGCAACATTCACGTACTCACAACACAACATACACATACAATACACTCATACAACACATACAAGAAATGGAACTCACGCACAACACAACATGCACGTACAACACACTCACACAACATATAACACATACAACATACAAAATACATACAACTCAACACAAATACATGTACAATGCACTCACAACACACAACACTTACACAACACACAACACATGCAACTCACAAACACACGTACAACACACTCATACAACACACAACACTCACACAACATACACACAATACATGCAACTCATATACAACATACACATATGCACAACACACAACATTCATACAATACACAACACTCATACAACATACAAAACATACAACTCACAAATACACGTACAACACACTCATACAACACACAACACTCAAATATACAATAAATGCAACTCAACACAATATGCACATACAACACACATACAACCCATGCAACTCACACACAACACAACACACTCATACAACGCATTCATACAACACACACTGTACACATTCTAAGTATGAAATGGAAAACAGCACACGCACGGTTTCTAAAGTATGATGAAAGTTTTCTCAAGAAGGTCATCCAACATCCAAACTGGCGCCATGTCCTCATTTTCAGCTGCTGTTCAGATTCAAGCATTTTTATCATCTGCTCTATGAATTATAATAATACAGCATGAACCCATTTTTCATTTTACACCCACTTTGGTGTGGGGTGCTCCAAAACAGGGGCCAGGAGCCTCAGAGTCGTCCCTCAGAACAAAACACAACCCACACTCAGAGGCCAGGAAGGGAACTCGGGGGGCGACACACACTCTCTCATCTGCAGAGCTCTGCTTCAATTACCTCACACTTAACCAGGGCTGGAACGGGGTTGCTGAGGGTACAGACACGGCAAACTGAGAAGAAACTGGCAGGTGGAGAAAGACCGGCCAAAACCCAAGGAAAAATGCTGAACATTTTCCACAAATAGTTCACACGACAGATGATACTCGGGCTACTGAAAGTTTATTGAGAGGGGTCTTGCTCCAAAGAAAAAGTTCTCTCCCAAGGTTATCGAAGATTCACAGCAGACACCTGCCCCCAACACACCATCTGCCGAGGGCCTATGAGTCAAAAAGAAGGTAAGACAGAAGTAAGGGTGCAGGGGAAGGAGAGCCGGAGGGGACCGAGAACTCGGAACCAAGTGAAGTGATGGGCGGACACTGAATGCCTGACTCCAGGGTTATCACCTCAGAAAACAAGTCTGTTTAAGTCCGTAGTAACAGTATTAGTGCTTTCACTGAACCTGCACTCAACGCTGGAGAACCTCCCTGTGTTATGAAGACGATCTGAAAAATAACATTAATTCACAAGGTAGGGTGACGATTCAGCCACAGAAAATAAAACTGATATAATCCACTGCAAGTCACACTGTGTCTTTCTTTAAGACTGGTTTATGATGCAGAAAAGAGGCAGCTTGAGATCTAAAATACTGAAACTGGCAGACACCTTGTTTCCCTGAATTCTCACAACCGTGGCACCAGCTAGGGTAAGACAGAGTGGCTTTCAGAGCTTCCAGAACAGCAGAACAGATCAATCATAAATGTGCAAAGGTGATCTGAAGACAGAATTAATATTCCACGTTTTGGCTTAAACTAGTCATGTAATTTCCAATAAGTGGGAAACATCCACACCAATTTTTATAAGAAAGTTCAATGTGAACACATAGTACAGAACACTATCTTTGTTTTGGAATTTATTTATTTAATATGACAATTTCAATTGTCTTTAGGGATTCCTGATATTGAATGCTCATCTTTATTAATGATGAGCTACCCATTTTCTGACTGAGGAAATGGAAAGTTGTCACTGCCTAACAGCAATACTCAACACAGCCTGTATGAAAGGGAAAGCTATACCTGTGTGCACACACATGCATACACATGCATACACATACCTACACATGTACACGCACACACATACACGTGTATGCACGTACACGCACATGTACACATGTGTGCATACATACATATACATGCGCACATATGCACATGCATGCATACACGCGCATATACGCACACACATATACACGCGTACACATGTACACACATTGATGCATATACACGTGCACATGGACATGCATACACGCACATACACACGCATACACACGTGCACACACATGCACGTGTACATGCATACGTAAGTATCATCTCAGGTATGTGGATTCAAAATTCTGATGCAAACAAGAATAATCACAAAACAAGGTAGGGTGTCAACAAGTGAGAATTGAGATGGAAGTCCTGGAATGTTCCAGAGAGGATATGAGGGAGGTCTGCACATCACATGAACATCTTACCCATTTTAAACGTGACCATTCCTGCCAACGTCGGCCTGGATTAAGATGATTTCATTTACATAACGAACAGAAAATATAATACTTGTTCTAATGAGGTTCTCTAATCATTAGATTATTTTCATAATTATAAGTAATCACTAAATAACTTCCTTTCAAGGGTCTAAAAATAAAAATAAGATAACAAAGTCACAGTCCTGACAGTTTTATCATGCAAATCACAGCTGTGAAAATAAAGCATGGTTTTGAGACTATGCCCTCCTCAAATACCCTTCATGGAATTTTGTACCAGTAATGGCTGGTAATTAATTGTTATACCAGGTGGAAAAGTATATCATTTGTATCATTTGGGGTATACGAAGTAACCATGTAAAGAGAAATGACCATACACACCTGAAACTAGGTCTCATTTCACAACTGTTTCCTACTTTAGATTTGCTTAATTTACTTCATGAGGTGCCTTGAGGAGAGAAAGCAGAGCTGGGATCCGCTCCGAGGCTGCTTCGGGAAGAGCTGGGTGGGCACCAAGACCCTCAGACCGAGGGCCGAGCTGCGTGGCTATGACCCCATCACTGTGGCTCCCCAAGCGTGTGTCCTTGTGTGTCACGCAAACCTCTGCCACACAGGTGACACACGCCACACACCTGACACAGGCTCAGCACACAGGGAGCGATCAGTAAGTGGTGACTAGAGAGAAGCGACGGCCTTCAGCGTGGACGGAGAAAACAGGTCACAGACTCACAGAGGAAACGCCGCAGATCCACAGACGGAGAAAACACCACAGACTCATGGATGGAGGAAACAGATCACAGACCCACAGAGGGAAGAAAAGCGCCACAGACGCACGGAGGGGGGAAAAGCGCCACAGACGCACACATGGAGAAAACGCCACAGACGCACGGACGGAAGAAATGTCACAGACGCATGGACAGAGGAAACGGCACTGACGCACGGACGGAAGAAACGCGCCACAGAGGCACGCATGGAGAAAACAGGCCAGAGAGGCACGAAGGGAGGAAACACCACAGACGCACGAAGGGAGGAAACACCACAGATGCACGAAGGGAGGAAACACCACAGACGCACGAAGAGAGGAAACGCGCCACTGAGGCACGCATGGAGAAAACAGGCCGCAGACACACGAATGGAGGAAATGTGCCACTGCGGCACGCACGGAGAAAACAGGACACAGACGCACGAAGGGAGGAAACGCCACAGACGCACGAAGGGAGGAAACAAGGCAGAGAGAGCACACACCAGTGTGGAAGATGGGACAGGAATGTCCCGGCCATGAACCGTCCACTCCCACTAGGGACTTCCCACCCCAGAGCGCTCAGGATGGCTGTGGAGCTCTTGCCACCCACCCCAGAGGTGAAGCTGGGGAGCCAGAGATGAGCAGGTTCACGTCCATCAAATGCGGCTGCAATCCCTGTAGTAACTGGAGGTCATCATTAAACAGAACGGCATTTCACTTGGAATAAAAGCACTCTGCATAAAAGAACTAAAGATGGTCTGGAGACGGCTTAGAAACCATCACAATCATTCTTCCTAGTGACAGCGAAGCTTTAAGAGTGGTCACTTTTCCTGTAGAAACGTCACAGAGGTGATTCCTGGAACTCGTTTAGAATATTTCTTTCCCAGAAACCACACAACCAAGAATTTAATAATGCCGTCTCTTGACCAGAAAGATTAAGATTTCTGATGAAACAAAACCCTGGCCAGCCTCCTGATTCTAGAAGATGCTATACAGAAAAGCTAATTCAAAGGGGTTGCATTTCTTTTGTCGTCCATGACACACATAAAAAAAATTTTAAATATACAAAAAATGTAGGAATTGTACAGTGAGTACCCATGTATCTACCCCCTGGATCACCGATTAGATTTTAAATGTAAAGTTCTAAATGTTCCCAGCTAAGGAAATGTGCAGTGTAAGCCTCTACCTGGTTAGAACCAAGGGGAATGGAATGAGCTTTCCCTGGCCTTGCTGCTCAGCTGGGAGGGGCTGCCACAGCTCAGCCACCCCACCCCAGAGCACCCAGGATGGCTGTGGAGTTCCTGCCACCCACCCCAGAGGTGAGGCTGGATCCCCAATCGTGGTGTTAAGAGTGAGCCAGCCGGGCGCGGTGGCTCAAGCCTATAATTCCAGCACTTTGGGAGGCCGAGACGGGCGGATCATGAGGTCAAGAGATCGAGATCATCCTGGCTAACACGGTGAAACTCCTTCTCTACTAAAAAAAATACAAAAAACTAGCCAGGCGAGGTGGCAGGTGCCTGTAGTCCCAGCTACTTGGGAGACTGAGGCAGGAGAATGGCGTAAACCCGGGAGGCAGAGCTTGCAGTGAGCTGAGATCTGTCCACCGCACTCCAGCCTGGGTGACAGAGCGAGATTCCGTCTCAAAAAACAAACAAACTAAAAAAAAAAAAAAAAAGAGTGAGCCAGCCTTTAGAGGCCATGTGGTCTGTACTTGAATAGAAAATGTTCCCAAGATTCCAATGCCTGCGATGAATTCCTAACCATTGGAAACCCAGGCTCCTCGTCTATATAAAGAGAACAATGCTCTCTCCTGGGAAAGCATTTCAGAAGGACGAAAAAGGATCCACATGAGAGCAGGTGAAAACTACAAGGCACCCTGCAATTATAAGATTTTTCTATATCTTTGTTTCAAGGAATGTCAGCATTCTAAATATTTCACTTCATCCCACATCACCTTTCAGGAGCAAATCATAACGATTAAAACCATCAGCAGAATCCCTACCAGCTCAGTCCCCGCGTGCTTCTTCTCCCTGCATGAGAATTCTTGCAGAACGATGGGACCATCCAAGAATGGCTCCCTGCCATCATGTGCCCATACTCCTTCCCCAGGGAGCTATTCCTGTACTCATGGGGCATGGGAAACCTGTATAACGCCACCAGAAAGTCCTTGTTTGATTTACACACTTTCCAGAAGGGCTGATTTTATCCAGAATCCGAACCATGTTAAACACTAAACCTATGAAATCATCAAGAAACCAAGGAAATGTAAGGCCATATCCTGCCTTGGGTGCATGGCTACTAGGGGAGAAATAGAAAGTGAGACATGAAAGGAAACTTTTAAGATATTCAGGACATCACTGGGTGATTCCAGGAATCCATTACAGATCATTGCTGTTCCTAAAAACAGGAAAGAAATTCTAAAATTCCAACAGGCATGGTGAGTCCCTTACTTGCATGAAATCAGAATAATAATCCATCGCTATCTTTAAAAGACAAAAGAATAACTCTATTTCCTCTTCATATTAATTTGTGTACAAATAACTTAAGTGAGAAAATCTTAATGTCTGGACTGTGATATCAATAGCAAAATAACCCCAAGCTTCCCAATGAAAAGATATAGACGGGCTGAGTGGATTTAAAAGAAGAAAAACCAACTACATGCTGCCTACAAAAAACTCACTTCAGCCGTAAAGACACACATAGACTAAATGTGAAGGGATGGAAAAACATGTTCCACATTAATGGAACTCAAAAGTGAGCAAGAGCAGCTATATTTATTTCAGACCAATCGCAATTTAAGTCAAAAACTGTAAAAAGGAGACAAAAAGGTAATTATGTAATAAAGAGATCAACATAGCAAGAGGATATAAAAATTACGAGTATATGTGCACCCAACAGCAAAACACCCAGATATATAAAGCAAATATAGTAGATCTAAATAGAGAGTGAGGTCGGGCACGGTGCCTCACACCTGTAATCCCAGCACTTTGGGGGGTGGAGGCAGGTGGATCACCTGAGGTCAGGAGTTCAAGACCAGCCTGGCCAACATGGTGAAACCCTGTCTCTACTAATACAAAAAATTAGCCCAGCATGGTGGCACATGCCTATAATCCCAGCTACTCGGGTGGCTGAGGCAGGAGAATCACTTGAACTCAGGAGGTGGAGGTTGCAACGAGTTGAGATTTCACCTCTGCACTCCAGCCTAGGCAACAAGAGCAAAACTCCATGTCAAATATATATATATACGTACATATATATATACACGTACATATATATATATATATATATATAGAGAGAGAGAGAGAGAGAGAGAGAGAGAGACCAACACAACAATAGTAGGGGCTTCAAAACCCCACTGTCAGCACTGGAGATCATCTAGACCAAAAATAACAACAAATTATCAAGTTGAAAGTACAGTGTTGCCGGGCGTGGTGGCTCACGCCTGTAATCCCAGCACTTTGGGAGGCCGAGGCGGGCGGATCACAAGGTCAGGAGATCGAGACCATGGTGAAACCCCGTCTCTACTAAAAATTACAAAAAATTAGCCGGGCGCGGTTGTGGGCGCCTGTAGTCCCAGCTACTCGGGAGGCTGAGGCAGGAGAATGGCGTGAACCTGGGAGGCGGAGCTTGCAGTGAGCCGAGATCGCGCCACTGCACTCCAGCCTGGGCTGGGCGACAGAGCAAGACTCCGTCTCAAAAAAAAAAAAAAAAAAAAAAAAAAAAAAGAAAGTACAGTGTAGACCAAATGGACCTAATAGACATTTACAGAACATTTCATCCAAAAGATACAGAATGCACATTCTTCTCATCGGCACATGGAACATTTTCTAGAATCAACCACACGCTAGGCTACAAAAGAAGTCTCAATACATTTTTTAAAAATTGAAATAACATCTAGGATATTCTCAGACTGTAACAGAATAAAGCTATAAATCAACAACAAGGAACAGATACTTCTCAAAAGAAGACATTTATGCAGCCAATAGACACATGAAAAAATGCTTATAATCACTCGCCATCAGAGAAATGCAAATCAAAACCACAATGAGATACCACCTCAAACCAATTAGAATGGCGATCATTAAAAAGTCAGGAAACAACAGGTGCTGGAGAGGATGTGGAGAAATAGGAACACTTTTACACCGTTGGTGGGACCGTAAACTAGTTCAACCATTGTGGAAAACTGTGTGGCCATTCCTCAAGGATCTAGAACTAGAAATACCATTTGACCCAGCAATCCCATTACTGGGTATATACCCAAAGGATTATAAATCATGCTGCTATAAAGACACATGCACACGTATGTTTATTGCGGCACTATTCACAATAGCAAAGACTTGGAACCAACCCAAATGTCCATCAATGACAGACTGGATTAAGAAAATGTGGCACATATACACCATGGCATACTATGCAGCCATAAAAAAGGATGAGTTCACGTCCTTTGTAGGGACATGGATGCAGATGGAAACCATCATTCTTAGCAAACTATCGTGAGGACAGAAAACCAAACACCACATGTTCTGACTCATAGGTGGGAAATGAACAGTGAGATCACTTGGACGCAGGAAGGGGAACATCACACACCGGGGCCTGTTGTGGGGTGAGGGGAGGGGGGAAGGATAGCACTATGAGATACACCTAATGTAAACGACAAGTTAATGGGTGCAGCACACCAACTTGGCACATGTATACATATGTAACAAACCTGCACATTGTGGACATGTACCCTAGAACATAAAGTTTAATAAACAAACAAACAAAAAACAAATCAACAACAAGGAGAACTTTCAAAACTGTATAAATACATAGAAATTAAACAATATGCTCTTGAATAGCCAATGGGTCAATGAAGAAATTAAGAAGGAAAGTTAAAAATTTCTTGAAATAATTGAAAACAGAAACACAACATATCAAAGCCTATGGTATACAGCAAAAGCAGTATTAAGAGGAAAGGTTATAACAATAAACTCCTACATTTAAAAAACAGATTTAAAATAAACAACCTAACAATGAACTGCAATGAGCTAGAAGAGCAAGAACAAATCAAATCCACAAGTGGTAGAAGAAAAGAAATAACAAAGATCGAAGAGGAAGTAAATAATATGGAAACTAACAAATATAAAAGATGAAGAAAAAAGTGTTGGTTTTTTGAAAAGATAAATAAAATAGACAAACCGTTAGCTACACTAAGGAAAAAAAAGAAATCCCAAATAAATAAAATTAGAAACAGAAAAGGAGAATTACATTTGATGCCACAGAAATACAAGGGATCATTAGAGACTATTTTTAACAACTGTATGTCAACGGATTGGAAAACCTAGAGGAAATGGATAAATTCCTGGACATGTACAACCTACCAAGATGGAACCAAGAAGAAACGGAAATCCTAAACAGACCAATAATGAGTAACATGTATGACTATGTAATAATAAAATGTCTCCCAACAAAGAAAATCCCAGAACTAGGTGGCTTCACAGCTGAATTCTACAAATTTTTATTTCAATTCTTCTCATACTATTCCAAAAATATTGAAGAGGAGGAAATTCTGCCAAGTTCATTCTTCATGGCTAGCATTACCCTGATACCAAAATAAGACAAGGACACAATAAAAAGAGAAAACTATAGGTCAATACCCCTGATGAACACAGATGCAAAAATCCTCAACAAAATACTAACAAACTGAATCCAACAGTAAATAGAAAAGATTATACACCATGATCAAGTGGGATTTATCCCAGGATGCAAGGATTGCTCAACAAACACAAATCAATAAACACGCTACATCACATCAACAGAATTAAGGACAAAAACCATATCATTTCGACAGATACAGAAAAAGCATTTGATAAAATTCAACGCTGCTTCATGATAAAAAGTCTCAACAAGCTAGGCACTGAAGGAAACACACCTCAACACAATAAAGGCCATATGTGACAAACCCACAGCTAACATAATGGTGAATGGGGAAATACTAAGAGTTTTTCTCTGACACCTGTAACAAGACAAGGACGCCCACTTGTGCCACTCCTATCCAACACAGCACTGAACGTCCTAGTCAAGAGCAGTTAGGCAAGAGAAAGAAATCAAGGGCACCCAAAGTGGAAAGGAGGAACTCTAATTGTCTGTTTTCAGACAATTTGCTCTTATATATTTAAAAAAAAAAAAGAGAGAGACTCCAGCAAAAATCTCTTTGAACCGATAAACAAATTCAGTAAAGTTACAGAATACAAAATAAACATATAAAAATCAGTAGCATTTCTGTAGACTAACAATGAGCCAGTGGAAAAAGAAATCAAGAAAGCAATCCCATTTAGCTACAAAAATATAAAATTAAAATAAAAATACCTCGGAAGAAGTCTAACCAAGAGGGTTAAAGGTCTCTATGAGGAAAATGATATTCTACCTTCTGAAGGTAGAACAGTGGAATCTAGAGACAGGAAAGGGCGGCGGGAAGGCAGAAAGGGAGAGGTTGGCTAATGGATACAAAATTACATCTAGATAGTAAAAATGAGGTTTAGTGTGCTATAGCCTTGTAGGGTGACTGTAGTTTATAATTTATTGTATATTTTCAAGCAGCTAGAAGAGAGGATTTTAAATATTCCCAGTATTAAGAAATGATAAATGTCTGAGAAGACGGACATGCTAATTACCCTGATTTGCTAATTACACATGATAAACGTGTATTGAAATATCACACTGTATCCCATGGATATGTACCATAATGTGTCCATTAAAAATAATAATTGTTAAAAACCCAAGGGCCATTTCTCATTTGTCCTATGTCAATGTTGTGGTCCACTGGTGGAGACCTAGCTATTTGCAAGTAAGACTATAGTCACTTGAGCTGAAGGCAAATGAATCGTCACAAAAACTATCACTGGCACCAAGTCTTCTTTCCAGAATTTCCTGGCCACAGCACTGCCACAGTCACTGTGGACAGGAAAGACACACTAGCCACAAAGTTTCAACCCCAGCACAGTTGATGCTTTTATTTCTCTGGTTTGGAATAAGTGTGTGTTCATAACTTACATTTACTCCAACTGTCCCCTTGCTTAAATAGCTCCTAAGGATGACTTCCTGTTACTAAATTCCAACAGCTTCTGAGCACCTATTATATTCTCCAAAGTAAATAAAAAGAGAAAATGTGTTGAAAGCCTGATAATATTCACTTAAGAATCCATCATGATGTACCGCTTGAAATGGCCACTCCATCTTGTTCCTTTACATGACTTTTAAAGTAGCCCCAGTTATTACACATAATTGAAGCCATAATTTCTGCAATACCATTAGGTCCACAAAGGGTGGGGCCAGGGGACTTCAAAGTCTGTCTCTGAATTTTTTTTTTAAAAAGGAAAGCTTATGAGAGTAGGTAACGAAAATAAATATTCACGCAACTCGGAACAGGGGATGGTGACACATAAGGCTCCAGCCTGGCACAGGTGTCCAGCCAGTGAGGGTGGGGACACAGACTCATACGGTTCCCACAATCCCCCAGAAGTGCCACAGACAGGTGGGTGGCCTGAGGCAGAACCAGGCTCCGAATTCCAGGAGCTGTCTGGCTCATGTGCACCCCATGTGGTCCACAGTGCACGAGGATGCCCAACGTCAGCTGTGCTGGTGCAGAGCACAAGAATGCCCCATGGCATGAGCCCCCGCTGCACAGCATAGCCTGAAGGTGCCAGCCCAGCCTCCTACACACACTGGCCACCAAGGCACTGCCCTCCAGGAAGGAGGACCCCAGAGGTCGTGGCAGGGTGAGGTTCTGCTCTTCATCATCCCTGAGCAGAGGGGAAAGTCCCAGCAGACATTTGGGGAGCCTCTACAGGTGGCTCTGGGACTCTGAGTGGAGGCTCAAAGATGTCCCCAGATACACCAGACTCAAACCTAAAACAGGCCATTCTTCCAGATATGCCCAGACTGGAACCTATATAGGCCATCCTTCCTAGCTTTCCTCTGGAAAAGCAGGCTTAAAAGAGTATGGACTAAAAGGGGCCACCAGGAAGAGGGAAGTCCTATCTTTAAAACAAAGAAAGAATTTTTTTAAAAAGGAGGCATTGAGGCTCTGACCCATCTGATCACAGAGTACGTGCTCGGCAGCATCTGTCAGAGCAGAGCAAGTACACACATGCTCTCCATACCCTGTGCTACCGGTCCCCGTGCTCCCCGCACCCATGTCCCCTGCACCCGTGCTCCCCACACCTGTGCTCCGGGCACCCGTGCTCCCTGCACCCGTCCTCCCCACGCCCATGCTCCCCACACCTATCTGTGCTCCCCATGCCTATGTTCCCTGCACCCGTGCTCCCCGCACTGTGTTCCCTGCACCCATGTCTGCTCCTCGAGATCTCTTCCACTGATTTCCTCTGTACGTCCCTCTTGAGAGTCACTATCACCTCGAATCACCTGGTAAATGCAGGAAAAGAAAAAGTCTAGAGCAGCACATTGGAGGACAGAGTGGAAGTGGCTGTTTACCAAGCAGGGCTATGAGATGAGCGCATCTGATCCCCATTAATCCTGACGGTCAGTTGATTGGCCCTGTTCAACAGCTGGGGACACTGAGGTGTGGAGGGACGGGCTTGCTTACCCCGGACGATGCTGACAGTGTGGGCCCAGCCCGGTCCCACAGCCACCAGGAGGAGCAGCCCAGAGAACGCCTGGGACCCTGGCACAGACTCCTCAGGAAGGAAACAGAGAAAGGTCCACAGAGACTCAAGCAGCACAGAAGAAGGTCACCCACAAGTTAAAAATAGATGTTTGTGCTTTATCGTCCCAGCGTGCTAAAAATCCAGCTCGCTCACACGCACAGCCTGAAGTGAGCCCGGCCTGCTTCAGCACTGGGCTAAGGGAGAGCCGCACCTGCCCCTCTCCCGACAATAACAGGCTCGGCAGCTATTCTTCAATGAACTTGACACCCTTCCACGAGGATTAAGCTTCACTCTGTCGACACTGGGTAAGTTTAATCCCGACACAGCTAACCGTGTCGATCTGCAGTGAACAAACAACTTACTTTGGATGATTCTGTCACTGACAAAGACCCCGAATCTCCCAGCAAAGCTTAGTGATACGACTTACCTTTCTGTTTTCATTTCAGGTACACTGGTCCATTAGGTCTAGTTTACCTGCTGATAATGTCTTGGAAAGACCACCAGGGGGCCCCACACCATTTTCAGCTTTATAGGGATGTGAATTTCCCTTTGATGACAAAGGTGATGAGGAAATAAAACAAGGATCCAAAACAGATGCCTGTGTGTTTCCTGGGAGTGATAAGGTCAGGGACTGCCGCTGTGTGTCAGGTGAGGGAGTAACAGAGAGAATGGCACCAACTCCTGAGACAGGACCTGATGCATGATGCAGCCACCGCCTGTGGCCATGGAAATTCCAGGGAATGCAGGCCCCAGTTGCATGATACAGCCGCTATCTGTGACCACAGAAATTCCAGGGAACGCAGACCCTCAGTCACATGGTACACCATCTGCGGCCACAGAAATTCCAGGGAACGCAGACCCTCAGACACATGGTACGGCCACCATCTATGGCCAATTCTAGGGAATTCAGACCCTCAGTCACATGGTACAGCCACCATCTATGGCCATGGAAATTCCAGGGAACGCAGACCCTCAGTCATATGGTACGGCCACCATCTATGGCCACGGAAATTCCAGGGAACGCAGACCCTCAGTCATGTGGTACAGCCACCATATATGGCCATGGAAATTCCAAGGAATGCAGACCCCAGTCCCATGGTGCAGCCACAGCCTGCAGCCACAGAAATTCTGGGGAACGCAGACCCCAGTCGCATGGTACAGCCACCACCTATGGCCATGAAAATTCCAGGGAACACAGACCCTCATTCACATGATACAGCCACCACCTATGGCCACGGAAATTCCAGGGAACATAGACACCAGTTGCATGGTGCAGACACCACCTGCAGCCACAGAAATTCTGGGGAACACAGACTCCAGTCGCACGGTGCAGCCACCACCTGTGGCCATGGAAATTCTGGGGAATGCAGGTCCCAGTCTCTAAAGTGTTATTTGTTTTATGACCTTCACTGCAGTGAATGTGGAAGAGTTTCTCCAGGTGCAGAGCTCAGTATCCAGAAGGGAAGTCGGCCCTAGGAATGCCTTCCTCCTCTTCAGAGCTCAGGGTCCAGGGCTGACGCCCTTGGGAGGGGTCCTTGTTCGGCAACTGTGCCTGTGGAGGGTTCCCCAACACTCACCATGCACCTCCTAGGAGCGGAGGCTACAACAGGGAGCCAGAGACCAAGCTCTGCTCAGACAACAGTGAGCTGATGGCCCTCCACTCTAAGTTCCAACTGCACGGAGTGTGTATTCCATGAATGCTTGTTAAATGAATGATTCATATAAGGTCGTCTATGCTGACCTTTGCTGGTCTGCTGACTGTGGGCTTCAGAGCATTGACCTCATTCCTGGAGCAGCCAGTTCTTCCCAGAGCGATGGCTGCTGGAGGACAAAGCCCAGGACTTCTGTCCTGCAGCAACGCGCTCAGGACCCTGCGCTGGGCACGCTGGGAGCCTCTCCAGCAGTAGATCCCCAGTCCTGACCTTGCAATACCAGTGAACCCCACGGGAGTCCCAAGTGCTCAAAATCAAGTAAATGTCCATTGTGATTTAACATATCAATTTTAGAAGAAAGGGCAGATTGCCGCCTCCCTCTTCAAACTAGGGACCATAAATCGATCCACGGCCCTAACTGAGGCTCTGCCTTAAATCCTGCTAAAACTACCAGCCAAACACTCAAATTTACATTAGAGTTAAAGGAAAAAAAAAAAAAAAACTAAACCAAACACCTGTAAGAAATGGTCAAGTAACCTGTGATACATCAACCCAAAGATTAAACATTAAAGCAATGAAGTAGCAAGATATTAAAAGAATATAAACTCTATGTACATCGTGGTTCAAGTTGCTAAAATTACACAGAGAGAAAGACTAGAATGGAAGGGGGATAGGTTTACAGATACATTTTTTTAATTTTAAATATTACTTCTCTAACATATGATTTGACTAACCAGATAATTCAGCAAAAAAAAAAAAAAAAAAAAAAAAAATCAATTATGCCTATAGACAAATATGTAAAGAATCCTTCTCTCTGATGCCAATGGAATTAGTTTGGGTCCGGCCTACAGTCTTCAATCTTTTAATTAAGACACAAAAACCATCTGTCAAGCTATTAGGAAAAAAAAAAAAAGATTTATAACCAGGAGCCCAGAAGAAAAGGACCTGCTATGTATCACAGCGTCTCTCCACGCCTCTCCACCCCAGACAGTGCTCCTTCTTTCCACATTTTCATACCTACTGCACAAAACACTTAGTAAAGAACTATCTCAATTCATGAGTCGCACAGCACAAAGGTCCGATGTCGCTGCCAAACATACCCTGCAGCCCCAAAACGAAGCGGCAACCCCCAGTGAAGGAAGAATGAGAGGCTGCTGGTTGTAATTTTAAATCTCGCAACTCAATGTCTTTGCACTTTCCTGCTTTGTTGGTTTCAAGGGCTCATTAAAATTAACCCCCCTACTGGATATTGAAGAAAGAAAGCAGGATGGTTGTGCAGGCTCTGAAGAGGCAGAGCCCTCGTTCTGCGGCCACCGCTGTCTTTCTACCCACAGCAGACGGGTTGACCAATTAGTCTCCCTTAGAGGGCGCTGTTTATGATCATTGCAAACAAATGGGTGCAATTGCTTCTTTTGAGATGTAGCAAGTTCTGGGCCCTCAGCAGAAAAAAAAAAAAAAAAAAAAAGGCCACTGGCACAATAGTCATAACCTCTGCGTGACACACACACAGAAGGAAAATTAAAGCCCTGGAGGCGGAGGCGTTTGGAAAGGGAAGGTGGAAGCAGGAAGGACGCCCACATAATAGAGTGGTCAGAAACCGACCACGTCACTAAAGGGCGCCTTAGATGGTCCAGAGGACAAAATGCCCCTCTTTCCAGGGTAAACACCCATTTGCCAAACAGCCAGTGACCGCAAGCAGGAGTTTGCTTTTTTTTTTTTTTTAAGGCGTCGAGTAACAATGAGAAGAGCAAGAAATGAGCTTAATAATGGGACTAACAGGGCCCTGGGCTGGTGACTCAGCTGATGTGCACAGCATCAAAACCCAGGTCCCTCAATGCGCTCCCTCTGCAGTTCAGGCCAGCACTACAACTCACCCCAATCACTGCTTTAAAAAGCAGTTCTAAAAAAAGACATGGCCCATTTGAAAGCAGCTGGAGGAGGAAGACAGAGAGTGACTCGCAGAATCCAACCGCTTGTAGCTTCGGAACCATAACAAGAATATGAAACTAACCGGTCCAGTGTGAGGCAGAACAGAGACGCTGTCACCGCTCTCAGGAGGCTGAGCGGGAAGCCCATGGCTCAGGCCCCGAAACGCCCTAATGGTGCCTGGAGCAGCCCACAGGTCTGTGTCCTTCGTGTGGGTTCACCTTCCTAGTTTCCTGGGTAAATTCAATGTACAACATTTATTCGCCAAGAAAAGAACGTTCAAAGCAAACTACTGTCATAACTCTGAAGGACTCTTAACACTCCAGTCCACACGTTCAAAAGCCCACAAATATCAGTGCTGCCACTGTGCAGGCAACAATGTTTTTGATGCATCATGCACGTAACCAGTAACGATGTTTTCATGTTTTCCGTAGCCATCCATTCAGGATACTTAAATATCTGTGACGACTTGACACTTAGTTACCTGTGACTTTCAGATAGATTTAACAAGGCTACCTGACGGAGAAGGTCTCACCCTCCTGATCCCGGGCACAGGCGCCCCTACGTGCACCCGGGGCCTCTGGAGCGCACTCTCCATCACCTCCCGCTCTTCAATGTTAAATGTCCTCCCGCGTCGTGGGCCCAGGCTCGGGCCCTTCCTGGAGAGCCGCTTCCACATTGCAGGGCAGGGGAAGCCCAGAGCCCGCGCCGCGGCGCCGATGACGTCCCGGAGTCCCAGCTTTCTGGTCCTTCCGGTCCGCGGAGGCTGGCGGGGAGGTCCTGGGACCCATTTTACTTTTCAGTTTTGTCACGAGCCAGAAGGCGACAGCACATCCGAGCACAAGAAACCCTTTTTGTAAATCTTCCAGCGGAAACGCGAGGGGCTGCCGGACCGCCTCGGAGAGGCCAGGCGGGAACCCAGAGCACCCCCGCCGCGTCCTGCATTGCAGCAGCCGGGACCCCGCCCACACCGCGCTGGGCAAGAGGCGACAGGAGGCGTGCGGGGACACGGCCGTTTCTTTCTCGACATGCTGGGTGGTGGTGTGGGGCAGAGTTGGGGGGCGGGGGGCCACTTAGGAAGTGATCGCGCTGTACCCTCGCTTCGGAGGGGAAGCCCGGCCCCGTCCTACAGCTCAGAGGCAGAACGACCCCCGAGGGCGCTCCAGGCGACTCCCTCTGCCAGGCTCAATTTAAAACATAAACCGGAGGGGATGGAAAGCTCACTATCTTTCGGATGGAGGTTCCTACCGCCATGTCCCTTCCCCTCCTCCGCCCCACCCGGCAAGGACCCCGGGGCTGCCTTGACGGCTCACGCTGCCCCGCAGGTACCCCTGCCCTGCCGCTCCCGGGCACCGGCTTCGACCCAGTTCTCCCGATCGCTTCCCCGCTCTTCTCCCCGGTTCTTCTCATCGCTTCCCCCATCTTTCCCCGGGTCCTCCCATCGCTCCCCCCCTCTTCTGCCCTGTCCCCCCATCCCCTTCGCCCTGTTCTCCCTCTCTCCGTCCGTCCCGACCTCGCCACCTGGAGGGGGGCGCGCACCTTGAGCATCCCCGCCGCCGGTCAACACGCCGATGGCCTTGCCGGCCCCGGAGAGGTGCTCCGGGAACTTCCGCAAGGAGCCCTTGGGGGCCCGGGAGTCGTCCGCCTCCATGGCGAGGAGGCCGAGGGGAATCGCTAGTCCGGGTGCGCGGCAGGCAATGGGGACCCTGCCCGAGCGCGCCGGACTCGGAACTGCTGCCCCGCCCGCGCCCCCGCCCGGCGCCAGCGCCAATGGGCGGTGACGGGCGGGGCCCGAGCGCACAGGAGGGCCTGCCGGGGCGGGGGCGCGGCTAGGGGCAGGAGCAGGGAAAGGGGCAGGGAAACGGGCAGGGAAAGGGCAGGGGCTGGCGGGGAGGGGGCGGGTGTGGGCAGGAGCACCTACGCGGGGGTCGTCGTAGGTAGGGGCCGCGCTAGCGGTGGGGGATGTCGCAGATGCGGGGGTACCTCCACAGGTGGGCGGGGTCCCTGCGGGTGGCGCCGCGTTGCTGGTGCGCGAGCCTCGCGGGTGGGTTGGAGGACTCTGGTTGGGGGCTTTAGAGATGCCCGGAGCGCCACAGGTTGGGGCAGGGGCAGCGTCCGGGGGAGGGGAAAACGCATGGGGGCGGTGTCACTACGTTTGCTGGGCTCGCCATGGCGGGACGGAATAGAACGCGGGGAGCATCTCCCGGGGGGGCAAGGGAGACCGTGAATGGGCGCGAACGGCGGGGCGGGTGGAAACCCCGCACTTGCTGGGAGCGCCGATGGCAGGGCGGGATGGAATTGGGGCGCGGAGACCCTACCTGGACGCGGAGGCTCGCGGCGGGCCCGGTCGCTCCGGCTGTTGTCAGCGCCGAGCCCGGCCGCTCGCACAGCTTGTAGTTGCCCGCAGGATTCCTCTGGGGGCTGCGCTGGGAGCCCCGGCGCCTGGCTTCCTCGACCCCCGCCCCCAAGTTTTCTCTGCAGCCTGAGGTCGGGAAGGACGCACGGAGAGTGGATCATTCAGGTGGCGAGAAAAGCTGAGCGCGGCGGGCTTAGCTATGACGAAACTGCGATTTCCCGGGCCCACGGGGGCTGTGGCGCTCCTGAGCCACCAGCCTGGCCCTTTGGGAAAAGAAGCCTTGGGGTGGAGGAGGGTATCGGGGCGCGACCCTCAGAGACGCCTGGGCACGCGAAAGTCAGAGTGGGGCTGGAGGAGGCGCAACAGGACTGGCCTGGCAGGGAGGCGGGACGACCCTTCCTCCCCACGGACACGCGCGCTGCTGTACACTGTGCCGACCTCGGCTGACTTCACTGGCCAACGCCAAGTGCTGAAATACGCACACGCAATGCGCTGTGCGGTTGTCCATCCACAGCTTAACAGCCTGGTGCCAGTTACCTACAATGGGAGAGGGGGCAGCCCCCACAACAGCACGGGCTTATGGGATCCCGGTTCCTTCAGTGCTCACCCCGCGAAGTAGGGCTGCCAAACGGCCCCACTCGAGGGCTTACCGGAGGATGGTCCTGCGCAGTGGGTGTTTGTTGAACAGATAAGAGACAACAAAAGAGACTAAGAAGAGGCTTGTTCTATGAACCGGGGAAAGTGAAGCAATCGTAAAGGAGCGTCTCGCCAAAGGGCAATCCTGGGGAAAAGATGGAGAGGCATGGATTTTTCTTGGCTATGTGCCTCATCCTGGGGCTCATCCTGCTGAGCATCAAATATTCATTGCAAAAGAGGAAAAAGAAATATGCTGCGGACAATGCTGGATGGTCTGATCTCTCCCTTGGCCAGAATTCACGGGGAAATTCCTAACCCCTCGTGGTCCTCAGAATCACCTGTCCTATGCACACCCCCACTAAACCACTGAAGTCCAGTTTCTGGGAACGCAGCTAGGGAATGTATATTTTTAAACAAACCACCTAGGTTACTCTGATGAATGCAAAGTCGGAGAGCGCTGCTCTCATGCACTGAGCCTGAGCATTATTCTATTAATAAAAAAGGAGAGGAGAATCCTGGGTGTCTTAAGGTGGCAGTTGAGTGGCCTTTGCCTTCTGGCGGGCAGAAGAGCAGACCGAGGCTCTGAGCACCTGCACCCACCGCTGGGCTCAGGATCTGTGCTGGAGAATAGAAGGGCTAATTTAATCATTCATGCCTTTTTAGAGCATATTACATGTGGAGAAGGTGGGGCACACTGAATTTTATTTTAGCCAAATACCCCTTATCTCCTTATACAATTGATATATATATATATATATATATATATATATATTTTTTTTTTTTTTTTTTGAGACGGAGTCTCGCTCTGTCACCCAGGCTGGAGTGCTGTGGCCGGATCTCAGCTCACTGCAAGCTCCGCCTCCCGGGTTCCCGCCATTCTCCTGCCTCAGCCTCCCGAGTAGCCGGGACTACAGGCGCCCGCCACCTCGCCCGGCTAGTTTTTTTTTGTATTTTTTAGTAGAGACGGGGTTTCACCGTGTTAGCCAGGATGGTCTCGATCTCCTGACCTCGTGATCCGCCCGTCTCGGCCTCCCAAAGTGCTGGGATTACAGGCTTGAGCCACCGCGCCCGGCTACAATTGATATTTTTATATTGAACGTTAGGGGATTGGTCATTTGTCATCAAATTGTCTATAACACAGAAAACGATAGACACAACCTAACAGTTCAAACATGATGAGTTAAATAAATGATGGTAAAAATAGACGCTGCAATAATATTTAATTGCTGTTACCGCTACGAAGATAAGTGTCTACTGACATGGAAATATGTTCAGGACATACAAATAAGTGAAAAGGCAGGCCTAGACATAGTGCGAGCCTGTGCGTGCGTGTGTGCGAGTGTGTGTGTGTGTCTGCATATATATGTAAATGTTTCTGAACATTTTATTTCCTTTCTTTTGCTTAGTATAGGTAATGCCATTTTTTCTCTCCGATGAACAGGTATTGCTTAGGGAATAGAAATAGTTAATTAAAAACAATAAAATTTAGAGTGTCAAGACCCCCAAGGCTACAGATTATGTTCAAAAATTTGTCTGTATATAAGGGCTGAGGTCAGGGTGGTCACTGACGGTCCTCACACATCTGTTCTTATGAGTTTGGCCCATTGCTCAGTCAGTCAGGGAATTAACATATATTAATATATACCTGTAACTAAGATGGAAAAGAATGGCTATGGCTCTTTTTTTTTTTTTTCTTTCTTTGCAAGTCATGTATTTTAATGGTGCTACAATTAAAGGTATGGTTTTTTTTTTTTTTTTTTTTTTTTTTTTTTTAATCTTTGGCCTTAGCAATGAATCTTCTAATTGAACTGGAAGATGTTGCCATGCTCGTTCCTGCGAAGAGACCACCAAAGAGGTTTTGTGTGAGCAACATGGCTGTTTATTTCACCTGGGCGCAGGTGGGCTGAGTCCAAAAAGAGAGTCAGCAAAGGGAGATAAGGGTGGGACCGTTTTATAGGATTTGGGAAAGTAAAGGAAAATTACAGTCAAAGGAGGGTTGTTCTCTGGCGGGCAAGAGTAGGGGTCACAAGGTGCTCAGTGGGGGAGCTTTTTGAGCCAGGATGAGCCAGGGAAAGGAATTTCACAAGATAATATCATCGCTTAAGGCAAGGACCGGCCATTTTCACTTCTTTTGTGGTGGAATGTCATCCGTTAAGGCGAGGGAGGCCATTTGCACTTCTTTTGTGATTCTTCAGTTACTTCAGGCCATCTGGGCATATACATGCAAGTCACAGGGGATGCAATGGCTTGGCTTGGGCTCAGGCCTGACAGATATTACATGCCATGCTGACCCTACAGCTTCCACCCAGTAGGACCTGAGGTGTGTGTTTGTTCTTTATTGTCCCTTGACAGGTTACTCCAAACTGTGGCCCACACCAGCACACAGTTATACCACAGGAATGATTACTCCTTTGGCCAGGAGTTCAGGCTTCCCTGGGCCCTCTGCCCCAGGGGCTCTCCGCAGCTGCAGCAGGTGTCTGCCCAGGGCTGCCTTGTCCTCTGAAGGCTCAGGCTTATCAGGGGAGGAGCCGATTTCACGCTCGCTTCTGTGTTGCTGGCAGGGTTCTGTTGCTTGTAGGCTGTTGGACTGAAGGCCCCAGTCTCTCCGTGGCATCAGCTTCAGGCCACCCTCTGCCCTGGGCCAGTGACTAGCTTTGCCAGAACTAGCACCTATCAAGAGCCAGGGGGAGAATTCCAATGGACGGAACCTGCAGCCCCTCCCAATCCAATCTCAGGAGAGACCGCCATCTCTTTTGCCTGCTTCTATTCATTAGAAGTGAGCCGCTGAGTCCAGCCCTCTTCGAGGGTCTGGCTGTGAACACTAGGGGCAGGGGCCAAGGGGAGCCACTTGGGAGGGGAGGTGCTGCCTGGGACCTGCCTAGGACCAAGTGAAGGAGAACATGCATAGGGACAGATGCCCTTCCCGCTTCCCCTCTGTGGTGAGCGCAGGAGTTGCCCATATGCCCTAAAGGAGTTGTAGCATCCCAGGAGGGAAGCAGCTCCCAGCCATGAGGGCACCATGACCCATTGCCCCAGCATGTCGGGCTACACGTTCCAGGGCTACCTGAGCTGCAGCCTCTTCCCCTCCCCTGCTGTGTCTGCCTGTGCATGGAGTGGGCATCTCAAATCTGCAGGGGCCACACTCAGCTCAGGCCTCTGCATCTCTGCACAACCCCCCACGGCTCAGTCTTCCTCACCTCAGCTCCTCGTGACTCCATCCTCCCAGGGGCTCAGGCTGAAGCCTTGCAGTGCTCCCCCACCCTGGAATCTAAGTCCCTCAGGAAAGTCCCTCTTGGCTCTTCATTGCACCTGGAGCCACTGGGGCCAAGCCACTGCCTCTGACCTGGACCGGCACAGGCTCCCTCGCCATCCCATGCTCTGCCCCCACATTCACCCCACCTCCGTGCCTCGGGTGTCCTCAACTTCAAAGTCAGGGTGCACCTATCAGCATGTAATTCAGGCATCTTCTCTGCTGACTTGGAGTCACAGGCCCCACACACGGCACACTGGCCTGTCCTCTGGTCCCTTCAGATCCTGGTGCTGCCCAGAGGCCGATGCGGGCACCCGACAACCTCAGGCCCCGCCTGCTCTTTCCCCAGCCCAGGCCCTCCTCTCCCTACCCACTCTGTCCACCTTCCTCAGGTCTGTCCTGCAAGGTCTCCTGCATGGTGAGGCCTCCCCAGATCACCCTCTTAGAAATTTTGGGCTCCATGCACACTCCTGTTCCCTCCCTGCTTCTCTTAAAACATCCTTCTCAGTGTCACACATGGGGCATTTCACCTATCTGCTAGGCTTCTCCAGAGGTCCCCCTGCTAAAGTCTGAATGCCATGGATTCAGAGATCTTTGACTATTCCCTGCTGCAGGCCTAGGGCAACAGCAGAGCCCACGACAGAGTGAACCTGTCATGGGTGCTGCTGAATGAATGAATGAAGGAGTGAGTGAGTGAGTGAAGGAGTAAATGAGTGAGTAAATGAGTGAATGGGTGAGTGAGTCAGTCAGTGAATGAGTGAGTGAGTGGATGAGGGAAGAAGTAAATGAGTGAGTGAGTGGGTAAGTGAGTGAATGAGTGAACGTGAGTGAGTGAGTGAATTGCTGAATGAATGAGTGAATGAGTGAGTGAGTGAATGGGTGAGTGAATAAGTAAGTAAGTGAATGAATGAGAGACTTAGTGAATGAGTCGGTGAATAAATGAGTGAGGGAGTGAGTGAATGAGTGAATGAGTGAGTGACCAAGGGAATAAATGAGTGATGAGTGAGTGAATGAATGAGTGAGTGAGTTAATGAATGAGTAAATGGATGAGTGAGTGAATGAGTGAGTGAACAAATGAGTGAGTGAGTGAGTGAATGGGTGAGGGAAAGAGTGAGTGAATGAGTCAGTGAGTGAACAAGTGAACGAGTGAGTGAAGAAGTGAGTGAGTGAATGAACAAATGAGTGAGTGAATGAGTCAATAAATGAGTGAGTGTTGAGTAAAGGGTGAGTGAATGAGTGAGTGAGTGAATGAGTGAAGAGGTGATTGAGTGAATGAATGATTGAGTGAATGAATGAGGAAATGAGTCAGTGAGTGAATGAGTGAATGGCTGAGTGAGTGAATGAGGGAATGAATGAGTGAGTGAATGGGTGAGTGAATGGCTTAGTGAATGAGTGAGTGATTGAGTGAGTGAATGGGTTAGTGAATGAGCAAGTGAATGGGTGAGTGAGTGAGTGAATGGGTTAGTGAATGGGTGATTGAATGAGTAAATGAATGAGCGAGTGAGTAAAAGGGTGAGTGAATGAGTAAACGACTGAGTGAGTGAATGAGTGAGTGAGCGAGTGAAGCAGTGAATGAGTGAGTGAGTGAATGAATTAACGAGTGAGTGAATGAGTGAGTGAATGAGTGAGTGGGTCGCTCAGACGAGATGAGGACCGGAGCTGCTCTCTGACTGCTACAGTAGACAGGAGCTGAGGGAGGAGTCTGAAGGGTGGGATGTGCCCATTCGGTACATATACCCTGTTCCACACATCCCCAAAGAAACCCAATCTCACCAGAGTGGTCTCTTGAGAATTATTAGTAACAACCTTTTTTCCCAATATTTCACATGTGCAGGATGATTTCTTATTTTCCTTTAAAACGCTAATCGTTTTTTGGACTTGGAATTCTCCACTGCTGGTCCACGCCACTGTATTCTCCCATAGGGGCATCCCCCAAGTTGAAGAAAGAGTCATTCCCAGGAATGGATAAAAGCCAGAAGGGCATCATCAGGTGGGGCACCTTCTCCTATCATCCTCCCCTTCCTGCTTGGGTTACCCTGAGTGACTTGGTTTGGAGGTCTACAAAATACGAACATACCAAATTTGGATAAAAGCCTAAGCAGTTTAAGAGGTTGCAATGCTAGCAGGAAGGTCTTTGGCTCCCGGTACCCTCCTCCCCTCCAGTCTCTGCTGGACCCAGGACTCTGACTCAACCTTCGGCCTTGGGGGTTTCCTTCCTTCCTTCCCAGCCACTGAGCCGCCTTGGGCTAATCTGCAACCTCAGAGGCACAGCCCTCCTCCTTTCCTCCTGCCTCTTCCTCCCTTCTCACTTTCCTTCTGCTTCTTTCGGGACTTTGGAAAGTCCAAGAATAAGCAAAACCGTAGACCAGAAAACACTGCCTTCAGCCCATTCCCCTCCCACCAGCTTCCCTTCAGATTCCTTGATCTTTAAACATTATTTTGCTTTGTATCTAGATGCTAAACTTTATATAGAAAACAGGTGGAGTTGATTTCTTCGCTGGGTACAGTGGCTCACACCTATAATCCCAGCGCTTTGGAGGCCAAGGCGGAAGGATTGCTTGAGGTCACATGTTTGAGACTAGCCTGGGCAACACAGGGAGACCTCGTTTCTACAAAATTCAAAAAAAAAAAAAAAAAGTAGCCTGGAGCGATGGTACATCTGTAGTCCCAGCTACTTGGAAGGCTGAGGCCGGAGGATCATTTGAACTCAAGAGTTTGAGATTACAGTGAGCTACGATTATATCAATGCACTCCAGCTTGAGCAAGAGAGTGAGACACTATCTCCGAAAAAAATAAAAATAAAAAGTGCTGGAGTCCATATCCAAGCCCACCACCAATTGCGACATGTGGATCTTTTATTTTTATGATCCGCCTGTCTTGTCTAAATGCCAAATGACACTCACATCGTGTGTAACTACTTCCACCTTTGTCTGGCTTCTCTTTCCTTATGTATTAAGAATCAGGTTGCATAGAGTTCTGAGAAAATAAAATAATAAATCAGCTGTGTGCCGTGGCTCATGTCTATAATCTCAGCGCATTAGGAGGCTGACATAGGTATTGCTTGAGACCAGGAGTTTGAGACCGACTTTGGCCACATAATGAGATCCTGACTCTACACAAAATAAAACAATAAAAATAAAACATTAGCAGGACATGGTGGCACACCTGCAGTCCCAGCTACTCAGGTGGTGGAGGCCTGAGGATTGGCTTGACCCTGAGAGGTTAAGACTGCAGTGAGCTGTGATCATACCACTACACTTTGGCCTGGGTGACAGAGTGAGACTCTATTTCTGAATAAATAAATAAATAAATAAATAGATAGATAAAATAAAATAAAAACAGATGGAAGCTTCCCAAGACTTTGATGCAGAAACAGGTTGCCCTGATGTCAACTGAAGTCCACTTCACAGAATGACTTCATCTCCTGAGCACGTTGGAGAACGATGATTAAAGAGACTTCCTGGCACTCCTGATACTTTTAGTGTCACATGGAAGCAGCAAGAGTCATATGTGTGAAATGGGTGGTATTACAGTGGAAGACATTGGTTTGTTCTTTCACAAACATCATCGGAACATTTCCCTAATGACTAGCATTGTGTCAGAAAATGGGGAGAGAGAGATGGTTCTTTATTGGCAAATAAGTTACATAAATTTCCCAGTTAGAAAAACAATCATGATTTTAGCCATGTCAGATGAGGTCAGATATGCCCTATGCTTCAGTTATGGAATGCTACCTCTGAATATTGATTGACAGTATCTTCCACAGACCTGTGACCTGTCGCTGTGTACAAGCTTGAATTCGTAACTACCAGTCATTGAAGCTCCCTTGCTGCCCGCGCTGAACTGAAGTGGCTCCCGACTGAAGCATTCAAGGGAGAACTCACTGAAATATTTGAAACCACCGCCATGAACAAGAATGCTCTTCCTGTGTGCCAGGATGTACACCCAGAGCGTTATCTTGTTTTTGTTTGTTTGTTTGTTTGTTTGTTTGTTTTTCTTTGAGACGGAGTCTCACTCTGTCGTCCAGGCTGCAGTGCAATGGTGCGATCTCCACTCACTGCAAGCTCCACCTCCCAGGTTCACGCCATTCTCCTGCCTCAGCCTCCCAAGTAGCTGGGACTACAGACGCCTGCCACCGCACCCGGCTAATTTTTGTATTTTTAGTAGAGACGGTGTTTCACCGTGTTAGCCAGGATGGTCTCAATCTCCTGACCTTGTGATCCGCACGTCTCGGCCTCCCAAAGTGCTGGGATTACAGGCATGAGCCACCGCACCCGGTCTCAGGGCGTTATCTTGTTAGTTGTATATGTCAGCATCCCGCAGGAGCTTTTACCTTTTATGGATGTCAACTTTGAGATTCTGGTGTAAGCCACAGACCTCTTCCTCTGCCTGCAAGCACACCCACCAACAACCACGTGTTGCCTGGTTTAGAGAACTCCTGAGCCTGCAGCCGCGCCCACCTACAGGAGGAGTGAAGCCCAGACCAGGGACAGGGTCAGAGCTGCGGTCACTCATCCAGGGGTGGACAACTCTGCATTCTTGGGAGGGACCAGATACCCTCTTCTCTTGGAAGACCAAGCCCAGAGCCTAGGTCATCTTTGAACCCAAATAGACTTTGTGGTCTAGGGAATGAGAGCCCCACTCACCAGGGGAAGAAATTGGGGATCTTGGTCCTGAGTTTGTGGGGCAGACTCTTGCCATTTTCTTCCCCGTTTCCCTGCCATGCCCTATTTGAAGAGAGGTCACTTCCATTTCAGTGAACCAAGATCGAGCCACTGCACTCCAACCTGGGCAACAGAGTGAGACTCTGTCTCAAGGAAAAAGAAAAAAAAAAAAAGAGTTCACTTCAAAACTTCCCTGTTGAAACAGTTGACCCTTGAGAAACAGGGTTTAAACCGCGTGGGTCACTTACTTACACATGGATTTTCTTTCACTTCTGCCACCCCTTAGACAGCAAGACCAACCCCTCCTCCTCTCCTCCCACCTCCTCCTCCTCAGCCTACTCAATGCAAAAATGAGGAGAAGAACCTCTATGATGAGCCACTTAATGAATAGTAAACACATTTTCCTTATGATTGCTTTCCTCTAGCTTACTTTACTATAAGAATACACTTTACAATACATATAACACACAAAATGTGTGTTAACCGACTATCTGCGTGATCACTGAGGCTTCCACGCAAGAATAGGTTATAAGTAAATTCCTTTTGGCTACTCAAAAGTTATTGTCCAAATTTCAACTGTGTGGCCGGATTGGTGCCCTTAATCTCTGCATTGTTCACGGGTCAATTGTGTTGCTTAAGGGGTGGTCATTGGAACACTCCTTAGGGGCTATTTTTTTGTTTAAAAAAGTTTTTGCCACAATGGGCCACTCATTTAAGGCCCTAGGATTCCTCACTTCTGAGCTCCTGCTGCCATAGACCAAGTGCTGATCATTTTTGTTGCTCAACATACTTGTCGCTTCCATCCATCACAGGACCCACTCTGACCTTCCAGGAGCTGCTCCTTCCACTGCCTGTGATCTTGAGAGTCAGCACGTCCAGTCAGGCCAAGTAGCGAGATCAGTCCTCTCCTCTGCCCCAGTTCATGGATGGGCACAGGATGCGGGTGGTGGGGGTGGTCCACCCGGTTCCTGCTAATCCCACTGGATCATCAGGTGGGAAGAGTCAGCTTGCATAGTGAAACCAAAGAGCTGCGAGATGGAGAGTGAGAGTGAGAAACTAAGAGAGTGAGACACACACACACACGCAGAGAGAGAGAGAGAGAGAGAGAGAAAGTCAGAGAAGCAGAGACACAGAGAGACATAGAAAGATGGAGAAAGAGATGAGGGGAAGAGAGAAACAGAGACACACACAGAGTCTCAAAAAGAGACAAAGAGAGACAGAGCAACCAGGAGAGAGACACAGAGAGGGAGAAACAGAGACAGACCAAGTGAGAGGCAGAGAGAGATGGAAAGAGAGATGAGGAGAGGGATGGAAAGAGAGATGGGGAGAGGGATGGAAAGAGAGAAGCAAAAGCACAACATTCCTTGAATTGCTTCTCCCTGAAGTCACCATTCTATTTCTGCACTTCCAGTTGCCACCAAGAATCTTTCTTAGTCACCTGTCCTCCTTCCTTCCCCATCTTCCTCAGGCACTCTTACTAAAGCCTCCAGAAATCTGCCTTCCCAATGACAACTCCTCCTTGAAATGTCGCCACTGACTTCCAAACAACCAGCAAATAAAAAAGGTTTTTAAAACAATTACTTCCACTAGTTTCTCAGTTTTACTAAAGGTTATGGTGCTGTTTCTTAATACCTCTCTCGAAAATCTTTCTCTTTGTTTTTTATTTCTTTGCATGAATTCACATGAAAATAGAGCACAACATATTATAGTGAATATAGACTATAAATGATGTTTTGTGTATACCTTATTATTAGTGATAAACACTGTATAAGTAATTTATTCTTGTCATTTCTTTCTTACTATGGTTTCAAAGTGTCCCCCAAATTTCAAGTGTTGGAAACTGAATCCCCCATACAGTAGGGTTGAGGGGAGGGATCTTTAAGGGGTGATCAGTGTTAGGCAGGGACCCGGACCCGACATGGCGGCACCACTCGGCGTAGCAGGCCCTTTGTTTCGAGACTTCCCTCCCTCTTTGAACACACCCTCAGACTTAGGTACATCAGAGGTTCCAGCTGGGCAGCCACACTTACCCATGACCTGCAGCTCACCTGCATTCCACACGTTCGTAAACAGCAGTTTTGGTTAACAGTTTCCAAAGACCCCTTCCTCATGACCCTTACTCAACTCCTGTTCTAGTAGTTTCAAGACCCCCCAGGCCCTGTTTGCACAACCAGCTTCCCTACCTCTCAGGCTATAAGAAGCCCCTATCCTCCTCCCTCAGCGTGACTTTCTGGACCCACACCTTTGGACCGAGGAACCTCGCCCGCAAGCCCTAATAAAAGCTATTCTCACTGTCATTTGCCTTATGTCTTCATTCCCGGTTCAGCTCCAGCCTCAGTTTACCTTTACAATCAGGTCATGAGGGTTTCACCCTCGTGAGTGGACTAATGCTGTTATTGAGGGAGTGGGTTCCTTATCACAAGAGTTGGTCTGTTACAAAAGTGAGTTTGACCCCTCTTACTCCTCCATGCTCTTTTGCTCCTCCACCTTCCTGTGGGATGACACAGCACAAAGGTCCTTGACAGATGCCCACCACCCCTTAACCTTGCACTTCCCACTTCCAGGACTGTGAGAAGTGAATCTCTGTTTTTGTAAATTACCCAGTCTCAGGCACTCTGTTAAGAGAAGCAGAAAACAGGCTAAGAAAAAATGTTTTAGGATCCTCTTCCCTCACAGTTGCAGTGAGAAGTTTATAGCTTTGTTTTGCGTTGTGGAAGATAAAATGCTAAATAGTAGACATAATTTTGAAGGTTTCTCCTTCCATCCAAATATTTGATTCATTTTAAAATTTCTATTACACTGAGTTGTTGACTGTCATGTACGTCCATGTGAAGAGACCACCAAACAGGCTTTATGTGAGCAATAAAGCTTTTTAATCACCTGGGTGCAGGCGGACTGAGTCTAAAAAGAGAGTCAGCGATGGGAGATAAGAGTGGGGCCATTTTATAGGATTTGGGTAGGTAAAGGAAAATTATAGTCAAAGGGGTGTTGTTCTCTGGTGGGCAGGAGTAGGGGTCACAAGGTGCTCAGTAGGGAAGCTTTTTGAGCCAGGATGAGCCAGGAAAAGGAATTTCACCAAATAATATCATCACTTAAGGTAAGGACCAGCCATTTTCACTTCTTTTGTAGTGGAATGTCATCAGTTAAGGCGAGGCAGGGTATTTGCACTTCTTTTGTGATTCTTCAGTTACTTCAGGCCATCTGGGCATATACGTGCAAGTCACAGGGGGTGCGATGGCATGGCTTGGGCTCGGAGGCCTGACATTGACCTTTGCTTCTGATGCCTCAGAGATGTCTGGAAGAAAACCACGGAGGAAACCTCAAGTGCCATGTAGTCTGTCTTATCTAAGTGCCCTCTGGACTTCGAGAAGGATCTTTCTGTGAAGCAGAGAGCTAACAATGTAGCCCAGCTCAAGACACTTTTCTAGAAAAGCTTTCAGAACATAGCCATTCCTGGGGAGCATCACAGCTTTTAGACTTCACAACAGGCACCAGAGAGCAGTCAGAAGGCCATGGAATATTTTGCCTGAATTCCTTCCAGCATTGTGTTCCAGGAACCTTGAAACTCCCACCCCCTCCACATGGGTCTTAGGTTCCTCTTTCCAAACCCAAACAGTGTTTTTAAACAATCCCCAGGAAGATGGTGTCTTATCATTATATATAATTGAATTGTAAATCTTCTAAATTCAGAAAGAAAAAGTATGGAAATAATTCAGAAGTCCTTGAGATTTTAGCGAGAAGACTCTGCAGTGAGGGGGAGACTCTTTTTATCCTGCGAATTCCCGACGTGCTTCTTCCACACACAATCCTTGCTTGTGTCTCTCTCCAAGCCTGTCTGTGAATAACCCACTCATCCTTCCAAGCTCAACTAAAACGCCATGTGACAGAAACAGTTGGTTCAACATCCATTTCTTCTTCCTCTTCTGACCAAGGCTCTGCACTAAATGCTTCATTCCCCAGCTGTCTCTGTGCACCCGTGTGGCCATGTGGGTCCATTCTGGCCCATGTGATTTAAGTAGAATTGTTGAGTAGCACATCCAAAAGGACTTCTTAAAAGGAGCCAAACTACTGAGTGTCGTGTTTTTTTTTTTTTTTCTTTTTCCTGCTGCTTTGAATGCAGCTCTGATTGTAGGAACAAAGCTGCTATCTTGGGGCATGAGGTGATCTAGAAGATACAACCACCTTCAGTCAAAGTGTCTGAGGGAATGATAGGAGAAGCTGGGCTCTCTGATAAGATCACAGATCCAGTGAACAGGGGAGGATTGCCTGCCTTCAGATTCCTTTCATGTGAAAAGACAGACCTTTATATGTGTGAGCCTCTGTTAGCTTGAGTCTTCTGTTTTATGCAGCCAAACTTAACCGTAACTGCCACACACCATCTACGTATAGTTTATGATGCTCTCTCTAATCTCTTAGGTAATTATGTCCTCTCAGAAACCTATGGAGAGCTGAAGGGATTTTAGGATCATGGAATCCACCCTCCTCCTTTGGTACAAGAGTACAAAGGCCAGAGAGCTGTGCGATTGCTGAGGCATCCGATTGTAAACCAAAAGGTACCTGAGACTGATCTCAATCCATTTAAAAGTTAATTCTGCCAAGGTTAAGGCCATGCTTGGAAGAAAAAAAAACTGAATCACAGAAATAGTCTGTGGTCTGTGCCTTCCTCCCAAGATGATTTTGAGGTCTTCAGTAGTTAAAGGGGAAGGGTGGGCCGAAGAGGAAGGGTGTGCTGGAGGGAAGGGTGGGCTGGAAGGGAAAGGTGGGCTGGAGGGGAAAGGTGGGCTGGAGGAAAAGGGTGAGCTGGAGGGGAGAGAGGGAGCCTGTGGTCTTCCTCAGGTTGCAAGAGAAAGAGAGCAGATGGGGAATGATTAGTTATGTCTTCATCTCACATGTGGTAAATCAGTCCTTTACATAAGATAAGATGAACATAGACCAGCTTCCTGTGGAGATATGTAACCCTTTATCTGTAGCTATCTGCTTAGGAACAAAAGGAAAGGCACTTTCTTGCATGATTCAGCTTCCAGCTTAATGTTTTTTTTTTTCTTTTTTTGTTGTGAATTGGGGTCCTGAGGCTTTATTTCTCCCTGCGTACTATATTGTATGTGAAAATTGTTGTTCAGGACCTAAAGCTGTTTACTTACTCCAGCTACATCCCTTAGCTCAATTTCCATTTGGAGCGGCTTCTGGAAGGCTGGAATTGAAATCCACCAGTGCCCATTTCAAGGTGTTCCCAACATCACCTGGAAAAAAGGAGCCCGGATACGCTTCCCTGTGGATGCAGGTCAGTCATCATAATGCACAGAAACAGCCTTGACCTCAGCCTGGAGCCATTGTCTTGAAAGAGGATTCTTCTCAGCTGGAGCCTGAGACTGATCCCTGAGAAGCGGCCGCTCCATCCCTGAACCCTTCCTGCTTGTGTCTCCTTACTTCCTAGTGATGATGGCATTCAGGCTCAGAATGCTGCAGGCCTATCCCACTGGAAGCTGTCGAGGTGCCTCCTGCTACACAGGACGCCCGACACGGCAGCAGCATCAAGGGACCAGCAGGGAAGAGGTTGCAGCGATTTGGAGGAACGGCCTGAAAATCACCTGGAGCCTGGTGGCAGATGGTCCCACCTCCTCCCCAATATTAGGTCCCAGAGAAAATGACAATATGAGCACCTCATGTCATCATTATTAGCAGAGTCTTTTTATTCTTTCCTTAAATTTTGCCATTAAATTGAGCTCTATAATAGGCCCATTTTCTTTTCTTTTCTTTTCTTTTTTTTTTTTTTTTTTTTTTTAGACACAGTCTTGCTCTGTTGCCCAGGCTGGAGTGCAGTGAGGCGATCTCAACTCACTGAAAGCTCCGTCTCCTGGGTTCACGTCATTCTCTGCCTCAGCCTCCTGAGTAGCTGGAACTACAGGCGTCCGCCACCATGCCTAGCTAATTTTTTGTATTTTTAGTAGAGACGGGGTTTCACCGTGTTAGCCAGGATGGTCTCGATCTCCTGACCCCGTGATCCTCCCGCCTCGGCCTCCCAAAGTGCTGGGATTACAGGCGTGAGCCACTCCACTAGGCCTATAGGCCCATTTTCTGCTTTTAATGCCACCAATACATGAAATTCCAGAGCTGCTTCTGTAAAAAAAATTTCATTTTCATTATTTTATTATTCATTACATTAATTCTATTATTTTATTCTCTTTGTGTTTTTTAGAAGAATTTCAGCTGCCTTGTGGCTGCAGAAGGAGAGAAGGAGCCTCTCCTAAAAAGGGTTTCATGAAAGCCCTGAGGCAAGATACTCACTTCAGAGGGTTCAGAACAAGGACACTCACTTTGTTCTGTGCGGTGTGGAGACACGGGTGAGCGTTCCTCAGTAGCACCAACTGGTTCCCTCTTGTCCTCAGCTGCCAGTGCCCTGGGGCATGTCATTTGGACAGAACACTTTTCCATGTCCTGCCATCCGTTCCACGGAGGCAGGAGAAAGGGGTCTGGAGGCAGGAACATAAGGCCGATTCACCCTGACTTCGGAGAACGAAATCAAATGGAAACTCTTGGGCTATGACAGGAAATATCCTCTCCATTTACACAGGGCATACACCGAGTATATGACTTTGTAATTGTACTTCCTCCTCTTCATTTACATAGGGTGCACACCAAGTAACCAATGGAAACCTCTAGAGGGGATTTGAAGCCCAGAAGCTTCAGTAACGGGCTCCCTGTGCTCAGGCGCTCCCACCCTGTGGAGTGTGCTTTCATTTTCCGTCAATCTCTGCTTTGCTGCTTCATTCTTTCCTTGCTCCATTTTTGCGTTGTGTCCAATTCTTGGTTCAAGGCACCAAGAACCGGGACACCTTTAACCAGTAACATTATCTTAATATCATGTTTTAAAACTGAATTCTGTTTTTCATCTGTTCACCTAGTTTTAGAAAATGACAATGAAATACAACTTGGAACTTACCACAGCTTAATACGAGGGTCACTATGAGCTATACAACAGGTTTGATGTTTAAAAGTTTGCAACACTTTTTATTCCTCTTTCATTTACAAACTACAGTAAATATTTTATTTTTTATGTTTAATTATGAGATATGTGACATATAAGAGTCTATAAAATTTGGGTGGGCATGGTGCCTCATGCCTGTAATCCCAGCACTTTCGGAGACTGAGGCGGGTGGATCATTTGAGGTCAGGTGTTCAAGACCAGCCTGGCCAACATGGTGAAACCCGTCTCCACTAAAAAAATACAAAACATTGGCTGAGCATCATGGCAGGTACCTGTGATCCCAGCTACTCGGGAGGCTGAGGTGGGAGAGTTGTTTGAACCCAGGAGAGAGAAGTTGCAGTGAGCTGAGATCATGCCATTACACTCTAGCCTGGGCTACATAAGCAAAACTCTGCCTCAAAAACCAACAAACAAAACTGAATGCATAATCCGATAGATTAATAATTGCACTGATGTCATCATCCATTAGCATCAACTGTCTTGAAAGGCTACAATATGCTCTTCCTTGATCACCTGGCTCTCCCTTCTTCACCCAGACATAGGACTAATGTGTTAATGTTTGTCTTGCTTTTCATAAGGTTTATCATTTCTGTGTATATTATTAAGCAATGCCATATGTTATGGTTTGTGAACTGTATCTGGAATAGCAGTGTATTTTTCAGTAATTTCCTTTGTTCACTGTAATTTTTCATTGTTGATGCTTCTAACTGCAGTTCATTTTCACAGCTGTATCATATTCCACAATGTGACTATGCCAGCTTTTTTCCTTGATAGAGGTCTGTTTGGATGGCTTTCGGGTGTTTTCTATTTCTGCAATCACTACCTAAATATTCTTGTCCCGTACGTTTCTCTTGGAGAAGACAGTCCAAGGGCATTTCTGGGGCAGACATGCCTGAGAAGGCAAGTGTGAGGCCACAGAGGGGCGTGTCTAGCTTTTTATGAAATACAATCTCTTAACAGGAGCAACAGCAGTGGATACTTTGCCAGCAGTTGATCTTTTCCACCTTTTGGATTTTTATGGCTTTGCTGAATGTGTTTCTTGAATTATTGGATGTATCCACAGTACGTTGTTGACTTGTTTTGTAACTTTTTGCACGCGGACTTATCTTCCTTGGAATTTTATGTGGGGAGCTATTTTGAGGACAGGGTTGTATTGTTTCAGCAAAGATGTTCACTCTCATGGGGTAGAGGTGAAGTGAGCAGCCGCCTGGTGCCACGTCGATTTGACCCATGCTCTCCAGGTCTTCCAGCATGAACTCCTGGAGGACTGTTTCTCATCGGTTCTCAGGGTCAGTGGTTTTCCCTCCACCCAGCACCAATGCAAGGACAGCTGCTCTCCTTGCTCCTCCTGCTCTGAGGTGGGCTTTTATTTTAAGCCTAAGATGTCAGATTTCTGACCTCATTTTGGAGAGACATCCAGTTTTGTTTCTGATGCCCCATCCTCTGTGCAACTGTCTAAACAGAAAAAAAAAATTCCACTTTGGTTCCTGCCAATTCTTTATTGACTGCTGTGGATTCCATCCTTCAATGCCAGCTCAGTAATGCACTTACAAAGATGCATTTTTGTAGGTTTTACCCAACATCTCAGTTTTTGCTGGGGAAGCTATTTAGTATCCCTTATGTTGAAAGTTGGAAGTGCCTGGCAACACCATAGGTGAGAGAACTGCTCTTACCCGTTTTCATCATCTTCCTGCTGGGTCCAGGCCTTCTTTTCCTCTGTGATTAAGCTGCTACAATGGGCCGGGTACAGTGGCTCATGCCTGTAATCTTAGCACTTTAGGAGGGCAAGGTGGGTGAATCACCCGAGGCCAGGGGTTCAAGACCAAGCTTGAAAACATGGTGAAACTCCGTCTCTACTAAAAGTACAAAAAGTTAGCCCCGCATGGGGGTGCATGCCTGTAATCTCCGGTATTCCGGAGGCTGAGGCAGGAGAATTGCTTGAACCAGGACCCGGCAGGTGGAGGTTGCAGTGAGCCGAGATCATACCACTGCACTCCAGCTTGGGCTACAGAGTGAGACTCTGTCTCAATAAAAAAATTAAATAAATGAAAAAAATATATATATATGTATATATGTATATATATATATATATATATATATATATATATATATATATATATTTGAAGTATTATCCAATGAGAGCAAGTGTTCCGGAAGACCTCATTTAAATACAGAATCTGAATGGGGGTCCATGTCACACCTGCCATTTTTTCATCTTTGCAGCTGGGCTTTTCTCCTCTTCTCTGCTGGACTGTGCTGTTTCCCACAAGGTGTTCAGAGGTTCTGCCCTGAATCGTGCAACCAGGAGATGAGAAGCACAGAGTGACACCAGCAGGAGAACATAAAGATGCGCTGACAGTTGTCCTCCTCCTGCAGAGTCCAGAGCAGTGCACTCCTACCGCTGGTGCCCTAGCTAAGCCTGGGGGCCAGCATGTCTGATGATAGTCTGGGAGTGCTGCAGTCAGGGTCCCCACAATGGGCACCCAGCCTGTGCCCTTGCACTCTGCACGAGCGTGACCATTGTCACTTCAGAGCCCGTGGGTACAGATCAATGCATCCTACCAGAACTGCATGTGAGGAAGGACCATGTGAGTCCCAGGAAAGAGCTGAGGCCCTGCAGGGGGAGGTGGCCAGGACCGAGACCTGATGCCTGTCTGGAGAATCGTCTGTGGGTGTGAGTGGCACTGTGGGGTCAGTGCCCGGGTTCTGCTTCTCCTTCTCCTCAAAGATCAGGGCCTGAGCAGGGGCTGACATGTGTGTGGCACCTGGAACAGCAGGGCCACCACCCATGTGTGAAGCCATCATGGGGACCTGAACACGGTGTCATGTGCAGACCCCACCCATCCATTGGCCCCAATTCCTGGCCAGCTTCTGCCAAGGTGAGAGGATGGAATTTAGAAGGTGGGTGTAAGCTGAAGCCTGTCCCCCAGTAGCTGACATACGGTGGTGACACTCTCTGTGTGGGGGAAAGAAAGAGAGATCAGACTGTTACTGTGTCTATGGAGAAAGACGAAGACACAAGAAAGTCCATTTTGATCTGTACTAGGAAAAAGTATTCTGCCTTGAGATGCTGTTAATCTGTCACCCTACACCCAACCCTGTGATCACAGAAGCAGGTGCTGTATTGACTCAAGGTTGAATGGATTTAGGGCTGTGCAGGACGTGCCTTAGTCAAAATGTGTTTACACCTACTGGGCTCCAGGCTGCCAGCTGCCTGCCCAGGGTCTGAATGTCCTACTGTGACCTGTTTCCTCACCTCGCCCAGAGGACAGATAGGGAAGGCTTGTTTTGAAGATTAGGCAGTGTAATCCCAGTCAGCCCTCATTAGCTTGTCTATCCTCCAGGTCTTTTTGATTTCTTTTTTCTCTTCTTTGTTATGAAACTCTGGAGAACTGTCCTCCAGCCTGTCTTCAGCTGGGGAGGTGGAAAGGCTGGACCTTGCCCTTGACTTCAGGGCCCCTTCTGGGTGCCCCCTCCTCCTGGGTTTTTAAAAGCATATACTTAGCAACATACCCTGTACCTTAGAGAGCTGCAGAGAACCTCCTGCGTGTCCAAACCAGAACACTTTGTTCCCTGACCCCAGGCCCTCATCATACCCCAAAGCCCAAATACTTTCAGGTGGCCAACTTCACACAAGAGTCTGAACTCAATGCTTGTTTTCTGGGGTCTACACAGGCCTGTATGATGGGGCTACCTCCATTCTACCCCTGTGCCTCCCCAATCCATTAGGGGCCTCAACTCCAGTGACCCCTAACTGGGAGCAAGGTTCCCCAGGCAGGGAATGCAGCCTTCCCCAGGATGCTGGCCTGGCCATGTCCCAGTGGACATCAGTCCTGGAGCAAGAGGTCCAAGGCAGGGAGTTTCACCCCCCATTTCACCAGGTGTGGTGACCTTTCTGGGTTCCTAACCTTCAAGATGGGATTTTTACACTGTGCCACAGTGGGGGAAACCGAGGCACAGGGCCGGTGAGCGGTAAAGAAAGAAAACCTCTGTGACTAGGAAACGTGTCCCTTGCCCAGCACAGACACTCCAGGATAGCACCCTTTGGGATGTACCGCTGAGCTGTTCTTGGCACGTGGCATGGCACTGTGGTGGAGGTCAGCAGCTTGTGGAGTTGGGGGAGGGGGTGCTGGCAGGAGCGGGTAATTTTGGACCCACCATGGGAAGGAAGGGGACATTGCCCTTTTGCCCACACCTTGGGCACAGCAGCAATTATCTTCTCTGGTGTGTGTGGGCACCAATGCCTATGTGGCTGTGGGTGCGTCCTCCCCTTTTGTTGATGAAGAACCTTCCTGCAGCCGTTGGGGTGGGTATGGGCACCACGTGTGCCTGGCAGCAGGGTGGTGCCTGTGGAGGCTTGGCTACTATATGTCTCACTACCACCTCCCCAGGGGAAGCAGACCCTGTACCCTAGTGCCCCTCATACCCAGTCCCTCACATTCTTCACTTGGCATCTCCCTGCCTGATTCTCCCAACTCAGCCCCTGCCAGGTTTCTCCAGGCCCTGTGGGCCCTGGGATGGGATCAAAGGAGGCAGCAACTGAGCTGTCTGCCTCTGCCTGAAGTCAGGGATCCCTGGCCCCTACTGGCATCTGGTGGGCAGGGTAGGTGGGGAGGTCAGGGGTCAGCTTTTCCACTCCCCAGCCTGCACTGGCTAAGTCACCAGGTGTAACTGGCCTGGAGGCTGATCTGTGTCCTCCACAGTCCCTTGATGCATTATATTGAAGCCAATGCTTGTGTGAATGACAAGACATGTTGTTACCAAGCAGATCAAACCAGAACCGAAAGATTGTTGCACTTGGGCCCAGAGCCAGGGGCTGAGGCTGCCACGGCTACCCTGTTCTCTTCCTTCTGAGGTCGCCAGGAAGCTCCCAGGACTGAATGATCCCCACAAAACACAGTGACCAGGATGGAAGGGCTGGAGGTCAACTGCCCCCCACCCCTGCCACCACAACCAAGAGGACCCCATGGAGGTTGGCCCCGAGATGAGGGTCCCTGTGGGATGCAGGCTCCCACGGATACTTCAGGGGATGAGCGCGGGTCCTCCTGGCTGACAGGAGCCTGGTGGGCACTGGGTGTGTGGGGCCTGTGTAGGTGGGTTGGACAGCACTGGGTCTAACCAGGGAGCCAGGGACTGGTGTGGCCAAAGTGGGCAGCAATATGTTGCCAGAACCAAAACTACAGTGCAACCAGCCCAGCTGGTAGGGAGAAGGAGGCCTGCCTAGCAAGACCATCCATCCCTGTCCTGGCCCCAAGCCCAGACTGCCTGCCTGTACTGGACATTGCCTGGTCCAGGAGGCCTGGGCATGAGGGTCAGGTGGTGTGCCCCTGGGTTCCAGACTTTGGTGGTCCCACTGGGCAGAAGGAGAGCCCACTGTCCACTGTTTCCATCGGTCCCTGGGGGTGTGCCCCACCCCAGCTTCTCAGCCCATACGGGGACGTGGCCAAGGCTCCTCACCTGCTCTGTGGCTCCAGCTCTGAGCAGCTCACTGGGTGACTCTGACAGCTTCCTCCTCAAAGCTTGGGTCCTCGTCTATGGGAATGGGGTATCCCAGGCACCCTGCAGGCAGGAACCCAACCCCAGCTCCTCTGGTGGGCCCTCCTTGGCTTTCTTACCCACTGGCTTATGAGACCCCGTTGGCCAAACTTGGTGTCCTATTTTTATATTGGCCTTTTTCTTAGTGTGTGTTTTCTGTAACTACTGCTGTGTAGATCTTCTATTTGAGTTTTAGGTAGAGAATCTTGCCCACCCAGAGGTCCCCTACCCCAGAGAGCCTCCACTTAGGCCCCCCGGGCTGGTCCTGCCTGTGCTCCGCTTGGTGTGAATGTTGAGTGTGATCGATCCACACGGCTGCTTCACCCTGCATCTCCTTCCTTCTTCTTGCTGAGGCTGGTTCTGTCTCTCTTTCTCCACCTGAGCTGCACTTGAAGCCAAGACGAAGGATGGGAAGTGGTTGCTACGAAGGACCCTCTTGCAGCGAATCTGCTGTGAAGAGGCTGCGCTGGCCCAACGTGTCATTTCCTTTTCTAAGCTCATTCCAGAGGACGGCAAGCGGCAGCCCGTGCCTGCCTGCTCTTGTGGCCCGTGAATCAAGAATGGATTTTACATTTCCAAATGGTTGAACAAATAAAAAAATAACAATTCATGACACTGAGAAGTGTCCATGTCCATAAGTAAAGTTTGATGGGGGTGCAGTCATGCCCATCTCTTCACAGGCCACCTGCAGAAGGCTGCTGTCATGCAGCCATGGCAGAGTTGCATCCTTGAGGCAAAGATCAGTTGGCAAAGCTGAAAATACTGACTCCTGGCTCTTTAGGGAAACAGTTTCCAGTCCCTGGTTTAAGGGCTGTGTGGCGGAACCCCAGGATCTTGGTCAGCTTGTTCCTCACTCAGGGCCTGCTGTGGCCTTCGCTAGTATATCTGCAAAGTCTTCGTGCTATGGTGCCTCTTATGGGGGCGTTGAGCTCTGTCATGCTAGATTTCAGGGTGTCTGCCTCATGGTCACCTGTCTCACCAACAGAGACCCTGCGGCCAGATTCAAACTAGCAGGAGCAGTTGGTCTTTGGCAGCAGGGATACCTTTGAGCTGAGCTGCCACCCACCCTGAGGTGGTCCCATGACACCCACTGTCTCGGTTAAGGTTGGGGCAGGGCAGGTGTCCTGAAGTGCCCTGCGACGTGGATCGTAATAGCCAGTGGGGAGAGGGGGTTGTTATTACTCCCCATATTGTGGGGAGTGCCTCACCCCCTGCGATGTGGATCGTAATAGCCAATTACTCCCCCCTGCAATGTGTGTCCATTATTAGCATCTCTTTTGTTCAGGATATTAGGAACAATTTCACAGGTTGCGTGTACACAGCCTGCGACAGGAGAACAAATACCATCCTCTGCATCTCTGGATATTAGCAACCATACCACACAACGGGTGCACACTTTTTGGGAGATTTGGGGTAATGTCCTCCTTTGTTTCCCTGAATATTCAGAGACATATCACAGGGCAGCTGTACATCCACTACTCTCTTGGCAGGAACATCGTACTTTACCTACTGGAAATTAGGAGCAATATCACAGACTGGGTGTCAAGCCACTGTCATACTGGAAGTAATATCATGCTCTCCCCCACAAGTTATGAGGAACAATATCACAAGGGGGTGTGTACCTTTCCGGTAGTGGGAGTAGTATCATCATCTCTTCCTTTGGATGACAGGAACAATATCACAGGGTGGGTGTTAACCCTGTGTGTTTTTGGAAGCAATGTCATTGTCTCTTCTTCTAGGTTTTACAATTCATATCACAGGCGGGGTGTACACCCCTTGTTATATTGGATGGAATCTCATCGTCCTTCAACTTGTATCTTTAGAACAATATCCCTTGGGGGCTGTCCATCCCTTCAATATTGGTAGTAATACCATCTTCTCCTTTCCTGGATGTAAGAAAGAATATCACAGGAGGTGTGTACACCCCTTGCAATGTTGGTAGTAATATCACCTCTCCCCTGTGGTTATTAAAGACAAAATCCCAGGGTGGCTGTACGGTTCCCACTTTATTGGGAGTAATATCATCCATTCACCCCCTGGATAAGAGGAACCATATCACGGAAGAGGTGTCCACCCCCTTCGATATTATCAGCCATGTCATCTTCTTCCCGCCTGGATATTAGGAACGATACCCCGGGGTTGGGGTCGGTGTACACCCACTGCGATATCGAAAGTAAAATCAGCCTCTTTCCCGCTGGATATTAGGAACTATATCACAGGTGCGTGTGCACCTTCTGGGATATTGAGAGTACTGTCAGCCTCCACTCCGCTGCATATCAGGAACAATATACAGGGGGCAGGGTGGTTACACCCCCTGCGATATTGAGAGCAATATTCCTCTCTTTCCCCTGTATATTAGGGACTACATCACAGGGGTCTGTACACCTTCAGCGATATTGGGATTCATGTTATCCTCTCCCCCACTGAATGTCCAAAACGATATCACAGAAAGGTGTACACCCCCTGCAACATGGCCAGTAATATCATCGTCTACCTTTGGATACTAGGAACAACATCACAGAGGGTGTGACACTGCCCCACGTTATTGGGCATAATGTTATCCTCTCTTCCCCTGGATATTAGGAACGATATCCCTGGTGGTGGGAGGTGGAGTACATTAAGAACAATATCACTGGGTGGGTGTACTTCCCCTGCAATATTGGGTGTAGTATCATCCTCTCTTCCCTAGCATATTAAGAACAGTATCACAGGAGGGGTTTACAGCCACAGTCCCTGCGCTATTGGGAGCAATAGCATTTTCTCCAATTCTCTATATAAGGAACAATATCCCACTGTGGGTGTACATCCCCTGCGATATTTGGCATAGTATCATCGTCTCCCAAAGTGGATATTAGGCATAGTGTCACAGGGGGGTGTATGCCTCCTTCGATATTGGGAGCAATATTATCCTCTCCCCTCAGGATTATAGGCAAAATATCGAAGTGGTTTTACAACTCGAGCGGTATGGGCAGTAATATCATCCTCTCCTCACCCAGATGTTAGGAACTATATCACAGGTGGCTGTACACTTCTTGTGATATTGGGAGTCATATCATCCTCTCCCATCGTGGATATTAAGAACAATATTACAAAGTAGGTGTACACCCCCTACGATATTGAGAGAAATATTATGCTCTCCCCTTTGGGACATTAGGAACAATATCACAGGAGGTGTGTACAACCCCTGCGATATTGGGAGTCATATCATCCTCTCCCCCTGAATATAAGAAACAATATCACAGGAGGATGTACACCCCCTGTGATATTGGGAGTCATATCATTTTCTTTCCCTCTGGATATTCAGAACAATATCACAGTGGGTGTGTACACCCCCTGCGATATTGCCACTGGCATCATCGTCTCCCTCCCAGGATATAGGAAACAACATCACAAGGCAGTGTATACCCCCTAAAATATTGGGAGTAATGTCTTCCTCTCCCCAGCTGGCTATTAGGAACAATGTCACAGAAGGAGTGAACACCCGCTGCTCTATAGGGGGTGATATCTTCTCCATCCCTGAATATTAGGAACAATATCACTCGGCAGTGTACACCTCCTGCAATATTGAGACTATTCCTCTCGCCCACTGGATATTAGGAATCATATCACAGGGGTGGTGTACACCCACTGTGAAATCGGAAGAAGTATCATCCTCTCTACCTTTGGATGTTAGGGACAATATAACAGAGGAGGTCTACACCAATTGCCATATAGGGAGTCATATCATCCTCTCCCACCCAGGAAATAAGAAACAAGACCACCGAGGGGACAGAAACCCACTACGATAGTTTCAATAATGTTATCTTATACCCCCTGGCTATTAGGAATAACATCATAGAGGGGTGTACACTTTCCTCGATGTTGGGAGTAATATCCTCTTCTCCCCGCCGGATATCAGGAACAAGTCTATTAATTGTTAATATTAATAAATATAAAAATTAATAATAATCATCGATATTAATAATCATAATAAAGATAGTAAAAATACTGGTTAAAAATGTTAACGATTAATATTAATAATAGTAATATCATTATTAATAATGAAATAATGATTTCAACAATTAATGTTGCTTTAATCATTACTAAGAGATGTTGGTAATAAAATAATGATTCATATTAAGAACTAATAATATTGTTAAATGACATTAATATTATAATTAATTTTAAGGGTGCATAATCACGTATGTAAAAGAGTTATCCAAAATTAATAAAGGTATCTTACTAATTAATAGTGTCATTGATAATTATTAAAATCAATCATTTATGTTTAATAATTAATCATATTATTACTCCTAATACCACAAGGAGTGTACACCTACCTGTGATGTCGTTCCTAATATCCAGGGACGGAGATCATGATATTAGTTTTAAAAACGCAGTAGGTGTACACTCACTTGGTGACATTAATCCTAATATGTACGGTGAAAGAGTAGGACATGACACCCCACATAAAAACGAATGGACAGCCACCTGGTGAAATTGCTCCTAATATTCACGGGAGAAGTTTATGATATTACTCCCAATATCCCAGGGAGAGTACAGGTCTTCTGTGATATGGTTACCAGTATCCAGAGGGGGAGAGTATGATAATAATCACAGTAGGGCAAGCTGTGTTCACCAGGCCTGTGATATTGTTATTAATATCCTGGAAGGAAGAGAATGATAAGACTCCTCACAGAGCAGGAGGCGAACACCTAGCGTGGGATAGAGTTCCTAATATCCACGGAGAGGAGAGGCTGACATTATTCCCAATATGGCAGGGGGGTGAGCCACCCCCCGCGAGGTGGGGACCAATAGCCACCCCCTCTCCCCCCCTTGGCTATTGGGAGCCGCCTCGCAGGGGGGTGAGCCACCCCCCGCGAGGTGGGGACCAATAGCCACCCCCTCTCCCCCCCTTGGCTATTGGGAGCCGCCTCGCAGGGGGGTGAGCCACCCCCCGCGAGGTGGGGACCAATAGCCACCCCCTCTCCCCCCCTTGGCTATTGGGAGCCGCCTCGCAGGGGGGTGAGCCACCCCCCGCGAGGTGGGGACCAATAGCCACCCCCTCTCCCCCCCTTGGCTATTGGGAGCCGCCTCGCAGGGGGGTGAGCCACCCCCCGCGAGGTGGGGACCAATAGCCACCCCCTCTCCCCCCCTTGGCTATTGGGAGCCGCCTCGCAGGGGGGTGAGCCACCCCCCGCGAGGTGGGGACCAATAGCCACCCCCTCTCCCCCCCTTGGCTATTGGGAGCCGCCTCGCAGGGGGGTGAGCCACCCCCCGCGAGGTGGGGACCAATAGCCACCCCCTCTCCCCCCCTTGGCTATTGGGAGCCGCCTCGCAGGGGGGTGAGCCACCCCCCGCGAGGTGGGGACCAATAGCCACCCCCTCTCCCCCCCTTGGCTATTGGGAGCCGCCTCGCAGGGGGGTGAGCCACCCCCCGCGAGGTGGGGACCAATAGCCACCCCCTCTCCCCCCCTTGGCTATTGGGAGCCGCCTCGCAGGGGGGTGAGCCACCCCCCGCGAGGTGGGGACCAATAGCCACCCCCTCTCCCCCCCTTGGCTATTGGGAGCCGCCTCGCAGGGGGGTGAGCCACCCCCCGCGAGGTGGGGACCAATAGCCACCCCCTCTCCCCCCCTTGGCTATTGGGAGCCGCCTCGCAGGGGGGTGAGCCACCCCCCGCGAGGTGGGGACCAATAGCCACCCCCTCTCCCCCCCTTGGCTATTGGGAGCCGCCTCGCAGGGGGGTGAGCCACCCCCCGCGAGGTGGGGACCAATAGCCACCCCCTCTCCCCCCCTTGGCTATTGGGAGCCGCCTCGCAGGGGGGTGAGCCACCCCCCGCGAGGTGGGGACCAATAGCCACCCCCTCTCCCCCCCTTGGCTATTGGGAGCCGCCTCGCAGGGGGGTGAGCCACCCCCCGCGAGGTGGGGACCAATAGCCACCCCCTCTCCCCCCCTTGGCTATTGGGAGCCGCCTCGCAGGGGGGTGAGCCACCCCCCGCGAGGTGGGGACCAATAGCCACCCCCTCTCCCCCCCTTGGCTATTGGGAGCCGCCTCGCAGGGGGGTGAGCCACCCCCCGCGAGGTGGGGACCAATAGCCACCCCCTCTCCCCCCCTTGGCTATTGGGAGCCGCCTCGCAGGGGGGTGAGCCACCCCCCGCGAGGTGGGGACCAATAGCCACCCCCTCTCCCCCCCTTGGCTATTGGGAGCCGCCTCGCAGGGGGGTGAGCCACCCCCCGCGAGGTGGGGACCAATAGCCACCCCCTCTCCCCCCCTTGGCTATTGGGAGCCGCCTCGCAGGGGGGTGAGCCACCCCCCGCGAGGTGGGGACCAATAGCCACCCCCTCTCCCCCCCTTGGCTATTGGGAGCCGCCTCGCAGGGGGGTGAGCCACCCCCCGCGAGGTGGGGACCAATAGCCACCCCCTCTCCCCCCCTTGGCTATTGGGAGCCGCCTCGCAGGGGGGTGAGCCACCCCCCGCGAGGTGGGGACCAATAGCCACCCCCTCTCCCCCCATTGGCTATTGGGAGCCGCCTCGCAGGGGGGTGAGCCACCCCCCGCGAGGTGGGGACCAATAGCCACCCCCTCTCCCCCCCTTGGCTATTGGGAGCCGCCTCGCAGGGGGGTGAGCCACCCCCCGCGAGGTGGGGACCAATAGCCACCCCCTCTCCCCCCCTTGGCTATTGGGAGCCGCCTCGCAGGGGGGTGAGCCACCCCCCGCGAGGTGGGGACCAATAGCCACCCCCTCTCCCCCCCTTGGCTATTGGGAGCCACCTCGCAGGGGGGTGAGCCACCCCCCGCGAGGTGGGGACCAATAGCCACCCCCTCTCCCCCCCTTGGCTATTGGGAGCCACCTCGCAGGGGGGTGAGCCACCCCCCGCGAGGTGGGGACCAATAGCCACCCCCTCTCCCCCCCTTGGCTATTGGGAGCCACCTCGCAGGGGGGTGAGCCACCCCCCGCGAGGTGGGGACCAATAGCCACCCCCTCTCCCCCCCTTGGCTATTGGGAGCCACCTCGCAGGGGGGTGAGCCACCCCCCGCGAGGTGGGGACCAATAGCCACCCCCTCTCCCCCCCTTGGCTATTGGGAGCCACCTCGCAGGGGGGTGAGCCACCCCCCGCGAGGTGGGGACCAATAGCCACCCCCTCTCCCCCCCTTGGCTATTGGGAGCCACCTCGCAGGGGGGTGAGCCACCCCCCGCGAGGTGGGGACCAATAGCCACCCCCTCTCCCCCCCTTGGCTATTGGGAGCCACCTCGCAGGGGGGTGAGCCACCCCCCGCGAGGTGGGGACCAATAGCCACCCCCTCTCCCCCCCTTGGCTATTGGGAGCCACCTCGCAGGGGGGTGAGCCACCCCCCGCGAGGTGGGGACCAATAGCCACCCCCTCTCCCCCCCTTGGCTATTGGGAGCCACCTCGCAGGGGGGTGAGCCACCCCCCGCGAGGTGGGGACCAATAGCCACCCCCTCTCCCCCCCTTGGCTATTGGGAGCCACCTCGCAGGGGGGTGAGCCACCCCCCGCGAGGTGGGGACCAATAGCCACCCCCTCTCCCCCCCTTGGCTATTGGGAGCCACCTCGCAGGGGGGTGAGCCACCCCCCGCGAGGTGGGGACCAATAGCCACCCCCTCTCCCCCCCTTGGCTATTGGGAGCCACCTCGCAGGGGGGTGAGCCACCCCCCGCGAGGTGGGGACCAATAGCCACCCCCTCTCCCCCCCTTGGCTATTGGGAGCCACCTCGCAGGGGGGTGAGCCACCCCCCGCGAGGTGGGGACCAATAGCCACCCCCTCTCCCCCCCTTGGCTATTGGGAGCCACCTCGCAGGGGGGTGAGCCACCCCCCGCGAGGTGGGGACCAATAGCCACCCCCTCTCCCCCCCTTGGCTATTGGGAGCCACCTCGCAGGGGGGTGAGCCACCCCCCGCGAGGTGGGGACCAATAGCCACCCCCTCTCCCCCCCTTGGCTATTGGGAGCCACCTCGCAGGGGGGTGAGCCACCCCCCGCGAGGTGGGGACCAATAGCCACCCCCTCTCCCCCCCTTGGCTATTGGGAGCCACCTCGCAGGGGGGTGAGCCACCCCCCGCGAGGTGGGGACCAATAGCCACCCCCTCTCCCCCCCTTGGCTATTGGGAGCCATTGTGGACTCACATCCTGTTTTCCATATTGTGAGTAGTATCGTTTCTCTCTCTGGAAATGATTAACTCTTTCACAGACGGGTGTGTATCTTCAGAATATTGCTCAGGGAACAATGATTGAATTATTTATTAAATATTAAGAATCAATTATAATAATTATCAATAATATTATCAATTAATATTTTCTCATTAATATTGATAATTATTTTAAATAGATGATGATGGATGCCAAAAATTAATTTTTAATAATTATATCATTTATTAATATTAATTCTTAATATTAATTATTGTGTTTTTGCCAGTATCACTTTGTATTCATTTAAGTATCATTAGTTATTGATATCATTATATTATTATTAATAGTTTTATGATTATTAATTATTAATAGTAATCGTTAACATTTTGAATCAATATTAATATTTAGTATCTTTATTGTCATTATTAATGTTGATGATTAGTATCAATTTTTATTGTATTTATTAATATTAACAATTAATAGGCTTGTTCCTGATATCCGGCCTTGAGAAGATGATATTCCTCCCAATATCGAAGAAAGTGTTCACTCCTCTATGATGTTATTCCTAATAAGCAGGGGGTAGTGGCTGACATTAATGAAACTACCGCAGCGTGTATTCATCCTTTCGGTCATCTTGTTCCCTCTATCCAAGGTGCGAGAGGATAATATTACTCCCAATATCACAAACGGCGTCGACCTCCACTGTGATATTTTCCCTCACATCCAGCCGGGGAGAGGAAGATATTATCCCCAATATCACAGGGGTGTACATCCCCTTGTGATATTTTTCCTTATACCCTGGGATGGAGAAGATAATACTAGTGGCAATATCGCAGGGATTGTACACACCCACTGTGCCATTGTTCCGAATAACATCATATGACTCCCAGTATCACCGGGGGTGGGTACATCCTCCTGTGATATGGTTTCTTATATTCAAGGGGAGAGAATGATATTACTCCCAATATCACAGGGGTTGTACACACCTCCTGCGATATTGTTCCTAATATCCCGAAGAGGAGAGCATAATATTACTCTCGATAGCTCAGCGGGTGTATACCTCGTTTCTAATATTTTTCATAATATCCAAGATGGGAGAGGATGATAAGACTCCCAATATGCCAAGAAGTGTACAGCCCCCTGTGATATAGTTCCTGACATCCAGGTGGGGATAGGATGATATTACTGCCCATATCGCACGAGTTGTAAAACCCCTTCGACATTTAGCTTACGATTCTGAGGGGAGAGGATGATATTACTCCGAATATCGAAGAAGGTGTACACCCCGCTGAGACACTTCACCCAATATCCACGTTGGGTGACAATGACTATATGCCCAATATCGCAAGGGATGTACACAAACCCAGGGATATTGTTCCTTATATCTAGAGTGGGAGAAGACGCTACTACTCCCAATAACGCAGGGACTGTGGCTGTACACCCCTCCTGTGATATTGTTCTTAATATCCTAGGCAAGAGAGGAAGATACTACACACAGTATCACAGGGGGACTACACCCACCCAGTGATGTTGTTCTTAATGTACTCCACCTCCCTCCACCAGGGATATCGTTTCTAATATCCAGGGGAAGGGAGGATAACATTATGCCCAATATTGCAGGGGAGTGTACACACCCTCTGTGATATTGTTCCTAGTATCCAAAGGTAGACACGATGATGTTACTGGCCATATTGCAGGGGGTGTACACCCTTCTGTGATATCCTTTTTGACATTCAATGGGGGAGAGGATAACATGAATCCCAATATCGCTGAAAGTGTACAGACCCCTGTGATGTAGTTCCTAATGTACAGGGGAAAGAGTATTGCTCTCAATATCACAGAGGATGTAACCACCCTGCCCCCTTTATGTTGTTTCTGATATGCAGCGGGGTGGAGGCTGATAGTACTCCCAATATCCCAGAAGTTGCACACACACCTGTGATATCGTTCCTAATATCCAGCGGGAAAGAGGCTGATTTTACTTTCGATATCGCAGTGGGTGTACACCGCCCCCAAACCTCGGGTATCGTTCCTAATATCCAGGCGGGAAGAAGATGACATGGCTGACTATATCGAAGGGGGTGGACAACTCTTCTGTGATATGGTTCCTGATATCCAGGGGGTGAATGGATGATATTACTCCCAATAAAGTAGGAACCGTACAGACGCCCTGGGATTTTGTCCTTAATAACCACAGGGGAGAGGTGATATTACTACCAACATCGCAAGGGGTGTACACACCTCCTGTGATATTGCTTCTCATATCCAGGAAAGGAGAAGATGGTATTAGTACCAATATTGAAGAGATATACAACCCCCATGGGATATTGTTCTAAAGTTACAAGTTGAAAGAGGATGAGACTCCATCCAGTATAACAAGGGGTGTACACACCGCCTGTGATGTGAATCGTAAATCCTAGAAGAAGAGAGAATGACGTTGCTTCCAAAAACACACGGGGTGTACACTCACCCTGTGACATCGTTCCTGTTATCTAAAGGAAGAGATGATGATACTACTCCCACTACCAGAGAAGGTACACACCCCCCTGTGATATTGTTCCTCATAACTTGTGAGGCAGAGCATGATATTACTTCCAGTATGACAGTGGCTTGACACCCAGTCTGTGATATTGGTTCTACACACCAACTCTGTGCCCCTCGTTTCCCAGGCGTTCTCTCCACACTTTTGGAACCTCGGAGGAGGCTTTGTCTTTGGTTACAGATGAAGAGACGAAGGGTCTGAGAGCTTAAGCAAGTTTGTTACTGGAAAGCGGTTCCGATCCAGACCCCAAGAGAGGTTTCTTGGATCTCACAGAAGAAAGAATTCGGGACGAGTCCATAAAGTGAAAGCAAGTTTATTAGGAAAGAAAAGGAATAAAAGAATGGCTACTCTGGCCAGGCGCAGTGGCTCACTTCTGTAATCCTATAACTTTGGGATGCCGAGGAAGGTGGATCACCTGAGGTGAGAAGTTCGAGACCAGCCTGGTCCAACATGGCAAAACCCTGTCGCCACTAAAATACAAAACATTAACTGGGCGTGGTGGCAGGTGCCTACTAGGAAGGTGCCTACTAGGAAGGCTGAGGCAGGAGAATCGCTTGAACCCAGGAGTTAGAGGATGTAGTGAGCCAAGATCACGCCACTGCATTCTAGTTCGGCCAACAGAGCGAGACTCCATCTCAAAAAAAAAAAAAAAAAAAAAAAGAAAAGAAAAGAAAAGAAAGAATGGCTGCTCCATAGGCAGAGTGGCCCCAAAGGCTGCTGGTCGCCCATTTTCATGATTATTTCTTGATCATACGCTAAACAAGGGTTGGACTCTTCATGAGTGTTCCAGGAAAGGGGTGGGCCATTCCCAGAACTGAGAGTTTCTGCCCTCCCTTCTGAGACCATGTAGGGTAACCTCCAGATGTTGCCATGGCATCTGTAAACTGTCATGGCGCTGGTGGGAGTGTCTTGTAGCAGCAAATGCATTATAATTATCACATAATGAGCCATGGGGACAATCAGAGGTCACTCTAGTGGCCATCTTCTGTTTGGTAGGCTTTGCCCGGCTTCTTTACTGCTACTTGCTTTATCAGCAAGGTCTTTATGACCTGTATCTTGTGCCGACCTCCTATCTCATCCTGTGACTAAGAATGCCTAGCCTCCTGGGAATGCGGCCCAGCAGGTCTCAGCCTCCCTTTACCCAGCCCCCATTCAAGATGGAGTCGCTCTGGTTCTCGTGCCTCTGACAAGTTGGCCTGGGTAGAGTGTTCTCTAGCGTGTGGTTGTTGGAGCTGTTCCTAGCAGTAAGATGGATTGTCAGTAGGAAACAGGCCTCTGTTAGCCCGGGGGCTGACACTCTGCCCCAGTATGTCGGCCTCATTTTAGTGGTGGCAAAACTGGGGCTCAGAGACATCAACTCCCTCATCCCGAACCCCCAGACTGTCAGTGGTGGGCTGGGCTTTGAATGTGGGGCTTGAAGACCCATCATCTCCTCTGGTCCCCCAGTCTCTGCTGCCCAAGAGGAACAGGATCCCAGGATCCCGGCCCCTCATGGCACCAGCCAGGGTGGGTGGAGATGGGGAGGCACAGTTCCAAAGCCCCCCGGACTCTGAGGCAGGTCGGGGGCCGAGAGCAAGCCGGACCCGCGGACCCCACCCCGAGAAGAATGGCTGCAGACCTGGCACAGCGGGCAGGAGGTCTGTGTCCTCAGTCAACGTGACAGCGCTTCCCACTCCTCCATCCAGGCCGTGCTGTCTTCACATTTCCAATCATGCGGCCTCCTCTCCAATTCCCAAGACGAACCCACAGACAGCGATCTGGGGTCTACATGAGGTTTGTCAGCAGCTCTGACCCGCTGCTTCCCGCCAGCCCCGCGGCTGGTTCTGTAAAGCTGATACCCCCTGGTGGGGAGGCTCGGGGCAGGGCTCTGGCTGCAAGCATGGGGTCCCAGAACCTCCTGGCTCTGTCACCTCTGCTGGGTGGAAAACCAACCCAGGATTGAACCCGCAGATGGGTGCCTGATTCCTTATTATCAGAGCTCCGCCCACTGGCAAGTCTCTCTCCGGACCTCAGTTTCCCCTTCCATTAAACGAGGGGCTTGGGGGATACGAAGGAGGGGTAACTGCTTAGTGAGGATGGGAGGTTTCTTCTGGGGAGATGAACACATTTTGAAACTAGATGGTGTGAGTGGTTGCACAGGAATCTGAATGCACAAATGCCACCACATTAATCGCGTTGAAATAGTTAATTGCATGCGATGTGAAAGTCACCTCATTTAAAGTGTTTAAAAGAGGGGCCTGGGAGAGTGCAGTGTACGTGAGAATCACGTGGGACACCCACAGTCTCTGAACCTCGGTTTCCTTGCCGTAAACTGGCAAAGAGACCGTGTGAGCCGTGTTCCCTGGGGCCATGAGATTCCAAGAAGGAAAACCTGGGATTCCTGGGACTGGGATGAGGGCCGGGGGCCGGAAGGGGAGGGGCATGTAGGGAGGGCTGGGGGGCAGCCCAGATAAGGCTTTCAATACAGGGTAGCAGCGTCTACACAGGCAGAGATCCCAGCGTCTCACTTCCCGCAGGGCTGACCAGTGGCCAGAGGTGGGACTGGCCAGGCTTGGCCCAACCAAGTCTGGGAGCAGAGGACACTGAGTGAGGGATCCCAGGGGCCACCCTCACTGGCCTGTGGCTCTCCTGACACCACAAGAGAGGTCCAGGAGCTGACCTGGGGTCCTAATGGGGGACACCTTCCTGGCTGCAGGCTGGCAGGGTGGTGTGGTGGTCAGTGTACTGGGCTCTGTGTCTCCGCCCCTACCTGCTGTGTGACGGTGGGCCAGACACCTAACCTCTCTGTGCCTCTATTTCTTCAATGGCGAACAGGGACACTAGCAGCCCCCACACCTGATCACAGTGGCCTGAAGGTTAAAGGCAACAGCGGCACGAGACCTAGAGCAAAAGCTCTGAGCAGGGAGAGCAGGGAGCTGCCCAGGGAGTTCCACCACCATCTCGCGTCTGGCCGCCGAGGAAACCTAGGCTCATGGTGACCTGGCCCAGGTCTGTTAGACTCAGGGTCCTTCTCATCCCCAAGATCAGAGGGCTGCCACCAGGGAAGGAGCTGGCCCCTAGACACAGCCCAGGAAGCACACAGAGAAGGATGCCCTGGGGACTTCGGTATGTTATTGCAAAAAAAAATTTATTGCTATTTGAACTCTGCTTTCATGCCTCCATTTCCCAGAAAATGAGCCACGGGAGACACCAGGAGAGGCAGGAGATCATCCTCCTTGCACAAAACCCGCTCCCTCGGATGCTGTCCTCAGCGAGGGTGGCTGGGGGCCAACCAGGGGGCCCACTGGCAGAGTGGCAGAGGAGGTGGGTTGACCCTGCGGACGTTGAGTTCTGTGGCGAAGGTCCTGGCATTCTGGTAGAAGAGCGACTTCTTGCGGTCCAGGAGGAAGTTGTGGGAGATGGTGGCCGGCCGCGTGTAGATCTTCAGCTGTGCCTTCTTGTTGCCCAGGTCCACGGCAGCTGCCAGTGCCAGCTGGTAGTACCTGGCTGCATCAAACGGGTCCTGAAGGGGACAGGTCATGGTCAGCAAAAGGGGGACTCGGAGCCCGTCTTCCCAGAGGCCGTTCCTGTCTCCAGGTCATTCCACATGTCCAGCCAATGCTGGCTTACCCCATGAGCCCCGAAGCCTGTGACACTGCTGTGGTGTCAGCTGCAGGAGGTGGGGATGACCCTGACACCCCTGGAAGCCTTCCTGAGTGTCCCTACAAGCCTCCTGCCCCAGTGCCACCCTCTCTGCAGGCAGTGGCTGCTTTCCCCATGGGCTGAGGTCAGGGCAGATCCTGCCTGCTCTGAGAGTTCCATGCAGGACCCTTGGCTCCAAGCCACAGCAGGGGCACAGCGTTGAGTGACCCAGGCTCCCCTCTGGCCCCTGTCCATGCAGACCATTTCCAGGCCCTCCACGGGACAGGCCAGGTACAAAACCATCTCACAGGTGTCCTCTCTGGCAATGTTCCCTGAAATATTGACGGAGTGTGACTCCCCAGACATCCACTCCCATTTTCAATGCATCTTTGGCTCAAACTCACCATCCCTGGGTTGGGATGCTGTCTCCCAGACCTCCTCCTTGACCCTCCCATCCCCCACCTGGCTTCTCCCCAGGCACCTCCTCCACATGGGGGTCACCCAAGGGACCTCTCTAAGACCCATGCCTGGCCTGTTCCTCTTTACCATCTCAAGATGGCTCCCAGGGCCAATGAGAAAGTCCAAGATGCAGCAGTCCATTCCCTCACTGCCCCACCCCACACACGGAACAGGGGCGTGAGAAGGTCCCGAGTCACCGCCACTGCTCATCCAATGCCCCCCAGCCCAGCCGAACACTGGACTCTGTGCTGGGTGCATGGCGGAGCCTAATGTCCTCGCTCCCAGTCTGAGGGACCTGGGAGCGAACACTGACCACACAGGGTGGCCCGGGCTGTGGCAGAGGGAAGCCCAGGAGTCCCCAGACTCAGCCGGGGTGGGCTGCAAGGGCTTCCTGAAGGGGTGGGGGCTTCCCAACTAAACAGGAAGGAGCCAGCCAAAGCATATGTCTCTGCGTGTGCCTGTGCATGTGCCTGTGCGTGTTTGTGTGCCTGTGTGTGCATGTCCCTGTGTGTGTGCGTGTGCCTGTGTCTGTGTGTGCATTTCCCTGTGTGCATGCCTGTGCCTGTGTGTGCGTGTGCCTGTGCTTGTGTGAATTTCCCTGTGCATTTCCATGTGCCTATAGTGTGTGCAGCAGCTAGTGAGTGGCAGTCTGAGCCAGTAAACATCTAATCCACCCTATTCCAGGGCTCACTCTCACGTGTAGACTAAAGGGGACCCCATTTTAGAGGCAATTGGCAAAGATGCCCATTTACCCCTGCTTCTCTGCCTTCTCAGCCTTCCAGGCTCCATCCAGCCCGGCTTTTTCTCCCACTCCTCTGGGCCCTGGGTCCAGAGTCTCCTATACAAGGAGGAGGGTGTAGCCTTGGAAAGACAGCCGCCCTTGGGGAATTCCAAGGGGGCCTCCCTGTGGGAAGCTGGCCCGCGCTGACAGCATAGTCACGATGAGGCCCAGAGGGCTGTGCATGGGAAGGAGGTGAAGGAGGGCTGTGCATGGGAAGGAGGTGAAGGAAGGTTGTACATGGGAAGGAGGACTCTGCATGGGAAGGAGGGCTGTGCATGGGAAGGAGGTGAAGGAGGGCTGTGCATGGGAAGGAGGACTGTGCATGGGAAGGAGGGCTGTGCATGGGAAGGAGGTGAAGGAGGCCTCTGCCCCTCGACCCCAACCGTGGACTTTGGCCTCTCAGGTACTACTTGGCCCTTTCCTTTCTCCTGGACAGGCGGAGTGGGCGGCAGGCTTGACCAAGAGAGATAAAGGCCTCTTCTGGGAGGCCCGTCCCCCTGGGTCCCAGGCAAGCCCCTGGGCAGTGAGCAGCGTCCCTCTGGGCCTGACACTTGGCACCTCCCTGTCTGGCTGGGACTTGGGAGGCCACGGGGACCACTTCTCACCACCAGGTGTCACCAGCACTGGGCTGAGGCCTCCCGGGCAGCCCCAGGCCTGCGGTGGGGAATACGGGGCAGGGTCTTAGGGCTGCCCCACCTCCTCATGTTGTTCTAAGGCCCACAAGATCTTGGCCCCTGGACTGGAGCGCCCTGGCCCCTCAGCCCATAAGGAGCACTGACGCGACGCCGGTGCGATGCTGAGGAGGGGTCTCGCCTGCTGGGCAGAGGGGTGGAGACACCCCAGGTCTGAGTCTGCCAGTCCCAGCTCTCCACCCCTGCAGGGCTGGGGGCAGAGGGAGCACAGCACCTCCCCTCGAGACACACCCGACCCAGCAAGGCCTCAGCCTGGCTGGCAGGAGCCCCACCCCACTGCCCCTGCCCTGAGCTGGGGTTTCCCTGTCTGTGAACCCAATGGTAAGACACTGGTCCCACCCCACCCTTCCTGGGTGGTGTGAAGATTCAAGGTGTCTCGGGACTCCAGGAAGGAGTTGCTCAGTGCAGGCTGGCACCCTGGGCAGGCTTCCTAGAGGAGGTGCCAGGATTTGGGTTGGATCTTGCAACGTGGATTCAATGTGAGGATGATGCCGTCCTCCAAAATGTCCTTCTCCCGACCTGTTTTCTTTGTTAAATGCAACTTGACACTTGACTGTCAAGTCTGAGTTTTGCTGTCACCTCCTCCAGGAGGGCCCCCCTGACTACAATCCCCCTTCTTTACCCAGAGGCCACCGTTGCCCACTCATGTGTCAGCCTCCCTGGCTGAGACTGAGTTGTTGAGGGTGGGGCCTGGCCAGCTTGGGAGCTAGGTTGTATCTGCTAACCTTGCCAGCTCCTCCAGCTGGGTGCAGGGCTCCAGGGAGGCCACTGGGTCATTCCTAAGGAAGGCTGGAACCCAGGCCTCTGGGGTGTGGGTGGAAATCCAACTCCAAGGGGGCCGGGAACACCCCGAGCCCTGCCCCTCCCACCCACCTTCAGGTCATAGAAGATGATGTCACCGAGCACCAGGTACACCTTCACGTAGTAGAGGGTCTCCTCGTTGAACTCCAGCGGCGAGTGGCAGAGCTACAGGGCCTTGAGGTAGAAGTGCTCCACCAGCTTGCCATGGCCCAGCCGGTGGTGCAGGGCAGCTAGCCGGTGGTAGGCCATGTGCTCGTTCAGCCGGTCCCCTGGGGTGCAGGCCAAAGGGGCAGGTGTGAGGATGTGGCTCCCTGGGGCAGGGAGGACACATGCCCCCCAGGAGCAGGTATGTAGATCCCAGGCAGCACACCTGGCTTGCCTCCAGGCACCTGTGGTCACCTGGGCAGCTCTGGCCAGTCCCTTCCAGGTTCCCAGACTCACTTTCCCATCTGCAAAGCAGAACTAATAAGGCCTGCCCCTGTCTACTGTGAGGCTTATGGCAAAGTCGGACTTGGATGGCCCAGCTCTGTACCTACACATAGCCACCTGCCTTTGCTCACTGGGTTTAACCAGGGGAGCCCAAAAGCCATGCTGTCCAGGTGCTCCCGGACACCCCGGCTCCAGGCAACCCACAGATGTGACATCCGACTCCTCCTGGGTGTGGCACGATCACAGCCCCCTACCTTGGGGAGTCAGCTGCACACCTACTGTGTACTGGGCTACAGGGCACAAGGCACTGGGGCATGTGGCCTGCCTAGGGTTCCCTGTCTCTGGAGGGGGACAGCCGACTCTGGCACAGCACCAGGGGATGCCTGGCCTTAAGGGGCAGACTGCTGGAAGGGGAACTGGGATTTTATCAGCCAGAGAGCCGTGTGGTTGATGAGGGTGGGAAGGGCACAAGAGAAAGGGAATGTGTCACTCAGCCTGGCACATACAGGGACCAACGAGATGCCTGGCATGTCTGGAAGGCAGAGGGCACACTGGGCGGCCCTTGTGGTCAGCAGCGGGAACAGGCAGAGGAAGCAGAGCTCAGTCAGGCAGGGAGCTCTGTACTGCGTGAGAGACCTCGGGCTGTGCCCCACAGCCGGACGGGGAAGCCAGCTGGGCAGATCTGCCTGCCTGGACAGGAGACCAGGAAAATCCAGCAGCTGTTTCAGCTCCTGGCCTGCAGACCTGGAGGCTGGGCTCTGGCAAAGTGTGGGTCCTGGCAGGGTGGGGCTCAGGGGACTTACCCAGAGTGATGCTGAGTGCTAGGGCCATGTAGGTAAACTCCAAGCCCTCCTGGGACTCCTCCAGCGTGGCCAGGAGTGCCACCAGCTTGTTGCACAGCTGTAGCTGCAGCTCCGCCTTGTGGTTGTCCGTAGTCACTGCCAGGGGCAGGGCCTGGTCCTACCACACAGGCAGGTGGGGTCAGGTTTCCCGCAGCACCCACCTTGCCCACAGCCCTCCTCAGAGCTCAAACATGTACTTGGAGCTTCCCATGCCCAAGCTACCCCTGCACCTCGACACAGCTCTGTGCTCTGGGATAACACACAGTTCAGACACCCAAGTTGGGGGCTGAAGAGTCACCTGAGGCCCATCCAGCTACACTCGACAGCCTCAGACCAGCCTATCCCACCTGGGCACCGGGGGTCTGACTGGGGGCAGCCAGCACTCCTCTCTGCTCTAAAAACACCACATTTATCTGTGCCCAGGGCTGAGCCACACTGTGAGCTCAGAGGAAGGGAGAAGCCGTCCCACTTCGGGGTACATGCAGACCTGGGCCTCCCACTGATGCTGTGTGTCCTTTGACATGTCCCTGTGCCTCTCTGAGCCTCAGTTTCCTCATCTGGAAGATGGGGACAGGACTTCCCACTCATGGTTGCTTGAGGTCATCAGGTACAAAGGTACAGCCATTGTCACGTCCAGAGCCCGAGCGTTTGTCCCGGGCAGGGGCACGGTCAATATCATTCCAGTGAGACCACTTGGAAACTCATCATGTGCATGGGTGGCCCTGCCTCCAGGTGAGAGACCTCTACCGTGCCACACCTGTACCTCAGCCTCCAGGTGCCCCACTGAGGCCCACCCACATCAGCCCACAGGCCAGCTCACCCGGTAGAAGGACATGCCTTCCTCCCGCTCCCAGGCCCCATTGAAGATGTCTCCAGCTGCCTCAAACAGCTCCAGCCCCAGGTTGGGGTTCCCTGTGTACAGGTCCACATTCTGTGCCACCTGAAAGGAGACAGAAGTTCCCTCAAGACCCACACCTAGCGAGGTGGCTACGCGCACCTTTGCCAGCCTCCTTCCTCTCACACACTACAGGTACACCTGAGCATTTTTCAAACCCTGTGCATGAGGGCTGCCCCCACCACTGGCATGAGGACAATGAACTGATGCACCTGAGTGCCAGGAGGTGACTGAGCAGCTGCAGCCCAGGAGCCCGATACCTGTGAATCCTACCAACAAGGCTAGCCCTAGCCCACTGCCCCTGCACTCAAAACAGTCTCCGTGGCCCCCAGATTGCTGGGAGCCCAGCCCCTGGCACCTTTCTGCGTTGCCACATCCCTGCCACATCAGCAGTGTTTGTGGGTGGGCCTGATCCTCTCTTGGCCATGAGCTCTTGATCCCTCTCCTCAGCTCAAGGAGATATACAGCAGGTGCTCAATAATGAAAGCTTCACCAGGCTCGTGGGCTTCACAATTTGTTCCAGATCACACTGTGTTTGGAAAAGCCTCTGAAAACAGCCACTATGATAGATTCATTTTGTAAGGAGATGTGCCACGTGTCACTTGGAGCAAGCTCTTCTGTGTGTTAACTGAGTGGTCACATTATTTGAGCATGTGCTGTATACCAGCAGGTGCTGTGCACTGTGAGGGGCCACGCCTCTGCCCTCAGGGAAAAGATGCTGGCCACTGGGGGAGGATGTGAGGGAACCAGTTGGAGGGAGGGAAAAGGCACACAACAGGTGCTCAGCAGTGGTTTAGGAATGAATGGATGGATGGATGAATGGATGAGGAGATGTAGACACATGGATGGATGGATGGGTGTGCGGATAGATGAATGCTTGGATGGATGGATGGATGGATGGGTGGATGGGTGGGTGGATGGATGGATGGGTGGAATTTTGTGTGTATGTCTATATGTATGTATGGGTTGGTAGATAATGTATGGATGGGTGGAGGGTAGATGATGTATGTACATGTGGATGGATAGATGGTGGATAGACGAATGTGTGGATAAACAAATGGACAGATAGATGAATGGAGGGATGGATTAATTGGTAGATTGGTGGGTGGATGGATGAATGATGGATGGATGGACGAACGGTGGATGGATGGACGAACGGTGAATGGATGGATGGGAGAAAGGATGGATGATGGAAGGATGGAAGGATGAACAGGTGGATGGATGGATGATGGAAGCATGGATGGATGATGGAAGCATGGATAGATGATGGATGGATGGATGGATGGATGGATGGATAAACAGATATGTGGATGGATGATGGATGGATGGAAGGATGAACAGGTGAATGGATGGATGATGGAAGGATGAATGGACACATGGATGGAACAACAGGTGAATGGATGGATAGACGGGTGAATGGATGGATAAAAGAATGGATGAATGATGGATGGATGAATGGACTGATGGATGAATGGACAGATGGATGGATGATGGATGGATGGATGATGGATGGATGGATGGATGGATGAACAGATGAATGGATGGATGATGGAAGGATGGATGGATGAATGGATAAAGGATAGATGGATGAATGATGGATGGATGGAAGGATGAACAGGAGGTGAGTAGATGGTTGATGGAAGGATGGATGGATGATGGATGGATATATGGACGAATGGATAAATGGATGAATGGATAAATGGATGGATGGATGAATGATGGATGGATGAATGGTGGATGGATGGAAGGATGAACAGGTGGATGGATGGAAGGATGGAAGGATGAACAGGTGAATGGATGGTTGATGGAAGGATGAATGGACGGATGGATGGATGAACAGGTGAATGGATGGATAGACGGGTGAATGGATGGATGATAAATGGATGAAGGATGGATGATAAAAGGATGGATGGATGAATGGACAGATGGATGGATGATGGCTGGATGGATGATGGATGGATGGAAGGATGAATGGATGAATGGATGGATGATGGAAGGATGGATGATGGAAAGATGGATGGATGATGGAAGGATGGAAGGATGGATGGATGAATGAATGGATAAATGGATGGATGGAAGGATGAACAGGAGGTGAGTGGATGGATGATGGAAGGATAGATGGATGATAGATGGATTGATGGATATATGGATGAATGGATAAATGGATGGATGGATGAAGGATGGATGGATGGAAGGATGAACAGGTGAATGGACGGATGATGGAAGGATGGATGGATGAATGGATGAACAGGTGGATGGATGGTGGCTGAATGAATGAATGATGGATGGACGAATGGATGGATGGATGGATGATGGATGGATGAATGGAAGGATGAACAGATGAATGGAACGATTAACAGATGAATGGATGGATGATAGAAGGATGGATGGATGGATGGAAGGATGAGCAGACGAGTGGATGAATGATGGAAGGATGGATGGATGATGGATGGATGGAAGAATGAACAGGTGAATGGATGATGGAAGGATGGAAGGATGGATGGAGGGATGGATGAACAGGTGAATGGATGGATGGATGATAAAAGGATGGATGATGAATGAATGGATGGATGGATGGACAGGTGAATGGATGGATCATGGATGGATGGAAGATGGTTGGATGGATAATGGAAAGATGGATGGAAGGATGGATGGAAGGATGGATGGACAGAAGAATGGATGGATGGAAGGATGGATGGATGGAAGGATGGATGGATGGACGGACGAAGAGGTGAATGGATGGACGAAGAGGTGAACAGAAGAATGATGGATGGATAGATGGATAGAAGGATGAACAGTTGGATGGATGATGGAAAGATAGATGGAAGGATGGATAGATGGACGAACAGGTGAATGGATGGACGAACAGGTGAATGGATGGATGGATGGACAGGTGAATGAATGGATGATAAAAGGATGGATGGATGATAGATGGATGGACGGAGGGATGGATGATGGATGGATGGATGGATTCGTGGAAAGACGAACAGATGAATGGATGGATGATGGAAGGATGGAAGGATGGATGGATGGATGGATGATGGATGGATGGATGGAAGGACCCACAGGTGTATGGGAAGATGATGGAAGAATGGATGGATGGATGGATGATGGATTGATGGATAGAAGGATGAGCAGGTAAACAGATAGATGATGGAAGGATGAATGGATGGGTGGATGGACAGGTGAATGGATGGATAGACGGGTGAATAAATGGATGATAAAAGGATGGATGAATGGTGGATGGATGGATGATGGATGGATGGACAGAAGAATGGATGGATGGATGGAAGGATGAACAGGTAAATAAATGATGGAAGGATGAATGGATGGGTGGATGGACAGAGAGTGAACAGCACAGGGGTCCTCCTGCATCCCTTGCCACTCACCTGGATGTACAGGTCACCAGCTCGCTCTGCCGCAAGATGTAATAGATCTTCCCTGCTTGCAGCCAGGCATACGCCTCCTTCTCTTTCCTCTGGAGGTCAATGAAAATCCCCAGACTTCGTTTGGTGTAGTCCAGAGCAGATTTGTAGGCCCTGGAATCAGACACAGGTGTCAGAACAAGGGCTCTCATCCTCCTGGAACCAGTCTGCCTCCACCCGTGGGTCTGGTGACAGATGAACCTGGAATGTGGGGACCGGGAACGGCCCTCTCGTGTGTGCAGTGTTCTGCCCTTCCCAGGCTGCTGGGAGGGCCAGGGTGAACACACACGGCATGGAAAAGATGAAGGACATCCTTCTGAGGGAATCGAGCATCATGCTGCCCTGTGGCAGGAGGAGTGTGCTAGTCCATCTCCCCTGCCTCCCAGACATGGCCTGTGTCTTCTCCAGATGCACCAGGAGCCGTTAGTGTTCAGAGGCTATCTGGGCCGATGGTTCCCAAGGTGTGCAGGCATCACAGTCACCCGGAGGCCGGTCTGTACAGATTGCTGGCCCTGCCCCCAGAGCTTCTGGTTCCACAGGCCTGGGGCAGGCCCTAGAACTCCCACTTGCCACAAACTCCTAGGTGACATGGATGCTGCTCTACTGGTCTACACTTTGAGAAGTGTAGACCAGGGACTACACTTTGAGAAGCATGGCTCTAGCACACTGGCCCATTTCCTTCTGTGAACCTGAGGCCAAGACTGGAGCCAGTCTCCTGGGTCGCCATGGAATCTGGCTCCTTCCCTGCTCTCTCAGTAAGTCCAACACTCGAGGGGGTGTGACTGCAGCAATGTCACTGGGCCCTATGGGTGGGGTGGCCAGGGCCATGGTTACCCCAACAGGTCAGGATGCTTGGGGGAAGCCAAGTAGGCCACTTATGGGACGTGAGACCTTGGAAACCGTGCCCCAGGGAAGCAGGTGACACAACTGGCTCTGTCTTCTGTGGGAGAGAAGCCACAGGTGGCTGCTGTGGTCACATGTAAGGGGACAGATGAAGGCCAGGAGGGAAGATTCGGGGCAGGCAGAGGTCAGACGACAAAAGCCACCACAGTAGGAAGAACAGCCCAGAGTGCACGTACTGCCTCTGCTGGGGTTGAGATGACCTTTGACCCAACAAGGGAGGCTCAAGCTGGGACTCACGGGCCAGCAGCAGCCCTGGAACGACCCCAGGCCCACCAGCTCAAAGCATCTGATGCCAAAGAACCAAATGATCAAAAGGAGAGGGGCTGCTGGCGCCCTGGGCCAGCTTCCCTGTGCCCCTCTCCCTGCCCTGCCTGCCCCCACCTCCACCACTGCAAAGCCAGCCCTTACTGCTCCATGCCCAGGGACAGGTAGAGCTGACTGATGGTCTTCAGGATGTGCCCCTCCAGCACCTTGTCGGCCACCTTGCGGGCCAGGGAGAGCTGGAGCTCGTGGTAGGTGACACACTGGGCCTCGCTGGACATGACGGCGCTGTAGAAGTAGCACAGCCGCTAGACGGCCTGCAGCTGGCCTGGGCAGAGGACAAAATGGAAGACGTTAGTCTCCCAGCATCGAAGCGAGGCTGGCTGGGGTCGGAGACCCCGGTGCCGTGCTTGCCTCTTTCATACCTCTGTGAGCCTGGGCCCCATAGGCGGGGAGCCTGAGTGCAGACAGGCCATGCACCCGTGCCAGGGCAGACACCGAGCACACCGTGACATGGGCACAGCTTGATGCAGATGCTCATGGTACAGGCCGGCCTTCTTTACAACTCCCAGGGCCGAGGTCCTGGCCAGGCTCGGCCCCTGCACCAGGCCATCTATTTCTGCTTCACAAAGCCCCTCTGGCCAGGACCAGGGCCGCCTTCAGCCTGAGCTGATGAGGCCAGGGGCACAAGTAGCCCCTGTCACAGATGGAACCCTGAGAGAGCAAAGCCAAGCGTCATGTCTGCCACACACAGCATCATGTTGGGGGAATGGGGTTCAAAGCCGGCCCCTGGCGTTCCCACACATGCTTCTCTCATGGCACCAGGCTCCAAACCCACAGGTTCACTGGCCTCTCCCAAAGCCAGGGCACTGGGAACGGTCAAAAGCTTCTGATTTTCTAGTGTCAGAAACATTCCGGAGATTAACACCGGAAACCAGGTACGCCGAATGGACATCTGTCACACACGCCACCCAACAACAGCTGAATACACCGTCCTCTCGAGCACCCATGGGACATTCCCCATGACAGACCATGTGCCAGGCCACAAAATGAGCCTCAGTGAATGGAGAAGGACTGAGACCAAAGCAGAGGTGTTCTTCAGCTGTACTGGCACGAACACTCGAAATCGACAGTGAAGGAAATGTGGGAGATTCAAAAATACGTGGAAATTACACACTCCTAAACAACCAGTGAGTCAAAGAGACCATCAGGGAAACCGAAAACTAATTTGAGAAGAATGCAAACAAATGCACAGCCCGGGCCAGCGCAGTGGCTCATGCCTGTCATCCCAGCACTGTGGGAGGTCGAGGCGGGAGGATCTCTTGAGTCCAGGAGTTTGAGATCAGCCTGGGAAACATGGTGAAATCCTGTCTCGCTCTATTAAAAAAAAAAAAAAAAATTAGCCAGGTGGGGTGGTGCACATCTGTAATTCCAGCTACTCGGGAGGCTGAGGCATGAGAATGGCTTGAACCTGGGTAGAAGGTGCAGCGAGCCAAGATTGCACCACTGCACCCCAGCCTGGGCAATAGAGCACAACTCTGTCTTTAAAACAAAAAAAAAATAGCGCAGCGTATCAAAAATTCCAAGATGCAGCTAAGGCAGCACTGAAAGGGAAATTTATAACTGTAAATGTCTACATTCAAAGAAAGAAGAAAAATCTCAAGTCAATAACTTAACCTTCCACCTTGAGAAACTAGAAAAAGAACTAAACCCAAAGTGAATAAAAGGAAGAAAATAATAAATGTGAGAGTGGAAATGGGAAGTAAAAATACAGAGAATGGAAAAACAAAAGAGATACTCAACAGAACCGAAGGTGGGTTTTTTGAAGATAATAACAAAATTGACGAATATTTCTCCAGACTGACCAAGAAAAGAAAGACGGGACACAAATGACTAAAATCAGAGACTGAGCACCATGGCTCACGCCTGTCATCCCAGCGCTTTGTGAGGCGGAAGTGGAAGGATCGCTGAGGCCAGCATTCAAGACCAGCCTGGGGGAACATGATGAGACCCCATCCCTAATAAAAATAAATAAATAAAAACCCAAGTTTCTAAAATCAGAAATGAAAGAGGAAACATTATTGCCGACCTGACAGAAATAAAAGGATTCCATGAAAACACTACGAACAATTGTACACCAAGAAATCAGACCATCCAGACACAACAGCCACACTCCTAGAAGGACACAAACTACCGAAAGTGACTCAAAAATGACCCCAAGGAAGCATGTGGGGCATCAGCGGCACCCTCGGTCTCCTCGACTGTTCAGCTCAGGGTGGGGAGACAGGGAAGCATGATCCCCGTTCCCTGGCCTGCATTTCCAAGTCTGAATCCCCCAGCACGCCGGGGAGGGCCTCGTAGGAGGAGGTGCCACAGGCTGTTGTGCCAGGAGCCACCGGAGGCTGCAGTGGGGGCTGGGGCGCTGGGTTCCTGGAGGGTCTCCTTCCAGTCAGAGAATGCCCCTGGGGAAGAAGCCTGGGTCAGAACCCCCCACCCCTCCTTGGGCAGATATATGGGACCAGGGCCCCTTCACATGGTCCTTTCCAAAATCTCATCCCTCCTAGGGCCAGGAGTGGGTGCCAGGCCTGTGCTGGGAAATGGGCAGGTTTGGTCACAGCCCCTGGGGCTCTGGCCCAGGCCACAGGAGGCACCTCTGAGTGGTCTCACGATGCCATGACAAAGCCCTGCAAGACAGAGGGGACTCAACAGTATCCCTCGACTCAGCCATTTTCCTGGACTCAACTTCCTCATCTATCCTCTGCGGCCTAGATTTCAGACAGCCCTGCCCACCTACTGTCCGTTCACTGCTCAGTCTGCAGTGACTGTTCGATAGCACCCCATGGCTCCCCAGTGCTCTTGGGGAAAAGGCCAAGCCACAGCCTGAGGCCCCAGGCCCTGCTTAGCTCTCCAGAAGAGCTTCTCACCATCCAGCACCCAACCCACCTGCTCCCAACTCTGCACCTCCCTGCATAAGCCCTGCTCACTCACCCCCCCTCATACCCCACTCATCCCTGCTCACACTCCCGCTCACTCACTCCCACTCACTCATCCCCGCTCACACCCCACTCATCCCCGCTCACACTCCCGCTCACTCACCCCACTCACTCATCCCCGCTCACACTCCCGCTCACTCACCCCACTCACTCATCCCCGCTCACACCCCACTCATCCCCGCTCACACTCCTGTTCACTCACACCCCATTCACTCACCCCCACTCACACCCCACTCATCCCCGCTCACACTCCCGCTCACTCACCCCCACTCACACCCCACTCATCCCCGCTCACACTCCCACTCACTCACCCCCACTCACGCACCCCTGCTCACAACCCACTCATCCCCGCTCACACTCCCGCTCACTCACCCCACTCACGCACCCCTGCTCACAACCCACTCATCCCCGCTCACACTCCTGCTCACTCACCCCCATCACACCTCCGCTCACTCACCCCAACTCACTCATCCCCGCTCACACTCCCGCTCACTCACCCCCACTCGCTCATCCCTGGTGCTTCACACAGGCTACACCACCAGCCCCTCCCCCACCACCTATTACTTGACTAAATCCTCTCAACCCTCTGGTCCCACACTAAAGAGGCTTCCCTAACCCGGGGCCAACTGGTGCCCCGCCATCACGCCACTCACACTTTTGTGGCTTCTCTGGCCTGAAGCTCCCATTCCCACACTCAGTCCCTGCCACCCGAGGACTCCACAAGCCCCATTTGTGGGTGGGGCCTGACACACTCTGCATGAACTGCTCTGCGGCTTTGGGCAATCACCCACCCCCTGTCCCCTGTGAAGTGGGATGACAGGTGCGCAGGCTGCCAACATACCAAGCAGATCACACGGGCACAAGAACCGGTGTCAGGGCCTGGCTCATGGAGAGGCCCCAAGTCCCAGCGCAGCAGAGCCTGCCTTGATCCCAGGGTTATGTCTAGGGATTCCCAGCAAGCAGGACTTTCCATGCTCAAGGCAGGATGGTCCCTGGGCAAACCAGGAAGAGCTGGCTGCCTCAGTAGGGCACAGAGGACCTGGCCCTGCATGGGAACCGCCTGTCTCCAGGGCGCTTGCCAACATCTGCTGCTGGCCATGACTCAGCACTTTCGATGGTGGAAAAACCACCACTTGTTTCCGAATCACAAACCCCAGGTGTGCCCTGACCTGAGTGGCCCCGGAAGGCGCACAGGGGGAACTGGGGCACTCACTCTCCACATGGCCCATCTCCACGGCGACCAGAAGGGCCCACTCATAGTAGCCCTTGTCCTGCTGGGCTGGGCCCTGGCGGGTGCAGAGGTGGCCCAGCTACAGGAGCACGTGGGTGAAGTCCTGGCCACACTCCCTGCAGGGCAGCCTCGAGAACAGCCGCACGGCCTCCAGGAGGTAGTGCTGGGCCAGCCTTCTGGCACCCCAGAGCAGGCACAGGGTCCCGAAGTTGGCCAGCACCACTGCCTGGTTCCTCCGCTGGCCCAGGTACCAAGCCGCCCGTAGGGCGCAGTAGTAGCCCTCGGCTGCCTGCCTCGTCCGGCCTGTCCTCTTCAGAGCCACGGCCACCATGTTGGCAATCACACCCTCCTGGTCCTCGCTGGCCACCACTGCATCCTGGATAGACTGCAGGATGTTCAGGGCCACCGGGCTCTGTCCATGAAGCACGTGCAGCCAGGCCAGGGCCACCAGGGGGTCCACGATGGCACAGACTCCGGCAACAGCACTGGCTTCCACCGCCTGTGTCATGAAGGTGATGGCTGGGCCGTGATAGCCACGGTGGCTGTACAGTTGGGCCAGGCTGGCGTGGAGAAGGCCGTGCAGCACGTGGCCTGTGCCCGGGGTTAGGGAGGCCAGCGCTCGCCTGAGGTAGTGGGAAGTCTGGGTGGGGCGGCTGTGGGGCTGGAGGGCGTTCTGGAGCACCAGGTTCACGCTTCTTAGCGAGCCGGCCAGCGAGTCCTGTGTCCTCAATGAGGCCACCATGACACAGGCTCAGCACGAGGTGGGGCAGGCACTTGCGGCCAGGAGTAGGAGCCAGGAGTAGATGTCAGCCAGCAGTAGGGAGCAGTCTGAGAGCCACGCAGCCTCTGGGGCTCCCGAGTCCCTGTGCAAAAGCAGCAGCAGCTCTAGGAAGGGCAGGGCCTCCTCGAGCTGCTTGAGGTGCACATGGTGCCTGGCCAGCAGGAAGCAGGCCCGGGCCGTGGCCTGCAGGCTCTGGCCACCCACCGTCTGCTGCAGGGCCAGCTGCAGGAGCTATTCCTCCACCTCGGTGCTGCAGATGTGACCTGGCGTCCCCAGGAGCAGGGCCATGGCTTTGGGAACCACCTGTGTACACTTCTCCCCTTCTGCTTCCGGTAAATGCTGGCCAGGTTGGCGTACACAGCCACCACCAGGAACAGGTTCCCAAAGCTGCCCTCCAGGGACCCCAGTGCTTCCTCCAAGTACACCCGGGCCCGGGACAGCTTGAGCCTCCTGCTGCACAGCCGCCCCAGGAGGAAGCAGAGTCTGGCCAGGGCCATGAAGAGGCCAGCTTTCTTGGCCACCCCTCGGGCCTGTGCCAGGCGCCCAGTCAGCTCCTCCTCGTCGCTAAAGCTGCAGAACATGCCGCTCAGCCATGGCCATGCCACACCGTACAGGCCACAGAAGCTGGCCTTGTACCTGGGGGCGTTCAGGAACACAGCAGTGAGGTCAGGGCCTCTGGGTCCTCCCAGTCGTCCTCAGCTTCCAAGAAGAAGGAAGGCTCCTTGGGGTCCTGCAAGCTCATGTTGCTGGATGCCGCACAGAGACCCCAGGATGCTGGCTCCTGGGGGCAGCCTGGGCAGGTCTTGCATTGTTCTAGAACATTCTTCACCTTCGGCAGGGTCGCCTGTGGCTCCAGGCCCAGGCAAGGTGGAGGTATTTCTGCAAGTCACAAAAACACCTAGACAGATTAGAGTTCAGCATTTAGTCCTTGGTCCACTGGGGACAAGGTCCCCACATCCCCCCTCTCTGTGTCCCTGGCACAGCTTGCCATGAGCCCTTGAGAATTATGTGCAATGCAAACCCGGGCCTGGAGCACATAGGAACTCCGGCACTATGGGGACAGAGAGAACACGCAGGCCCGTGGCCCGACTCTCCTACAAAATCACCCTCCTGTCCTGCTTTGTCGCCCACCTCACAGCATGGTTTTAGGAGACTATGTCAGCTCAGTGATCCCTCAGAGATGCCTTTCCCTTTAGAAAGAATCAAAGCCTTCTAACTGGACCCATGTATATGCAGCATTACAACTACAAATGTAACTTTTGTCAGCATATTGGGCCCCCCGGTGGGGTACAGGAATCCATGAAATCCTCAACAGCCAATCAGAGCTATTGATCAGCTCAAAAGCTGCTATGCAAAATTGGTAAAGCCACTGACGGCACAGGACAGGGCTGTTGTACCCATGTACCCAGCTCCGTGCAGGGAAACGGATCATCGCTGCAGGAAGGATGGGAAAGCTTCCAGGCCCCTGTGGCCACCTTCACCTTCAATGGTCTGAAAACCTGAAGCCCACAGTTCCTAAAGGGTTAACAAAGGCCAGCGTGCTCCAGCAGCCCACTGGTGCCTGCTGGCTTTGGTGGATTCCTAGCCAAAGCCCCCTCCCAGAGGTGAGCAAACAAGCACATTTCCTATTGGAAAACCTGGGATGAAAGGAGGCATTACTGGGAAGGAAAAAACTAGATTTAAACAGACTCTCTGTTTCAAGCTCACATGTAAAAAATATTTTCAGTACAAACTGCCTCCTTATTCATCTGTAAAGCCTTGGAATTAAAAAAATAAATATGATTTAGAGGCAAATGTCTGACTTGACTACACTAGATTAGCTAAGAAATCTCCCCAATCCGGCAGAGGCACACAGCCCCTCCCAGCCACTACCCTGGCCTCCGGGGCAGCTGGAGAGCCACGTGCCTTTGCTCCAGTGACTTTGGCAGAGGGTGGAACCACCCCCTCCCTGAGGCAAACCTACAACAGCCTTCCCTTCCCCACTGGCTCCCCTCAGGAAGGAGCAGACCCTTCAGGGACCTCAGTTGAGGCCCCTGCAACCTAAAGCTCTGCATTCTGCTACCCGCTGAGGGCAGTGTGGCCTCCCATCTCTGAGGCGGAGCACAGGGTGAACTGCAGCTTCTCCAGGTCATGAAGAAGGAACCCACAGCTACATGTGGTCTCCAGCAGTGGAAAGGATGTCCCACCTCGGTCGGTGACCAGGCAGGGGTCAGCATGTTCATTGGAAGAAGTGTGGGACCCCACGGCCTCCAGTGCCAGAGTAGACGGGAGGTTCAGGCCCACCTCAGGCGATGTCCCTCAAGTCCCCGGCCCACACCACAGAGGGGTGACAGCCACATCCAATGCCCACGGTACTCAGCTCTGTCCTCTCCCCCGGTGTTACTCCAAGACCCAGCTCATAACCAGAGGAAGCCTGAGCCACGGGCAAAACCTACCTTGTTCCTGCAGCTGCTCGGTCTCAGCTTCCTCTACTGAGTCTGGCAAGGGAGAAAAGAGAAGCAATGAACACCCCCAGCCAGCACCTCTGGTCCCATGTCAGATTGAGCTGGTGTCGGTGTTGCAGGGTGAGAGCATTGCAGGGTGCAGGGGTTGAAAGTCATATCATCCTCTTCCCTCCTGGATCATGGGAACAACATCACTGGGGGGTGTACACTTTCTGCGATATTGGGAGTAACATCGTCTTCTGTGCCTTGGAATATTAAGGACAATATCATGGGGGGGCGTGTACATCTTCTGCAATATTGGGAATAATATTATCCTCTCTCCCTCTGCATATTAGGAAAGATATCACAAAGTGGGTGTTCACCTCCTGCGATATGGGGATTAATAGCATCTTCTCCCCTTCCAGATATCAGGAAGAATATCACATGGGGGTGTACGGTGTCTGCGATACTGGGAGTAGTATCAACCTCTCAGCCTTGGAATATTAAGAAGAATATCACAGGGTGGATGTACACCCCCTGCCATATTGGGAGTAACATCAGCCTCTCCTCTCCATGGATATTAGGAACAATATCCCAGGCTGGGTGTACGCCTCCTGCTCTATGGGGAATCATATCATCCTCTCCCTTCCAGAATATTAATAACAATATCACAGGGCGGGTGAACACAGCCTGTGATACTGGAATTATTATCATCCTCTCCCCCTCCAGATACTAGGAACCATATCACAGAAGAGCTGTACCCTCCCTGGGATATTGGGAGTAATATCATACGCTTCTTCTGTGTATATTAGGAGTAATATCACCAGGTGGCTGTCCATTCATTGCTATGTTGGGAGTCATGTCATATTCTACCCCCCTGGATATTAGGATCAGTTTCACATGGTGAGTGTACACCTACTGTGATATTAAAACTAAAATCATGCTCTCTGTCCCTGGATATTAGGAACAACATCACAGGTAGGTATACACCCCCTGCAGTATTAGGAGCAATAATATGATTAATTAGTAAACATCAATGATCGATTTTAATAATTATCAGGCTGGTCTCGAACTCTTGACCTTAGGTGATCTGCCCGCCTCAGCCTCCCAAAGTGCTGGAATTACAGGCGTGAGGCACCGCGCCCAGCCAACACTTCTTGATATCCCTTTTTGGACCTCAAATTTAGCATGCCGAAAACACACTTTTGATTCCCCCTGCTATAACCCACTCCTCCCATAGTCTTCCCGATCCCAATAACAGCATCTCTAGTCTTCCAGTTACTCAGGCCAAAATCCTTGACATCATCCTTAAAACTTCTTTTTCTCTCTCTTGTCATCCAACCCATTTAAACTCTCCTTTCAAAATATATGCCAGACCTAACCACTTCTCACCTTTCTCATCATTTCCAACCAGGTCCAGCCCTCATCATAGTGCTCTGGGTTACTGCAAAAGCCTCCCAATCGCCAGCCACAGTGGCTCACGCCTGTAATCCCAGCACTTTGGTAGGCCAGGGCAGGTGGATCATCAGAGGTCAGGAGCTCAAGACCAGCCTGACCAAAATGGTGAAATGCCCCTACTAAAAATACAAAAAATTAGGCAAGCATGGTGGTGGGCGCCTGTAATCCCAGCTATCCCAGAGGCTGAAGCAGGAGAATCACTTGAACTCAGAAGACAGAGGTTACAGTGAGCCAAGATCGTGCCATTGCACTCCAGCCTGGGTGACAAGAGTGAAACGCCATCTCAGAAGGTCAAAAAAAAAAAAAAGCCTCCCAACCCACCTCTCTCCTTCCGCCTTTCACCCTGCCTGCATGCTACCTTCCACTCTCAAACATTTCAGAAAAAAAAATTATATCCACAGAGAAAGAAAGTACAAATGGGGTGAAATGTTTGGGGAATCTGAGGGAAGAGTATATGGGAATTCTCTGTACTATTTTTGCAACTTTTCCATAAGTCTGGATTATTTCGAATTCAAGAGTTAAACAAAGGAAAAAAAACACACTATCTCCCTTTGTGAATCCATCCTGTCTTTCCCCTGGCAACTTAAGGACGCTCTCAACTAACACATCTATTTTTTCATAAACACTAAAAGAACTCTTGCCTAGTATTGACTTTCTGTGCTTGGCAGTAGAAGTGTGTGTGTGTGTGTGTGTGTGTGTGTGTGTGTGTGTGTGTGTGTGTGTATTTCATATATATGTGTGTATATATATGTGTGTGGTGTGTATGTATATATAGAGAGGGAGAAATATATATATGAGTATATATATAAATATATAGTATATTTACAATGGTAATGTGTATATATATAAATATATGTGTGTGTGTAGATATATATAATACATACCCCATAGCCTGTCCTTAACCAGTTCTAAACGTAGTCAGAAAAACACATACCTAAGCAGAGAATTTCAAAATAATATGATGAATATTTTGATAGAGGGATGGGTTGCTATGGAACACGCTGCTAAGACACAAAACCTCCTAGATAGGACGATGAATGAACAAAGTTTTGTACCTATAGGCACCCCTCTGATATCCCCTCAAACGTTTATAGTTATATGCATTTGCTTCCCCCAGGACCCCTATTTCATAAGGGTTAGTCCTAGAGCCTAGCAAGTTCCTACTACAGCTGGCACACATATGCCATTCAAGAAACAGTGGCGGAGTGAATGATGAGTTAAGAACCATTTGTCAGCCAGTGCTCAGTAATACAACATGCACTGGTACGCAAATTATATTTTTGTTGAAAGCAACAGCAGGATCACAAATTATCTTTCCAGAGAAAGCAAATCTCAAAAGCTTCTTTACCCTACTAAAGCACATTATAAGAAGCTCCCCTTATATAAAAGAAAACCTCCTCATTTGTTATTAATGGCGTGTAACCCTAATAAGCCTCCGACTCTGATGACACCTCTTCCGTCCCCAGGGCTAGATAAAGGAGGTTCCGGAAACCCTGGTAGTTGTGAAGGTGACTCCCAGCTCTGACACTCTTGAACCCTGCGGGCACGGAGGTCACACAGCAGAAGAACAACCGAGGGAAGCATCATCAGGCTTCGAATATATTTGAACCAGAGACGGCAAATAGGCTGCAGCCAACTGAAAACACCAGAGATTCATGGTGGCCACCTAAGGGGTTATGCTCTTAAAAAACAAAAATAAAAAATAAAAATTAAAAAATTAAGAAAGGAAGGGGTCAAGAATCCATCAGGTCTGACTGAGACGTGTATCAGTGACTAACACCCCGTATGGCAAAAGTACTCCAGTGCGCTTTGGGTACTCACAGCTTCAGCAGTATTCAAAGGCGTGTGCTGCCCGAAGACTAAGCCACGGGAATACCCCCAGCAACACTGCCAGGAGAAACGTCTCCCATGGATTTGGCTAGGAATACAGTTGTCTTTAACAAATTAACACTGAATAAATCCTGACTTATTAGAGCCTGTGAGAATGACATTCTCAATGATAACAGTTATCACTACAATCTCCAAACATCTGGGATCCTGCAGGGAGGAAATGTGACACTGCAGGCCACATGTCCAGAATGCTTCCCAGACTGCCTGTTAAAGAATAAAAAAAATGAAATCCCCTCTAAGAATGTCTTCACTCACATTTAGCCAGTTGTTCCTTTGTGTGCATCTCTGTGCTAAAATGGCCATTCTTCCCCACAGCCTGAAGTCATATGCTACAATAAATGAGACTCACATGAAGCCAGAAACGTGCAGATGCGAGGAAACCAACACAAACGAAATGGGCTAGAGAGTGTGGCCAGGAGGATGGTACTTCCCAGGAAGCAATTACTTCATCTCTGCCCATGAAGCAGGCAGTTGTCACTGTTCCCCAGGCCCACGCCAGCCACTCGAAGTACGTTCTAACCAAACTACCTCCAACAATCAACGTCAATACACCACACAATTGGCTTCTGAAAGGACACCTTGCAACCAACAAGAAACTGTTAGCACAACTTTGACAAACTGTGCAACTAAAAACCTTGGAAAGGGATAAACACTGCCACATTTTGACTCCAATACTGTTACGTGGTAGCACTGCAATAATTCACTGAAACAAAAGAATGAATGAGGAATACGTTTATATAGGAATCAGAGGAAGCATGACTAATCATTTAAAGAAATAGGTCAAGAAACTGCTAGGTTCAAATGCTACCGTGAGACACTGTCAGGGCCTTAGGGAAATTCACTTCTCTTGGTCCTGTTTCTAGGTTCATCAAAAACCAGCTTTGGACTAGGGAATCTGTTGCTTCCCAAACCTTCCTTCTGTGATTCCAGCCCAGATTTTAGGACTGCTCTCCCGCTTGGTATATGAAAGCCCTTTCTATGTATAATAGCAAGAGTACATTTCTGTGTTGAATGCGGTTTGGGACCTACTCTATGAGGCAGAATATCATCATGTAAGTTTAAGCATGACAAGGCGCACTCTAGATAAGGATGACACATAAGATGTGGCCATACACCTGTGCATGCCTGGCAGGGAGGTGGGGAAGTCTCATTTAATGAAGCCGGGGTGCCTGTTGCACCTGAACATCCTCAGCCCACATCAAGTTCACAACGTCCTTCTGACATCAAACCACAGGTATCACATACTTTTCCATACTTTCTACCCAAGATTAAAATATGCAGAGCACCGTGATAAAGACACCTCCATTCCCAGCATGTTGGCTCTCGTTCTGTAGAATTACATACTTTCGGTGCAAATGGTGACCAGGTTCCAGCCGCAAGCAAGACTGGGCTCCGTGGGGACAGCAGGCCCTGCAGGAGCTACCACTCCTGTCGCCACAGTCTGATGCAGCTGCAGAGAAGCTGTGGCTGAGGCCATTCACTTTGTGAGAGAACCGCACAGGAGGGAAAAGGTAGGGAAAGTCGGGAAGAGGGCAATGTCATGCTTCTGAGCCCAAGCCAAGCCATCGCATCCCCTGTGACTGGCACGTATATGCCCAGATGGCCTGAAGTAACTGAAGAATCACAAAAGAAGTGCAAATGCCCTGTCCCACCTTAACTGATGACATTCTACCACAAAAGAAGTGAAAATGACGGGTCCTTGCCTTAAGTGATTATATTATCTTGTGAAATTCCTTTTCCTGGCTCATCCTGGCTCAAAAAGCTCCCACACTGAGCACCTTGTGACCCTCACTCCTGCCCGCCACAGAACCCCCTTTTGACTGTAATTTTCCTTTACCTACCCAAACCCTATAAAACGGCCCCACCCTTATCTCCCTTCGCTGACTCTCTTTTTGGACTCAGCCCGCCTGCACCCAGGTGATTAAAAAGCTTTATTGCTCACACAAAGCCTGTTTGGTGGTCTCTTCGCACGGACGCGCATGACAGGCAGGTGCAGAGCCAGGAAAGGACCAGTGATGAGAACAGAAAGGAATGCGTCTCCCTGTACACACACTCGGATTTTATGACAATGTGCGCAGGGGGCTGAACTGGATGCCTGAGAACATTCCTCCAAGTTCTTTTGCTGATTTTCTAAATATTGGTGTAAAATCTGAACTCAGAAAAATTTTTTTTAAATCGCTTCAATCAACATCTTTGTCTAGTGCTCAGCATCATATCTACGTGATCATCTAGAAAACCAACTTTTGTTCTAAGGCTCACATACTCCTATAAAGTCCCAGAGATTTTACAAGGGAATGCACCTCTCATTCGCATCAAGAACACACACAACTACCATTACAGAAATGCTTAATTTGCTTACATAATTTTTTAAACACCCAGATTTGAAATACAACAGAGAAGACAACTTTTTGATAGCTCTGCTTTTCAACTGCGAACTGCGGGTGGAGAAAATAACCTGCCATGATTTCTAACCAGCCAACAACCTGTCTTCCCTGGCTGCAGTAGGAGCAATCTTTCTGAGCTCAGGATGAAAAAGACCCCAGCTGTTCAGGGGACAGATAGTCATCAGTTCTCAGCGGGCTTCCCGAGTCCCAAATCCCCATGTGATACGTGGAAGTAAAAAGCTATCAATGACCAAGCATCTGAACGCTTATCCCACCTCACCATCTGATTCTCCTGCCATGCAAATTTAAAATTCTTAAGCCTACTATCAGAGAATAGAGTTGGTGCTGCATCTGTCTTCCTAAAATTACGGATAATTACCAGCCCACAATGGCTTCTAATCAGATTTGAGTAGTCCCTTAGACAGGAAGCTAAAGTGCCTCAGCCCTAAACTGAGAAGAAAACAGAAACTGGAATGTTCTAGATTTGATTTTTTCCCCCTTGTTCTAAAGTGGCTGTTCACGAATCTCCTTCTACTGTCTTGTTTATAAAATGTATGAGAAAGAGGGAAATTCAAAGATATGATAGAAATGGCCACGTTTTCTAGGTACAAACTTTGTGAACATTATTTTAGGTGCTGGGCTTTTTCTCCACAAATTGTGAGCCTGGAGGACATTTTCCCCCTCGTGGTTACACATTCAGAGTCAGGGAAAGTGGCTTTAGCAGTAAAGAGGGGAGTGCACTGAGAAGTGACCGGACACTGAGAAGGATAGACAGGGACTCTACCTCGGTGGCCTACAGCATTCCTGGGCCTCCACCTTTACTTTTCTATCTGTACAAGGGATCTAAAGGCCCGTGATTCTAGGCCACGACAGCTCTTCATACACACATACACTAACATCACACGCCTATGTGAAAAGTTGTGACACCTGGCTGATTTCCTGAAGAAGTTATCTTGTATCATTTCTACTCATGTACTCCACCTCCTTCCAGACAAGTATCTGAGGATGATGGGCTATCCCACAGCCATGTGTGTAACCTCTGCTGCTTATGATCCCTGTTCACATAGCATTTTCCAAAAGCATTTGGTGTGAAGTGACAGAAGAAAGAATAAGGTTCTTTCAGCCCATTCATTCATTCATTCATTCAACAAATATTGACTGACTATCTACGTGCCAGGCACTGGTGATATAACAGGGAACATATATTTTTGTAGGTAGAGACAGACAACCAAAAAGTATGTTAAAGAGTGATCAACGCTGTAGAGGAAAATACACCAGGAAACAGGAAAGAAGAATACCCCTAGCCACCCTACACTGGGGTGACGCTAGTGTTACAAAATGGAAACAGCGGCCAGGCGCGGTGGCTCACACCTGTATTCTCAGCTCTTTGGGAGCCTGAGGCAGGCAGATCACCTGAGTTCAGGAGTTCAAGATCAGCCTGACCAATGCGGCGAAACCTTGTCTCTACTAAAAACATAAAAATTAGCTGGACGTGGTGGCACACGCCTGTAATCTTAGTTACTCAGGAAGCTGAGGCACAAGAATCACTTGAACCTGGGAGGCAGAGGTTGGAGTGAGCCGAGAGCGTGCCACTGCACTCCAGCCTGGGTGACAGAGCAAGACTCTGTCTCAAAAAATGTAAAAATAAAAAAAAAATGTAAACAGAGAATAAGATACCAAAAGAAAGAACATGAACGATTAATTGTAACAAAAGCCTTTGTAAACTAATACTTTCCTTCCTGGATCCTTGTCCCTTACAAATGGAAAAAAAGGGCAGAGAGGGGGTAGCATCCAAATGATGTTTTAAGATGGCTTGGGGTTTCAGATGTCTGACAGTCATACTCACGTACTTCAAGGAAAAAGCTCTAGCTCTATAAGCCATCTGGGCAATGGTTTAATGTCTTTTTTTTTTTTTTTCAGAGAGTTTTAAAATACAGGAAAACTTGTGTGTTTATTTGGCTGCTCTGTGCCTGCACACGTGCAAACTCTGCTAACAGGTTTTTCCATGTTTTGCTGAATTTACCAGCTTGCCATAAACAGGCTTCCAAGTCTTAATTGTCTATAAATAGCACAAACACCCAAAAATGCAAATCAAGACAAGCTGTCCCTTCAACTGCTGCTGCCATGATGATGGCGAGCGACCATTGGCCAAATCAATACGCGGAGACTGAAGCTGTCCGGCAGAGAGCACAAGGTCGAGTGCTTTTCCCATAACATTTAAAGAAACAAGCGGAAACGGCTCTCCACACAGGACAGACACATCCTTTGTTCTTTGAATAAATCCTGCCAATGCCGAAAATACTTTCTCCATCACACTATCTATATGGAATTCAACTTCCTTCCAATACCATGAGTAACGCCAGTGATAGACTATGTTTAGCCATAGTGACCCATTAGCATTCTTTTTCCTCTAAAATGTTGAAATAACATTGAGTGTGCACTCACGAGGTGCCAGGCTCTGAGTTTGATCTCGTCTAGTTCTCATTGAAATCCTGTAAGATCAGTACCATATTCTCTCATTTTTCATAGATGAGGAAACTGAGGCATAGAAAGGCTAAGTAAGTTGTCCATGGTCACAGGTTATTTAGAAACTTTTCTTCAAACTTTCAAAAGTTAACTACTGCCACTATTACAAATGAGTTTTTGTTTGTTTGTTTGTTTTTTTGGGGACAAGGTCTTGCTCTGACCAGACTGGAGTGCAGTGGCGTGATGATGGTTCACTGCAGCCTCGACTTCCCAGGCTCAAGTGATTCTCGAACCTCAGCCTCTCCAGTAGCGGGGATTACAGGCAGGAGCCACCACATCTGGCTAATTTTTTAATTTTTATTTTTTGTAGGAATGGGGTTTCACCATGTTGCCCAGACTGGTTCCAAACTCTGGGCTCAAGAGATCCTCCCAGGTCGGCCTCCCAAAGTGCTGGGATTACAGGTGTAAGCCGCTGTGCACAGCCCTACAAATGTGACTCATACAAAGTCAGAGCAGTGAGCAGGAAGAGAACAGAGACTTCAGCCAGTCTCCTGGCTGTGGCAACACCATATCCCTCCTCCATACCGTAATGTGTCTACACCCACCAAGCTCCTAGACATTGAAGGCAGGCCAGCTCAGAGACGAAACATTAGTCAAGAAAGAGAAGATGCAGACACGCGTCTTGATTTCAGCTCGAGCGTGCCTCTCTGCCCTGCAGCTGCACAGGCAGAAACCAGGGGCTGTGAGTCTCAGGCAGTGTGTTTGGTTCCTGGCAGGTAATCTTTTGGGAGACCATCCCATACAATTAGTGTTACACTTCTCAAAAAGGAAGTGTGACTTTTATAGAAAAATCGATTGCATTTGGGAGAAAGGCCTAACAAAACCACAAAAGGATAATACATTCATACAACAACAAATTCAATTCATCTGTCACAAACTGAAATCCCAAATCCCTCTGGGCACACAGCTGCTTTTCTGAGCTGAAATTCAACTCCAGTTGAGAAACAGGTCAACTTTTCTAAAAAGATTTCTTTTTCACATGCCTTCAATAAAAATTCCTTTCCCTCACTTGTCATTTTCCAGATTTAATGGCTCTGTTGGCCTTCCTCTCATTCAGGCCGTGAACACTGACTGCATGTCTACTACCGCCCGAACTCCAAGGGAGGCACCCTAGGGAACACAGATGACCGCAGCACAGCGACACCCTCAAGGAGCACACACGGGGAAGGCAAGATGATACAATCGCAGACTTCACACAGAAAAGAACGTGGCATCCATACCCCGTCCCATTTCTAGAAAACAACGATGCTGACTTAGTAACATTTACCAAACAGCTTGCAGTGTGGAGGCAGGCACGAGGGGGCCCCGGGGCGTGCAAGCAACGTGGAGACAGGAGACGCCCCCACGCACAAGGGCCAGCCTGGGGGCCTGCAGAAATGCCCATGCATCTGGGAAGAGGGAGAGAGGACAAGATACTTAAATGCTCCAAAATGAATAGAAGCCTCCCAAGAACTTCCCCCGAAATGGGGCAGGGATTTACAAAAGACCAAACCGAGCATGCGCAGTTACCTGAGCATAGCGCCACCAGAGCAAGCTATCAAGGAAGAAACAGGGTCACTAGAAGCCTGAGCCTCTACTCCCAGCTCTGCAACTCATTCACCCTATGACCTTGGTGAAGGCTCTTAGCTTCTGTGAGCCACAAGAGAATCATGGAAAAACAGAAGATATGAAAGTGCTCTACCTTTTTCACAGAACTGCTGAGGGAATAAAATCAGATAACAGATTTTAAAATTCTCTGTGAGTTACAAAGCAAAATGCAAACGTATGAAATCATTCTTACCATTAATAACAGCACTGTAAAATTAAGAGCAGAGTTAAGACCACAGCATTTTCCACCCCCCGACTCCCGAGAGAAATAGTGAGTCCAGCTGAGGTATTTGGGCAACCCCAGTATCTAGGCTTTGAGAGCCTCAAACCGCTCATGAACTCTGACAGTATCACTCCAGTCCAGTGCTCATTAAGTTCTCCAAGACAGCCAACTGACATAGAATACTACAGCTTTTTCAGCTGGGCTTGAAGCCCTCCAAGCTCACAGCACAGCTAAACAATGAAGAGGTTTTCTGCCACTAGACTCAAAAGCTGGCTTTTGTAAATTCCCATAGAAAGAACATTCAAGGCCAGGCGTGGCGGCACATGCCTGTAATCCCAGCAATTTGGGAAGCCGAGGCAGGAGGATCACCTGAGGTCAGAAGTTCAAGAACAGCCTGGCCAATATGGCAAAGCCTCATCTGTACTAAAAATACAAAAATTAGCCAGGCATGCTGGTGGGCACCTGTAATCCCAGCTACTCGGGAGGCTGAGGCAGGAAAATCGCTTGAACTCAGGAGGCCAAGGTTGCAGTGAGCTGAGATCACGCCACTGCACTCCAGCCTGGGCGACAAGAACGAAACTCCATCTCAAAGGAAAAAAAAAGAAAGAGCATTCTTTTTTGCTGATGTTAAATTTCCTGTGCTTAACACAGAGAAATCATACAACACTGAAATCCTGAAAAACATATCATAAAAAGCATTTAGTGACTGAAAAGACATTCAATATAACCTGTAACAGTGAGTTCCCCTCCTCTTTCCAGCCAGCTCCACTAACGCTGTGACCCTTAACAATGCTTTCACTAACACAGAGGAAAATTAATAGGACCGCTTACCCCTCTCAGCTGACAGCTAAACCACTGTTTCTCCCTGGGCTCACTAAAGATGACCTTACCCAAAACCAGGCTGCAATGACCCTGTAGATGTTGACTAACGATTTCAAAATTCCCATATTCTTTGTCCACTCCTAAGGAAGATGAACTGAAGCCAGGTGTCTCCAAGTCAGAACTAACAGAGGCCTTAAACATCAGATGGCCCGTTCCCTTCTTTGACAACCGGGGAATCTAAAGCTGAGATTATGGAATAAAACAGCCCGTTTAATAACAAAGCGAAAACCAAAGTCTAGTCACCCAACCTCTGGTCCAAAACTCCTGCAACAACCCAGCACCCATACAGGATGAGTCTCCCTAACCAGAAACTCCGAAATCCTCAACTTTTGAGTGTCGAGGTGATGCTCAATGAAATGTTCATTGGAACAGCTCAGACTCTGGATTTTTGAATTCAGGATGCTCAACCAGCAGGTATAATGCAAATATTCAAAAATCCAAAAAAGGAAAAAAATCTGAGACACTTCTGATTCCAAGAAGTTTGGATGAGGGATATTCAACCTGCATTTTTTTTTTTCTCTCTAATGAAGGAAATTAAAAACGAGGCCCGAGCAAAGTCATTCAATCCATACTAAAGTCATTCAATAGTTTAATTAGTACCCATTTAAAGTTAAATGCTACCCGCAGATATTTAAAAGGATAAATACATACATGACTATAATCCCAGAACTTTAGAAGACCGAGGCGGGAGGATCACCTGATGTCAGGAGTCCAAGACCAGCCCAGCCAGCATGGTGAAACTCCATCTCTACTATAAATGCAAAAATTAGCCAGGCGTGGTGGCACACACCTGTTATCCCAGCTACTCGGGAGGCTGAGGTACGAGAATCGCTTGAACCTGGGGGGAGCACGTTGCAGTGAGCCGAGATCACACCCCTGTACTCCAGCCTGGACCACAGAGCAAGACTCTGTCTCAAAAAAAAAAAAAAAAAAAAAAAAAAAAAAAAAAAAAAAAAGAAAGAAAGAAAAAAGAGAATTTAAATTGTGTTTTCACATGGAGCCCATGTTCCCAGAACACAAGCCCTGCTCTATGCTCCAAGGGCACACAGGGTGCCCCTTTATCTAATACTCACCGTATTCCATGGCAGCCATTAGCACGCATCTGTCCATCGCACTAGACTTCCTGCACATGAGGCAGGGATCATATATTATTACCTTTCTGTCCCCAATGTCTGGCCTAGAAGACACTCAGCAAATGATTCCTGAACTAAGTCAGTTACTAAGATATGTTAAACTTGTATTAACAAAATTGATTTAATAAGTTTGCCAATGCAGCCTTCATACCACACAGCTTAAATCTCAACCTGCGAATTTATCTTGTGTACTGCTAGATTATCACCTATTAACATTCAGGAGGCACCTGGTATGTGCTAGGCATTACTAATTGCTGGGGACCTAGCAGTGACAAAACAACATTCCTTGTTCAAAGAGAAGTTCTAATATAAAGAGGAATAGAAGGAACATGCTAGATTGATGAGAGAGATAAGAAAAGGACAGGCTGCCGTGGGAAGCACCTGGTCTTGTCTGGATGGTACATAGTTAACGAAGTCTGAGTGCTTCATACAGCATAAGGTCATCTCCTCCAAAAAGCGAATGAAGCTTTGATTCCCCAGTACCAAAAGTCATCATAAAGATGTGCATAGCCATATGCTTAGTGTAGGAAGTGAAACCAAACAAACAAAGCTCCAACTTCCAGAGGCAACGGTCCAATTATGAAATCCTCTGGTTACGTTCAATTGAAATTCAAGGTATTCAAGAGGCCAATATTTAAGTGATAAATTAACCCAACCACTTAAAACTAAAGTAGTCTTTGGTTCAAGGGGTAAGGGTATACTACCTTTTACAAATTTATTAGCTCTTAATATTTACATTTAAATATGATGATGATGGTGTAATAATAACTTTACTGAGTAGTTACTATGTGTTAGGCACCAAACTAAGCACTTTACACACACATTTGCATGATCCTGTGAGATGATCATGACCCCCTGTCATCCCATTTCATAGATGAAAGTCAGGTTTATATAAGCTTAAAAAGTTGCCCCAAATGACACAGCTAGTTAGCAAAACCCAGGCAGCCTGAGTCCATAGGCCTTGTTTAAAGAAGTAATATTTATAAACTGTCCAGCACAGCGGTGGTACAAACAAGAGTTCAATAAATGCCTAAAGAGTACTTCATACCATGAAGAAAAGGTGGAATGGGTAGAGATCAGAGTAGAGTGAGTAACCGGTAAATATACTTCATGACAGGTAGTAACAGGATGTGACATTTAGGCTGTTTCCACATTTGTTTGCATAACACTTTTTCACAGTTCTAAAGCACAAGAACCATTCTAAGCTGGTGAAAGCATAAGGCATGTCTATGATCCAGGACTCCAATTCACTGTGGATCAGGGCATCTCAACCTTTACTCAACCTTTACAGTATATCAGAACCACCTGGGGGTTTTTAACAGCACTATACCTGCCCAGGCTCCATTCCTGCAGATTCTATTTCAACTGGTCGGGAGTAAGCACACATGCTTTTTTCACAGCCCCCCAGAGGCAGCTAGGTTTGCAAACCACTGTCCAAGATGCTCTCACACTTCCGCTCAGTTCAACACACACTCACTGAGATTCTAAGCACTATGAATTGGGCTAAGTTAACAAGTCAGGCTCCACTCCCTAATAATATAGACAAAGAAACCAAGATCAGAGATTTATTCCAGTCCAAACCAAACAAATTGCCGGGTGAAAAAAATGCCCTGGCATAGTTTGTCATACAAAACAACTTCCTGCATCTTCCCAGTCAGTAGCCTAGACACTGACTCTGAGCCATGAGAATTCAGAATCAGGGGGAAATGCCAGTCTGAGGCATCTGCCACACTCCTAGCACACCCCCAAAAGCACCCAGCTACATTTCACATCCACTGTCCTAACAGGGGTCGAAATAGAGAAGAGCAGTGCAATACAGAAAACAGAGCCTGCTGGGCGCCAAAAGGCTGGGGAATTCCAGTCCTAGCCCTGCTACCAATCGGTCTACTCACGTCTCTCTGGTTCTGGTGTGGCCAACAGTTACGCGAGAGGTTGAGACATAAAAGCACAGATGTCAGGCACGCTCCAACATCCAAAATACATAGAAATTAAAAAGCATTAAGGTGATATCAAGGAATGTATAGCATCAACCAGAAAAGTATCTGAAGTATTCGTTTTCCCATTCTTAAGAAATCAAAAGTGGAAGCAGAAAATTGAGCAATCAGCCTACCAGGTTGACTGGGGCAACAGAATACACTCACGGATTCTGCTCACAACAGCGGGGGTGACAGACCAAAAGGAGAACTGCAGAGCGTCCCTCTCTCCTCTGTCCACCCATGCCACCAGTACGTGAGTGCGTCCACACACAGCGCCCAGTCTCCTGTTCCACTGACGCCAGCGTCCACTCACCACAAGCCTACTAAGTGCCACATGTGCTACGATGCTCCCTCATCTCATCACCACAGACATCCCTGCTGGAGGTGAGTATGTGACAGACAAAAATCACGGAGGCCTAGGGAGGTTGAGACCCGCGTTCCCACTGCAGTGAGGGTGTGCTTGAGAGGGACCCCACGGCTGGGCCCTCCATGCCGCTCTACTCACTAATCACTCCCAGACCAGAGCAGCGAGGGGGAATTTTCTTCCTCTCACTATTTTCAGCCCCTTGGCTGACCCAGCATTCCCCAGAAAGCTATCGAGTTCTGGCAGCTCTGAGACCACAAAGCCATAAACGCACGGGACACACAGCCCATCTGTCTCTAATGGGTCTTTTACCTGTCATGCTGGTCATTTCTAAGAGCATATGGGTTAAGAAAGACTTGGCAAGTTACCACGAAATGACCCCTCCACTCTTCCCTGGGGGAAGGCTGACTAGCGAGCAGTCAGGCCGGCTTTCTTCCCCCACTCCCTGCATTCCTGTCCCCAAGGAGCCACAGACAATCCCACCAAATATAAGCAGGAGACAGCCACCTCCTTCCTACAGCTGGAGGGGGGAAGGGTCCTCTCGGGCCTTTCTAACTGCATGAAAACCAAACTGTGAGCTGTACTGACCCAGGCCTCACCCATGTTGCAGGCGTGTACAACCCAGGTGCCCAGTGGTATCATCAGGCAGAACTACGAATGTGCTTTCCATCGTTTTCATACAATGATTCCAGAACCGCTATCCACACAGCTCCACTTCTCACACATACGACGTGCTTCACGGATTACACAGCATGTTCACCATGGCCCTCATCTGCTCCTCCCAGCAGCCTTGTGTGATCCCTTGAGGATGCTTCCTCATACTGAGGTTTGAAACCAAAACTTTCCCAAGAACATCCAGCTAGTGTTAGAACCAGGAGATGAGGGCTTCTGATTCTAGAACCAGTATTTGTGCCACTATTCCACATGGGCCCCTCCAGGGATTTCTGCCTGATCTTAAAATGCAGACAGCAAATCTGTCTCTCTACAGTCCTGGGGTTCCCTATAGACAAGACGTCAAACTTCTAACAGAAAGCTTATACTTATTTGGAAGGCTACCTGGGATATTTCTTTTAAGTTAGTTTGTTCATGTTTTGGAAAGATTGTTCCAATGGCAATGCGGGGCATGAAGTGTAGAAAGGATTCCATGATGAGGCAGAGAAACAATTCGGTGGCTCTTACAATGGTTCCAATGAGGCATGAGGCTCAAGCAGAAAGGACAGAGGGAAAATGCATTAGAAAGAAATGCAAAATGAAGTCCACTCAGACCCAGGATGGAAAAAAGGGGATTAAGCATGATGGTGGTTTCGAGGTTGAAAGACTGATGAACAAGGACGTCATTAACTACTGCAGAGTGGTATCTGGGTCCTGGGTGCACCAGTTTGTTTAACCATTCACCTGCTGAGCAGTCTCCGGGCTGTGTCCAGTTTCTAGACTTTATAAATAATGCTGCTATGAACAGATACATATAGGTTTTTGTGTGAACATAAGTCCTCATTTATCTGGGATAACTGCCCGTGAATGTGAGTGCTGCCTCCTACAGCAATTGCACGTTTAGTTTTTTAAGAAACTGTCAAGCTGTTTTCCAGAATGGCTGTACCATCTTCCATTCCCACCAGCCAAGTGTGAGTGATTCCGTTTCCCCGCATCCTCACCAGCATTGCTCTTGTTACTACTTTTTATTTTAGGCATTCTGATAGGTGTGTAGTGACGTGGCTTTAGTGTGCATTTTTCTGATGGCTCATGATGTTGAACATCTTTTCATGTGCTTATATGTTATCTGAAATGTCTCTTCAGGTTTTTTATTCATTTTCAAACTAGATGACTTGGTTTCACTGCTGAATTTGGATAGTTGTTTATATATTATAGATATGAGTCCTTCATCAGACATGTGGTTTGCAAATAGTTTCTCCCAGTCTCTAGCTCCTCTTTTCATCTTTATTTTGCATTTTACATTTTAGTCCATGATCCATTTTGAGTTAATTTTTGTACAAGGTATGAGGTTTCGATCAGAGTTCAGGTTTTATTCCTATGAATAATCAGGTAGCCAGTAACTTTTTTTTAAGAGACAAGGTCTACTCTGTCACCCAGGCTGGAGTGCAATGACAGGATCAGAGCTCACTGCAGCCTCGACTCCTAGGCTCAAGTTATCCTCCAGCCTCGACTCCTGGGCTCAAGTTATCCTCCTGCCTCAGCCTCCTGGAGTAGCTGAGACCACAGGCAGGTGCCACCATGACCAGTTAATTTTGTTAGTTTTTGTAGAGACAGGGTCTTGTGCCATGTTCCCCAGGCTGGTCTGGAACTCCTAGGCTCAAGTCATCATCCCACTTATATGGGGCCAGGCAGTGGCACATGCCTGTAATCACAGCACTTTGGGAGGATGAAGCAGGAGAATCACTTGAATCCAGGAATTCCAGACCAGCCTGAGCAACAGAGGGAGGCCCTATCTCTGCAAAAAATTTTAAACATTAGCTGGGCATGGTGTTGTACACCTGTGGTCCCAGTTACTTGGGAGGCTGAGGTGGGAGGATCTCTCAAGCCTATGGGGCTGAGGCTGCAGTGAGCCGTGATCGCACCACTACACTCCAGCCTGGGAGAAAGTGAGACCCTGTCTCCAAAAAAAAAAAAAAAAAAAGAGCATCACCCATATTAAAGACACACATTGTCTTTTTGAAAATTTAATTACAGTTATATAATGGACATGTAAAATGTCCAGTTTGAAAGGTTGAAACATATATAACTCTAAGTATTCTTACCTTAAAATTCTGATTCCTGCCTAAGGTATCGCATACTGTTTACATAAGTATCACAATGCCTGGACAACAACTAAAAATGTGTACGAGGGAGAAAAATGATCATATATGCCTATTAATTAAGGTACATTTCCCCCTTATTACATAAAAAAGTCATCACGGCAAACCCCTGTGACTGTATCTAAAGCAAGCCTACAGTTTTACTTCTCCGTATTATAAAATGCAAGGCTACAATTCAAATACTAAACACTTCCTGAAGCCAACTGTAGTTTACTTAAAATAAATGCCTAGGGTCTATATCAAAAATACGAAAAAGCTAGCTACTTCATAGCCATTCCAATCTAAGTTCAGCTTTTCTTTTTTAATTGACACATAATTGTGTACTGTACATATGTATGAAGTACACATAGTGATGTTATAATACATGTAATGTATGTGATCAGCATAATTAGCATATCCACCATCTCAAACATTTATCATTTCTTTGTGTTGGAACGTTCAATGCCCTTTCTCCAATTATCTGGAACTATATATATATATATATATATATTTTTTTTTGAGACAAAGTCTGGCTCTGTTGCCCAGGCTGGAGTGCAGTGGTGTGATCTCAGCTCACTGCAACATCTGCTTCCTAGGTTGAAGCTATTCTCCTGCCTCGGCCTCCTTGGTAACTGGGGTTACAAGGCACCCACCACTATGCCTGGCTAATTTTTGCATTTTTAGTAGAGACGGGGTTTCTCTACACATTGGCCAGGCTTGTCTCAAACTCCTGACCTCAGGTGATCCACCCACCTCAGCCTCCCAAAGTGCTAGGATTACAGGTATGAGCCACCACACCCAGCCTGAAACTATATATTCTTGTTAACTATAGTCATCCTATGTTATAGAACACTAGAACTTTTTCCTATCCAGCTATAATTTTGTATTCTTTAACAAATTTCTCCCTATCTGCCTCTTCCCCGACCCTTCTCACCCTCTAGGATCCTCTGTCTACTTTCAAATTCCATGAGATCCACTCCTTTTTGCCTTCCACATAAGTGAACATGTGCTGTGTAACTTTCTGTCCCTGACTTATTTCATAATATCTTCCAGTTCCATCCACGTTGCTGAGAATAACAGGACTTCTTCCCGTGTTATGGCTGAATAGTACTCCACTGTGTATAAATACCACATTTTCTCTATCCATCATCTGCTGTTGGACACCGAGGCTGATTCCTTATCTTGGCTATGGTGAACAGTGCTGTAGGAAACAGAGGTGCGGTTGCCCCTCCGACACTGATTTCCTTTTCTTTGGGTATCTACACTGTAGTGGGACTGCTGGATCACACTGTGATCACACTCTGCTACTTCCTATGTGACTTTGGGAAGTTCCCTTAGCCAATTTGAGCTCAACTTCCTCAACATTAACCAGGAATAAGTATCACCTGCCTCTGTTGGTTAATGCTGAGGACTGAAAGGAGAACCTCCACAACGCCACTTGACAATGCCGCCTGGCAGAAACCCTTCAATGCGGGACTGGTAGGATCATCTGAAGCTAAGTACAACTTTCCTTTCCACTGTCCCAGGCTCACTCTGCGTACGATTAGCAAGGAATCGCGAATAAAGGAAACCAAAATAGTTGCTTAATTTTTAATAAGAAATTTTTCAAAAGTGGGGGTGGTGGCAAAATAGGACGGAGAGGAGGGGAAGGAAAAGCAACCGGTCACAAGTTCTAGTCCAGGGCTCATCCCCGGCCTCCTCACTCAGGCAATCACCAGTCCCCACCTCCTGGGGAGGGGTACTTTCTCGGCTGGCTTCACCCACATGGAAGGCACTGCCACAGGTGTTCAGAAACCAGGAGCACCTTGAAATGGGCAATGTGCTTTGGGTAGGAGACCTACAATTTCCCCAAAGAAACCATGGCACAAAAGTGACCCACACAGGAGGTACCAACGGCTGTAAATACTTGGTGGCAAAAACTGATGTCATACCTTCTGTACAGGAGACACACACCCAAATAAAACTTGCCAAAATAGCAGAGAAAAAAATACAGCAGACAGCCAGTGCCATTCTGTTACAGAAATATTTATATCCCAAAGCCAGGGACCTCTCTGGAACACTGTCTTTATTTCCACGTTTCATGGAAGATGTTTGAGTGCACTCACGTGTGTCTCAACAAACTTCCAGTCCCTGCTCTAAGCCCTGTGGCTCCTCAGCAAAACCCAAAAACAAGTATCAGTTTTCCTTCTAAATGGGAAATTTCCTGACCTAGCGAACCCAGCATCAAATCCACTTATTATGAGATAGCTGATTACAGGCGAAGCCCTCTAGTCCCAGGATGACTCCCCTCCTGCAGGAGCGGGAGGGATGGGCATAGCACTGGCCTGCCAGACCACATCTCCAGGCAGTTTGCAACCATGGCTGCTCAGCTGAGCCATGATAAAAATCAAAACCAAGTATCTCTGAAAAGTGTACATGTCAAGAACCAGACCTCGGACCAGACTCAGCAGAAATGGATGTTGCAAGGTTTGTTCAGAGACCTCCTCTCCATGCCCCCTCTCCCCGGGACCTCCCTCCTTGCACTAGGAGCCCAGGGCCAATGGATCGCTCCCTTACCTCTAGCGCAGAGCATTTTCAGAACCAGCTCCCAGACTGTACCAGACCCTGAAATGTATTCACTGAATGCACTATTTCTTGAAATGATCATAAATCAACTGACTATAACAACAACTGTTTTAAAAGTGTTCTCTCTCTCTCTCTCAGGAATCGTGCCATGAGTTTGAGCAAGCAGCTTTGCTTCTCTCTACTGCAATTCTATCATTTGCAAAATGTTAACAATTACTGTGTTCACCCATAGCATTGTTGTAAAAAGCCTTAAGACCCACTTCATGTAGCCTGCCTGGAGCACAGACCCTGTCACATGGTAAATGCCCACTGAAGGTGAGTTATCTGTAGCTATTATTACCTGCCACTCCAGCGAACAAAAGGAGTCGATCAGGCCTCATCGTATCACCATGAAAGGATGTCCATGTCGACTACGCAGTGAGAATAGGGGAACTCAATGTTGATCAGGTACTATTTTGTTTTTTATAGTGTGTACATACATATTTGTAGGCACACTGGAAAAGATCTGGAAGGAAATACACCCAGTGTTAATAGTGACTACCCCAAAGACACATTCATCCAAACACACAACAGAAAAACACTCACTATCTTTCTGACTTCCATATCATTTGAACTATTTTCAATAAGCGTCTATGGCTTTTGTAAAGTTTTTGAAAGGAATTTATTGCATTTTTTTCTGGAGAAACAAGCAGGAGCATGAAAAAGGTGGAAACAGAAGGTTAAATGGAATGGGACTCAATGGAATTGAGTCCCAGCCAGGTTCAGCAGGTACAGGAACCACGCACCTCTCACTACAACTCAACACCAGCTCTCTCTTCTCTTGGTCCAACGGCCCAAGACTTAGAGATAAAATGTTTATTGTGATCACATCAATCACACCAAGGAGCTTGGAACCACCCTTCCAAACTCCTCTGGTTCTGTGTACCTGCCCGGGGCTGTTAGCTTTCCTCCTGTGTCTTGGGCTGGCCTGTAATCCCCTAGTGGTGGAAATGCACCCTGACACTTAGCCATCATCCCCACAACACTCAGCACCGCATAGAGACCAGGGCAGTGATGCCCACTCGGACTGTGATTCTACTTATAAAGAAAAGGACCAGGGGCCAGATGCGAATTGTCTTTGGTAACTCACCAGCTGTTGCTTGAACCAGAACAAAGCCAGGTCTCCTGATGCCCAGAAAAGAGCTAGTGCCTGTCCCACTGGAAACGTGGTGAAAATGTTTTGCTTGCTGTGAAAAGATGCACTACTGGAGAAGATGGGTGCAACTTCTCATGGAGACACTCAGCCCAGATCACCAGGAAACAGGGCTGCTGGATGAGACACTTGGCCCAGATCACCAGGAAACAGGGCTGCCGGAGGAGACACTCGGCCCAGATCACCAGGAAACAGGGCTGTTGGATGAGACATGGGGCCCAGATCACCAGGAAACAGGGCTGCCGAAAGAGACACTCAGCCCAGATCACCAGGAAACAGGGCTGCCGAATGAGACACTCGGCCCAGGTCACTAGGAAACAGGGCTGCCAGATTAGACACTAAGCCCGCCCACCGGAAAGGAAATCTGGATGGGCAATGGAGGGAAATTCACACAGCCCAATGACAGCAACAGCATGAACAAAACAAAAAATACCTGACTGGAAAGCCATAGCCTGGCTAGCAGATTCGAAACAGAGCCACAATCCTAGCAGCACATATCACTGCAACACAGAGCTTCAATCAGTGTATGCACACTTTAAGTAGATATGTAAAATGTCCATGTTTTTGGAACAAGGGGTATTTGTGTGTGTGTGATGTCAAAGAAAACAGCTGAGAAGAAACTGTGGCAAGGAAATAGAAATAGTCGCCCTTACACATTGACAGTGAGATAACGGTATGGCCCCAACGGAAGGGAATCCAGCAACACCCATCAAAATTTAAAATGCGCAGAACCCTGGATCCCTCAATTCCATTTCTAGCAATGCATCCTATGAACATATTCACGCAAATATGCAAGAATTATGTACAACTCAGCATTGATTAATCCAAACGGTTGGGAACAACCTAAATACTTACCGGCGGACAACCGTGTTTATCTTATGCCAACATCTGTGTTTTTAAAAACAAGACACATAGGCTCGGCGCAGTGGCTCACGCCTGTAATCCCAGCACTTTGAGAGGCTGAGGCAGGTGGCTCACGAGGCCAAGATATCCAGACCATCCTGGCCAACATGGTGAAACCCCGTCTCTTCGAAAAATACAAAAATTATCTGGGCGTGGTGGCGCACGCCTGTAGTCCCAGCTACTCAGGAGGTTGAGGCAGGAGAATCCCTTGAAACCGGGAGGCAGAGGTTGCAGAGATCTGAGATCACGCCAGCCTGGTGACAGAGCAAGACTCTGCCTTGGAAAAACAAACAAACAAACAAAAACTGGCAACAGTGGTCACAGGGCAGTGATGGGAGTAGGACTGCCTTTCACTCTCCAGGACCTTTTGAATGTCACTCACATTACATATTCAAAATACATGACTACAGCAAATATTTTCAAAGAAACTATGAAAAACTGGGAGAATAAGAATATCTAACACACAGGACTGCTGTATAATTAAAGAATGAAAAATATTAAGCACTATCAGAGTTCAAAGGAAGAAAGATTAATTCTAGCTTGGATGTCAGAGTAGGGATCATGTAAAGGAAATGAGTATTTCAAGTCTTGAAGGATAGAGAAGATTGAAAGAGGCGGAAGTGTGGAGATGATGTCCCAGATGGAGATAAGAACATAGGCGAAGACGATGTCCCAGATGGAGATTAGAACATAGGCGAAGACGATGAAGAGATGAGAAGGTATAAATTCTAAGTGCAGCTCTGAGGCTGGGCTTCAGAACAGGGCTTAGGAAAGAAGCTGGAACGCAAGGCTGATGGTGGGAATGGAAACACTGAAACCCAAACTTGCATATCACGCCCTGATCATGAGCCTTGAATGCCAAGCCAGGGAACCCGTCCTTGATCTTAATAATGAAAAATCACTGGGCTGGGTGTGGCGGCTCATGCCTGTAATCCAGTGCTTTGAGAGGCTGAGGCGAGAGGACTGCTAAGGATAGCACACCTGTAGTCCCAGCTACTCAGGAGGCTGAGGCGGGAGGATCACTTGAGCCCAGGAATTTAGGGTTACAGTGAGCTGTGATGGTACGCCTGCATTCCAGCCTGAGCAACAGAGCAAGGGCATGTCTCAAAAATCAAATCAAATGAAATAAAATCACTAAAAGTTTGTATAGACATGAAGTATAAAATCATACCATATATGAATTAATTCAGATATATAATATAAATTAGAGGGGGAAAAGAGAATTTAGGAAGCTATTATAAGAAAACAAGACTCAACTAAGACATGAGCAAAGGCCCTGGGCTCACAGCGCTATCTTCATATAAAGGAATGAACTACCACATTTATTTTCATGGTATCACCAACTTAGATACAGGCTACAGTATTCTGGAACCATCTCTGTATCAGTCAAATCAGATGGCCATAATACCATAGGGAAATACCATAAAAAACGCCATAGGCTGTGTGGTTTAAACATTAGTTTATTTCTCACAGCTCTGGAGGCTGGAAGTCCAAGATCAAAGTGTTGGCCAACTCAGTTCCGGGACAGGGACCTCTTCCTGGCTTGCAGACAGCCACCTTTCTTCTTGTTTCCTCACACCAGGGCAGTGGGAACTGCCTGCTTTCTCTTTCTTTTTTTTTTTTTGAGACAGAGTCTCGCTCTGTCACCAGGCTGGAGTGTAGTGGCACAATCTCAGCTCACTGCAACCTCTGACTCTCTGGTTCAAGCAACTCTCCTGCCTCAGCCGCCCGAGTAGCTGGGATTACAGGCACGTGTCACCAAACCCAACTAATTTTTGTATTTTTAGTAGAAACAGGGTTTCAGGATGGTCTCAATCTCCTGACCTCGTGATCTGCGCACCTCGGCCTCCCAAAGTGCCGGGATTACAGGTGTGAGCCACCACACCCGGCCTGGTTTCTCTTCTTCTAAGGGCACTAATCCTGTGAGACAAGGGCCCACGCTCATGACCTCATCTAACACTTATCACCTCCCAAATGTCCTACCCCCTAATACCATCACACTGGCAGTTAGGGCTCCAGTACAAGAATCTGGGGGAGACATAAACATTCAGTTTAGAACAATGTCTTTTCAATCCTGTTGAAAAAAACAACCAAATGAGTAGGCAAAGAAGTACCTTATATGTAAACAAGTCAGGACTTTTCATATTTCTGCTAACACATTAAGGTCAATTTAAAATGTCTGATAACAAGAGTCAGAAGCAGAGATAAATGAAAGTTAGTTACTCTGCATTTTAGACCCACATTGAGCTGTCTTTCAATGACATTGTGGCACAAAGAACACTGCTTTCTATTCCTGGTTTTGCCACCAAAAAAGCTGGAACATTTCCCTGTATTTCCGTTTATCTTGAAAGTCACTGGGCTGACCTAGCGGACCTCCAAGGTCCCTTCCATTCACAAATTCCACAAATAACTTCCTACCAACAGATGCTACACAAATAAACTACACTGACGAAGGGGAAAGCTAACACTAGCAAACAATGAGATGCACACAAGACAAGACGTATAGAGAACTGGATCAACCACAAACTGGTGGACGATGAGCCGGGGGTGGATAAAAACACATTCCCTAACGACAGACAGAGAGGCAATGGCGCCGAGGTAGTATTGTGGAAGATTTCCTATTTTAAATCTTAAGATAAATGCCCAATTGTTTATATTCATTCTGATTAAATGTGAACATGAAAACTTCCTCCAGGGGACACAGACATCTAAAAAGTTCCCAATGTATCCAATTTGTCATTTGATATTTTTACTGACAAGAAAAATGAGGGACTGAATATACAAACAGACCATGCCTGATCATATGTATAAAGACAGAACTCAGACCACAACCTGTAGCTGCCCACCCAGGAAACCAATCCCCTATCTACAGTCAACAGCCAGGAGGCCAGCCAGGCTAGCACATCAGGCAGGAAGCCAGACTGCTCTCTCTCCACAACCCAGAAACTAAACCACAACTCTGTCCATGTGGCCAGGACTTGACTCAAAACTGACAGCTACCCTAATTTTGGCCCCTGTTTCCAGTTAGGATCATTCGGAGAAAGCCAAATACGCCCCTAACCAATCACATAGGACAACCCACTTCTGCACAGCCACCTCCAGTCCCCACAACAGCCTCCACTGGGAGCCGTTCTTTTCCATCCTGAAATTTCCCCACTCTTCATCAGCCACTCACTTGCATGTCAGTCTCTGCCACACGCAAGTAATGGTGCTGACTCTCTTGCCACAGCAGTTCTGAGAAAATCACCTCTGCCTGTCTCATGCGGGCGGCCTTCCTTTATTTCCCCCAAAGAATAAGTCTTAAATGAGGGGCTTCTCTCTATATGGCCAAGCTATACAATTCAGAAGCCCAGCATGGCAGATTCCAAGCCTGGAAAGACCATACACCCCTCAGGTCTTCTTTCCACAAAACACAGCTTCCTTGAGTTCTTCAGTCACTCCCACCAACCAGGGAAGGAACCACGTGTTATGGAAAGATGAAGGGCCTTGAAGTCAAACTTCTGAGTTCATCAAGTACTTCATCTTTCCACTTAAGAAATTACATGGCCTCGGCCAGGTGTGGTGGCTCACACCTGTAATCCCAGCAGTTGGGGAGTCCGAGTTGGGCAGATCACTCATGGTTGGGAGTTCAAGGCCAGCCTAACCAACATGAAAAAACCCCGTCCCTACTAAAAATACAAAATCAGCCTGGCGTGGTGGTGCATGCCTGTCATCCCAGCTACTCAGGAGGCTGAGGCAGGAGAATCACTTGAACCAGGGAAGTAGAGGTTGTGGTGAGCCGAGATCGTGCCATTGCACTCCAGCCTGGGCAAGAAGAGCAAAACTCTGCCTCAAAACAAAACAAAACAAAACAAATGACGTGACATTGAACAATTTTCTTAACTTCTCTAAGCCTCTATCTTCATCTTCAATAAAATCATTTTACCTCCAAGATTGCATTAAATGGAATCCCACATGTAAACCAGCTGACAAATATTAGGGGCCCAACAGCTGTGCGCTCCTACTGCCGCCCCACTTTACCCCAAGGGAGAAGCACAAGATGTCCAGAAAAAGCCTGTTGGTCCCTACACCTCAGCATCCTGTCTTCACACAAGGCGCAGTGGCATCCAGACTTACCGGGGTCACCCAAATACAAGACATGTTTTGATTTTTCAACTTAGGTACATATGGCTTCTAACGTTCACCATATATCATCCATAATTTAGAAGAGATTTTCCTACTCTACCCCGTGGTTCTATTTTAGCAGACTTAGATGTGCCATAATAGCTCACTCTCTTAAGCCCTCTTCAGTATCAAAAACAAAACTTTAATCTGTAACACAGTTATCAGCAGTGAAAGTGGAAAAGGTACCTATGAGTCAAAATGACCCTCTGCCCCGCCCCGCCCCACCCTACAAAAAGCTGTTCAGGAGTATTTGGGCTGCTTATGAGAATGCTGTCTGTATTCCCAGGGACAGACAAACGCCTACCCTGGTTGGAAGCTGCGCTGCTCAGCCTCCAGGGTAGAAAGCTCCCCACACCCTCTACCCAAGGAGAAGAGAAGCAAATGGGGTGGCCAGGCTCCAGGATGTGGATATTTAGTGTGGTTTCTGCAGTCCAGGTCACCGCCATGGGTGAAGCTCTTCCTTCCTTCTTTTCCACCCAAGTGGCCAAGGTCCTACGGCCGCTGTAGGGCCTCTACCCTATGAGTTAGCCCAGCCATTCTCCTTCCCCCTTCTTCTTCTTCTTCTTCTTCTTTTTTTTTTTTTTTTTTTTTTGAAATGGAGTCTCACTCTGTCACCTAAGCTGGATGCAGTGGCGTAATCTTAGCTCACTACCACCTCTGTAAACCGGGTTAAAGCAATACTCCTGCCTCAGTCTCCCAAGTACCTGGGATTACAGACACCCGATACCACGCCCAGCTAATTTTTATATTTTTAGTAGAGACGGAGTTTCAACTTGTTGGCCAGGCTGCTCTCGAACACCCGACCTCAGGTAATCCACATGCTTTGGCCTCCCAAATTGCTGGGATTACAGGCATGAGCCACTGCATCTGGCCGAGTCAGCCCAGCCATCCTGACATTTTGTTCTGGCAAAATTACTCTCTTCTACATCTACCTTCCAAGTAGCTAAATCAGAGATCTGGCCCTTGGGGCAGGCTTGAAGAATCCCTGTTTTTGGTCCTCAAGAGGTCCTTCCAGGGTCTGGGACAATTTCAAGGCTTGTGTTCTTAAAGAGGAAAGAAACCTCACGTACACGGCTCTCGCAGAGCTCAGGCGAGCCCGTATCGGAGGCAAGGCTTGGGAGGTGGCCCTAAGGTTTGGGTGTGCCATCTATGATAACAGCTAAGAGATCTGAAGCCAGCTGTCTGGGTTCAAACCTCAATTCCAACAGCACTGGCTGTGTGATGTTAGACAACGTCCCCAGCCTCTCTGTGGTTCAGTTTCCTCACTGTAAAAGGGCCACAATAATAGAGCTGCTCTAAAAATTAAGTGAATTGGTGCATATAAGGTATTCAGAACAATGCTTGGCACATGGGGAGTTCAATAGACACGTATTGAACAGAGTAACTTAGCAATTAGTAAATATACTCATGCAGGCCAGGCGCTGTGGCTCACGCCTGTAATTCCAAAACTTTGGGAGACTAAGGCGAGAGGGTCCCTTGAGCCCAGGAGTTTGAGACTAGCATGGGCAACACAGCAATATTCCATCTCTAAAAATGTGTGTAACATACATGTATATATACACTCAAATGTTCACAGTGTATTTATAATATACAAAATAGCTGGAATACAGAGTTAACTATTCACAATGGTTACTTCTAGAGAAGGGGGAATGCAAATTTCAGCTTTTTACACCACACATATATTCTTGTATCATCTGAAATATTTAAGCAAATTGTATGCATAAATCTGCCCCGAAACACATACCAGAACAATGTAGTTTTGACTCCCAAATCTTCAAATCATGATGGAATTGTCCTGTGAAAGCAAATTTATAGAGATGAAAAGTCTCCCTGCAGCCTAAATGCTCTTTCATGTGACCTATATTACACAAACCAATGCAGAGGCCCAATCCTTGTCCCACTGTCATACGAATTTTTCAGTGAACTGCATTCCCCTTTACAAACTAGATGATAATTAGAGTTACCAGGCAAGAACGTGGATCCAGTTCTGCTTTTTCAAAGCCCAATGTTCCTCACATAATAGCAATGCATTCTTCAACCAGTCAACTGCCCCCAACACCTGAGCTCTCTGTTGTACACAACTCAGCAAGGCCTGGGAGAAAGCAGGTGCAAATTTCACTTACTCAGTAACAACACATCCCGCCTGATTCTTCTGCTGGGCTAGTTCTCAAGTCATCTTTTTCTAAGCTTTCATTTGGCTCTGCCACACGTACCTAGGCTGGGTAAAACACTTTACCAGATTTTTTTTTTTTTTTCGAGACAGAGTTTCACTCTGTCGCCCAGGCTGGAGTGCAGTGACGCCATCTCGGCTCACTATAACCTCTGCCTCCTGGGTTCAAATGATTCTCCTGTTTCAACCTCCCAAGTACCTGGGACTACAGGCATGCCACCACACCCAGCTAGTTTTTGTATTCTTAGTAAAGATGGGGTTTCACCATATTGGTCAGGCTGGTCTCAAACTCCTGACCTCATGATCCGCCTGCCTCGGCCTCCCAAAGTGGTGGGATTACAGGCGTGAGTCACTGCACCTGGCCTACTTTACCGGTTTTGTTCCTGAATGAAACCTGTTATTACTATCAATAATGTCAATCAGTGCCATTTCATTCACCGTGTGACACACACACAAAGCACTTCATACTCGCTCCACCTACCTGCTTTTCTGCAATGGTCGCAGTGTTCCCCATCTTACACGAGAGGCACAGAGAAAGACAATGACTTCTCCAAGGTTTTGTAATTCACAATCAGTGGCAGAACCAACATATCCAACCAGGTCTGGCCAAGGCCTGTGTTTCAGCCACACCACTTGGTTGCTGCCCCTAAGGCTCAATGGGCAAGTGACAGATCACTCCGATTGCAGAGGCTGCAGAAATGCCTTCCGCCATAGTACAATGGACGGTTCGCTCTCAGGAGGGGAGGCAGGGGTGGGAATCAGCACACGGTTCTGCTCGGTTTCTCATGCAGGGCACAGACTATGTATTTTGTGCCTTGCTTTGGAGGTGAAATGTCTCCTGCCCCCTGTACCACAGCTTTCTTTGGCCTCTCCACATAAAAGTACAACTGAGTTCCTCAGGGGCAGGCAGTGATCACTGCCCTGTGCCACACCTGACTGATGTACCAACAGGTGGACACACAGGCTCTTCTCTTATGGCCCAGGCTGCCCCCATCTGCTAAGCATCGAAAACTACACACAGGATTTGCAGAACATTAATGACATGGAGGTGACTGCTTCATCTCTGTTGAAAACTTACTGCTGTGTTGTAAAGAAGAGAATTCAGGAAAAGCTGAACATTTGAGGCTGGCTGGCTGTGATCTTCAGCTGCTGAGAAAGCCTCAGCTGCTCGGTTCCACTGTGGAAATGCAACTCCTCCCTCAAAGTCCAACTCACGTACACCTCCTCTGCGGTGCCTGCCCCTTCCTCCCTTTCACAAGCACGTGCTCCCTCTGCCGTCCCAGAGCATTCTATCGCCACCTCTGGAGCCACACTGTCCCAGCCGACAGCCAGCTCAGTGCACAGCTGCCTCTCCCTGTGTGTACCTGCAGGCCCCACCTGGGCTGGAAGGCTGCCTCCTTCTCCTCCACATGGAGGCGGCACTCAGGACCTACTGAATGAGGGAGGGAGTGGATGAGCAAGATAGCCAAGGGCCACAGGGAATGGCCTGCGGCTCCCAGCAGGAACAGCCCCTGCCCTGCCAATCCAGAGGTGCTGGCTCTGTTCTCAGCAGGGCTGCTAAAAGCTCCCTTATAACAGCTCTAGGCCACAACGACCAACTTGGTGTCAGGCCCTAAAGACACCAAAAATCCTAACAAATAAAGAGGCGGCTATGCAGCATGCTGGTTAAAAGCACAGGCTTCGGAGTCAGAGCTTGAATTCCACTTATTATGTGACCTTGAGCAAGTTACTCAAGGCATCAATCTCATTTTGTCACCAGCAAAATGAGGACATTATCCGCCACACAGTGTTGCTGAAAAAGTAAGAGAGGTGACAGACGCAAAGTGCTTGGCACTTACTTACTCTTACTGGTTTATTACAAAGGAGAGAACACAGGAACAGCCAAATGCAAGAGATGCACAGGGCACACCACGGGGCAGAGAGGTCGGGGCTCCCATGCCGTCCCTGGAAGTGCCACCTCCCCAGCACCAAATGAGTTCACCAAACCAGAAGCTCTCCAAACCCAGTATTTAGAGGGTTTTATGGAGTTTTCATAACATAGACATGATGAAGTCATTGGCCACCTGTGACTAGCTCAATCTCCAGCCTGTCTCATCTCCCCTCCCAGAGGTAGGGGTGGGGCTGGTATGTCCAACTCTTTACTCATGACTCATCTTTCTGGCAACCAGCCCCAATCCTGAACCTGTCCAGGGGCCCGAAGCCACCTGTCATCTCATTATCATACAAAAGACACTCCTATCACCCTAGAGATTCCAAAAGTCTTAGAAGCTCTTGTGTCAGGTATTGAAACCTAAGACCAAATATTATAACCAATGATGTTCCTATCACTCAGGAAATTACAAGGGTTTTAGAAGCTCTGGGCCAAAAACCAGGAAGAACACTAAATATATACACTATTGTACTATGTATCCCACTATCACGATACTTTTTTTTTTGAGACAGCGTCGACCTCTGTTGCCCAGGTTGGAGTACAGTGGCGTGTACAGCTTATGATGCGATCTCAGCTCACTGCAACCTCCACCTCCCAGGTTCAAGCAATTCTTGTGCCTCACGCTCCTGAGTAGCTGGGACTACAGGTGTGCGACACTACAACTGACGAATTTTTGTATTTTTTAGTAGGACAGGGTTTCACTGTGTTGGCCAGGCTGGCCTTCAACTCCTGGCCTCAAGTGATTTGCCTGCCTCGGCCTCCCAAAAATCTGGGATAAGTCACAAGCCACCATGCCTGGCCTCACTATCACAATAATTATACTGAGAGGATGGGGGAGAAAAACGTGGGCAACAGGAGGAGGGGAGAGGGTAAGCAACCTGAATCCTTGTCTTCCACACAATCTAGAAGAACCAGCTAAAACATAAACATAGTAACCTCCAAGGAGCAGGGATCAGGGTGAAGGGTAAGGTGGGGGATTGCTGGGTTTTATTGTAAGCCTTGTTAATTTCTGACTCTTAGAGCTGTATGCCTGTACAACTTTGCAAAAATGAGTATTTACCTGTAATCCCAGCACTTTGGGAAGCCAAGGTGGGTGGATCACGAGGTCAGGAGATCGAGACCATCCTGGCTAACATGGTGAAACTCCATCTCTACTAAAAATACAAAATATTAGCCAGGCATGGTGGTGGGCACCTGTAATCCCAGCTACTCAGGAGGCTCAGGCAGGAGAATGGTGCGAACCCAGGAGGCAGAGCTTGCAGTGAGCTCAGACCATGCCACTGCAATCCAGCCTGGGCGACACAGCGAGACTCCATCTCAAAAAAAAAGAAAAAGTATTTAATTTTTAAACAAAATCTGATACTTGACCAACAACAATAGTATATTAAGTGATATAGTTTTTTGTTTTTGTTTGAGAGGGTCTTGCTCTGTTGCCCAGGGAGGAGTGCCATGGTGTAATTCTAACTCACCACAGCCTCAGATTATTGGGATCAGGTGATCAACCTCCCGAGCAGCTAGAACCGCAGGTATGCACCCCCACGCCCAGCATTTTTTTTTTTTTTTTGGTAGAGGTGGAGGTCTCGTTATGTTGCTGGTCTTAAACTCCTGATCTCAGTGGATCTTACTGCCTCAGCCTCCCTAAGTGCTGGGATTACAGATGTGAGTCACCACACCAGGCCCAAGTGGCGTATTCTAAAATTTTTTGGAATCCAACCACTTTGAAAATGTATGGAGAGCTATGAATCGTCTCCCCATAAACACACATGGATGCATATACACAAAATTGTTGCACAGGATTTTGGGGACTTCATAAATTTCTGAAGGCCAGGTTAAAAACCTTAGGATTATAGATTCTGGTTTCTTTTTTTTTTTCTTTTTTTTTTTTTTTTTGAGACAGAGTCTCGCTTTGTCGTCCAGGCTGGAGTGCAGTGGCGTGATCTCGGCTCACTGCAAGCTCCGCCTCATGGGTTTACACCATTCTCCTGCCTCAGCCTCCTGAGTAGCTGGGACTACAGGCGCCCACCACCATGCCCGGCTAATTTTTTGTATTTTTAATAGAGGCAGGGTTTCACCATAGCCAGGTTGGTCTCAATCTCCTGACCTCGTGATCTGCCCTCCTCGGCCTCCCAAAGTCTGGGATTACAGGCGTAGCCACCGCGCCCAGCCCTAGATTCTGGTTTATTAAAGGAAATGTATTTCAAGTCAGAGCTTGTCATTTATTGCACAGGAAAATAAAAACTTCATTTAAAAAATCAAAAACACCCACATGATAAAATGAGGTCCTGCTTGGTTTTAAACTACTTGGCCACCATCAGTTGTTTTCTTGACCACAGGATGCACCTAAGTCCTAACTATGAATAAAGGTACAAATATTGTTTATTGGGCTTTTGGCTTCAGCCTTGAAATAGTCAGATTCTCTCAAACTCAGGAGTGTGAATCGCTGTTGGGCTGATGCAGCTGTTTCCATTCTAGAAATGGACCTGGAATCACGTACTTTTCACTCATAGAGAGTCCTTTGTGTAAAACTTGAAAAGGCAAGGTCCCAAATTCCCCATATGGGTGTTTCTTCCAGTAGAGGAATGACTCTAATGACTTCTTAGCAAAACTTACATAATCAGGGCAGGCCATCAAAATACTCCAAAACACAAAGTTTAGCTCCATTTCTAATGGACCTGTCTCCATTGCTATCAATCTCACCAACAGCCTCACATCAAGTCAGAGGAATGGTTTTTTCACTTAAGAAGGATCTTCATGGCTGGGTGTGGTGGCTCACGCCTGTAATCCCAGCACTTTGGGAGGCCAAGGTGGGCAAATCACAAGTTAACGAGTTTGTGACCAGCCCGGCCAACATAGTGAAACCCTGTCTCTACTAAAAATACAAAAATTAGCCGGGCCTGGTGGCACATGTCTGTAGTCCCAGCTACTCATGAGGCTGAGGCAGGAGAACTGCTTGAACCCGGGAGGTGGAAATTGTGGTGAGCCAAGATTGCACCACTGCACTCCAGCCTGGGCAAGAGAATGAGACTCCGCGTCTGGAAAAAAAAAAAAAAAAAAAAAAAAAAAAAAGAGGGATCTTCATGTTCTTGCCAATTTGCAAAAATGAAAAAAAAAAATTGGTATCTGTTAACCAGAGGCAATGAAAAGCACCTCCCAGGCTGCTGTAGTAACTGGATCAATAACTGTGATGGGAGATTCCAACCCCCGAGACCTGTGACTATGTCACACAGCAAAAGGGCTTTGCCACAGGCCTTAGGAGGAGTATCCTGGGCTATCCAGGGAGGTCCAGTCTAATCCCATGAGCCTCTAAGAGCATAGAACTGGCCAGGCACGGTGGCTCTTGCCTGTAATCTCCACACATTGGGAGGCTAAGGCAGGCGGATCACGAGATCAAGAGATGGAAACCATCCTGGCTAAAATGGTGAAACCCCATCTCTACTAAAAATACAAAAATTAGTCGGGTGTTGTGGCGGGCACCTGTAGTTCCAGCTACTCAGGAGGCTGAAGCAGGAGAATCACTTGAACCTAGGAAGTAGAGGTTGCAGTGAGCTGAGATCACGCCACTGCACTCCAGCCTGGGCAACAGTGTGAGACTCCATCTCAAATAAAATTTTAAAATAGGGCATAGAACTTTCTCCGAGTGGAAGAAGAGAAATGCACACAGGGGAACTGGAGAGCCTGACCAGGTCCCTGGCCTAGCTAGTCCTGAGCTGATGGGACCACGTGCAAAGACCAGATAGAGGTCTCAGGAGCTGAGGGCAGCCCCCAACAGATGGCCAGCAAGGGAACAGACACCTCAGTCCTGCAACCACAAAGAACTATGTTTGGCCAAAAGTGCTTGGAAACAATTCTCCAGTGAGGAATGCAGCCCAGCCCACATGGTGATTTTTGCCCAGTGACACCCACGTCAGACTTCTGTCCCACAGAACTGTGAGATGATACAATTTCAATTGTTTTAAGCCCCGAAATTTGTGGAAATGTGGTAAAGCAGCAACAGAAATGAATACAGTGATTTACATGGAAACCCCTAGAAGAGTGTCTGGCACGGTGTTGACACCTGACAGGCGTTTCCGGACTTCCTTACATCGCAAGACAGGGCTGGCCACACTCCATCCAAAACAATAGATGATAGACTTGTTCTGACAAAACAGATTCAGTGAATTATAAATGGCCCAGAACACCTACAAATTTCAGGTTTCAGGTAAGTGATTGCCTTTCCTTTCACTTAGAAACCTCCCAATGCTCATCTTACTGATAAACTCTAAGTACCAAGCAGGAGACTAAACACCAGACAAACCCAGCCCCAGATGCCCCGAGGGAGCCCATCCCAGCACTCACTCCGCTGCACTGAAATGATGTCCAGGTCAGTTTATCCCACTAGACCAAGAACTCCAGCTCTCCATGTGTGAGTCACCAGTGCTGCCTCTGCATCTCTGCTTCTAGGATGGTGCTTCTGCACTTCACAGGAAATCTGTATCAATGTCTGTCAACACTATATATGACAGTGTAACTTAATGTCTGCACAGAAAACATCAATCCTTTGAGGACCAGGGCCGGGTTTATTAGCCTTTATCCTCCCACTGCCACTGTCTGGGACACCAGAGGCACTCGGTAGAAGTTGGTGAAGAGAAGGAAAAGGCAGAGGAGAGACAGGAAAGCAGGACCAACACTGCAGACACAGATTCCGAGGTGGCTGGAGGAGAGGCAGGGCAGAGAAACTTCCTGGATGCTGGAATGGGGCTCACTGTGATACCTGCTGCTGGATTTCAAATGTCAAAGGTGGTGCTTTGCTGACCTTGACCTCTGACTGCCCTTTAGCTTTCCCGATCTCAACACAGGGCACTTAGAAACTGCAATGTCAAGAAATTATGCTTCATTAAAGCATGGGAATGTTATTTACATGGACGTCCATTACTGCATTTTTTTACATGGGAATGTAAATAATTGAAGAGATTGGTAAAGACTAAATCATGCACATTCAATAACTTTGTAAAATATTAATGATAACTGAAACACAAATTTTGATGTTCCCCAAAAATGCTAAAATATAAAACAATACTGGCCAGTTAAAGATAGAAAACAATCCTAATGAAGCTCCCCAACAGACACATTAAAACTTCTCTGTACATTAAACATTTGGGATTTCAAAGGAAAACCCAGATTCGTTCCATTCTTAATAGGGCATTAAAAAAAAAATTCTTAGGTAATACAATATTTCATTTAAAATTTACAAAATTCCATCACATTCATGATTTCATTTGATCCTCAAAACAATCTCCTGAGTTAGGCAGAACAGGTATTACTAACAACTAACTCCATTCTACAGGTAAGGGAATTGAAGTTCAGAAAGCACTTGGACTTAACAAAAGCTTTAATAGGGCCACATGTAGAAACCAAATCTTCTGCTCAAAAGAACTAGAAGAAGTTATCTTTTACATATTATTCATACTTATATCCTGTCAATATCCAAAAACGTTTTGAGGTAGCCTGCAATAATAGACACCTATCCAATAAAAACATTAAAATGAAAAACGGGGGGAAAAACAGCAGGTAACATGGGAGACAGACAAAGGTACATAGCAAAGACTGAGACTTACAATCTAAGAAAACTTCATCTCTGACCTTCCAGTTCCAGGCAGATAATACTAAAGGAAACAACATGGTTCATAGACTCATCAACTGACAAAAGAGAGGTTGCATCAGTTCTTAACTATGAAACACTCCTAGTAGCCACAGCAAATCTCTAGGACAACATATCAATGGTATCAAAGCAAGAGAATACTTCAGTGATAGAGTGAATTAAGTTCCCTGCTTGGGACCCAGGCCAGGGCTAGAGAAAAGAACTCTGAAATGTAGAGCTCAAAAATATATCCTCTGTCGGCCAGGCACAGTGGCTCACACCTGTAGTCCCCAGCGCTCTGGAAGGCCGAGGCAGGCAGATCACGAAGTCAGGAGATGGAGACCATCCTGGCTAGTAAAGTGAAATCCTGTTTCTACTAAAAATACAAAAAATTAGCCGGGCGTGGTGGCAGGCGCCTATAGTCCCAGCTGCTTGGGAGGCTGAGGTAGGAGAACAGAGTGAATCCAGGAGGCGGAGCTTGCAGTGAGCCTAGATCCTGCCACTACACTCCAGCCTGGGCAACAGAGCAAAACTCTGTCTCCAAAAAAAAAAAAAAAAAAAAAACCCCAAAAAACATATATATACACACACACACACACACACACACACATATATATATATACACACACATATTTACATATATATACACACATATTTATATATATATACACACACATATTTATATATATATATACACCCTCTGTCTTCTCCATACCCATGTGTTCCCTTCTGTGAGAGAATTCCTTACACCATTACGGGGAAGAGAATTTTTCTCTGCTCTATTTGCTTGAAAGAATTAAAAGTGTAGGGCTAAAATCTTGGAAATTATGTAGTTTACGATCCTCAAAAGTGAGAAAAATGAAGCCCAGAAGAGAAGGCCTTCCAGGAAAATTCCAGAGCCGGAGGTAGACCCCGTACATTGTTTTTGTTTTTGTTTAGAGAGAAAGTCTCACTCTATGGCCCAGGCTGGAGTGCAGTGGAGCCATTTCACTCGCTGCAACCTCCGCCTCCTGGGTTCAAGCTATTCTCCTGCCTCAGCCTCCTGAGTAGCTGCAATTACAGGCGCCCACCACCACGCCCAACTCATTTTTGTATTTTTAGTAGAGACAGGGTTTCACCATGTTGGTCATGTTGGTCTCGAACTCCTGATCTCAAGTGATCCGCCTGCCTAGACCTCCCAAAGTCCTCGGATTACAGGCGTGAGCCCCCGTGCCCGGCCGACCTGGTAAGTTTTAATCAAGTACTCTGAATTATGCAACAAACACTAGGAAGTAACAGAAAAAAGAATTAATCTAAAAATCCTCTGGAGAGTCAAAGAATTGCAGACTTAAAATAGCATGAATACTTGGATTCATGGTTTTGAAAAAGGACCTCGCATTTACCCGCATGTACAAACTGCCTGCCCACCTCTATCAGAACATTTTTCAAGCTGTGCTACAGTTAACTATGTACTGCCCAAATCCAATCTGTCCCTGCAGATCATAAACTCTTCAAGACCAGGACTTCAGGAGAAAGAGCAAAACTTCAGAGAGAAGAGAGCCACCGAAACAGAGTTCATAGCAATGAGTCGGCAGGAGCTGATGACTGGAGGTGCGCGGTAGCGCTGGGGTCTGGGACAGCGGAGGGCAGAGAAGGCAAAAGGGCCTGCATGACACGCTACAGGGCTAGGAGCCACAGCTGCGGTGATTAGTTCAGGTTTGTCTCCTATGCCTGTTACTTATACACCATCTCTTGTTCAGAAAGAACTTCAGGTTGAGTATTTGGACTCCTTGAGCCTTCTGCTGTTTGTCTCCGGGACGTTTAACACTCTTAAAAGGGGAAAACTGTCCAGTTCGATTTTCCTTCCTGGAACATTACAGGTTTTTCAAAAGTCTGAAGAAAGCATTCACTAAGGAGTGATTCCACTTTCTCTGGTGGCTGAGAAATAGGCGTCTGAGGGGCAGCATCACGTCTTCCCATCAAGCTGAGGTCAGAATCTCCCCACCCACGGACCTCACCCTCGCTCTCCCCTCATAAATCTGACCTCTAACTGTAACTGCCTTGGCCTCATTCCATGGGTGTGGATGCTCCTGCTTGAAACGCATTTTCCAGCGCGCCAAATTCTTGGGAGAGCTTCTTCCACTCTCCAAGCGCTGAGAGTTACAAAGTTCAATCTGGCTTTCCAGATTTTTTTTTCTTCCCATTACTAACGGAAGAAATCAAGAAGCGCCCGGCAGAAGGGCCCTGCTCCCTCCAATCAGAGCCCAGCTCGGGGCCAGAGCAGGAAGTGCGGCGGTGGGACGCCTGGTGGGACGCCTGGTGACAGCCCCTCGCCCCCCGGGACCCGCCGGCCGGGACACAGGTCGGTGCGGCCGCTGTGCGACAGCTCCGGGCCCGCGCCTCTCGCTTCCTCCCTCCGGGCAAGTGAGAGGACAAACCATGCGGCGGGGGCGGTGCGACCCCACCAACCGCGACCCTAGCGCACGGACCCCCACTACACGCGTCCCAGGCGGGGTCGACCTAGACGAGCCACGGGGGGGCGCACAGCCCCACTAGCAGGGCGGCCAGGACCCAAGCGCGTGGGTCCACGCAGCCACCTATATAGGTGACAAAACACTCAGGAAACTGTCATGCGGGGCCAGGAAAAAGCCCCCACCCAGAGTCACGGACTCCCTCGTCCGAGGGTCCGCGCAGTCCCCTCGGTGAGTCTAGCGAAGCAGTCTCGCTGAGAGGGAAGGCGGGGAGGGTGGCGGAGTCTCCCACTAGCGGTGACCCGGGCCCCGCCCCACGAGTGGGTTCTCGCAGGGCCCCCTCTGCGCACGCGGGGACCAGCCACGCCGCGGAGGACCGGGCAGAAGCCAGCGCCCGGGTCCATGAAGTCCCCTCCGCGGCAGGCGCGGGGAGCTGGGGAGCAGTGGGGACCGGCCCCCACCCGCAGGGCGACCGGCACCGCCGCGCGGGCCCACGCTTTATCGCAGCAGGGGCGAAGCCCCCGGTGCCACACGAGGCCGAGACAAAGCCCAGGCGCAAGGACTCCGGATCCCGAACTCGGACCCTGCGGAGCCCAGCTCGGAGCCGCCACGCCCGGGGCAGAGACCCCCGCCCGGTCCGGAGAACCCGTCGCCCGTCGCGCCCTCTCACCTCAGGCCGCCGCCTCGCATCGCTCGCTCCTGACCGCGGAGCCTGGGCCCACTGGAGCGCAGCTGAGCAGCCGACAGAGACGCGGCAGCCTCAACAATGGAGCCCCGGGGCGGGGCCGCCGCGCCGCTTCAGCCCGTGTTCCCCGTTCAGGATCCGGCTCGGATCAAGGAGCTGCAGCTGGCGCGGGGCTGCGGCCAGGAAACACACCGTGCAGGTGCACACGGACCCGCCCGCCGCCCCGCCCCCAGCGGAGCCGGGCGCCTAGGGCCCCCTCCGGCCAATGGGGAGCAAGCCGCGCGGAGAGGGCGGGGCCTGGGGGAACAAAGGCAGGTTGGGCGGGGCGGCGCTGGGATTGGGCGTGCGGGGTCCCGCGGGAGGACCGGACCCAAGAGCTGGCCGGATCCTGGCCCCCTAGAAGACCCAGCTCAACGTCCACCTGCAGTCTGCTCTACAGGACGCGCTCATCTCAAGGCCAGAACTCAGGCTTTTAGGGCAGACAGCGAGAGACAGGCTTGCTTTACAAAAAGTGAAACTGAGGTCCAAGGAATAGGATTGCCTGTTGCCCGAAGTCACGTAGTCCCATTCACTCGTTCACCTTCTCATTCAGCAAACATTTGGAAGCAGGTATGGTGGGCGTTAGGAGTGAAGTAGGGCCGGGCGCGGTGGCTCCCGCCTGTAATCCCAGCACTTTGTGGGGCCGAGGCAGGTGGATCACTTGAGGCCAAGAGTTCGAAACCAGCCTGGCCAACAAGATGAAACCCCATCTCTGCTAAAAATACAAAAACTTAGCCGATCGTGGTGGCGCGTACCTGTGGTCCCAGCTACTGGGAAGGCTGAGGCAGGAGAATCGTTTGAACCCTGGATGTGGAGGTTGCAGTGAGCTGAGATGGTGCCACTGCATGCGCTCCAGCCTGGGCGACAGAGTGAGACTCTGTCTCCAAAAAAAAAAAATTAATAGATGGGAAGTAGAAGCGAACTTAGGCCTTCCCTGAAGGAGCTCGGCCAAGGAGTACCTGAAATGTCTCTGCATCTCTTTAAGGTCTGATAAAGGAACCAGGAGCGAGCACTAATCACTTCCCTTTCCTGCCTCAGAGCTTTCATATGTTTGCTGTTCCCCGCCTGAAATGCCAAGTACCAATGGAATTTATTTATTTATAGAAATGGGGTCTCCCTATGTTGCCCAGGGTGGTCTCAAACTCCTGGCCTCAAGCTATCCTCTCGTCTCAGCCTCCCAAAGTGTTGGGATTACAGGCATGAAGCACTGTCCCCAGCCCTGATCGTCTTTAAAACCTCTTTCCTCATCTTATTTGAGCTTCCTGATTCATGTGCCCCCACACCCTTGGTTTTCCTGTACTTCCATAGCTACTCTGCCAAACTTGTATATGTCTGGGCTCAGGCCAAATGCCCTTCCATTTGCAGTGGGCACTGCCACAGGAAATCTCATGCCCTTCCGGGCTTCACAAACCATCCACATGCTCTGCTGCCTGCCAGAGACATCCATCCCAGTCAGATGCCCAGCCCTGACCTTTCCCAAAGCCCCAGCTGGACACAGGGAAGCATCTCAAATTTTCCGTGGCCCAAAACAAAGTGGTTTATTAGTGCCCTAACCTGCTCATCCACATTCTCGTCATTCTCTGTAAACAGCCCCTCCATCCACCCAGTTGCTCAGGTGAAAATCTCAAATCCTCCTCCAGTCCTTCCTCCCCGAACCTCTCATGCAGCCCTCTGCCTTCCTAGGACGCTGAGCACCCCTCACTCCCAGCACCAGCTGGGGTGCTGTCTGAGTCGCTGCCACCCACTTGGCATGAAGTGTGACCTCTCGCCCGGTGTGGTGGCTTACGCCTGTAGTCACAGCACTTTGGGAGGCTGAGGCGGGCAGATCGCTTGAGGCCAGGAGACTGGGACCAGCCTGCTCAATATGGTGAAACTAAAATACAACAATTAGCCAGGCATGGTAATGCATGCCTATCATCCCAGCTACCCTACCCAGGAGGCCGAGGCAGGAAAATAGCTTGAACCTGGGAGGCAGAGGTGGCAGTGAGCCAACATCACAACACTGCATTCCAGGCTGGGCAACAGAGTGAGACTCTGTTGCAAATTAAAAAAAAAAAAAAAAAAAAAGAAGAAGAAGAAGTGTGACCTCTCTAAGGCAAGGCAGTGTCCCACTCTGATTCACTTCCATGTGCAAAACAGGACCTGCACCCTGAAGGCATTCACTCAGGGAGGCTGCTGGGATGGGTGGATGCACAGTTAAGGTCTTCATGGTGGCTGGGGCTGACCCCATCCCCATCGCTCTTCCCACACACACCTGCACACTCATCACTCCCACGCTCGCACCCACCACTGAAAGCCTGGCCCCTAATCTGATTTGCCTAACAAGGTCCCCGGATGAACAACACAGGCTTCCCTACCTCTCCCCTGCTAGGGCCCCACCGTGTTCTGGGATGTACTCAGGGATCAGGAGAACAAAACCTCAGGGAGTGAAAGGACATTCCAGGGTGCAGGCCTCTGCATCCCCCTCCATGCCCTCACCCCTGCCTGACACACCCTCCCCCCTGTACCTGGCCAGCTCCTACCAACCCTTAAAGTCTCACCAAGTTCTGTGGTGACAGCCACACCCTAAAGTGACTGACCCCCCAATAACCTATGCCCTTGCATAGTCTTCCTGACCTTAGATACGAGCAAAACCGGTGACTGGCTTCTAAGCCATAGGCCCTGGCAAAAGCAATGGGATGTCACTGTCACAGTGCATCACCTTCGCACACTAGAGAGAAATGTTCCACCTGCAGGTGCTGCTGGAGGGAGATGCTGTGCTGAGAAAGACCTTTGGAGGGGCCCCGTAGGCAAGGAAGCAAAAAGCTGGGCCCTTGCCAAGCGGGTCTGAGGAAATGAATTCTGCCAGTAACCTCAGCGGACCTGAAAATGGATTCTGCCCTGGGGGAGCCTCAGATGAGGATGCAGCCCAGCTGCTTAGCATGAGATCCCAAGCACAGGACCCGCTTAAATAGGCTCAACTCCTAGCTTGCCAAAATTGGCTTGTGTTGTTTTAAGCTTCTACATTTTTAGTTATTGCCTATGAAAGTGTTAAAATGTGAGACAATAACTTAGGTCCCCTCCCCATCACACACATTCTTCCTTCTGGCATTCATCACAATTCTACTTATTGATTTAAAATCTCCCTCTTGACTGGATGCAGTGGCTCAGGAGTTCCAGACCAGCCTGGCCAACATGGTGAAACCCCATCTCTACTAAAAATACAAAAATTAGCTAGATGTGGTGGTGCAATCCTGTAATCCCAGCTACTCCGAAGGCTGAGGCAGGAGAATTGCTTGAATCCAGGAGGCAGAGGTTTCAGTGAGCCATGATGACACCATTGCACTCCAGCCTGAGTGACAAGAACAAAACTCTGTCTCAAAAAAAAAAAAAAAAAAAAAAAGTCTCTTGCCACTAGCGTGAAGGTCCCATGAGAAGAAAAATGGAAACTCTTGCTCATAAGAGTGTCCCAAATGCCCAGCACGGTGTAGTTCTAGGGCAGTTGGTCGATGGTGGACACTGCTGGTTGGAGGGCCCAGCTGGCCCTCCCAGCTGCCTTCTCCCTGGTCAGGTTCCATTATAGAAAACAGAATAGTTTCATGCCTTTCCGGAGTCCCTCTTAGTGGGGATTGGCCAAGTGACATTGTCCTGCCCCGGGAGACATAAGTGGAAGTTGGCTGAAAGGTTTGTAGCCGTGGTGTGCTGGGGCGATTTGAACCAGGACATGAGAGCTGACCGTCCATTGTTCAGGAATTCTGCAAGTTGATTGTTCAACACATTCAGTACTTAAAAATATCAAATAATATAAACTCGCAAATTAAAAAATGCATTAAACCAGATGCAGTGGCCCACGTCTAACACATTGGAAGCCTGAGGCAGGAAGATCACTTGAGCCCAGGAGTTCAAGACCAGCTTAGGCAAAAAAGGAAGAGCCTGTCTCCACAAAAAAATTTAAAATTAGCTAGGCATGGTGGTGTGTGCATGCAATCCTAGCCACTCAGGAGGCTGAGGTGGGAGGATCGCTTGAGCCACATGTTAAAGGCTCCAATGAGCTATGATAGTGCCACTGCACTCCAGTCTGGGTGACAGAACCAGACCCTGTCTCAGAACTAAACATATTTCATATATTAACAAATTTATAATAAATGTATATTTACATATACATGTATGTATTATAATTATATATTTAGACATAAATATATATTTCTTGTTTTATTTATTTATTTATTTATTTATTTTGAGTTGGAGTTTAACCCTTGTCACCCAGGCTGGAGTGCAATGACACAATCTGGGCTCACCGCAACCTCCACCTCCTGGGTTCAAGGGATTTTCCTGCTTCAGTCTCCTGAGTAGCTGGGATTACAGACACACAACACCATGCCTGGCTAATTTTTGTATCTTTAGTAGAGATGGGATTTCTCCATGTTGGTCAGGTTAGTCTCAAACTCCTGACCTCAGGTGATCTGCCCACCTCGGCCTCCCAAATTGCTGGGATTACAGGTGTAAGCCACTGTGCCCAGCCTATATGATATATTTATATATTATAATTATGTATATTTTATATAATTACATATAAATATCAATATAAAACCTTTCCTTGCCTTCTCTTGTTTCTACCTACAGTCAGTCCCATGACTTCAAATACTATCTACATGTAGTAATTTTAAATGTATGTTTATATATATATATATTTTGTTGTTGTTGTTGAGACGGAGTCTTGCCCTGTCGTCAGGCTGGAGTGCAATGGCGCAGTCTCAGCTCACTGCAACCTCTGACTCCCGGGTTCAAGTGATTCTCCTGCCTCAGCGTGCCAAGTAGCTGGGCTTATAAGCGCCCACCACCACGTTCAGCTAATTTTTGTATTTTTAGTAAAGACAGGGTTTTGCCATGTTGGTTAGGTTGGTTTTGAACTCCTGACCTTAACTGATCGCCCACCTCGGCCTCTTAAAGCGCTGGGAATGCATGCGTGAGCCACCTTGTCCAAAATATTTTTCTGTTTCCAAACATTTTACAAGAGAGGAAAGCAGAGAATAAATCATCTGACATACTACTATAAAAAGAAAATCTTTGTGCCTCTCTTCTTTTCATCTTTCCTAAGTGTACATATTACCAAAATGTCTTTAGGTTGAGGTCCCCCCGTGAAAACTTTACAGGGTGTTGTGTCCTCAGACACCCTCCTGTCTTTTCCTAGTCCTGGCATTTTAGAACTGTCTGGGGATGACCCAGGATACCCGCTGTGGCCATGTCAATCGGAGGGTCTAGTGAGTATCAGCCCCGGGGTCATCTCATCCCCAAGGACAGCGTGAGGTAGGGGGTAGTCTCTCAGGGGAGCAGCTGGATGCTCTTGGCCTTAGAGGAATCTCCTGGTATAGTTTCATCTAAAATGGTGACCCCTTAGGGTTATTAAAATTTTAGGACATTAAAATGAATGGACAATACAACATAATGTCATTAAAGCTAGGTCATTAAAACTGTTCCTCCAGCCGGAGCTTTTATTCCTCAGAGACACATTGACGGTCTGCCAATGGGATGCTGATATTGAGAGGAAAGGGCAGAAATGATTTCTGCTCTCTAGATTGTCTCAGGTTTGTGAAGAGAGAAAAACTGTCCCAAAGGACAAGGAAAACCCACCCCAGAGAGGATGTGCAAGAACCTGAATATGAAAATACACTCAAGGCACACAGGAGGACAAAGAGCAGTGCCAGTGCCTCCTAGGTGGTCACTGAGGACTTTACTGAACAGGGTGGGTGTCCTGAGGGACAGAATGGCCTGCCGTGACACTTAGAAAGGTCTGTGTTGGAGTCAGCGCTGCCTCTCCCTGAGTTTGTTACCTTGATAAGGCTTGTCCGCTTATATGAGTTTCAGTTTTTCATTGACTGTAAGATACATGTTGTCAGTACAGTTTGAAAGATAAAGGTACTATTTCCAAAGTAGCAAGGTAAAATGACGTATTTTATTTGCTAAAAGTTCATATTTATTTCTTCCCCAGAGTGAGTGTAGTAAGATTTAAAGGTCTGTTCTTTTCAAGGGTAATTTCAAATGGAATTGTAGGACTTAGCTTTGTGAATGCTACTGGTGAAATAAAAGTATGATAGATAAATTGATGATTTACAAGGATTCACCAAAATGTCAGTTCCCCTCTTGTAGCATGGTGAAGAATTTATGACAGTGGACACATCTGTGTCCTCTTATCTGGATATCTGAGGGGTTTTTTGGTGTTGTTTTATGTTTTGTTTTTTTTTTTGGAGACACTGTCTTGCTCTGTAGCCCGGCTGAAGTGCAGTGGCACTATCTCTGCTTACTGCGACCTCTGCCTCCCGGGTTCAAGTGATTCTCCTGTGTCAGCCTCCCGAGTTACTGGGATTATAGGCACCCACCATCACACCCAGCTAATTTTTGCATTTTTAGTAAACACGGGGTTTTAGGCCTGGCACTGTGGCTCAGGCCTGTAATCCCAGCAATTTGGGAGGCCAAGGTGGGCGGATCACGAGGTCAGGAGTTCCAGAGCAGCCTGGCCAACATGGTGAAACCCTGTCTCTACTAAAAATACAAAAAAGAAAAAATTAGCTGTAATCCCAGCTACTTGGGAGGCTGAGGCAAGAGAATAGCTTGAACCCGGGAGGTGGAGGTTGCATGAACCAAGATCTTGCCACTGCACCTCAGCCCAAGTGACAATGCAAGACTCCGTCTCAAAAACAAAAAATACAAACAGCAAAAAGGCGGGGTTTTGCCATGTTGGCCAGGCTGGTCTCAACATCCTGACATCAGATGATTGCTCACCTCATCCTCCCAAGGTGCTGGGATTACAGGCGTGAGCCACCATGCCCGGCCCACACTATTTTCTTTTTATTCCCTAAATTTTAATATGTTTGAGTTTGTCTGTTCCTTTATCACTGTTTTCTTACATAAAAGAAATTCTGCCTAATCCTTCGTAAAAAAAAAAAAAATCTTTCTGTGACTTCTGAAAGTGTTCTGGTTTTATCTTTCATATTTGAATATATAATAAGTTGATTATGGATCATGGAATAGAGAAGAATGCAATGCATTTTCCTAAGCAGATGCCAGCCTGGTTTGCCTCATATTTTAAAGTGCATGTGATTTCTTTTTCTATTCTACAGTGCCTACTCTATCATTCATCAACTTTCCATTTAAATGCTGGGTCATTAAGACTTTTCTTCCCGTTGGTCTGCTTGCTCATCTCTCTGCTAATACTGTGCTGTCCTGAGTATTTTCGTTTGAAAATCTTAGAAGTATGTTAGACAAGCCATCACTCTTTTTTTAGATGACTAAAAAGCATTAGACATTTGTCATTTTTACTATGCATGAAAAAGTAATTTTTCCTGCCTAAAAAAAAACCTGATTTGGGAATTTATGTGATTTCATAGGAATAGCATCTGGAAGTGGTGACATTAATGTCCTTTTTTAAAAACAGGTGTCGTATTTCCTCTTATTCCTTTCTACCTTGACATTGTGCAATAGAAATTTGAAAAATTATTGTATTAATATTGTCCAATATCAATTATTGGTTTTATTTACTACTCAATTAAATTTAATAAGCCTACTCTCTTTTGGTATAATCACATGGAATGGGCTCAACTCCCCAGTTAATAAGTGACAGCACATGTAAAATATTGTGTACCAGGGAACCTCATTGAACACTTAGTGTTCAGACTGTGTTTTGGTGTCTGGTTCCCTAAGCACCACTGCAGTGAAAATAATAGACCTTCGGCAGAAAAAGTTTTGGCAAATATATTGCACAAGCCATTTAGATGCAGTGAGTCATTCTTATTACTTGGTTTTGTGGAATCCCTTTCAAAATGTAAGTTACTAATACAAACAAAGATGGAACTTTGTGAGCAGGCATTTTAAAGAATAAGTAGCCTCAGGACTGATAATATTAACTCCTTTATGCACATCAGGTAGAACTTTATTATGACAGATACTAGAAATGTACAAAGTGAAGTTAAAAGGTAACTCCTAGCAGCACATCTTACTCCCTGGATTCTCTAATGAGATGGGTGTTTCTACTTTGCTGTTGCCTTTTTGAATAGTTCAATTCTCGCATTAGTACTGCTGTGTGGGAGGGAGTATGTGTGAACAGAGTAAGAGTTGTGACAGTCAAGTCATAGAATAAATGCTTGGAAATTTTAGAATCATGTAAACAGCTTATGGATTGAGTATAGATTCCCAGTGCTGTCAGTCTCATCTGTCCTTCTATCCACATATGTGGAATGTTCTAGGACTCCATGGCTTTTGAGGAAGTGGCTGTGAACTTTACCCAGGAGGAATGGGCTTTGGTAGATTCTTCTCAGAAGAATCTCTGCAGAGAAGTGATGCAGGAAACCTGCAGGAACCTGGCTTCTGTAGGTAAGAATGACAACACATTTCACTTAATTACAGAAGTATTTCCCTATCATCAGTGCTATTTGTGATTTGGAATGTGGCAAGGGAATGATTTGGTGAAGAAATCAGGCATGGGCACTGTGTACAATGAACATGAAATCTAGTAATGTTTCTGTAGTTTGTAATAATTCATGATAATTTTGTGGGTCTGCATTTTAGGAAACAAATGGAAAGACTAGAATATTGAAGATCACTTTGAAAAACTTGGGAAAGATATAAGATAATTTGCACTGAGAAGAGGAAATAAAGTCCTCTGAAGGAATCTTAGCTTGTCATGAACTTAAAAACAAGCAATCAAAACAAATAGAGTCACTTGAAATTTATTTTTTTTAGAAAAATTTCACCCAAAATGTAACGTACTTCAAGGTAGCAGTCAGAGTTTGGAAAACAGTTTACTTGAAAATAGCACTACAAAATTGTGTATATGAATGTTACTAATTTGGTCATAGCCATGCAGGTGGTAGCTGTGTTTTCAGTAGTAACCCATTTACTTTCAAATAATTCAATCATGGCAATAATAATAATAATAATAATGATAATAACAATGCATTTTCCTTGGTATTGGTAGCAGTGTAAGGCCAAGACCTATTAGTAAGTAGAAAGTTATTAAACCAACCAATAATAATGTGCTTTTCATTTTTTTACAGAAATCATGTGGTACAGAGACTGTGTGAAAGCAAAGAAGGTAGACAGTATGGACAAGTTGTCAGCCAAATTCCAAATCTTGATCTGAATGAGAACATTTCTACTGGATTAAAACAATCTGAAAGCAGTGTTTGTGGAAAAGTCTTTGTACATCATTCCCTCCTTAATAGGCACATCCTGGCTCACTCAGGATACAAACCATATGGAGAGAAGCAATATAAATGTGAACAATGTGGGAAATTCTTCGTTTCTGTTCCAGGTGTTAGAAGACACATGATAATGTACAGTGGAAATCCAGTTATACATGTACGATATGTGGGAAAGTGTTTTATTTTCTCAATTCATTTGAAAGACATCAGAGAACTCACACAGGAGAAAAACCCTATAAATATAAACAATGTAGTAAAGCGTTCACTGTTTCCGGTTGTTGTCTAATACATGAACGAACTCACAGTGGAGATAAACCCTAGGAATGTAAGGAATGTGGGAAAACATTTAGATTTTCTTGTTGTTTTAAGATGCGTGAAAGGACTCACACTGGAGAAAGACCCGATACATGTACCAAATGTGATAAAGCCTTCATCTGTTCCACTTCCCTTCGTAACCATGGAAGCATTCATACTGGAGAGAGACCCTATGAATGTAAACAATGTGGCGAAGCCTTTAGTCATTTGAGTTCCCTTTGTAACCATAGAAGTACTCATACTGGAGAGAAAGCCTATGAATGTAAACAATGTGACCAAGCCTTCAGTCGTCTCAGTTCCCCTCACCTCCACGAAAGAATTCATACTGGAGAAAAACCCTATGAATGTAAGAGATGCGGTAAAGACTACGCTCGTTCCAGTCATCTTACTCGCCATGAAGGAAGTCATGATATAGAGGCTGGGTGTACTGACTCAGCATATAATCCCAGCACTTTGGGAGGCCAAAGTGTGTGTATTGCTTGAGCCCAGGAGTTCATAACCAGCCCGGATTAAAACAATGTGAAACAACCTGGGCAACATGGTGAAACCCTGTCTCTAGAAAAAATACAATAATGCCAGGCACATTGGCTCATGTCAGCTACTCGGGAGGCTGAGGCAGGAGAAGGGTGTGGATCTGTGAGGCGGAGCTTGCAGTGAGCAGAGATCGCACAACTGCACGCCAGCCTGGGCGACAGAGCGAGACTCCGTCTCAAAACAACAACAAAAAAAACAAAAAAAACAAATAAAACTGGGCATGGTGGCACATTTCAGTTGTCTTAGTTCTTTTTCAAGGACATAAAAAGCCACGGGGGGTTGGAGGAAAGCCCTGTGCATGCAGATCACGAGGTCAAGAGGTCGAGACCATCCTGGCCAACATGGTGAAACCTCGTCTCTACTAAAAATACAAAAATTAGCTGGGTGTGGTAGCATATGGTTGTAATCCCAGCTACTCAGAAGGCTGAGGCAGGAGAATCACTTGAACCCAGGAGGCGGAGGTTGCAGGGAGCCGAGATTGTGCCACTGCACTGCAGCCTGATGACAGAGTGATACTTCATCTCAAAATTAAAGAAAATAAATAAATAAATAAAGCCCCTTGAATGTAAGAAATGTGGTAAAACATTTACTCTTTCTCATTCCCTCATAAACATGAAAAGGCTCACACTGCACAGAAACCTTAAGAATGTAGGAAATGTGGTCAAGACTTCAGATTTTCCTGTTTTTGAAGATTTGGGAGGACTCAGAGTGGAGAAAAGACTTTTGAATCTAAATTTGTGGTAAGGCCTTCAGTTGTGTTAGTTCTACTTGAAGACATCAGCTGATTCCTGAGAAAAACCCTATGAATGTCCAGAATGTGGGAATGTTTCATTTCTCTCATGCCCACTCAAGGACATATGAAAATGCACACTGTAGCTGGCTGGACCTTGTAAATACTAGAACGTACACAGGATTAAAACTCTAATAGTTTAGAAACTGCAAGAATATTTTCAGTTTGCACATTTACTTGAAAAGTCACGTGAAAACTCCCACGGGAAAGAAGTTCTATAAGTGAAACTTTTCTAATTTGGAAAGCCTGATGCAAATTAATTATGGTGCAGTGCTTGAAAAAAATGTATGAAATGTTACACAAGTTACAACTATATTGTTTTTTATCAGTGGCTCATTCTTAAAGAGTCTTGAGTATGCATTTCACCTTGTTTTGCAGGGAAAGCTTGAGGTGAGAGTTCTGTAAATGCTCTTTAAGCAGTAGTACTTGAGTTTCATAGATAATGATATTAAGTTTGTTGGTAGAATTTTTGTCTATTCTTTTGATAATGTGCTGGATTCATGGTTGAATTTTCATGTTTTTCTAATATGAAGGTAAGTTTAACCTTTTTAATTTCATTATTATCTTTTCTTTAGATGGAGTCTCACTCTGTTGCCCAGGCTGTAGTGCAATGGTGCAATCTCGGCTCACTTAGGTGCCTCAGTTAGGTGCCATACTCCATGCAAGAGAACTAGTAGATGGCTCACAAGAACACTCTGTCGCTACTGTCTGTGCTTCTGTCACAACAAATATCCTGATCCTTCAGTTTTAAGGGTGCAGGGCCATTTTCCTCCCTTTCTTACTGCTAGTTCTCAAGATAACTGTATGATATGTTGGGAATGCAATATCCTGATAATCAGGTGACATTGGTCAGAACAGCCCAGGCTCTGTTAGAGTCCCGGCTCGAAACAGAATGGCCTTTAACGCTTGTGTCCAGCAAACCACATCGTGGGAGAAAACCCAAGGTGGGCTGCTTTCTGGGGTCCCTCAGTTGTAGTGTAAGTGAAGTGTTTACGTCAAAATTCCATCCATCTGCTCTGGGTAGCCTTCCTGATCGTGTGGTAGTGGTTCTTATTGAATCCTAGACTTCTGTTGTCCTTTGTCTGCTATTTGTAAGTAATAAATTCACTTCATGGAATTTATGTATGAATGTGTTTGGTCTCATTGTACTCAGAAAAGTTGGTAACCATTGCACAGCGAACCCGCTTCATAATTGGTGAAAACCCCTATGCCACCCTTGTGCCACAGCAAGGAGGTTAATTCAGCCAAACATAAACTTCATGTTCGTAAAACCCTGTAGCACAATTATTACCATGTGGGAGGCCTTTAACAATGGTGATGCTGATTCGAAGAACTCTGAAGGAAGAAATTTACACAAATGTGCTGGGTACATGGGAGTCCCTCCTAACTTAAAGCAACCCTTGCTCCCCTCTGCCTAAAAAGAATGGAGAGGCCAGGCACGGTGCCTCAGGCCTGTAATCTGAGTACTCTGGGAGGCTCAGGTGGGCAGATCACAAGATCAGGAGTTCAAGACCAGCCTGACCAATATGGGGAAGCCACATCTCTACTAAAAATACAAAAATTAGCCAGGCGTGGTGGTGGGCACCTGTAATCCCAGCTACTTGGGAGGCTGAGGCAGGAGAATTGCTTGAACCTGGGAGGTGGAGGTTGAAGTGAGTAAAGAGCAGGCCACTGCACTCCAGCCTGGGTGACAGGGCAAGACTCCGTCTCGGGGGGGAGAAAAAAGTGGATAAGAACTGAAACAGGTTTAAAATTTCACCTAATTGGAAATGCAAACTTTACAAAAATAATATTTCAAATAAAATTCTAAATGAGTGCTCATTGAATTTTATGCCTCCACAAAGTAGGTTGTGAATTAACTTCCACATCTGTTGCAAGCCACCAAAGTTGGGCAGCCTCCGTGTCTGAAATTCACATGTGGCTCAAATAAGAATTATACCTGGGGATACCCCAAAGTTTAAATATGGTATCCCCTGTGATATTATGAGGAATTACTGTACATAAAACAGGTTGTCTTCCTTTAACTCTGAAAATCATATTATCTTGCCTAAATTCTCCAAAATGCTTCGCTCTGCAGTATCCTATAGTGGACATAGGTTTCCTGACCAATGAGCAGTAAAAGTCAGTGTGTGTGACTCACCTATGTTCTTATCAAAATGGAAATCCCTGAAGCCCACCAGTTAGAATAACATGACAGAATGTCAGATTTTTGGAATATATAGGTTTTCTGTAAGGTTATTAGGCATTGATTCCATTTTCAAAATAGTTATCAATATATTTAGATGACCTATTTCTCCTATGTTTTAGTATTAATAGATTGTGTCTTTTAATTCATCCAGTTGGTCTAAGTTACCAAGTTTGTGGGTTATGGAGACTGTAATATTCTTTATTACTTTATCATCCATGGGCTCTCTAATATAAAGGCCTCTTTTAATTCTTCTATTATTAGGTTGGTGCCAAAGTAATTGTGGTTTTGGACCGTGAATTTTAAATTTTTATAATTAGGCTGCAACACATCTTTATTAATCAAAATAGAACCCATTACAATGGACTGGGCACAGTGGCTCACGCCTGTAATCCTAGCACTTTGGGAGGCTGAGGCGGGCGGATCAGGAGGTCAGGAGTTTGAGACCAGCCTGACCAACGTGGTGAAATCCCGTCTCTACTAAAAATACAAAAAGTAGCCGGGTGTGATAGCATGTGCCTGTAATCCCAGCTACTCAAGAGGCTGAGGCAGGAGAATCTCTTGATCCCAGGTGGCAGAGGTGGCAGTGAGCCGAGATTGCACCTTTGCACTCTGGCCTGGGTGACAGAGTGAGACTCGGTCTTAAAAAAAAAAGAAAAAAAGAGAGAAACCATTACATTGAACACATTTTCGCCAAAGAGAAATAAACTTGTTTATTCCCTGCTTTCAGGGTTCGATGAACTCTTGGAAAGCATTTTCTTCATCCTGCTGGTTGTGTAAGTGTTTTCCCTGCAAAAAGTTGTCAAGATGCTTAAAGAAGTGGTAGTTGTTTGGCAAGAGGTCAGATGAATATGGCAGATGAGACAAAACTTCATAGCCCAGTTTATTCAACTTTTGAAGCCCTGGTTGTATGACATGTGGTCATGCATTGTGGAGAATTGGGCCCTTCATGTTGACCAGTGCCAGCTCCAGGTGCTGCAGTTTTCCATGCATCTCATCGATTAACTTGGCATACTCCTCAGATGTAATGATTTCACCAGGATTCAAAAAGTGTAGTGGATCAGAAGACCGGCAGCTGACCACCAAACGGTGACCATGACCTTTTTTTGGTACAAGTTTGACTTTGGGAAGTGGTTTGGAGCTTCTTCTCAGTCCAACCAGTGAGCTGGCTGTTGTGTGAAATCCACTTTTTGTGGCATGTCACAATCTGATCAAGAAATGGTTCAATGTTGTTTCATAGAACAAGAGAAGATGACACTTCAAAAGGATGATTTTTAAAATATTTGCTCAGCTGATGAGGCACCCACTTATCAAGATTTTTCAGCTTTCCAATTGGCTTCAAATGCTGGATGACCGTAGAATGGTCGACATTCAGTTCTTCGCCAACTTCTCGTGTATCTGTAAGAGGCTTGAATTCAGTGGTTGCTCTCAATTGGTCGTTATCAACTTCTGGCCCAGAGCCTGGGGCTGAAGCTGCCATGACCACCCTGTTCTCTTCCTTCTGGGGTCCCCAGGAAGCTCCCAGGACTGAATGATCCCCACAAAATACAGTGGCCAGGATGGGAGGGCTGGAGGTCAACTACCCCTCACCCCTGCCACCACAACCAAGAGGCCCCCATGGAGGTTGGCCCTGAGCTGTGGGTCCCTGTGGGATGCAGGTTCCCACAGAAACTTCAGGGGATGAGCATGGGTCCTCCTGGCTGACAGAGCCTGGTGGGCACTGGGTGTGTGGGGCCTGTGTAGGTAAGTTGAACAGCACTGGGCCTAGCCAGGGAGCTGGGGACTGGTGTGGCCAAAGTGGGCAACAATATGTTGCCAGAACCAAAACTACAGTGCAATCAGCCCATCTGGTATGGAGAAGGAGGCCTGCCTAGCAGGACCATCCACCACTGTCCTGGTCCCAAGTCCAGACTGCCTGCCTGTACTGGACATTGCCTGGTCCAGGAGGCCTGGGCATGATGGTCAGGTGGTGTGTCCCAGGGTTCCAGGCCTTGGTGGTCCCTTGGGAGCTGAGCATCCTCTGGGCAGGAGGAGGGCCCATGGTCCACTGTTTGCATCGGCCCCTGGGGGTGTGCCCCCACCCCAGCTTCTCAGCCCGTACGGGGACGTGGCCAGGGCTCCTCACCTGCTCTGTGGCTCTAGCTCTGAACAGCTCACTGGGTGACTCTGACAGCTTCCTCCCCAAAGCTTCAGTCCTCCTCTTTGGGAATGGGGTGTCCCAGGCCCCTGCAGGCAGGAACCAACCCCCAGCTCCTCTGGTGGGCCTTCCTGGGCTTTCTTACCTACTGGCTTGTGAGACCCGTTTGGCCAAACGTGGTGTCCTATTTTTATTTTGGCCTTTTTCTTAGTGTGTGTTTTCTGTAACTACTGCTGTGTAGATCTTCTATTTGAGTTTTAGGTAGAGAATCTTGCCCACCCAGAGGTCCCCCACCCCAGAGAGCCTCCACTTCGGCCCCCCCGGGCTGGTCCTGCCTGTGCTCCGCTTGGTGTGAATGTTAAGTGTGATGGATCCACATGGCTGCTTGACCCTGCATCTCCTTCCTTCTTGTTGCTGAGGCCAGTTCTGTTCTCTCTTTCTCCACCTGAGCTGCACTTGAAGCCAAGATGAAGGATGGGAAGTGGTTGCTACGAAGGACCCTCCTGCAGCGAATCCGCTGTGAGGAGGCTGTGCTGGCCCAACCTGTCATTTACTTCTCTAAACTCATTCCAGAGGTCGGCAAGGGGCGGCCTGTCCCCGCCTGCTCTTGTCGCCCGTGAATCAAGAATGGATTTTACATTTCCAAATGGTTGAACAAATAAAAAAATAACACTTCATGACGCTGAGAAGTTTCCATGTCCATAAGTAAAGTTTGATGGGGGTGCAGTCATGCCCATCTCTTCACAGGCCACCTGCAGAAGGCTGCTCTCGTGCAGCCATGGCAGAGTTGCATGCTTGAGGCAAAGATTAGTTGGCAAAGCTGAAAATACTGACTCCTGGCTCTTTAGGGAAACAGTTTCCAGTCCCTGGTATAAGGGCTGTGTGGCAGAACCCCAGGATCTTGGTCAGCTTGTTCCTCACTCAGGGCCTGCTGCGGCCTTCGCTAGTATGTCTGCAAAGTCTGCATGCTATGGTGCCTCTCATGGGACTTTGAGCTCTGTCGCTAGATTTCAGGGTATCTGCCTCATGGTCATCTGTCTCACCAACAGAGACCCTGTGGCCAGATTCAAAGTAGCAGGAACAGTTGGTCTTTGGCAGCAAGGATACCTTCGAGCTGAGCTGCCACCCACCCTCAGGTGGTCCCATGACACCCACTGTCTGAGTCAAAGTTGGGGCAGAGCTGGTGTCCTGAACTGCCCTGCAATGTGGATCACAATAACCAGTGGGGAGGGGGGTTGCTATTACTCCCCATATCGCGGGGAGTGCCTCACCCCCTGAGATGTGGATCGTAACAGCCAATTACTCCCTCCTGCAATGTGTGTCCATTATTAGCAGTCTCTTTTGTTCAGGATATTAGGAACAATTTCACAGGTTGTGTGTACACAGCCTGCGATAGGAGAATGAATACCATCTTCTGCACCTCCGGATATTAGGAACCGTATCACACAATGGGTGTACACTTTTTGGGAGATTTGGGATAATGTCGTCCTGTGTTTCCCTGAATATTCAGAGAAATATCACAGGGTGGCTGTACACCCACTACTCTCTTGGCAGGAACATCATACTTTACCTACTGGAAATTAGGAGCAGTATCACAGACTGGGTGTCAAGCCACTGTCATACTGGAAGTAATATCATGCTCTCTCCCACAAGTAATGAGGAACAATATCACAGCGGGTGTGTACCTTCTCCGGTAGTGGGAGTAGTATCATCATCTCTTCCTTTAGATGACAGGAACAATATCACAGGGTGGGTGTACAATCCGTGTGTTTTTGGAAGCAATGTCATTCTCTCTTCTTCTAGGTTTTACGACTCATATCACAGGTGGGGTGTATACCCCTTGTTATATTGGATGGAATCTCATTCTCTTTCAACATGTAACTTTAGAACAATATCCCACGGGAGGTGTCCATCCCTTCAATATTGGTACTAATACCATCTTCTCCTTTCCTGGATATGAGAAACAATATCACAGGAGGGTGTACACCCCTTGCAATGTTGGTAGTAATGTCATCTCTCCCCTCTGGTTATTAAGGACAAAATCCCAGGGTGGCTGTACGCTTCCTACTTTATTGGGAGTTATATCATCCACTCACCCCCTGGATATCAGGAACCATATCAGAGAAGAGGTGTCCACCCCCTTCGATATTGTCAGCCATATCATCTTCTTCCTGCTTGGATGTTAGGAATGATACCCTGGGGCTGGCTGCGGTGTACACCCATTGCGATATTGAAAGTAAAATCAACCTCTTTCCCGCTAGATAGTAGGAACTATCACAGGTGTGTGTGCACCTTTTTGGATATTGGTAGTCCTCTCAGCCTCCACCTCGCTGCATATTAGGAACAATATACGGGGGGCAGGGTGGTTACACGTCCTGCAATGTTGAGAGCAATATTCTTCTCTTTCCCCTGTACATTAGGAACCACATAACAGGGGTCTGTAAGCCTTCTGCGATATTAGGATTAATGTTATCCTCTCCCCCAATGAATGTCAAAAACAATATCACAAAAGGGTGTACACCCCCTGTGATATGGCCAGTAACATCATCGTATCTACCTTTGGATACTAGAAACAACATCACAGAGGGTGTGTATGCTCCCCTGTGATATTGGGCATAATGTTATCCTCTCTTCCCCTAGATATTAGGAATGATATCCCTGGTGGTGGGAGGTGGAGTACATTAAGAACAACATCATTGGGTGAGTGTACACCCCTTGCGATATTGGGTGTAGTATCATCCTCTCTTCCCTAGGATATTAAGAACAATAACACAGGAGGGGTGTACAGCCCCAGCCCCTGCGTTATTGGGAGCAATAGCATCTTCTCCCCCTCTCGATATAAAGAACAATATCCCAAGGTAGGTGTACATCCCCTGGGATATTGGGCGTAATGTCATCATTTCCCAAAGTGGATATTGGGCATAGAGTCCCAGAGGGGTGTACGCCTTCTTCGATATTGGGAGTAATATCATCTTCTCCCCTCAGGATCGTAGGCAAAATATTGAAGGGGTTTTACAACTCGTGCGATATGGTCAGTAATACCATCCTCTCCTCACCTAGATGTTCAGAACTATATTACAGGCGGTGGCATACTTCTTGTGATATTGGGAGTTATATCATCCTCTCCCACTCTGGATATAAGGAACAAGATGACCGAAGAGATGGACACACACTGCGATAGTTTCAATAATGTCATCCTCTATCCCCTGGCTATTAGGAATAACATCATAGAGGGGTGTACACTTTCCTTGATATTGGGAGTAATATCATCCTCTCCCAGCTGGATATCAGGAACAAGTCTATTAATTATTAATATTAATAACTATAGTAAAAATTAATAACAATCATCAATATTAATAATCACAATAAAGATAGTATAAATTAATATTGGTAAAAAATATTAACGATTAGTATAACAATTAATCATAATATCAATATTAACAATAAAATAATGATATCAGCAATTAATGTTACTTATATCAATACTAAGTGATGTTGGTAATAAAATAATAATTAATATTAAGAACTAATAATATTGTTAAATGACATTAATATTACTAATTATTTTCAAGCGTGCATAATCATATATTTAAATTAATTATCCATAATTAATAATGATATCATATTAATTAATAGTGTGATTGATAATTATTAAAATCGACATAGATGTTTAATAATCATATTATTACTCCTAATACCACAGGGGGTGTACACCTACCTGTGATGTTGTTCCTAATATCCAGGGACAGAGAACATGATTTTAGTTTTAATATCATAGTAGGTGTGCACTCACCCTGTGCCACTGATGCTAATATCTAGGGGGTAGAGTATGACATGAATCCCAACATAGCAATGAATGGAAAGCCACCCAGTGATATTGCTCTTAATATTCACGGAAGAAGCGTATGATATTACTCCCAATATCCCAGGGAGGGTACAGCTCTTCTGTGATATGGTTCCTAGTATCCAGAAGGGGAGAGGATGTTAATAATTCCAGTATCGCAGGCTGTGTTCACCCGTCCTGTGATATTGTTATTTATATCCTGGAAGTGAGAGGATGATATTACTCCCCATAGAGCAGGAGGCATACACCTAGCCTGGGATATTGTTCCTAATATCCATGGAGAGGAGAGGCTGATATTACTTCTAATATGGCAGGGGGTGTACATCCACCCTGTGATATTCTTCTTAATATTCCAAGGCCGAGAAGTTGATATTACTCCCAGTATGGCAGACACTGTACACCCCCATGTGATACTCTTCCTGATATCCAGAACGGGAGAAGATGGTTTTAATCCCCTTATCGCAGGAGGTGAACACACACTCTGTGATATTTTTCCTAATATGCAGGGGGAGAGAGGATAATATTATTCCCAATATTGCAGAAGATGTACACATGTCCCCGCGTGATATTGTCCTTAATAATCCAAGGCACAGAAGATGATGTTACTCCCAATATCACAGAAAGTGTACATCCCCCAGTGATGTTGTTCCCATGATCCAGGAGGGGAGAGGATGATATTACTTTCAATATTGCACGGGGTGTATACCCCCCCAGTGATACTGTTCCTAATTTCCACCGGGGAGAGGATGATACTACTCTCAATATCGCAGGGATTAAAAATATGGGGGTGTACAGTGTCTGTGATACTAGGAGTAATATCAACCTCTCGGCCTTGGAATAGAAAGATGAATATCACAGGGTGGAGGTACACCCCCTGCCACATTGGGAGTAATATCCTCTCCCTTCCCAGATATTAATAACAATGTCACAGGGCCGGTGAACACAGCCTGTGACACTGGAATTATTATCATCCTCTCCTCTTCCTGATATTAGGAATCATAACACAGAAGAGCTGTACCCTCCCTGCGATATTGGGAGTAATATAATATGCATCTTCCGTGAATATTAGGAGCAATATCACCGGGTGGCTATCTATTCATTGCTATGTTGGGAGTCATGTCACACTCTACTACACTGAATATTAGGATCTGTGTCACAGGGTGAGTGTACACTTATTGAGATATTAAAACTAAAACCATGCTCTCCCTCCCTGGATATTAGGAACGACATCACAGGTAGCTGTATACACACTGCAGTATTAGGAGTAATAATATGATTAATTATTAAACATCAATGACCGATTTTAACAATTATCGATTATACTAATAATTAATAGGATACCATTATTAATTATGGATAATTATTTTAAATATATGATTATGTATGCTTAAAATTAATTATCAATATTAATGTCATTTAGCAATGCTAGTAGTTCATAATATTAATCACTATTTTATAACCAACCTCACTTAGTATTAAGTAACAATAATTGCTGATATCATTATTTTATTGCTAATACTGATATTGCTATTAATTGTTACTACTAATCGTTAAAATATTTTTAACCAGTATTAATTTTTACTATCTTTATTGTGGTTATTATTGTCGATGATTACTATTAATTTCTATTATATTTAATAATAATTAACAGATTTGTTCCTGATATCGAGCTGGGGGAGGACGATGTCAGGTGGGGAAGCTTCGTGCAGGTTCCCCATTACAGGGGGAAAAGCAATGGAATCCAAATACTGCTCCTTACTTGGGAAGCCTAGAAGGCCACTGTGGGGATGGGAAGGTTGGCACACGAGGGAAGGTGCAGAGGTGGAAAGGGCACAAGAGTTCCACTTATTTATCACAAAACACAGAATGGGACTGGGCCTCAGACAGGGTTCTCCCTGTCTCCTAGGGAAAATTGGATGCATGGCCTGAACTTTTTCTCTTCTGCAGGCAACAAGACCCACAGAGGAAGGCTCCCTTCCAGACCTTTTCTGGGAAACCTTCGGAGAAGCCGCTGCCAAATCGAAAAGAATCCATGGAATCTTGGATTTATCTGAGAGTGAGTGTCACCCTGGGTCCCTGTTCTTTGCTCCACTAGGTCACTCTGGTTGATTTACTTTCCGGTTGCTGTGTGCGTGAGGGGATCGGGGAACCCCTCTTCCCTGCCTTCTTGGGGTCAGGGACTCCACGATCCTTCCAGGTCCATTTGATTCCAGGTGAAGGCATCTGAAGGTGCCGTATTTGCTGTTGCTTTCTTTCTGTGCAATGACGGCAAGCCTGCCAACAACATCTTCCTAGCGGCGTGAGGAAATTAGTCCCTCAGGGGCCCCAAACATGGAGGAGGCTCACCCCAGGAACATGCATGTTTTCAGAAAAGACGTCCTGGGAACCCTTGAGCCACTAACCTGCCTTCAGAAGGGCATTAGTCCGTCCCACTTCACGGAAGGCTGAGTGGAGGCGCTTTGATCCAGTGAATGCCCAAGACACAGTCTTTAGAAAAATGGTATTCTTAGATCATAGCTGGAGAGTGCATTTTTCATGGGTCTTGTCCCGATCAGCACTCACGTTGAGGCTCTGTCCCTACTTCCAAGGACTGCCTGTCCATACCGTATTAAGAATTTCCTGCTGTGTGCACCTTGTCATTGGATGTGGTTGATTTCCATGATGGCTGCATGCCGAGGAACCTCTAACATGTGTGGTCTCCTTTCTTTCAGGTTGCAAGCAGGCCAATGCCGATCCACACAACCAATAAGAGGCCACGCGTGGACCCTGCCCTCACTGATGGCTCAGCTACCAAAATGTCTGACATGGTATCCGTCTTGGCTTCACTGTCTCCCCTCAGGAAAGCCAGTCCGAGCTCCTCGTCAAGTCTCCGACCAAAGGAACGACAGACAGGGGCTGTGGCCGACATCCCTCAGCCTGGAGTCAGGCAGCAGGGCCCAGAGCCTCTCGTCGTGGTGAAGCCGACACACAGCAGGCCTCAGGGTGGCCGCCGAGAAGTTCCCCAGGCTGCCTCCAAGCCCCACGGCCTGATCCGGGTCATCAGCCCCCAGGCACAAGACAAACGTCCTGCGGTGACCTCACAGCCCTGCCCACCAGCCGACACACACAGCCTGGGCCTCGGCTCCAATCTCAGTTTCAGGCCAGGAGCCAAGAGACCTGCCCAGGCTCCGACTCAGGCTTGCCTGAACTTCCCCAAGAAACCGAGAACAGGTCCCTTCCAGATGCCCGAAAATGCCATCTAGGGAGGTGAGCTGGGGGCCCTGGAGACCCTCCAACCTCCGCCAGCTGCAACCGAACTCAGACCAAGTCCGTCGCCCCAGATGAGCAGGGGGACACCCGCCCAGGTGCCCAGCAGCGACTGGCAGCCTCCGCACAGCAGATCTTACCTGTCTACTGCCCAGGCCTGCACCATGTCCCATCACCCAGCGGCCAGCCACGATGGGGCCCAGCCTCTCAGAATGCTCTTCCGGAGACTGGAAAACGGATGGTGGAGCTCCAGCCTCCTGACAGCTCCCTCGTTTCCCTCTCCTGAGGAGCCGGGAGACTTCCTCGCTCACAGCCCTGAGGTCTCAGAGAAGTCTGAGGCTCCCTGTGTTCCTGTCCCGCTGAGTGTCCTCTATGAGGACCTTCAGGTTTCCTCCTCCTCAGAGGACAGCGATTCTGACCTGGAGTGAGACTGCAGGTAGCCGGGGCTCCATTGCACCCAGCTCCCGTGACTTGGAGGGGTCTGTGGGACTGAGGAGCACAGAGCAGAGAGCAGACTGTGTGTGGTGACTCCCAAGCTCCCCAGCTGTGGTGCTTCTGTGGATGTTGGAGCCCAGGCCAGGCAGGGACCACATGCAGAGACTCTGCCTCATCGAATTCTGGTGAGGGACATTGTAGTTCGCAGGGCTCTCCGGAAACCCACCACCAGAAGCTTCTGTGCCAGTGATTCGTTGCCTCAGAAACTGGGTGACGGCGACGCGCGGGAGTCAGACTTCCGCTGTGATGTCAGTAGGAAACTGGGAATGACTGTGTGTTTGCTCTCTAGACGGCTGAGTCAGGGAACAGTTAGGGAACCCTGAGAGATGCAGGCCGTCAGCTGTGCCCCGCCCTGACAGCAGTGTTTTGGACGCTGTGAAGCGTTCTGTGCATAGCGTTCTTGGGGTGTTTCCTCAGCCTGGAAAATTGGGCTTTGGAATGCCGTTGGAAGTAGGTGTGTTTAATTCGTTTTGAAGTGAATAAAATTCTCAAAAAGATGACGTACTCTCTTTTGACTTTCATTCCGTGTTTGTGTGTAACTGATTCTCCAAGGGCTTGAAAATGTCTTGACTTGTCAGTAATCCAAGTCATTATGTCTCCGAAACAGACTTGATTGAGGGGACCGCAGGTCTTCACAGGACCTGTGACTTCTTAAACATCCACAGGGGCAAGAGAACCTCAGCCCCACTCTACCAACATGCACCTAGTCAAATTCCACCAAGTGAATCTCACGCACGCTAACACGTGGGGAGCGTTGCTTGCACCACGAGTCCCCATTTGGCTCAACGCGATGCCACTTGTGGGGTTCAAACTGTGACGGCCCCCATGAAGTGGTTTCCGGATGTGCGTATGAACGAGGCACACTTTCATTCGCCAAGTAGAACCCAGTAAAGCTGAAGTAAACTCCCAGATTTGGGATGTACTTCAGAGGTAGAATATTCATCCTGTCTTCTTTCCGGATGCCTGAGCACCGGGCCTTTCCATGCTTCTCCCCCGATCCTAAGAGTAGCTGAGGTCGAGACTCACTGAAAGCTCTAGGTAAAGATATCCCACCATGCACAGGCTATCTCCATTCTCTGACCTGGGAACAACTCTGACCAGGATTCCACATCTAGGAGGCCTGGGAACTGAGTGGGATTTTCTGAGCGACGCCAAATGGCTGCTCCCTTTCCGCTGCCATTGAGGGTCGTTACCTTGGTTGTCCAGATCACCTAGAAAGTATCAGTATCCAGAATCAACAAGATCAACTCTCTGCTCCTCTGACAGCAGAAGGAGCATGACCAAAATGAACCAAAGAGCGTGGCAGGAAAGGATGTGACCGGAAAGCTCAGAGAACAGCCACGGGGGATGTAAGCAGGCGTTCCCACCTGATCATGAATAATTAATGAAGCGCAAATCCAGGGGGAATCGAGTTTCAGCAGGTGCAACTCATCCAACGGGAGATCGCCGGAGGGCCAACAAGATTCAGCAACTGAGAGTCGGGTGTAGTGTCAAGTGGGACGCGACTGGTTCCAAAGCTCTAGAAGACCATGGGGTCACTTGGACCACGTGAGAAAATGCTCCCAGTGTGCTGGTTCAGCATTCTGACCCCTGCCTGTCTCTTCCCGCCCAGGGAACCTGGACCCTAACTTGTGCAGGTGCAGATGACGAAGAGCAGAATGAGGGGACGTGGCACCCAAGTTCCCCGACAAGAGAGTTCCACAGAAAGTCCGCTGGATCTTCGCAAATCCAGAGAAATGGCAATGGGACCCAAGGAAATAGAGCCCCACCGGTGTCCTGGAGACTCTTCAGGCGTAATGCCTGGAGCCGCAGGACGAGCTGAAAAAGGAGCCAGGCACCGAAGGACAAAGCGGTGTTGACGTTCTTCATCTGGGTTTCCCAGTGCAGTCCAATTCACGGTGGTTTCCAAGGGCCTCCTGGAGGAGAAAACACGTGAGGGTGTGGTCAGGGTTTTCTGCTGACACACTTACTGTGGGGAAGAAGGAGAAGCTCTGAAGATGGATAACGACCGAGATTGCATGTCAAGGTGCACCTCCTTGATGACACTGAGGCCACGTTGAAATAGAGTAAATATGGTCCAATTACACTGTGTCTATTTTAGCACCTTGTTTAAAAAAAAAAAAAAAAAAAAGATGTAAAACAAGACAGGGGTACATGCACCAGTAGTACATACCTGACGGGAAACATCTATTCTTCAAAGCTTGCAGCTGTACAGGTAGGTTTTAGAATGTCTGTCCATAGTGAACATCGTCTTAGAGTGGGCTGGGCAAGTAGACCTTTCCAGGTCATGTAATGGGATTAAGTTGATTAGGTTAGGGTCCGTTTCGCGTCAGGGGTCCAGAGGCAGTATAAAAGGCAGCCTAGAAAGCAAAGGTCCCTCTCTGATCCTTCCTCCGGCTTCCTGAAGGCTGCACCGCTTCCAGCAGGGCTGCTCCAGCACCTGTCCATCTGAGCGCCAGCCGAGGAAAGAAAGTAGACCTGTAATTTCAGGTTAGTTTCCCTGAACGACTGTTTGTTTCACCTAATCCCTGAGGAGTTGGGGGAAAAGAGACAAAGGAGAGTGAAAGAAACAGATCACACTGGGGCTCACTGATGGGGTAGGATGTGTTCTCCTTATCCGTAATTCTTGGAACAGAAAGTGAGAAAACATTTCCATCTCCGTGCCTGGGATAAGAGCCAGATGGAAATGCAAAAAGAAATTTACTCCAGCATGCTGAATTGGTGGGTAAATGGAAAAAGAACTTTGGAAAAGGGGTGGTTTGCCCTTTAGCCATGCAAGAGATTCATATGCCACTTGTTCAGAGTTTGTTTAGATGAATTCGTATGGCGTGTGTAAAATACCAGGAAAATAAATAAAGAGGGGCTGGAGCTAAAGCCAAAAAGACAGAGCAGGAAAGACCATCACCTGCTAGTGTGGTAGAGAGGGAGATAACTTCTCTCGATGAATTTGTGTTTGGAAGTTGCCTAGTGAAACGGCAAGAGTAGCGATTTGAGTTATGATAGGAAGCATCCCTTATCCCTGACTTCAAGCAGACCTGCCAAGGGGTGACATCGGCCATGCCCTGTAGCTTCGATTCTTTTGTCCCTCAGGGGAGAGAGAATCATTGTGTCTTCTACTGGAGTGAATGGTGAGAGACCTAAGTCCAGTCTCCAGAATCAGTTGTTTGGGTGGGATTGAAATCTCAACTCCAACTCCACATACCTAGGCCGTGGGCCGTGTGGCAGGCCAGGTTTACTCTTGGACCAGGTAGTCACGGCAGAGGAACACACAATATCTGAGGATGCACACACCACATTGTGATCCACAGATTTGACCGACGGGTGGTGAGGTCTCCTCATGACCACACCGTCATGGAATTAGCTGGGGGTTTCTTGTGGGTGTGTGAATATCCAATGTGCCTAACCATCGCTTTTCGTGTGTTTGTGTGTGATTCAGGTGACCTAACCATCAACCCCGGAAAAAGGCGGCCATAAAACGCCCAGGAGACGAAGATGATGGCACGTCGTGACCCCAAAAGTGGGGCAAACAGACTCGTGAGAGCCCAGACCCTCCAGAAGCAGCAGAGGGCGCCAGTTGGGCCAAGGGCTCCCCCACCCGATGAAGAGGATCCCAGGGTACGTCTAGCCCTGGAATCTTTTGGGTATCGAGGGGGGAGGAGCGGGCGAGTGTCACACGGTCCTCAGAGACTGGGTTGGATTCCAAAGAGTTCTGCCAGCATCATCCGGGTTGCTTTTCCCATCCAAGGTGGGCCTGGCTTGGGACCTCCTCCCCGGCCCGACAGGTCCCTGGAGAGACTATTGGGAGCAACCTCCCTTTCCACTCAGAATTCTGTGTAGCCAGGTTGAGGTGTGTTGTGGACATCGGGTTCACGATCGTCCCTGCTAGAACCCTGAGTCCTTCCTTTGAGAGTTCCTCCGTCACATGGGCTTTGGGAGGGAACATCGTAACCGAACCCTCCATCCACTTCAGGGCCCCCATGCCGGTGTCCCCTCTTTGGAATCCTCATTCAGTTCTGAATTCACAGTCCGTCTCAATGTTGACATTGGATCACTGCCTGTGGCTTCAGCTCATTCACTGACGTGACTTCCTTTCCACCCACAGATCAAGTGCAAAAACTGCGGGGCCTTTGGGCACACGGCCAGAAGTACCAGGTGCCCCATGAAGTGCTGGAACGGAGCCCTGGTTCCCCAGACCTTTGGGAGAAAGGAAGGGAAGGAAAACCTGAAACCATGGAAGCCCCAGGTTCGAGGGAACCCTGGGCCCTTGAACAAGGAAAAGGGAGAGAAGGAAGAGAGACCGAGGTGAGCAGTGGGAGGGGTTTTCACCATCCTTAGGGTACTGCCACCTAAGGACACGGTGTCTCTGCACCTGCACACCGTGTGCCTTTCCGTCTCCGGGACAGGGAAGGAACGCTGCAGAGAAACAGACCAGAGCTCCGTGTCCTCCCGGGTTCCCCACCCAGGAGCTCCTTTGGCTCTGGGAGATTCAGGGACGGGGGAGAGGCGGGGGCGCTTCGTGCAGGTTCCCCATGACAGGGGGAAAAGCAACGGAATCCAAACGACAGTCCTTACTTGGGAAGCCTAGAGGGCCACCGGCATGATGGGAAGGTTGGCGCATGAGGGAAGATGCAGAGGCGGAAAGGGCACAAAAGTTCCATTTATGTATCACAAAACACAGAACGGGACTGGGCCCCAGACAGGGTTCTCCCTGTCTCCTGGGGAGAACCGGGGGGCAGGGCCTGAACTTTTTCTCTTCTGCAGGCAACAAGACCCGCAGAGGAAGGCTCTCCTCCAGATCTTTTCCGGGACACCTCGGGAGAAGCAGCCGCCAAATCGAAAAGAATCCATGGAATCTTGTGATTATCTGAGGGTGAGTGTCATCCTGGGCCCCTGGTCTTTTTCTCCTCTAGGTCACCCTGGTTGATTTCCTTTCAGGTTCGCGTGTGTGAGGGGATCGGGGAACCCCTCTTCCCTGCCTTCTTGGGGTCAGGGACTCCACGATGCTTCCAGGTCCATTTGATTCCAGGTGAAGGCATTGAAGGTGCCGTATTTGCTGTTGCTTTCTTTCTGTGCAATGACGGCAAGCCTGCCAACAACATCTTCCTAGTGGCGTGAGGAAATTAGTCCCTCAGGGGCCCCAAACATGGAGGAGGCTCACCCCAGGAACATGCATGTTTTCAGAAAAGACGTCCTGGGAACCCTTGAGCCACCAACCTGCCTTCAGAAGGGCGTTAGTCCGTCCCACTTCATGGAAGGCTGAGTGCAGGCGCTTTGATCCAGTGAATGCCCAAGACACAGTCTTTAGAAAAATGGTATTCTTAGATCATAGCTGGAGAGTGCATTTTTCATGGGTCTTGTCCCGATCAGCACTCACGTTGAGGATCTCTTCCTACTTCCAAGGACCGCCTCTCCGTACCGTATTAAGAATTTCCTGCTGTGTGCACCTTGTCTTTTCATGTGGTTGATTTCCATGTTGGCTCCATGCCGAGGAACTTCTAACGTGTGTGGTTTCCTTTCTTTCAGGTTGCAAGCAGGCCAATGCCGGTCCACACAACCAATAAGAGGCCACGCGTGGACCCTGCCCTCACTGATGGCTCAGCTACCAAAATGTCTGACACGGTATCCATCTTGGCTTCACTGTCTCCCCTCAGAAAAGCCAGTCTGAGCTCCTTGTCAAGTCTCCGACCAAAGGCACGACAGACAGGGGCTGTGGCCGACGTCCCTCAGCCTGGAGTCAGGCAGCAGGGCCCAGAGCCTCTCGTCGTGGTGAAGCCGACACACAGCAGGCCTCAGGGTGGCCGCCGAGAAGTTCCCCAGGCTGCCTCCGAGCCCCACGGCCTGATCCGGGTCATCAGCCCCCAGGCACAAGACAAACATCCTGCGGTGACCTCACAGCCCTGCCCACCAGCCGACACACACAGCCTGGGCCTCGGCTCCAATCTCAGTTTCAGGCCAGGAGCCAAGAGACCTGCCCAGGCTCCGACTCAGGCTTGCCTGAACTTCCCCAAGAAACCGAGAATGAGTCCCTTCCAGATGCCCGAAAATGCCATCCAGGGAGGTGAGCTGGGGACCCCGGAGACTCTCCAACCTCCGCCAGCTGCAACCGAACTCAGACCAAGTCCGTCGCCCCAGATGAGCAGGGGGACACCCGCCCAGGTGCCCAGCAGCGACCGGCAGCCTCTGCACAACAGACATTGCCTGCCTACTGCCCAGGCCTGCACCATGTCCCATCACCCAGCGGCCAGCCACGATGGGGCCCAGCCTCTCAGAATGCTCTTCCAGAGACTGGAAAACGGATGGTGGAGCTCCAGCCTCCTGACAGCTCCCTCGTTTCCCTCTCCTGAGGAGCCGGGAGCCTTCCTCGCTCACAGCCCTCGTGTCTCAGAGAAGTCTGAGGCTCCCTGTGTTCCTGTCCCCCTGAGTGTCCTCTATGAGGACCTTCAGGTTTCCTCGTCCTCAGAGGACAGCGATTCTGACCTGGAGTGAGACTGCAGGTAGCCGGGGCTCCACTGCATCCAGCTCCTGTGACTTGGAGGGGTCTGTGGGACTGAGGAGCACAGAGCAGAGAGCAGACTGTGTGTGGTGACTCCCAAGCTCCCCAGCTGTGGTGCTTCTGTGGATGTTGGAGCCCAGGCCAGGCAGGGACCACATGCAGAGACTCTGCCTCATCGAATTCTGGTGAGGGACATCGTAGTTTGCAGGGCTCTCCGGAAACCCGCCACCAAAAGCTTCTGTGCCAGTGATTCGTTGCCTCAGAAACTGGGTGAAGGTGACGCGCGGGAGTCAGACTTCCGCTGTGATGTTAGTAGGAAACTGGGGACTTGTTGTGTGTTTGCTCTCTAGATGACTGAATCAGGAAACAGTTAGGGAACCCTGAGAGATGCAGGCCTTCAGCTGTGCCCCGCCCTGACAGCAGTGTTTTGGATACTGTGAAGCGTTCTGCGCAAAGCGTTCTTGGGGTGTTTCCTCAGCCTCGAAAATTGGGCTCTGGAATGCCATTGGAAAGAAGTGTGTTTAATTTGTTTTGAAGTGAATAAAATTCTCAAAAAGATGACGTACTCTCTTTTGACTTTCATTCTGTGTTTGTGTGTAACTGATTTTCGTGTTTGTGTGTAACTGATTTTCCAAGGGCTTGAAAATTTCTTGACTTGTCAGCAATCCAAGTCATTATGTCTCTGAAACAGAGTTGATTGAGGGGATCGCAGGTCTTCACAGGACCTGTGACTTCTTAAACATCCAAGAAGTGGGCAAGAGAATCTCAGCCCCGCTCTACCAACACGCACCTAGTCAAATTCCGCCAAGTGAATCTCACACACATTAACACATGGGGAGCCTTGCTTGCACCACGAGTCCCCATTTGGCTCACCGCGATGCCACATGTGGGGTTTCACACGGATGTGTTGCACCACAGTCCATTTCACAGTGGTAGAATATATGTATTGGTTTTCTGTCGGTTTGTTGGAGGCAAAAACCTGTAATGTTTGTTGGTTTTTGGTGGGAGAGTTTCACTCTGGAAAAGAAAATATTCTGAAGATGGAGGTTGTCCTAGATTCTATTTCAAGGTGAGTCTACTTGATACCAGTGAAGCATATTTTGGCATATAATACATATGGTTATATTATATTTTGTCTATATTACCTCATTTTAAAAAACCATTTTGTGAAAAATGTCAGAGTTAGTTATACCAACATTAAATTTCTGATCACGTGTCCAGAAGCACTGTAAAATGCAGCCTAGAATGCAAAATTCCCAGCCACTTCTTTGTTGAACTCTGCAGAGCGGCATTGCATCCAGGGGTTTTCAAGGTGCACTAGTGTGGCATGAGCTGCTCTTTGACTTCCTGTTGAAGTTGGAATCTTGCAGATTGTTTAGGGGTGGTGTCTGCTTGTCCCATCTTTCCAGGTCATCATTAACCTTTCCTCGGCACCCACGTGGACTCAGAACTTACCTAGAGTCACAGGCAGGTCTGGGAAGCTGCCCTTGAGCCTTCGTGCAGTCCATGATGGTTCCATGCCTCTGATCCGCTGGGGCACATTCTGCAGAGGGATGGGCTGGCATAAGCTGTCCCTTCCTTTCTGAAAATCACGGAGATTCCTGGTACCTGAAGCCACATAGAAATATCTGTGGAGTCTCAGGCAGGACAGGGGTGCCATTCACACGCTCCTGTTCTTCCTCTTAATAGCAGCAAGAGTGATTCCTGGGTTTCCTCATTGACTTCAAAACAATTTTGGTGACATTGTTGTGTGAATGACCACTCCTGTTTCTGTGGCATCCAGTTCACCTGTAAGGTTTTTGGGGATTATGTGGAAACTCGTGCATTTTTCCAGAGCCTCACTTCATCCTGGATGCTCTCAGGCATGCACAAGCAGATCCCTGCCTTGGTGGCATCTTGGAGCATTGCAGGAGACCCCTTAGGTCTAGGAGGCACTAGGAGGTCCATCAGGAATTGGGAGGGCATGTGTCTGCCCATCTGTAGTGTGAACTTCTATTCACCTTCAGAATGCAGATTCTTCCTGAACTAATAAATTATCTTCATCTTGGTGTAAGTAGCCACAAAAGAATAATTCATATTAACTCCATTAATAAAAATAACTGAAAATCAACAATGAAGATAATAACGACAATGTTAATTATTATAATATTGATAGTAAAGATAAAACAAAGGCATTAGAGATTAGAGATTCCCTTAAGTGAAGGACAATGGGAAGATATAGGGATACATGAGTTGTTTGGACTCAGAGTCCAATGAAATGTGTTCCTCAAAGGCAAAGACAAGAAGCATAAGGAAAATACAAAGTTCATGGATGACCACCTGGGCTACCTTGGAACTCATGTAGGAACACTGCAGGCAAAGTGTACCTCGTCCTGGGACTGCCCACCATCCAGCCCCCACTCACCTTCATGAGGTAGGACAGCAGGATAATGGGGAAGGAGTCCATGCAAGGGACGCAAGACTTCTGTCACACCTGATTCAAAGAAGCACTGCCTATGACAGATGTTTATCTCCTAACACTGTGTCACCTCTAACTGCCTGGCTGCATGTCTGCCATCTGTTCTTCTTAGGTCACAGGAGGGACAGACATTACTGTCCACCCATCTGCATACAGAGCCATTGGAGGACTTTACCCTTGTTGCTTCCTCCTTGAAAAGGGGCAACATACATGGCAGATGCCATTCTCTGTCTCTTTGGAAAACTTTGCCAGCACATTTAAGGTTTTCTTCAGCCACAGAAAGCCACCTGCTTCAAAGTCTCACCCTCCACAAGTGGCAAGCACACAATTATTAATGGAGGCAAGGGATGCATAGGCTTTGCCATTTGATTCAAATGGGACAAATAGGGGAGGTCTTCTTAGCTGAACAAAAGAAGTTGACAAAGTCAGGCTGCATTGCCATTAGACTTGTCCCTTTGCACATAAGGCTTCCCTCCAATCCTTTCCACAGATGTGGATTCTGACATTACTTCCTAATAAACATCCTGCACACTAAACTTCATCTATATCCAGCTCCCTGGGAACCAAACCTGTGACAAAAGTGAAAAGTTTCTAGGGAAAATATGGTTTCCTTATCAGACAGGAATCAAATTCTGCTGAGCTAGAAAATAAGGTAAAGTCTGATGCCATCTTATGATGTTTTTTATTAGGACATTACCACTGCCAGCAAGAATTATGTGCATCAATTCATGGGGACAAAAATCATATTGGAGTGGGATGAGGTTGTTGTGAGTTGAGAAATTTTGACGAATGAACTTTACCCTCAACTTGAGTTCAGGAGAGGAGATGAAGATGAAAACAGCTGGAAATAAAAGGTGTCCAAAAACATTTTTCTGGTTTTTCAAAAATCAAATTTCGGGTTGGGAGACACTATGTTTAAATTCTAAAAGGATATAGCTTACTGAGAGGAAATAACTATAGATAAATTGTCCTTTTTGTAAATAATACACTTTATGGTATGACAGGAGACCAAGGGACACAACGCAAATTTGGAGTTAAAGAAACTAACAGACATTCTCGATACTCAGTTGTTGTGGCAGAGATGCCAGAGTGATGGATGTCCATGTAGCAATACTTTTTTTTTTTTTTTTTTTGAGACAGAATCTTGATCTGTAACCAGGCTGGGGTGCAATAGTGTGATCTCAGCTCACTGCAACCTCCGCCTCCTTGGTTCAAGAAATCCTCCTGCCTCAGCCTCCCAAGTAGCTGGGACTACAGGTGCGCACCGCCACACTCAGCTAATTTTTGTATTTTTAGTAGAGATGGGGTTTCACCATGTTGGCTAGGATGGTCTCGATCTCCTAATCTTGTGATCTGCCCACCTTGCCCTCCCAAAGGGTTGGGATTAGAGGTATGAGCCACTATGCCCGGCCCATGTAGCAGTACTTTTGAACTTAATGGCTGAAAGCATCCACCTCCAAACTTATGTATTATATTTGCAAAAGAGTACAAACCATGTAATGAATTTTAAAAGGAAGACAAGCCTGTGGGAATTCAACAGCCATGGCAATGTTTTGAACTTCTTTTTATTAAACATGTAAGAAGTAAGTGAAGTTCAAAACCTAACAGAATTGCCAGGAATTATTTGAAGAATTACCAAGATGACTTAGACACTATGAAATCCTTTCGACGCCCTCTGGTGGAGTTTCGTCCTGGAGCCAGTGATTTTAAGCCAGAGGCAAATGTCTCTGCAGGCATAAGAATTCGACCCAAATGTACTATTCAATTTTAAATGAGATGACAATAAAATTGTCTGCTATATAGTAACAACTTTTTTTTCTTTCGGACAGAGTCTTTCTCTGTTGCCTAGGCTGGAGTGCAGTGGGGCACTCTTGGCTCACTGCAATCTCTGCCTCCTGGGTTCAAGTGATTTTCCCACCTCATCCTCCTAAGTAGCTGGGATTATAAGCATGTGCCACCATGTCTGACTGATTTTTGTATCAGCAAAATTATTTCTGGGGTGAAGAGTTAGGGACCTTTATTCTCCCACATCCAAAAACATGTTCTCCAAATGATCTGTCAATAGAAATAACTGATACCTATATTTGCTAACCTATCTTTTTCTGTCTTTAAATTCAGAACTAGAGTGTGGAAAAGTTATATTAAGAAGGTTCTCTCAATTTTCAACACAAGTGATGGGCTAGGCACTATTCTAGGTGCTACAGATACACATTAACATACCCACAATAGTTTTGCCTTATTACCTCCTACATTCTAATAATGCAACAAAAGAAAAGTATAGATTAGCTTTTTATTTTTTTGAGATGAAGATTAATTCTGTCACCCAGGATGGAACGCAGAGGCGCGATCTCAGCTCACTGCAACCTCTGCCTCCTGGGTTCAAGCGATTCTCCTGCCTCAGCCTCCTGAGTAGCTGGGATTACAGGCATGTGACACCATGCCCAGAAAATTTTTGTATTTTTCAGAAAGACGGCTTTCATTATGTTGGCCAGGCTGGTCTCAAACCCCTGGCCTCAAGTGATCCATGCACCTCGACCTTTCAAAGTGCTGGGATTATAAGCATGAGCCATAGTGCCCAGCCAAAGAGAATAGCTTTAAATAAAAAGCATGAAAACAAAAGAAATGTATGCTCATCAATTTTATACTGTATTTGGCCAGGTGCAGAAGATCGACTTGTAGTATTATAAGGGAATAAGGTCAATTCACATCTAATTGTTTGGACAAGTCACCAGAAACCAAAAGTTGGAAGAGTTGTATCTTTTGAGGTGGGTTGCACAGCAAGGAGCAAGTTGCTATCTCTCCAAAGACCTAAACTGTTCTATTTCTCCTACTGTGGAAAAACACATCTTCTACTTGATTTCAATTTATATAGGAAAATGCTTAATAAAACTACTAAGGGCTACATTCTAGGGACACAGCTAGACCACACGTATACTGAATCTTGATTCTGGAAACACATCTTGTTCAATGTAATTGGATTTTCATGACAACAAAAATGTAACCCTGACACAATATTGGAGAGTCAAACGGAAAGGACATTTTGGATTGAAATTTTTTATTTTAAGAATATGTCCTTGAGTTCTATTAACAATAGCTAAAACCTGGGAACAACTCTAATGTCTATCGAGAGGAAATCGAGAAACAAATTATATGCATATTATAGAGCAATATTGGGCAAAAACGGGGGATAATCTACTCTATTAATCAACATCTTGGATCAATATAATCTTTCTCACCCTGAGTGGAGAAAGCTAAGCTAAAAAGTGTCCTATAATATAAATAAATGTGTACAAAATTCTAGAACAGACAAACTTAATATAAGCTAAAAAAAATTTAGAAAAGCCAGGTTCAGTGGCTCATGCCTGTTATGCCAGCACTTTGTGAGGTGGGTGGATCGCATGAGCTCAGGATTTTGAGACCAGCCTGGCCAACATGCTGAAGCTACTCCGTCTTTACCAAAAATACAAAAATTAGCCCAGTGTGGTATTGAGCGCAGGAACAGAAAACCAAATACTACATATTCTCCATTATAAGTGAGAGCTAAACATTGGGTTATACATTGTTTAGCTCTCACTTATACGGAAAAAATAGACACTGGAGATTCTTAGAGGGAGGAGGGAGGGTTGAGTACAAGGCCTTAAAAGCTGTCTATTGGGTATTATGTTCACTATGTGTGTGATGAGATCATTCATACTCTAAACCTCAGCGTCACACAATACATCCATGGAACAAACCTGCACATGTATCCTCTGTGTATAAAATTAGAATTAAAAAACTAAAATGAACAAACAGATATGAGTAGGAATTTCTCAAAAGAGGAGATACAAATGGACGACATATATATAAACAATTCTTACCCTTTCTAGTCATCACGGGAATGCAAATGAAAACTACCATGAAATATCACCTCACACCTGTTAGAATAGCTATTATCAAAAAGATGGATGATAACAAGTGTTGGTAAGGATGTGGAGAAAAGGGAACCTTTGTATACTGGTGGTGGGAATGTAAATTAGTATGGCCATCTTGGAAAATAGTATGGAGGTTTCTCAAAAAATTAACAATAAAAATATCATTTTGTTCCAGCAATCCCATTTATTTTATATATATATATATATATATATATATATATGAAGTCATTGAAATCAGTATGTAAAAGGGATATCTGTACTCATATGTTCTTTTCAGCACTCTTCACAATAGTCAAGATATATGAAGAAGACATACATGTTATCATTCATTCATGGACGGATGAATTAACATTTTATATATATATATATATATATATATGCACAATGCAATATTATTCAGTATTATATAACAATGAAACCCTGTCATTTGTGACAGCATCGATGAATCTGAAGGGCATGAAGTCATGTGAAATAAACCAAACACAGAATGACAAATATTGTAGATTTCACTTGTATTTGAAATCTCAAATAAACTCAGAAGCAGAGAGTAGACTGGAGGTTGCCAGGAGCTGTGGTGTAGGTAAATGACTAGGTGTGATTATAGTACAAAGTTTTAGATATACAAACATAAATAAGTTCAGGAGGTCTAATCTACAGCATAGTGCTTAGAGCTATGAATGCTGTATTGCATACTTAAAATACAATAGGAGGGTGAATTTTATGTTAATTGTTCTTACTAATAGAAATAATAATTAGAATGGGAGGGAGAACTTCAGGAGGTGATGATTGTGTTTACAATCTTGATAGTAGTGATGCTTTCACAATGTATCCTTATCCTCAAACTCACTGAGATATACACATTAAATAGGTACAGCTTTTTTAATGTAATCGTATCTCAACAAGGTGTTTTTAAGGGGGGTTGGTTAAAAAATTTAAAAAGGAAGGGTAGATGTTCCTTTGCCCTTCTCCCACACCTTTTTTCTCCCTGCTGTCTAGAATTCAGAAATAATAGGTGGGAATTTAGCAGCCAAACTAGGGTATTTTCTAAAGTATAGGAGAGCAGATACCTGGAAGGGACCTGCATCCCTAATGACATTAGAAATTATCTGTACTAGCCCTGAATGGTGTAACTACAGGTTAATTTTAAGTGACAAAGAAATCAACTTCTGCCTTGTTTAAGCAACTTCATTCAGGCATTAATTTTATAAACATGTAGAGAATACACACTCCTTATGAGCAGAAAAAATGTTTATAAATAAAACAATGGTGATAAATAAAAGAAAATAAAAAGCAGTGAAACAAAGTGGTTTAATAGCTACACAGTTATTTTGTTGAAAGATTCTGCTGCTAATATTATTCAATACTTTTGTATGCTGGCGCAAGTAAGGAAATTTACATTGTCTAATAAAAATTATTTATCAATTTATAAAACAGTAAACATTTCATAGAATGGGGCTAAGAATCTGCATTGCAAAATAACTTTCAGTTGATTTCATGCACTGTAATTATTGAGAATCCCAACAGATCTGGACCTACATAGGTGCTATCAAGACTTAAGGAAGAAAATTTTCCTGACTCTATCCATACCTCCAGTTAGTAATAGATCTAGAGATTCAGAACCCAAATCCAGACCTCCTGCTTCCATGTGCAGTGGCCTTTCACTGTTCTGTTTCGCTTCACTTGTTGAAGAGGATTTGAGAATAAATGACCACATGATTCAACTCTCTCCTGAGCTCTGAGGAATATAGCCCTGTCCTGGCAAACAAGAAGCTCACACAGTAGTAGAGGAGGCAACTATACATTCACTAATCTAGCATACAAGCAGTAGGCACTGTACCATAAACAAGGCACTGTGGGGGTTCAGACCAGGAACAAGCAGGGATTAGCAGGGCTAGTAAAGTCTGGGAAGTGTTCACTAACAAAATGTTTAATCGTTAACTAAACCAAATGGTTTCTCAACATGGCCTAATTAATTGTAACTTAATATAAATGGTTGGTTGTTCTTAAACCTTAATCTTTTGCCAAAATATTTGTAACTTATTTTCCCATTTAACAAGGTTTTCTGATCAAAACTGTGCACCCAAATCGTTCTAACGAACTTAGCGTCCAATAAAATATGGACTTCATCCCATGAAGGTGATTTTGCGTGCATAGTACATCTCTGTCTGTGAATATGCCTAATGAGGTATGGAAGGACACTTATTATCCAAACAAAGACATTCCACTGGTGCGAGAGAGCCACAGACGGAAGTTTTTTCTGCCTACTGGAAATAAAGCCAAGCTTTCTTCTTCCTTCAGCAGTGAGGATTGCTCTCCTCCTCTTTATCATTCTCACACTCTCTTTTTTTTAATGGGCCAAACTCTACCAAATAGAAAGATAAACTTTGGGTAAGCCTTGGTAAGAGTAGAGTGTCTGACACCTTATGGTGCTATAATACTCAAAGCAAAAGCAAAATCACCTATGACCAGAAAAGGGAGTCCCAGGAAATCTAGAAAACTTATTGGCCAAGAGACCTGCAGCCTCCTAGTTCATTAGCTCTCCATAAGAACTCTCACGTGAAATGAAGTCAGTGGTGTTTCAAGTGCTTGAAACCCTCGTTACTCTACCTCTAAATGTGAATTAATTAGGCAAGTTTACTAGCAGTTACTAGACCTCAAAAGCAAGATAATCAGGCATTATTCTACTAAATATTGGTCTCCATCACTCCTCTATTTTCTTTAGGAAAAGTTAGTTAGCCTAAGACATTTGGCATAAGAGCTATGCCAAAGCTATGTTGGGGTCAGCCAGGAAGCATTCACGGGGGTCTCCTTGAAAATATTACAATCATCGAAGAAATCTTCAACCTATTGCCCCTCAGTACTGTTGGTCCCTTGTACTTGATTTTTCCCCTTAAGTTTTATTCCATTTTCTAACATGATCATTCCCTCTTCCTTCTCAGCAACTAGTCCTCCAAAGTAGAACTTAAACAATGACCAGACATGGCCCTCCAACACAGCATATCCTTCTATATTTAGCATGCAATCATGAATCACAGGTATAAGACCCCTTGAACAGACATGGTTTCGGTGACTACATGTAGGACTTATTGCTTTTACCCAAGAAGAGGATCAGGCATCCTAAGTAGCTCAGAAATTTTTCTGGAGCTCTTGAATGTGTATAGGCAAGAAAGATTAAGCAACCTGTTGCCTTACATGAGGCATACTATCTTCTTATGTTTTCTTTTGAATTCAAGATTTCAAGGTTGGGGAAGGAGTGGGAAAGTAGCCATGGACATGTGAAAATGTGGATGATCTTTTTACATTGTCAGGAACGGTCAAATTCTATGCTTTATATTGTTTGCTAAAAGACATTTTCCAAAGCTTTCAACAGAAAATATAATGGCACACATGTCTATTCTTGGTGAACCCAGACTTTTTATCTAGTCTGTGATAGTCAGTTTCGAAGGACTGCTTAGGGTAATGAATCCTTCAAGTTGTAAAGATGAAGGGCAGTTTTTGGACAATTCCCATTTTGCTGTAGGAAAACTAATCTGGAAGAAGTAAAAGGGAGAGATTGAAGTGGGAGAGAACGGAGGTGGAAAATGAGTTCAGTTGATCAAATATTTGTTTAGCACCCACTGTATGTCGGGCCCTTACAAGGAAGCAAGCAAAGAACAAAAGCATGTGATGGGCTTGCTCCTAAGAAGCCAGAGGCCAGTAACCTGGATTGCTATAGACCAGAAAAACGTCCACAAGCCCCTACAATACAGCACTGGCATAGGATGAAGAAGAAGTTTCTTTCTATGAGGTAAATAGCATACAACCAAATAAGAAAGTCAAAAGTTACACAAAGTTCACAAACCTAAGGCACCAACCTTTAAGAGATCTGATTGTCGGTGGTGACTTTGGAAGGAAAGTTATTATTAGGATTATTTTAGTATTAAGAGTTTTGAGCTGTCTATCCAATATTTTCATCTGCACCTCTGCATTGGTAATACTGTGTGTGTGTGCGTGCCTGTGTGTGTGTATGTGCGTGTGCCTTTTCATGTGTTTGAAATATATTATCTATCCCACACTCCACATAGGTTTGGGGGTTAATTACATACAGGCTGATCTGAATCTATACTCTTAGGAATGGGGTTAAGCTACTCTACCACATTGTGAAGAGTTGATATGTAAGGGACTCTGAACATCTTGTATATTATCTTTAAAATGTTTCCTTTTTTGTGAAAGGAAGAATAAGTATTTGTAAACAAATGCAAAAATATCTTTAAACAAAAGAACAGTTAGTTAAACTTGTTGTGATTAGCAGAGAGGATAGCTGCAGACACTAAAATCACTCAGCAACAAGATTTGACAAAACCTTAAAGATGGCTCTATTTTTCCTGTTTTATACAGGAAAATATTAAGGCCCTGGGAATTGAAGTACTTTTCCCAACAGTGGAGTAAATGTCAGAGTCAAGGCTGTGTTTTACATCTCGGTTTCCCCACACATCCCACCCTATGGTTCTGTTGTGCTGTTCCTTTGTGTGACTCCTCAAAGCCTGGTTAAAGGTGATACCGTATCAAATTGTATTAACTCAGTAGTACAAAACACCAGGGAATTGATTTATAAGAGTATTAACCTTGTGGCATTACTGAAGACCCATCTGATTAGTAGTTATCAAGTAGTCACCCTGGCTAAATATATGGGTTTGATTTTTAATTTTGAAAATGAAAAATATTTTAAAATCTATGTCTTACATCCATATCCCCAGGACATTTTAATCAAGTTTTAAAACTTCCAAATTTAGATAAACTCATGTTTTTTGTTGTTTTAATTTTCAATCAATGAAAATAGAAAAAAACGGCCGGGCGCGGTGGCTCACGCCTGTAATCCCAGCACTTTGGGAGGCCGAGGCGGGCGGATCACAAGGTCAGGAGATCGAGACCACGGTGAAATCCCGTCTCTACTAAAAATACAAAAAATTAGCCGGGCGCGGTGGCGGGCGCCTGTAGTCCCAGCTACTCAGGAGGCTGAGGCAGGAGAATGGCGTAAACCCAGGAGGCGGAGCTTGCAGTGAGCCGAGATCGCGCCACTGCACTCCAGCCTGGGCGACAGAGCGAGACTCCGTCTCAAAAAACAAAAACAAAAACAAAAAACAAAAAAAAAAAAAAAAAAAAGAAAATAGAAAAAAACTAATTGGATAGAACAGCACAGCAGAAGCATTACTTATAGCCAAAAATGGGATGCAACAAGACTGAAGAAGAAAATGCAGGACAGTGCTTAAAAAAGCAGTCTAATGAAAAGCGGGGTCTCCTCAGGATGTCCTTAGGTAGACATTGCAACAGAACTGCAAAGTTTTCTTTAGAAGGCTGGGGAAGAGAGGAGGAAACAGAGAAGGGACAAGAGTGGAAAATAGAATGAGGCTGAGAATACCAAGCGTTAGTGCTGTCCCTATCACCTTCCTCACTTGATCACTGGGTGATCTAGGGCAAGTTTCTTCCTTTCCCTCAGCTCATTTCCTCATCTGTAAGGTAAGTCACTAGACAAGATAGCCTTTGATGTTCATTGTAGCTCTAACTGATCTTCCCCAAGCAAATAGCTGGGAAGGACACTGTGCCCACAATATGCAAGACACAAGGTTTACAAGCAAAGAACCAATCAAAACAAAAGATGTTTTAAAACCCCTAATGTCACTTGAATTCTTACAAATGAGCAATGGTACATCATACTTTTACAAAGCCCTTCTGTGATTTCATTTTTAAAATCATTTCAAGTTTTATTTTACTTTATATTAAGATAATGGGAGATAAAGTGGTAAATGGTTCATGCAGGAATATATGTAAGAGACACAAAAATCCAAAATAGGTAATTGTTATGTTAGTATTTCCCTTTACTGAGGGGGAGCAGACAAAAGAATGTTAGAAAAAGCTTCATAAAGTGGATTATATAGAATGTGCTTTAAAAGAGTTTGGTATTTTACTGAGTGGGAAAGAGCAGTACGGGGAGTTATTGTTCAAGGGTTAAAGCTATGCAAAATGGGTCAATTACAGAGATAGGCTCTAAAACATAGTACCTATAGTTATTACTGAGGTATTTTGTATTTAACAATTTGTTAAGAAGGTCGATCTTAGGGATTCTGACAACAACAACAACAACGACAACAACAACAATAAAGGGATGTAGGAAACATTTGGAGGTGATGGGTATATTATTACCTGGATATTCATTGTGGTAACAAGAGTAATATATATGTGCAAATTTGCCAAACTATATCCATTAATTACATACTGTTTTTGTATAACAATTTTACTTCAGTTCCTACTATATTGCCTGGCAAACAATACTTTATACTTAAAGTAAGAGCAATGATTATTGCATGTGCATGTTGAAAATAATAAAGAAAGCAGGTGACAATAAGACATCCTGAGTCTTTTGGAAATAATAGCATTCACCTGCTTTCTCATCCATTGAGATATCACCACATTTAGGTACTTGTGTGTCCCCGGAAGTTTCTTGTGGAAGATTTAGTTATTCTCTTTTCGTTAGGCTCTACCAACCAAGAACAAATCACAGACTCAGACAGCATCATAAAAAGGCTCAGACCCACCATGTCCAGAGACTCCAGGCTCAACCCACATTGATGCTGGCCCTTCAGCCATGAGACTCCATTTGCTTCTTCTTATTCTCCTTCTTTTTTCAATTCTTTTATCCCCAGGTAAGTTGGTAGCTGATTACTATAAGGTCCTGCAGATTAGAAGGCTATATCCCTGGCCAAACAAGATCCTAGAATCAGTTCTGTGGGTTCAAGAACCTAATATTTACAGATTCACTAAGATTATAATAGGGAAAAATAGAAAAGAGACTCATTTAGCAGTAGCTCCTGTTGATAAGATTCCATCCATGTTTTTTGATCTAGTGAGTGGATATAATAATGGATGCTGCTGAAATTCAATCCTGTCAGATCAAACTGCCTACATATCAATTTCCATGCCCCACCAAGGCATCTCAAGATACAAAGTAAGGATACAACAGAACGTGACCTCAATGAGATGCCTTTGTGGGACCTGGAAATTTATATGCAGGCAGTTAGATCTGACAGGATTGAATTTCAGCAGCATTTATTATTATATTTGCTCACTAGGTCAAAAGAGATGGATGGAATTCTAACAATAGGAGCTACTGCTAAATGAGTGTTGACAAATCTGAAAGTTTTATTCAAAGAGACAAACAGAAAAATTATAATCCTAGAATAAGTGAAAATTATATGAGAGACTTTTCAAAATAAATTCTATTTTACGTGGCTATGAATAACAAATGATTTGCAAAGTGAAACTTAGGACTAGAAAGGAGAGTTAAAGGAACTTCAGACAAGTGAATTAATAATAAGTAAAGACACCAAGAAGTGCCGCTCGTGGTATATTACAGGTAACCACACAGAAATGGGTAACATCACTTTCAATACTAAACCAGCTAAAATTTAATGGTCTAAGCATGCATTTTGAGGGCTTTTGGAAAAAAACAGCATAATAAACCTAAAGAAGATAAAAGGAAAGTTATAAATACAAAATATAAATTAATGAAACAAATGAGAAAAAAACTAACATTTTAAAAAACGCTTTTCATAAAGTCTAATATACTTTATAATAACCTGGCAACACTGGACAAATGAGAACATGCTTAAAATAACTATTGCAGGAATGAAAGGTTAATGTCAAAACATGTTTCAGAGATTCAAATAATTTTTTAAAAAATATATTTGTGTATTATATTCCCTCTTTGCTGTGTACTGGGGGATTTTCCTGTTGCAGTTCACTACATCATGTGTCATCAATTGTGACTGTGTCATCAATTTTTATGCTAGTAAATTATTACCATCAGCATACAAATATGCTGTTAAGCATGTCCTTGCTTTTCTTCTGATGCCAGCTGTCAATCTATTTTTTGCTCTAGTTTTCAGCAAAACATCTTAAAAGAGTTGTCCATACTCTCTGTCTTCAATTCCTCTCCTCTCATTGTCTCTTAAATATATCACAGTTGGGCTCTCTCCCCTTTTTTCGATCATGTTATTGACACCACTTTTGTCAAAGTTACCAATAATCTCCATATTGCTAGATCCAATGATCATTTTTTACTACAACTTTAATTGGCCTATTAGCAGCATTTGACACAAATAATCACTTCCTTCTTCATAGTATACTTTCTTCACTTGGCTTCCAGGACAGCACATTCACTTGATTCTCAGCCTATCTCACTGGAGCTACCACTTCGGCTTCCTTTGTTTCTTCCTCATCTTTTCCCGTCACACTTCCTATTGAAGAGCTCCAGAGCTCAGTTCCTGATTCTCTTCTCTTCTCCCTCACCACACACTCTGGAGGGGCTCAGCAAGTCTCATCCTCTTAAATACTCCTTTTGGACCTCCTTTTGAACTGCAGGCTTATAATAAATTATCCAACTGCATAACTGGTATATCTACTTGGACACTGTATTTCAAAAGTCATAGATATCCAAAATTGAACTCATGATTTTCCCTCATAAACCACTACATACAGATTTTCTCTTCTTGCAGAATGCCATGGTCAGCACTGGAGCCTCTCTTAGCTCTCCTGTACACTTTCATCCTCAGCAAGCCTCTATCTCTGCACCTCAAGAATCTCTCAGGGCTCCCATCCCTTGCCCAGCCTTGGACAGTAGCTGCCTCACACTCAGTGAAAGACCAGAGAATCTGCTTCTCTCATCTACCTGCCCTGCCCTGTCTTCAGACATCAGGCCCCTCTGCTTATGCACCTGTGAGAAAAGAGAGTGAAGGGGGCATTGTCTCAGCTCCCCCACCCACTCCCCAGTAACAGAGGATTTTACCCGATTCTCACAGTAAGACCTTTACCTTGCTCTCACCTCAAACTGCAGCAGTTCCTACATGCCTGTCCCTCAAAAGGGTCTCAGGTAGTTCTGCTCTCCATCCGATCTTACCTAGGAGCACACAAGATAGGTCATGAAAAAACCATTAGTGGGGTCGGGCGCTGTGGCTCACGCTTGTAATCCCAGCACTTTGGGAGGCCGAGGTGGGCAGATCACGAGGTCAGTGGCTAACACGGTGAAACTCCGTCTCTACTAAATACAAAAAATGAGCCGGGCATGGTGGCATGCGCCTGTAGTCCCAGCTACTTGGGAGGCTGAGTCAGGAGAATCGCTTGAACCCTGGAGGCGGAGGTTGCAGTGAGACAAGATCGCGCCATTGCACTCCAGCCTGGGCGACAGAGTGAGACTCCAAAGAAAGAAAGAGAGAGAGAGAGAGAGAGAGAAAGGAAGAGAGGGAGGGAGGGAAGGAGGGAGGGAGGGAGGGAGGAAGGAAGGAAGGAAGGAAGGAAGGAAGGAAGGAGAAGGAGAAAGAAAGAAAGAAAGAAAGAAAGAAAGAAAGAAAGAAAGAAAGAAAGAAAGAAAGAAAGAAAGAGAGAGAGAGAGAGAAAGCAAGAAAGCAAGAAAGCAAGAAAGCAAGAAAGCAAGAAAGCAAGAAAGCAAGAAAGCAAGAAAGCAAGAAAGCAAGAAAGAAAGAAAGAAAGAAAGAAAGAAAGAAAGAAGCATTAGTGAGGGAAAGTGAGTGAGAGTGAGTGTGTTTGGGCCCCTACTGATGATGCTAAACTATCACAAGCCCACACTCAGCCTTTCAACATTTGCTGGAGATTCACTTCTTTCCTTGTTATCTCCATCAAGGGCAGCTTCCTCCTGCTTCTGCTGCTGCAACTCAGCTAGGCACAAAGCATCTGCGGATCCGTTCTTTTTTCAGCAGGGCTTCATCACTCTGAATTTAAATTAATTAGCTTTTTTTGAGACCTCAGTTCTGTGTTTCAAAATGAAATCTATGATCTATGGATTATCCAGCTTATTCTCTTTGTCAGGGCAAGAGCATTTTTCTACAACTTTCTAAATTCTAAACAAAAGTAAAAGTTCACTTCTTTTCAGAATCCCCACATGTCAGAAAGTGTTACTATTATCATCAGTTTAGTGATATTTATGGAATTCCAAGTTGACTCTAATATCAGCTTTTGGGTTAAGTTCTTTCTTTCTGATATGTAGCCTTTGAAATTTTATTTGCTGCAGATCTTTTGGTAGTGAACAATTTTAATTTTTATCTGTCAATTTCATATTGTTATTTTTGATCTTGAAAGACAGCATTACTGAGTACCCAATTCTATATTAACAGTTATTTTCTCTCGACATTTGTTGATACTAGTTTACTCATTTTTAGTGAATGAGTGAACAAGTGAATCTCCAGCAAATGTTGAAAGGCTGAGTGTGGGCTTGTGATAGTTTAGCATCATCAGTAGGGGCCCAAACACACTCACTCTCACTCGCCCTCCCTCACTAATGCTTTTTTCTTTCTTTCTTTCTTTCTTTCTTTCTTTCTTTCTTTCTTTCTTTCTTTCTTTCTTTCTTTCTTTCATAATCAGATAAATATTATTTCATTATAAATTATCCTTTTTTCAATGTTTGTATGGTCTGGTGTTTGGTTTTAATGTTTTATAATTTAACTAAAGTGACTTGATTTTTATATCATCTGTTAGAAATATATTCTTTGAATCAATGGGTTTATACCGTTTCTTAATTTCTTTCTGAGAATCTCTTGAAATGGTGAATCCTTTTACACTTCTCTCCCCCCATATTTGAATTAAATAAATGTTAGACCTTCTGTTTCCATGCTACATTCTGGGTATATCATGTAAACATTTTTTTCTTCACTAGTTATCCTCTTACCTGTGTCTAATATATCATTAATAACCTACAGTATTTTTAAATTATTTTTTTGTTTCAGACCTGCCTTTTTTTTTTTTTTTTTTTTTTTTTTTTTTTTTTTTTTTTTTTTTGGAGATGGATTCTCGCTCTGTTGCCCAGGCTGGAGTGCAGTGGTGTGATCTTGGCTCACTGCAACCTCCACCTCCCGGGTTCAAGAGATTCTTCTATCTCAGCCTCCTGAGTAGCTGGGACTACAGCCACCATGCTCGGCTAATTTTTATATATATATTTTTTAGTAGAGACAAGGTTTCACCATCTTGGGCATTCTGGTCTTGAACTCCTGACCTCGTGATCCACCCATCTTGGCCTCCCACAGTGCTAGGATTACAGGCATGAGCCACCATGCCCAGCCAGACCTGCCCATTTTTTCTATCATCTATATTGTTTTACTATTGTTTTTACATCTTTGTAATAGTAGATTGTTTCTTTAAACAATTGATACACACCTGCTTAATTATTTCTCCACATTGATGATTTCAATATATTTAGTTTTAAAGGGTCTACATATGCTATTCATTTCATTAACTTTTATTCATGGTGTCTTGCTTACCTGATCATTTTTAATACTGAACTCATTGTTCATCCTTAACCTGACATCATTTTATGGTCTGAAATGAGAATGCTATTATCCAGACTTCCTCTGGGAAGCTGACTCAATGCTTTAACTCAATATAGAAGTTTCAGCATTAACAAACTGGAATTTCGGATGGCCCAAGAGTCAGTAGTACCATCATTAGCATTACTGATCATAGCAGATCTTCCCAGAAGATCTGGGAAACCCTCACCCCCCTCCATCAGCTATCCAGTACAAAGTGCCCACTGCTCAAGCTCCAGTTCACAGACTATTTTTGTGTTTGAAAGAAGAGATATTTTAAGAACTTGCCTAACCATTTTCAGGGATAGAAATGTTTCAAAGAGATCCTCTACTATATATTTGTTCTATAGCAGCAGTCACTTGAGAGCAGCTAACTTGCAGTCATGGCCAAAAGCCTAAATCTTTCTTTCATTCTAGTCACACCTATTTTGTATCTTTTGGGGATATCTCAGATTCAGATGCATTCATAGTATTCTATAATTTGGGACACTACTACAGATTCTTCAAAATGTTACAGCATTCCAATGGTATTTTGGGAGGTATAGAAGGAGAGGAAAAACAATGGGCTCAAGTCTCCTCTGACTTCTCTTCTTACAATATGTTTCATTGTTCAAAACTTTTAGAACTATATTAATACAGCATTGACAGTGGACATTCTTCTTTTCCTTCTGACTTTAATAGGATTGAAGGAATGTTTTGCTATGAAATTGCTATATGGGTTGTATTCAGACAAATTTTGACTTTGTAAAGGCAATATTCTCCTCATTATTTTTAAATGCTTACCAGGATTCACAGTATTATTTTCAGTTCTCCCTGTTTAAAGGCATATTTAAATAACTTGATGACTTGGATATATTATATATGTTACTCTGCTACAGAAACAGAAAAACCACCACCAAATTATATTCTAAGATACTTGGTACACCAATTGCACCATCTTTTTTTTTATCTAAGACATTCAATTCTTCCACAGGTGGGAGCACATGAATTAGCATCATTTACTACTTGTAGCTTTCATTACAGACTTTCAGACTTATGGTGCCTAAAAGAAATAGAATACTTCTAGCTGGGTTTAAAAGCTACAAATAAACAGAGGAAATATACACTATTTTGAAAGTACCACTTGAGTGTTATGCATGTATTTCAATATTATGTTGCTAATTTTAATTGTTCAAAGTTAAAGAGCTTAAACCTCCCCCTCATGCATTCCTGAATCACCCATTACTCCCACACATACATTGTTTGATACAGCATAAACCTAAGTAAATAAAGATGTGGCAAAATGAAAAAAATAAAATAACGTTATACCATTCTCATCTGTGAATGGCATCAGTAGACAGATGTGAATAAAAGTAATGTGATTATCATTTTAAAAATCATCTTTAATAGGATCCATTTACTATTAAATGAACATTTGGTTACTTAATGAATAATAAATCTTTGACACAATGAAAACTCTTAATGCAGAGTGAGACCAAAATGAAGGTAATAACTGATTTTTTCCTAACCCTTGCTTTAGTTGGTCTTTCCACTAGACTGTCACTTTATTTTAAGGATATTATAATAGCACAAAGCCATCAGCTTTACCATTAGAGAGATCTTCATTAAATTATCTTTGTTGTAATAAAGGTCATCTGGAGGAAATACTGGTCTGGACACAATAATAAATGTTAAGCTTTCTAATATTTTCCACTTTTAGACACAAATTGAAAGGATCATTTATAATGTCAAAAATATACTTTTTTTCTAACTAATCTATCCTATAACTAAGACACTATTAGCAATTAAAGTAGATAGAGCAAATCTAAATGTGGAGAGAAAAAGTAATTTCCACTTACGTTTGGACAGATGAAAGCACGGATAAATTGAAAGCCTGAAATATTAGCTTGGGGGAATGAAATCACTTGGGGGAGCAAGAGGAGGATACACCAGCCTTTAACTCTATACTTCCCCCAAGAAAAAATATATAGATAGCTATGTACAAACCAAAATAGCACTGGGAGGGTTCAAGGGACCACTTAAGAAGCTACGGCAACACAGTGAAGCAAAAAAAAAAGAAAAAAAAGAAAAGAAAAGAAAAGAAAAAAAAAGAGAAAGAGAGAGTGAAAGAAAGAAAAAAAAAAGAATAGCCATATAGAAAAAAACAACTGCTGAAATCAGCATACCTGAGACTACAGAAATATCTTTTTTGGCTAGGAACGAAAAAAAGCAGAAAGGGACTATCAGTATCAGCCACAAGGTGGAACCACCATGGCCCTCAGTAACCCACTCTGGCAGAAGACACTGGCATTTTTGCCCTGCGGTAAGCAACAGCCATTTCTGAGAGAAAACGCAGAGGAAAAGATGAAGATGTACCATCCCCTCCCACAGCTCTTTTCCCCCACCAAAAATACCGTGACTGTTGTGCCAAACCAGGATTGGAACTACTACCTTTCTTAATCTGCATGTGTCTCTGACATATGAGCAGCAACCATTTCAAAAGCTCCCACGTAAAAATGCTCATACTAAATTTATTCTCTTACTTAAGAGTGTTTATGGATTTACATTCCATTTGTGGACTATGTAGATCTCACTGGATCTTCTTTCCTGCAGTGAGAGGTGGTTTGGGTGCTGCTGAAGGTCATTGTCTCAATTTGTCTGGTGTTTGCAGAAGAGATGTCTGCAAAGTAGTAGAAGATCAAATTGGTGCCTGCCGAAGAAGGATGAAGTGCTGTAGAGCATGGTGGATTTTAGTGCCAATTCCAACACCACTTATCATGTCAGATTATCAAGAATCCCTTAAACCTAAGTTGAAATGAAACTGATGTAAAATAAAAATACATCAAAAGTGAAGTTCTTTGCATCTAAGAATATTGAAATATATATATTAAGTACTTCCATCTTGATCACCATCTTGTATTTTCACTTATCAACATAAATGAATAAATACTAATTTCAAATATACCCAATACTATTTCTTTGTGAGTCATTAACAGATCTTAACAAAACCTTTAAAAATGAGAAAACTGTTATTTTTGTTTTCCAAGATGGTGGATTGAAGGCATTGTTAGCCTGCCTCTTGCACTTGGAAAGACAAAGTGGTGTGTAGAGATTCACACTGAACTTTCTTTCAAGAAGCAACAGAGGAACTTAACAGGAAAATTGAAATAAGCCACAGACCATTTGAAAGAAGCAGCAGGATGCAGGTTACGCCATAAGCTAGGCAGAAAATTTTGAGTTTCCAGGGTGTGAGAGGGGGATAAACTGACTGTAAGATATACACTTCCATTGGGAAACCTATCAATCTAGGCCATAGGGGAAGGCCTTAATCCTACTCAGAGCTGGAGTTGATTTAGTGAAGAGTGACGAGTATATGAGGAGTGGCATTGGGATGTGCTTTGAGTCTCCAGTGCGTTCCCAGTTTCGGGCAGCATGGAGGGAAGCCATTTCTGATTCTACCTCAGAGAGGACCTCCCAGAAGTCTGCCAGCTAACTCAAATGGTGGTCACAGGTTGAGAGAACCTCCCAACTGAAATGTTTGATATAATCTTGTGAGGGGACAAACTCCCCAGGCCAGAACTGAGAGGTGAGTGGGACGTGTGATGCAGCAGCAAGCACAGGAGCTGGATGCCCCTGCTCTGCAGGTGGATCAGGAGGGGTGTGGCCTGAAAGCTGCAGTTGCTGTCTCAATAGGAGAGGCTTATGGTATGGGTCAGTTTTGAGCTCTGAGTTCAGACTTCTTGAAACTTAGCTAGCTACTCCCAGTGGAACACTGTGGGTGTGAGACCTGCCTTGCCAAGGGTGTGGGAGCTGGATGGGGCTTACTGCCAAGCTGCTACTCCCCATTCTTCATATGGACTCTCCTTGTACAGAGGCAGAGGCAGCTTCACTTCTCTCTGGAAAATTACCCCAGTGGCCCAAGAACTGCCTTCCAATTCCCACTGGAGCCACTGCTTGTCCCACATGTAGAGAGCCAGGGCATCACTTTACCTGACCTAGTTCCCACCTGGTTTTGCTCAACCACCTACCCTGGTAGATTAACACAAATAACAGAAGAAACTTTTAGAAGCCCTTTGGCTCTACCCATTCCCTGAGACACCGGAGTACCTACCATGGGTAACATAAGGCAAGTCCAAATCTCACCACTACCACCACAGCTGCCAGTCTTTTGCAAGCACCACCTCCTGGCTGAAGGCCAACTGACACAGTCCATTAGAGCATCTTGAATTCAGAACATTCAATGTCATGGCAGGCCGGGGAGCCTCCTCTGCCCTAATTTGGCTCTCTATCACACATTCTCTCACACACACACACACGTCACACACACACATCAACCTACTGGCAAACCGAGGCAAACACACACACACACACACACACACACACACACACCTGCTTGATTCAGGCCATTATCCCTGATGAACATCGATGCAAAAATTCTCAATAAAATACTGGCAAACCGAATCCAGCAGCACATCAAAAAGCTTCTCCACCACGATCAAGTGGGCTGTATCTTTGGGATGAAAGGCTGATTCAACATACACAAATCATTAAATGTTATTGATCACATAAACAGAACCAAAGGCAAACACCAGACAATTATTTTGATACATGCAAAAATGCCTCTGATAAAATTCAACATCCCTTCCTGTTAAAAACTCTCAATAAACTAAGTATTGATGGAACATACCTTAAAATAATAAGAGCTATTTCATACAGCCAATATCATAAAGAATAGGCAAAAGCTGGAAGCATTCCATTTGAAAACTGGTACAAGACAAGGAAGCCCTCTGTAACCACTTCTATTCAACATAGTATTGGAAGTTCTCACCAGGGCAATCAGGCAATAGAAAGAAATAAAGGGTATTCAAATAGGAAGAGAGAAAGTCAACTTGTCTCTGTTTGCAGATGACATGACTTCATATTTAGAAAACCCCATCATCTCAACTGAAAAACTTCTTGAACTGATAAGCAACTTCACCAAGGTCTCAAGATACAAAATCATTGTGCAAAAATCACAAGCATTCCATTACACCAACAATACTCAAGCAGAGAGCCAAATCAAGAATGAACTCCCATTCACAATTGCTACAAAGAGAGTAAAATACCTAGGAATACAACTAGGAGTACAAGGGATGTGAAGGACCTCTTCAAGGACAACTGCAAACCACTGCTCAAGGTAATAAGAGAGGACACAGATGAATGGAAAAACATTCCATCCTCATGAATAGGAAGAATCAATATTGTGAAAATGGCCATACTGCCCAAACATTATAGATTCAATGCTATACCCATCAAAATACCGTTGACATTTTTCACAGAATTAGGAAGAACTATTTTAAATGTCATATGGAATCAAAGAATACCCTATATAGCCAAGACAATTATAAACAAAAATAACAAAGCTGGAGGCATTATGCTAACTTCAAACTGTACTAGAAGGCTACGGTACCAAAACAGCAGGCTACTGCTGCCAAAACAGACATATAGACCAATGGAGTAGAACAAAGACCTCAGAAATAACACCACACATCTATGTCCACCTGATCTTTGACAAACTTGACAAAAACAAGCAAGGGAGAAAGGATCTCCTATTCAGTAAATGATGCTGGGAAAACTGGCTTGCCATATACAGAAAACCAAAACTTGACCCCTTCCTTACACCTTATACAATAATTAACTCAAGATGGATTAAAGACTTAAATGTAAAATCCAAAACCATAAAAACCCTAGAAGAAAACCTAGGCAATACCATTCAGGACACAGGCAAGGACAAAGACTTCATGACAAAAATGTCAAAAGCAATTGCAACAAAAGCCAAAATTGACAACTCAGATCTAATTGAACTAAAGACCTTCTGCACAGCAAAGAAACTATCATCAGCATGAGCAATCAACCTACAGGATGGGAGAAAATTATTGCAACCTACCCATCTGACAAAGGTCTAATAACAAAAATTGACAAGGAACTTAAACATATTTACAAGCAAAAAAACAAACAACCCCATCAAAAGTGAGCAAAGGATATGAACAGAAACTTATCAAAAGAAGACATTTATCTAACCAACAAATATATTTTTTAAAAGCTCAACAATACTGATCATCAGAGAAGTGAAAATCAAAACTACAATGAGATACCATCTCACACCCATCAGAATGGTGATTACTAGAAAGTTAAGAAACAATAGATGCTGGTGAGGCTGAGAAGAAAGAGGAATGCTTTTACACTGTTGGGGAAACTGTAAATTAGTTCAACCATTGTGGAAGACAGTATGGTGATTCCTCAAGGATCTAGAACCAGAAACACCATTTGACCCAGTAATCCCATTACTGGCTATATACCCAAAGGAATATAAATCATTCCACTATAAAGACACATGCACATGTAAGTTTTTGCAGCACTATATACAATAGCAAAGACATGAAACCAACCCAAATGCCCTTCAGTGCTAGACTGGATAAAGAAAATGTGGTACATTTACACCATAAAATACTATGCAGTCATAAAAAGGAATGAGATCATGTCTTTTGCAGACACATGGATGAAGCCATCATACTGAGCAAACTAACACAGTAACAAAAAAATCAAACACCGCATGTTTTCACTAATAAGTGAAAGTTGAACATTGAGAAAACAAGGACACAGTGAGGGGAGCAACACACAACACGGCCCGCTGGGGACTGGGGGTGAGGGAAGAGAACTTAGAGGATGAGCCAATAGGTGCAACAAACCACCATGGCAAAGGATACCTATATAACAAACCTGTACGTTCTGCACATGTATCCCATATTTTTTAAATTTAAAAACAGGAAATAATTATGTACATACATACATACACACATACATTCTTCCCGGATCTTCATTCCTGGTAAGCCAAGGAACCTGGAGAAACACCAGAATTCTGTCCCTCTGAAAATGCAGGACAGGTCTACCTTCATCAGCATAAAATTTTGGACCAAATGTGGTAACTACAGGTCCACCCCACAATGAGTAACTGAAAATTGAGGCAGTATTTCAGATCCTAAAAAACTGATGAAGCAATTTGTGACACATTTGGGTTGTTTTTGCCTTTTCCTACTATGAAGAGTGCTAGTAGGAAGAAGGAAGAACGGTGTACAAATATCTGTTTGATTCTCTGCTTTCAGAATCCTTTGTTTGTTTGTGTGTTTGTTTGTTCTTTCTTGAGACAGGACATCACTCCAGTCAGCCAGGCTTTTCCAGTCTGTAATTTTTGTTGTTTCCTTTTGTCAAGTTTTAGAAGATTTTATTTTATTTCTATTGAATTTTAAGGCATTTTTAGATATGTATTAAAACATTATCTCACACGCTGTGTGTTACGTTTCATTTATTTTCATCGTCCCTTTTTTATTTTATTATTTTATTTTATTTTAGTTTATATTCTAGGGAATATATGCACAAAGTGCAGGTTTGTTACATATGTATACATGTGCCATGTTGGTGTGCTGCACCCATTAACTCGTCATATACATTAGGTGTATCTCCTAATGCTATCCTTCCCTCCTCCCCCAACCCCACAACAGGCCCTGGTGTGTGATATTCCCATTCCTGTGTCCAGGTGTTCTCATTGTTCAGTTCCCATCCATGAGTGAGAACATGTGGTGTTTGGTTTTCTGTGCTTGCAGTAGTTTGCTGAGAATGATGGTTTCCAGCTGCATCCATGTCCCTACAAAGGACATGAACTCATCCTCTTTTATGGCTGCATAGTATTCCATGGTGTATATGTGCCACATTGTCTTAATCCAGTCTATCATTGATGAACATTTGGGTTGGTTCCAAGTCTTTACTGTTGTGAATAGTGATGCAATAAACATATGTGTGCATGTGTCTTTATAGCAGCATGATTTATAATCCTTTGGGGATATAGCCAGTAATGGGATGTCTGGGTCAAATGGTATTTCTAGTTCTAGATCCTTAAGGAATCACCATGCTGTTTTCCACAATGGTTGAACTAGTTTACAGTCCCACCAACAGTGTAAAAGTGTTCCTATTTCTCCACATCCTCTCCAGCACCTGTTGTTTCCTGACTTTTTAATGATCACCATTCTAACTGGTGTGAGACAGTATCTCATTGTGGTCTTGATTTGCATTTCTTTGATGGCTAGTGAGGATGAGCATTTTTTCATGTGTCTGTTGACTGCATAAATGTCTTCTTTTGAGAAGTGGCTGTTCATATCCTTTGCCCACTTTTTGATGGGATTGTTTTTTTTTTTTTTTTCCTAGTAAATTTCTTTGAGTTCTTTGTAGGTTCTGGATATTAGCCCTTTGTCAGATGAGTAGATTGCAAAAATTTTCTCCCATTCTGTACGTTGCCTGTTTATTCTGATGGTAGTTTCTTCTGCTGTGCAGAAGCTCTTCAGTTTAATTAGATCTCATTTGTCAATTTTGGCTTCTGTTGCCATTGCTTTTGTTGTTTTAGACATGAAGTCCTTGCCCACGCTTGTGCCCTGAATGGTATCGCCTATATGCTGGATTACGTTTATTGATTTGTGTATGTTGAACCAGTCTTGCATCCCAGGGATGAAGCCCACTTGATCGTGGTGGATAAGCTTTTTGAAGTGCTGTGGATTTGGTTTACCAGTATTTTATTGAGGATTTTTGCATGGATGTTCATCAGGGATATTGGTCTAAAATTCTCTTTTTTGTTGTTGTGTCTCTGCCAGGCTTTGGTATCAGGATGATGTTGGCCTTATAAAATGAGTTAAGGAGGATTCCCTCTTTTTCTATTGATTGGAATAGTTTCAGAAGGAATGGTACCGGCTCCTCCTTGTACCTCTGGTAGAATTCGGCTATGAATCTTTCTGGTCCTGGACTTTTTTGGTTGGTAGGCTATTAATTATTGCCTCCATTTCAGAGCCTGTTATTGGTCTATTCAGGGATTCAACTTCTTCCTGGTTTAGTCTTGGGAGAATGTATGTGTCCAGCAATTTATCCATTTATTCTAGGTTTTCTAGCTTATTTATGTAGAGGTGTTTTTAGTATTCTCTGATGGTAGTTTGTATTTCTGTGGGGTCAGTGGTGATATCCCATTTGTCATTTTTTTATTGCATCTATTTGATTCTTCTCTTTTTTCTTCTTTATTAGTCTTGCTAGCTATCAGTTTTGTTAATCTTTTCAAAAAACCAGCTTCTGGATTCATTGATTTTTTGGAGGGTTTTTTGTGTCTCTGTCTCCTTGAGTTCCACTCTGATCTTAGTTATTTCTTGTCTCCTGCTAGCTTTTGAATGTATTTGCTCTTGCTTCTCTAGTTCTTTTAGTTGTGATATTAGGATGTCAATTTTAGATCTTTCCTGCTTTCTCTTGTGGGCATTTATTGCTATAAATTTCCCTCTACACACTGCTTTAAATGTGTCCAGAGATTCTTGTATGACGTATCTTTGTTCTCATTGGTTTCAAAGAACATCTTTATTTCTGCCTTCATTTCGTTATGTACCCCGTAGTCATTCAGGAGCAGGTTGTTTAGTTTCCATTTAGTTGAGAAGTTTTGATTGAGTTTCTTAATCCTGAGTTCTTGTTTGATTGCACTGTGGTCTGAGAGACAGTTTGTTATAATTTCTGTTCTTTTATATTTCCTGAGGAGTGCTTTACTTCCAACTATGTGGTCAATTTTGGAATAAGTGTGATGTGGTGCTGAGAAGAATGTATATTCTGTTGGTTTGGGGTGGAGAGTTCTGTAGATGTCTATTAGGTCTGCTTGGTGCAGAGTTGGGTTCAATTCCTGTATATTCTTAACTTTCTGTCTCGTTGATCTGTCTAATGTTGACAGTGGGGTATTAAAGTCTCCCATTATCATTGTGTGGGAGTCTAAGTCTCTTTGTAAGTCTCTAAGGACTTGCTTTATGCATCTGGGTGCTCCTGAATTGGGTGCATATATATTTTGGATAGTTAGCTCTTCTTGTTGAATTGATCCCTTTACGATTATGTAATGGCCTTCTTTGTCTCTTTTGATCTCTGTTGGTTTAAACTCTGTTTTATCAGCGACTAGGATTGCAACCCCTGACGTTTTTTGTTTTCCATTTGCTTGGTAGATCTTCCTCCATCCCTTTATTTTGAGCCTATGTGTGTCTCTGCATATGAGATGTGTCTCGTGAATACAGCAAACTGATGGGTCTTGTCACCACCAGGCCTGCCCTACAAGAGCTCCTGACTCTTTATCCAACTTGCCAGTCTGTGTCTTTTAATTGGAACATTTAGCCCATTTACATTTAGGTTAATATTGTTACATGTGAACTTGATCCTGTCATTATGATGTTAGCTGGTTATTTTGCTCATTAGTTGATGCGGTTTCTTCCTACCATCGATGGTCTTTACATTTTGGCATGTTTTTGCAGTGGCTGGTACCAGTTGTTCATTTCCATGTTTAGTGCTTCCTTCAGGAGCTCTTGTAGGGCAGGCCTGGTGGTGACAAAATCTCTCAGCATTTGCTTGTCTGTAAGGATTTTATTTCTCCCTCACTTATGATACTTAATTTGGCTCGATATGAAATTCTGGGATGAAAATTCTTTTCTTTAAGAATGTTGAATATTGCCCCACCCCTGCCTTCTGGCTTGTAGAGTTTCTGCCGAGAGATCCACTGTTAGTCTCATGGGCTTCCCTTTGTGGGTAACCCGACCTTTCTTTCTGGCTGCCCTTAACATTTTTTCCTTCATTTCAACTTTGGTGAATCTGACAATTATGTGTCTTGGAGTTGCTCTTCTAGAGGAGTATCTTTGTGGCGTTCTCTGTATTTCCTGAATTTGAATGTTGGCCTGCCTTGCTAGGTTGGGGGAGTTCTCCTGGATAATATCCTGCAGATATTTTCCAACTTGGTTCCATTCTCCCCCTCACTTTCAGGTACACAAATCAGACGTAGATTGTGCCTTTTCCCATAGTCCCATATTTCTTGGAGGCTTTCTTCATTTCTTTTTACTCTTTTTTCTCTAAAGTTCTCTTCTCACTTCATTTTATTTATTTGATCTTCAATCACTGACACCCTTTCTTCCAGTTGACCGAGTCGGTTACTGAAGCTTGTGCATTTATCATGTAGTTCTCCTGTCATGGTTTTCAGCTCTCTCAGGTCATTTAAGGACTTCTTTACATTGGTTATTCTAGTTAGCCATTCAAGAAATCTTTTTTCAAGGTTTTTAGCTTCTTTGCTATGGGTTCAAACTTCCTCCTTTAGCTAGGAGAAGTTTGATCGTCTGAAGCCTTCTTCTCTCAACTCGTCAAAGTCATTCTCTGTTCAGCTTTGTTCCATTGCTGGAGAGGAGCTGCATTCCTTTGGAGGGGGAGTGGTGCTCAGATTTTTAGAATTTTCTGTTTTTCTGCACTTCTTTTTCCCCATCTTTGTGGTTTTATCTACCTTCGGTCTTTGATGATGTTGGTGTACAGATGGAGTTTTGGTGTGGATGTCCTTTCTGTTTGTTTGTTAGCTTTCTTTCTAATAGTCATGACCCTCAGCTGCAGGTCTGTTGGAGTTTGCTCAAGGTCCACTCCAGACCCTGTTTGCCTGAGTGGCAGCAGTGGAGGCTGCAGAAGAGTGAATATTGCTGAACAGCAAATGTTTCTGCCTGATTATTCCTCTGGAAGCTTCATCTCAGAGGGGTACCCGGTTGTGTGAGGTGTGAGGGGTCAATCTGACCCTAGTGGGGGTGTCTCCCAGTTAGGCTACTCCAGGGTCAGGGACCCACTTGAGCAGGCAGTCTGTCTGTTCTCAGATCTCAAACTCCATGCTGGGAGAACCACTACTCTCTTCAAAGCTGTCAGACAGGGACATTTAAATCTGCAGAGTTTTCTGCTGCCTATTGTTTGGCTATGCCCTCTCCCCAGAGGTGGAGTCTACAGAGGCAGGCAGGCCTCTTTGAGCTGTGGTGGGCTCCACCCAGTTCGAGCTTCCCCACCACTTTGTTTACCTACTCAAGCCTCAGCAATGGCGAGCGCCCCTCCCCCAGCCTTGCAGCCTCCTTGCAGTTAGATCTTGGACTACTGTGCTAGCAATGAGGGAGGCTCTGTGGGCGTGGGACTCTCCAAGCCAGATGCGGGATATAATCTCCTGGTGTGACGTTTGCTGAGACCCTTGATAAAGTTCAGTGTTAGGGTGTGAGTAACCCAATTTTCCAGGTGCTGTCTATCACGGTTTCCCTTGGCTAGGAAAGGGAATTCCCTTCCCCCTTGCACTTCCTGGGTGAGGTGATGGCTCGCCCTGCTTTGGTTGTTGCTCTGTGTGCTGCATTCACTGTCCTGCCCCCACTGTCCAACAAACCCCAGTGAGATGAACCCGGTACCTCAGTTGGAAATGCAGAAATCACCCGTCTCCTGTGTTGCTCACGCTGGGAGCTGGAGGCTGGATCTGTTCCTATTCGGCCATCTTGGAACTGCCTCTCATCGCTCCTTTAATGAACAAAAGGTTTTAGCTTAGATATCTTCCTGTTTGTCAAGTTTTTCTGATTTTGACTTTTTAAAATATGCTGTCATATACAAGAAACCCTTAGATATAAAATTCCATGAATATTTCTCTTTTCTTGCAGTCATAACTTCGGTGGATGTCATCAATTAATCTCTGGGTTATAGCATGTTTTCTTGAAAGTGTTCCACAGTCTATTTTGGGCATTGAGAATTTCATCAAACTTAAGTGAATATTTCTACAAATTGAAGGCATAGTCCCTTTTGATGCTTTATTATTTGCATATGTTGCTTCCACAAGACCATTTCATGCAAAGACTTGTCTTGTCCCCACAGCCAGATCATTGCAACATGATATAGAATCAATTGGTCAAAAATGGGAAAGTTATCTCTGGAATGTCTATTTGACTCCATGGATCTCTCCATTTTAATTAAGACAGAATATGCTGTGTTAATTACATAACATCACTGCACATTCTCAAATCAGAAAGTGTAGTTCCAACTTCTTGTCGTTCAGTCGCGGAAAGAATGATCTTATCTCCCAGATGCACATGCTTGGAAGTACTTCTCAACACACACACACACACTCACATCCAGACACAAAGACACAAATACACACACAGACACAAACTGTTTAATATGTACACAATTGTTAACTAGCATTGTTTTACATGAAATAAGGCAAATGTGTAGCCACTGTCCTAACCCACTTCCACTCCTATCATATTTGCCCATAACACTGATTAGTAAATCTGATTCAACTGTTCTATAATCACAATTTAAGCTGTGTCCATTAAATTCCCTGAGGAATGCAAAAGGATACAACCTAAGACACAAAACTTAATTGACTGCTGATATTTCATTGGTAAATTGGGTAATTGATGGGTAAATGTAGTGGAACCGGTGGGTGGGCATTAGTTATATAAGGGGTGAAGCAGCAAGATACTTCATTATTAAAAGGTGTTTGAAAGAAATTGAAACACAGGAGTGTGTGTATTCAGCTGAAATAAAATTAGAAAACCCAGAAATAAATCTCACTTGGGGTGTAAAAAAATGGCATTAGGGGAGATTCTGGGTCAATCGTCCAACTGTGCAAACTGGATCGTGGAAGCAGGATCCCTTTCCTGCAATGAGACTTGTTTATTGGCGGTGTTGTTTCAGGGGAAACGATTTTGGAGAATGGCCCCTTCCTTTTGTATATCTGCTGATTAGATTTCATGGCTGATTAGATTTCATGGGAAATCTGGGGTTTTAAACTCTATTTAAATGTTAACATAATTCATTCAAATGGCAAAAAATCAACAGGCTCTTTGATGTGGAATCATAGCGGATCAATTTCTTCTTAGGTACAGTTATTAAAGTTGCAGTCGTGAGTCTTCTGAACCTGTGGAGGGATCTGTCTGTGTGTTTGTGTTCACGGTAGATGTCATTCAGTGTGAATTTCTGAATATGACATATTGCGGTGTAGGGTTGCGCGTGAGGTTATTGCAGGGGACGGGGTTGACTATTTTCTCTTGGGGTGTGTTTCCTTCGTCAGTTGTTGGTGAGCACCAGAAGTTGAAATTTTGCGAACGTGGATCCAACTTCTGTGGATCCTTCTCGCTACCTTGAGTAGTGGAAACTGGAACGCATTTGAAGAGAGGAAGGGTGTTCTTCTTTTGAACCTGCCTCGCCGTTTTTACATTACTTGTTGAATGGACGTCAGGCGCCCTAGGACTTGTGCCCTTGGTGGAACCCACAGAATGCTGGAGACAGACAGACAGACACACTTGCCTATTGAATGGTGTCCATTTCCAATGAATTGAAGCAGAAAATCATCCCACTGGTATGTGAGTCATTTGGAAGTAAGTCGTATTGATAATAAAGGAAATCAAACACAGGAGCGTGTGTGTATTCAACTAAAATAAAATCAGCAAGCACTGAAATAAATCGCATTTGGTGTGCATCAAAATGGCGTCTGGGAGATTCCGGGTCAATCGTCCAGCTGCGAAAGGTGCATCTCTGAAGCACAGTCCCTGACCTGCAGTGAGACTTGTTCATCCGAGGTGGTGTTGCAGTGGAAATGATTGTGGGAAATGGCCCCTTCCTTTTGTGTATTCGCTGATTGGATTTCAGGCTCCGTTTCTCGTTCGGTACAGCGATCCAAGTTGACCAACCCGAGAGGAAAGATGTCCAGGGCATAACTCAGGGCTCCGTACAACCACAGAATCTTGGGTGCAACCCTGCTCAAGCACACAAATGCGCGTATTAACAGTGTCTCTGTGTGTGACGTGTGTGCAAAGTACAGTGTGATGAGCATGACTGGCAGACAGGTGATCCATTGGGCTCACCTGAAAATCAGTTATGAGCATGAAAGAACACCGACGCCCAGGTCCCCGCTTCAGACATAACACCCACCAGCGTCTTGTGTGAAGCCACGGCATCTGGACTGCTCATGCTTCTGGGGATCATTCTCCTGAAAATGGTGGCTCCTTTCTCCCTGTGGAGCAACTCTCTACGCAGCGCTTCTTTCCTCCCCCAGGACTCATTTCATCGGGCCCGGGAAGCCTTCTGATTCAACACACCTGACCCATGAAAAGAAAAGGGAAAGAAAGGAGGCCAAAGGTCACACTCTCCTCATTCCACCATCCTCCCTAAAATCATCCTGATTTCATGGGCCCTGAGACCGGGGATGCTTCTGTACACCTCGAGGCCTTGGCGCCTGGCCCAAATTCTATTCTCTTTCTCATTATCTGAAAACTTTTAAGAAAATCCCTAGAGCCAGGATCTTTATTCCCAGTAAGCCGAAAGTCCCAAAGAAACACCCAAATTCTGTCCCTCTTAGTTTGGGAACCAAGTCTACCTTCATCAGCATGACATTTTCCACCAAATGTGGTAACTGCAAGTCCACCACACAATGCTTAACTGGAATTGGAAGCAACATCTCAGACGATGAAAAATACATGCAAGAATCCCTAAGACAAATGGTTTATTTTTCCCTTTCTTACTAAAACAACTGCCAGTATTAACAATGGTATGCAAATCTCTTTTAGACGCCCTGCTTTTAAATCTCTATGTTTCTTCCTGAGACAGGGACTCATTCCCATCACCCAGGCATTTACAGTGTTTAATTCTGGTTATATGCTATTCTCAAATTTACAACTATTCATTTCATCTCTCTCAAATGTTGATCTATTATCACATACGTATTAAAATATTATCTCCCATGCTGCGTGATATGTTGTTTTTATATTCATCCTTTCTTAAATGAACCAAAGGTTTTAGTTGGATGAGATTGTGATTAGTCAAGTTTTCTGATTTCATGATTTCTTAAATTGCGGTCATACGACCTCAATCACTGGAAATAGAATGTCATGAGTATTTCTCTTTACTTGCAATCATAAATTCGGGGAATGTCATCAATTGGTATGTCGGTGATTGCATGATTTCCTGAAAGTCTTTCACAGTCTAATTTGGGCACTAAGTATTTCGTCTAGGTTCAGTGCACGTTTCCAACACTTGATGCTTTATGATTTGGGTATATAGCTTCCACAAGAGCATTTCCTGCAAAGACATGTCTTGGTCCCCACTGGTAAGTCATTTCACTCGAACACAGAATCAATAGGCCGAACATGGAAAGGTTACTGCTAGAATACTTATTAGACTGCATGGATCTATTCTTTGATATTAAGGAAACAAATACACTGTGTTATTAACTGTACTTCATTGATGATTCTCAAGTCAGAAAGTACAGGTCTGACTTCCTGTCCTTCAATGCCTGAAAGGATGATCGTATCTGCCAAAAGCACATAGTTAGAAGCACATCGCAGCTCAAACACACACACACACCCAGAAATATAAACAAACGCAAAGAAACACTCACATGGGCATGATTCTGCATGTTTTAAGTAAACTAACGCATTTTAAGTAAACTACCACTTAAGTTTACTGTTTTAAGTAAACACCACTGTTTTAAGTAAACTAACGCATTCCCCAGGAGTTTTAAGTGAACTCCCTGGGGAATACAAGGGGACACACCCTATGATTCATTCTTTAACTGAGTGCTGATATTGGATGGGTGGACCGCGTACCTGATGGGTGGGTGGGGTGTTCGAGGTAGGCGGGGTTGAGTTATATAAGGGCTGATGCGGCCAGATGGCGTGTCATTTGAAGACTCTCTCGGAAGAGATAGCATCTTTCTGCAACGTGCGGTCCCAGCAGAGAAAGCTTGTGATCCTTGCTCCTGGCGACATGGAGGCCGATTCACTCCACTTGGGAGGTGAGTGGCAGTTCAACCACTTTTCAAAACTCACATCTTCTGGGCCAGATGCAGCTTTTGCTGAAATCCAGCGGACTTCTCTACCTGAGAAGTCACCACTGTCATCTGAGACCCATGTCGACCTCTGTGATGGTTTGGCTCCTGTGGCAAGACAGCCTGCCCCTGGGGAGAAGCTTCCTCTCAGTAGCAGGAGACCTGCTGCGGTGGGGGCTGGGCTCCAGAATATGGGAAATACTTGCTATGTGAATGCTTCCCTGCAGTGCCTGACATACACACCACCCCTTGCCAACTACATGCTGTCCCGGGAGCACTCTCAACTTTGTCATCATCACAAGTGCTGCATGCTGTGTACGATGGAAGCTCACATCACACGGGCCCTCCACCGTCCTGGCCACGTCATCCAGCCCTCACAGGCATTGGTTGCTGGCTTCCATCGAGGCAAGCAGGAAGATGCCCATGAATTTCTGATGTTCATTGTGGATGCCATGAAAAAGGCATGCCTTCCCGGGCACAAGCAGGTAGATCATGACTCTGAGGACACCACCCTCATCCACCAGATATTTGGAGGCTGCTGGAGATCTCAAATCAAGTGTCTCCACTGCCAGGGCGTTTCGGACACCTTTGACCCTTACCTGGACATTGCCCTGGATATCCAGGCAGCTCAGAGTGTGAAGCAAGCTTTGGAACAGGTGGTGAAGCCCGAAGAACTCAATGGAGAGAATGCCTATCATTGTGGTCTTTGTCTCCAGAAGGCGCCTGCCTCCAAGACGTTCACTCTACACACTTCTGCCAAGGTCCTCATCCTTGTATTGAAGAGATTCTCCGATGTCACAGGCAACAAACTTGCCAACAATGTGCAATACCCTGAGTGCCTTGACATGCAGCCATACATGTCTCAGCAGAACACAGGACCTCTTGTCTATGTCCTCTATGCTGTGCTGGTCCATGCTGGGTGGAGTCGTCACAACGGACATTACCTCTCTTATGTCAAAGCTCCAGGAGGCCAGTGGTATAAAATGGATGACGCCGAGGTCACTGCCTGTAGCATCGCTTCTGTGCTGAGTCAACAGGCCTATGTCCTCTTTTACATCCAGAAGAGTCAACTGGAAAGATGCAGTGAGAGTGTGTCAACGGGCAGGGAACCAGGAGCCCTTGGTGCTGAACACAAAGACAGGCGAGCAACGCAAGGAGAGCTCCAGAGAGAACCCTGCCTCCAGGTACCCGACTTGGAGGAGCACTTGGTGGAAAGAGCCACTCAGGAAAGCACCTTAGACCACTGGAAGTTCCTCCAAGAGCAAAACAAAACCAAGCCTGACTTCAACGTCAGAAAAGTCGAATGTACCCTGCCTCCCAACGTGCTTGTGATTCATCCATCAAAATACAAGAGTGGGATGAACAACCGTCATCCTGAACAGCAAAGCTCCCTGCTGAACCTCTCTTCAAGGAACCTGGCACCTCAGGAGTCCATGAACACTGGCACACTCACTTCTCTGCAAGGGAGGACCAGGAGATCCAAAGGGAGGAACAAACACAGCAAGAGGGCTCTGTTTGTGTGCCAGTGATCTCAGGAAAAGTCTCCATGCAAACGCAGGAGTGCATGCGCACACACACTGACACACACACACATTCACGTACACACACACACACACACCCACGGGGGGGTTCGCGCGCGCACACACACACACACCATCACATACGCAGTCAATCCGACATAAAGTAATGAGGAGCCCAGGTGTCTGTGTACACAAGAGGGAAAACTGGATAGTGATGGCTGCGTTTCAGGATGAGCCCAGACATGGGAAACATCGAGTTTTGCAGTCGTGAGTCTTCTGAACCTGTGGAGGGATCTGTCTGTGTGTTTGTGTTCACGGTAGATGTCATTCAGTGTGAATTTCTGAATATGACATATTGCGGTGTAGGGTTGCGCGTGAGGTTATTGCAGGGGACGGGGTTGACTATTTTCTCTTGGGGTGTGTTTCCTTCGTCAGTTGTTGGTGAGCACCAGAAGTTGAAATTTTGCGAACGTGGGACTTCTGTGGATCCTTCTCGCTACCTTGAGTAGTGGAAACTGGAACGCATTGAGGAAGGGTGTTCTTCTTTTGAACCTGCCTCGCCGTTTTTACATTACTTGTTGAATGGACGTCAGGCGCCCTAGGACTTGTGCCCTTGGTGGAACCCACAGAATGCTGGAGACAGACAGACAGACACACTTGCCTATTGAATGGTGTCCATTTCCAATGAATTGAAGCAGAAAATCATCCCACTGGTATGTGAGTCATTTGGAAGTAAGTCGTATTGATAATAAAGGAAATCAAACACAGGAGCGTGTGTGTATTCAACTAAAATAAAATCAGCAAGCACTGAAATAAATCGCATTTGGTGTGCATCAAAATGGCGTCTGGGAGATTCCGGGTCAATCGTCCAGCTGCGAAAGGTGCATCTCTGAAGCACAGTCCCTGACCTGCAGTGAGACTTGTTCATCCGAGGTGGTGTTGCAGTGGAAATGATTGTGGGAAATGGCCCCTTCCTTTTGTGTATTCGCTGATTGGATTTCAGGCTCCGTTTCTCGTTCGGTACAGCGATCCAAGTTGACCAACCCGAGAGGAAAGATGTCCAGGGCATAACTCAGGGCTCCGTACAACCACAGAATCTTGGGTGCAACCCTGCTCAAGCACACAAATGCGCGTATTAACAGTGTCTCTGTGTGTGACGTGTGTGCAAAGTACAGTGTGATGAGCATGACTGGCAGACAGGTGATCCATTGGGCTCACCTGAAAATCAGTTATGAGCATGAAAGAACACCGACGCCCAGGTCCCCGCTTCAGACATAACACCCACCAGCGTCTTGTGTGAAGCCACGGCATCTGGACTGCTCATGCTTCTGGGGATCATTCTCCTGAAAATGGTGGCTCCTTTCTCCCTGTGGAGCAACTCTCTACGCAGCGCTTCTTTCCTCCCCCAGGACTCATTTCATCGGGCCCGGGAAGCCTTCTGATTCAACACACCTGACCCATGAAAAGAAAAGGGAAAGAAAGGAGGCCAAAGGTCACACTCTCCTCATTCCACCATCCTCCCTAAAATCATCCTGATTTCATGGGCCCTGAGACCGGGGATGCTTCTGTACACCTCGAGGCCTTGGCGCCTGGCCCAAATTCTATTCTCTTTCTCATTATCTGAAAACTTTTAAGAAAATCCCTAGAGCCAGGATCTTTATTCCTAGTAAGCCGAAAGTCCCAAAGAAACACCCAAATTCTGTCCCTCTTAGTTTGGGAAACAAGTCTACCTTCATCAGCATGACATTTTCCACCAAATGTGGTAACTGCAAGTCCACCACACAATGCTTAACTGGAATTGGAAGCAACATCTCAGACGATGAAAAATACATGCAAGAATCCCTAAGACAAATGGGTTATTTTTCCCTTTCTTACTAAAACAACTGCCAGTATTAACAATGGTATGCAAATCTCTTTTAGACGCCCTGCTTTTAAATCTCTATGTTTCTTCCTGAGACAGGGACTCATTCCCATCACCCAGGCATTTACAGTGTTTAATTCTGGTTATATGCTATTCTCAAATTTACAACTATTCATTTCATCTCTCTCAAATGTTGATCTATTATCACATACGTATTAAAATATTATCTCCCATGCTGCGTGATATGTTGTTTTTATATTCATCCTTTCTTAAATGAACCAAAGGTTTTAGTTGGATGAGATTGTGATTAGTCAAGTTTTCTGATTTCATGATTTCTTAAATTGCGGTCATACGACCTCAATCACTGGAAATAGAATGTCATGAGTATTTCTCTTTACTTGCAATCATAAATTCGGGGAATGTCATCAATTGGTATGTCGGTGATTGCATGATTTCCTGAAAGTCTTTCACAGTCTAATTTGGGCACTAAGTATTTCGTCTAGGTTCAGTGCACGTTTCCAACACTTGATGCTTTATGATTTGGGTATATAGCTTCCACAAGAGCATTTCCTGCAAAGACATGTCTTGGTCCCCACTGGTAAGTCATTTCACTCGAACACAGAATCAATAGGCCGAACATGGAAAGGTTACTGCTAGAATACTTATTAGACTGCATGGATCTATTCTTTGATATTAAGGAAACAAATACACTGTGTTATTAACTGTACTTCATTGATGATTCTCAAGTCAGAAAGTACAGGTCTGACTTCCTGTCCTTCAATGCCTGAAAGGATGATCGTATCTGCCAAAAGCACATAGTTAGAAGCACATCGCAGCTCAAACACACACACACACCCAGAAATATAAACAAACGCAAAGAAACACTCACATGGGCATGATTCTGCATGTTTTAAGTAAACTAACGCATTTTAAGTAAACTACCACTTAAGTTTACTGTTTTAAGCAAACACCACTGTTTTAAGTAAACTAACGCATTCCCCAGGAGTTTTAAGTGAACTCCCTGGGGAATACAAGGGGACACACCCCATGATTCATTCTTTAACTGAGTGCTGATATTGGATGGGTGGACCGCGTACCTGATGGGTGGGTGGGGTGTTCGAGGTAGGCGGGGTTGAGTTATATAAGGGCTGATGCGGCCAGATGGCGTGTCATTTGAAGACTCTCTCGGAAGAGATAGCATCTTTCTGCAACGTGCGGTCCCAGCAGAGAAAGCTTGTGATCCTTGCTCCTGGCGACATGGAGGCCGATTCACTCCACTTGGGAGGTGAGTGGCAGTTCAACCACTTTTCAAAACTCACATCTTCTGGGTCAGATGCAGCTTTTGCTGAAATCCAGCGGACTTCTCTACCTGAGAAGTCACCACTGTCATCTGAGACCCATGTCGACCTCTGTGATGGTTTGGCTCCTGTGGCAAGACAGCCTGCCCCTGGGGAGAAGCTTCCTCTCAGTAGCAGGAGACCTGCTGCGGTGGGGGCTGGGCTCCAGAATATGGGAAATACTTGCTATGTGAATGCTTCCCTGCAGTGCCTGACATACACACCACCCCTTGCCAACTACATGCTGTCCCGGGAGCACTCTCAACTTTGTCATCATCACAAGTGCTGCATGCTGTGTACGATGGAAGCTCACATCACACGGGCCCTCCACCGTCCTGGCCACGTCATCCAGCCCTCACAGGCATTGGTTGCTGGCTTCCATCGAGGCAAGCAGGAAGATGCCCATGAATTTCTGATGTTCATTGTGGATGCCATGAAAAAGGCATGCCTTCCCGGGCACAAGCAGGTAGATCATGACTCTGAGGACACCACCCTCATCCACCAGATATTTGGAGGCTGCTGGAGATCTCAAATCAAGTGTCTCCACTGCCAGGGCGTTTCGGACACCTTTGACCCTTACCTGGACATTGCCCTGGATATCCAGGCAGCTCAGAGTGTGAAGCAAGCTTTGGAACAGGTGGTGAAGCCCGAAGAACTCAATGGAGAGAATGCCTATCATTGTGGTCTTTGTCTCCAGAAGGCGCCTGCCTCCAAGACGTTCACTCTACACACTTCTGCCAAGGTCCTCATCCTTGTATTGAAGAGATTCTCCGATGTCACAGGCAACAAACTTGCCAACAATGTGCAATACCCTGAGTGCCTTGACATGCAGCCATACATGTCTCAGCAGAACACAGGACCTCTTGTCTATGTCCTCTATGCTGTGCTGGTCCATGCTGGGTGGAGTCGTCACAACGGACATTACCTCTCTTATGTCAAAGCTCCAGGAGGCCAGTGGTATAAAATGGATGACGCCGAGGTCACTGCCTGTAGCATCGCTTCTGTGCTGAGTCAACAGGCCTATGTCCTCTTTTACATCCAGAAGAGTCAACTGGAAAGATGCAGTGAGAGTGTGTCAACGGGCAGGGAACCAGGAGCCCTTGGTGCTGAACACAAAGACAGGCGAGCAACGCAAGGAGAGCTCCAGAGAGAACCCTGCCTCCAGGTACCCGACTTGGAGGAGCACTTGGTGGAAAGAGCCACTCAGGAAAGCACCTTAGACCACTGGAAGTTCCTCCAAGAGCAAAACAAAACCAAGCCTGACTTCAACGTCAGAAAAGTCGAATGTACCCTGCCTCCCAACGTGCTTGTGATTCATCCATCAAAATACAAGAGTGGGATGAACAACCGTCATCCTGAACAGCAAAGCTCCCTGCTGAACCTCTCTTCAAGGAACCTGGCACCTCAGGAGTCCATGAACACTGGCACACTCACTTCTCTGCAAGGGAGGACCAGGAGATCCAAAGGGAGGAACAAACACAGCAAGAGGGCTCTGTTTGTGTGCCAGTGATCTCAGGAAAAGTCTCCATGCAAACGCAGGAGTGCATGCGCACACACACTGACACACACACACATTCACGTACACACACACACACACACCCACGGGGGGGTTCGCGCGCGCACACACACACACACCATCACATACGCAGTCAATCCGACATAAAGTAATGAGGAGCCCAGGTGTCTGTGTACACAAGAGGGAAAACTGGATAGTGATGGCTGCGTTTCAGGATGAGCCCAGACATGGGAAACATCGAGTTTTGCAGTCGTGAGTCTTCTGAACCTGTGGAGGGATCTGTCTGTGTGTTTGTGTTCACGGTAGATGTCATTCAGTGTGAATTTCTGAATATGACATATTGCGGTGTAGGGTTGCGCGTGAGGTTATTGCAGGGGACGGGGTTGACTATTTTCTCTTGGGGTGTGTTTCCTTCGTCAGTTGTTGGTGAGCACCAGAAGTTGAAATTTTGCGAACGTGGGACTTCTGTGGATCCTTCTCGCTACCTTGAGTAGTGGAAACTGGAACGCATTTGAAGAGAGGAAGGGTGTTCTTCTTTTGAACCTGCCTCGCCGTTTTTACATTACTTGTTGAATGGACGTCAGGCGCCCTAGGACTTGTGCCCTTGGTGGAACCCACAGAATGCTGGAGACAGACAGACAGACACACTTGCCTATTGAATGGTGTCCATTTCCAATGAATTGAAGCAGAAAATCATCCCACTGGTATGTGAGTCATTTGGAAGTAAGTCGTATTGATAATAAAGGAAATCAAACACAGGAGCGTGTGTGTATTCAACTAAAATAAAATCAGCAAGCACTGAAATAAATCGCATTTGGTGTGCATCAAAATGGCGTCTGGGAGATTCCGGGTCAATCGTCCAGCTGCGAAAGGTGCATCTCTGAAGCACAGTCCCTGACCTGCAGTGAGACTTGTTCATCCGAGGTGGTGTTGCAGTGGAAATGATTGTGGGAAATGGCCCCTTCCTTTTGTGTATTCGCTGATTGGATTTCAGGCTCCGTTTCTCGTTCGGTACAGCGATCCAAGTTGACCAACCCGAGAGGAAAGATGTCCAGGGCATAACTCAGGGCTCCGTACAACCACAGAATCTTGGGTGCAACCCTGCTCAAGCACACAAATGCGCGTATTAACAGTGTCTCTGTGTGTGACGTGTGTGCAAAGTACAGTGTGATGAGCATGACTGGCAGACAGGTGATCCATTGGGCTCACCTGAAAATCAGTTATGAGCATGAAAGAACACCGACGCCCAGGTCCCCGCTTCAGACATAACACCCACCAGCGTCTTGTGTGAAGCCACGGCATCTGGACTGCTCATGCTTCTGGGGATCATTCTCCTGAAAATGGTGGCTCCTTTCTCCCTGTGGAGCAACTCTCTACGCAGCGCTTCTTTCCTCCCCCAGGACTCATTTCATCGGGCCCGGGAAGCCTTCTGATTCAACACACCTGACCCATGAAAAGAAAAGGGAAAGAAAGGAGGCCAAAGGTCACACTCTCCTCATTCCACCATCCTCCCTAAAATCATCCTGATTTCATGGGCCCTGAGACCGGGGATGCTTCTGTACACCTCGAGGCCTTGGCGCCTGGCCCAAATTCTATTCTCTTTCTCATTATCTGAAAACTTTTAAGAAAATCCCTAGAGCCAGGATCTTTATTCCTAGTAAGCCGAAAGTCCCAAAGAAACACCCAAATTCTGTCCCTCTTAGTTTGGGAAACAAGTCTACCTTCATCAGCATGACATTTTCCACCAAATGTGGTAACTGCAAGTCCACCACACAATGCTTAACTGGAATTGGAAGCAACATCTCAGACGATGAAAAATACATGCAAGAATCCCTAAGACAAATGGGTTATTTTTCCCTTTCTTACTAAAACAACTGCCAGTATTAACAATGGTATGCAAATCTCTTTTAGACGCCCTGCTTTTAAATCTCTATGTTTCTTCCTGAGACAGGGACTCATTCCCATCACCCAGGCATTTACAGTGTTTAATTCTGGTTATATGCTATTCTCAAATTTACAACTATTCATTTCATCTCTCTCAAATGTTGATCTATTATCACATACGTATTAAAATATTATCTCCCATGCTGCGTGATATGTTGTTTTTATATTCATCCTTTCTTAAATGAACCAAAGGTTTTAGTTGGATGAGATTGTGATTAGTCAAGTTTTCTGATTTCATGATTTCTTAAATTGCGGTCATACGACCTCAATCACTGGAAATAGAATGTCATGAGTATTTCTCTTTACTTGCAATCATAAATTCGGGGAATGTCATCAATTGGTATGTCGGTGATTGCATGATTTCCTGAAAGTCTTTCACAGTCTAATTTGGGCACTAAGTATTTCGTCTAGGTTCAGTGCACGTTTCCAACACTTGATGCTTTATGATTTGGGTATATAGCTTCCACAAGAGCATTTCCTGCAAAGACATGTCTTGGTCCCCACTGGTAAGTCATTTCACTCGAACACAGAATCAATAGGCCGAACATGGAAAGGTTACTGCTAGAATACTTATTAGACTGCATGGATCTATTCTTTGATATTAAGGAAACAAATACACTGTGTTATTAACTGTACTTCATTGATGATTCTCAAGTCAGAAAGTACAGGTCTGACTTCCTGTCCTTCAATGCCTGAAAGGATGATCGTATCTGCCAAAAGCACATAGTTAGAAGCACATCGCAGCTCAAACACACACACACACCCAGAAATATAAACAAACACAAAGAAACACTCACATGGGCATGATTCTGCATGTTTTAAGTAAACTAACGCATTTTAAGTAAACTACCACTTAAGTTTACTGTTTTAAGCAAACACCACTGTTTTAAGTAAACTAACGCATTCCCCAGGAGTTTTAAGTGAACTCCCTGGGGAATACAAGGGGACACACCCTATGATTCATTCTTTAACTGAGTGCTGATATTGGATGGGTGGACCGCGTACCTGATGGGTGGGTGGGGTGTTCGAGGTAGGCGGGGTTGAGTTATATAAGGGCTGATGCGGCCAGATGGCGTGTCATTTGAAGACTCTCTCGGAAGAGATAGCATCTTTCTGCAACGTGCGGTCCCAGCAGAGAAAGCTTGTGATCCTTGCTCCTGGCGACATGGAGGCCGATTCACTCCACTTGGGAGGTGAGTGGCAGTTCAACCACTTTTCAAAACTCACATCTTCTGGGCCAGATGCAGCTTTTGCTGAAATCCAGCGGACTTCTCTACCTGAGAAGTCACCACTGTCATCTGAGACCCATGTCGACCTCTGTGATGGTTTGGCTCCTGTGGCAAGACAGCCTGCCCCTGGGGAGAAGCTTCCTCTCAGTAGCAGGAGACCTGCTGCGGTGGGGGCTGGGCTCCAGAATATGGGAAATACTTGCTATGTGAATGCTTCCCTGCAGTGCCTGACATACACACCACCCCTTGCCAACTACATGCTGTCCCGGGAGCACTCTCAACTTTGTCATCATCACAAGTGCTGCATGCTGTGTACGATGGAAGCTCACATCACACGGGCCCTCCACCGTCCTGGCCACGTCATCCAGCCCTCACAGGCAATGGTTGCTGGCTTCCATCGAGGCAAGCAGGAAGATGCCCATGAATTTCTGATGTTCATTGTGGATGCCATGAAAAAGGCATGCCTTCCCGGGCACAAGCAGGTAGATCATGACTCTGAGGACACCACCCTCATCCACCAGATATTTGGAGGCTGCTGGAGATCTCAAATCAAGTGTCTCCACTGCCAGGGCGTTTCGGACACCTTTGACCCTTACCTGGACATTGCCCTGGATATCCAGGCAGCTCAGAGTGTGAAGCAAGCTTTGGAACAGGTGGTGAAGCCCGAAGAACTCAATGGAGAGAATGCCTATCATTGTGGTCTTTGTCTCCAGAAGGCGCCTGCCTCCAAGACGTTCACTCTACACACTTCTGCCAAGGTCCTCATCCTTGTATTGAAGAGATTCTCCGATGTCACAGGCAACAAACTTGCCAACAATGTGCAATACCCTGAGTGCCTTGACATGCAGCCATACATGTCTCAGCAGAACACAGGACCTCTTGTCTATGTCCTCTATGCTGTGCTGGTCCATGCTGGGTGGAGTCGTCACAACGGACATTACCTCTCTTATGTCAAAGCTCCAGGAGGCCAGTGGTATAAAATGGATGACGCCGAGGTCACTGCCTGTAGCATCGCTTCTGTGCTGAGTCAACAGGCCTATGTCCTCTTTTACATCCAGAAGAGTCAACTGGAAAGATGCAGTGAGAGTGTGTCAACGGGCAGGGAACCAGGAGCCCTTGGTGCTGAACACAAAGACAGGCGAGCAACGCAAGGAGAGCTCCAGAGAGAACCCTGCCTCCAGGTACCCGACTTGGAGGAGCACTTGGTGGAAAGAGCCACTCAGGAAAGCACCTTAGACCACTGGAAGTTCCTCCAAGAGCAAAACAAAACCAAGCCTGACTTCAACGTCAGAAAAGTCGAATGTACCCTGCCTCCCAACGTGCTTGTGATTCATCCATCAAAATACAAGAGTGGGATGAACAACCGTCATCCTGAACAGCAAAGCTCCCTGCTGAACCTCTCTTCAAGGAACCTGGCACCTCAGGAGTCCATGAACACTGGCACACTCACTTCTCTGCAAGGGAGGACCAGGAGATCCAAAGGGAGGAACAAACACAGCAAGAGGGCTCTGTTTGTGTGCCAGTGATCTCAGGAAAAGTCTCCATGCAAACGCAGGAGTGCATGCGCACACACACTGACACACACACACATTCACGTACACACACACACACACACCCACGGGGGGGTTCGCGCGCGCACACACACACACACCATCACATACGCAGTCAATCCGACATAAAGTAATGAGGAGCCCAGGTGTCTGTGTACACAAGAGGGAAAACTGGATAGTGATGGCTGCGTTTCAGGATGAGCCCAGACATGGGAAACATCGAGTTTTGCAGTCGTGAGTCTTCTGAACCTGTGGAGGGATCTGTCTGTGTGTTTGTGTTCACGGTAGATGTCATTCAGTGTGAATTTCTGAATATGACATATTGCGGTGTAGGGTTGCGCGTGAGGTTATTGCAGGGGACGGGGTTGACTATTTTCTCTTGGGGTGTGTTTCATTCGTCAGTTGTTGGTGAGCACCAGAAGTTGAAATTTTGCGAACGTGGGACTTCTGTGGATCCTTCTCGCTACCTTGAGTAGTGGAAACTGGAACGCATTTGAAGAGAGGAAGGGTGTTCTTCTTTTGAACCTGCCTCGCCGTTTTTACATTACTTGTTGAATGGACGTCAGGCGCCCTAGGACTTGTGCCCTTGGTGGAACCCACAGAATGCTGGAGACAGACAGACAGACACACTTGCCTATTGAATGGTGTCCATTTCCAATGAATTGAAGCAGAAAATCATCCCACTGGTATGTGAGTCATTTGGAAGTAAGTCGTATTGATAATAAAGGAAATCAAACACAGGAGCGTGTGTGTATTCAACTAAAATAAAATCAGCAAGCACTGAAATAAATCGCATTTGGTGTGCATCAAAATGGCGTCTGGGAGATTCCGGGTCAATCGTCCAGCTGCGAAAGGTGCATCTCTGAAGCACAGTCCCTGACCTGCAGTGAGACTTGTTCATCCGAGGTGGTGTTGCAGTGGAAATGATTGTGGGAAATGGCCCCTTCCTTTTGTGTATTCGCTGATTGGATTTCAGGCTCCGTTTCTCGTTCGGTACAGCGATCCAAGTTGACCAACCCGAGAGGAAAGATGTCCAGGGCATAACTCAGGGCTCCGTACAACCACAGAATCTTGGGTGCAACCCTGCTCAAGCACACAAATGCGCGTATTAACAGTGTCTCTGTGTGTGACGTGTGTGCAAAGTACAGTGTGATGAGCATGACTGGCAGACAGGTGATCCATTGGGCTCACCTGAAAATCAGTTATGAGCATGAAAGAACACCGACGCCCAGGTCCCCGCTTCAGACATAACACCCACCAGCGTCTTGTGTGAAGCCACGGCATCTGGACTGCTCATGCTTCTGGGGATCATTCTCCTGAAAATGGTGGCTCCTTTCTCCCTGTGGAGCAACTCTCTACGCAGCGCTTCTTTCCTCCCCCAGGACTCATTTCATCGGGCCCGGGAAGCCTTCTGATTCAACACACCTGACCCATGAAAAGAAAAGGGAAAGAAAGGAGGCCAAAGGTCACACTCTCCTCATTCCACCATCCTCCCTAAAATCATCCTGATTTCATGGGCCCTGAGACCGGGGATGCTTCTGTACACCTCGAGGCCTTGGCGCCTGGCCCAAATTCTATTCTCTTTCTCATTATCTGAAAACTTTTAAGAAAATCCCTAGAGCCAGGATCTTTATTCCTAGTAAGCCGAAAGTCCCAAAGAAACACCCAAATTCTGTCCCTCTTAGTTTGGGAAACAAGTCTACCTTCATCAGCATGACATTTTCCACCAAATGTGGTAACTGCAAGTCCACCACACAATGCTTAACTGGAATTGGAAGCAACATCTCAGACGATGAAAAATACATGCAAGAATCCCTAAGACAAATGGTTCATTTTTCCCTTTCTTACTAAAACAACTGCCAGTATTAACAATGGTATGCAAATCTCTTTTAGACGCCCTGCTTTTAAATCTCTATGTTTCTTCCTGAGACAGGGACTCATTCCCATCACCCAGGCATTTACAGTGTTTAATTCTGGTTATATGCTATTCTCAAATTTACAACTATTCATTTCATCTCTCTCAAATGTTGATCTATTATCACATACGTATTAAAATATTATCTCCCATGCTGCGTGATATGTTGTTTTTATATTCATCCTTTCTTAAATGAACCAAAGGTTTTAGTTGGATGAGATTGTGATTAGTCAAGTTTTCTGATTTCATGATTTCTTAAATTGCGGTCATACGACCTCAATCACTGGAAATAGAATGTCATGAGTATTTCTCTTTACTTGCAATCATAAATTCGGGGAATGTCATCAATTGGTATGTCGGTGATTGCATGATTTCCTGAAAGTCTTTCACAGTCTAATTTGGGCACTAAGTATTTCGTCTAGGTTCAGTGCACGTTTCCAACACTTGATGCTTTATGATTTGGGTATATAGCTTCCACAAGAGCATTTCCTGCAAAGACATGTCTTGGTCCCCACTGGTAAGTCATTTCACTCGAACACAGAATCAATAGGCCGAACATGGAAAGGTTACTGCTAGAATACTTATTAGACTGCATGGATCTATTCTTTGATATTAAGGAAACAAATACACTGTGTTATTAACTGTACTTCATTGATGATTCTCAAGTCAGAAAGTACAGGTCTGACTTCCTGTCCTTCAATGCCTGAAAGGATGATCGTATCTGCCAAAAGCACATAGTTAGAAGCACATCGCAGCTCAAACACACACACACACCCAGAAATATAAACAAACACAAAGAAACACTCACATGGGCATGATTCTGCATGTTTTAAGTAAACTAACGCATTTTAAGTAAACTACCACTTAAGTTTACTGTTTTAAGTAAACACCACTGTTTTAAGTAAACTAACGCATTCCCCAGGAGTTTTAAGTGAACTCCCTGGGGAATACAAGGGGACACACCCTATGATTCATTCTTTAACTGAGTGCTGATATTGGATGGGTGGACCGCGTACCTGATGGGTGGGTGGGGTGTTCGAGGTAGGCGGGGTTGAGTTATATAAGGGCTGATGCGGCCAGATGGCGTGTCATTTGAAGACTCTCTCGGAAGAGATAGCATCTTTCTGCAACGTGCGGTCCCAGCAGAGAAAGCTTGTGATCCTTGCTCCTGGCGACATGGAGGCCGATTCACTCCACTTGGGAGGTGAGTGGCAGTTCAACCACTTTTCAAAACTCACATCTTCTGGGCCAGATGCAGCTTTTGCTGAAATCCAGCGGACTTCTCTACCTGAGAAGTCACCACTGTCATCTGAGACCCATGTCGACCTCTGTGATGGTTTGGCTCCTGTGGCAAGACAGCCTGCCCCTGGGGAGAAGCTTCCTCTCAGTAGCAGGAGACCTGCTGCGGTGGGGGCTGGGCTCCAGAATATGGGAAATACTTGCTATGTGAATGCTTCCCTGCAGTGCCTGACATACACACCACCCCTTGCCAACTACATGCTGTCCCGGGAGCACTCTCAACTTTGTCATCATCACAAGTGCTGCATGCTGTGTACGATGGAAGCTCACATCACACGGGCCCTCCACCGTCCTGGCCACGTCATCCAGCCCTCACAGGCATTGGTTGCTGGCTTCCATCGAGGCAAGCAGGAAGATGCCCATGAATTTCTGATGTTCATTGTGGATGCCATGAAAAAGGCATGCCTTCCCGGGCACAAGCAGGTAGATCATGACTCTGAGGACACCACCCTCATCCACCAGATATTTGGAGGCTGCTGGAGATCTCAAATCAAGTGTCTCCACTGCCAGGGCGTTTCGGACACCTTTGACCCTTACCTGGACATTGCCCTGGATATCCAGGCAGCTCAGAGTGTGAAGCAAGCTTTGGAACAGGTGGTGAAGCCCGAAGAACTCAATGGAGAGAATGCCTATCATTGTGGTCTTTGTCTCCAGAAGGCGCCTGCCTCCAAGACGTTCACTCTACACACTTCTGCCAAGGTCCTCATCCTTGTATTGAAGAGATTCTCCGATGTCACAGGCAACAAACTTGCCAACAATGTGCAATACCCTGAGTGCCTTGACATGCAGCCATACATGTCTCAGCAGAACACAGGACCTCTTATCTATGTCCTCTATGCTGTGCTGGTCCATGCTGGGTGGAGTCGTCACAACGGACATTACCTCTCTTATGTCAAAGCTCCAGGAGGCCAGTGGTATAAAATGGATGACGCCGAGGTCACTGCCTGTAGCATCGCTTCTGTGCTGAGTCAACAGGCCTATGTCCTCTTTTACATCCAGAAGAGTCAACTGGAAAGAGGCAGTGAGAGTGTGTCAACGGGCAGGGAACCAGGAGCCCTTGGTGCTGAACACAAAGACAGGCGAGCAACGCAAGGAGAGCTCCAGAGAGAACCCTGCCTCCAGGTACCCGACTTGGAGGAGCACTTGGTGGAAAGAGCCACTCAGGAAAGCACCTTAGACCACTGGAAGTTCCTCCAAGAGCAAAACAAAACCAAGCCTGACTTCAACGTCAGAAAAGTCGAATGTACCCTGCCTCCCAACGTGCTTGTGATTCATCCATCAAAATACAAGAGTGGGATGAACAACCGTCATCCTGAACAGCAAAGCTCCCTGCTGAACCTCTCTTCAAGGAACCTGGCACCTCAGGAGTCCATGAACACTGGCACACTCACTTCTCTGCAAGGGAGGACCAGGAGATCCAAAGGGAGGAACAAACACAGCAAGAGGGCTCTGTTTGTGTGCCAGTGATCTCAGGAAAAGTCTCCATGCAAACGCAGGAGTGCATGCGCACACACACTGACACACACACACATACACGTACACACACACACACACCCACGGGGGGGTTCGCGCGCGCACACACACACACACCATCACATACGCAGTCAATCCGACATAAAGTAATGAGGAGCCCAGCCCAGGTGTCTGTGTACACAAGAGGGAAAACTGGATAGTGATGGCTGCGTTTCAGGATGAGCCCAGACATGGGAAACATCGAGTTTTGCAGTCGTGAGTCTTCTGAACCTGTGGAGGGATCTGTCTGTGTGTTTGTGTTCACGGTAGATGTCATTCAGTGTGAATTTCTGAATATGACATATTGCGGTGTAGGGTTGCGCGTGAGGTTATTGCAGGGGACGGGGTTGACTATTTTCTCTTGGGGTGTGTTTCCTTCGTCAGTTGTTGGTGAGCACCAGAAGTTGAAATTTTGCGAACGTGGGACTTCTGTGGATCCTTCTCGCTACCTTGAGTAGTGGAAACTGGAACGCATTTGAAGAGAGGAAGGGTGTTCTTCTTTTGAACCTGCCTCGCCGTTTTTACATTACTTGTTGAATGGACGTCAGGCGCCCTAGGACTTGTGCCCTTGGTGGAACCCACAGAATGCTGGAGACAGACAGACAGACACACTTGCCTATTGAATGGTGTCCATTTCCAATGAATTGAAGCAGAAAATCATCCCACTGGTATGTGAGTCATTTGGAAGTAAGTCGTATTGATAATAAAGGAAATCAAACACAGGAGCGTGTGTGTATTCAACTAAAATAAAATCAGCAAGCACTGAAATAAATCGCATTTGGTGTGCATCAAAATGGCGTCTGGGAGATTCCGGGTCAATCGTCCAGCTGCGAAAGGTGCATCTCTGAAGCACAGTCCCTGACCTGCAGTGAGACTTGTTCATCCGAGGTGGTGTTGCAGTGGAAATGATTGTGGGAAATGGCCCCTTCCTTTTGTGTATTCGCTGATTGGATTTCAGGCTCCGTTTCTCGTTCGGTACAGCGATCCAAGTTGACCAACCCGAGAGGAAAGATGTCCAGGGCATAACTCAGGGCTCCGTACAACCACAGAATCTTGGGTGCAACCCTGCTCAAGCACACAAATGCGCGTATTAACAGTGTCTCTGTGTGTGACGTGTGTGCAAAGTACAGTGTGATGAGCATGACTGGCAGACAGGTGATCCATTGGGCTCACCTGAAAATCAGTTATGAGCATGAAAGAACACCGACGCCCAGGTCCCCGCTTCAGACATAACACCCACCAGCGTCTTGTGTGAAGCCACGGCATCTGGACTGCTCATGCTTCTGGGGATCATTCTCCTGAAAATGGTGGCTCCTTTCTCCCTGTGGAGCAACTCTCTACGCAGCGCTTCTTTCCTCCCCCAGGACTCATTTCATCGGGCCCGGGAAGCCTTCTGATTCAACACACCTGACCCATGAAAAGAAAAGGGAAAGAAAGGAGGCCAAAGGTCACACTCTCCTCATTCCACCATCCTCCCTAAAATCATCCTGATTTCATGGGCCCTGAGACCGGGGATGCTTCTGTACACCTCGAGGCCTTGGCGCCTGGCCCAAATTCTATTCTCTTTCTCATTATCTGAAAACTTTTAAGAAAATCCCTAGAGCCAGGATCTTTATTCCTAGTAAGCCGAAAGTCCCAAAGAAACACCCAAATTCTGTCCCTCTTAGTTTGGGAAACAAGTCTACCTTCATCAGCATGACATTTTCCACCAAATGTGGTAACTGCAAGTCCACCACACAATGCTTAACTGGAATTGGAAGCAACATCTCAGACGATGAAAAATACATGCAAGAATCCCTAAGACAAATGGTTCATTTTTCCCTTTCTTACTAAAACAACTGCCAGTATTAACAATGGTATGCAAATCTCTTTTAGACGCCCTGCTTTTAAATCTCTATGTTTCTTCCTGAGACAGGGACTCATTCCCATCACCCAGGCATTTACAGTGTTTAATTCTGGTTATATGCTATTCTCAAATTTACAACTATTCATTTCATCTCTCTCAAATGTTGATCTATTATCACATACGTATTAAAATATTATCTCCCATGCTGCGTGATATGTTGTTTTTATATTCATCCTTTCTTAAATGAACCAAAGGTTTTAGTTGGATGAGATTGTGATTAGTCAAGTTTTCTGATTTCATGATTTCTTAAATTGCGGTCATACGACCTCAATCACTGGAAATAGAATGTCATGAGTATTTCTCTTTACTTGCAATCATAAATTCGGGGAATGTCATCAATTGGTATGTCGGTGATTGCATGATTTCCTGAAAGTCTTTCACAGTCTAATTTGGGCACTAAGTATTTCGTCTAGGTTCAGTGCACGTTTCCAACACTTGATGCTTTATGATTTGGGTATATAGCTTCCACAAGAGCATTTCCTGCAAAGACATGTCTTGGTCCCCACTGGTAAGTCATTTCACTCGAACACAGAATCAATAGGCCGAACATGGAAAGGTTACTGCTAGAATACTTATTAGACTGCATGGATCTATTCTTTGATATTAAGGAAACAAATACACTGTGTTATTAACTGTACTTCATTGATGATTCTCAAGTCAGAAAGTACAGGTCTGACTTCCTGTCCTTCAATGCCTGAAAGGATGATCGTATCTGCCAAAAGCACATAGTTAGAAGCACATCGCAGCTCAAACACACACACACACCCAGAAATATAAACAAACACAAAGAAACACTCACATGGGCATGATTCTGCATGTTTTAAGTAAACTAACGCATTTTAAGTAAACTACCACTTAAGTTTACTGTTTTAAGTAAACACCACTGTTTTAAGTAAACTAACGCATTCCCCAGGAGTTTTAAGTGAACTCCCTGGGGAATACAAGGGGACACACCCTATGATTCATTCTTTAACTGAGTGCTGATATTGGATGGGTGGACCGCGTACCTGATGGGTGGGTGGGGTGTTCGAGGTAGGCGGGGTTGAGTTATATAAGGGCTGATGCGGCCAGATGGCGTGTCATTTGAAGACTCTCTCGGAAGAGATAGCATCTTTCTGCAACGTGCGGTCCCAGCAGAGAAAGCTTGTGATCCTTGCTCCTGGCGACATGGAGGCCGATTCACTCCACTTGGGAGGTGAGTGGCAGTTCAACCACTTTTCAAAACTCACATCTTCTGGGCCAGATGCAGCTTTTGCTGAAATCCAGCGGACTTCTCTACCTGAGAAGTCACCACTGTCATCTGAGACCCATGTCGACCTCTGTGATGGTTTGGCTCCTGTGGCAAGACAGCCTGCCCCTGGGGAGAAGCTTCCTCTCAGTAGCAGGAGACCTGCTGCGGTGGGGGCTGGGCTCCAGAATATGGGAAATACTTGCTATGTGAATGCTTCCCTGCAGTGCCTGACATACACACCACCCCTTGCCAACTACATGCTGTCCCGGGAGCACTCTCAACTTTGTCATCATCACAAGTGCTGCATGCTGTGTACGATGGAAGCTCACATCACACGGGCCCTCCACCGTCCTGGCCACGTCATCCAGCCCTCACAGGCATTGGTTGCTGGCTTCCATCGAGGCAAGCAGGAAGATGCCCATGAATTTCTGATGTTCATTGTGGATGCCATGAAAAAGGCATGCCTTCCCGGGCACAAGCAGGTAGATCATGACTCTGAGGACACCACCCTCATCCACCAGATATTTGGAGGCTGCTGGAGATCTCAAATCAAGTGTCTCCACTGCCAGGGCGTTTCGGACACCTTTGACCCTTACCTGGACATTGCCCTGGATATCCAGGCAGCTCAGAGTGTGAAGCAAGCTTTGGAACAGGTGGTGAAGCCCGAAGAACTCAATGGAGAGAATGCCTATCATTGTGGTCTTTGTCTCCAGAAGGCGCCTGCCTCCAAGACGTTCACTCTACACACTTCTGCCAAGGTCCTCATCCTTGTATTGAAGAGATTCTCCGATGTCACAGGCAACAAACTTGCCAACAATGTGCAATACCCTGAGTGCCTTGACATGCAGCCATACATGTCTCAGCAGAACACAGGACCTCTTGTCTATGTCCTCTATGCTGTGCTGGTCCATGCTGGGTGGAGTCGTCACAACGGACATTACCTCTCTTATGTCAAAGCTCCAGGAGGCCAGTGGTATAAAATGGATGACGCCGAGGTCACTGCCTGTAGCATCGCTTCTGTGCTGAGTCAACAGGCCTATGTCCTCTTTTACATCCAGAAGAGTCAACTGGAAAGAGGCAGTGAGAGTGTGTCAACGGGCAGGGAACCAGGAGCCCTTGGTGCTGAACACAAAGACAGGCGAGCAACGCAAGGAGAGCTCCAGAGAGAACCCTGCCTCCAGGTACCCGACTTGGAGGAGCACTTGGTGGAAAGAGCCACTCAGGAAAGCACCTTAGACCACTGGAAGTTCCTCCAAGAGCAAAACAAAACCAAGCCTGACTTCAACGTCAGAAAAGTCGAATGTACCCTGCCTCCCAACGTGCTTGTGATTCATCCATCAAAATACAAGAGTGGGATGAACAACCGTCATCCTGAACAGCAAAGCTCCCTGCTGAACCTCTCTTCAAGGAACCTGGCACCTCAGGAGTCCATGAACACTGGCACACTCACTTCTCTGCAAGGGAGGACCAGGAGATCCAAAGGGAGGAACAAACACAGCAAGAGGGCTCTGTTTGTGTGCCAGTGATCTCAGGAAAAGTCTCCATGCAAACGCAGGAGTGCATGCGCACACACACTGACACACACACACATACACGTACACACACACACACACCCACGGGGGGGTTCGCGCGCGCACACACACACACACCATCACATACGCAGTCAATCCGACATAAAGTAATGAGGAGCCCAGCCCAGGTGTCTGTGTACACAAGAGGGAAAACTGGATAGTGATGGCTGCGTTTCAGGATGAGCCCAGACATGGGAAACATCGAGTTTTGCAGTCGTGAGTCTTCTGAACCTGTGGAGGGATCTGTCTGTGTGTTTGTGTTCACGGTAGATGTCATTCAGTGTGAATTTCTGAATATGACATATTGCGGTGTAGGGTTGCGCGTGAGGTTATTGCAGGGGACGGGGTTGACTATTTTCTCTTGGGGTGTGTTTCCTTCGTCAGTTGTTGGTGAGCACCAGAAGTTGAAATTTTGCGAACGTGGGACTTCTGTGGATCCTTCTCGCTACCTTGAGTAGTGGAAACTGGAACGCATTTGAAGAGAGGAAGGGTGTTCTTCTTTTGAACCTGCCTCGCCGTTTTTACATTACTTGTTGAATGGACGTCAGGCGCCCTAGGACTTGTGCCCTTGGTGGAACCCACAGAATGCTGGAGACAGACAGACAGACACACTTGCCTATTGAATGGTGTCCATTTCCAATGAATTGAAGCAGAAAATCATCCCACTGGTATGTGAGTCATTTGGAAGTAAGTCGTATTGATAATAAAGGAAATCAAACACAGGAGCGTGTGTGTATTCAACTAAAATAAAATCAGCAAGCACTGAAATAAATCGCATTTGGTGTGCATCAAAATGGCGTCTGGGAGATTCCGGGTCAATCGTCCAGCTGCGAAAGGTGCATCTCTGAAGCACAGTCCCTGACCTGCAGTGAGACTTGTTCATCCGAGGTGGTGTTGCAGTGGAAATGATTGTGGGAAATGGCCCCTTCCTTTTGTGTATTCGCTGATTGGATTTCAGGCTCCGTTTCTCGTTCGGTACAGCGATCCAAGTTGACCAACCCGAGAGGAAAGATGTCCAGGGCATAACTCAGGGCTCCGTACAACCACAGAATCTTGGGTGCAACCCTGCTCAAGCACACAAATGCGCGTATTAACAGTGTCTCTGTGTGTGACGTGTGTGCAAAGTACAGTGTGATGAGCATGACTGGCAGACAGGTGATCCATTGGGCTCACCTGAAAATCAGTTATGAGCATGAAAGAACACCGACGCCCAGGTCCCCGCTTCAGACATAACACCCACCAGCGTCTTGTGTGAAGCCACGGCATCTGGACTGCTCATGCTTCTGGGGATCATTCTCCTGAAAATGGTGGCTCCTTTCTCCCTGTGGAGCAACTCTCTACGCAGCGCTTCTTTCCTCCCCCAGGACTCATTTCATCGGGCCCGGGAAGCCTTCTGATTCAACACACCTGACCCATGAAAAGAAAAGGGAAAGAAAGGAGGCCAAAGGTCACACTCTCCTCATTCCACCATCCTCCCTAAAATCATCCTGATTTCATGGGCCCTGAGACCGGGGATGCTTCTGTACACCTCGAGGCCTTGGCGCCTGGCCCAAATTCTATTCTCTTTCTCATTATCTGAAAACTTTTAAGAAAATCCCTAGAGCCAGGATCTTTATTCCTAGTAAGCCGAAAGTCCCAAAGAAACACCCAAATTCTGTCCCTCTTAGTTTGGGAAACAAGTCTACCTTCATCAGCATGACATTTTCCACCAAATGTGGTAACTGCAAGTCCACCACACAATGCTTAACTGGAATTGGAAGCAACATCTCAGACGATGAAAAATACATGCAAGAATCCCTAAGACAAATGGTTCATTTTTCCCTTTCTTACTAAAACAACTGCCAGTATTAACAATGGTATGCAAATCTCTTTTAGACGCCCTGCTTTTAAATCTCTATGTTTCTTCCTGAGACAGGGACTCATTCCCATCACCCAGGCATTTACAGTGTTTAATTCTGGTTATATGCTATTCTCAAATTTACAACTATTCATTTCATCTCTCTCAAATGTTGATCTATTATCACATACGTATTAAAATATTATCTCCCATGCTGCGTGATATGTTGTTTTTATATTCATCCTTTCTTAAATGAACCAAAGGTTTTAGTTGGATGAGATTGTGATTAGTCAAGTTTTCTGATTTCATGATTTCTTAAATTGCGGTCATACGACCTCAATCACTGGAAATAGAATGTCATGAGTATTTCTCTTTACTTGCAATCATAAATTCGGGGAATGTCATCAATTGGTATGTCGGTGATTGCATGATTTCCTGAAAGTCTTTCACAGTCTAATTTGGGCACTAAGTATTTCGTCTAGGTTCAGTGCACGTTTCCAACACTTGATGCTTTATGATTTGGGTATATAGCTTCCACAAGAGCATTTCCTGCAAAGACATGTCTTGGTCCCCACTGGTAAGTCATTTCACTCGAACACAGAATCAATAGGCCGAACATGGAAAGGTTACTGCTAGAATACTTATTAGACTGCATGGATCTATTCTTTGATATTAAGGAAACAAATACACTGTGTTATTAACTGTACTTCATTGATGATTCTCAAGTCAGAAAGTACAGGTCTGACTTCCTGTCCTTCAATGCCTGAAAGGATGATCGTATCTGCCAAAAGCACATAGTTAGAAGCACATCGCAGCTCAAACACACACACACACCCAGAAATATAAACAAACACAAAGAAACACTCACATGGGCATGATTCTGCATGTTTTAAGTAAACTAACGCATTTTAAGTAAACTACCACTTAAGTTTACTGTTTTAAGTAAACACCACTGTTTTAAGTAAACTAACGCATTCCCCAGGAGTTTTAAGTGAACTCCCTGGGGAATACAAGGGGACACACCCTATGATTCATTCTTTAACTGAGTGCTGATATTGGATGGGTGGACCGCGTACCTGATGGGTGGGTGGGGTGTTCGAGGTAGGCGGGGTTGAGTTATATAAGGGCTGATGCGGCCAGATGGCGTGTCATTTGAAGACTCTCTCGGAAGAGATAGCATCTTTCTGCAACGTGCGGTCCCAGCAGAGAAAGCTTGTGATCCTTGCTCCTGGCGACATGGAGGCCGATTCACTCCACTTGGGAGGTGAGTGGCAGTTCAACCACTTTTCAAAACTCACATCTTCTGGGCCAGATGCAGCTTTTGCTGAAATCCAGCGGACTTCTCTACCTGAGAAGTCACCACTGTCATCTGAGACCCATGTCGACCTCTGTGATGGTTTGGCTCCTGTGGCAAGACAGCCTGCCCCTGGGGAGAAGCTTCCTCTCAGTAGCAGGAGACCTGCTGCGGTGGGGGCTGGGCTCCAGAATATGGGAAATACTTGCTATGTGAATGCTTCCCTGCAGTGCCTGACATACACACCACCCCTTGCCAACTACATGCTGTCCCGGGAGCACTCTCAACTTTGTCATCATCACAAGTGCTGCATGCTGTGTACGATGGAAGCTCACATCACACGGGCCCTCCACCGTCCTGGCCACGTCATCCAGCCCTCACAGGCATTGGTTGCTGGCTTCCATCGAGGCAAGCAGGAAGATGCCCATGAATTTCTGATGTTCATTGTGGATGCCATGAAAAAGGCATGCCTTCCCGGGCACAAGCAGGTAGATCATGACTCTGAGGACACCACCCTCATCCACCAGATATTTGGAGGCTGCTGGAGATCTCAAATCAAGTGTCTCCACTGCCAGGGCGTTTCGGACACCTTTGACCCTTACCTGGACATTGCCCTGGATATCCAGGCAGCTCAGAGTGTGAAGCAAGCTTTGGAACAGGTGGTGAAGCCCGAAGAACTCAATGGAGAGAATGCCTATCATTGTGGTCTTTGTCTCCAGAAGGCGCCTGCCTCCAAGACGTTCACTCTACACACTTCTGCCAAGGTCCTCATCCTTGTATTGAAGAGATTCTCCGATGTCACAGGCAACAAACTTGCCAACAATGTGCAATACCCTGAGTGCCTTGACATGCAGCCATACATGTCTCAGCAGAACACAGGACCTCTTGTCTATGTCCTCTATGCTGTGCTGGTCCATGCTGGGTGGAGTCGTCACAACGGACATTACCTCTCTTATGTCAAAGCTCCAGGAGGCCAGTGGTATAAAATGGATGACGCCGAGGTCACTGCCTGTAGCATCGCTTCTGTGCTGAGTCAACAGGCCTATGTCCTCTTTTACATCCAGAAGAGTCAACTGGAAAGAGGCAGTGAGAGTGTGTCAACGGGCAGGGAACCAGGAGCCCTTGGTGCTGAACACAAAGACAGGCGAGCAACGCAAGGAGAGCTCCAGAGAGAACCCTGCCTCCAGGTACCCGACTTGGAGGAGCACTTGGTGGAAAGAGCCACTCAGGAAAGCACCTTAGACCACTGGAAGTTCCTCCAAGAGCAAAACAAAACCAAGCCTGACTTCAACGTCAGAAAAGTCGAATGTACCCTGCCTCCCAACGTGCTTGTGATTCATCCATCAAAATACAAGAGTGGGATGAACAACCGTCATCCTGAACAGCAAAGCTCCCTGCTGAACCTCTCTTCAAGGAACCTGGCACCTCAGGAGTCCATGAACACTGGCACACTCACTTCTCTGCAAGGGAGGACCAGGAGATCCAAAGGGAGGAACAAACACAGCAAGAGGGCTCTGTTTGTGTGCCAGTGATCTCAGGAAAAGTCTCCATGCAAACGCAGGAGTGCATGCGCACACACACTGACACACACACACATACACGTACACACACACACACACCCACGGGGGGGTTCGCGCGCGCACACACACACACACCATCACATACGCAGTCAATCCGACATAAAGTAATGAGGAGCCCAGCCCAGGTGTCTGTGTACACAAGAGGGAAAACTGGATAGTGATGGCTGCGTTTCAGGATGAGCCCAGACATGGGAAACATCGAGTTTTGCAGTCGTGAGTCTTCTGAACCTGTGGAGGGATCTGTCTGTGTGTTTGTGTTCACGGTAGATGTCATTCAGTGTGAATTTCTGAATATGACATATTGCGGTGTAGGGTTGCGCGTGAGGTTATTGCAGGGGACGGGGTTGACTATTTTCTCTTGGGGTGTGTTTCCTTCGTCAGTTGTTGGTGAGCACCAGAAGTTGAAATTTTGCGAACGTGGGACTTCTGTGGATCCTTCTCGCTACCTTGAGTAGTGGAAACTGGAACGCATTTGAAGAGAGGAAGGGTGTTCTTCTTTTGAACCTGCCTCGCCGTTTTTACATTACTTGTTGAATGGACGTCAGGCGCCCTAGGACTTGTGCCCTTGGTGGAACCCACAGAATGCTGGAGACAGACAGACAGACACACTTGCCTATTGAATGGTGTCCATTTCCAATGAATTGAAGCAGAAAATCATCCCACTGGTATGTGAGTCATTTGGAAGTAAGTCGTATTGATAATAAAGGAAATCAAACACAGGAGCGTGTGTGTATTCAACTAAAATAAAATCAGCAAGCACTGAAATAAATCGCATTTGGTGTGCATCAAAATGGCGTCTGGGAGATTCCGGGTCAATCGTCCAGCTGCGAAAGGTGCATCTCTGAAGCACAGTCCCTGACCTGCAGTGAGACTTGTTCATCCGAGGTGGTGTTGCAGTGGAAATGATTGTGGGAAATGGCCCCTTCCTTTTGTGTATTCGCTGATTGGATTTCAGGCTCCGTTTCTCGTTCGGTACAGCGATCCAAGTTGACCAACCCGAGAGGAAAGATGTCCAGGGCATAACTCAGGGCTCCGTACAACCACAGAATCTTGGGTGCAACCCTGCTCAAGCACACAAATGCGCGTATTAACAGTGTCTCTGTGTGTGACGTGTGTGCAAAGTACAGTGTGATGAGCATGACTGGCAGACAGGTGATCCATTGGGCTCACCTGAAAATCAGTTATGAGCATGAAAGAACACCGACGCCCAGGTCCCCGCTTCAGACATAACACCCACCAGCGTCTTGTGTGAAACCACGGCATCTGGACTGCTCATGCTTCTGGGGATCATTCTCCTGAAAATGGTGGCTCCTTTCTCCCTGTGGAGCAACTCTCTACGCAGCGCTTCTTTCCTCCCCCAGGACTCATTTCATCGGGCCCGGGAAGCCTTCTGATTCAACACACCTGACCCATGAAAAGAAAAGGGAAAGAAAGGAGGCCAAAGGTCACACTCTCCTCATTCCACCATCCTCCCTAAAATCATCCTGATTTCATGGGCCCTGAGACCGGGGATGCTTCTGTACACCTCGAGGCCTTGGCGCCTGGCCCAAATTCTATTCTCTTTCTCATTATCTGAAAACTTTTAAGAAAATCCCTAGAGCCAGGATCTTTATTCCTAGTAAGCCGAAAGTCCCAAAGAAACACCCAAATTCTGTCCCTCTTAGTTTGGGAAACAAGTCTACCTTCATCAGCATGACATTTTCCACCAAATGTGGTAACTGCAAGTCCACCACACAATGCTTAACTGGAATTGGAAGCAACATCTCAGACGATGAAAAATACATGCAAGAATCCCTAAGACAAATGGGTTATTTTTCCCTTTCTTACTAAAACAACTGCCAGTATTAACAATGGTATGCAAATCTCTTTTAGACGCCCTGCTTTTAAATCTCTATGTTTCTTCCTGAGACAGGGACTCATTCCCATCACCCAGGCATTTACAGTGTTTAATTCTGGTTATATGCTATTCTCAAATTTACAACTATTCATTTCATCTCTCTCAAATGTTGATCTATTATCACATACGTATTAAAATATTATCTCCCATGCTGCGTGATATGTTGTTTTTATATTCATCCTTTCTTAAATGAACCAAAGGTTTTAGTTGGATGAGATTGTGATTAGTCAAGTTTTCTGATTTCATGATTTCTTAAATTGCGGTCATACGACCTCAATCACTGGAAATAGAATGTCATGAGTATTTCTCTTTACTTGCAATCATAAATTCGGGGAATGTCATCAATTGGTATGTCGGTGATTGCATGATTTCCTGAAAGTCTTTCACAGTCTAATTTGGGCACTAAGTATTTCGTCTAGGTTCAGTGCACGTTTCCAACACTTGATGCTTTATGATTTGGGTATATAGCTTCCACAAGAGCATTTCCTGCAAAGACATGTCTTGGTCCCCACTGGTAAGTCATTTCACTCGAACACAGAATCAATAGGCCGAACATGGAAAGGTTACTGCTAGAATACTTATTAGACTGCATGGATCTATTCTTTGATATTAAGGAAACAAATACACTGTGTTATTAACTGTACTTCATTGATGATTCTCAAGTCAGAAAGTACAGGTCTGACTTCCTGTCCTTCAATGCCTGAAAGGATGATCGTATCTGCCAAAAGCACATAGTTAGAAGCACATCGCAGCTCAAACACACACACACACCCAGAAATATAAACAAACACAAAGAAACACTCACATGGGCATGATTCTGCATGTTTTAAGTAAACTAACGCATTTTAAGTAAACTACCACTTAAGTTTACTGTTTTAAGTAAACACCACTGTTTTAAGTAAACTAACGCATTCCCCAGGAGTTTTAAGTGAACTCCCTGGGGAATACAAGGGGACACACCCTATGATTCATTCTTTAACTGAGTGCTGATATTGGATGGGTGGACCGCGTACCTGATGGGTGGGTGGGGTGTTCGAGGTAGGCGGGGTTGAGTTATATAAGGGCTGATGCGGCCAGATGGCGTGTCATTTGAAGACTCTCTCGGAAGAGATAGCATCTTTCTGCAACGTGCGGTCCCAGTAGAGAAAGCTTGTGATCCTTGCTCCTGGCGACATGGAGGCCGATTCACTCCACTTGGGAGGTGAGTGGCAGTTCAACCACTTTTCAAAACTCACATCTTCTGGGCCAGATGCAGCTTTTGCTGAAATCCAGCGGACTTCTCTACCTGAGAAGTCACCACTGTCATCTGAGACCCATGTCGACCTCTGTGATGGTTTGGCTCCTGTGGCAAGACAGCCTGCCCCTGGGGAGAAGCTTCCTCTCAGTAGCAGGAGACCTGCTGCGGTGGGGGCTGGGCTCCAGAATATGGGAAATACTTGCTATGTGAATGCTTCCCTGCAGTGCCTGACATACACACCACCCCTTGCCAACTACATGCTGTCCCGGGAGCACTCTCAACTTTGTCATCATCACAAGTGCTGCATGCTGTGTACGATGGAAGCTCACATCACACGGGCCCTCCACCGTCCTGGCCACGTCATCCAGCCCTCACAGGCATTGGTTGCTGGCTTCCATCGAGGCAAGCAGGAAGATGCCCATGAATTTCTGATGTTCATTGTGGATGCCATGAAAAAGGCATGCCTTCCCGGGCACAAGCAGGTAGATCATGACTCTGAGGACACCACCCTCATCCACCAGATATTTGGAGGCTGCTGGAGATCTCAAATCAAGTGTCTCCACTGCCAGGGCGTTTCGGACACCTTTGACCCTTACCTGGACATTGCCCTGGATATCCAGGCAGCTCAGAGTGTGAAGCAAGCTTTGGAACAGGTGGTGAAGCCCGAAGAACTCAATGGAGAGAATGCCTATCATTGTGGTCTTTGTCTCCAGAAGGCGCCTGCCTCCAAGACGTTCACTCTACACACTTCTGCCAAGGTCCTCATCCTTGTATTGAAGAGATTCTCCGATGTCACAGGCAACAAACTTGCCAACAATGTGCAATACCCTGAGTGCCTTGACATGCAGCCATACATGTCTCAGCAGAACACAGGACCTCTTGTCTATGTCCTCTATGCTGTGCTGGTCCATGCTGGGTGGAGTCGTCACAACGGACATTACCTCTCTTATGTCAAAGCTCCAGGAGGCCAGTGGTATAAAATGGATGACGCCGAGGTCACTGCCTGTAGCATCGCTTCTGTGCTGAGTCAACAGGCCTATGTCCTCTTTTACATCCAGAAGAGTCAACTGGAAAGAGGCAGTGAGAGTGTGTCAACGGGCAGGGAACCAGGAGCCCTTGGTGCTGAACACAAAGACAGGCGAGCAACGCAAGGAGAGCTCCAGAGAGAACCCTGCCTCCAGGTACCCGACTTGGAGGAGCACTTGGTGGAAAGAGCCACTCAGGAAAGCACCTTAGACCACTGGAAGTTCCTCCAAGAGCAAAACAAAACCAAGCCTGACTTCAACGTCAGAAAAGTCGAATGTACCCTGCCTCCCAACGTGCTTGTGATTCATCCATCAAAATACAAGAGTGGGATGAACAACCGTCATCCTGAACAGCAAAGCTCCCTGCTGAACCTCTCTTCAAGGAACCTGGCACCTCAGGAGTCCATGAACACTGGCACACTCACTTCTCTGCAAGGGAGGACCAGGAGATCCAAAGGGAGGAACAAACACAGCAAGAGGGCTCTGTTTGTGTGCCAGTGATCTCAGGAAAAGTCTCCATGCAAACGCAGGAGTGCATGCGCACACACACTGACACACACACACATACACGTACACACACACACCCACCCACGAGGGGGTTCGCGCGCGCACACACACACACACCATCACATACGCAGTCAATCCGACATAAAGTAATGAGGAGCCCAGGTGTCTGTGTACACAAGAGGGAAAACTGGATAGTGATGGCTGCGTTTCAGGATGAGCCCAGACATGGGAAACATCGAGTTTTGCAGTCGTGAGTCTTCTGAACCTGTGGAGGGATCTGTCTGTGTGTTTGTGTTCACGGTAGATGTCATTCAGTGTGAATTTCTGAATATGACATATTGCGGTGTAGGGTTGCGCGTGAGGTTATTGCAGGGGACGGGGTTGACTATTTTCTCTTGGGGTGTGTTTCATTCGTCAGTTGTTGGTGAGCACCAGAAGTTGAAATTTTGCGAACGTGGGACTTCTGTGGATCCTTCTCGCTACCTTGAGTAGTGGAAACTGGAACGCATTTGAAGAGAGGAAGGGTGTTCTTCTTTTGAACCTGCCTCGCCGTTTTTACATTACTTGTTGAATGGACGTCAGGCGCCCTAGGACTTGTGCCCTTGGTGGAACCCACAGAATGCTGGAGACAGACAGACAGACACACTTGCCTATTGAATGGTGTCCATTTCCAATGAATTGAAGCAGAAAATCATCCCACTGGTATGTGAGTCATTTGGAAGTAAGTCGTATTGATAATAAAGGAAATCAAACACAGGAGCGTGTGTGTATTCAACTAAAATAAAATCAGCAAGCACTGAAATAAATCGCATTTGGTGTGCATCAAAATGGCGTCTGGGAGATTCCGGGTCAATCGTCCAGCTGCGAAAGGTGCATCTCTGAAGCACAGTCCCTGACCTGCAGTGAGACTTGTTCATCCGAGGTGGTGTTGCAGTGGAAATGATTGTGGGAAATGGCCCCTTCCTTTTGTGTATTCGCTGATTGGATTTCAGGCTCCGTTTCTCGTTCGGTACAGCGATCCAAGTTGACCAACCCGAGAGGAAAGATGTCCAGGGCATAACTCAGGGCTCCGTACAACCACAGAATCTTGGGTGCAACCCTGCTCAAGCACACAAATGCGCGTATTAACAGTGTCTCTGTGTGTGACGTGTGTGCAAAGTACAGTGTGATGAGCATGACTGGCAGACAGGTGATCCATTGGGCTCACCTGAAAATCAGTTATGAGCATGAAAGAACACCGACGCCCAGGTCCCCGCTTCAGACATAACACCCACCAGCGTCTTGTGTGAAGCCACGGCATCTGGACTGCTCATGCTTCTGGGGATCATTCTCCTGAAAATGGTGGCTCCTTTCTCCCTGTGGAGCAACTCTCTACGCAGCGCTTCTTTCCTCCCCCAGGACTCATTTCATCGGGCCCGGGAAGCCTTCTGATTCAACACACCTGACCCATGAAAAGAAAAGGGAAAGAAAGGAGGCCAAAGGTCACACTCTCCTCATTCCACCATCCTCCCTAAAATCATCCTGATTTCATGGGCCCTGAGACCGGGGATGCTTCTGTACACCTCGAGGCCTTGGCGCCTGGCCCAAATTCTATTCTCTTTCTCATTATCTGAAAACTTTTAAGAAAATCCCTAGAGCCAGGATCTTTATTCCTAGTAAGCCGAAAGTCCCAAAGAAACACCCAAATTCTGTCCCTCTTAGTTTGGGAAATAAGTCTACCTTCATCAGCATGACATTTTCCACCAAATGTGGTAACTGCAAGTCCACCACACAATGCTTAACTGGAATTGGAAGCAACATCTCAGACGATGAAAAATACATGCAAGAATCCCTAAGACAAATGGTTTATTTTTCCCTTTCTTACTAAAACAACTGCCAGTATTAACAATGGTATGCAAATCTCTTTTAGACGCCCTGCTTTTAAATCTCTATGTTTCTTCCTGAGACAGGGACTCATTCCCATCACCCAGGCATTTACAGTGTTTAATTCTGGTTATATGCTATTCTCAAATTTACAACTATTCATTTCATCTCTCTCAAATGTTGATCTATTATCACATACGTATTAAAATATTATCTCCCATGCTGCGTGATATGTTGTTTTTATATTCATCCTTTCTTAAATGAACCAAAGGTTTTAGTTGGATGAGATTGTGATTAGTCAAGTTTTCTGATTTCATGATTTCTTAAATTGCGGTCATACGACCTCAATCACTGGAAATAGAATGTCATGAGTATTTCTCTTTACTTGCAATCATAAATTCGGGGAATGTCATCAATTGGTATGTCGGTGATTGCATGATTTCCTGAAAGTCTTTCACAGTCTAATTTGGGCACTAAGTATTTCGTCTAGGTTCAGTGCACGTTTCCAACACTTGATGCTTTATGATTTGGGTATATAGCTTCCACAAGAGCATTTCCTGCAAAGACATGTCTTGGTCCCCACTGGTAAGTCATTTCACTCGAACACAGAATCAATAGGCCGAACATGGAAAGGTTACTGCTAGAATACTTATTAGACTGCATGGATCTATTCTTTGATATTAAGGAAACAAATACACTGTGTTATTAACTGTACTTCATTGATGATTCTCAAGTCAGAAAGTACAGGTCTGACTTCCTGTCCTTCAATGCCTGAAAGGATGATCGTATCTGCCAAAAGCACATAGTTAGAAGCACATCGCAGCTCAAACACACACACACACCCAGAAATATAAACAAACACAAAGAAACACTCACATGGGCATGATTCTGCATGTTTTAAGTAAACTAACGCATTTTAAGTAAACTACCACTTAAGTTTACTGTTTTAAGTAAACACCACTGTTTTAAGTAAACTAACGCATTCCCCAGGAGTTTTAAGTGAACTCCCTGGGGAATACAAGGGGACACACCCTATGATTCATTCTTTAACTGAGTGCTGATATTGGATGGGTGGACCGCGTACCTGATGGGTGGGTGGGGTGTTCGAGGTAGGCGGGGTTGAGTTATATAAGGGCTGATGCGGCCAGATGGCGTGTCATTTGAAGACTCTCTCGGAAGAGATAGCATCTTTCTGCAACGTGCGGTCCCAGCAGAGAAAGCTTGTGATCCTTGCTCCTGGCGACATGGAGGCCGATTCACTCCACTTGGGAGGTGAGTGGCAGTTCAACCACTTTTCAAAACTCACATCTTCTGGGCCAGATGCAGCTTTTGCTGAAATCCAGCGGACTTCTCTACCTGAGAAGTCACCACTGTCATCTGAGACCCATGTCGACCTCTGTGATGGTTTGGCTCCTGTGGCAAGACAGCCTGCCCCTGGGGAGAAGCTTCCTCTCAGTAGCAGGAGACCTGCTGCGGTGGGGGCTGGGCTCCAGAATATGGGAAATACTTGCTATGTGAATGCTTCCCTGCAGTGCCTGACATACACACCACCCCTTGCCAACTACATGCTGTCCCGGGAGCACTCTCAACTTTGTCATCATCACAAGTGCTGCATGCTGTGTACGATGGAAGCTCACATCACACGGGCCCTCCACCGTCCTGGCCACGTCATCCAGCCCTCACAGGCATTGGTTGCTGGCTTCCATCGAGGCAAGCAGGAAGATGCCCATGAATTTCTGATGTTCATTGTGGATGCCATGAAAAAGGCATGCCTTCCCGGGCACAAGCAGGTAGATCATGACTCTGAGGACACCACCCTCATCCACCAGATATTTGGAGGCTGCTGGAGATCTCAAATCAAGTGTCTCCACTGCCAGGGCGTTTCGGACACCTTTGACCCTTACCTGGACATTGCCCTGGATATCCAGGCAGCTCAGAGTGTGAAGCAAGCTTTGGAACAGGTGGTGAAGCCCGAAGAACTCAATGGAGAGAATGCCTATCATTGTGGTCTTTGTCTCCAGAAGGCGCCTGCCTCCAAGACGTTCACTCTACACACTTCTGCCAAGGTCCTCATCCTTGTATTGAAGAGATTCTCCGATGTCACAGGCAACAAACTTGCCAACAATGTGCAATACCCTGAGTGCCTTGACATGCAGCCATACATGTCTCAGCAGAACACAGGACCTCTTGTCTATGTCCTCTATGCTGTGCTGGTCCATGCTGGGTGGAGTCGTCACAACGGACATTACCTCTCTTATGTCAAAGCTCCAGGAGGCCAGTGGTATAAAATGGATGACGCCGAGGTCACTGCCTGTAGCATCGCTTCTGTGCTGAGTCAACAGGCCTATGTCCTCTTTTACATCTAGAAGAGTCAACTGGAAAGATGCAGTGAGAGTGTGTCAACGGGCAGGGAACCAGGAGCCCTTGGTGCTGAACACAAAGACAGGCGAGCAACGCAAGGAGAGCTCCAGAGAGAACCCTGCCTCCAGGTACCCGACTTGGAGGAGCACTTGGTGGAAAGAGCCACTCAGGAAAGCACCTTAGACCACTGGAAGTTCCTCCAAGAGCAAAACAAAACCAAGCCTGACTTCAACGTCAGAAAAGTCGAATGTACCCTGCCTCCCAACGTGCTTGTGATTCATCCATCAAAATACAAGAGTGGGATGAACAACCGTCATCCTGAACAGCAAAGCTCCCTGCTGAACCTCTCTTCAAGGAACCTGGCACCTCAGGAGTCCATGAACACTGGCACACTCACTTCTCTGCAAGGGAGGACCAGGAGATCCAAAGGGAGGAACAAACACAGCAAGAGGGCTCTGTTTGTGTGCCAGTGATCTCAGGAAAAGTCTCCATGCAAACGCAGGAGTGCATGCGCACACACACTGACACACACACACATACACGTACACACACACACCCACCCACGAGGGGGTTCGCGCGCGCACACACACACACACCATCACATACGCAGTCAATCCGACATAAAGTAATGAGGAGCCCAGGTGTCTGTGTACACAAGAGGGAAAACTGGATAGTGATGGCTGCGTTTCAGGATGAGCCCAGACATGGGAAACATCGAGTTTTGCAGTCGTGAGTCTTCTGAACCTGTGGAGGGATCTGTCTGTGTGTTTGTGTTCACGGTAGATGTCATTCAGTGTGAATTTCTGAATATGACATATTGCGGTGTAGGGTTGCGCGTGAGGTTATTGCAGGGGACGGGGTTGACTATTTTCTCTTGGGGTGTGTTTCATTCGTCAGTTGTTGGTGAGCACCAGAAGTTGAAATTTTGCGAACGTGGGACTTCTGTGGATCCTTCTCGCTACCTTGAGTAGTGGAAACTGGAACGCATTTGAAGAGAGGAAGGGTGTTCTTCTTTTGAACCTGCCTCGCCGTTTTTACATTACTTGTTGAATGGACGTCAGGCGCCCTAGGACTTGTGCCCTTGGTGGAACCCACAGAATGCTGGAGACAGACAGACAGACACACTTGCCTATTGAATGGTGTCCATTTCCAATGAATTGAAGCAGAAAATCATCCCACTGGTATGTGAGTCATTTGGAAGTAAGTCGTATTGATAATAAAGGAAATCAAACACAGGAGCGTGTGTGTATTCAACTAAAATAAAATCAGCAAGCACTGAAATAAATCGCATTTGGTGTGCATCAAAATGGCGTCTGGGAGATTCCGGGTCAATCGTCCAGCTGCGAAAGGTGCATCTCTGAAGCACAGTCCCTGACCTGCAGTGAGACTTGTTCATCCGAGGTGGTGTTGCAGTGGAAATGATTGTGGGAAATGGCCCCTTCCTTTTGTGTATTCGCTGATTGGATTTCAGGCTCCGTTTCTCGTTCGGTACAGCGATCCAAGTTGACCAACCCGAGAGGAAAGATGTCCAGGGCATAACTCAGGGCTCCGTACAACCACAGAATCTTGGGTGCAACCCTGCTCAAGCACACAAATGCGCGTATTAACAGTGTCTCTGTGTGTGACGTGTGTGCAAAGTACAGTGTGATGAGCATGACTGGCAGACAGGTGATCCATTGGGCTCACCTGAAAATCAGTTATGAGCATGAAAGAACACCGACGCCCAGGTCCCCGCTTCAGACATAACACCCACCAGCGTCTTGTGTGAAGCCACGGCATCTGGACTGCTCATGCTTCTGGGGATCATTCTCCTGAAAATGGTGGCTCCTTTCTCCCTGTGGAGCAACTCTCTACGCAGCGCTTCTTTCCTCCCCCAGGACTCATTTCATCGGGCCCGGGAAGCCTTCTGATTCAACACACCTGACCCATGAAAAGAAAAGGGAAAGAAAGGAGGCCAAAGGTCACACTCTCCTCATTCCACCATCCTCCCTAAAATCATCCTGATTTCATGGGCCCTGAGACCGGGGATGCTTCTGTACACCTCGAGGCCTTGGCGCCTGGCCCAAATTCTATTCTCTTTCTCATTATCTGAAAACTTTTAAGAAAATCCCTAGAGCCAGGATCTTTATTCCTAGTAAGCCGAAAGTCCCAAAGAAACACCCAAATTCTGTCCCTCTTAGTTTGGGAAACAAGTCTACCTTCATCAGCATGACATTTTCCACCAAATGTGGTAACTGCAAGTCCACCACACAATGCTTAACTGGAATTGGAAGCAACATCTCAGACGATGAAAAATACATGCAAGAATCCCTAAGACAAATGGGTTATTTTTCCCTTTCTTACTAAAACAACTGCCAGTATTAACAATGGTATGCAAATCTCTTTTAGACGCCCTGCTTTTAAATCTCTATGTTTCTTCCTGAGACAGGGACTCATTCCCATCACCCAGGCATTTACAGTGTTTAATTCTGGTTATATGCTATTCTCAAATTTACAACTATTCATTTCATCTCTCTCAAATGTTGATCTATTATCACATACGTATTAAAATATTATCTCCCATGCTGCGTGATATGTTGTTTTTATATTCATCCTTTCTTAAATGAACCAAAGGTTTTAGTTGGATGAGATTGTGATTAGTCAAGTTTTCTGATTTCATGATTTCTTAAATTGCGGTCATACGACCTCAATCACTGGAAATAGAATGTCATGAGTATTTCTCTTTACTTGCAATCATAAATTCGGGGAATGTCATCAATTGGTATGTCGGTGATTGCATGATTTCCTGAAAGTCTTTCACAGTCTAATTTGGGCACTAAGTATTTCGTCTAGGTTCAGTGCACGTTTCCAACACTTGATGCTTTATGATTTGGGTATATAGCTTCCACAAGAGCATTTCCTGCAAAGACATGTCTTGGTCCCCACTGGTAAGTCATTTCACTCGAACACAGAATCAATAGGCCGAACATGGAAAGGTTACTGCTAGAATACTTATTAGACTGCATGGATCTATTCTTTGATATTAAGGAAACAAATACACTGTGTTATTAACTGTACTTCATTGATGATTCTCAAGTCAGAAAGTACAGGTCTGACTTCCTGTCCTTCAATGCCTGAAAGGATGATCGTATCTGCCAAAAGCACATAGTTAGAAGCACATCGCAGCTCAAACACACACACACACCCAGAAATATAAACAAACACAAAGAAACACTCACATGGGCATGATTCTGCATGTTTTAAGTAAACTAACGCATTTTAAGTAAACTACCACTTAAGTTTACTGTTTTAAGTAAACACCACTGTTTTAAGTAAACTAACGCATTCCCCAGGAGTTTTAAGTGAACTCCCTGGGGAATACAAGGGGACACACCCTATGATTCATTCTTTAACTGAGTGCTGATATTGGATGGGTGGACCGCGTACCTGATGGGTGGGTGGGGTGTTCGAGGTAGGCGGGGTTGAGTTATATAAGGGCTGATGCGGCCAGATGGCGTGTCATTTGAAGACTCTCTCGGAAGAGATAGCATCTTTCTGCAACGTGCGGTCCCAGCAGAGAAAGCTTGTGATCCTTGCTCCTGGCGACATGGAGGCCGATTCACTCCACTTGGGAGGTGAGTGGCAGTTCAACCACTTTTCAAAACTCACATCTTCTGGGCCAGATGCAGCTTTTGCTGAAATCCAGCGGACTTCTCTACCTGAGAAGTCACCACTGTCATCTGAGACCCATGTCGACCTCTGTGATGGTTTGGCTCCTGTGGCAAGACAGCCTGCCCCTGGGGAGAAGCTTCCTCTCAGTAGCAGGAGACCTGCTGCGGTGGGGGCTGGGCTCCAGAATATGGGAAATACTTGCTATGTGAATGCTTCCCTGCAGTGCCTGACATACACACCACCCCTTGCCAACTACATGCTGTCCCGGGAGCACTCTCAACTTTGTCATCATCACAAGTGCTGCATGCTGTGTACGATGGAAGCTCACATCACACGGGCCCTCCACCGTCCTGGCCACGTCATCCAGCCCTCACAGGCATTGGTTGCTGGCTTCCATCGAGGCAAGCAGGAAGATGCCCATGAATTTCTGATGTTCATTGTGGATGCCATGAAAAAGGCATGCCTTCCCGGGCACAAGCAGGTAGATCATGACTCTGAGGACACCACCCTCATCCACCAGATATTTGGAGGCTGCTGGAGATCTCAAATCAAGTGTCTCCACTGCCAGGGCGTTTCGGACACCTTTGACCCTTACCTGGACATTGCCCTGGATATCCAGGCAGCTCAGAGTGTGAAGCAAGCTTTGGAACAGGTGGTGAAGCCCGAAGAACTCAATGGAGAGAATGCCTATCATTGTGGTCTTTGTCTCCAGAAGGCGCCTGCCTCCAAGACGTTCACTCTACACACTTCTGCCAAGGTCCTCATCCTTGTATTGAAGAGATTCTCCGATGTCACAGGCAACAAACTTGCCAACAATGTGCAATACCCTGAGTGCCTTGACATGCAGCCATACATGTCTCAGCAGAACACAGGACCTCTTGTCTATGTCCTCTATGCTGTGCTGGTCCATGCTGGGTGGAGTCGTCACAACGGACATTACCTCTCTTATGTCAAAGCTCCAGGAGGCCAGTGGTATAAAATGGATGACGCCGAGGTCACTGCCTGTAGCATCGCTTCTGTGCTGAGTCAACAGGCCTATGTCCTCTTTTACATCCAGAAGAGTCAACTGGAAAGAGGCAGTGAGAGTGTGTCAACGGGCAGGGAACCAGGAGCCCTTGGTGCTGAACACAAAGACAGGCGAGCAACGCAAGGAGAGCTCCAGAGAGAACCCTGCCTCCAGGTACCCGACTTGGAGGAGCACTTGGTGGAAAGAGCCACTCAGGAAAGCACCTTAGACCACTGGAAGTTCCTCCAAGAGCAAAACAAAACCAAGCCTGACTTCAACGTCAGAAAAGTCGAATGTACCCTGCCTCCCAACGTGCTTGTGATTCATCCATCAAAATACAAGAGTGGGATGAACAACCGTCATCCTGAACAGCAAAGCTCCCTGCTGAACCTCTCTTCAAGGAACCTGGCACCTCAGGAGTCCATGAACACTGGCACACTCACTTCTCTGCAAGGGAGGACCAGGAGATCCAAAGGGAGGAACAAACACAGCAAGAGGGCTCTGTTTGTGTGCCAGTGATCTCAGGAAAAGTCTCCATGCAAACGCAGGAGTGCATGCGCACACACACTGACACACACACACATACACGTACACACACACACCCACCCACGAGGGGGTTCGCGCGCGCACACACACACACACCATCACATACGCAGTCAATCCGACATAAAGTAATGAGGAGCCCAGGTGTCTGTGTACACAAGAGGGAAAACTGGATAGTGATGGCTGCGTTTCAGGATGAGCCCAGACATGGGAAACATCGAGTTTTGCAGTCGTGAGTCTTCTGAACCTGTGGAGGGATCTGTCTGTGTGTTTGTGTTCACGGTAGATGTCATTCAGTGTGAATTTCTGAATATGACATATTGCGGTGTAGGGTTGCGCGTGAGGTTATTGCAGGGGACGGGGTTGACTATTTTCTCTTGGGGTGTGTTTCATTCGTCAGTTGTTGGTGAGCACCAGAAGTTGAAATTTTGCGAACGTGGGACTTCTGTGGATCCTTCTCGCTACCTTGAGTAGTGGAAACTGGAACGCATTTGAAGAGAGGAAGGGTGTTCTTCTTTTGAACCTGCCTCGCCGTTTTTACATTACTTGTTGAATGGACGTCAGGCGCCCTAGGACTTGTGCCCTTGGTGGAACCCACAGAATGCTGGAGACAGACAGACAGACACACTTGCCTATTGAATGGTGTCCATTTCCAATGAATTGAAGCAGAAAATCATCCCACTGGTATGTGAGTCATTTGGAAGTAAGTCGTATTGATAATAAAGGAAATCAAACACAGGAGCGTGTGTGTATTCAACTAAAATAAAATCAGCAAGCACTGAAATAAATCGCATTTGGTGTGCATCAAAATGGCGTCTGGGAGATTCCGGGTCAATCGTCCAGCTGCGAAAGGTGCATCTCTGAAGCACAGTCCCTGACCTGCAGTGAGACTTGTTCATCCGAGGTGGTGTTGCAGTGGAAATGATTGTGGGAAATGGCCCCTTCCTTTTGTGTATTCGCTGATTGGATTTCAGGCTCCGTTTCTCGTTCGGTACAGCGATCCAAGTTGACCAACCCGAGAGGAAAGATGTCCAGGGCATAACTCAGGGCTCCGTACAACCACAGAATCTTGGGTGCAACCCTGCTCAAGCACACAAATGCGCGTATTAACAGTGTCTCTGTGTGTGACGTGTGTGCAAAGTACAGTGTGATGAGCATGACTGGCAGACAGGTGATCCATTGGGCTCACCTGAAAATCAGTTATGAGCATGAAAGAACACCGACGCCCAGGTCCCCGCTTCAGACATAACACCCACCAGCGTCTTGTGTGAAGCCACGGCATCTGGACTGCTCATGCTTCTGGGGATCATTCTCCTGAAAATGGTGGCTCCTTTCTCCCTGTGGAGCAACTCTCTACGCAGCGCTTCTTTCCTCCCCCAGGACTCATTTCATCGGGCCCGGGAAGCCTTCTGATTCAACACACCTGACCCATGAAAAGAAAAGGGAAAGAAAGGAGGCCAAAGGTCACACTCTCCTCATTCCACCATCCTCCCTAAAATCATCCTGATTTCATGGGCCCTGAGACCGGGGATGCTTCTGTACACCTCGAGGCCTTGGCGCCTGGCCCAAATTCTATTCTCTTTCTCATTATCTGAAAACTTTTAAGAAAATCCCTAGAGCCAGGATCTTTATTCCTAGTAAGCCGAAAGTCCCAAAGAAACACCCAAATTCTGTCCCTCTTAGTTTGGGAAACAAGTCTACCTTCATCAGCATGACATTTTCCACCAAATGTGGTAACTGCAAGTCCACCACACAATGCTTAACTGGAATTGGAAGCAACATCTCAGACGATGAAAAATACATGCAAGAATCCCTAAGACAAATGGGTTATTTTTCCCTTTCTTACTAAAACAACTGCCAGTATTAACAATGGTATGCAAATCTCTTTTAGACGCCCTGCTTTTAAATCTCTATGTTTCTTCCTGAGACAGGGACTCATTCCCATCACCCAGGCATTTACAGTGTTTAATTCTGGTTATATGCTATTCTCAAATTTACAACTATTCATTTCATCTCTCTCAAATGTTGATCTATTATCACATACGTATTAAAATATTATCTCCCATGCTGCGTGATATGTTGTTTTTATATTCATCCTTTCTTAAATGAACCAAAGGTTTTAGTTGGATGAGATTGTGATTAGTCAAGTTTTCTGATTTCATGATTTCTTAAATTGCGGTCATACGACCTCAATCACTGGAAATAGAATGTCATGAGTATTTCTCTTTACTTGCAATCATAAATTCGGGGAATGTCATCAATTGGTATGTCGGTGATTGCATGATTTCCTGAAAGTCTTTCACAGTCTAATTTGGGCACTAAGTATTTCGTCTAGGTTCAGTGCACGTTTCCAACACTTGATGCTTTATGATTTGGGTATATAGCTTCCACAAGAGCATTTCCTGCAAAGACATGTCTTGGTCCCCACTGGTAAGTCATTTCACTCGAACACAGAATCAATAGGCCGAACATGGAAAGGTTACTGCTAGAATACTTATTAGACTGCATGGATCTATTCTTTGATATTAAGGAAACAAATACACTGTGTTATTAACTGTACTTCATTGATGATTCTCAAGTCAGAAAGTACAGGTCTGACTTCCTGTCCTTCAATGCCTGAAAGGATGATCGTATCTGCCAAAAGCACATAGTTAGAAGCACATCGCAGCTCAAACACACACACACACCCAGAAATATAAACAAACGCAAAGAAACACTCACATGGGCATGATTCTGCATGTTTTAAGTAAACTAACGCATTTTAAGTAAACTACCACTTAAGTTTACTGTTTTAAGTAAACACCACTGTTTTAAGTAAACTAACGCATTCCCCAGGAGTTTTAAGTGAACTCCCTGGGGAATACAAGGGGACACACCCCATGATTCATTCTTTAACTGAGTGCTGATATTGGATGGGTGGACCGCGTACCTGATGGGTGGGTGGGGTGTTCGAGGTAGGCGGGGTTGAGTTATATAAGGGCTGATGCGGCCAGATGGCGTGTCATTTGAAGACTCTCTCGGAAGAGATAGCATCTTTCTGCAACGTGCGGTCCCAGCAGAGAAAGCTTGTGATCCTTGCTCCTGGCGACATGGAGGCCGATTCACTCCACTTGGGAGGTGAGTGGCAGTTCAACCACTTTTCAAAACTCACATCTTCTGGGCCAGATGCAGCTTTTGCTGAAATCCAGCGGACTTCTCTACCTGAGAAGTCACCACTGTCATCTGAGACCCATGTCGACCTCTGTGATGGTTTGGCTCCTGTGGCAAGACAGCCTGCCCCTGGGGAGAAGCTTCCTCTCAGTAGCAGGAGACCTGCTGCGGTGGGGGCTGGGCTCCAGAATATGGGAAATACTTGCTATGTGAATGCTTCCCTGCAGTGCCTGACATACACACCACCCCTTGCCAACTACATGCTGTCCCGGGAGCACTCTCAACTTTGTCATCATCACAAGTGCTGCATGCTGTGTACGATGGAAGCTCACATCACACGGGCCCTCCACCGTCCTGGCCACGTCATCCAGCCCTCACAGGCATTGGTTGCTGGCTTCCATCGAGGCAAGCAGGAAGATGCCCATGAATTTCTGATGTTCATTGTGGATGCCATGAAAAAGGCATGCCTTCCCGGGCACAAGCAGGTAGATCATGACTCTGAGGACACCACCCTCATCCACCAGATATTTGGAGGCTGCTGGAGATCTCAAATCAAGTGTCTCCACTGCCAGGGCGTTTCGGACACCTTTGACCCTTACCTGGACATTGCCCTGGATATCCAGGCAGCTCAGAGTGTGAAGCAAGCTTTGGAACAGGTGGTGAAGCCCGAAGAACTCAATGGAGAGAATGCCTATCATTGTGGTCTTTGTCTCCAGAAGGCGCCTGCCTCCAAGACGTTCACTCTACACACTTCTGCCAAGGTCCTCATCCTTGTATTGAAGAGATTCTCCGATGTCACAGGCAACAAACTTGCCAACAATGTGCAATACCCTGAGTGCCTTGACATGCAGCCATACATGTCTCAGCAGAACACAGGACCTCTTGTCTATGTCCTCTATGCTGTGCTGGTCCATGCTGGGTGGAGTCGTCACAACGGACATTACCTCTCTTATGTCAAAGCTCCAGGAGGCCAGTGGTATAAAATGGATGACGCCGAGGTCACTGCCTGTAGCATCGCTTCTGTGCTGAGTCAACAGGCCTATGTCCTCTTTTACATCCAGAAGAGTCAACTGGAAAGAGGCAGTGAGAGTGTGTCAACGGGCAGGGAACCAGGAGCCCTTGGTGCTGAACACAAAGACAGGCGAGCAACGCAAGGAGAGCTCCAGAGAGAACCCTGCCTCCAGGTACCCGACTTGGAGGAGCACTTGGTGGAAAGAGCCACTCAGGAAAGCACCTTAGACCACTGGAAGTTCCTCCAAGAGCAAAACAAAACCAAGCCTGACTTCAACGTCAGAAAAGTCGAATGTACCCTGCCTCCCAACGTGCTTGTGATTCATCCATCAAAATACAAGAGTGGGATGAACAACCGTCATCCTGAACAGCAAAGCTCCCTGCTGAACCTCTCTTCAAGGAACCTGGCACCTCAGGAGTCCATGAACACTGGCACACTCACTTCTCTGCAAGGGAGGACCAGGAGATCCAAAGGGAGGAACAAACACAGCAAGAGGGCTCTGTTTGTGTGCCAGTGATCTCAGGAAAAGTCTCCATGCAAACGCAGGAGTGCATGCGCACACACACTGACACACACACACATACACGTACACACACACACCCACCCACGAGGGGGTTCGCGCGCGCACACACACACACACCATCACATACGCAGTCAATCCGACATAAAGTAATGAGGAGCCCAGGTGTCTGTGTACACAAGAGGGAAAACTGGATAGTGATGGCTGCGTTTCAGGATGAGCCCAGACATGGGAAACATCGAGTTTTGCAGTCGTGAGTCTTCTGAACCTGTGGAGGGATCTGTCTGTGTGTTTGTGTTCACGGTAGATGTCATTCAGTGTGAATTTCTGAATATGACATATTGCGGTGTAGGGTTGCGCGTGAGGTTATTGCAGGGGACGGGGTTGACTATTTTCTCTTGGGGTGTGTTTCATTCGTCAGTTGTTGGTGAGCACCAGAAGTTGAAATTTTGCGAACGTGGGACTTCTGTGGATCCTTCTCGCTACCTTGAGTAGTGGAAACTGGAACGCATTTGAAGAGAGGAAGGGTGTTCTTCTTTTGAACCTGCCTCGCCGTTTTTACATTACTTGTTGAATGGACGTCAGGCGCCCTAGGACTTGTGCCCTTGGTGGAACCCACAGAATGCTGGAGACAGACAGACAGACACACTTGCCTATTGAATGGTGTCCATTTCCAATGAATTGAAGCAGAAAATCATCCCACTGGTATGTGAGTCATTTGGAAGTAAGTCGTATTGATAATAAAGGAAATCAAACACAGGAGCGTGTGTGTATTCAACTAAAATAAAATCAGCAAGCACTGAAATAAATCGCATTTGGTGTGCATCAAAATGGCGTCTGGGAGATTCCGGGTCAATCGTCCAGCTGCGAAAGGTGCATCTCTGAAGCACAGTCCCTGACCTGCAGTGAGACTTGTTCATCCGAGGTGGTGTTGCAGTGGAAATGATTGTGGGAAATGGCCCCTTCCTTTTGTGTATTCGCTGATTGGATTTCAGGCTCCGTTTCTCGTTCGGTACAGCGATCCAAGTTGACCAACCCGAGAGGAAAGATGTCCAGGGCATAACTCAGGGCTCCGTACAACCACAGAATCTTGGGTGCAACCCTGCTCAAGCACACAAATGCGCGTATTAACAGTGTCTCTGTGTGTGACGTGTGTGCAAAGTACAGTGTGATGAGCATGACTGGCAGACAGGTGATCCATTGGGCTCACCTGAAAATCAGTTATGAGCATGAAAGAACACCGACGCCCAGGTCCCCGCTTCAGACATAACACCCACCAGCGTCTTGTGTGAAGCCACGGCATCTGGACTGCTCATGCTTCTGGGGATCATTCTCCTGAAAATGGTGGCTCCTTTCTCCCTGTGGAGCAACTCTCTACGCAGCGCTTCTTTCCTCCCCCAGGACTCATTTCATCGGGCCCGGGAAGCCTTCTGATTCAACACACCTGACCCATGAAAAGAAAAGGGAAAGAAAGGAGGCCAAAGGTCACACTCTCCTCATTCCACCATCCTCCCTAAAATCATCCTGATTTCATGGGCCCTGAGACCGGGGATGCTTCTGTACACCTCGAGGCCTTGGCGCCTGGCCCAAATTCTATTCTCTTTCTCATTATCTGAAAACTTTTAAGAAAATCCCTAGAGCCAGGATCTTTATTCCTAGTAAGCCGAAAGTCCCAAAGAAACACCCAAATTCTGTCCCTCTTAGTTTGGGAAACAAGTCTACCTTCATCAGCATGACATTTTCCACCAAATGTGGTAACTGCAAGTCCACCACACAATGCTTAACTGGAATTGGAAGCAACATCTCAGACGATGAAAAATACATGCAAGAATCCCTAAGACAAATGGGTTATTTTTCCCTTTCTTACTAAAACAACTGCCAGTATTAACAATGGTATGCAAATCTCTTTTAGACGCCCTGCTTTTAAATCTCTATGTTTCTTCCTGAGACAGGGACTCATTCCCATCACCCAGGCATTTACAGTGTTTAATTCTGGTTATATGCTATTCTCAAATTTACAACTATTCATTTCATCTCTCTCAAATGTTGATCTATTATCACATACGTATTAAAATATTATCTCCCATGCTGCGTGATATGTTGTTTTTATATTCATCCTTTCTTAAATGAACCAAAGGTTTTAGTTGGATGAGATTGTGATTAGTCAAGTTTTCTGATTTCATGATTTCTTAAATTGCGGTCATACGACCTCAATCACTGGAAATAGAATGTCATGAGTATTTCTCTTTACTTGCAATCATAAATTCGGGGAATGTCATCAATTGGTATGTCGGTGATTGCATGATTTCCTGAAAGTCTTTCACAGTCTAATTTGGGCACTAAGTATTTCGTCTAGGTTCAGTGCACGTTTCCAACACTTGATGCTTTATGATTTGGGTATATAGCTTCCACAAGAGCATTTCCTGCAAAGACATGTCTTGGTCCCCACTGGTAAGTCATTTCACTCGAACACAGAATCAATAGGCCGAACATGGAAAGGTTACTGCTAGAATACTTATTAGACTGCATGGATCTATTCTTTGATATTAAGGAAACAAATACACTGTGTTATTAACTGTACTTCATTGATGATTCTCAAGTCAGAAAGTACAGGTCTGACTTCCTGTCCTTCAATGCCTGAAAGGATGATCGTATCTGCCAAAAGCACATAGTTAGAAGCACATCGCAGCTCAAACACACACACACACCCAGAAATATAAACAAACACAAAGAAACACTCACATGGGCATGATTCTGCATGTTTTAAGTAAACTAACGCATTTTAAGTAAACTACCACTTAAGTTTACTGTTTTAAGTAAACACCACTGTTTTAAGTAAACTAACGCATTCCCCAGGAGTTTTAAGTGAACTCCCTGGGGAATACAAGGGGACACACCCTATGATTCATTCTTTAACTGAGTGCTGATATTGGATGGGTGGACCGCGTACCTGATGGGTGGGTGGGGTGTTCGAGGTAGGCGGGGTTGAGTTATATAAGGGCTGATGCGGCCAGATGGCGTGTCATTTGAAGACTCTCTCGGAAGAGATAGCATCTTTCTGCAACGTGCGGTCCCAGCAGAGAAAGCTTGTGATCCTTGCTCCTGGCGACATGGAGGCCGATTCACTCCACTTGGGAGGTGAGTGGCAGTTCAACCACTTTTCAAAACTCACATCTTCTGGGCCAGATGCAGCTTTTGCTGAAATCCAGCGGACTTCTCTACCTGAGAAGTCACCACTGTCATCTGAGACCCATGTCGACCTCTGTGATGGTTTGGCTCCTGTGGCAAGACAGCCTGCCCCTGGGGAGAAGCTTCCTCTCAGTAGCAGGAGACCTGCTGCGGTGGGGGCTGGGCTCCAGAATATGGGAAATACTTGCTATGTGAATGCTTCCCTGCAGTGCCTGACATACACACCACCCCTTGCCAACTACATGCTGTCCCGGGAGCACTCTCAACTTTGTCATCATCACAAGTGCTGCATGCTGTGTACGATGGAAGCTCACATCACACGGGCCCTCCACCGTCCTGGCCACGTCATCCAGCCCTCACAGGCATTGGTTGCTGGCTTCCATCGAGGCAAGCAGGAAGATGCCCATGAATTTCTGATGTTCATTGTGGATGCCATGAAAAAGGCATGCCTTCCCGGGCACAAGCAGGTAGATCATGACTCTGAGGACACCACCCTCATCCACCAGATATTTGGAGGCTGCTGGAGATCTCAAATCAAGTGTCTCCACTGCCAGGGCGTTTCGGACACCTTTGACCCTTACCTGGACATTGCCCTGGATATCCAGGCAGCTCAGAGTGTGAAGCAAGCTTTGGAACAGGTGGTGAAGCCCGAAGAACTCAATGGAGAGAATGCCTATCATTGTGGTCTTTGTCTCCAGAAGGCGCCTGCCTCCAAGACGTTCACTCTACACACTTCTGCCAAGGTCCTCATCCTTGTATTGAAGAGATTCTCCGATGTCACAGGCAACAAACTTGCCAACAATGTGCAATACCCTGAGTGCCTTGACATGCAGCCATACATGTCTCAGCAGAACACAGGACCTCTTGTCTATGTCCTCTATGCTGTGCTGGTCCATGCTGGGTGGAGTCGTCACAACGGACATTACCTCTCTTATGTCAAAGCTCCAGGAGGCCAGTGGTATAAAATGGATGACGCCGAGGTCACTGCCTGTAGCATCGCTTCTGTGCTGAGTCAACAGGCCTATGTCCTCTTTTACATCCAGAAGAGTCAACTGGAAAGAGGCAGTGAGAGTGTGTCAACGGGCAGGGAACCAGGAGCCCTTGGTGCTGAACACAAAGACAGGCGAGCAACGCAAGGAGAGCTCCAGAGAGAACCCTGCCTCCAGGTACCCGACTTGGAGGAGCACTTGGTGGAAAGAGCCACTCAGGAAAGCACCTTAGACCACTGGAAGTTCCTCCAAGAGCAAAACAAAACCAAGCCTGACTTCAACGTCAGAAAAGTCGAATGTACCCTGCCTCCCAACGTGCTTGTGATTCATCCATCAAAATACAAGAGTGGGATGAACAACCGTCATCCTGAACAGCAAAGCTCCCTGCTGAACCTCTCTTCAAGGAACCTGGCACCTCAGGAGTCCATGAACACTGGCACACTCACTTCTCTGCAAGGGAGGACCAGGAGATCCAAAGGGAGGAACAAACACAGCAAGAGGGCTCTGTTTGTGTGCCAGTGATCTCAGGAAAAGTCTCCATGCAAACGCAGGAGTGCATGCGCACACACACTGACACACACACACATACACGTACACACACACACCCACCCACGAGGGGGTTCACGCGCGCACACACACACACACCATCACATACGCAGTCAATCCGACATAAAGTAATGAGGAGCCCAGGTGTCTGTGTACACAAGAGGGAAAACTGGATAGTGATGGCTGCGTTTCAGGATGAGCCCAGACATGGGAAACATCGAGTTTTGCAGTCGTGAGTCTTCTGAACCTGTGGAGGGATCTGTCTGTGTGTTTGTGTTCACGGTAGATGTCATTCAGTGTGAATTTCTGAATATGACATATTGCGGTGTAGGGTTGCGCGTGAGGTTATTGCAGGGGACGGGGTTGACTATTTTCTCTTGGGGTGTGTTTCATTCGTCAGTTGTTGGTGAGCACCAGAAGTTGAAATTTTGCGAACGTGGGACTTCTGTGGATCCTTCTCGCTACCTTGAGTAGTGGAAACTGGAACGCATTTGAAGAGAGGAAGGGTGTTCTTCTTTTGAACCTGCCTCGCCGTTTTTACATTACTTGTTGAATGGACGTCAGGCGCCCTAGGACTTGTGCCCTTGGTGGAACCCACAGAATGCTGGAGACAGACAGACAGACACACTTGCCTATTGAATGGTGTCCATTTCCAATGAATTGAAGCAGAAAATCATCCCACTGGTATGTGAGTCATTTGGAAGTAAGTCGTATTGATAATAAAGGAAATCAAACACAGGAGCGTGTGTGTATTCAACTAAAATAAAATCAGCAAGCACTGAAATAAATCGCATTTGGTGTGCATCAAAATGGCGTCTGGGAGATTCCGGGTCAATCGTCCAGCTGCGAAAGGTGCATCTCTGAAGCACAGTCCCTGACCTGCAGTGAGACTTGTTCATCCGAGGTGGTGTTGCAGTGGAAATGATTGTGGGAAATGGCCCCTTCCTTTTGTGTATTCGCTGATTGGATTTCAGGCTCCGTTTCTCGTTCGGTACAGCGATCCAAGTTGACCAACCCGAGAGGAAAGATGTCCAGGGCATAACTCAGGGCTCCGTACAACCACAGAATCTTGGGTGCAACCCTGCTCAAGCACACAAATGCGCGTATTAACAGTGTCTCTGTGTGTGACGTGTGTGCAAAGTACAGTGTGATGAGCATGACTGGCAGACAGGTGATCCATTGGGCTCACCTGAAAATCAGTTATGAGCATGAAAGAACACCGACGCCCAGGTCCCCGCTTCAGACATAACACCCACCAGCGTCTTGTGTGAAGCCACGGCATCTGGACTGCTCATGCTTCTGGGGATCATTCTCCTGAAAATGGTGGCTCCTTTCTCCCTGTGGAGCAACTCTCTACACAGCGCTTCTTTCCTCCCCCAGGACTCATTTCATCGGGCCCGGGAAGCCTTCTGATTCAACACACCTGACCCATGAAAAGAAAAGGGAAAGAAAGGAGGCCAAAGGTCACACTCTCCTCATTCCACCATCCTCCCTAAAATCATCCTGATTTCATGGGCCCTGAGACCGGGGATGCTTCTGTACACCTCGAGGCCTTGGCGCCTGGCCCAAATTCTATTCTCTTTCTCATTATCTGAAAACTTTTAAGAAAATCCCTAGAGCCAGGATCTTTATTCCTAGTAAGCCGAAAGTCCCAAAGAAACACCCAAATTCTGTCCCTCTTAGTTTGGGAAACAAGTCTACCTTCATCAGCATGACATTTTCCACCAAATGTGGTAACTGCAAGTCCACCACACAATGCTTAACTGGAATTGGAAGCAACATCTCAGACGATGAAAAATACATGCAAGAATCCCTAAGACAAATGGGTTATTTTTCCCTTTCTTACTAAAACAACTGCCAGTATTAACAATGGTATGCAAATCTCTTTTAGACGCCCTGCTTTTAAATCTCTATGTTTCTTCCTGAGACAGGGACTCATTCCCATCACCCAGGCATTTACAGTGTTTAATTCTGGTTATATGCTATTCTCAAATTTACAACTATTCATTTCATCTCTCTCAAATGTTGATCTATTATCACATACGTATTAAAATATTATCTCCCATGCTGCGTGATATGTTGTTTTTATATTCATCCTTTCTTAAATGAACCAAAGGTTTTAGTTGGATGAGATTGTGATTAGTCAAGTTTTCTGATTTCATGATTTCTTAAATTGCGGTCATACGACCTCAATCACTGGAAATAGAATGTCATGAGTATTTCTCTTTACTTGCAATCATAAATTCGGGGAATGTCATCAATTGGTATGTCGGTGATTGCATGATTTCCTGAAAGTCTTTCACAGTCTAATTTGGGCACTAAGTATTTCGTCTAGGTTCAGTGCACGTTTCCAACACTTGATGCTTTATGATTTGGGTATATAGCTTCCACAAGAGCATTTCCTGCAAAGACATGTCTTGGTCCCCACTGGTAAGTCATTTCACTCGAACACAGAATCAATAGGCCGAACATGGAAAGGTTACTGCTAGAATACTTATTAGACTGCATGGATCTATTCTTTGATATTAAGGAAACAAATACACTGTGTTATTAACTGTACTTCATTGATGATTCTCAAGTCAGAAAGTACAGGTCTGACTTCCTGTCCTTCAATGCCTGAAAGGATGATCGTATCTGCCAAAAGCACATAGTTAGAAGCACATCGCAGCTCAAACACACACACACACCCAGAAATATAAACAAACACAAAGAAACACTCACATGGGCATGATTCTGCATGTTTTAAGTAAACTAACGCATTTTAAGTAAACTACCACTTAAGTTTACTGTTTTAAGTAAACACCACTGTTTTAAGTAAACTAACGCATTCCCCAGGAGTTTTAAGTGAACTCCCTGGGGAATACAAGGGGACACACCCTATGATTCATTCTTTAACTGAGTGCTGATATTGGATGGGTGGACCGCGTACCTGATGGGTGGGTGGGGTGTTCGAGGTAGGCGGGGTTGAGTTATATAAGGGCTGATGCGGCCAGATGGCGTGTCATTTGAAGACTCTCTCGGAAGAGATAGCATCTTTCTGCAACGTGCGGTCCCAGCAGAGAAAGCTTGTGATCCTTGCTCCTGGCGACATGGAGGCCGATTCACTCCACTTGGGAGGTGAGTGGCAGTTCAACCACTTTTCAAAACTCACATCTTCTGGGCCAGATGCAGCTTTTGCTGAAATCCAGCGGACTTCTCTACCTGAGAAGTCACCACTGTCATCTGAGACCCATGTCGACCTCTGTGATGGTTTGGCTCCTGTGGCAAGACAGCCTGCCCCTGGGGAGAAGCTTCCTCTCAGTAGCAGGAGACCTGCTGCGGTGGGGGCTGGGCTCCAGAATATGGGAAATACTTGCTATGTGAATGCTTCCCTGCAGTGCCTGACATACACACCACCCCTTGCCAACTACATGCTGTCCCGGGAGCACTCTCAACTTTGTCATCATCACAAGTGCTGCATGCTGTGTACGATGGAAGCTCACATCACACGGGCCCTCCACCGTCCTGGCCACGTCATCCAGCCCTCACAGGCATTGGTTGCTGGCTTCCATCGAGGCAAGCAGGAAGATGCCCATGAATTTCTGATGTTCATTGTGGATGCCATGAAAAAGGCATGCCTTCCCGGGCACAAGCAGGTAGATCATGACTCTGAGGACACCACCCTCATCCACCAGATATTTGGAGGCTGCTGGAGATCTCAAATCAAGTGTCTCCACTGCCAGGGCGTTTCGGACACCTTTGACCCTTACCTGGACATTGCCCTGGATATCCAGGCAGCTCAGAGTGTGAAGCAAGCTTTGGAACAGGTGGTGAAGCCCGAAGAACTCAATGGAGAGAATGCCTATCATTGTGGTCTTTGTCTCCAGAAGGCGCCTGCCTCCAAGACGTTCACTCTACACACTTCTGCCAAGGTCCTCATCCTTGTATTGAAGAGATTCTCCGATGTCACAGGCAACAAACTTGCCAACAATGTGCAATACCCTGAGTGCCTTGACATGCAGCCATACATGTCTCAGCAGAACACAGGACCTCTTGTCTATGTCCTCTATGCTGTGCTGGTCCATGCTGGGTGGAGTCGTCACAACGGACATTACCTCTCTTATGTCAAAGCTCCAGGAGGCCAGTGGTATAAAATGGATGACGCCGAGGTCACTGCCTGTAGCATCGCTTCTGTGCTGAGTCAACAGGCCTATGTCCTCTTTTACATCCAGAAGAGTCAACTGGAAAGAGGCAGTGAGAGTGTGTCAACGGGCAGGGAACCAGGAGCCCTTGGTGCTGAACACAAAGACAGGCGAGCAACGCAAGGAGAGCTCCAGAGAGAACCCTGCCTCCAGGTACCCGACTTGGAGGAGCACTTGGTGGAAAGAGCCACTCAGGAAAGCACCTTAGACCACTGGAAGTTCCTCCAAGAGCAAAACAAAACCAAGCCTGACTTCAACGTCAGAAAAGTCGAATGTACCCTGCCTCCCAACGTGCTTGTGATTCATCCATCAAAATACAAGAGTGGGATGAACAACCGTCATCCTGAACAGCAAAGCTCCCTGCTGAACCTCTCTTCAAGGAACCTGGCACCTCAGGAGTCCATGAACACTGGCACACTCACTTCTCTGCAAGGGAGGACCAGGAGATCCAAAGGGAGGAACAAACACAGCAAGAGGGCTCTGTTTGTGTGCCAGTGATCTCAGGAAAAGTCTCCATGCAAACGCAGGAGTGCATGCGCACACACACTGACACACACACACATACACGTACACACACACACCCACCCACGAGGGGGTTCGCGCGCGCACACACACACACACCATCACATACGCAGTCAATCCGACATAAAGTAATGAGGAGCCCAGGTGTCTGTGTACACAAGAGGGAAAACTGGATAGTGATGGCTGCGTTTCAGGATGAGCCCAGACATGGGAAACATCGAGTTTTGCAGTCGTGAGTCTTCTGAACCTGTGGAGGGATCTGTCTGTGTGTTTGTGTTCACGGTAGATGTCATTCAGTGTGAATTTCTGAATATGACATATTGCGGTGTAGGGTTGCGCGTGAGGTTATTGCAGGGGACGGGGTTGACTATTTTCTCTTGGGGTGTGTTTCATTCGTCAGTTGTTGGTGAGCACCAGAAGTTGAAATTTTGCGAACGTGGGACTTCTGTGGATCCTTCTCGCTACCTTGAGTAGTGGAAACTGGAACGCATTTGAAGAGAGGAAGGGTGTTCTTCTTTTGAACCTGCCTCGCCGTTTTTACATTACTTGTTGAATGGACGTCAGGCGCCCTAGGACTTGTGCCCTTGGTGGAACCCACAGAATGCTGGAGACAGACAGACAGACACACTTGCCTATTGAATGGTGTCCATTTCCAATGAATTGAAGCAGAAAATCATCCCACTGGTATGTGAGTCATTTGGAAGTAAGTCGTATTGATAATAAAGGAAATCAAACACAGGAGCGTGTGTGTATTCAACTAAAATAAAATCAGCAAGCACTGAAATAAATCGCATTTGGTGTGCATCAAAATGGCGTCTGGGAGATTCCGGGTCAATCGTCCAGCTGCGAAAGGTGCATCTCTGAAGCACAGTCCCTGACCTGCAGTGAGACTTGTTCATCCGAGGTGGTGTTGCAGTGGAAATGATTGTGGGAAATGGCCCCTTCCTTTTGTGTATTCGCTGATTGGATTTCAGGCTCCGTTTCTCGTTCGGTACAGCGATCCAAGTTGACCAACCCGAGAGGAAAGATGTCCAGGGCATAACTCAGGGCTCCGTACAACCACAGAATCTTGGGTGCAACCCTGCTCAAGCACACAAATGCGCGTATTAACAGTGTCTCTGTGTGTGACGTGTGTGCAAAGTACAGTGTGATGAGCATGACTGGCAGACAGGTGATCCATTGGGCTCACCTGAAAATCAGTTATGAGCATGAAAGAACACCGACGCCCAGGTCCCCGCTTCAGACATAACACCCACCAGCGTCTTGTGTGAAGCCACGGCATCTGGACTGCTCATGCTTCTGGGGATCATTCTCCTGAAAATGGTGGCTCCTTTCTCCCTGTGGAGCAACTCTCTACGCAGCGCTTCTTTCCTCCCCCAGGACTCATTTCATCGGGCCCGGGAAGCCTTCTGATTCAACACACCTGACCCATGAAAAGAAAAGGGAAAGAAAGGAGGCCAAAGGTCACACTCTCCTCATTCCACCATCCTCCCTAAAATCATCCTGATTTCATGGGCCCTGAGACCGGGGATGCTTCTGTACACCTCGAGGCCTTGGCGCCTGGCCCAAATTCTATTCTCTTTCTCATTATCTGAAAACTTTTAAGAAAATCCCTAGAGCCAGGATCTTTATTCCTAGTAAGCCGAAAGTCCCAAAGAAACACCCAAATTCTGTCCCTCTTAGTTTGGGAAACAAGTCTACCTTCATCAGCATGACATTTTCCACCAAATGTGGTAACTGCAAGTCCACCACACAATGCTTAACTGGAATTGGAAGCAACATCTCAGACGATGAAAAATACATGCAAGAATCCCTAAGACAAATGGGTTATTTTTCCCTTTCTTACTAAAACAACTGCCAGTATTAACAATGGTATGCAAATCTCTTTTAGACGCCCTGCTTTTAAATCTCTATGTTTCTTCCTGAGACAGGGACTCATTCCCATCACCCAGGCATTTACAGTGTTTAATTCTGGTTATATGCTATTCTCAAATTTACAACTATTCATTTCATCTCTCTCAAATGTTGATCTATTATCACATACGTATTAAAATATTATCTCCCATGCTGCGTGATATGTTGTTTTTATATTCATCCTTTCTTAAATGAACCAAAGGTTTTAGTTGGATGAGATTGTGATTAGTCAAGTTTTCTGATTTCATGATTTCTTAAATTGCGGTCATACGACCTCAATCACTGGAAATAGAATGTCATGAGTATTTCTCTTTACTTGCAATCATAAATTCGGGGAATGTCATCAATTGGTATGTCGGTGATTGCATGATTTCCTGAAAGTCTTTCACAGTCTAATTTGGGCACTAAGTATTTCGTCTAGGTTCAGTGCACGTTTCCAACACTTGATGCTTTATGATTTGGGTATATAGCTTCCACAAGAGCATTTCCTGCAAAGACATGTCTTGGTCCCCACTGGTAAGTCATTTCACTCGAACACAGAATCAATAGGCCGAACATGGAAAGGTTACTGCTAGAATACTTATTAGACTGCATGGATCTATTCTTTGATATTAAGGAAACAAATACACTGTGTTATTAACTGTACTTCATTGATGATTCTCAAGTCAGAAAGTACAGGTCTGACTTCCTGTCCTTCAATGCCTGAAAGGATGATCGTATCTGCCAAAAGCACATAGTTAGAAGCACATCGCAGCTCAAACACACACACACACCCAGAAATATAAACAAACGCAAAGAAACACTCACATGGGCATGATTCTGCATGTTTTAAGTAAACTAACGCATTTTAAGTAAACTACCACTTAAGTTTACTGTTTTAAGTAAACACCACTGTTTTAAGTAAACTAACGCATTCCCCAGGAGTTTTAAGTGAACTCCCTGGGGAATACAAGGGGACACACCCCATGATTCATTCTTTAACTGAGTGCTGATATTGGATGGGTGGACCGCGTACCTGATGGGTGGGTGGGGTGTTCGAGGTAGGCGGGGTTGAGTTATATAAGGGCTGATGCGGCCAGATGGCGTGTCATTTGAAGACTCTCTCGGAAGAGATAGCATCTTTCTGCAACGTGCGGTCCCAGCAGAGAAAGCTTGTGATCCTTGCTCCTGGCGACATGGAGGCCGATTCACTCCACTTGGGAGGTGAGTGGCAGTTCAACCACTTTTCAAAACTCACATCTTCTGGGCCAGATGCAGCTTTTGCTGAAATCCAGCGGACTTCTCTACCTGAGAAGTCACCACTGTCATCTGAGACCCATGTCGACCTCTGTGATGGTTTGGCTCCTGTGGCAAGACAGCCTGCCCCTGGGGAGAAGCTTCCTCTCAGTAGCAGGAGACCTGCTGCGGTGGGGGCTGGGCTCCAGAATATGGGAAATACTTGCTATGTGAATGCTTCCCTGCAGTGCCTGACATACACACCACCCCTTGCCAACTACATGCTGTCCCGGGAGCACTCTCAACTTTGTCATCATCACAAGTGCTGCATGCTGTGTACGATGGAAGCTCACATCACACGGGCCCTCCACCGTCCTGGCCACGTCATCCAGCCCTCACAGGCATTGGTTGCTGGCTTCCATCGAGGCAAGCAGGAAGATGCCCATGAATTTCTGATGTTCATTGTGGATGCCATGAAAAAGGCATGCCTTCCCGGGCACAAGCAGGTAGATCATGACTCTGAGGACACCACCCTCATCCACCAGATATTTGGAGGCTGCTGGAGATCTCAAATCAAGTGTCTCCACTGCCAGGGCGTTTCGGACACCTTTGACCCTTACCTGGACATTGCCCTGGATATCCAGGCAGCTCAGAGTGTGAAGCAAGCTTTGGAACACGTGGTGAAGCCCGAAGAACTCAATGGAGAGAATGCCTATCATTGTGGTCTTTGTCTCCAGAAGGCGCCTGCCTCCAAGACGTTCACTCTACACACTTCTGCCAAGGTCCTCATCCTTGTATTGAAGAGATTCTCCGATGTCACAGGCAACAAACTTGCCAACAATGTGCAATACCCTGAGTGCCTTGACATGCAGCCATACATGTCTCAGCAGAACACAGGACCTCTTGTCTATGTCCTCTATGCTGTGCTGGTCCATGCTGGGTGGAGTCATCACAACGGACATTACCTCTCTTATGTCAAAGCTCCAGGAGGCCAGTGGTATAAAATGGATGACGCCGAGGTCACTGCCTGTAGCATCGCTTCTGTCCTGAGTCAACAGGCCTATGTCCTCTTTTACATCCAGAAGAGTCAACTGGAAAGAGGCAGTGAGAGTGTGTCAACGGGCAGGGAACCAGGAGCCCTTGGTGCTGAACACAAAGACAGGCGAGCAACGCAAGGAGAGCTCCAGAGAGAACCCTGCCTCCAGGTACCCGACTTGGAGGAGCACTTGGTGGAAAGAGCCACTCAGGAAAGCACCTTAGACCACTGGAAGTTCCTCCAAGAGCAAAACAAAACCAAGCCTGACTTCAACGTCAGAAAAGTCGAGTGTACCCTGCCTCCCAACGTGCTTGTGATTCATCCATCAAAATACAAGAGTGGGATGAACAACCGTCATCCTGAACAGCAATGCTCCCTGCTGAACCTCTCTTCAAGGAACCTGGCACCTCAGGAGTCCATGAACACTGGCACACTCACTTCTCTGCAAGGGAGGACCAGGAGATCCAAAGGGAGGAACAAACACAGCAAGAGGGCTCTGTTTGTGTGCCAGTGATCTCAGGAAAAGTCTCCATGCAAACGCAGGAGTGCATGCGCACACACACTGACACACACACACATACACGTACACACACACACACACACCCACGAGGGGGTTCGCGCGCGCACACACACACACACCATCACATACGCAGTCAATCCGACATAAAGTAATGAGGAGCCCAGGTGTCTGTGTACACAAGAGGGAAAACTGGATAGTGATGGCTGCGTTTCAGGATGAGCCCAGACATGGGAAACATCGAGTTTTGCAGTCGTGAGTCTTCTGAACCTGTGGAGGGATCTGTCTGTGTGTTTGTGTTCACGGTAGATGTCATTCAGTGTGAATTTCTGAATATGACATATTGCGGTGTAGGGTTGCGCGTGAGGTTATTGCAGGGGACGGGGTTGACTATTTTCTCTTGGGGTGTGTTTCCTTCGTCAGTTGTTGGTGAGCACCAGAAGTTGAAATTTTGCGAACGTGGGACTTCTGTGGATCCTTCTCGCTACCTTGAGTAGTGGAAACTGGAACGCATTTGAAGAGAGGGAGGGTGTTCTTCTTTTGAACCTGCCTCGCCGTTTTTACATTACTTGTTGAATGGACGTCAGGCGCCCTAGGACTTGTGCCCTTGGTGGAACCCACAGAATGCTGGAGACAGACAGACAGACACACTTGCCTATTGAATGGTGTCCATTTCCAATGAATTGAAGCAGAAAATCATCCCACTGGTATGTGACTCATTTGGAAGTAAGTCGTATTGATAATAAAGGAAATCAAACACAGGAGCGTGTGTGTATTCAACTAAAATAAAATCAGCAAGCACTGAAATAAATCGCATTTGGTGTGCATCAAAATGGCGTCTGGGAGATTCCGGGTCAATCGTCCAGCTGCGAAAGGTGCATCTCTGAAGCACAGTCCCTGACCTGCAGTGAGACTTGTTCATCCGAGGTGGTGTTGCAGTGGAAATGATTGTGGGAAATGGCCCCTTCCTTTTGTGTATTCGCTGATTGGATTTCAGGCTCCGTTTCTCGTTCGGTACAGCGATCCAAGTTGACCAACCCGAGAGGAAAGATGTCCAGGGCATAACTCAGGGCTCCGTACAACCACAGAATCTTGGGTGCAACCCTGCTCAAGCACACAAATGCGCGTATTAACAGTGTCTCTGTGTGTGACGTGTGTGCAAAGTACAGTGTGATGAGCATGACTGGCAGACAGGTGATCCATTGGGCTCACCTGAAAATCAGTTATGAGCATGAAAGAACACCGACGCCCAGGTCCCCGCTTCAGACATAACACCCACCAGCGTCTTGTGTGAAGCCACGGCATCTGGACTGCTCATGCTTCTGGGGATCATTCTCCTGAAAATGGTGGCTCCTTTCTCCCTGTGGAGCAACTCTCTACGCAGCGCTTCTTTCCTCCCCCAGGACTCATTTCATCGGGCCCGGGAAGCCTTCTGATTCAACACACCTGACCCATGAAAAGAAAAGGGAAAGAAAGGAGGCCAAAGGTCACACTCTCCTCATTCCACCATCCTCCCTAAAATCATCCTGATTTCATGGGCCCTGAGACCGGGGATGCTTCTGTACACCTCGAGGCCTTGGCGCCTGGCCCAAATTCTATTCTCTTTCTCATTATCTGAAAACTTTTAAGAAAATCCCTAGAGCCAGGATCTTTATTCCTAGTAAGCCGAAAGTCCCAAAGAAACACCCAAATTCTGTCCCTCTTAGTTTGGGAAACAAGTCTACCTTCATCAGCATGACATTTTCCACCAAATGTGGTAACTGCAAGTCCACCACACAATGCTTAACTGGAATTGGAAGCAACATCTCAGACGATGAAAAATACATGCAAGAATCCCTAAGACAAATGGGTTATTTTTCCCTTTCTTACTAAAACAACTGCCAGTATTAACAATGGTATGCAAATCTCTTTTAGACGCCCTGCTTTTAAATCTCTATGTTTCTTCCTGAGACAGGGACTCACTCCCATCACCCAGGCATTTACAGTGTTTAATTCTGGTTATATGCTATTCTCAAATTTACAACTATTCATTTCATCTCTCTCAAATGTTGATCTATTATCACATACGTATTAAAATATTATCTCCCATGCTGCGTGATATGTTGTTTTTATATTCATCCTTTCTTAAATGAACCAAAGGTTTTAGTTGGATGAGATTGTGATTAGTCAAGTTTTCTGATTTCATGATTTCTTAAATTGCGGTCATACGACCTCAATCACTGGAAATAGAATGTCATGAGTATTTCTCTTTACTTGCAATCATAAATTCGGGGAATGTCATCAATTGGTATGTCGGTGATTGCATGATTTCCTGAAAGTCTTTCACAGTCTAATTTGGGCACTAAGTATTTCGTCTAGGTTCAGTGCACGTTTCCAACACTTGATGCTTTATGATTTGGGTATATAGCTTCCACAAGAGCATTTCCTGCAAAGACATGTCTTGGTCCCCACTGGTAAGTCATTTCACTCGAACACAGAATCAATAGGCCGAACATGGAAAGGTTACTGCTAGAATACTTATTAGACTGCATGGATCTATTCTTTGATATTAAGGAAACAAATACACTGTGTTATTAACTGTACTTCATTGATGATTCTCAAGTCAGAAAGTACAGGTCTGACTTCCTGTCCTTCAATGCCTGAAAGGATGATCGTATCTGCCAAAAGCACATAGTTAGAAGCACATCGCAGCTCAAACACACACACACACCCAGAAATATAAACAAACACAAAGAAACACTCACATGGGCATGATTCTGCATGTTTTAAGTAAACTAACGCATTTTAAGTAAACTACCACTTAAGTTTACTGTTTTAAGTAAACACCACTGTTTTAAGTAAACTAACGCATTCCCCAGGAGTTTTAAGTGAACTCCCTGGGGAATACAAGGGGACACACCCTATGATTCATTCTTTAACTGAGTGCTGATATTGGATGGGTGGACCGCGTACCTGATGGGTGGGTGGGGTGTTCGAGGTAGGCGGGGTTGAGTTATATAAGGGCTGATGCGGCCAGATGGCGTGTCATTTGAAGACTCTCTCGGAAGAGATAGCATCTTTCTGCAACGTGCGGTCCCAGCAGAGAAAGCTTGTGATCCTTGCTCCTGGCGACATGGAGGCCGATTCACTCCACTTGGGAGGTGAGTGGCAGTTCAACCACTTTTCAAAACTCACATCTTCTGGGCCAGATGCAGCTTTTGCTGAAATCCAGCGGACTTCTCTACCTGAGAAGTCACCACTGTCATCTGAGACCCATGTCGACCTCTGTGATGGTTTGGCTCCTGTGGCAAGACAGCCTGCCCCTGGGGAGAAGCTTCCTCTCAGTAGCAGGAGACCTGCTGCGGTGGGGGCTGGGCTCCAGAATATGGGAAATACTTGCTATGTGAATGCTTCCCTGCAGTGCCTGACATACACACCACCCCTTGCCAACTACATGCTGTCCCGGGAGCACTCTCAACTTTGTCATCATCACAAGTGCTGCATGCTGTGTACGATGGAAGCTCACATCACACGGGCCCTCCACCGTCCTGGCCACGTCATCCAGCCCTCACAGGCAATGGTTGCTGGCTTCCATCGAGGCAAGCAGGAAGATGCCCATGAATTTCTGATGTTCATTGTGGATGCCATGAAAAAGGCATGCCTTCCCGGGCACAAGCAGGTAGATCATGACTCTGAGGACACCACCCTCATCCACCAGATATTTGGAGGCTGCTGGAGATCTCAAATCAAGTGTCTCCACTGCCAGGGCGTTTCGGACACCTTTGACCCTTACCTGGACATTGCCCTGGATATCCAGGCAGCTCAGAGTGTGAAGCAAGCTTTGGAACAGGTGGTGAAGCCCGAAGAACTCAATGGAGAGAATGCCTATCATTGTGGTCTTTGTCTCCAGAAGGCGCCTGCCTCCAAGACGTTCACTCTACACACTTCTGCCAAGGTCCTCATCCTTGTATTGAAGAGATTCTCCGATGTCACAGGCAACAAACTTGCCAACAATGTGCAATACCCTGAGTGCCTTGACATGCAGCCATACATGTCTCAGCAGAACACAGGACCTCTTGTCTATGTCCTCTATGCTGTGCTGGTCCATGCTGGGTGGAGTCGTCACAACGGACATTACCTCTCTTATGTCAAAGCTCCAGGAGGCCAGTGGTATAAAATGGATGACGCCGAGGTCACTGCCTGTAGCATCGCTTCTGTGCTGAGTCAACAGGCCTATGTCCTCTTTTACATCCAGAAGAGTCAACTGGAAAGATGCAGTGAGAGTGTGTCAACGGGCAGGGAACCAGGAGCCCTTGGTGCTGAACACAAAGACAGGCGAGCAACGCAAGGAGAGCTCCAGAGAGAACCCTGCCTCCAGGTACCCGACTTGGAGGAGCACTTGGTGGAAAGAGCCACTCAGGAAAGCACCTTAGACCACTGGAAGTTCCTCCAAGAGCAAAACAAAACCAAGCCTGACTTCAACGTCAGAAAAGTCGAATGTACCCTGCCTCCCAACGTGCTTGTGATTCATCCATCAAAATACAAGAGTGGGATGAACAACCGTCATCCTGAACAGCAAAGCTCCCTGCTGAACCTCTCTTCAAGGAACCTGGCACCTCAGGAGTCCATGAACACTGGCACACTCACTTCTCTGCAAGGGAGGACCAGGAGATCCAAAGGGAGGAACAAACACAGCAAGAGGGCTCTGTTTGTGTGCCAGTGATCTCAGGAAAAGTCTCCATGCAAACGCAGGAGTGCATGCGCACACACACTGACACACACACACATTCACGTACACACACACACACACCCACGGGGGGGTTCGCGCGCGCACACACACACACACCATCACATACGCAGTCAATCCGACATAAAGTAATGAGGAGCCCAGGTGTCTGTGTACACAAGAGGGAAAACTGGATAGTGATGGCTGCGTTTCAGGATGAGCCCAGACATGGGAAACATCGAGTTTTGCAGTCGTGAGTCTTCTGAACCTGTGGAGGGATCTGTCTGTGTGTTTGTGTTCACGGTAGATGTCATTCAGTGTGAATTTCTGAATATGACATATTGCGGTGTAGGGTTGCGCGTGAGGTTATTGCAGGGGACGGGGTTGACTATTTTCTCTTGTGGTGTGTTTCCTTCGTCAGTTGTTGGTGAGCACCAGAAGTTGAAATTTTGCGAACGTGGGACTTCTGTGGATCCTTCTCGCTACCTTGAGTAGTGGAAACTGGAACGCATTTGAAGAGAGGAAGGGTGTTCTTCTTTTGAACCTGCCTCGCCGTTTTTACATTACTTGTTGAATGGACGTCAGGCGCCCTAGGACTTGTGCCCTTGGTGGAACCCACAGAATGCTGGAGACAGACAGACAGACACACTTGCCTATTGAATGGTGTCCATTTCCAATGAATTGAAGCAGAAAATCATCCCACTGGTATGTGAGTCATTTGGAAGTAAGTCGTATTGATAATAAAGGAAATCAAACACAGGAGCGTGTGTGTATTCAACTAAAATAAAATCAGCAAGCACTGAAATAAATCGCATTTGGTGTGCATCAAAATGGCGTCTGGGAGATTCCGGGTCAATCGTCCAGCTGCGAAAGGTGCATCTCTGAAGCACAGTCCCTGACCTGCAGTGAGACTTGTTCATCCGAGGTGGTGTTGCAGTGGAAATGATTGTGGGAAATGGCCCCTTCCTTTTGTGTATTCGCTGATTGGATTTCAGGCTCCGTTTCTCGTTCGGTACAGCGATCCAAGTTGACCAACCCGAGAGGAAAGATGTCCAGGGCATAACTCAGGGCTCCGTACAACCACAGAATCTTGGGTGCAACCCTGCTCAAGCACACAAATGCGCGTATTAACAGTGTCTCTGTGTGTGACGTGTGTGCAAAGTACAGTGTGATGAGCATGACTGGCAGACAGGTGATCCATTGGGCTCACCTGAAAATCAGTTATGAGCATGAAAGAACACCGACGCCCAGGTCCCCGCTTCAGACATAACACCCACCAGCGTCTTGTGTGAAGCCACGGCATCTGGACTGCTCATGCTTCTGGGGATCATTCTCCTGAAAATGGTGGCTCCTTTCTCCCTGTGGAGCAACTCTCTACGCAGCGCTTCTTTCCTCCCCCAGGACTCATTTCATCGGGCCCGGGAAGCCTTCTGATTCAACACACCTGACCCATGAAAAGAAAAGGGAAAGAAAGGAGGCCAAAGGTCACACTCTCCTCATTCCACCATCCTCCCTAAAATCATCCTGATTTCATGGGCCCTGAGACCGGGGATGCTTCTGTACACCTCGAGGCCTTGGCGCCTGGCCCAAATTCTATTCTCTTTCTCATTATCTGAAAACTTTTAAGAAAATCCCTAGAGCCAGGATCTTTATTCCTAGTAAGCCGAAAGTCCCAAAGAAACACCCAAATTCTGTCCCTCTTAGTTTGGGAAACAAGTCTACCTTCATCAGCATGACATTTTCCACCAAATGTGGTAACTGCAAGTCCACCACACAATGCTTAACTGGAATTGGAAGCAACATCTCAGACGATGAAAAATACATGCAAGAATCCCTAAGACAAATGGGTTATTTTTCCCTTTCTTACTAAAACAACTGCCAGTATTAACAATGGTATGCAAATCTCTTTTAGACGCCCTGCTTTTAAATCTCTATGTTTCTTCCTGAGACAGGGACTCATTCCCATCACCCAGGCATTTACAGTGTTTAATTCTGGTTATATGCTATTCTCAAATTTACAACTATTCATTTCATCTCTCTCAAATGTTGATCTATTGTCACATACGTATTAAAATATTATCTCCCATGCTGCGTGATATGTTGTTTTTATATTCATCCTTTCTTAAATGAACCAAAGGTTTTAGTTGGATGAGATTGTGATTAGTCAAGTTTTCTGATTTCATGATTTCTTAAATTGCGGTCATACGACCTCAATCACTGGAAATAGAATGTCATGAGTATTTCTCTTTACTTGCAATCATAAATTCGGGGAATGTCATCAATTGGTATGTCGGTGATTGCATGATTTCCTGAAAGTCTTTCACAGTCTAATTTGGGCACTAAGTATTTCGTCTAGGTTCAGTGCACGTTTCCAACACTTGATGCTTTATGATTTGGGTATATAGCTTCCACAAGAGCATTTCCTGCAAAGACATGTCTTGGTCCCCACTGGTAAGTCATTTCACTCGAACACAGAATCAATAGGCTGAACATGGAAAGGTTACTGCTAGAATACTTATTAGACTGCATGGATCTATTCTTTGATATTAAGGAAACAAATACACTGTGTTATTAACTGTACTTCATTGATGATTCTCAAGTCAGAAAGTACAGGTCTGACTTCCTGTCCTTCAATGCCTGAAAGGATGATCGTATCTGCCAAAAGCACATAGTTAGAAGCACATCGCAGCTCAAACACACACACACACACAGAAATATAAACAAACACAAAGAAACACTCACATGGGCATGATTCTGCATGTTTTAAGTAAACTAACGCATTTTAAGTAAACTACCACTTAAGTTTACAACACCACTGTTTTAAGTAAACTAACGCATTCCCCAGGAGTTTTAAGTGAACTCCCTGGGGAATACAAGGGGACACACCCTATGATTCATTCTTTAACTGAGTGCTGATATTGGATGGGTGGACCGCGTACCTGATGGGTGGGTGGGGTGTTCGAGGTAGGCGGGGTTGAGTTATATAAGGGCTGATGCGGCCAGATGGCGTGTCATTTGAAGACTCTCTCGGAAGAGATAGCATCTTTCTGCAACGTGCGGTCCCAGCAGAGAAAGCTTGTGATCCTTGCTCCTGGCGACATGGAGGCCGATTCACTCCACTTGGGAGGTGAGTGGCAGTTCAACCACTTTTCAAAACTCACATCTTCTGGGCCAGATGCAGCTTTTGCTGAAATCCAGCGGACTTCTCTACCTGAGAAGTCACCACTGTCATCTGAGACCCATGTCGACCTCTGTGATGGTTTGGCTCCTGTGGCAAGACAGCCTGCCCCTGGGGAGAAGCTTCCTCTCAGTAGCAGGAGACCTGCTGCGGTGGGGGCTGGGCTCCAGAATATGGGAAATACTTGCTATGTGAATGCTTCCCTGCAGTGCCTGACATACACACCACCCCTTGCCAACTACATGCTGTCCCGGGAGCACTCTCAACTTTGTCATCATCACAAGTGCTGCATGCTGTGTACGATGGAAGCTCACATCACACGGGCCCTCCACCGTCCTGGCCACGTCATCCAGCCCTCACAGGCATTGGTTGCTGGCTTCCATCGAGGCAAGCAGGAAGATGCCCATGAATTTCTGATGTTCATTGTGGATGCCATGAAAAAGGCATGCCTTCCCGGGCACAAGCAGGTAGATCATGACTCTGAGGACACCACCCTCATCCACCAGATATTTGGAGGCTGCTGGAGATCTCAAATCAAGTGTCTCCACTGCCAGGGCGTTTCGGACACCTTTGACCCTTACCTGGACATTGCCCTGGATATCCAGGCAGCTCAGAGTGTGAAGCAAGCTTTGGAACACGTGGTGAAGCCCGAAGAACTCAATGGAGAGAATGCCTATCATTGTGGTCTTTGTCTCCAGAAGGCGCCTGCCTCCAAGACGTTCACTCTACACACTTCTGCCAAGGTCCTCATCCTTGTATTGAAGAGATTCTCCGATGTCACAGGCAACAAACTTGCCAACAATGTGCAATACCCTGAGTGCCTTGACATGCAGCCATACATGTCTCAGCAGAACACAGGACCTCTTGTCTATGTCCTCTATGCTGTGCTGGTCCATGCTGGGTGGAGTCGTCACAACGGACATTACCTCTCTTATGTCAAAGCTCCAGGAGGCCAGTGGTATAAAATGGATGACGCCGAGGTCACTGCCTGTCGCATCGCTTCTGTCCTGAGTCAACAGGCCTATGTCCTCTTTTACATCCAGAAGAGTCAACTGGAAAGATGCAGTGAGAGTGTGTCAACGGGCAGGGAACCAGGAGCCCTTGGTGCTGAACACAAAGACAGGCGAGCAACGCAAGGAGAGCTCCAGAGAGAACCCTGCCTCCAGGTACCCGACTTGGAGGAGCACTTGGTGGAAAGAGCCACTCAGGAAAGCACCTTAGACCACTGGAAGTTCCTCCAAGAGCAAAACAAAACCAAGCCTGACTTCAACGTCAGAAAAGTCGAATGTACCCTGCCTCCCAACGTGCTTGTGATTCATCCATCAAAATACAAGAGTGGGATGAACAACCGTCATCCTGAACAGCAAAGCTCCCTGCTGAACCTCTCTTCAAGGAACCTGGCACCTCAGGAGTCCATGAACACTGGCACACTCACTTCTCTGCAAGGGAGGACCAGGAGATCCAAAGGGAGGAACAAACACAGCAAGAGGGCTCTGTTTGTGTGCCAGTGATCTCAGGAAAAGTCTCCATGCAAACGCAGGAGTGCATGCGCACACACACTGACACACACACATACACGTACACACACACACACACCCACGAGGGGGTTCGCGCGCGCACACACACACACACCATCACATACGCAGTCAATCCGACATAAAGTAATGAGGAGCCCAGGTGTCTGTGTACACAAGAGGGAAAACTGGATAGTGATGGCTGCGTTTCAGGATGAGCCCAGACATGGGAAACATCGAGTTTTGCAGTCGTGAGTCTTCTGAACCTGTGGAGGGATCTGTCTGTGTGTTTGTGTTCACGGTAGATGTCATTCAGTGTGAATTTCTGAATATGACATATTGCGGTGTAGGGTTGCGCGTGAGGTTATTGCAGGGGACGGGGTTGACTATTTTCTCTTGGGGTGTGTTTCATTCGTCAGTTGTTGGTGAGCACCAGAAGTTGAAATTTTGCGAACGTGGGACTTCTGTGGATCCTTCTCGCTACCTTGAGTAGTGGAAACTGGAACGCATTTGAAGAGAGGAAGGGTGTTCTTCTTTTGAACCTGCCTCGCCGTTTTTACATTACTTGTTGAATGGACGTCAGGCGCCCTAGGACTTGTGCCCTTGGTGGAACCCACAGAATGCTGGAGACAGACAGACAGACACACTTGCCTATTGAATGGTGTCCATTTCCAATGAATTGAAGCAGAAAATCATCCCACTGGTATGTGAGTCATTTGGAAGTAAGTCGTATTGATAATAAAGGAAATCAAACACAGGAGCGTGTGTGTATTCAACTAAAATAAAATCAGCAAGCACTGAAATAAATCGCATTTGGTGTGCATCAAAATGGCGTCTGGGAGATTCCGGGTCAATCGTCCAGCTGCGAAAGGTGCATCTCTGAAGCACAGTCCCTGACCTGCAGTGAGACTTGTTCATCCGAGGTGGTGTTGCAGTGGAAATGATTGTGGGAAATGGCCCCTTCCTTTTGTGTATTCGCTGATTGGATTTCAGGCTCCGTTTCTCGTTCGGTACAGCGATCCAAGTTGACCAACCCGAGAGGAAAGATGTCCAGGGCATAACTCAGGGCTCCGTACAACCACAGAATCTTGGGTGCAACCCTGCTCAAGCACACAAATGCGCGTATTAACAGTGTCTCTGTGTGTGACGTGTGTGCAAAGTACAGTGTGATGAGCATGACTGGCAGACAGGTGATCCATTGGGCTCACCTGAAAATCAGTTATGAGCATGAAAGAACACCGACGCCCAGGTCCCCGCTTCAGACATAACACCCACCAGCGTCTTGTGTGAAGCCACGGCATCTGGACTGCTCATGCTTCTGGGGATCATTCTCCTGAAAATGGTGGCTCCTTTCTCCCTGTGGAGCAACTCTCTACGCAGCGCTTCTTTCCTCCCCCAGGACTCATTTCATCGGGCCCGGGAAGCCTTCTGATTCAACACACCTGACCCATGAAAAGAAAAGGGAAAGAAAGGAGGCCAAAGGTCACACTCTCCTCATTCCACCATCCTCCCTAAAATCATCCTGATTTCATGGGCCCTGAGACCGGGGATGCTTCTGTACACCTCGAGGCCTTGGCGCCTGGCCCAAATTCTATTCTCTTTCTCATTATCTGAAAACTTTTAAGAAAATCCCTAGAGCCAGGATCTTTATTCCTAGTAAGCCGAAAGTCCCAAAGAAACACCCAAATTCTGTCCCTCTTAGTTTGGGAAACAAGTCTACCTTCATCAGCATGACATTTTCCACCAAATGTGGTAACTGCAAGTCCACCACACAATGCTTAACTGGAATTGGAAGCAACATCTCAGACGATGAAAAATACATGCAAGAATCCCTAAGACAAATGGGTTATTTTTCCCTTTCTTACTAAAACAACTGCCAGTATTAACAATGGTATGCAAATCTCTTTTAGACGCCCTGCTTTTAAATCTCTATGTTTCTTCCTGAGACAGGGACTCATTCCCATCACCCAGGCATTTACAGTGTTTAATTCTGGTTATATGCTATTCTCAAATTTACAACTATTCATTTCATCTCTCTCAAATGTTGATCTATTATCACATACGTATTAAAATATTATCTCCCATGCTGCGTGATATGTTGTTTTTATATTCATCCTTTCTTAAATGAACCAAAGGTTTTAGTTGGATGAGATTGTGATTAGTCAAGTTTTCTGATTTCATGATTTCTTAAATTGCGGTCATACGACCTCAATCACTGGAAATAGAATGTCATGAGTATTTCTCTTTACTTGCAATCATAAATTCGGGGAATGTCATCAATTGGTATGTCGGTGATTGCATGATTTCCTGAAAGTCTTTCACAGTCTAATTTGGGCACTAAGTATTTCGTCTAGGTTCAGTGCACGTTTCCAACACTTGATGCTTTATGATTTGGGTATATAGCTTCCACAAGAGCATTTCCTGCAAAGACATGTCTTGGTCCCCACTGGTAAGTCATTTCACTCGAACACAGAATCAATAGGCTGAACATGGAAAGGTTACTGCTAGAATACTTATTAGACTGCATGGATCTATTCTTTGATATTAAGGAAACAAATACACTGTGTTATTAACTGTACTTCATTGATGATTCTCAAGTCAGAAAGTACAGGTCTGACTTCCTGTCCTTCAATGCCTGAAAGGATGATCGTATCTGCCAAAAGCACATAGTTAGAAGCACATCGCAGCTCAAACACACACACACACCCAGAAATATAAACAAACACAAAGAAACACTCACATGGGCATGATTCTGCATGTTTTAAGTAAACTAACGCATTTTAAGTAAACTACCACTTAAGTTTACTGTTTTAAGTAAACACCACTGTTTTAAGTAAACTAACGCATTCCCCAGGAGTTTTAAGTGAACTCCCTGGGGAATACAAGGGGACACACCCTATGATTCATTCTTTAACTGAGTGCTGATATTGGATTGGTGGACCGCGTACCTGATGGGTGGGTGGGGTGTTCGAGGTAGGCGGGGTTGAGTTATATAAGGGCTGATGCGGCCAGATGGCGTGTCATTTGAAGACTCTCTCGGAAGAGATAGCATCTTTCTGCAACGTGCGGTCCCAGCAGAGAAAGCTTGTGATCCTTGCTCCTGGCGACATGGAGGCCGATTCACTCCACTTGGGAGGTGAGTGGCAGTTCAACCACTTTTCAAAACTCACATCTTCTGGGCCAGATGCAGCTTTTGCTGAAATCCAGCGGACTTCTCTACCTGAGAAGTCACCACTGTCATCTGAGACCCATGTCGACCTCTGTGATGGTTTGGCTCCTGTGGCAAGACAGCCTGCCCCTGGGGAGAAGCTTCCTCTCAGTAGCAGGAGACCTGCTGCGGTGGGGGCTGGGCTCCAGAATATGGGAAATACTTGCTATGTGAATGCTTCCCTGCAGTGCCTGACATACACACCACCCCTTGCCAACTACATGCTGTCCCGGGAGCACTCTCAACTTTGTCATCATCACAAGTGCTGCATGCTGTGTACGATGGAAGCTCACATCACACGGGCCCTCCACCGTCCTGGCCACGTCATCCAGCCCTCACAGGCATTGGTTGCTGGCTTCCATCGAGGCAAGCAGGAAGATGCCCATGAATTTCTGATGTTCATTGTGGATGCCATGAAAAAGGCATGCCTTCCCGGGCACAAGCAGGTAGATCATGACTCTGAGGACACCACCCTCATCCACCAGATATTTGGAGGCTGCTGGAGATCTCAAATCAAGTGTCTCCACTGCCAGGGCGTTTCGGACACCTTTGACCCTTACCTGGACATTGCCCTGGATATCCAGGCAGCTCAGAGTGTGAAGCAAGCTTTGGAACACGTGGTGAAGCCCGAAGAACTCAATGGAGAGAATGCCTATCATTGTGGTCTTTGTCTCCAGAAGGCGCCTGCCTCCAAGACGTTCACTCTACACACTTCTGCCAAGGTCCTCATCCTTGTATTGAAGAGATTCTCCGATGTCACAGGCAACAAACTTGCCAACAATGTGCAATACCCTGAGTGCCTTGACATGCAGCCATACATGTCTCAGCAGAACACAGGACCTCTTGTCTATGTCCTCTATGCTGTGCTGGTCCATGCTGGGTGGAGTCGTCACAACGGACATTACCTCTCTTATGTCAAAGCTCCAGGAGGCCAGTGGTATAAAATGGATGACGCCGAGGTCACTGCCTGTAGCATCGCTTCTGTGCTGAGTCAACAGGCCTATGTCCTCTTTTACATCCAGAAGAGTCAACTGGAAAGATGCAGTGAGAGTGTGTCAACGGGCAGGGAACCAGGAGCCCTTGGTGCTGAACACAAAGACAGGCGAGCAACGCAAGGAGAGCTCCAGAGAGAACCCTGCCTCCAGGTACCCGACTTGGAGGAGCACTTGGTGGAAAGAGCCACTCAGGAAAGCACCTTAGACCACTGGAAGTTCCTCCAAGAGCAAAACAAAACCAAGCCTGACTTCAACGTCAGAAAAGTCGAATGTACCCTGCCTCCCAACGTGCTTGTGATTCATCCATCAAAATACAAGAGTGGGATGAACAACCATCATCCTGAACAGCAAAGCTCCCTGCTGAACCTCTCTTCAAGGAACCTGGCACCTCAGGAGTCCATGAACACTGGCACACTCACTTCTCTGCAAGGGAGGACCAGGAGATCCAAAGGGAGGAGCAAACACAGCAAGAGGGCTCTGTTTGTGTGCCAGTGATCTCAGGAAAAGTCTCCATGCAAACGCAGGAGTGCATGCGCACACACACTGACACACACACACATACACGTACACACACACACACCCACAAGGGGGTTCGCGCGCGCACACACACACACACCATCACATACGCAGTCAATCCGACATAAAGTAATGAGGAGCCCAGGTGTCTGTGTACACAAGAGGGAAAACTGGATAGTGATGGCTGCGTTTCAGGATGAGACCAGACATGGGAAACATCGAGTTTTGCAGTCGTGAGTCTTCTGAACCTGTGGAGGGATCTGTCTGTGTGTTTGTGTTCACGGTAGATGTCATTCAGTGTGAATTTCTGAATATGACATATTGCGGTGTAGGGTTGCGCGTGAGGTTATTGCAGGGGACGGGGTTGACTATTTTCTCTTGGGGTGTGTTTCATTCGTCAGTGGTTGGTGAGCACCAGAAGTTGAAATTTTGCGAACGTGGGACTTCTGTGGATCCTTCTCGCTACCTTGAGTAGTGGAAACTGGAACGCATTTGAAGAGAGGAAGGGTGTTCTTCTTTTGAACCTGCCTCGCCGTTTTTACATTACTTGTTGAATGGACGTCAGGCGCCCTAGGACTTGTGCCCTTGGTGGAACCCACAGAATGCTGGAGACAGACAGACAGACACACTTGCCTATTGAATGGTGTCCATTTCCAATGAATTGAAGCAGAAAATCATCCCACTGGTATGTGAGTCATTTGGAAGTAAGTCGTATTGATAATAAAGGAAATCAAACACAGGAGCGTGTGTGTATTCAACTAAAATAAAATCAGCAAGCACTGAAATAAATCGCATTTGGTGTGCATCAAAATGGCGTCTGGGAGATTCCGGGTCAATCGTCCAGCTGCGAAAGGTGCATCTCTGAAGCACAGTCCCTGACCTGCAGTGAGACTTGTTCATCCGAGGTGGTGTTGCAGTGGAAATGATTGTGGGAAATGGCCCCTTCCTTTTGTGTATTCGCTGATTGGATTTCAGGCTCCGTTTCTCGTTCGGTACAGCGATCCAAGTTGACCAACCCGAGAGGAAAGATGTCCAGGGCATAACTCAGGGCTCCGTACAACCACAGAATCTTGGGTGCAACCCTGCTCAAGCACACAAATGCGCGTATTAACAGTGTCTCTGTGTGTGACGTGTGTGCAAAGTACAGTGTGATGAGCATGACTGGCAGACAGGTGATCCATTGGGCTCACCTGAAAATCAGTTATGAGCATGAAAGAACACCGACGCCCAGGTCCCCGCTTCAGACATAACACCCACCAGCGTCTTGTGTGAAGCCACGGCATCTGGACTGCTCATGCTTCTGGGGATCATTCTCCTGAAAATGGTGGCTCCTTTCTCCCTGTGGAGCAACTCTCTACGCAGCGCTTCTTTCCTCCCCCAGGACTCATTTCATCGGGCCCGGGAAGCCTTCTGATTCAACACACCTGACCCATAAAAAGAAAAGGGAAAGAAAGGAGGCCAAAGGTCACACTCTCCTCATTCCACCATCCTCCCTAAAATCATCCTGATTTCATGGGCCCTGAGACCGGGGATGCTTCTGTACACCTCGAGGCCTTGGCGCCTGGCCCAAATTCTATTCTCTTTCTCATTATCTGAAAACTTTTAAGAAAATCCCTAGAGCCAGGATCTTTATTCCTAGTAAGCCGAAAGTCCCAAAGAAACACCCAAATTCTGTCCCTCTTAGTTTGGGAAACAAGTCTACCTTCATCAGCATGACATTTTCCACCAAATGTGGTAACTGCAAGTCCACCACACAATGCTTAACTGGAATTGGAAGCAACATCTCAGACGATGAAAAATACATGCAAGAATCCCTAAGACAAATGGGTTATTTTTCCCTTTCTTACTAAAACAACTGCCAGTATTAACAATGGTATGCAAATCTCTTTTAGACGCCCTGCTTTTAAATCTCTATGTTTCTTCCTGAGACAGGGACTCATTCCCATCACCCAGGCATTTACAGTGTTTAATTCTGGTTATATGCTATTCTCAAATTTACAACTATTCATTTCATCTCTCTCAAATGTTGATCTATTATCACATACGTATTAAAATATTATCTCCCATGCTGCGTGATATGTTGTTTTTATATTCATCCTTTCTTAAATGAACCAAAGGTTTTAGTTGGATGAGATTGTGATTAGTCAAGTTTTCTGATTTCATGATTTCTTAAATTGCGGTCATACGACCTCAATCACTGGAAATAGAATGTCATGAGTATTTCTCTTTACTTGCAATCATAAATTCGGGGAATGTCATCAATTGGTATGTCGGTGATTGCATGATTTCCTGAAAGTCTTTCACAGTCTAATTTGGGCACTAAGTATTTCGTCTAGGTTCAGTGCACGTTTCCAACACTTGATGCTTTATGATTTGGGTATATAGCTTCCACAAGAGCATTTCCTGCAAAGACATGTCTTGGTCCCCACTGGTAAGTCATTTCACTCGAACACAGAATCAATAGGCTGAACATGGAAAGGTTACTGCTAGAATACTTATTAGACTGCATGGATCTATTCTTTGATATTAAGGAAACAAATACACTGTGTTATTAACTGTACTTCATTGATGATTCTCAAGTCAGAAAGTACAGGTCTGACTTCCTGTCCTTCAATGCCTGAAAGGATGATCGTATCTGCCAAAAGCACATAGTTAGAAGCACATCGCAGCTCAAACACACACACACACCCAGAAATATAAACAAACACAAAGAAACACTCACATGGGCATGATTCTGCATGTTTTAAGTAAACTAACGCATTTTAAGTAAACTACCACTTAAGTTTACTGTTTTAAGTAAACACCACTGTTTTAAGTAAACTAACGCATTCCCCAGGAGTTTTAAGTGAACTCCCTGGGGAATACAAGGGGACACACCCTATGATTCATTCTTTAACTGAGTGCTGATATTGGATTGGTGGACCGAGTACCTGATGGGTGGGTGGGGTGTTCGAGGTAGGCGGGGTTGAGTTATATAAGGGCTGATGCGGCCAGATGGCGTGTCATTTGAAGACTCTCTCGGAAGAGATAGCATCTTTCTGCAACGTGCGGTCCCAGCAGAGAAAGCTTGTGATCCTTGCTCCTGGCGACATGGAGGCCGATTCACTCCACTTGGGAGGTGAGTGGCAGTTCAACCACTTTTCAAAACTCACATCTTCTGGGCCAGATGCAGCTTTTGCTGAAATCCAGCGGACTTCTCTACCTGAGAAGTCACCACTGTCATCTGAGACCCATGTCGACCTCTGTGATGGTTTGGCTCCTGTGGCAAGACAGCCTGCCCCTGGGGAGAAGCTTCCTCTCAGTAGCAGGAGACCTGCTGCGGTGGGGGCTGGGCTCCAGAATATGGGAAATACTTGCTATGTGAATGCTTCCCTGCAGTGCCTGACATACACACCACCCCTTGCCAACTACATGCTGTCCCGGGAGCACTCTCAACTTTGTCATCATCACAAGTGCTGCATGCTGTGTACGATGGAAGCTCACATCACACGGGCCCTCCACCGTCCTGGCCACGTCATCCAGCCCTCACAGGCATTGGTTGCTGGCTTCCATCGAGGCAAGCAGGAAGATGCCCATGAATTTCTGATGTTCATTGTGGATGCCATGAAAAAGGCATGCCTTCCCGGGCACAAGCAGGTAGATCATGACTCTGAGGACACCACCCTCATCCACCAGATATTTGGAGGCTGCTGGAGATCTCAAATCAAGTGTCTCCACTGCCAGGGCGTTTCGGACACCTTTGACCCTTACCTGGACATTGCCCTGGATATCCAGGCAGCTCAGAGTGTGAAGCAAGCTTTGGAACACGTGGTGAAGCCCGAAGAACTCAATGGAGAGAATGCCTATCATTGTGGTCTTTGTCTCCAGAAGGCGCCTGCCTCCAAGACGTTCACTCTACACACTTCTGCCAAGGTCCTCATCCTTGTATTGAAGAGATTCTCCGATGTCACAGGCAACAAACTTGCCAACAATGTGCAATACCCTGAGTGCCTTGACATGCAGCCATACATGTCTCAGCAGAACACAGGACCTCTTGTCTATGTCCTCTATGCTGTGCTGGTCCATGCTGGGTGGAGTCGTCACAACGGACATTACCTCTCTTATGTCAAAGCTCCAGGAGGCCAGTGGTATAAAATGGATGATGCCGAGGTCACTGCCTGTAGCATCGCTTCTGTGCTGAGTCAACAGGCCTATGTCCTCTTTTACATCCAGAAGAGTCAACTGGAAAGATGCAGTGAGAGTGTGTCAACGGGCAGGGAACCAGGAGCCCTTGGTGCTGAACACAAAGACAGGCGAGCAACGCAAGGAGAGCTCCAGAGAGAACCCTGCCTCCAGGTACCCGACTTGGAGGAGCACTTGGTGGAAAGAGCCACTCAGGAAAGCACCTTAGACCACTGGAAGTTCCTCCAAGAGCAAAACAAAACCAAGCCTGACTTCAACGTCAGAAAAGTCGAATGTACCCTGCCTCCCAACGTGCTTGTGATTCATCCATCAAAATACAAGAGTGGGATGAACAACCATCATCCTGAACAGCAAAGCTCCCTGCTGAACCTCTCTTCAAGGAACCTGGCACCTCAGGAGTCCATGAACACTGGCACACTCACTTCTCTGCAAGGGAGGACCAGGAGATCCAAAGGGAGGAGCAAACACAGCAAGAGGGCTCTGTTTGTGTGCCAGTGATCTCAGGAAAAGTCTCCATGCAAACGCAGGAGTGCATGCGCACACACACTGACACACACACACATACACGTACACACACCCACACACCCACGAGGGGGTTCGCGCGCGCACACACACACACACCATCACATACGCAGTCAATCCGACATAAAGTAATGAGGAGCCCAGGTGTCTGTGTACACAAGAGGGAAAACTGGATAGTGATGGCTGCGTTTCAGGATGAGACCAGACATGGGAAACATCGAGTTTTGCAGTCGTGAGTCTTCTGAACCTGTGGAGGGATCTGTCTGTGTGTTTGTGTTCACGGTAGATGTCATTCAGTGTGAATTTCTGAATATGACATATTGCGGTGTAGGGTTGCGCGTGAGGTTATTGCAGGGGACGGGGTTGACTATTTTCTCTTGGGGTGTGTTTCATTCGTCAGTGGTTGGTGAGCACCAGAAGTTGAAATTTTGCGAACGTGGGACTTCTGTGGATCCTTCTCGCTACCTTGAGTAGTGGAAACTGGAACGCATTTGAAGAGAGGAAGGGTGTTCTTCTTTTGAACCTGCCTCGCCGTTTTTACATTACTTGTTGAATGGACGTCAGGCGCCCTAGGACTTGTGCCCTTGGTGGAACCCACAGAATGCTGGAGACAGACAGACAGACACACTTGCCTATTGAATGGTGTCCATTTCCAATGAATTGAAGCAGAAAATCATCCCACTGGTATGTGAGTCATTTGGAAGTAAGTCGTATTGATAATAAAGGAAATCAAACACAGGAGCGTGTGTGTATTCAACTAAAATAAAATCAGCAAGCACTGAAATAAATCGCATTTGGTGTGCATCAAAATGGCGTCTGGGAGATTCCGGGTCAATCGTCCAGCTGCGAAAGGTGCATCTCTGAAGCACAGTCCCTGACCTGCAGTGAGACTTGTTCATCCGAGGTGGTGTTGCAGTGGAAATGATTGTGGGAAATGGCCCCTTCCTTTTGTGTATTCGCTGATTGGATTTCAGGCTCCGTTTCTCGTTCGGTACAGCGATCCAAGTTGACCAACCCGAGAGGAAAGATGTCCAGGGCATAACTCAGGGCTCCGTACAACCACAGAATCTTGGGTGCAACCCTGCTCAAGCACACAAATGCGCGTATTAACAGTGTCTCTGTGTGTGACGTGTGTGCAAAGTACAGTGTGATGAGCATGACTGGCAGACAGGTGATCCATTGGGCTCACCTGAAAATCAGTTATGAGCATGAAAGAACACCGACGCCCAGGTCCCCGCTTCAGACATAACACCCACCAGCGTCTTGTGTGAAGCCACGGCATCTGGACTGCTCATGCTTCTGGGTATCCTTCTCCTGAAAATGGTGGCTCCTTTCTCCCTGTGGAGCAACTCTCTACGCAGCGCTTCTTTCCTCCCCCAGGACTCATTTCATCGGGCCGGGAAGCCTTCTGATTCAACACACCTGCGCCATGAAAAGTCAATGGAAAGAACCGGGTCAAAGGTCACAGTCCTCTCATTCCACCATCCTCCCTAAAATCATCCTGATTTCATGGGCCCTGAGGCCAGCCTGTTTCTTCACACCTCGCCGAGGCCTTGGCGCCGTGCCTAAAATCTGCCCCGTTTCTCACTCTCTGAGACATTTGGACGAAATCCCTGGAGCCAGGATCTTCATTCCTGGTAAGCCAAAGGACCTGAAGACACACCCAAATTCTGCCCCTCCTAGTTTGGGGATCATGTCTATGTTCATCAGCATGACATTTTCCACCAAATGTGGGAACTGCCAGTCCACCACACAATGCCTAACTGGAAACGGAGGCAACATCGCACATCCTGAACAATCCATGCAAGAATCCATGAGATAAAAGCCTTCTTTTCGCCTTTTCCTCATGAAATAACGGCCAGTAGTAACAATGGTGTACAAACCTCTGTTCCACTCCCTGCTTTAAAATCTCTCTGTTTCTTCTTGAGACAGGGCGCCCCACTCCCGTCACCCAGGCTTTTCCAGTGTTTAATTCTGGTTGTTTGCTTTTGTCAAATTTACAACTTTTTATTGCATCTCTCTCAAATGTTGATCCATTATCACATACATATGAAAACGTCATCTCCCATGCTGTGTGATATGTGGTTTTTATTTTCATCCTTTGTTAAAGGAACCGAAGGTTTTAGTTGGCATAGCTTCTGATTACTCAAGTTTCTTGATTTCATGATTTCTTCAATTGCCTTCGTACGTCCCCAACCACCGGAAATAGAATGTCATGAGTATTTCTCTCTTCTTGCAATCATAAATTCGGGGAATGTCATCAATCAGCCTCTCGATGATCACATGATTACCCAAAAGACTTTCACCGTCTAAATTTTGCACTGAGTATTTCGTCTAACTTCAGTGCATGTTTCCAACACTCGATGCTTTATGATTTGGGTATCTAGCTCCCACCAGAGCACTTCCTGCAAAGACTTATCTTGTTCCGCACTGGCAAGTCATTTCACTCGGATATAGAATCAAGAGGCTGAACATGGAAAAAATCAAGAGGCTGCAATGTCTATTGGATTCCTCGGATCCCTCCATTGTTATTAAGGAAGCAAATACGCTGTGTTAATTACTGTACTTCCTTGACTGTACTCAAGTCAGAAAGCGCACTTCCGACTTCCTGTCCTTCAGTCGCCGAAAGGATGATGGTATCTGCCAAACGCACATACGTGGAAGTACATCCCAGCACAAACACACACACACACAGACATAAACACACACAGAGACACACTCACGCGGGCGTGCTTGCTAGTGCTCGTGTGCTCTCGCCTGCGCGCACGCACGCACGCACACACACACATGCAAGCATACACACACTGTTTCATACGTACACAATTCTTCCCTGGCATTGTTTTACCTAAACTAAGGCAAATGTGTGGCCACTGTCCTAAGCCTTGGTTACACCTGCACCACAGCCTGACCAACAGACACAAACACACACAGGCCTCTCCTCTTTTCCCATGGTCAAAATTAGGAAGCCTATGACGATGGTTTCTGACAAAGAAGGAACACAGATATCTTGTGAATGAGAACATCAAAATCACTGAGTTTTGTATGTTAATTGACACAAGTCCAGATATTCAATTCCCTCACTGATTTTAAAACACAGGGATCCCTGACTCTGCCCACATGTGGAATATGATTTCTGCCTGTAGATAAACACTGTGGGATTTCTCAGAATGTATTATCTCAGCTTTATGTCCTAGCAATGTTTCTCCAACACCAATCACAGCCTTCTGAAGCCTTACTCCACTTTTACTTTCTCTCAATTTCAACTTTTGTATTTCCCCTTGGAACTCGGAAATCAATCAAGTAAGAATCTGTTTTAGGGTCAAGTGCGGTTGCTCTCACCTGTAATTCCAGCACTTTGGGAGGCCAAGGCAGGTGGATCAGCTGAGGTTAGGATTTTGAGACCAGCCTGGCCAAAATGGTGAAACCCCATTTCTACTAAAAATACACAAATTAGCTGGGCATGGTGGTGCTTGCCTGTAATCCCAGCTACTCAGGAGTGTGAAGCAGGAGAATTGCTTGAACCCAGGAGACAATTACAGTGAGCCGAGATCCTAACCCTGCACTCCAGCCAGGGCGACAGAGCAAGACTCTGTATCAAAAAAAAAAAAAAAAATGTGTTTTATAATGGGGATAATCCATTCAGGAATTTATTTCACTTGGAGGGTCAACACTCGCATCCTGCTGATGTGGCCCTTAAAATCCCCTGCATCAGAAATTCACAGCAGTACCTTGGGTCATGGTGTTTCTATCCTGTGTATACAGTCACAATCCTCTACGATGCTCAGAAAACACAAAATGACTTAGGGCTGAGAGAAATTTAGCAGCTCAGTCTGATATTTTACTAAGGTAGTATCTAAAATTCCTGCAATCATGGTTCATATTAGTCTCCGTTAGTTGCAATTTCTCTGATTATCATGATACATATTTGCTGAGAAATACTGATGTCCATGTGTATATTCATACATAGATATGTAGGTATATAGATGGGTAGGTTTATATGAATGCATGTGTTTGAGATGGCAGAAAACATGCATGTATTATTTCCCTGCTAAAAATATAAAAATAATTAAATATACTTTATGTACCACTGATAATTATGTGTCATAAAAAATTAACTGACCCATTTGTACATGAAGTCCAGGAAAAATAAAAAGGGTAACTTTGTATTAATTGTGACATTGTGCTTACAGATATACATAAATTTCTTTATTTAACCCTTATAATAACCCTGCTGATTATAGTTTATTTACTAGTTTAATAAATGATCAACAAAGTTTGAAAAATATGACAAAATTACAAAATTAGAAAATGACACAGCAATACTTTTAATTATATTCTGCCTTGTCACTGCCTCTTCTTGCTTTTTTACAAAATTACTCCCCTAACCAAGGTTCTCTATGATTCTGGGGACTCCAGGATTAAGACCCCAGTTCCCAAACTTCACTGTGTCTATTTTTACTGCCACATTTTAATACACATTTACAGACTTCAACAAGCACTTTCCAGTATCAACTTTTTTCTTATTCCTTGGACTATTTCCTACATCTGTTCATCAAGACTCCAGTAACATACGACTCCATCTGCCTGTCCCTTCCATGAATGTACCTGACAGTACATGTATTATGTTGTCTATAATTCAAGCAGAAAAGATATTCTTTCAAAAAAATAAGGTTTTAGAGAATGCCTACAAAGCTTCAGTGAAACCAGCTGTAACCCTTAATATTATTACCATGTAAACTCTTCCTTGAATATCAAAATAAGATTTGGACTTTAGAGAATATTTGTGTGTGATTATAATCCAAACATGAACTAAAAGTAATTTAAATGGTCATATAGAGACTGTCCCAGGGACAAAAAAGGACAAATATTATAAGAATATTAAAGTGCACTTATTTCCTAAAGGACTCTTGTGTGGAATCTATAAAAACTATTTCAAGATATAGAGATTAAATATATTTCAAAACACATACATACACAAGCAATCTTTAGGATAAACTTTTTCAAACTTATGTTATGGGTCTAAAATTTTCATTAATTCATGGAAAAAATGTATTGACAAACTTCTCACCAGAGCAGGAATAACAACTTACGTATTTGGTGACTGCAAGATGAGAGCCTGCACAGCCTAGTATCTCCCTCCAGATCTCTCTCTCTCTCTCTCCTTTTTTGTTTTTTGACAGAGTTTCGCTTTTGTTGCCCAGGCTGGAGTGCAATGGTGAAATCTCAGCTCACTGCCACCTCCACCTCCCAGGTTCAAGCTATTCTCCTGCCTCAGCCTTCCAAGTAGCTGGGACGACAGGCATGCGCCACCACGCTTGGCTAATTTTGTATTTTCAGTCGAGATAGGGTTTCTCCATTTTGGTCAGGCTGGTCTGGAACTCCTGACCTCAGGTGATCCACCCACCTCAGCCTCTCAAAGTGCTGGGATTACAGGTGTGAGCCACAGCGCCCGGCCCAGATCTCTTAAAAAGACATGAGGAAGGAGCCATTCTGCATCCTCAATATTACCTTAATATTTTAAGGACACCCATAACAATTAAGAGGCTGACTTGTGACTTCCTAGCCCTTTCAGGGCTATTTAGGCACACCTTAGTGAAGTATTAGGAATGCAGTATTAGGTCTCAGGTTCCTGGACACCAAAACCATGTTCTCCAACAGATCTTCAGTACAAATAGCTGATGTCTATATTCTTTTGCCTGTCCTTTCTCTTCCTTTTAATTCAGAATTGTGGTCTCGAAAAGTGCTATCATTTAGTAGATTCTCTCAATTCTCAACACCAGCACTATACAGTGTTGAGTAACATCTCAGGTGCTAGGGAAACAGCAGCTGACATTCTAGCAATGCACAAATAGAAAAGAAAAGATCACCACAGAGTAAAAGAGAATAGATTTTTTAAAAGTATGAAACCAAAACGAATATATATCAGATTACACTATAAATGGAAAATCCTATTATCTTGACTGGATTGCAATTCAAAACCTCCCATGGCCTCCAACATCCAATATATTCAAAGCAGTTCAGGAATGGTGAAAGTGGAATGGAATTTAAAATTATTCAAAGGTTGCATGTGTGAAAGAACCATGCCATGAAACAAAATATTTATTTTTAAAGTGCGTAATGAACACTGCATACAAAGTTTGTATAACAAGAGAGAGAAAAAATCTCACATTTTAAAAAAAGGAATATGCAACATATTCACATATAACAAAATAAAATTAAACTAAAATAACAGCAATGGAAGACACAATCTGATCTCTGAAAATCAAGGGAGAAATCTCTGTTAAATAAACTTGACACAATTTTTAAAGTAAGTTATGAAAAATAGTAATATCTGAATATAGTATGTAAAAGTACCAACACAATAAAGCTAAAACAATATCCGTGGAAAAATTATTTGCTGTATATTATTTTTAAAAAATGATCTAAGTACTTTCCCCAAGAAGGTAGATGAATGAAATTTTAAAATTGCCTCAGAAATTCTGTGAAACGAAATGAATATAGAGAAGCAGAATATAATTTAACTATAAAGCACACAAATAGAATTTAAAAATAAGGCCGGGCACAGTGGCTCATACCTGTAATTCCAGCACTTTGGGAGGCGGAGGCAGGCGGATCACCTGAGGTCAGGAGTTTGAGATCAGCCTGACCAACATGGAGAAACCCCGTCTCTACTAAAAATAGAAAGAAAGAAAAAAAAAAAAAACCAGGTGGGCGTGGTGGCACATGCCTGTAATCCCAGCTACTAGGGAGGCTTAGGCAGGACAATCGCTTGAACCTGGGAGCTGGAGGTTGCAGTGAGCTGAGATCACGCCATTGCACTCCAGCCTGGGCAACAAGAGCAAAACTCTGTCTCAAAGAAATAAAAAATAAAAATAAGTGGCAGCCAACATGCCCAACATGATTTTCTGTGATGAAAGAAATTCTCTGCATCTACATTATCCAATGCAGTAACTACCACACATATGTAGTTACAGAATTTCTAATTTGGCTACCAATTTGGCTATTACTACTAAAGATATGCCATTTAGTTATTTAATTATAATTAATTTACAGTTTATAGCCACATGTGACTAGTAGTTACTCTATTGGTCAATGCAGATCTAGAATCTTGGAGAAGGCAGTTAAAATAATGAGATATGGTCAAAACAAAAATGGAAAAGGCACCCAAATAGTGAACACAGAATATGAGAATGTGAAGTAACAATTCACACAGTAAAATTTACTAATGAGATGCTGCCTTGATGGGACACATGTCTAATGATATTCAAGGCTTGTCTTGTTACAGGTAGAAGAGCAGGAGCAGGGCAGGAGAGGGCTCTTCCCCTACCCACTAGAAATGTCAGGTGATGGCCTGTTAATGATCACTTTGCCTCTCTAAAAACGATAATTAGGCAGCGCCAGAGAAAGGCCATTTCATGGTGGTCTACACCTGTTAACATCAAAAACGTTAATGAAATGCAGACCCCAGGAAGAAGCAACTTCTTGGGCATGCATGTTAAGAGACAAAAATGGCAAAGTATAATCTTCCGGGGACACACTCCACTGGAAGAGGAAAGAAAGCCTCAGATGGACACGCATATAACTCCCTAAACACACCGTGCATGCTCAATTCCGAAGGGTAAGGAAAGCACTGTGCATGCCGGAAACTCTCCCTAAAGAAAGAATCATGGGAAAGAGGCAAGGCCATCCCAGGATCAAGGTTAAAGGCCCTTCTCTTTTCTCTCTTGGACCTTCAGGCATCCACTTGGGTCTCTTCCAAGAGAATTTTCCTTTCCTTTCTGTTCTAAAGCCTTTTGAAATAAACTTCCACTCCTGCTCTGAAACTTAGTCTCTTTTTCCGCTGTATGCCCCTCAGTTGAATTCTTTCTTCTGAGGAGGCAAGGACTGAAGTTGCTTATGGACCCATGCAGATATGCTGCCAGTAACTCAAATCTATTCTACTGGTAACAGTATCATTGTAAGGGAATGAGGCCAGTTCACTTCTCAGTGCTCGGAGAACTCACCAAAAATAAAAAGTTGGAGGATGCTGTGAACTTATCTACCTTCCAAGGAAAGTCCCACAAGCAAGCAGTAAAACTCTCTTCCCCCAAGGTCTTAAACTCTTCTGATGCTCCTTCTCTGGGAAAACGCATCCTCTGATTGGCTTCCCCTTATATAGGAAAAAACAATTAATAAACCTAATTAGCACTACATTCCAAGAGACATGCCCTGACTGCACAGATATTGAACCTAATCAAAACTTCATTCTGGAGACACACCCGGGTCAATTTGATTGGATTTTTGAGACAGCTACTAAAAACCCCACATAAACTTGGAAACCAAAGAGTTAAGGCTATTTTGAAGGAAAAATAGGAAGATTCATTCCTTTTTTTCATTCATAAGTACTTTTTTTTTTTTTTTTTTGAGATGGAGTCTTGTTCTGTTGCCCAGGCTAGAGCGCAGTGGTACCATCTCGGCTCTCTGCAAGCTCCACCTCCCGGGTTCACGCCATTCTCCTGCCTCAGCCTCCCAAGTAGCTGGGACTACAGGCGCCTGATACCACGTCCGGCTATTTTTTTGTATTTTTTTTTAATAGAGACGGGGTTTCACCCGTGTTAGCCGGGGTGATCTCCATCTCCTGACCTCGTGATCCGCTCACCTCGGCCTCCCAAAGTGCTGGGATTACAGGCGTGGGCCACTGCATCCGGCCTCATAAGTACTTTTGAGTGTATTGTATGTACTAGAAAGCATTCGCAGTCATGGGGTACAGCAAGAAACCAGACAAACTAGAGTCTTATGGAGACTCTATATTCTAAAATTATTTGGAAGTAAACTGGACTTGAAAACAAATGGAAAGTGAATAGATATAAAAAGTTTCAATATTCATGATGATGTAAAAAAATAAAATATATTGTAGAAATGAAGTCAGGAAGTGTTAGGGGTCATATGGTACTTTTAAGGCCATTGTTATCCTCTGAAATTCAAGCAGGCTGAAGACATTTGCATAACTAAAAGGAAAGCAGATACTAATAGAAGACAGTGAAGAGCCTGAAAGGCATTTCAGAGACCTTGGCTGGTGGCAGCCCCTCCCTTCAAAGGTCTGGAGGCTTATAAGGGAAGACTGGTTTTGTGGGCTGGGCCTAGGGCTGCACCACCCCAGGCAAGCGCAGGACAGTGCTCACAGCATTCTACCTCCCAACCCCTCCAGCTCCAGCCATGGCTAAGAAGGCCCCAAACACAGTTTGGGTCACTGCTTTGAGGGTGCAATCCATAAGCCTTGGCAATTTCCATGGGATATTAAACCTGCAGTTGCACAAAGTACAGGAGTGCGCTGCTGATAAAGACATACCCGAGACTGGGCAATTTACAAAAGAAAGAAGCTTAATTGGACTTACAGTTCCACATGGCTGGGGGAGGCAGAAGGCGAAAGGCATGTCGTACATCACAGCAGGCAAGTGAGAGAATGAGAGCCAAGCAAAACTGGTTTCGCCTTATCAAACCATCAGAACTCATAAGACTTATTCACTACGACGAGAACGATATGGGAGAAACTGTCCCCATGATTCAATTATTTCCCACTGGGTCCCCCCACAACATGTGGGAATTGTGGGAGTACAATTTGAGGTGAGATTTGGGCGGGGACACAGAGCCAAACCATATCAGAAGCCTTCACCTGGATTTCAAAAGATGTATGGAAAAGTCTGTATGTCCAGTAGAAGCCTGCTGGGGTGGAGACCTCATGGCAAATGTCTACTACAGCAGTGCAGAGGGAGAATATGGGGTAGGAGCCCCCACAGAGTCCCCACTGGGGCACTGCCTAGTGGAGGTCTGAGAAGACGGCCACCATCCTCCAGACCCCAGAATGATAGATCCACTGACAGCTTGCACCATGAGCCTGGAAAAGCTGCAGGCACTCAACGCTAGCCCTTGACTGCAGCCATGGGGACTGACCCTTGTATCCAAAAGAAAATAAATTGTTCTACCATAAAGACATGTGCACTCATATATTTATTATAGAATTATTTGCAATAGCAAAGACATGAATATTTCCTCTATCATTGGATAGAGAAAATGTAGTGTATGTACACCATGGAATACTATGCAACCATTTAAAAAATTATGTCCTTTGCACCAACATGGATGCAGCTAGAGGCCATTATTCTAAAATAATGCAGGAAGAAAAAACCAAATACCATATGTTCTTAGTTATAAGTAACAACAAAGCACTGATTGCACATGGATGTAAAGATGGGAACATGGATACTGGGGACTACAAGAAGGGGAAGGGAAGGTGGGGACCAAGACCTGAAAAATATATACACCATGAAATATTATGTTTTCTACCTGGGTTACAAGATCATTCATACTCCAAGCCTCAGCATCACACAATGTGCCAATGTAAAACCCTGCACATGCATTCAGTGAATCTAAAATAAAAGTTGAAATTATTTTTAAATAGGCGAAGATCTGAATAAACGTTTCCCAGAAGAAGAGATACAAATGGCCAACAAATATATGACAAAATTCTTACCATCTCTAATTGTCAGGGGGATGCAAATAAAAACCACCATGAAATGTCACCTGACACCTCTTAGAATAGCTGTTATCGAAAAGATGAATAGCAAGTATTAGTGAGGATGTGGATAAAAGATAACCCTTGTATACTCGTGGCGGAAATACAAACTACTGTGGCCATTTTGGATAATAGTATGAAGGTTTCTCAAAAAATTGTTAAATAAAACTACCTGCTGATGAGGCTGTTGAGATATAGGAACACTTTTACACTGTTGGTGGAATGTAAATTAGTTCAACCATTGTGGAAGACAGTATGGTGATTCCTCAAAGACCTAGAACCAGAAATATCACTTGATCCAGCAATCTCATTACTGTGTATATACCCAAAGGAATATAAATCATTCTGTTATAAAGATGCATGCACACACATGTTCATTGCAGCACTAGTCACAATAGCAAAGACATGGAATCAATCCAAATGTCCCTCAATGATAGACTGGATAAAGAAAATGTGGTACATATACACCATGAAATACTATGCAGCCGTAAAAGGGAATGAGATCATGTCCTTTGCAGGGACATAGATGGAGCTGGAAGCCATTATCCTCAGCAAACTCACCTGGGAACAGAAAATCAAACACTGCATGTTCTCACTGACAAGTGGAAGCAGAACAATGAGAACACATGGATACTGAGAGGGGAACAACACACACTGGGGTCTGTTGGGAGGCAGGTGGAGGAAGAGTATCAGGATAAATGGGTAATACATATATGCATTGGAATATTATTCAGTGTTACATAATAATGAATCCCTGTCATTTATGACAACATGGGTAGACTTCGAGGGCATTACGTTATATGAAATAGGCCAGCCACAGAATGACAATTACTATATGATTTCACTTGCATTTGAAATCTAAAATAGACAAACTCACAAAAGCAGAGAGTAGAATGGTGGTTGCCAGGGGCTGTGGTGCAGGGGAAATGGGTAGATGTGGTTAGAGCACAAAGTTTCACATATACCATATAAGTAAGTTCTGGAGGTCTCATTTACAGCACAGTGCTTATAGCTAAGAATACTGTATTGCATACTGAAAATTTGCTAAAAGGGTGGATTTTGTGTTCTTACCAAAATTTCTTACCAGTAATAATAATAACAATAATGATGGGGGGGACTTTAGGAGGTGAAGGATATGTTTATAATCTTAAGGGTAGTGGTGTTCATGATGTATACTTATCCCCAGACTCACTGAGATGCATACCTTAAACATGCACAGCTTGTTAAATGTAATCATAACTCAACAAATTGGGTTAAAAAAAGGGGGGGTTGGTTAAAAAATTTAAAAGGAGGGGTAGATGTTCCCTTGTTTTTCTCTCTTGGCTATTTTCTTTCCTGCTGTCTGGAATTAAAAAATGATAGGTGTAGGCCGGGCGCGGTGGCTCAAGCCTGTAATCCCAGCACTTTGGGAGGCCGAGACGGGCGGATCACGAGGTCAGGAGATCGAGACCATCCTGGCTAATACGGTGAAACCCCGTCTCTACTAAAAATACAAAAAACTAGCCGGGCGAGGTGGCGGGCGCCTGTGGTCCCAGCTACTCGGGAGGCTGAGGCAGGAGAATGGCGGGAACCCGGGAGGCGGAGCTTGCGGTGAGTTGAGGTCCAGCCACTGCACTCCAGCCCAGGCGACAGAGCGAGACTCCGTCTCAAAAAAAAAAAAAAAAAATGATAGGTGGGTATTTAGCAGCCAAACTGGAGCCTCTTCTAAAGTACAGCAGAGCAGACAGCTGGAAGGGGCCTGCGTCCCTAATGAATTTGGCAAGCATCTGTACCAGCCATGATAGGTGTAACTATAGATTTCAGTGAGAAAGAAATAAACTTCTGCCTTGTTTAAGCCACTTTGTTCAGACATTAATTTCATATGCATATAGAGAATATATGCTCCTTACGAGTAGGAAAAATGTTTATGCCATATGGTTCATAATGGGTGTTCAGCAATGTAGGATGATCCTGATTATGATGACAATGGTGACAAACAGCATGAAATAATAAGGAATGAAAAAAAGTGGTTTGGGTTAATAGTTGTATATAGATACTTTATTTAAAGATTCTGCTGCTAATATCATTCAATGTATTTGTATGCCGGTGGGAGTTTTATTAGATGTAGACTAAGAAAGTTTACATTATTTAATGAAAAATACTAGATCAATTTTAAAAAACAGTAAAAATATCATGAGATGGAACTAAGCATCTATATTGCAAAGCAACTCTCCCAGTTGATTTTATGCATAGTAATGATTGAGAATCCCCTGATCTACATCCAACAGATCTCAACCTTTATAGGTGCTATCAAGGAAGCACCTAAGGAAGACAATTTTCCTGACTATAACCATACCTCCAGTTAGTAATAAATCTGGAGATCTAGAACCCAAATCCAGACCTCCTGCTTCCATGTGCAGTGGTCTTTCGCTGTTCTGTTTTGTTCCACTTGGTGAAGAGGATTAGAGAATAAATGGCCTCATGATTCAAATCCCTCCTCTGCTCTGAGGAATATAGCCTTGTCCTAGCAAGCAAGAAAATCATACAGTAGTGGAAGAGGCAAATATACATTCACTAATCTAACATACAAGGCAGTAAGCACCGTAACATCAACAAAGCACTTTGGGGTTTCAGACCAGGAGCAAGTGGGGTGATTAATTCTTAGCAGGGCTAGTAAAGTCTGGGAAGTGTTCGCTACAAAAATGTCTGATCATTAACGAAAGCAACGGGTTTCTCAACACAGTCTAACTTATTGTAACAATATAAATGGTTGTTTGTTCATAAACTTTCATCTTTTGCCAAAATGTTTGTAGCTTATATTCCCATTTAACAAGGTTTTCTGGCCAAAACTGTGCACCCACATCAGTCCTCCCATAAAAGCAATTTTGCATGCATAGAACACCTCTATCTATGAATATCCCTAATGAGGTACAGAAAGGCTCTTATTATCCAAACAGAGACATTCCACTGCTGCTGGAGAGCCACAGACGGAAGTTTTCTCTGCCTCCTGGAAATGAAGCCAAACTTTCTTCTTTCTTCAGCCATGAGGATTCCTGTCCTCCTTTTCACCATTTTGTTTATGAGCCAAGTTCTACCAGGTAACAAAATAAACTTGGTAAGAACGGAGTGCCTAACACCTTACAGGGATTCAGTACTTAAAGAAAAATCACCATCATCTATGACCAGATAGGGGATCTCATAGGAAATCTGGAAGACACACCAGTCTCTGGCTCCCTGGTTAGGCCCAGTTCTGTCCAACCCACCTATACAGGCCCCACACACCCGGTGCCCACCAGGCTCCTGTCAGCCAGGAGGACCAGTGCTCATCCCCTGAAATATCCGTGGGAGCCTGCATCCCACAGGGACTCACATCTGGGGGTCTACCTCCATGAGGGCCTCTTGGTTGTGGTGGCAGGGGCGGGGGAGTAGTTGACCTCCAGCCCTCCCATCCTGGCCACTGTATTTTGTGGGGATCATTCAGTCCTGGGAGGTTCCTGGGGACCCCAAAAGGAAGAGAACAGGGTGGTTATGGCAGCCTCAGCCCCAGGCTCTGGGCCAGAAGTTGATAACGACCAATTCAGAGCAACCACTGAATTCAATCCTCTTACAGATACACGAGAAGTTGGTGAAAAACTGAATGTCGACCATTCTATGGTCATCCAGCATTTGAAGCCAATTGGAAAGCTGAAAAATCTTGATAAGTGGGTGCCTCATGAGCTGACCAAATATTTTAAAAATCATCCTTTGAAGTGTCATCTTTTCTTATTCTATGAAACAATGAAACATTTCTTGATCAGATTGTGACATGCCATGAAAAGTGGATTTCATACAACTGCCAGCTCACTGGTTGGACTGAGAAGAAGCTCCAAAACATTTCCCAAAGTCAAACTTGTACCAAAAAAAGGTCATGGTCACTGTTTGGTGGTCAGCTGCCAGTCTTCTGGCAGTTTTTAAATCCACTACAGTTTTTGAATCCTGATGAAATCATTACATCTGAGAAGTATGCCAAGTTAATCGATGAGATGCATGGAAAACTGCAGCACCTGGAGCTGGCACTGGTCAACATGAAGGGCCCAGTTCTCCACAACCCATGACCACATGTCATACAACCAGGGCTTCAAAAGTTGAATAAACTGGGCTATGAAGTTTTGTCTCATCTGCCATATTCATCTGACCTCTCGTCAACCAACTACTACTTCTTTAAGCATCTTGACAACTTTTTGCAGGGAAAACACTTACACAACCAGCAGGATGAAGAAAATGCTTTCCAAGAGTTCATCGAACGCTGAAAGCAGGGAATAAACAAGTTTATTTCTCATTGACAAAAATGTGTTCAATGTAATGGTTTCTTTTCTTTTTTTAAGACCGAGTCTCACTCTGTCACCCAGGCCAGAGTGCAAAGGTGCAATCTCGGCTCACTGCAACATCTGCCTCCTGGGTTCAAGAGATTCTCCTGCCTAGCCTCTTGAATAGCTGGGATTACAGGCACATGCCACCACACCCGGCTACTTTTTGTGTTTTTAGTAGAGACGGGATTTCACCACGTTGGTCAGGCTGGTCTCAAACTCCTGACCTCCTGATCCGCCCGCCTCAGCCTCCCAAAGTGCTGGGATTACAGGCGTGAGCCACTGTGCCCAGTCCATTGTAATGGGTTCTATTTTGATTAATAAAGATGTGTTGCAGCCTAATTATAAAAATTTAAAATTCACGGTCCAAAACCACAATTACTTTGGCACCAACCTAATAATAGAAGAATTAAAAGAGGCCTTTATATTAGAGAACCCATGGATGATAAAATAATAAAGAATATTACAATCTCCATAACCCGCAAACTTGGTAACTTAGACCAACTGGATGAATTAAAAGACACAATCTATTAATACTAAAACATAGGAGAAATAGGTAATCTAAATATATTGATAACTATTTTGAAAATGGAATCAATACCTAATAACCTTACAGAAAACCTATAGATTCCAAAAATCTGACATTCTGTCATGTTATTCTAACTGGTGGGATTCGGGGATTTCCATTTTGATAAGAACATAGGTGAGTCGCACACACTGACTTTTAGTGTTCATTGGTCAGGAAACCTATGTCCACCATAGGATACTGGAGAGCGATGCGTTTTGGAGAATTTAGGCAAGATAATATGATTTTCAGAGTTAAAGGAAGACAACCTGTTTTATGTACAGTAATTCCTCATAATATCACAGGGGATACCATATTTAAATTTTGGGGTATCCCCAGGTATAATTCTTATTTGAGCCACATGTGAATTTCAGACACGGAGGCTGCCCAACTTTGGTGGCTTGCAACAGATGTGGAAGTTAATTCACAACCTACTTTGTGGAGGCATAAAATTCAATGAGCACTCATTTAGCATTTTATTTGAAATATTATTTTTGTAAAGTTTGCATTTCCAATTAGGTGAAATTTTAAACCTGTTTCAGTTCTTATCCACTTTTTTTTTTTTTCCCTGAGATGGAGTCTTGCCCTGTCACCCAGGCTGGAGTGCAGTGGCGTGGTCTTGACTCACTTCAACTTCCGCCTCCCAGGTTCAAGCAATTCTCCTGCCTCAGCCTCCCAAGTAGCTGGGATTACGGGTGCCCACCACCACGCCCGGCTAATTTTTGTATTTTTAGTAGAGATGTGGCTTCCCCATGTTGGTCAGGCTGGTCTTGAACCCCTGATATCTTATTATCTGCCCACCTCGGCCTCCTAGAGTGCTCGGATTACAGGTCTGAGCCACGGTGCCTCGCCTCTCCACTCTTTTTAGGCAGAGGGGAGTAAGGTTTTCTTTAAGTTAGGAGGGACTCCCGTGTACCCAACCCATTTGTGTAAATTTCTTCCTTCAGACTTCTTCAAATCAGCATCACCATTGTTAAAGGCCTCCCGCATGGTAATAATTGTGCTACAGGGTTTTACGAACATGAAGTTTATGTTTGGCTGAATTAACCTCCTTACTGTGACACAAGGGGAGCATAGGTGTTTCCACCAATTATGAAGCGGGTTCACTGTGCAATGGCTACCAACTTTTCTGAGTACAATGAGACCAAACACATTCATACATAAATTCCATGAAGTGAATTTATTACTTACAAATAGCAAACAAAAGACAACAGAAGTCTAGGATTCAATATGAACCGCTACCACAAGATCAGGAAGGCTACCTAGAACAGATGGATGGAGTTTTGACTGTAAATGCTTCACTTGCACCACAACTGAGGGACCCCAGAAAGCAGCCCACCTTGGGTTTTCTCAAATGATGTGGTTTGCTGGACACAAGTGTTAAAGGCCATTCTGTTTCGAGCAGGGACTATAACAGAGCCTGGGCTGTTCTGACCAATGTCACCTGATTATCAGGATATTGCCTTCTCAGCATATCATGCAGTTATCTTGAGAACTACCAGTAAGAAAGGAAGGAAAATGGCCCTACACCCTTAAAACTGAAGGATCAGGATATTTGTTGTGACAGAAGCACAGACAGTAGCAACAGAGTGTTCTTGTGAGCCATCTACTAGTTCTCTTGACCGGAGCATGGCACCTAACTGTCTTTCTCTTTCCTTTCAATGGAAACTGTTTCAGAATATTTTGAATATTTTGAGTTTCTACATCTACAGAGTTGAGGCACATGATCACTGGCAGTGTAGACTCTCTGCATGGTTACAGGAAAGAGTTCAGGAACTCATCAAGTCACATTGGAGGAGACCACCTAATCCTCCAGAGACTGTCACTCTATCTTCCTGGCGTTAGCTCCACACGCAGTAAGGCCATTATGTCTAAGGCCAGCAAGACTTGCCGTCCGAAGATTCGACTTTTGACATGCTGATAAGCAGCAGTGATAAGAAAAGCCCACACACTCGCTAGGAATTTTTCAATGCAAGCAACTGAGACTCTTCTTCATATCCTTCGATAGGGGCTAATGTCAAACTCTTTCTTCCCATTTTCTTTACTCATCAGTGCCTGAACCATGAGGAACCATAGATGTACACCTCATCAGGAGGGTGTATGGAAAAGCGGCAAGGGGAGCAGCAGCACAAGAAACAAACAAGGCCACTACTTCTGCCTACATAATAACTATTATCTTGGAGTGTACAATAATTAATAATGTTCACATGGCTGCCCTCAGCATACAGAGATGGTGACCAGAGTAGATGCAGGGACTACAGAGATACAGCCTGATCCTTGCTAATTAGGACTTAAGTGTTGGCTTATGTGCTGCGCTTTTGTACATTAATAAGTCAGGGCCTCAAAACTGCCTGCTAAGCAAAGGCCAAATGTCATGCTGGGGTGCAATGAAACATTCATGTCTAGGAGATGAGAGCATTTTAGTGTGGGAGAAGATGAAAACACCTGAAGACCACAGAACGCTGTGCAGGCCAAAGGGAAGGCCCATCGTCACCTCACAGTTCTGACTCAGGTGACTGCTGATGTGTTACGGAACCGTCAGCCGACAGCAGGTAGGTCAAGTTGAGCAGGTGTCCTGCATGAGGGCTGGTCCATTCCATTTGTGTTGCCAATTATTTCAATAGCATCTCATGCACCCCACTGGTGAGAAAGGAATGAGTACCCTACGTTTACTGGCACCGTTAAACACATAACATCTATTACTAAACAGAAAAACCAGACATCAGTTATTAATTACATATAGGAGGATGGTGTAAGCTCCCATAGGCCCAAACAGGGATTAACTTAGGAGCAGAGAGTGGTATAGCATGAAAAAAGTGAGGATGTTCCTTTTTTTTTTTTTTTTTTTTTTTTTTGGAGACAGCAAGCTCCGTCTCCGAGGTTCACAACATTCTCCTGCCTCAGCCTCTCTAGAAGCTGGGACTACAGGCACCCATCACCACACATGGCTAATTTTTTGTATTTTTAGTAGAGATGGGGTTTCACCATGTCAGCCAGGATGGTGTGGATCTCCTGACCTCATGATTCACCGGCCTCGGCCTCCCTAAGTGCTGGGGTTACAGGCGTGATCCACTGCACACCCCCGGCCGAGGATGTTCCTTTGTTCCTACAGGAGTACGTGATTGCTTTGTCTGTTGGCTGGTAGGGAACTGAATCATGTCACACAGACTGGTAAGACTGTAATACTCTAAAAAACAATATATAAACTATCATATCATAATGGTGCAATACTATCTACTACAATGAGAAAGGCATCGATGAAAAGCCGAATGATATCATATGTGACTGAGAGATTGAATGCTTCCTCCCTCAGATTGGTTACAACATGTTGTCCTATCACAGTCCTCTCTCCTTCATTCAAAGTGAATGATCCAAATAATAGACAGAAATAATAAAGAATAAAGGGCAACACATGCAAAGAACTCACGAGATGATAATCCATGGTAAAATTTATGTACTTAGGAATTAATACCAAGTCATTATTAGCAAGAAATAAACATCTTTACATCAAGAGTAGTTTTTCCTTTAATAAAGAAAGGTGGAATGTGTATAATGAACAAGGGATAATCAAAATTTACCAAATGAGGCTAGTAAGACTATCCCAACAATTCACAATCATTATTCACTGGTCCATTAATCACAGGACAATACATACAAATGAAACTTACCTGAACGGGTGCAGTGGCTCATGTCTGTAATCCCAGTACGTTGGGAGGCCAAAGTGGGCAAATCATGAGGCCAGGAGTTCAAGACCAGCCTAGCCAACATGGTGAAATCCTGTCTTTACTAAAAATACAAAGAATTAGCTGGACATAGTGGTGGGCACCTGTATGCCCAGCTACTCGGGAGGCTGAGGCAGGAGAATCACTTAAACCCAGGAGGCGGAGGTTGTAGCGAGCCGAGATTGCACCACTGCACTCCAGCCTGGGCAACAGAGGGAGATTCCATCTCAAAAAAAAAAATAATGAAATAAAAAAATTAAACGTACCTACATATTAGAAAAATTAAATTCAACCGTGAATCCAGCACATTATCAAATGAATAGACAAAAATTCTATCAACAAACTTAATATCATTATCTATGAAACTCAAGTACTACTGCTTAAAGAGCATTTACAGAACTCTCACCTCAAGGTTTCCCGCAAAACAAGGTGAAATGCCTACTCAAGACTCTTTAAGAATGAGCCACTGATAAAAGCAATATACTTGTAACTTCTGTAACATTTCATACATTTTTTTCAAGCACTGCACCATAATTAATTTGCATCAGGCTTTCCAAATTAGAAAAGCTTCACTTATAGAACTTCTTTCCCATGGGAGTTTTCACATGACTTTTCAAGTAAATGTGAAAACTGAAAATATTCTTGCAGTTTCTAAACTATTAGAGTTTTAATCCTGTGTACGTTCTTGTATTTACAAGGTCCAGCCAGCTACAGTGTGCATTTTCATAAGTCCCTGAGTGGGTATGAGAGAAATGAAACATTCCCACATTCTGGACATTCATAGGGTTTTTCTCAGGAATCAGCTGATGTCTTCAAATGGAACTAACATAACTGAAGGCCTTACCACAAATTTAGATTCAAAAGGCTTTTCTCCACCCTGAGTCCTCCCAAATCTTCAAAAACAGGAAAATCTGAAGGCCTGACCACATTTCCTACATTCTTAAGGTTTCTGTGCAATGTGAGCCTTTTCATGCTTATGAGGGAATGGGAAAGAGTATATGTTTTACCACATTTCTTACATTCAAGGGGCTTTATTTATTTATTTATTTATTTATTTATTTTCTTTAATTTTGAAATGGAATCTCACTCTGTCACCAGGCTGGAGTGCAGTGGCACAATCTCGGCTCCCTGCACCCTCCGCCTCCTGGGTTCAAGTGATTCTCCTGCCTCAACCTCCTGAGTACCTGGGATGGCAACCATATGCTACCAAACCCAGGTAATTTTTGTATTTCTAGTAGAGACGAGGTTTCACCATGATGGCCAGGATGGTCTCGATATCCTGACCTCGTGATCCGCATGCACAGGGCTTTCCCCCAACCCCCTGTGGCTTTTTATGTCCTTGAAAAAGAACTAAGACAACTGAAATGTGCCACCATGCCCAGTTAATTATTTTCTTTTTTCTTTTTTTCTTTCTTTTTGAGATGGAGTCTCGCTCTGTCGCGCAGGCTGGCATGCAGTTGTGCGATCTCGGCTCACTGCAAACTCTGCCTCCCAGGTTCACACCCTTCTCCTGTCTCAGCCTCCGGAGTAGCTGGCTTGAGCCAGCGTGCCTGGCATTATTTTATTTTTTCTAGAGACAGGGTTTCACCGTGTTGCCCAGGTTGTTTCACACTGTTTTAATCCGGGCTGGTTATGAACTCCTGGGCTCAAGCAATACACACACCTTGGCCTCCCAAAGTGCTGGGATTATAGGCTGAGTCACTACACCCAGCCTCTATATCATGACTTCTTTCATGGCGAGTAAGATGACTGGAACGAGCGTAGTCTTTACCGCATCTCTTACATTCATAGGGTTTTTCTCCAGTATGAATTCTTTCGTGGAGGTGAGGGGAACTGAGATGACTGAAGGCTTGGTCACATTGTTTTCATTCATAGGCTTTCTCTCCAGTATGAGTACTTCTATGGTTACAAAGGGAACTCAAATGACTAAAGGCTTTGCCACATTGTTTACATTCATAGGGTCTCTCTCCAGTATGAATGCTCCATGGTTACGAAGGGAAGTGGAACAGCTGAAGGCTTTATCACATTTGGTGCATGTATCGGGTCTTTCTCCAGTGTGAGTCCTTTCACGCATCTTAAAACAACAAGAAAATCTAAATATTTTCCCACATTCCTTACATTCCTAGGGTTTCTCTCCAGTGTGAGTTCGTTCATGTATTAGACAACAACCGGAAACAGTGAACGCTTTACCACATTGTTTATATTTATAGGGTTTTTCTCCTGTGTGAGTTCTCTGATGTCTTTCAAATGAATTGAGAAAATAAAACACTTTCCCACATATCGTACATGTATAACTGGATTTCCACTGTACATTATCATGTTTCTTCTAACACCTGGAACAGAAACGAAGAATTTCCCACATTGTTCACGTTTATATTGCTTCTCTCCATATGGTTTGTATCCTGAGTGAGCCAGGATGTGCCTATTAAGGAGGGAATGATGTACAAAGACTTTTCCACAAACACTGCTTTCACATTGTTTTAATCCAGTAGAAATGTTCTCATTCAGATCAAGATTTGGAATTTGGCTGACTACTTGTCCATACTGTCTACCTTCTTTGCTTTCACACAGTCTCTGTACCACATGATTTCTGTAAAAAAATGACAAGCACATTATTATTGGTTGGTTTAATAACTTTCCACTTACTAATAGGTCTTGGCCTTACACTGCTACCAATACCAAGGAAAAAGCATTGTTATTATTATTATTGTTATTATTATTTTTGCCATGATTGAATTATTTGAAAGTAAATGGGTTACTACTGAAAACACAGCTACCACCTGCATGGCTATGACCAAATTAGTAACATTCATATACACAATTTTGTAGTGCTATTTTCAAGTAAACTGTTTTCCAAACACTGACTGCTACCTTGAAGTACGTTACATTTTGGGTGAAATTTTTCTAAAAAAAAATAAATTTCAAGTGACTCTATTTGTTTTGATTGCTTGTTTTTAAGTTCATGACAAGCTAAGATTCCTTCAGAGGACTTTATTTCCTCTTCTCAGTGCAAATTATCTTATATCTTTCCCAAGTTTTTCAAAGTGATCTTCAATATTCTGGTCTTTCCATTTGTTTCCTAAAATGCAGACCCACAAAATTATCATGAATTATTACAAACTACAGAAACATTACTAGATTTCATGTTCATTGTACACAGTGCCCATGCCTGATTTCTTCACCAAATCATTCCCTTACCACATTCCAAATCACAAATAGCACTGATGATAGGGAAATACTTCTGTAATTAAGTGAAATGTGTTGTCATTCTTACCTACAGAAGCCAGGTTCCTGCAGGTTTCCTGCATCACTTCTCTGTAGAGATTCTTCTGAGAAGAATCTACCAAAGCCCATTCCTCCTGGGTAAAGTTCACAGCCACTTCCTCAAAAGCCATGGAGTCCTAGAACATTCCACACATGTGGATAGAAGGACGGGTGAGACTGACAGCACTGGGAATCTATACTCAATCCATAAGCTGTTTACATGATTCTAAAATTTCCAAGCATTTATTCTATGACTTGATTGTCACAACTCTTACTCTGTTCACACATACTCCCTCCCACACAGCAGTACTAATGTGAGAATTGAACTATTCAAAAAGGCAACAGCAAAGTAGAAACACCCATCTCATTAGAAAATCCAGGGAGTAAGATGTGCTGCTAGGAGTCACCTTTTAACTTCACTTTGTACATTTCTAGTATCTGTCATAATAAAGTTCTACCTGATGTGTATAAAGGAGTTAATATTATCAGTCCTGAGACTACTTATTCTTAAAAATGCCTGCTCACAAAGTTCCATCTTTGTTTGTATTAGTAACTTACATTTTGAAAGGGATTCCACCAACCCAAGTAATAAGAATGACTCACTGCTCTAAATGGCTTATGCAATATATTTGCCAAAACTTTTTCTGCCGAAGGTCTATTATTTTCACTGCAGTGGTGCTTAGGGAACCAGACACCAAAACACAGTCTGAACACTAAGTGTTCAATGAGGTTCCCTGGTAGACAATATTTTACATGTGCTGTCACTTATTAACTGGGGAGTTGAGCCCATTCCATGTGATTATACCAAAAGACAGTAGGCTTATTAAATTTAATTGAGTAGTAAATAAAACCAATAATTGATATTGGACAATATTAATACAATAATTTTTCAAATTTCTATTGCACAATGTCAAGGTAGAAAGGAATAAGAGGAAATACGACACCTGTTTTTAAAAAAGGACATTAATGTCACCACTTCCAGATGCTATTCCTATGAAATCACATAAATTCCCAAATCAGGTTTTTTTTAGGCAGGAAAAATTACTTTTTCATGCATAGTAAAAATGACAAATGTCTAATGCTTTTTAGTCATCTAAAAAAAGAGTGATGGCTTGTCTAACATACTTCTAAGATTTTCAAGCGAAAATACTCAGGACAGCACAGTATTAGCAGAGAGATGAGCAAGCAGACCAACGGGAAGAAAAGTCTTAATGACCCAGCATTTAAATGGAAAGTTGATGAATGATAGAGTAGGCACTGTAGAATAGAAAAAGAAATCACATGCACTTTAAAATATGAGGCAAACCAGGCTGGCATCTGCTTAGGAAGATGCATTGCATTCTTCTCTATTCCATGATCCATAATCAACTTATTATATATTCAAATATGAAAGATAAAACCAGAACACTTTCAGAAGTCACAGAAAGATTTTTTTTTTTAACGAAGGATTAGGCAGAATTTATTTTATGTAAGAAAACAGTGATAAAGGAACAGACAAACTCAAATATATTAAAATTTAGGGAATAAAAAGAAAATAGTGTGGGCAGGGCATGGTGGCTCACGCCTGTAATCCCAGCACCTTGGGAGGATGAGGTGAGCAATCATCTGATGTCAGGATGTTGAGACCAGCCTGGCCAACATGGCCAAACCCCGCCTTTTTGCCGTTTGTATTTTTTGTTTTTTGAGACGGAGTCTTGCATTGTCACTTGGGCTGAGGTGCAGTGGCAAGATCTTGGTTCATGCAACCTCCACCTCCCGGGTTCAAGCAATTCTCTTGCCTCAGCCTCCCAAGTAGCTGGGATTACAGCTAATTTTTTTTTTTTTTTTTTTTTTTTTGTATTTTTAGTAGAGACAGGGTTTCACCATATTGGCCAGGCTGCTCTGGAACTCCTGACCTCGTGATCCGCCCACCTTGGCCTTCCAAATTGCTGGGATTACAGGCCTGAGCCACAGTGCCAGGCCTAAAACCCCGTGTTTACTAAAAATGCAAAAATTAGCTGGGTGTGATGGTGGGTGCCTATAATCCCAGTAACTCGGGAGGCTGACACAGGAGAATCACTTGAACCCGGGAGGCAGAGGTCGCAGTAAGCAGAGATAGTGCCACTGCACTTCAGCCGGGCTACAGAGCAAGACAGTGTCTCCAAAAAAAAAAAACATAAAACAACACCAAAAAACCCCTCAGATATCCAGATAAGAGGACACAGATGTGTCCACTGTCATAAATTCTTCACCATGCTACAAGAGGGGAACTGACATTTTGGTGAATCCTTGTAAATCATCAATTTATCTATCATACTTTTATTTCACCAGTAGCATTCACAAAGCTAAGTCCTACAATTCCATTTGAAATTACCCTTGAAAAGAACAGACCTTTAAATCTTACTACACTCACTCTGGGGAAGAAATAAATATGAACTTTTAGCAAATAAAATACGTCATTTTACCTTGCTACTTTGGAAATAGTACCTTTATCTTTCAAACTGTACTGACAACATGTATCTTACAGTCAATGAAAAACTGAAACTCATATAAGCGGACAAGCCTTATCAAGGTAACAAACTCAGGGAGAGGCAGCACTGACTCCAACACAGACCTTTCTAAGTGTCACGGCAGGCATTCTATCCCTCGGGACACCCATCCTGTTCAGTAAAGTCCTCAGTGACCACCTAGGAGGCACTGGCACTGCTCTTTGTCCTCCTGTGTGCCTTCAGTGCATTTTCATATTCAGGTTCTTGCACATCCTCTCTGGGGTGGGTTTTCCTTGTCCTTTGGGACAGTTTTTCTCTCTTCACAAGTCTGAGACAATCTAGAGAGCAGAAATCATTTCTGCCTTTTCCCTTCAATATCAGCATCCCATTGGCAGACCGTCAATGTGTCTCTGAGGAATAAAAGCTCCGGCTGGATGAACAGTTTTAATGACCTAGCTTTAATGACATTACGTTGTATTGTCCATTCATTTTAATGTCGTAAAATTTTAATAACCCTAAGGGGTCACCATTTTAGATGAAACTATACCAGGAGATTCCTCTAAGGCCAAGAGCATCCAGCTGCTCCCCTGAGAGACTCTACCCCCTACCTCAGGCTGTCCTTGGGGATGAGATGACCCCGGGGCTGATGCTCACTAGACCCTCCAATAGACATGGCCACAGCGGGTATCCTGGATCATCTCCAGACAGTTCTAAAATGCCAGGACTAGGAAAAGACAGGAGGGTGTCTGAGGACACAACACCCTGTAAAGTTTTCACGGGGGGACCTCAACCTAAAGACATTTTGGTAATATGTACACTTAGGAAAGATGAAAAGAAGAGAGGCACAAAGATTTTCTTTTTATAGTAGTATGTCAGATGATTTATTCTCCGCTTTCCTCTCTTGTAAAATGTTTGGAAACAGAAAAATATTTTGGACAAGGTGGCTCTCGCATGCATTCCCAGCGCTTTAAGAGGCCGAGGTGGGCGATCAGTTAAGGTCAGGAGTTCAAAACCAACCTAACCAACATGGCAAAACCCTGTCTCTACTAAAAATACAAAAATTAGCTGAACGTGGTGGTGGGCGCTTATAAGCCCAGCTACTTGGCAGGCTAAGGCAGGAGAATCGCTTGAACCCGGGAGTCAGAGGTTGCAGTGAGCTGAGACTGCGCCATTGCACTCCAGCCTGACGACAGGGCAAGACTCCGTCTCAACAACAACAAAATATATATATATATATATAAACATACATTTAAAATTACTACATGTAGATAGTATTTGAAGTCATGGGACTGACTGAAGGTAGAAACAAGAGAAGGCAAGGAAAGTTTTTATATTGATATTTATATATAATTATATAAAATTAATAAACATAATTATAATATATAAATATATCATATAGGCTGGGCACAGTGGCTTACACCTGTAATCCCAGCAATTTGGGAGGCCGAGGTGGGCAGATCACCTGAGGTCAGGAGTTCGAGACTAACCTGACCAACATGGAGAAATCCCATCTCTACTAAAGATACAAAAATTAGCCAGGCATGGTGGTGTGTGTCTGTAATCCCAGCTACTCAGGAGACTGAAGCAGGAAAATCCCTTGAACCCAGGAGGTGGAGGTTGCGGTGAGCCCAGATTGTGTCATTGCACTCCAGCCTGGGTGACAAGGGTTAAACTCCAACTCAAAATAAATAAATAAATAAATAAAACAAGAAATATATATTTATGTCTAAATATATAATTATAATACATACATGTATATGTAAATATACATTTATTATAAATTTGTTAATATATGAAATGTGTTTATTTCTGAGACAGGGTCTGGTTCTGTCACCCAGACTGGAGTGCAGTGGCACTATCATAGCTCATTGGAGCCTTTAACAGGTGGCTCAAGCGATCCTCCCACCTCAGCCTCCTGAGTGGCTCCTCCTGAGTGGCTAGGATTGCATGCACACACCACCATGCCTAGCTAATTTTAAATTTTTTGTGGAGACAGGCTCTTCCTTTTTTGCCTAAGCTGGTCTTGAACTCCTGGGCTCAAGTGATCTTCCTGCCTCAGGCTTCCAATGTGTTAGACGTGGGCCACTGCATCTGGTTTAATGCATTTTTTAATTTGCGAGTTTATATTATTTGATATTTTTAAGTACTGAATGTGTTGAACAATCAACTTGCAGAATTCCTGAACAATGGACGGTCAGCTCTCATGTCCTGGTTCAAATCGCCCCAGCACACCACGGCTACAAACCTTTCAGCCAACTTCCACTTATGTCTCCCGGGGCAGGACAATGTCACTTGGCCAATCCCCACTAAGAGGGACTCCGGAAAGGCATGAAACTATTCTGTTTTCTATAATGGAACCTGACCAGGGAGAAGGCAGCTGGGAGGGCCAGCTGGGCCCTCCAACCAGCAGCGTCCACCATCGACCAACTGCCCTAGAACTACACCGTGCTGGGCATTTGGGACACTGTTATGAGCAAGAGTTTCCATTTTTCTTCTCATGGGACCTTCATACTAGTGGCAAGAGACTTTTTTTTTTTTTTTTTTTGAGACAGAGTTTTGTTCTTGTCACTCAGGCTGGAGTGCAATGGTGTCATCATGGCTCACTGAAACCTCTGCCTCCTGGATTCAAGCAATTCTCCTGCCTCAGCCTTCGGAGTAGCTGGGATTACAGGATTGCACCACCACATCTAGCTAATTTTTGTATTTTTAGTAGAGATGGGGTTTCACCATGTTGGCCAGGCTGGTCTGGAACTCCTGAGCCACTGCACCCAGTCAAGAGGGAGATTTTAAATCAATAAGTAGAATTGTGATGAATGCCAGAAGGAAGAATGTGTGTGATGGGGAGGGGACCTAAGTTATTGTCTCACATTTTAACACTTTCATAGGCAATAACTAAAAATGTAGAAGCTTTAAACAACACAAGCCAATTTTGGCAAGCTAGGAGTTGAGCCTATTTAAGCGGGTCCTGTGCTTGGGATCTCATGCTAAGCAGCTGGGCTGCATCCTCATCTGAGGCTCCCCCAGGGCAGAATCCATTTTCAGGTCTGCTGAGGTTACTGGCAGAATTCATTTCCTCAGACCCGCTTGGCAAGGGCCCAGCTTTTTGCTTCCTTGCCTACGGGGCCCCTCCAAAGGTCTTTCTCAGCACAGCATCTCCCTCCAGCAGCACCTGCAGGTGGAACATTTCTCTCTAGTGTGCGAAGGTGATGCACTGTGACAGTGACATCCCATTGCTTTTGCCAGGGCCTATGGCTTAGAAGCCAGTCACCGGTTTTGCTCGTATCTAAGGTCAGGAAGACTATGCAAGGGCATAGGTTATTGGGGGGTCAGTCACTTTAGGGTGTGGCTGTCACCACAGAACTTGGTGAGACTTTAAGGGTTGGTAGGAGCTGGCCAGGTACAGGGGGGAGGGTGTGTCAGGCAGGGGTGAGGGCATGGAGGGGGATGCAGAGGCCTGCACCCTGGAATGTCCTTTCACTCCCTGAGGTTTTGTTCTCCTGATCCCTGAGTACATCCCAGAACACGGTGGGGCCCTAGCAGGGGAGAGGTAGGGAAGCCTGTGTTGTTCATCCGGGGACCTTGTTAGGCAAATCAGATTAGGGGCCAGGCTTTCAGTGGTGGGTGCGAGCGTGGGAGTGATGAGTGTGCAGGTGTGTGTGGGAAGAGCGATGGGGATGGGGTCAGCCCCAGCCACCATGAAGACCTTAACTGTGCATCCACCCATCCCAGCAGCCTCCCTGAGTGAATGCCTTCAGGGTGCAGGTCCTGTTTTGCACATGGAAGTGAATCAGAGTGGGACACTGCCTTGCCTTAGAGAGGTCACACTTCTTCTTCTTCTTCTTTTTTTTTTTTTTTTAATTTGCAACAGAGTCTCACTCTGTTGCCCAGCCTGGAATGCAGTGCTGTGATGTTGGCTCACTGCCACCTCTGCATCCCAGGTTCAAGCAATTTTCCTGCCTCGGCCTCCTGGGTAGGGTAGCTGGGATGATAGGCATGCATTACCATGCCTGGCTAATTGTTGTATTTTAGTTTCACCATATTGAGCAGGCTGGTCCCAGTCTCCTGGCCTCAAGCGATCTGCCCGCCTCAGCCTCCCAAAGTGCTGTGACTACAGGCGTAAGCCACCACACCGGGCGAGAGGTCACACTTCATGCCAAGTGGGTGGCAGCGACTCAGACAGCACCCCAGCTGGTGCTGGGAGTGAGGGGTGCTCAGCGTCCTAGGAAGGCAGAGGGCTGCATGAGAGGTTCGGGGAGGAAGGACTGGAGGAGGATTTGAGATTTTCACCTGAGCAACTGGGTGGATGGAGGGGCTGTTTACAGAGAATCACGAGAATGTGGATGAGCAGGTTAGGGCACTAATAAACCACTTTGTTTTGGCCCACGGAAAATTTGAGATGCTTCCCTGTGTCCAGCTGGGGCTTTGGGAAAGGTCAGGGCTGGGCATCTGACTGGGATGGATGTCTGTGGCAGGCAGCAGAGCATGTGGATGGTTTGTGAAGCCCGGAAGGGCATGAGATTTCCTGTGGCGGTGCCCACTGCAAATGGAAGGGCATTTGGCCTGAGCCCAGACATATACAAGTTTGGCAGAGTAGCTATGGAGGTACAGGAAAACCAAGGGTGTGGGGGCACATGAATCAGGAAGCTCAAATAAGATGAGGAAAGAGGTTTTAAAGACGATCAGGGCTGGGGACAGTGCTTCATGCCTGTAATCCCAACACTTTGGGAGGCTGAGACGAGAGGATAGCTTGAGGCCAGGAGTTTGAGACCACCCTGGGCAACATAGGGAGACCCCATTTCTATAAATAAATAAATTCCATTGGTACTTGGCATTTCAGGCGGGGAACAGCAAACATATGAAAGCTCTGAGGCAGGAAAGGGAAGTGATTAGTGCTCGCTCCTGGTTCCTTTATCAGACCTTAAAGAGATGCAGAGACATTTCAGGCACTCCTTGGCCGAGCTCCTTCAGGGAAGGCCTAAGTTCGCTTCTACTTCCCATCTATTAATTTTTTTTTTTTGGAGACAGAGTCTCACTCTGTCGCCCAGGCTGGAGCGCATGCAGTGGCACTATCTCAGCTCACTGCAACCTCCACATCCAGGGTTCAAACGATTCTCCTGCCTCAGCCTTCCCAGTAGCTGGGACCACAGGTACGCGCCACCACGATCGGCTAAGTTTTTGTATTTTTAGCAGAGATGGGGTTTCATCTTGTTGGCCAGGCTGGTTTCGAACTCTTGGCCTCAAGTGATCCACCTGCCTCGGCCCCACAAAGTGCTGGGATTACAGGCGGGAGCCACCGCGCCCGGCCCTACTTCACTCCTAACGCCCACCATAAGTGCTTCCAAATGTTTGCTGAATGAGAAGGTGAACGAGTGAATGGGACTACGTGACTTCGGGCAACAGGCAATCCTATTCCTTGGACCTCAGTTTCACTTTTTGTAAAGCAAGCCTGTCTCTCGCTGTCTGCCCTAAAAGCCTGAGTTCTGGCCTTGAGATGAGCGCGTCCTGTAGAGCAGACTGCAGGTGGACGTTGAGCTGGGTCTTCTAGGGGGCCAGGATCCGGCCAGCTCTTGGGTCCGGTCCTCCCGCGGGACCCCGCACGCCCAATCCCAGCGCCGCCCCGCCCAACCTGCCTTTGTTCCCCCAGGCCCCGCCCTCTCCGCGCGGCTTGCTCCCCATTGGCCGGAGGGGGCCCTAGGCGCCCGGCTCCGCTGGGGGCGGGGCGGCGGGGCGGCGGGCGGCGGGCGGCGGGCGGCGGGCGGCGGGCGGTGGGCGGGTCCGTGTGCACCTGCATGGTGTGTTTCCTGGCCGCAGCCCCGCGCCAGCTGCAGCTCCTTGATCCGAGCCGGATCCTGAACGGGGAACACGGGCTGAAGCGGCGCGGCTGCCCCGCCCCGGGGCTCCATTGTTGAGGCTGCCGCGTCTCTGTCGGCTGCTCAGCTGCGCTCCAGTGAGCCCAGGCTCCGCGGCCAGGAGCGAGCGATGCGAGGCGGCGGCCTTAGGTGAGAGGGCGCGACGGGCGACGGGTTCTCCGGACCGGGCGGGGGTCTCTGCCCCGGGCGTGGCGGCTCCGAGCTGGGCTCCGCAGGGTCCGAGTTCGGGATCCGGAGTCCTTGCGCCTGGGCTTTGTCTCGGCCTCGTGTGGCACCGGGGGCTTCGCCCCTGCTGCGATAATGCGTGGGCCCGCGCGGCGGTGCCGGTCGCCCTGCGGGTGGGGGCCGGTCCCTACTGCTCCCCAGCTCCCCGCGCCTGCCGCGGAGGGGACTTCATGGACCCGGGCGCTGGCTTCTGCCCGGTCCTCCGCGGCGTGGCTGGTCCCCGCGTGCGCAGAGGGGGCCCTGCGAGAACCCACTCGTGGGGCGGGGCCCGGGTCACCGCGAGTGGGAGACTCCGCCACCCTCCCCGCCTTCCCTCTCAGCGAGACTGCTTCGCTAGACTCACCGAGGGGACTGCGCGGACCCTCGGACGAGGGAGTCCGTGACTCTGGGTGGGGGCTTTTTCCTGGCCCCGCATGACAGTTTCCTGAGTGTTTTGTCACCTATATAGGTGGCTGCGTGGACCCACGCGCTTTGGTCCTGGCCGCCCTGCTAGTGGGGCTGTGCGCCCCCCCGTGGCTCGTCTAGGTCGACCCCGCCTGGGACGCGTGTAGTGGGGGTCCGTGCGCGAGGGTCGCGGTTGGTGGGGTCGCACCGCCCCCGCCGCATGGTTTGTCCTCTCACTTGCCCGGAGGGAGGAAGCGAGAGGCGCGGGCCCGGAGCTGTCGCACAGCGGCCGCACCGACCTGTGTCCCGGCCGGCGGGTCCCGGGGGGCGAGGGGCTGTCACCAGGCGTCCCACCAGGCGTCCCACCGCCGCACTTCCTGCTCTGGCCCCGAGCTGGGCTCTGATTGGAGGGAGCAGGGCCCTTCTGCCGGGCGCTTCTTGATTTCTTCCGTTAGTAATGGGAAGAAAAAAAAATCTGGAAAGCCAGATTGAACTTTGTAACTCTCAGCGCTTGGAGAGTGGAAGAAGCTCTCCCAAGAATTTGGCGCGCTGGAAAATGCGTTTCAAGCAGGAGCATCCACACCCATGGAATGAGGCCAAGGCAGTTACAGTTAGAGGTCAGATTTATGAGGGGAGAGCGAGGGTGAGGTCCGTGGGTGGGGAGATTCTGACCTCAGCTTGATGGGAAGACGTGATGCTGCCCCTCAGACGCCTATTTCTCAGGCACCAGAGAAAGTGGAATCACTCCTTAGTGAATGCTTTCATCAGACTTTTGAAAAACCTGTAATGTTCCAGGAAGGAAAATCGAACTGGACAGTTTTCCCCTTTTAAGAGTGTTAAACGTCCCGGAGACAAACAGCAGAAGGCTCAAGGAGTCCAAATACTCAACCTGAAGTTCTTTCTGAACAAGAGATGGTGTATAAGTAACAGGCATACGAGACAAACCTGAACTAATCACCGCAGCTGTGGCTCCTAGCCCTGTAGCGTGTCATGCAGGCCCTTTTGCCTTCTCTGCCCTCCGCTGTCCCAGACCCCAACGCTACCGCGCACCTCCAGTCATCAGCTCCTGCCGACCCATTGCTATGAACTCTGTTTCGGTGGCTCTCTTCTCTCTGAAGTTTTGCTCTTTCTCCTGAAGTCCTGGTCTTGAAGAGCTTATGATCTGCAGGGACAGATTGGATTTGGGCAGTACATAGTTAACTGTAGCACAGCTTGAAAAATGCTCTGATAGAGGTGGGCAGGCAGTTTGTACATGCGGGTAAATGCGAGGTCCTTTTTCAAAACCATGAATCCAAGTATTCATGCTCTTTTAAGTCTGCAATTCTTTGACTCTCCAGAGGATTTTTAGATTAATTCTTTTTTCTGTTACTCCCTAGTGTTTGTTGCATAATTCAGAGTACTTGATTAAAACTTACCAGGTCGGCCGGGCACGGGGGCTCACGCCTGTAATCCGAGGACTTTGGGAGGTCTAGGCAGGCGGATCACTTGAGATCAGGAGTTCGAGACCAACATGGCCAACATGGTGAAACCCTGTCTCTACTAAAAATACAAAAATGAGTTGGGCGTGGTGGTGGGCGTCTGTAATTGCAGCTACTCAGGAGGCTGAGGCAGGAGAATAGCTTGAACCCAGGAGGCGGAGGTTGCAGCGAGTGAAATGGCTCCACTGTACTCCAGCCTGGGCCATAGAGTGAGACTTTCTCTCTAAACAAAAACAAAAACAATGTATGGGGTCTACCTCCGGCTCTGGAATTTTCCTGGAAGGCCTTCTCTTCTGGGCTTCATTTTTCTCACTTTTGAGGATCGTAAACTACATAATTTCCAAGATTTTTGCCCTACACCTTTAATTCTTTCAAGCAAATAGAGCAGAGAAATATTCTCTTCCCCGTAATGATGTAAGGAATTCTCTCACAGAAGGGAACACATGGGTATGGAGAAGACAGAGGGTGTATATATATATATATATATATATATATATATATATATATATATAAAAATATGTGTGTGTATATATATATAAATATGTGTGTATATATATATAAATATGTGTGTGTGTATATATATGTGTGTGTGTGTGTGTGTGTGTGTATATATGTTTTTTGGGGTTTTTTTTTTTTTTTTTTTTTTGGAGACAGAGTTTTGCTCTGTTGCCCAGGCTGGAGTGTAGTGGCAGGATCTAGGCTCACTGCAAGCTCCGCCTCCTGGATTCACTCTGTTCTCCTACCTCAGCCTCCCAAGCAGCTGAGACTATAGGCGCCTGCCACCACGCCCGGCTAATTTTTTGTATTTTTAGTAGAAACAGGATTTCACTTTACTAGCCAGGATGGTCTCCATCTCCTGACTTCGTGATCTGCCTGCCTCGGCCTTCCAGAGCGCTGGGGACTACAGGTGTGAGCCACTGTGCCTGGCCGACAGAGGATATATTTTTGAGCTCTACATTTCAGAGTTCTTTTCTCTAGCCCTGGCCTGGGTCCCAAGCAGGGAACTTAATTCACTCTATCACTGAAGTAGTCTCTTGCTTTGATACCATTGATATGTTGTCCTAGAGATTTGCTGTGGCTACTAGGAGTGTTTCATAGTTAAGAACTGATGCAACCTCTCTTTTGTCAGTTGATGAGTCTATGAACCATGTTGTTTCCTTTAGTATTATCTGCCTGGAACTGGAAGGTCAGAGATGAAGTTTTCTTAGATTGTAAGTCTCAGTCTTTGCTATGTACCTTTGTCTGTCTCCCATGTCACCTGCTGTTTTTCCCCCCGTTTTTCATTTTAATGTTTTTATTGGATAGGTGTCTATTATTGCAGGCTACCTCAAAACGTTTTTGGATATTGACAGGATATAAGTATGAATAATATGTAAAAGATAACTTCTTCTAGTTCTTTTGAGCAGAAGATTTGGTTTCTACATGTGGCCCTATTAAAGCTTTTGTTAAGTCCAAGTGCTTTCTGAACTTCAATTCCCTTACCTGTAGAATGGAGTTAGTTGTTAGTAATACCTGTTCTGCCTAACTCAGGAGATTGTTTTGAGGATCAAATGAAATCATGAATGTGATGGAATTTTGTAAATTTTAAATGAAATATTGTATTACCTAAGAATTTTTTTTTAATGCCCTATTAAGAATGGAATGAATCTGGGTTTTCCTTTGAAATCCCAAATGTTTAATGTACAGAGAAGTTTTAATGTGTCTGTTGGGGAGCTTCATTAGGATTGTTTTCTATCTTTAACTGGCCAGTATTGTTTTATATTTTAGCATTTTTGGGGAACATCAAAATTTGTGTTTCAGTTATCATTAATATTTTACAAAGTTATTGAATGTGCATGATTTAGTCTTTACCAATCTCTTCAATTATTTACATTCCCATGTAAAAAAATGCAGTAATGGACGTCCATGTAAATAACATTCCCATGCTTTAATGAAGCATAATTTCTTGACATTGCAGTTTCTAAGTGCCCTGTGTTGAGGTCGGGAAAGCTAAAGGGCAGTCAGAGGTCAAGGTCAGCAAAGCACCACCTTTGACATTTGAAATTCAGCAGCAGGTATCACAGTGAACCCCATTCCAGCATCCAGGAAGTTTCTCTGCCCTGCCTCTCCTCCAGCCACCTCGGAATCTGTGTCTGCAGTGTTGGTCCTGCTTTCCTGTCTCTCCTCTGCCTTTTCTTTCTCTTCACCAACTTCTACCGAGTGCCTCTGGTGTCCCAGACAGTGGCAGTGGGAGGACAAAGGCTAATAAACCCGGCCCTGGTCCTCAAAGAATTGATGTTTTCTGTGCAGACATTAAGTTACACTGTCATATATAGTGTTGACAGACATTGACACAGATTTCCTGTGAAGTGCAGAAGCACCATCCTGGAAGCAGAGATGCAGAGGCAGCACCGGTGACTCACACATGGAGAGCTGGAGTTCTTGGTCTAGTGGGATAAACTGACCTGGACATCATTTCAGTGCAGCGGAGTGAGTGCTGGGATGGGCTCCCTCGGGGCATCTGGGGCTGGGTTTGTCTGGTGTTTAGTCTCCTGCTTGGTACTTAGAGTTTATCAGTAAGATGAGCATTGGGAGGTTTCTAAGTGAAAGGAAAGGCAATCACTTACCTGAAACCTGAAATTTGTAGGTGTTCTGGGCCATTTATAATTCACTGAATCTGTTTTGTCAGAACAAGTCTATCATCTATTGTTTTGGATGGAGTGTGGCCAGCCCTGTCTTGCGATGTAAGGAAGTCCGGAAACGCCTGTCAGGTGTCAACACCGTGCCAGACACTCTTCTAGGGGTTTCCATGTAAATCACTGTATTCATTTCTGTTGCTGCTTTACCACATTTCCACAAATTTCGGGGCTTAAAACAATTGAAATTGTATCATCTCACAGTTCTGTGGGACAGAAGTCTGACGTGGGTGTCACTGGGCAAAAATCACCATGTGGGCTGGGCTGCATTCCTCACTGGAGAATTGTTTCCAAGCACTTTTGGCCAAACATAGTTCTTTGTGGTTGCAGGACTGAGGTGTCTGTTCCCTTGCTGGCCATCTGTTGGGGGCTGCCCACAGCTCCTGAGACCTCTATCTGGTCTTTGCACGTGGTCCCATCAGCTCAGGACTAGCTAGGCCAGGGACCTGGTCAGCCTCTCCAGTTCCCCTGTGTGCATTTCTCTTCTTCCACTCGGAGAAAGTTCTATGCCCTATTTTAAAATTTTTTTTGAGATGGAGTCTCACACTGTTGCCCAGGCTGGAGTGCAGTGGCGTGATCTCAGCTCACTGCAACCTCTACTTCCTAGGTTCAAGTGATTCTCCTGCTTCAGCCTCCTGAGTAGCTGGAACTACAGGTGCCCGCCACAACACCCGACTAATTTTTGTATTTTTAGTAGAGATGGGGTTTCACCATTTTAGCCAGGATGGTTTCCATCTCTTGATCTCGTGATCCGCCTGCCTTAGCCTCCCAATGTGTGGAGATTACAGGCAAGAGCCACCGTGCCTGGCCAGTTCTATGCTCTTAGAGGCTCATGGGATTAGACTGGACCTCCCTGGATAGCCCAGGATACTCCTCCTAAGGCCTGTGGCAAAGCCCTTTTGCTGTGTGACATAGTCACAGGTCTCGGGGGGGTTGGAATCTCCCATCACAGTTACTGATCCAGTTACTACAGCAGCCTGGGAGGTGCTTTTCATTGCCTCTGGTTAACAGATACCAATTTTTTTTTTCATTTTTGCAAATTGGCAAGAACATGAAGATCCCTCTTTTTTTTTTTTTTTTTTTTCCAGACGGAGTCTCATTCTCTTGCCCAGGCTGGAGTGCAGTGGTGCAATCTTGGCTCACCACAATTTCCACCTCCCGGGTTCAAGCAGTTCTCCTGCCTCAGCCTCATGAGTAGCTGGGACTACAGACATGTGCCACCAGGCCCGGCTAATTTTTGTATTTTTAGTAGAGACAGAGTTTCACTATGTTGGCCGGGCTGGTCACAAACTCGTTAACTTGTGATTTGCCCACCTTGGCCTCCCAAAGTGCTGGGATTACAGGCGTGAGCCACCACACCCAGCCATGAAGATCCTTCTTAAGTGAAAAAACCGTTCCTCTGAAGTGATGTGAGGCTGTTGGTGAGATTGATAGCAATGGAGACAGGTCCATTAGAAATGGAGCTAAACTTTGTGTTTTGGAGTATTTTGATGGCCTGCCCTGATTATGTAAGTTTTGCTAAGAAGTCATTAGAGTCATTCCTCTACTGGAAGAAACACCCATATGGGGAATTTGGGACCTTGCCTTTTCAAGTTTTACACAAAGGACTCTCTATGAGTGAAAAGTACGTGATTCCAGGTCCATTTCTAGAATGGAAACAGCTGCATCAGCCCAACAGCGATTCACATTCCTGAGTTTGAGAGAATCTGACTATTTCAAGGCTGAAGCCAAAAGCCCGATAAACAATGTTTGTACCTTTATTCATAGTTAGGACTTAGGTGCATCCTGTGGTCAAGAAAACAACTGATGGTGGCCAAGTAGTTTAAAACCAAGCAGGACCTCATTTTATCATGTGGGTGTTTTTGATTTTTTAAATGAAGTTTTTATTTTCCTGTGCAATAAATGACAAGCTCTGACTTGAAATACATTTCCTTTAATAAACCAGAATCTAGGGCTGGGCGCGGTGGCTACGCCTGTAATCCCAGACTTTGGGAGGCCGAGGAGGGCAGATCACGAGGTCAGGAGATTGAGACCAACCTGGCTATGGTGAAACCCTGCCTCTATTAAAAATACAAAAAATTAGCCGGGCATGGTGGTGGGCGCCTGTAGTCCCAGCTACTCAGGAGGCTGAGGCAGGAGAATGGTGTAAACCCATGAGGCGGAGCTTGCAGTGAGCCGAGATCACGCCACTGCACTCCAGCCTGGACGACAAAGCGAGACTCTGTCTCAAAAAAAAAAAAAAAAGAAAAAAAAAAGAAACCAGAATCTATAATCCTAAGGTTTTTAACCTGGCTTTCAGAAATGTATGAAGTCCCCAAAATCCTGTGCAACAATTTTGTGTATATGCATCCATGTGTGTTTATGGGGAGACGATTTATAGCTCTCCATACATTTTCAAAGTGGTTGGATTCCAAAAAATTTTAGAATACGCCACTTGGGCCTGGTGTGGTGACTCACATCTGTAATCCCAGCACTTAGGGAGGCTGAGGCAGTAGGATCCACTGAGATCAGGAGTTTAAGACCGGCAACATAACGAGACCTCCACCTCTACCAAAAAAAAAATAAAAATGCTGGGCGTGGGGGTGCATACCTGCGGTTCTAGCTGCTCGGGAGGTTGATCACCTGATCCCAATAATCTGAGGCTGTGGTGAGTTAGAATTACACCACGGCACTCCTCCCTGGGCAACAGAGCAAGACCCTCTCAAACAAAAACAAAAAACTGTATCACTTAATATACTATTGTTGTTGGTCAAGTATCAGATTTTGTTTAAAAATTAAATACTCTTTCTTTTTTTTTCAGATGGAGTCTCGCTGTGTCGCCCAGGCTGGATTGCAGTGGCATGGTCTGAGCTCACTGCAAGCTCTGCCTCCTGGGTTCGCACCATTCTCCTGCCTGAGCCTCCTGAGTAGCTGGGATTACAGGTGCCCACCACCATGCCTGGCTAATATTTTGTATTTTTAGTAGAGATGGAGTTTCACCGTGTTAGCCAGGATGGTCTCGATCTCCTGACCTCGTGATCCGCCCACCTTGGCTTCCCAAAGTGCTGGGATTACAGGTAAATACTCATTTTTGCAAAGTTGTACAGGCATACAGCTCTAAGAGTCAGAAATTAACAAGGCTTACAATAAAACCCAGCAATCCCCCACCTTACCCTTCACCCTGATCCCTGCTCCTTGGAGGTTACTATGTTTATGTTTTAGCTGGTTCTTCTAGATTGTGTGGAAGACAAGGATTCAGGTTGCTTACCCTCTCCCCTCCTCCTGTTGCCCACGTTTTTCTCCCCCATCCTCTCAGTATAATTATTGTGATAGTGAGGCCAGGCATGGTGGCTTGTGACTTATCCCAGATTTTTGGGAGGCCGAGGCAGGCAAATCACTTGAGGCCAGGAGTTGAAGGCCAGCCTGGCCAACACAGTGAAACCCTGTCCTACTAAAAAATACAAAAATTCGTCAGTTGTAGTGTCGCACACCTGTAGTCCCGCTACTCAGGAGTGTGAGGCACAAGAATTGCTTGAACCTGGGAGGTGGAGGTTGCAGTGAGCTGAGATCGCATCATAAGCTGTACACACCACTGTACTCCAACCTGGGCAACAGAGGTCGACGCTGTCTCAAAAATAAAAAGTATCGTGATAGTGGGATACATAGTACAATAGTGTATATATTTAGTATTCTTCCTGGTTTTTGGCCCAGAGCTTCTAAAACCCTTGTAATTTCCTGAGTGATAGGAACATCATTGGTTATAATATTTGGTCTTAGGTTTCAATACCTGACACAAGAGCTTCTAAGACTTTTGGAATCTCTGGGGTGATAGGAGTGTCTTTTGTATGATAATGAGATGACAGGTGGCTTCGGGCCCCTGGACAGGTTCAGGATTGGGGCTGGTTGCCAGAAAGATGAGTCATGAGTAAAGAGTTGGACATACCAGCCCCACCCCTACCTCTGGGAGGGGAGACGAGACAGGCTGGAGATTGAGCTAGTCATGGGTGGCCAATGGCTTCATCATGTCTATGTTATGAAAACTCCATAAAACCCTCTAAATACTGGGTTTGGAGAGCTTCTGGTTTGGTGAACTCATTTGGTGCTGGGGAGGTGGCACTTCCAGGGACGGCATGGGAGCCCCGACCTCTCTGCCCCGTGGTGTGCCCTGTGCATCTCTTGCATTTGGCTGCTCGTGTGTTCTCTTCTTTGTAATAAACCAGTAAGAGTAAGTAAGTGCCAAGCACTTTGCGTCTGTCACCTCTCTTACTTTTTCAGCAACACTGTGTGGCGGATAATGTCCTCATTTTGCTGGTGACAAAATGAGATTGATGCCTTGAGTAACTTGCTCAAGGTCACATAATAAGTGGAATTCAAGCTCTGACTCCAAAGCCTGTGCTTTTAACCAGCATGCTGCATAGCCGCCTCTTTATTTGTTAGGATTTTTGGTGTCTTTAGGGCCTGACACCAAGTTGGTCGTTGTGGCCTAGAGCTGTTATAAGGGAGCTTTTAGCAGCCCTGCTGAGAACAGAGCCAGCACCTCTGGATTGGCAGGGCAGGGGCTGTTCCTGCTGGGAGCCGCAGGCCATTCATTCCCTGTGGCCCTTGGCTATCTTGCTCATCCACTCCCTCCCTCATTCAGTAGGTCCTGAGTGCCGCCTCCATGTGGAGGAGAAGGAGGCAGCCTTCCAGCCCAGGTGGGGCCTGCAGGTACACACAGTGAGAGGCAGCTGTGCACTGAGCTGGCTGTCGGCTGGGACAGTGTGGCTCCAGACGTGGCGATAGAATGCTCTGGGACTGCAGAGGGAGCACGTGCTTGTGAAAGGGAGGAAGGGGCAGGCACCGCAGAGGAGGTGTACGTGAGTTGGACTTTGAGGGAGGAGTTGCATTTCCACAGTGGAACCGAGCAGCTGAGGCTTTCTCAGCAGCTGAAGATCACAGCCAGCCAGCCTCAAATGTTCAGCTTTTCCTGAATTCTCTTCTTTACAACACAGCAGTAAGTTTTCAACAGAGATGAAGCAGTCACCTCCATGTCATTAATGTTCTGCAAATCCTGTGTGTAGTTTTCGATGCTTAGCAGATGGGGGCAGCCTGGGCCATAAGAGAAGAGCCTGTGTGTCCACCTGTTGGTACATCAGTCAGGTGTGGCACAGGGCAGTGATCACTGCCTGCCCCTGAGGAACTCAGTTGTACTTTTATGTGGAGAGGCCAAAGAAAGCTGTGGTACAGGGGGCAGGAGACATTTCACCTCCAAAGCAAGGCACAAAATACATAGTCTGTGCCCTGCATGAGAAACCGAGCAGAACCGTGTGCTGATTCCCACCCCTGCCTCCCCTCCTGAGAGCGAACCGTCCATTGTACTATGGCGGAAGGCATTTCTGCAGCCTCTGCAATCGGAGTGATCTGTCACTTGCCCATTGAGCCTTAGGGGCAGCAACCAAGTGGTGTGGCTGAAACACAGGCCTTGGCCAGACCTGGTTGGATATGTTGGTTCTGCCACTGATTGTGAATTACAAAACCTTGGAGAAGTCATTGTCTTTCTCTGTGCCTCTCGTGTAAGATGGGGAACACTGCGGCCATTGCAGAAAAGCAGGTAGGTGGAGCGAGTATGAAGTGCTTTGTGTGTGTGTCACACGGTGAATGAAATGGCACTGATTGACATTATTGATAGTAATAACAGGTTTCATTCAGGAACAAAACCGGTAAAGTAGGCCAGGTGCAGTGACTCACGCCTGTAATCCCACCACTTTGGGAGGCCGAGGCAGGCGGATCATGAGGTCAGGAGTTTGAGACCAGCCTGACCAATATGGTGAAACCCCATCTTTACTAAGAATACAAAAACTAGCTGGGTGTGGTGGCATGCCTGTAGTCCCAGGTACTTGGGAGGTTGAAACAGGAGAATCATTTGAACCCAGGAGGCAGAGGTTATAGTGAGCCGAGATGGCGTCACTGCACTCCAGCCTGGGCAACAGAGTGAAACTCTGTCTCGAAAAAAAAAAAAAATCTGGTAAATTGTTTTACCCAGCCTAGGTACGTGTGGCAGAGCCAAATGAAAGCTTAGAAAAAGATGACTTGAGAACTAGCCCAGCAGAAGAATCAGGCGGGATGTGTTGTTACTGAGTAAGTGAAATTTGCACCTGCTTTCTCCCAGGCCTTGCTGAGTTGTGTACAACAGAGAGCTCAGGTGTTGGGGACAGTTGACTGGTTGAAGAATGCATTGCTATTATGTGAGGAACATTGGGCTTTGAAAAAGCAGAACTGGATCCACGTTCTTGCCTGGTAACTCTAATTATCATCTAGTTTGTAAAGGGGAATGCAGTTCACTGAAAAATTCGTATGACAGTGGGACAAGGATTGGGCCTCTGCATTGGTTTGTGTAATATAGGTCACATGAAAGAGCATTTAGGCTGCAGGGAGACTTTTCATCTCTATAAATTTGCTTTCACAGGACAATTCCATCATGATTTGAAGATTTGGGAGTCAAAACTACATTGTTCTGGTATGTGTTTCGGGGCAGATTTATGCATACAATTTGCTTAAATATTTCAGATGATACAAGAATATATGTGTGGTGTAAAAAGCTGAAATTTGCATTCCCCCTTCTCTAGAAGTAACCATTGTGAATAGTTAACTCTGTATTCCAGCTATTTTGTATATTATAAATACACTGTGAACATTTGAGTGTATATATACATGTATGTTACACACATTTTTAGAGATGGAATATTGCTGTGTTGCCCATGCTAGTCTCAAACTCCTGGGCTCAAGGGACCCTCTCGCCTTAGTCTCCCAAAGTTTTGGAATTACAGGTGTGAGCCACAGCGCCTGGCCTGCATGAGTATATTTACTAATTGCTAAGTTACTCTGTTCAATACGTGTCTATTGAACTCCCCATGTGCCAAGCATTGTTCTGAATACCTTATATGCACCAATTCACTTAATTTTTAGAGCAGCTCTATTATTGTGGCCCTTTTACAGTGAGGAAACTGAACCACAGAGAGGCTGGGGACGTTGTCTAACATCACACAGCCAGTGCTGTTGGTATTGAGGTTTGAACCCAGACAGCTGGCTTCAGATCTCTTAGCTGTTATCATAGATGGCACACCCAAACCTTAGGGCCACCTCCCAAGCCTTGCCTCCGATACGGGCTCGCCTGAGCTCTGCGAGAGCCGTGTACGTGAGGTTTCTTTCCTCTTTAAGAACACAAGCCTTGAAATTGTCCCAGACCCTGGAAGGACCTCTTGAGGACCAAAAACAGGGATTCTTCAAGCCTGCCCCAAGGGCCAGATCTCTGATTTAGCTACTTGGAAGGTAGATGTAGAAGAGAGTAATTTTGCCAGAACAAAATGTCAGGATGGCTGGGCTGACTCGGCCAGATGCAGTGGCTCATGCCTGTAATCCCAGCAATTTGGGAGGCCAAAGCATGTGGATTACCTGAGGTCGGGTGTTCGAGAGCAGCCTGGCCAACAAGTTGAAACTCCGTCTCTACTAAAAATATAAAAATTAGCTGGGCGTGGTATCGGGTGTCTGTAATCCCAGGTACTTGGGAGACTGAGGCAGGAGTATTGCTTTAACCCGGTTTACAGAGGTGGTAGTGAGCTAAGATTACGCCACTGCATCCAGCTTAGGTGACAGAGTGAGACTCCATTTCAAAAAAAAAAAAAAAAAAGAAGAAGAAGAAGAAGAAGGGGGAAGGAGAATGGCTGGGCTAACTCATAGGGTAGAGGCCCTACAGCGGCCGTAGGACCTTGGCCACTTGGGTGGAAAAGAAGGAAGGAAGAGCTTCACCCATGGCGGTGACCTGGACTGCAGAAACCACACTAAATATCCACATCCTGGAGCCTGGCCACCCCATTTGCTTCTCTTCTCCTGGGTAGAGGGTGTGGGGAGCTTTCTACCCTGGAGGCTGAGCAGCGCAGCTTCCAACCAGGGTAGGCGTTTGTCTGTCCCTGGGAATACAGACAGCATTCTCATAAGCAGCCCAAATACTCCTGAACAGCTTTTTGTAGGGTGGGGCGGGGCGGGGCAGAGGGTCATTTTGACTCATAGGTACCTTTTCCACTTTCACTGCTGATAACTGTGTTACAGATTAAAGTTTTGTTTTTGATACTGAAGAGGGCTTAAGAGAGTGAGCTATTATGGTACATCTAAGTCTGCTAAAATAGAACCACGGGGTAGAGTAGGAAAATCTCTTCTAAATTATGGATGATATATGGTGAACGTTAGAAGCCATATGTACCTAAGTTGAAAAATCAAAACATGTCTTGTATTTGGGTGACCCCGGTAAGTCTGGATGCCACTGCGCCTTGTGTGAAGACAGGATGCTGAGGTGTAGGGACCAACAGGCTTTTTCTGGACATCTTGTGCTTCTCCCTTGGGGTAAAGTGGGGCGGCAGTAGGAGCGCACAGCTGTTGGGCCCCTAATATTTGTCAGCTGGTTTACATGTGGGATTCCATTTAATGCAATCTTGGAGGTAAAATGATTTTATTGAAGATGAAGATAGAGGCTTAGAGAAGTTAAGAAAATTGTTCAATGTCACGTCATTTGTTTTGTTTTGTTTTGTTTTGAGGCAGAGTTTTGCTCTTCTTGCCCAGGCTGGAGTGCAATGGCACGATCTCGGCTCACCACAACCTCTACGTCCCTGGTTCAAGTGATTCTCCTGCCTCAGCCTCCTGAGTAGCTGGGATGACAGGCATGCACCACCACGCCAGGCTGATTTTGTATTTTTAGTAGGGACGGGGTTTTTTCATGTTGGTTAGGCTGGCCTTGAACTCCCAACCATGAGTGATCTGCCCAACTCGGACTCCCCAACTGCTGGGATTACAGGTGTGAGCCACCACACCTGGCCGAGGCCATGTAATTTCTTAAGTGGAAAGATGAAGTACTTGATGAACTCAGAAGTTTGACTTCAAGGCCCTTCATCTTTCCATAACACGTGGTTCCTTCCCTGGTTGGTGGGAGTGACTGAAGAACTCAAGGAAGCTGTGTTTTGTGGAAAGAAGACCTGAGGGGTGTATGGTCTTTCCAGGCTTGGAATCTGCCATGCTGGGCTTCTGAATTGTATAGCTTGGCCATATAGAGAGAAGCCCCTCATTTAAGACTTATTCTTTGGGGGAAATAAAGGAAGGCCGCCCGCATGAGACAGGCAGAGGTGATTTTCTCAGAACTGCTGTGGCAAGAGAGTCAGCACCATTACTTGCGTGTGGCAGAGACTGACATGCAAGTGAGTGGCTGATGAAGAGTGGGGAAATTTCAGGATGGAAAAGAACGGCTCCCAGTGGAGGCTGTTGTGGGGACTGGAGGCGGCTGTGCAGAAGTGGGTTGTCCTATGTGATTGGTTAGGGGCGTATTTGGCTTTCTCTGAATGATCCTAACTGGAAACAGGGGCCAAAATTAGGGTAGCTGTCAGTTTTGAGTCAAGTCCTGGCCACATGGACAGAGTTGTGGTTTAGTTTCTGGGTTGTGGAGAGAGAGCAGTCTGGCTTCCTGCCTGATGTGCTAGCCTGGCTGGCCTCCTGGCTGTTGACTGTAGATAGGGGATTGGTTTCCTGGGTGGGCAGCTACAGGTTGTGGTCTGAGTTCTGTCTTTATACATATGATCAGGCATGGTCTGTTTGTATATTCAGTCCCTCATTTTTCTTGTCAGTAAAAATATCAAATGACAAATTGGATACATTGGGAACTTTTTAGATGTCTGTGTCCCCTGGAGGAAGTTTTCATGTTCACATTTAATCAGAATGAATATAAACAATTGGGCATTTATCTTAAGATTTAAAATAGGAAATCTTCCACAATACTACCTCGGCGCCATTGCCTCTCTGTCTGTCGTTAGGGAATGTGTTTTTATCCACCCCCGGCTCATCGTCCACCAGTTTGTGGTTGATCCAGTTCTCTATACGTCTTGTCTTGTGTGCATCTCATTGTTTGCTAGTGTTAGCTTTCCCCTTCGTCAGTGTAGTTTATTTGTGTAGCATCTGTTGGTAGGAAGTTATTTGTGGAATTTGTGAATGGAAGGGACCTTGGAGGTCCGCTAGGTCAGCCCAGTGACTTTCAAGATAAACGGAAATACAGGGAAATGTTCCAGCTTTTTTGGTGGCAAAACCAGGAATAGAAAGCAGTGTTCTTTGTGCCACAATGTCATTGAAAGACAGCTCAATGTGGGTCTAAAATGCAGAGTAACTAACTTTCATTTATCTCTGCTTCTGACTCTTGTTATCAGACATTTTAAATTGACCTTAATGTGTTAGCAGAAATATGAAAAGTCCTGACTTGTTTACATATAAGGTACTTCTTTGCCTACTCATTTGGTTGTTTTTTTCAACAGGATTGAAAAGACATTGTTCTAAACTGAATGTTTATGTCTCCCCCAGATTCTTGTACTGGAGCCCTAACTGCCAGTGTGATGGTATTAGGGGGTAGGACCTTTGGGAGGTGATAAGTGTTAGATGAGGTCATGAGCGTGGGCCCTTGTCTCACAGGATTAGTGCCCTTAGAAGAAGAGAAACCAGGCCGGGTGTGGTGGCTCACACCTGTAATCCCGGCACTTTGGGAGGCCGAGGTGGGCAGATCACGAGGTCAGGAGATTGAGACCATCCTGAAACCCTGTTTCTACTAAAAATACAAAAATTAGTTGGGTTTGGTGACATGTGCCTGTAATCCCAGCTACTCGGGCGGCTGAGGCAGGAGAGTTGCTTGAACCAGAGAGTCAGAGGTTGCAGTGAGCTGAGATTGTGCCACTAGACTCCAGCCTGGTGACAGAGCGAGACTCTGTCTCAAAAAAAAGAAAGAGAAAGCAGGCAGTTCCCACTGCCCTGGTGTGAGGAAACAAGAAGAAAGGTGGCTGTCTGCAAGCCAGGAAGAGGTCCCTGTCCCGGAACTGAGTTGGCCAACACTTTGATCTTGGACTTCCAGCCTCCAGAGCTGTGAGAAATAAACTAATGTTTAAACCACACAGCCTATGGCGTTTTTTATGGTATTTCCCTATGGTATTATGGCCATCTGATTTGACTGATACAGAGATGGTTCCAGAATACTGTAGCCTGTATCCAAGTTGGTGATACCATGAAAATAAATGTGGTAGTTCATTCCTTTATATGAAGATAGCGCTGTGAGCCCAGGGCCTTTGCTCATGTCTTAGTTGAGTCTTGTTTTCTTATAATAGCTTCCTAAATTCTCTTTTCCCCCTCTAATTTATATTATATATCTGAATTAATTCATATATGGTATGATTTTATACTTCATGTCTATACAAACTTTTAGTGATTTTATTTCATTTGATTTGATTTTTGAGACATGCCCTTGCTCTGTTGCTCAGGCTGGAATGCAGGCGTACCATCACAGCTCACTGTAACCCTAAATTCCTGGGCTCAAGTGATCCTCCCGCCTCAGCCTCCTGAGTAGCTGGGACTACAGGTGTGCTATCCTTAGCAGTCCTCTCGCCTCAGCCTCTCAAAGCACTGGATTACAGGCATGAGCCGCCACACCCAGCCCAGTGATTTTTCATTATTAAGATCAAGGACGGGTTCCCTGGCTTGGCATTCAAGGCTCATGATCAGGGCGTGATATGCAAGTTTGGGTTTCAGTGTTTCCATTCCCACCATCAGCCTTGCGTTCCAGCTTCTTTCCTAAGCCCTGTTCTGAAGCCCAGCCTCAGAGCTGCACTTAGAATTTATACCTTCTCATCTCTTCATCGTCTTCGCCTATGTTCTAATCTCCATCTGGGACATCGTCTTCGCCTATGTTCTTATCTCCATCTGGGACATCATCTCCACACTTCCGCCTCTTTCAATCTTCTCTATCCTTCAAGACTTGAAATACTCATTTCCTTTACATGATCCCTACTCTGACATCCAAGCTAGAATTAATCTTTCTTCCTTTGAACTCTGATAGTGCTTAATATTTTTCATTCTTTAATTATACAGCAGTCCTGTGTGTTAGATATTCTTATTCTCCCAGTTTTTCATAGTTTCTTTGAAAATATTTGCTGTAGTCATGTATTTTGAATATGTAATGTGAGTGACATTCAAAAGGTCCTGGAGAGTGAAAGGCAGTCCTACTCCCATCACTGCCCTGTGACCACTGTTGCCAGTTTTTGTTTGTTTGTTTGTTTTTCCAAGGCAGAGTCTTGCTCTGTCACCAGGCTGGCGTGATCTCAGATCTCTGCAACCTCTGCCTCCCGGTTTCAAGGGATTCTCCTGCCTCAACCTCCTGAGTAGCTGGGACTACAGGCGTGCGCCACCACGCCCAGATAATTTTTGTATTTTTCGAAGAGACGGGGTTTCACCATGTTGGCCAGGATGGTCTGGATATCTTGGCCTCGTGAGCCACCTGCCTCAGCCTCTCAAAGTGCTGGGATTACAGGCGTGAGCCACTGCGCCGAGCCTATGTGTCTTGTTTTTAAAAACACAGATGTTGGCATAAGATAAACACGGTTGTCCGCCGGTAAGTATTTAGGTTGTTCCCAACCGTTTGGATTAATCAATGCTGAGTTGTACATAAATCTTGCATATTTGCGTGAATATGTTCATAGGATGCATTGCTAGAAATGGAATTGAGGGATCCAGGGTTCTGCGCATTTTAAATTTTGATGGGTGTTGCTGGATTCCCTTCCGTTGGGGCCATACCGTTATCTCACTGTCAATGTGTAAGGGCGACTATTTCTATTTCCTTGCCACAGTTTCTTCTCAGCTGTTTTCTTTGACATCACACACACACAAATACCCCTTGTTCCAAAAACATGGACATTTTACATATCTACTTAAAGTGTGCATACACTGATTGAAGCTCTGTGTTGCAGTGATATGTGCTGCTAGGATTGTGGCTCTGTTTCGAATCTGCTAGCCAGGCTATGGCTTTCCAGTCAGGTATTTTTTGTTTTGTTCATGCTGTTGCTGTCATTGGGCTGTGTGAATTTCCCTCCATTGCCCATCCAGATTTCCTTTCCGGTGGGCGGGCTTAGTGTCTAATCTGGCAGCCCTGTTTCCTAGTGACCTGGGCCGAGTGTCTCATTCGGCAGCCCTGTTTCCTGGTGATCTGGGCTGAGTGTCTCTTTCGGCAGCCCTGTTTCCTGGTGATCTGGGCCCCATGTCTCATCCAACAGCCCTGTTTCCTGGTGATCTGGGCCGAGTGTCTCCTCTGGCAGCCCTGTTTCCTGGTGATCTGGGCCAAGTGTCTCATCCAGCAGCCCTGTTTCCTGGTGATCTGGGCTGAGTGTCTCCATGAGAAGTTGCACCCATCTTCTCCAGTAGTGCATCTTTTCACAGCAAGCAAAACATTTTCACCACGTTTCCAGTGGGACAGGCACTAGCTCTTTTCTGGGCATCAGGAGACCTGGCTTTGTTCTGGTTCAAGCAACAGCTGGTGAGTTACCAAAGACAATTCGCATCTGGCCCCTGGTCCTTTTCTTTATAAGTAGAATCACAGTCCGAGTGGGCATCACTGCCCGGGTCTCTATGCGGTGCTGAGTGTTGTGGGGATGATGGCTAAGTGTCAGGGTGCATTTCCACCACTAGGGGATTACAGGTCAGCCAAAGACACAGGAGGAAAGCTAACAGCCCCGGGCAGGTACACAGAACCAGAGGAGTTTGGAAGGGTGGTTCCAAGCTCCTTGGTGTGATGGATGTGATCACAATAAACATTTTATCTCTAAGTCTTGGGCCGTTGGACCAAGAGAAGAGAGAGCTGGTGTTGAGTTGTAGTGAGAGGTGCGTGGTTCCTGTACCTGCTGAACCTGGCTGGGACTCAATTCCATTGAGTCCCATTCCATTTAACCTTCTGTTTCCACATTTTTCATGCTCCTGCTTGTTTCTCCAGAAAAAAATGCAATAAATTCCTTTCAAAAACTTTACAAAAGCCATAGACGCTTATTGAAAATAGTTCAAATGATATGGAAGTCAGAAAGATAGTGAGTGTTTTTCTGTTGTGTGTTTGGATGAATGTGTCTTTGGGGTAGTCACTATTAACACTGGGTGTATTTCCTTCCAGATCTTTTCCAGTGTGCCTACAAATATATATGTACACACTATAAAAAACAAAATAGTACCTGATCAACATTGAGTTCCCCTATTCTCACTGCGTAGTCGACATGGACATCCTTTCATGGTGATACGATGAGGCCTGATCGACTCCTTTTGTTCGCTGGAGTGGCAGGTAATAATAGCTACAGATAACTCACCTTCAGTGGGCATTTACCATGTGACAGGGTCTGTGCTCCAGGCAGGCTACATGAAGTGGGTCTTAAGGCTTTTTACAACAATGCTATGGGTGAACACAGTAATTGTTAACATTTTGCAAATGATAGAATTGCAGTAGAGAGAAGCAAAGCTGCTTGCTCAAACTCATGGCACGATTCCTGAGAGAGAGAGAGAGAACACTTTTAAAACAGTTGTTGTTATAGTCAGTTGATTTATGATCATTTCAAGAAATAGTGCATTCAGTGAATACATTTCAGGGTCTGGTACAGTCTGGGAGCTGGTTCTGAAAATGCTCTGCGCTAGAGGTAAGGGAGCGATCCATTGGCCCTGGGCTCCTAGTGCAAGGAGGGAGGTCCCGGGGAGAGGGGGCATGGAGAGGAGGTCTCTGAACAAACCTTGCAACATCCATTTCTGCTGAGTCTGGTCCGAGGTCTGGTTCTTGACATGTACACTTTTCAGAGATACTTGGTTTTGATTTTTATCATGGCTCAGCTGAGCAGCCATGGTTGCAAACTGCCTGGAGATGTGGTCTGGCAGGCCAGTGCTATGCCCATCCCTCCCGCTCCTGCAGGAGGGGAGTCATCCTGGGACTAGAGGGTTTCGCCTGTAATCAGCTATCTCATAATAAGTGGATTTGATGCTGGGTTCGCTAGGTCAGGAAATTTCCCATTTAGAAGGAAAACTGATACTTGTTTTTGGGTTTTGCTGAGGAGCCACAGGGCTTAGAGCAGGGACTGGAAGTTTGTTGAGACACACGTGAGTGCACTCAAACATCTTCCATGAAACGTGGAAATAAAGACAGTGTTCCAGAGAGGTCCCTGGCTTTGGGATATAAATATTTCTGTAACAGAATGGCACTGGCTGTCTGCTGTATTTTTTTCTCTGCTATTTTGGCAAGTTTTATTTGGGTGTGTGTCTCCTGTACAGAAGGTATGACATCAGTTTTTGCCACCAAGTATTTACAGCCGTTGGTACCTCCTGTGTGGGTCACTTTTGTGCCGTGGTTTCTTTGGGGAAATTGTAGGTCTCCTACCCAAAGCACATTGCCCATTTCAAGGTGCTCCTGGTTTCTGAAGACCTGTGGCAGTGCCTTCCATGTGGGTGAAGCCAGCCGAGAAAGTACCCCTCCCCAGGAGGTGGGGACTGGTGATTGCCTGAGTGAGGAGGCCAGGGATGAGCCCTGGACTAGAACTTGTGACCGGCTGCTTTTCCTTCCCCTCCTCTCCGTCCTATTTTGCCACCACCCCCACTTTTGAAAAATTTCTTATTAAAAATTAAGCAACTATTTTGGTTTCCTTTATTCGCTATTCCTTGCTAATCGTACGCAGAGTGAGCCTGGGACAGTGGAAAGGAAAGTTGTACTTAGCTTCAGATGATCCTACCAGTCCCGCATTGAAGGGTTTCTGCCAGGCGGCATTGTCAAGTGGCGTTGTGGAGGTTCTCCTTTCAGTCCTCAGCATTAACCAACAGAGGTAGGTGGTACTTATTCCTGGTTAATGTTGAGGAAGTTGAGCTCAAATTGGCTAAGGGAACTTCCCAAAGTCACATAGGAAGTAGCAGAGTAGAACCAAACACAGATTGTCTCTGAATCAGGCAGGTTGTCAGATTCCAAAATAGGCTCTTAATTTTTGGAGGTCAAAAAGCTGAACAGACACAGATATTTCTTTTTTCTTCTTCTTCTTCTTCTTCTTTTTTTTTTTTTTTTTTTTTTTTTTTTTTTTTTTTGGCGCTAGGGTTTCGCTATGCTGCCTAGGCTGGTCTAGGCTCAAGCTGTCCTACTGCCTTAGCGTTCTGAGTGCTGGGCTTACAGGTTTGTGTCACCACACCCAATAAAACAGACATTTCTTTAAAGAAGACATACAAATGGCCAAAAAATATGTGAGAAAAATGCTCAGTATCACTTATAATCAGAGAAATGCAAATCAAAACCACAGTGAGGTATCATCTCACCTGTTAGGATGAGTATTATCAAAAAGACAAAAAATAGCAAGTGCTGGTGAGGCTATGGAGACAAGGGAGCTCTTACACACTGTAGGGGGGTGTGCACTAGAGCAGCTGGCTGGGCGCGGGGCGCACGCTGACATCTCAGCACTTTGGGAGGCCGAGGCGGGCAGATCACCTGATGTCAGGAGTTTGAACCAGCCTGGCCAACATGGTGAAACCCCGTCTCTACTAAAAACACAAAAATTAGCTGGGAGCGGTGGATCATACCTGTAATCCCAGCACCGTTGGGCAGCTGAGGTGGGTGGGTCACTTGAGACCAGGAGTTCAAGACCAGCCTGGCCAACGTGGTGAAACCCCATCTTTACTAAAAAATACAAAAATTTACCAGGTGCAGTGGTGGGCGCCCATAATACCAGCTACTCAGGAGGCTGAGGCATGAGAACTACTGGAACCCTGGAGGCGGATGCTACAGTGAGCAAGCCGAGATTGCACCACTGTGTTCCAGCCTGGGCAACAGTGAGACTCTGTCTCGAAGAGAAAAAAAGAAAAAGAGTAAGAGTAAGCTACGGCACCCACTATGGCAAACAGTATGGAGGTTCCTCAGAAAACTGCAAATGAATTTACAGTGTGATCCAGCAGTCCCACTACAGTGTAGATACCCAAAGAAAAGGAAATCAGTGTCGGAGGGGCATCCGCACCTCTGTTTCCTACAGCACTGTTCACCATAGCCAAGATAAGGAATCAGCCTCGGTGTCCAACAGCAGATGATGGATAGAGAAAATGTGGTATTTATACACAGTGGAGTACTATTCAGCCATAACACAGGAAGAAGTCCTGTTATTCTCAGCAACGTGGATGGAACTGGAAGATATTATGAAATAAGCCAGGGACAGAAAGTTACACAGCACATGTTCACTTATGTGGAAGGCAAAAAGGAGTGGATCTCATGGAATTTGAAAGTAGACAGAGGATCCTAGAGGGTGAGAAGGGTCGGGGAAGAGGCAGATAGGGAGAAATTTGTTAAAGAATACAAAATTATAGCTGGATAGGAAAAAGTTCTAGTGTTCTATAACATAGGATGACTATAGTTAACAAGAATATATAGTTTCAGGCTGGGTGTGGTGGCTCATACCTGTAATCCTAGCACTTTGGGAGGCTGAGGTGGGTGGATCACCTGAGGTCAGGAGTTTGAGACAAGCCTGGCCAATGTGTAGAGAAACCCCGTCTCTACTAAAAATGCAAAAATTAGCCAGGCATAGTGGTGGGTGCCTTGTAACCCCAGTTACCAAGGAGGCCGAGGCAGGAGAATAGCTTCAACCTAGGAAGCAGATGTTGCAGTGAGCTGAGATCACACCACTGCACTCCAGCCTGGGCAACAGAGCCAGACTTTGTCTCAAAAAAAAAAATATATATATATATATATAGTTCCAGATAATTGGAGAAAGGGCATTGAACGTTCGAACACAAAGAAATGGTAAATGTTGAGATGGTGGATATGCTAATTATGCTGATCACATACATTACATGTATTATAACATCACTATGTGTACTTCATACATATGTACAGTACACAATTATGTGTCAATTAAAAAAGAAAAGCTGAACTTAGATTGGAATGGCTATGAAGTAGCTAGCTTTTTCGTATTTTTGATATAGACCCTAGGCATTTATTTTAAGTAAACTACAGTTGGCTTCAGGAAGTGTTTAGTATTTGAATTGTAGCCTTGCATTTTATAATACGGAGAAGTAAAACTGTAGGCTTGCTTTAGATACAGTCACAGGGGTTTGCCGTGATGACTTTTTTATGTAATAAGGGGGAAATGTACCTTAATTAATAGGCATATATGATCATTTTTCTCCCTCATACACATTTTTAGTTGTTGTCCAGGCATTGTGATACTTATGTAAACAGTATGCGATACCTTAGGCAGGAATCAGAATTTTAAGGTAAGAATACTTAGAGTTATATATGTTTCAACCTTTCAAACTGGACATTTTACATGTCCATTATATAACTGTAATTAAATTTTCAAAAAGACAATGTGTGTCTTGAATATGGGTGATGCTCTATTTTTTTTTTTTTTTTTTTTGGAGACAGGGTCTCACTTTCTCCCAGGCTGGAGTGTAGTGGTGCAATCACGGCTCACTGCAGCCTCAGCCCTATAGGCTTGAGAGATCCTCCCACCTCAGCCTCCCAAGTAACTGGGACCACAGGTGTACAACACCATGCCCAGCTAATGTTTAAAATTTTTTGCAGAGATAGGGCCTCCGTCTGTTGCTCAGGCTGGTCTGGAATTCCTGGATTCAAGTGATTCTCCTGCTTCATCCTCCCAAAGTGCTGTGATTACAGGCATGTGCCACTGCCTGGCCCCATATAAGTGGGATGATGACTTGAGCCTAGGAGTTCCAGACCAGCCTGGGGAACATGGCACAAGACCCTGTCTCTACAAAAACTAACAAAATTAACTGGTCATGGTGGCACCTGCCTGTGGTCCCAGCTACTCCAGGAGGCTGAGGCAGGAGGATAACTTGAGCCCAGGAGTCGAGGCTGGAGGATAACTTGAGCCTAGGAGTCGAGGCTGCAGTGAGCTCTGATCCTGTCATTGCACTCCAGCCTGGGTGACAGAGTAGACCTTGTCTCTTAAAAAAAAGTTACTGGCTACCTGATTATTCATAGGAAAAAAACCTGAACTCTGATCGAAACCTCATACCTTGTACAAAAATTAACTCAAAATGGATCATGGACTAAAATGTAAAATGCAAAATAAAGATGAAAAGAGGAGCTAGAGACTGGGAGAAACTATTTGCAAACCACATGTCTGATGAAGGACTCATATCTATAATATATAAACAACTATCCAAATTCAGCAGTGAAACCAAGTCTAGTTTGAAAATGAATAAAAAACCTGAAGAGACATTTCAGATAACATATAAGCACATGAAAAGATGTTCAACATCATGAGCCATCAGAAAAATGCACACTAAAGCCACGTCACTACACACCTATCAGAATGCCTAAAATAAAAAGTAGTAACAAGAGCAATGCTGGTGAGGATGCGGGGAAACGGAATCACTCACACTTGGCTGGTGGGAATGGAAGATGGTACAGCCATTCTGGAAAACAGCTTGACAGTTTCTTAAAAAACTAAACGTGCAATTGCTGTAGGAGGCAGCACTCACATTCACGGGCAGTTATCCCAGATAAATGAGGACTTATGTTCACACAAAAACCTATATGTATCTGTTCATAGCAGCATTATTTATAAAGTCTAGAAACTGGACACAGCCCGGAGACTGCTCAGCAGGTGAATGGTTAAACAAACTGGTGCACCCAGGACCCAGATACCACTCTGCAGTAGTTAATGACGTCCTTGTTCATCAGTCTTTCAACCTCGAAACCACCATCATGCTTAATCCCCTTTTTTCCATCCTGGGTCTGAGTGGACTTCATTTTGCATTTCTTTCTAATGCATTTTCCCTCTGTCCTTTCTGCTTGAGCCTCATGCCTCATTGGAACCATTGTAAGAGCCACCGAATTGTTTCTCTGCCTCATCATGGAATCCTTTCTACACTTCATGCCCCGCATTGCCATTGGAACAATCTTTCCAAAACATGAACAAACTAACTTAAAAGAAATATCCCAGGTAGCCTTCCAAATAAGTATAAGCTTTCTGTTAGAAGTTTGACGTCTTGTCTATAGGGAACCCCAGGACTGTAGAGAGACAGATTTGCTGTCTGCATTTTAAGATCAGGCAGAAATCCCTGGAGGGGCCCATGTGGAATAGTGGCACAAATACTGGTTCTAGAATCAGAAGCCCTCATCTCCTGGTTCTAACACTAGCTGGATGTTCTTGGGAAAGTTTTGGTTTCAAACCTCAGTATGAGGAAGCATCCTCAAGGGATCACACAAGGCTGCTGGGAGGAGCAGATGAGGGCCATGGTGAACATGCTGTGTAATCCGTGAAGCACGTCGTATGTGTGAGAAGTGGAGCTGTGTGGATAGCGGTTCTGGAATCATTGTATGAAAACGATGGAAAGCACATTCGTAGTTCTGCCTGATGATACCACTGGGCACCTGGGTTGTACACGCCTGCAACATGGGTGAGGCCTGGGTCAGTACAGCTCACAGTTTGGTTTTCATGCAGTTAGAAAGGCCCGAGAGGACCCTTCCCCCCTCCAGCTGTAGGAAGGAGGCGGCTGTCTCCTGCTTATATTTGGTGGGATTGTCTGTGGCTCCTTGGGGACAGGAATGCAGGGAGTGGGGGAAGAAAGCCGGCCTGACTGCTCGCTAGTCAGCCTTCCCCCAGGGAAGAGTGGAGGGGTCATTTCGTGGTAACTTGCCAAGTCTTTCTTAACCCATCTGCTCTTAGAAATGACCAGCATGACAGGTAAAAGACCCATTAGAGACAGATGGGCTGTGTGTCCCGTGCGTTTATGGCTTTGTGGTCTCAGAGCTGCCAGAACTCGATAGCTTTCTGGGGAATGCTGGGTCAGCCAAGGGGCTGAAAATAGTGAGAGGAAGAAAATTCCCCCTCGCTGCTCTGGTCTGGGAGTGATTAGTGAGTAGAGCGGCATGGAGGGCCCAGCCGTGGGGTCCCTCTCAAGCACACCCTCACTGCAGTGGGAACGCGGGTCTCAACCTCCCTAGGCCTCCGTGATTTTTGTCTGTCACATACTCACCTCCAGCAGGGATGTCTGTGGTGATGAGATGAGGGAGCATCGTAGCACATGTGGCACTTAGTAGGCTTGTGGTGAGTGGACGCTGGCGTCAGTGGAACAGGAGACTGGGCGCTGTGTGTGGACGCACTCACGTACTGGTGGCATGGGTGGACAGAGGAGAGAGGGACGCTCTGCAGTTCTCCTTTTGGTCTGTCACCCCCGCTGTTGTGAGCAGAATCCGTGAGTGTATTCTGTTGCCCCAGTCAACCTGGTAGGCTGATTGCTCAATTTTCTGCTTCCACTTTTGATTTCTTAAGAATGGGAAAACGAATACTTCAGATACTTTTCTGGTTGATGCTATACATTCCTTGATATCACCTTAATGCTTTTTAATTTCTATGTATTTTGGATGTTGGAGCGTGCCTGACATCTGTGCTTTTATGTCTCAACCTCTCGCGTAACTGTTGGCCACACCAGAACCAGAGAGACGTGAGTAGACCGATTGGTAGCAGGGCTAGGACTGGAATTCCCCAGCCTTTTGGCGCCCAGCAGGCTCTGTTTTCTGTATTGCACTGCTCTTCTCTATTTCGACCCCTGTTAGGACAGTGGGTGTGAAATGTAGCTGGGTGCTTTTGGGGGTGTGCTAGGAGTGTGGCAGATGCCTCAGACTGGCATTTCCCCCTGATTCTGAATTCTCATGGCTCAGAGTCAGTCTCTAGGCTACTGACTGGGAAGATGCAGGAAGTTGTTTTGTATGACAAACTATGCCAGGGCATTTTTTTCACCCGGCAATTTGTTTGGTTTGGACTGGAATAAATCTCTGATCTTGGTTTCTTTGTCTATATTATTAGGGAGTGGAGCCTGACTTGTTAACTTAGCCCAATTCATAGTGCTTAGAATCTCAGTGAGTGTGTGTTGAACTGAGCGGAAGTGTGAGAGCATCTTGGACAGTGGTTTGCAAACCTAGCTGCGTCTGGGGGGCTGTGAAAAAAGCATGTGTGCTTACTCCCGACCAGTTGAAATAGAATCTGCAGGAATGGAGCCTGGGCAGGTATAGTGCTGTTAAAAACCCCCAGGTGGTTCTGATATACTGTAAAGGTTGAGTAAAGGTTGAGATGCCCTGATCCACAGTGAATTGGAGTCCTGGATCATAGACATGCCTTATGCTTTCACCAGCTTAGAATGGTTCTTGTGCTTTAGAACTGTGAAAAAGTGTTATGCAAACAAATGTGGAAACAGCCTAAATGTCACATCCTGTTACTACCTGTCATGAAGTATATTTACCGGTTACTCACTCTACTCTGATCTCTACCCATTCCACCTTTTCTTCATGGTATGAAGTACTCTTTAGGCATTTATTGAACTCTTGTTTGTACCACCGCTGTGCTGGACAGTTTATAAATATTACTTCTTTAAACAAGGCCTATGGACTCAGGCTGCCTGGGTTTTGCTAACTAGCTGTGTCATTTGGGGCAACTTTTTAAGCTTATATAAACCTGACTTTCATCTATGAAATGGGATGACAGGGGGTCATGATCATCTCACAGGATCATGCAAATGTGTGTGTAAAGTGCTTAGTTTGGTGCCTAACACATAGTAACTACTCAGTAAAGTTATTATTACACCATCATCATCATATTTAAATGTAAATATTAAGAGCTAATAAATTTGTAAAAGGTAGTATACCCTTACCCCTTGAACCAAAGACTACTTTAGTTTTAAGTGGTTGGGTTAATTTATCACTTAAATATTGGCCTCTTGAATACCTTGAATTTCAATTGAACGTAACCAGAGGATTTCATAATTGGACCGTTGCCTCTGGAAGTTGGAGCTTTGTTTGTTTGGTTTCACTTCCTACACTAAGCATATGGCTGTGCACATCTTTATGATGACTTTTGGTACTGGGGAATCAAAGCTTCATTCGCTTTTTGGAGGAGATGACCTTATGCTGTATGAAGCACTCAGACTTCGTTAACTATGTACCATCCAGACAAGACCAGGTGCTTCCCACGGCAGCCTGTCCTTTTCTTATCTCTCTCATCAATCTAGCATGTTCCTTCTATTCCTCTTTATATTAGAACTTCTCTTTGAACAAGGAATGTTGTTTTGTCACTGCTAGGTCCCCAGCAATTAGTAATGCCTAGCACATACTAGGTGCCTCCTGAATGTTAATAGGTGATAATCTAGCAGTACACAAGATAAATTCGCAGGTTGAGATTTAAGCTGTGTGGTATGAAGGCTGCATTGGCAAACTTATTAAATCAATTTTGTTAATACAAGTTTAACATATCTTAGTAACTGACTTAGTTCAGGAATCATTTGCTGAGTGTCTTCTAGGCCAGACATTGGGGACAGAAAGGTAATAATATATGATCCCTGCCTCATGTGCAGGAAGTCTAGTGTGATGGACAGATGCGTGCTAATGGCTGCCATGGAATACGGTGAGTATTAGATAAAGGGGCACCCTGTGTGCCCTTGGAGCATAGAGCAGGGCTTGTGTTCTGGGAACATGGGCTCCATGTGAAAACACCATTTAAATTCTCTTTTTTCTTTCTTTCTTTTTTTTTTTTTTTTTTTTGAGACAGAGTCTTGCTCTGTGGTCCAGGCTGGAGTACAGGGGTGTGATCTCGGCTCACTGCAACGTGCTCCCCCCAGGTTCAAGCGATTCTCGTACCTCAGCCTCCCGAGTAGCTGGGATAACAGGTGTGTGCCACCACGCCTGGCTAATTTTTGCATTTATAGTAGAGATGGAGTTTCACCATGCTGGCTGGGCTGGTCTTGGACTCCTGACATCAGGTGATCCTCCCGCCTCGGTCTTCTAAAGTTCTGGGATTATAGTCATGTATGTATTTATCCTTTTAAATATCTGCGGGTAGCATTTAACTTTAAATGGGTACTAATTAAACTATTGAATGACTTTAGTATGGATTGAATGACTTTGCTCGGGCCTCGTTTTTAATTTCCTTCATTAGAGAGAAAAAAAAAATGCAGGTTGAATATCCCTCATCCAAACTTCTTGGAATCAGAAGTGTCTCAGATTTTTTTCCTTTTTTGGATTTTTGAATATTTGCATTATACCTGCTGGTTGAGCATCCTGAATTCAAAAATCCAGAGTCTGAGCTGTTCCAATGAACATTTCATTGAGCATCACCTCGACACTCAAAAGTTGAGGATTTCGGAGTTTCTGGTTAGGGAGACTCATCCTGTATGGGTGCTGGGTTGTTGCAGGAGTTTTGGACCAGAGGTTGGGTGACTAGGCTTTGGTTTTCGCTTTGTTATTAAACGGGCTGTTTTATTCCATAATCTCAGCTTTAGATTCCCCGGTTGTCAAAGAAGGGAACGGGCCATCTGATGTTTAAGGCCTCTGTTAGTTCTGACTTGGAGACACCTGGCTTCAGTTCATCTTCCTTAGGAGTGGACAAAGAATATGGAAATTTTGAAATCGTTAGTCAACATCTACAGGGTCATTGCAGCCTGGTTTTGGGTAAGGTCATCTTTAGTGAGCCCAGGGAGAAACAGTGGTTTAGCTGTCAGCTGAGAGGGGTAAGCGGTCCTATTAATTTTCCTCTGTGTTAGTGAAAGCATTGTTAAGGGTCACAGCGTTAGTGGAGCTGGCTGGAAAGAGGAGGGGAACTCACTGTTACAGGTTATATTGAATGTCTTTTCAGTCACTAAATGCTTTTTATGATATGTTTTTCAGGATTTCAGTGTTGTATGATTTCTCTGTGTTAAGCACAGGAAATTTAACATCAGCAAAAAAGAATGCTCTTTCTTTTTTTTTCCTTTGAGATGGAGTTTCGTTCTTGTCGCCCAGGCTGGAGTGCAGTGGCGTGATCTCAGCTCACTGCAACCTTGGCCTCCTGAGTTCAAGCGATTTTCCTGCCTCAGCCTCCCGAGTAGCTGGGATTACAGGTGCCCACCAGCATGCCTGGCTAATTTTTGTATTTTTAGTACAGATGAGGCTTTGCCATATTGGCCAGGCTGTTCTTGAACTTCTGACCTCAGGTGATCCTCCTGCCTCGGCTTCCCAAATTGCTGGGATTACAGGCATGTGCCGCCACGCCTGGCCTTGAATGTTCTTTCTATGGGAATTTACAAAAGCCAGCTTTTGAGTCTAGTGGCAGAAAACCTCTTCATTGTTTAGCTGTGCTGTGAGCTTGGAGGGCTTCAAGCCCAGCTGAAAAAGCTGTAGTATTCTATATCAGTTGGCTGTCTTGGAACTTAATGAGCACTGGACTGGAGTGATACTGTCAGAGTTCATGAGCGGTTTGAGGCTCTCAAAGCCTAGATACTGGGGTTGCCCAAATACCTCAGCTGGACTCACTATTTCTCTCGGGAGTCGGGGGGTGGAAAATGCTGTGGTCTTAACTCTGCTCTTAATTTTACAGTGCTGTTATTAATGGTAAGAATGATTTCATACGTTTGCATTTTGCTTTGTAACTCACAGAGAATTTTAAAATCTGTTATCTGATTTTATTCCCTCAGCAGTTCTGTGAAAAAGGTAGAGCACTTTCATATCTTCTGTTTTTCCATGATTCTCTTGTGGCTCACAGAAGCTAAGAGCCTTCACCAAGGTCATAGGGTGAATGAGTTGCAGAGCTGGGAGTAGAGGCTCAGGCTTCTAGTGACCCTGTTTCTTCCTTGATAGCTTGCTCTGGTGGCGCTATGCTCAGGTAACTGCGCATGCTCGGTTTGGTCTTTTGTAAATCCCTGCCCCATTTCGGGGGAAGTTCTTGGGAGGCTTCTATTCATTTTGGAGCATTTAAGTATCTTGTCCTCTCTCCCTCTTCCCAGATGCATGGGCATTTCTGCAGGCCCCCAGGCTGGCCCTTGTGCGTGGGGGCGTCTCCTGTCTCCACGTTGCTTGCACGCCCCGGGGCCCCCTCGTGCCTGCCTCCACACTGCAAGCTGTTTGGTAAATGTTACTAAGTCAGCATCGTTGTTTTCTAGAAATGGGACGGGGTATGGATGCCACGTTCTTTTCTGTGTGAAGTCTGCGATTGTATCATCTTGCCTTCCCCGTGTGTGCTCCTTGAGGGTGTCGCTGTGCTGCGGTCATCTGTGTTCCCTAGGGTGCCTCCCTTGGAGTTCGGGCGGTAGTAGACATGCAGTCAGTGTTCACGGCCTGAATGAGAGGAAGGCCAACAGAGCCATTAAATCTGGAAAATGACAAGTGAGGGAAAGGAATTTTTATTGAAGGCATGTGAAAAAGAAATCTTTTTAGAAAAGTTGACCTGTTTCTCAACTAGAGTTGAATTTCAGCTCAGAAAAGCAGCTGTGTGCCCAGAGGGATTTGGGATTTCAGTTTGTGACGGATGAATTGAATTTGTTGTTGTATGAATGTATTATCCTTTTGTGGTTTTGTTAGGCCTTTCTCCCAAATGCAATCGATTTTTCTATAAAAGTCACACTTCCTTTTTGAGAAGTGTAACACTAATTGTATGGGATGGTCTCCCAAAAGATTACCTGCCAGGAACCAAACACACTGCCTGAGACTCACAGCCCCTGGTTTCTGCCTGTGCAGCTGCAGGGCAGAGAGGCACGCTCGAGCTGAAATCAAGACGCGTGTCTGCATCTTCTCTTTCTTGACTAATGTTTCGTCTCTGAGCTGGCCTGCCTTCAATGTCTAGGAGCTTGGTGGGTGTAGACACATTACGGTATGGAGGAGGGATATGGTGTTGCCACAGCCAGGAGACTGGCTGAAGTCTCTGTTCTCTTCCTGCTCACTGCTCTGACTTTGTATGAGTCACATTTGTAGGGCTGTGCACAGCGGCTTACACCTGTAATCCCAGCACTTTGGGAGGCCGACCTGGGAGGATCTCTTGAGCCCAGAGTTTGGAACCAGTCTGGGCAACATGGTGAAACCCCATTCCTACAAAAAATAAAAATTAAAAAATTAGCCAGATGTGGTGGCTCCTGCCTGTAATCCCCGCTACTGGAGAGGCTGAAGTTCGAGAATCACTTGAGCCTGGGAAGTCGAGGCTGCAGTGAACCATCATCACGCCACTGCACTCCACTCTGGTCACAGCAAGACCTTGTCCCCAAAAAAACAAACAAACAAACAAAAACTCATTTGTAATAGTGGCAGTAGTTAACTTTTGAAAGTTTGAAGAAAAGTTTCTAAATAACCTGTGACCATGGACAACTTACTTAGCCTTTCTATGCCTCAGTTTCCTCATCTATGAAAAATGAGAGAATATGGTACTGATCTTACAGGATTTCAATGAGAACTAGACGAGATCAAACTCAGAGCCTGGCACCTCGTGAGTGCACACTCAATGTTATTTCAACATTTTAGAGGAAAAAGAATGCTAATGGGTCACTATGGCTAAACATAGTCTATCACTGGCGTTACTCATGGTATTGGAAGGAAGTTGAATTCCATATAGATAGTGTGATGGAGAAAGTATTTTCGGCATTGGCAGGATTTATTCAAAGAACAAAGGATGTGTCTGTCCTGTGTGGAGAGCCGTTTCCGCTTGTTTCTTTAAATGTTATGGGAAAAGCACTCGACCTTGTGCTCTCTGCCGGACAGCTTCAGTCTCCGCGTATTGATTTGGCCAATGGTCGCTCGCCATCATCATGGCAGCAGCAGTTGAAGGGACAGCTTGTCTTGATTTGCATTTTTGGGTGTTTGTGCTATTTATAGACAATTAAGACTTGGAAGCCTGTTTATGGCAAGCTGGTAAATTCAGCAAAACATGGAAAAACCTGTTAGCAGAGTTTGCACGTGTGCAGGCACAGAGCAGCCAAATAAACACACAAGTTTTCCTGTATTTTAAAACTCTCTGAAAAAAAAAAAAAAAAGACATTAAACCATTGCCCAGATGGCTTATAGAGCTAGAGCTTTTTCCTTGAAGTACGTGAGTATGACTGTCAGACATCTGAAACCCCAAGCCATCTTAAAACATCATTTGGATGCTACCCCCTCTCTGCCCTTTTTTTCCATTTGTAAGGGACAAGGATCCAGGAAGGAAAGTATTAGTTTACAAAGGCTTTTGTTACAATTAATCGTTCATGTTCTTTCTTTTGGTATCTTATTCTCTGTTTACATTTTTTTTTTATTTTTACATTTTTTGAGACAGAGTCTTTCTCTGTCACCCAGGCTGGAGTGCAGTGGCACGCTCTCGGCTCACTCCAACCTCTGCCTCCCAGGTTCAAGTGATTCTTGTGCCTCAGCTTCCTGAGTAACTAAGATTACAGGCGTGTGCCACCACGTCCAGCTAATTTTTATGTTTTTAGTAGAGACAAGGTTTCGCCGCATTGGTCAGGCTGATCTTGAACTCCTGAACTCAGGTGATCTGCCTGCCTCAGGCTCCCAAAGAGCTGAGAATACAGGTGTGAGCCACCGCGCCTGGCCGCTGTTTCCATTTTGTAACACTAGCGTCACCCCAGTGTAGGGTGGCTAGGGGTATTCTTCTTTCCTGTTTCCTGGTGTATTTTCCTCTATAGCGTTGATCACTCTTTAACATACTTTTTGGTTGTCTGTCTCTACCTACAAAAATATATGTTCCCTGTTATATCACCAGTGCCTGGCACGTAGATAGTCAGTCAATATTTGTTGAATGAATGAATGAATGAATGGGCTGAAAGAACCTTATTCTTTCTTCTGTCACTTCACACCAAATGCTTTTGGAAAATGCTATGTGAACAGGGATCATAAGCAGCAGAGGTTACACACATGGCTGTGGGATAGCCCATCATCCTCAGATACTTGTCTGGAAGGAGGTGGAGTACATGAGTAGAAATGATACAAGATAACTTCTTCAGGAAATCAGCCAGGTGTCACAACTTTTCACATAGGCGTGTGATGTTAGTGTATGTGTGTATGAAGAGCTGTCGTGGCCTAGAATCACGGGCCTTTAGATCCCTTGTACAGATAGAAAAGTAAAGGTGGAGGCCCAGGAATGCTGTAGGCCACCGAGGTAGAGTCCCTGTCTATCCTTCTCAGTGTCCGGTCACTTCTCAGTGCACTCCCCTCTTTACTGCTAAAGCCACTTTCCCTGACTCTGAATGTGTAACCACGAGGGGGAAAATGTCCTCCAGGCTCACAATTTGTGGAGAAAAAGCCCAGCACCTAAAATAATGTTCACAAAGTTTGTACCTAGAAAACGTGGCCATTTCTATCATATCTTTGAATTTCCCTCTTTCTCATACATTTTATAAACAAGACAGTAGAAGGAGATTCGTGAACAGCCACTTTAGAACAAGGGGGAAAAAATCAAATCTAGAACATTCCAGTTTCTGTTTTCTTCTCAGTTTAGGGCTGAGGCACTTTAGCTTCCTGTCTAAGGGACTACTCAAATCTGATTAGAAGCCATTGTGGGCTGGTAATTATCCGTAATTTTAGGAAGACAGATGCAGCACCAACTCTATTCTCTGATAGTAGGCTTAAGAATTTTAAATTTGCATGGCAGGAGAATCAGATGGTGAGGTGGGATAAGCGTTCAGATGCTTGGTCATTGATAGCTTTTTACTTCCACGTATCACATGGGGATTTGGGACTCGGGAAGCCCGCTGAGAACTGATGACTATCTGTCCCCTGAACAGCTGGGGTCTTTTTCATCCTGAGCTCAGAAAGATTGCTCCTACTGCAGCCAGGGAAGACAGGTTGTTGGCTGGTTAGAAATCATGGCAGGTTATTTTCTCCACCCGCAGTTCGCAGTTGAAAAGCAGAGCTATCAAAAAGTTGTCTTCTCTGTTGTATTTCAAATCTGGGTGTTTAAAAAATTATGTAAGCAAATTAAGCATTTCTGTAATGGTAGTTGTGTGTGTTCTTGATGCGAATGAGAGGTGCATTCCCTTGTAAAATCTCTGGGACTTTATAGGAGTATGTGAGCCTTAGAACAAAAGTTGGTTTTCTAGATGATCACGTAGATATGATGCTGAGCACTAGACAAAGATGTTGATTGAAGCGATTTAAAAAAAATTTTTCTGAGTTCAGATTTTACACCAATATTTAGAAAATCAGCAAAAGAACTTGGAGGAATGTTCTCAGGCATCCAGTTCAGCCCCCTGCGCACATTGTCATAAAATCCGAGTGTGTGTACAGGGAGACGCATTCCTTTCTGTTCTCATCACTGGTCCTTTCCTGGCTCTGCACCTGCCTGTCATGCGCGTCTGTGCGAAGAGACCACCAAACAGGCTTTGTGTGAGCAATAAAGCTTTTTAATCACCTGGGTGCAGGCGGGCTGAGTCCAAAAAGAGAGTCAGCGAAGGGAGATAAGGGTGGGGCCGTTTTATAGGGTTTGGGTAGGTAAAGGAAAATTACAGTCAAAAGGGGGTTCTGTGGCGGGCAGGAGTGAGGGTCACAAGGTGCTCAGTGTGGGAGCTTTTTGAGCCAGGATGAGCCAGGAAAAGGAATTTCACAAGATAATATAATCACTTAAGGTAAGGACCCGTCATTTTCACTTCTTTTGTGGTAGAATGTCATCAGTTAAGGTGGGACAGGGCATTTGCACTTCTTTTGTGATTCTTCAGTTACTTCAGGCCATCTGGGCATATACGTGCAAGTCACAGGGGATGCGATGGCTTGGCTTGGGCTCAGAAGCATGACATTGCCCTCTTCCCGACTTTCCCTACCTTTTCCCTCCTGTGCGGTTCTCTCACAAAGTGAATGGCCTCAGCCACAGCTTCTCTGCAGCTGCATCAGACTGTGGCGACAGGAGTGGTAGCTCCTGCAGGGCCTGCTGTCCCCACGGAGCCCAGTCTTGCTTGCGGCTGGAACCTGGTCACCATTTGCACCGAAAGTATGTAATTCTACAGAACGAGAGCCAACATGCTGGGAATGGAGGTGTCTTTATCACGGTGCTCTGCATATTTTAATCTTGGGTAGAAAGTATGGAAAAGTATGTGATACCTGTGGTTTGATGTCAGAAGGACGTTGTGAACTTGATGTGGACTGAGGATGTTCAGGTGCAACAGGCACCCTGGCTTCATTAAATGAGACTTCCCCACCTCCCTGCCAGGCATGCACAAGTGTATGGCCACATCTTATGTGTCATCCTTATCTAGAGTGCGCCTTGTCATGCTTAAAGTTCCATGATGATATTCTGCCTCATAGAGTAGGTCCCAAACCGCATTCAACACAGAAATATACTCTTGCTATTATACATAGAAAGGGCTTTCATATACCAAGCGGGAGAGCAGTCCTAAAATCTGGGCTGGAATCACAGAAGGAAGGTTTGGGAAGCAACAGATTCCCTACTCCAAAGCTGGTTTTTGATGAACCTAGAAACAGGACCAAGAGAAGTGAATTTCCCTAAGGCCCTGACAGTGTCTCACGGTAGCATTTGAACCTAGCAGTTTCTTGACCTATTTCTTTAAATGATTAGTCATGCTTCCTCTGATTCCTATATAAACGTATTCCTCATTCATTCTTTTGTTTCAGTGAATTATTGCAGTGCTACCACGTAACAGTATTGGAGTCAAAATGTGGCAGTGTTTATCCCTTTCCAAGGTTTTTAGTTGCACAGTTTGTCAAAGTTGTGCTAACAGTTTCTTGTTGGTTGCAAGGTGTCCTTTCAGAAGCCAATTGTGTGGTGTATTGACGTTGATTGTTGGAGGTAGTTTGGTTAGAACGTACTTCGAGTGGCTGGCGTGGGCCTGGGGAACAGTGACAACTGCCTGCTTCATGGGCAGAGATGAAGTAATTGCTTCCTGGGAAGTACCATCCTCCTGGCCACACTCTCCAGCCCATTTCGTTTGTGTTGGTTTCCTCGCATCTGCACGTTTCTGGCTTCATGTGAGTCTCATTTATTGTAGCATATGACTTCAGGCTGTGGGGAAGAATGGCCATTTTAGCACAGAGATGCACACAAAGGAACAACTGGCTAAATGTGAGTGAAGACATTCTTAGAGGGGGTTTCATTTTTTTTATTCTTTAACAGGCAGTCTGGGAAGCATTCTGGACATGTGGCCTGCGCTGTCACAGTTCCTCCCTGCAGGATCCCAGATGTTTGGAGATTGTAGTGATAACTGTTATCATTGAGAATGTCATTCTCACAGGCTCTAATAAGTCAGGATTTATTCAGTGTTAATTTGTTAAAGACAACTGTATTTCTAGCCAAATCCATGTGAGACGTTTCTCCTGGCAGTGTTGCTGGGGGTATTCCCGTGGCTTAGTCACTGATACACGTCTCAGTCAGACCTGATGGATTCTTGACCCCTTCCTTTCTTAATTTTTTAATTTTTATTTTTAATTTTTGTTTTTTAAGAGCATAACCCCTTAGGTGGCCACCATGAATCTCTGGTGTTTTCAGTTGGCTGCAGCCTATTTGCCGTCTCTGGTTCAAACATATTCGAAGCCTGATGATGCTTCCCTCGGTTGTTCTTCTGCTGTGTGACCTCCGCGCCCGCAGGGTTCAAGAGTGTCAGAGCTGGGAGCCACCTTCACAACTACCAGGGTTTCCAGAACCTCCTTTATCTAGCCCTGGGGACGGAAGAGGTGTCATCAGAGTCGGAGGCTTATCAGGGTTACATGCCATTGATAACAAATGAGGAGGTTTTCTTTTATATAAGGGGAGCTTCTTATAATGTGCTTTAGTAGGGTAAAGAAGCTTTTGAGATTTGCTTTCTCTGGAAAGATAATTTGTGATCCTGCTGTTGCTTTCAACAAAAATATAATTTGCATACCAGTGCATGTTGTATTACTGAGCACTGGCTGACAAATGGTTCTTAACTCATCATTCACTCCGCCACTGTTTCTTGAATGGCATATGTGTGCCAGCTGTAGTAGGAACTTGCTAGGCTCTAGGACTAACCCTTATGAAATAGGGGTCCTGGGGGAAGCAAATGCATATAACTATAAACGTTTGAGGGGATATCAGAGGGGTGCCTATAGGTACAAAACTTTGTTCATTCATTGTCCCATCTAGGAGGTTTTGTGTCTTAGCAGCGTGTTCCATAGCAACCCATCCCTCTATCAAAATATTCATCATATTATTTTGAAATTCTCTGCTTAGGTATGTGTTTTTCTGACTACGTTTAGAACTGGTTAAGGACAGGCTATGGGGTATGTATTATATATATCTACACACACACATATATTTATATATATACACATTACCATTGTAAATATACTATATATTTATATATATACTCATATATATATTTCTCCCTCTCTATATATACATACACACCACACACATATATATACACACATATATATGAAATACACACGCACACACACACACACACACACACTTCTACTGCCAAGCACAGAAAGTCAATACTAGGCAAGAGTTCTTTTAGTGTTCATGAAAAAATAGATGTGTTAGTTGAGAGCGTCCTTAAGTTGCCAGGGGAAAGACAGGATGGATTCACAAAGGGAGATAGTGTGTTTTTTTTTCCTTTGTTTAACTCTTGAATTCGAAATAATCCAGACTTATGGAAAAGTTGCAAAAATAGTACAGAGAATTCCCATATACTCTTCCCTCAGATTCCCCAAACATTTCACCCCATTTGTACTTTCTTTCTCTGTGGATATAATTTTTTTTTCTGAAATGTTTGAGAGTGGAAGGTAGCATGCAGGCAGGGTGAAAGGCGGAAGGAGAGAGGTGGGTTGGGAGGCTTTTTTTTTTTTTTTTGACCTTCTGAGATGGCGTTTCACTCTTGTCACCCAGGCTGGAGTGCAATGGCACGATCTTGGCTCACTGTAACCTCTGTCTTCTGAGTTCAAGTGATTCTCCTGCTTCAGCCTCTGGGATAGCTGGGATTACAGGCGCCCACCACCATGCTTGCCTAATTTTTTGTATTTTTAGTAGGAGCATTGCACCATTTTGGTCAGGCTGGTCTTGAGCTCCTGACCTCTGATGATCCACCTGCCTTGGCCTACCAAAGTGCTGGGATTACAGGCGTGAGCCACTGTGGCTGGCGATTGGGAGGCTTTTGCAGTAACCCAGAGCGCTATGATGAGGGCTGGACCTGGTTGGAAATGATGAGAAAGGTGAGAAGTGGTTAGGTCTGGCATATATTTTGAAAGGAGAGTTTAAATGGGTTGGATGACAAGAGAGAGAAAAAGAAGTTTTAAGGATGATGTCAAGGATTTTGGCCTGAGTAACTGGAAGACTAGAGATGCTGTTATTGGGATCGGGAAGACTATGGGAGGAGTGGGTTATAGCAGGGGGAATCAAAAGTGTGTTTTCGGCATGCTAAATTTGAGGTCCAAAAAGGGATATCAAGAAGTGTTGGCTGGGCGCGGTGCCTCACGCCTGTAATTCCAGCACTTTGGGAGGCTGAGGCGGGCAGATCACCTGAGGTCAAGAGTTCGAGACCAGCCTGATAATTATTAAAATCGATCATTGATGTTTACTAACTAATCATATTATTGCTCCTAATACTGCAGGGGGTGTATACCTACCTGTGATGTTGTTCCTAATATCCAGGGACAGAGAGCATGATTTTAGTTTTAATATCACAGTAGGTGTACACTCACCATGTGAAACTGATCCTAATATCCAGGGGGGTAGAATATGACATGACTTCCAACATAGCAATGAATGGACAGCCACCTGGTGATATTACTCCTAATATACACAGAAGAAGCGTATGATATTACTCCCAATATCCCAGGGAGGGTACAGCTCTTCTGTGATATGGTTCCTAGTATCTGGAGGGGGAGAGGATGATAATAATTCCAGTATCACAGGCTGTGTTCACCCGCCCTGTGATATTGTTATTAATATTCTGGAAGGGAGAGGATGATATGATTCCCCATAGAGCAGGAGGCGTACACCCAGCCTGGGATATTGTTCCTAATATCCATGGAGAGGAGAGGCTGATGTTACTCCCAATATGGCAGGGGGTGTACATCCACCCTGTGATATTCTTCTTAATATTCCAAGGCTGAGAGGTTGATACTACTCCCAGTATCGCAGACACCGTACACCCCCATGTGATATTCTTCCTGATATCTGGAAGGGGAGAAGATGGTATTAATCCCCATATCGCAGGAGGTGAACACCCACTCTGTGATAGCTTTCCTAATATGCAGAGGGAGAGAGGATAATATTATTCCCAATATTGCAGAAGATGTACACGCCCCCCCATGATATTGTCCTTAATATTCCAAGGCACAAAAGACGATGTTACTCCCAATATCGCAGAAAGTGTCCACCCCCCAGTGATATTGTTCCCATGATCCAGGAGGGAAGAGGATGATATGACTTTCAACCCCTGCACCCTGCAATGCTCTCACCCTGCAACACCGACACCAGCTCAATCTGACATGGGACCAGAGGTGCTGGCTGGGGGTGTTCATTGCTTCTCTTTTCTCCCTTGCCAGACTCAGTAGAGGAAGCTGAGACCGAGCAGCCGCAGGAACAAGGTAGGTTTTGCCCGTGGCTCAGGCTTCCTCTGGTTATGAGCTGGGTCTTGGAGTAACACTGGGAGAGGGGACAGAGCTGAGTACAGTGGGCATTGGATGTGGCTGTCACCCCTCTGTGGTGTGGGCCGGGGACTTGAGGGACATCGCCTGAGGTGGGCCTGAACCTCCCGTCTACTCTGGCACTGGAGGCCGTGGGGTCCCACACTTCTTCCAATGAACATGCTGACCCCTGCCTGGTCACCGACCGAGGTGGGACATCCTTTCCACTGCTGGGGCCCACATGTAGCTGTGGGTTCCTTCTTCATGACCTGGAGAAGCTGCAGTTCACCCTGTGCTCCGCCTCAGAGATGGGAGGCCACACTGCCCTCAGCGGGTAGCAGAATGCAGAGCTTTAGGTTGCAGGGGCTTCAATTGAGGTCCCTGAAGGGTCTGCTCCTTCCTGAGGGGAGCCAGTGGGGAAGGGAAGGCAGTTGTAGGTTTGCCTCAGGGAGGGGGTGGTTCCACCCTCTGCCAAAGACACTGGAGCAAAGGCACGTGGCTCTCCAGCTGCCCCAGAGGCCAGGGTAGTGGCTGGGAGGGGCTGTGTGCCTCTGCCGGATTGGGGAGATTTCTTAGCTAATCTACTGTAGTCAAGTCAGACATTTGCCTCTAAATCATATTTATTTATTTTTTTAATTCCAAGGCTTTACAGATGAATAAGGAGGCAGTTTGTACTGAAAATATTTTTTACATGTGAGCTTGAAACACAGAGTCTGTTTAAATCTAGTTTTTTCCTTCCCAGTAATGCCTCCTTTCACCCCAGGTTTTCCAACAGGAAATGCGCTTGTTTGCTCACCTCTGGGAGGGGGCTTTGGCTAGGAATCCACCAAAGCCAGCAGGCACCAGTGGGCTGCTGGAGCACGCTGGCCTTTGTTAACCCTTTAGGAACTGTGGGCTTCAGGTTTTCAGACCATTGAAGGTGAAGGTGGCCACAGGGGCCTGGAAGCTTTCCCATCCTTCCTGCAGCGATGGTCCGTTTCCCTGCACGGAGCTGAGTACATGGGTACAACAGCCCTGTCCTGTGCCATCGGTGGCTTTACCAATTTTGCATAGCAGCTTTTGAGCTGATCAATAGCTCTGATTGGCTGTTGAGGATTTCATGGATTCCTGTACCCCACCGGGGGGCCCAATATGCTGACAAAAGTTACATTTGTAGTTGTAGTGCTGCATATACATGGGTCCAGTTAGAAGGCTTTGATTCTTTCTAAAGGGAAAGGCATCTCTGAGGGATCACTGAGCTGACATAGTCTCCTAAAACCATGCTGTGAGGTGGGCGACAAAGCAGGACAGGAGGGTGATTTTGTAGGAGAGTCGGGCCACGGGCCTGCGTGTTCTCTCTGTCTCCATAGTGCCGGAGTTCCTATGTGCTCCAGGCCCGGGTTTGCATTGCACATAATTCTCAAGGGCTCATGGCAAGCTGTGCCAGGGACACAGAGAGGGGGGATGTGGGGACCTTGTCCCCAGTGGACCAAGGACTCAATGCTGAACTCTAATCTGTCTAGGTGTTTTTGTGACTTGCAGAAATACCTCCACCTTGCCTGGGCCTGGAGCCACAGGCGACCCTGCCGAAGGTGAAGAATGTTCTAGAACAATGCAAGACCTGCCCAGGCTGCCCCCAGGAGCCAGCATCCTGGGGTCTCTGTGCGGCATCCAGCAACATGAGCTTGCAGGACCCCGAGGAGCCTTCCTTCTTCTTGGAAGCTGAGGATGACTGGGAGGACCCAGAGGCCCTGACCTCACTGCTGTGTTCCTGAACGCCCCCGGGTACAAGGCCAGCTTCTGTGGCCTGTACGGTGTGGCATGGCCATGGCTGAGCGGCATGTTCTGCAGCTTTAGCGACGAGGAGGAGCTGACTGGGCGCCTGGCACAGGCCCGAGGGGTGGCCAAGAAAGCTGGCCTCTTCATGGCCCTGGCCAGACTCTGCTTCCTCCTGGGGCGGCTGTGCAGCAGGAGGCTCAAGCTGTCCCGGGCCCGGGTGTACTTGGAGGAAGCACTGGGGTCCCTGGAGGGCAGCTTTGGGGACCTGTTCCTGGTGGTGGCTGTGTACGCCAACCCGGCCAGCATTTACCGGAAGCAGAACGGGAGAAGTCTACACAGGTGGTTCCCAAAGCCATGGCCCTGCTCCTGGGGATGCCGGGTCACATCTGCAGCACCGAGGTGGAGGAATAGCTCCTGCAGCTGGCCCTGCAGCAGATGGTGGGTGGCCAGAGCCTGCAGGCCGCGGCCCGGGCCTGCTTCCTGCTGGCCAGGCACCATGTGCACCTCAAGCAGCTCGAGGAGGCCCTGCCCTTGAGGACACAGGACTCGCTGGCCGACTCGCTAAGAAGCGTGAACCTGGTGCTCCAGAACGCCCTCCAGCCCCACAGCCGCCCCACCCAGACTTCCCACTACCTCAGGCGAGCGCTGGCCTCCCTAACCCCGGGCACAGGCCACGTGCTGCGCGGCCTTCTCCACGCCAGCCTGGCCCAACTGTACAGCCACCGTGGCTATCACGGCCCAGCCATCACCTTCATGACACAGGCGGTGGAAGCCAGTGCTGTTGCCGGAGTCTGTGCCATCGTGGACCCCCTGGTGGCCCTGGCCTGGCTGCACGTGCTTCATGGACAGAGCCCGGTGGCCCTGAACATCCTGCAGTCTGTCCAGGATGCAGTGGTGGCCAGCGAGGACCAGGAGGGTGTGATTGCCAACATGGTGGCCGTGGCTCTGAAGAGGACAGGCCAGACGAGGCAGGCAGCTGAGGGCTACTACTGCGCCCTACGGGCGGCTTGGTACCTGGGCCAGCGGAGGAACCAGGCAGTGGTGCTGGCCAACTTCGGGACCCTGTGCCTGCTCTGGGGTGCCAGAAGGCTGGCCCAGCACTACCTCCTGGAGGCCGTGCGGCTGTTCTCGAGGCTGCCCTGCAGGGAGTGTGGCCAGGACTTCACCCACGTGCTCCTGTAGCTGGGCCACCTCTGCACCCGCCAGGGCCCAGCCCAGCAGGACAAGGGCTACTATGAGTGGGCCCTTCTGGTCGCCGTGGAGATGGGCCATGTGGAGAGTGAGTGCCCCCGTTCCCCCTGTGCGCCTTCCGGGGCCACTCAGGTCAGGGCACACCTGGGGTTTGTGATTCGGAAACAAGTGGTGGTTTTTCCACCATCGAAAGTGCTGAGTCATGGCCAGCAGCAGATGTTGGCAAGCGCCCTGGAGACAGGCGGTTCCCATGCAGGGCCAGGTCCTCTGTGCCCTACTGAGGCAGCCAGCTCTTCCTGGTTTGCCCAGGGACCATCCTGCCTTGAGCATGGAAAGTCCTGCTTGCTGGGAATCCCTAGACATAACCCTGGGATCAAGGCAGGCTCTGCTGCGCTGGGACTTGGGGCCCCTCCATGAGCCAGGCCCTGACACCGGTTCTTGTGCCCGTGTGATCTGCTTGGTATGTTGGCAGCCTGCGCACCTGTCATCCCACTTCACAGGGGACAGGGGGTGGGTGATTGCCCAAAGCCGCAGAGCAGTTCATGCAGAGTGTGTCAGGCCCCACCCACAAATGGGGCTTGTGGAGTCCTCGGGTGGCAGGGACTGAGTGTGGGAATGGGAGCTTCAGGCCAGAGAAGCCACAAAAGTGTGAGTGGCGTGATGGCGGGGCACCAGTTGGCCCCGGGTTAGGGAAGCCTCTTTAGTGTGGGACCAGAGGGTTGAGAGGATTTAGTCAAGTAATAGGTGGTGGGGGAGGGGCTGGTGGTGTAGCCTGTGTGAAGCACCAGGGATGAGCGAGTGGGGGTGAGTGAGCGGGAGTGTGAGCGGGGATGAGTGAGTTGGGGTGAGTGAGCGGAGGTGTGATGGGGGTGAGTGAGCGGGAGTGTGAGCGGGGATGAGTGGGTTGTGAGCAGGGGTGCGTGAGTGGGGTGAGTGAGCGGGAGTGTGAGCGGGGATGAGTGGGTTGTGAGCAGGGGTGCGTGAGTGGGGGTGAGTGAGTGGGAGTGTGAGCGGGGATGAATGGGGTGTGAGTGGGGGTGAGTGAGCGGGAGTGTGACCGGGGATGAGTGGGGTGTGAGTGGGGGTGAGTGAATGGGGTGTGAGTGAACAGGAGTGTGAGCGGGGATGAGTGGGGTGTGAGCGGGGATGAGTGAGTGGGGTGAGTGAGCGGGAGTGTGAGCGGGGATGAGTGAGTGGGGGTGAGTGAGCGGGAGTGTGAGCAGGGATGAGTGGGGTATGAGCGGGGGTGAGTGAGCAGGGCTTATGCAGGGAGGTGCAGAGTTGGGAGTGGGTGGGTTGGGTGCTGGATGGTGAGAAGCTCTTCTGGAGAGCTAAGCAGGGCCTGGGGCCTCAGGCTGTGGCTTGGCCTTTTCCCCAAGAGCACTGGGGAGCCATCGGGTGCTATCGAACAGTCACTGCAGACTGAGCAGTGAACGGACAGTAGGTGGGCAGGGCTGTCTGAAATCTAGGCCGCAGAGGATAGATGAGGAAGTTGAGTCCAGGAAAATGGCTGAGTCGAGGGATACTGTTGAGTCCCCTCTGTCTTGCAGGGCTTTGTCATGGCATCGTGAGACCACTCAGAGGTGCCTCCTGTGGCCTGGGCCAGAGCCCCAGGGGCTGTGACCAAACCTGCCCATTTCCCAGCACAGGCCTGGCACCCACTCCTGGCCCTAGGAGGGATGAGATTTTGGAAAGGACCGTGTGAAGGGGCCCTGGTCCCACATATCTGCCCAAGGAGGGGTGGGGGGTTCTGACCCAGGCTTCTTCCCCAGGGGCATTCTCTGACTGGAAGGAGACCCTCCAGGAACCCAGCGCCCCAGCCCCCACTGCAGCCTCCGGTGGCTCCTGGCACAACAGCCTGTGGCACCTCCTCCTACGAGGCCCTCCCCGGCGTGCTGGGGGATTCAGACTTGGAAATGCAGGCCAGGGAACGGGGATCATGCTTCCCTGTCTCCCCACCCTGAGCTGAACAGTCGAGGAGACCGAGGGTGCCGCTGATACCCCACATGCTTCCTTGGGGTCATTTTTGAGTCACTTTCGGTAGTTTGTGTCCTTCTAGGAGTGTGGCTGTTGTGTCTGGATGGTCTGATTTCTTGGTGTACAATTGTTCGTAGTGTTTTCATGGAATCCTTTTATTTCTGTCAGGTCGGCAATAATGTTTCCTCTTTCATTTCTGATTTTAGAAACTTGGGTTTTTATTTATTTATTTTTATTAGGGATGGGGTCTCATCATGTTCCCCCAGGCTGGTCTTGAATGCTGGCCTCAGCGATCCTTCCACTTCCGCCTCACAAAGTGCTGGGATGACAGGCGTGAGCCATGGTGCTCAGTCTCTGATTTTAGTCATTTGTGTCCCGTCTTTCTTTTCTTGGTCAGTCTGGAGAAATATTCGTCAATTTTGTTATTATCTTCAAAAAACCCACCTTCGGTTCTGTTGATTATCTCTTTTGTTTTTCCATTCTCTGTATTTTTACTTCCCATTTCCACTCTCACATTTATTATTTTCTTCCTTTTATTCACTTTGGGTTTAGTTTTTTTTCTAGTTTCTCAAGGTGGAAGGTTAAGTTATTGACTTGAGATTTTTCTTCTTTCTTTGAATGTAGACATTTACAGTTATAAATTTCCCTTTCAGTGCTGCCTTAGCTGCATCTTGGAATTTTTGATACGCTGCGCTATTTTTTTTTGTTTGTTTTAAAGACAGAGTTGTGCTCTATTGCCCAGGCTGGGGTGCAGTGGTGCAATCTTGGCTCACTGCACCTTCTACCCAGGTTCAAGCCATTCTCATGCCTCAGCCTCCCGAGTAGCTGGAATTACAGATGTGCACCACCCCACCTGGCTAATTTTTTTTTTTTTTTTTTTTTTTTTTTTTTTTTATAGAGCGAGACGGGATTTCACCATGTTTCCCAGGCTGATCTCAAACTCCTGGACTCAAGAGATCCTCCCGCCTCGACCTCCCACAGTGCTGGGATGAGAGGCGTGAGCCACTGCGCTGGCCCGGACTGTGCATTTGTTTGCATTCTTCTCAAATTAGTTTTCGGTTTCCCTGATGGTCTCTTTGACTCACTGGTTGTTTAGGAGTGTGTAATTTCCACGTATTTTTGAATCTCCCACATTCCTTCACTGTTGATTTCGAGTGTTCGTGCCAGTACAGCTGAAGAACACCTCTGCTTTGGTATCAGTCCTTCTCCATTCACTGAGGCTCATTTTGTGACCTGGCACATGGTCTGTCATGGGGAATGTCCCATGGGTGCTCGAGAGGACTGTGTATTCAGCTGTTGTTGGGAGGCGTGTGTGACAGATGTCCATTCGGCGTACCTGGTTTCCGGTGTTAATCTCCGGAACGTTTCTCACACTAGAAAATCAGAAGCTTTTGACCGTTCCCAGCGCCCTGGCTTTGGGAGAGGCCAGTGAACCTGTGGGTTTGGAGCCTGGTGCCATGAGAGAAGCATGTGTGGGAACGCCAGGGGCCGGCTTTGAACCCCATTCCCCCAACATGATGCTGTGTGTGGCAGACATGACGCTTGGCTTTGCTCTCTCAGGGTTCCATCTGCGACAGGGGCTACTTGTGCCCCTGGCCTCATCAGCTCAGGCTGAAGGCGGCCCTGGTCCTGGCCAGAGGGGCTTTGTGAAGCAGAAATAGATGGCCTGGTGCAGGGGCCGAGCCTGGCCAGGACCTCGGCCCTGGGAGTTGTAAAGAAGGCCGGCCTGTACCATGAGCATCTGCATCAAGCTGTGCCCATGTCACGGTGTGCTCGGCGTCTGCCCTGGCACGGGTGCATGGCCTGTCTGCACTCAGGCTCCCCGCCTATGGGGCCCAGGCTCACAGAGGTATGAAAGAGGCAAGCACGGCACCGGGGTCTCCGAGCCCAGCCAGCCTCGCTTCGATGCAGGGAGACTAACGTCTTCCATTTTGTCCTCTGCCCAGGCCAGCTGCAGGCCGTCTAGCGGCTGTGCTACTTCTACAGCGCCGTCATGCCCAGCGAGGCCCAGTGTGTCATCTACCACGAGCTCCAGCTCTCCCTGGCCCGCAAGGTGGCCAACAAGGTGCTGGAGGGGCACATCCTGAAGACCATCAGTCAGCTCTACCTGTCCCTGGGCATGGAGCAGTAAGGGCTGGCTTTGCAGTGGTAGAGGTGGGGGCAGGCAGGGCAGGGAGAGGGGCACAGGGAAGCTGGCCCAGGGCGCCAGCAGCCCCTCTCCTTTTGATCATTTGGTTCTTTGGCATCAGATGCTTTGAGCTGGTGGGCCTGGGGTTGTTCCAGGGCTGCTGCTGGCCCGTGAGTCCCAGCTTGAGCCTCCCTTGTTGGGTCAAAGGTCATCTCATCCCCAGCAGAGGCAGTACATGCACTCTGGGCTGTTCTTCCTACTGTGGTGGCTTTTGTCGTCTGACCTCTGCCTGCCCCGAATCTTCCCTCCTGGCCTTCATCTGTCCCCTTAAATGTGACCACAGCAGCCACCTGTGGCTTCTCTCCCACAGAAGACAGAGCCAGTTGTGTCACCTGCTTCCCTGGGGCACGGTTTCCAAGGTCTCACGTCCCATAAGTGGCCTACTCGGCTTCCCCCAAGCATCCTGACCTGTTGGGGTAACCATGGCCCTGGCCACCCCACCCATAGGGCCCAGTGACATTGCTGCAGTCATACCCCCTCGAGTGTTGGACTTACTGAGAGAGCAGGGAAGGAGCCAGATTCCATGGCGACCCAGGAGACTGGCTCCAGTCTTGGCCTCAGGTTCACAGAAGGAAATGGGCCAGTGTGCTAGAGCCATGCTTCTCAAAGTGTAGTCCCTGGACCAGTAGAGCAGCATCCATGTCACCTAGGAGTTTGTGGCAAGTGGGAGTTCTAGGGCCTGCCCCAGGCCTGTGGAACCAGAAGCTCTGGGGGCAGGGCCAGCAATCTGTACAGACCGGCCTCCGGGTGACTGTGATGCCTGCACACCTTGGGAACCATCGGCCCAGATAGCCTCTGAACACTAACGGCTCCTGGTGCATCTGGAGAAGACACAGGCCATGTCTGGGAGGCAGGGGAGATGGACTAGCACACTCCTCCTGCCACAGGGCAGCATGATGCTCGATTCCCTCAGAAGGATGTCCTTCATCTTTTCCATGCCGTGTGTGTTCACCCTGGCCCTCCCAGCAGCCTGGGAAGGGCAGAACACTGCACACACGAGAGGGCCGTTCCCAGTCCCCACATTCCAGGTTCATCTGTCACCAGACCCACGGGTGGAGGCAGACTGGTTCCAGGAGGATGAGAGCCCTTGTTCTGACACCTGTGTCTGATTCCAGGGCCTACAAATCTGCTCTGGACTACACCAAACGAAGTCTGGGGATTTTCATTGACCTCCAGAGGAAAGAGAAGGAGGCGTATGCCTGGCTGCAAGCAGGGAAGATCTATTACATCTTGCGGCAGAGCGAGCTGGTGACCTGTACATCCAGGTGAGTGGCAAGGGATGCAGGAGGACCCCTGTGCTGTTCACTCTCTGTCCATCCACCCATCCATTCATCCTTCCATCATTTATTTACCTGTTCATCCTTCCATCCATCCATCCATCCATCCGTTCTTCTGTCCATCCATCCATCATCCATCCATCCACCATTCATCCATCCTTTTATCATCCATTTATTCACCCGTCTATCCATCCATTCATCTGTCCATCCACCCATCCATTCATCCTTCCATCATCTATCTGTTTACCTGCTCATCCTTCTATCCATCAATCCATCATCCATCCATCCATCCATTCTTCCATCATCTTCCCATACACCTGTGGGTCCTTCCATCCATCCATCCATCATCCATCCATCCATCCATCCTTCCATCCTTCCATCATCCATCCATTCATCTGTTCGTCTTTCCACGAATCCATCCATCCATCCATCATCCATCCCTCCGTCCATCCATCTATCATCCATCCATCCTTTTATCATCCATTCATTCACCTGTCCATCCATCCATCCATTCACCTGTTCGTCCATCCATTCACCTGTTCGTCCATCTATCCATCCTTCCATCTATCTTTCCATCATCCATCCAACTGTTCATCCTTCTATCCATCTATCCATCCATCATTCTTCTGTTCACCTCTTCGTCCATCCATTCACCTCTTCGTCCGTCCATCCATCCATCCTTCCATCCATCCATCCTTCCATCCATCCATTCTTCTGTCCATCCATCCTTCCATCCATCCTTCCATCCATCTTTCCATTATCCATCCAACCATCTTCCATCCATCCATGATCCATCCATTCACCTGTCCATCCATCCATCCATTCATTCATCATCCATCCTTTTATCATCCATCCATCCATTCACCTGTTCATCCATCCCTCCATCCATTCTTCCATCCTTCCATCATCCATTCACCTGTTCATTCTTCCATCCATCCATCATCCATCCATCCTTCCATCATTCATCCACTCGTCTGCTCATCCTTCCATCCATCCATCCATCCTTCTATCATCCATCCATTCACCTGTTAATCATTCCATTCATCTGTTCATCCTTCCATTCATCCATCCATCATCCATCCATCCATCCATTCGTCCATCCATCATTCATTCATTCAGCCACCATCCATCCACCTGTTCATCCATTCATCCATCCATCCTTCCATCATCCGTCCATTCACCTGTTCATCCTTCCATCCATCCATCCTTCATCCATCCATCCATTTATCCATTCATCCATATATCCATCAATCCATCTATCATCCATCTATCCTTCCATCATCCATCCACTCACCTCCTGTTCATCCTTCCATCCATCCATTTATCCATTCATTCATCCATCCATCCTTCCATCCTTCCATCATCCATCCATCTTTCCATCATCCATCCTTCCATCATCCATCCATTCATCCATTCATCCTTCCATCCATCCATCATCCATCCAGCCATCATCCATCCATCTGTCCATTCATCCATCCATCCTTTTATCATCCATCCTTCATCCATTTATCATCCATCCATTCACCCGTCTATCCATCCATTCACCTGTTCATCCATCCATCCGTCCATTCATCCTTCCATCAACCATCCATTCACCTGTTCATCCTTCCATCCTTCCATCCATCCACCTGTTCATCCTTCCATCCATCCACCATTCATCCATCCACCATTCATCCATCCACCATTCATCCATCCATCATTCATCCATTCATCCATTTATCCATTCGTCCATATATCCATCCATCATCCATCCTTCCATCAACCATCTACTCACCTCCTGTTCATCCTTCCATCCATCCATCATTCATCCATCTATCCATTTATCCATTCATCCATCCATCCTTCCATCATCCATCCATTCATCTGTTCATCCTTCCATCCATCCATCATCCATCCATCCATCCATCATCCATCCATCCATCATCCATCCATCTGTCCATTCATCCATCAGTCCATTCATCCATCCATCATTCATCCATTCTTTTATCCATCCATTCACCCGTCTATCCATCCATTCACCTGTTGTTCCATCCATGTGTCCATTCATCCTTCCATCATCCATCCATTCACCTGTTCATCCTTCCATCCATCCATCATCCATCCACATATCTGTTTATCCATCCATCCATCCATCCATCCATCATCTATCCATGCTTCCATCATCCATCCATGCTTCCATCATCCATCCATCCACCTGTTCATCCTTCCATCCTTCCATCATCCATCCTTTCTCCCATCCATCCATTCACCGTTCGTCCATCCATCCACCGTTCGTCCATCCATCCATCATTCATCCATCCACCCACCAATCTACCTATTAATCCATCCCTCCATTCATCTATCTGTCCATTTGTTTATCCACACATTCGTCTATCCACCATCTATCCATCCACATGTACATACATCATCTACCCTCCACCCATCCATACATTATCTACCCACCCATACATACATACAGACATACACACAAAATTCCACCCACCCACCCACCCATCCATCCATCCACCCACCCATCCACCCATCCATCCATCCATCCATCCAAGCATTCATCTATCCGCACACCCATCCATCCATCCATGTGTCTACATCTCCTCATCCATTCATCCATCCATCCACTCATTCCTAAACCACTGCTGAGCACCTGTTGTGTGCCTTTTCCCTCCCTCCAACTGGTTCCCTCACATCCTCCCCCAGTGGCCAGCATCTTCTCCCTGAGGGCAGAGGCGTGGCCCCTCACAGTGCACAGCACCTGCTGGTATACAGCACATGCTCAAATAATGTGACCACTCAGTTAACACACAGAAGAGCTTGCTCCAAGTGACACGTGGCACATCTCCTTACAAAGTGAATCTATCATAGTGGCTGTTTTCAGAGGCTTTTCCAAACACAGTGTGATCTGGAACAAATTGTGAAGCCCACGAGCCTGGTGAAGCTTTCATTATTGAGCACCTGCTGTATATCTCCTTGAGCTGAGGAGAGGGATCAAGAGCTCATGGCCAAGAGAGGACCAGGCCCACCCACAAACACTGCTGATGTGGCAGGGATGTGGCAACGCAGAAAGGTGCCAGGGGCTGGGCTCCCAGCAATCTGGGGGCCACGGAGACTGTTTTGAGTGCAGGGGGAGTGGGCTAGGGCTAGCCTTGTTGGTAGGATTCACAGGTATCGGGCTCCTGGGCTGCAGCTGCTCAGTCACCTCCTGGCACTCAGGTGCATCAGTTCATTGTCCTCATGCCAGTGGTGGGGGCAGCCCTCATGCACAGGGTTTGAAAAATGCTCAGGTGTACCTGTAGTGTGTGAGAGGAAGGAGGCTGGCAAAGGTGCGCGTAGCCACCTCGCTAGGTGTGGGTCTTGAGGGAACTTCTGTCTCCTTTCAGGTGGCACAGAATGTGGACCTGTACACAGGGAACTCCAACCTGGGGCTGGAGCTGTTTGAGGCAGCTGGAGACATCTTCAATGGGGCCTGGGAGCGGGAGGAAGGCATGTCCTTCTACCGGGTGAGCTGGCCTGTGGGCTGATGTGGGTGGGCCTCAGTGGGGCACGGTAGAGGTCTCCCACCTGGAGGCAGGGCCACCCATGCACATGATGAGTTTCCAAGTGGTCTCACCGGAATGATATTGACCGTGCCCCTCCCCGGGACAAACGCTCAGGCTCTGGACGTGACAATGGCTGTACCTTTGTACCTGATGACCTCAAGCAACCATGAGTGGGAAGTCCTGTCCCCATCTTCCAGATGAGGAAACTGAGGCTCAGAGAGGCACAGGGACATGTCAAAGGACACACAGCATCAGTGGGAGGCCCAGGTCTGCATGTACCCCGAAGTGGGATGGCTTCTCCCTTCCTCTGAGCTCACAGTGTGGCTCAGCCCTGGGCACAGATAAATGTGGTGTTTTTAGAGCAGAGAGGAGTGCTGGCTCCCCCCAGTCAGACCCCCGGTGCCCAGGTGGGAGAGGCTGGTCTGAGGCTGTCGAGTGTAGCTGGATGGGCCTCAGGTGACTCTTCAGCCCCCAACTTGGGTGTCTGAACTGTGTGTTATCCCAGAGCACAGAGCTGTGTCGAGGTGCAGGGGTAGCTGGGGCGTGGGAAGCTCCAAGTACATGTTTGAGCTCTGAGGAGGGCTGTGGGCAAGGTGGGTGCTGCGGGAAACCTGACCCCACCTGCCTGTGTGGTAGGACCAGGCCCTGCCCCTGGCAGTGACTACGGGCAACCGCGAGGCGGAGCTGCAGCTACAGCTGTGCAACAAGCTGGTGGCACTCCTGGCCACGCTGGAGAAGCCCCAGGAGGTCTTGGAGTTTGCCTACATGGCCCTAGCACTCAGCATCACTCTGGGTAAGTCTCCTGAGCCCCCACCCTGCCAGGACCCACATTTTGCCAGAGCCCAGCCTCCAGGTCTGCAGGCCAGGAGCTGAAACAGCTGCTGGATTTTCCTGGTCTCCTGTCCAGGCAGGCAGATCTGCCCAACTGGCTTCCCCGTCTGGCTGTGGGGCACAGCCCGAGGTCTCTCATGCAGTGCAGAGCTCCCTGCCTGCCTGAGCTCTGCTTCCTCTGCCTGTTCCTGCTGCTGACCACAAGGGCCGCCCAGTGTGCCCTCTGCCTTCCAGACATGCCAGGCATCTCGTTGGTTCCTGTATGTGTCAGGCTGAGTGGCACATTCCCTTTCTCTTGTGCCCTTCCCACCCTTATCAACCACATGGCTCTCTGGCTGATAAAATCCCAGTTCCCCTTCCAGCAGTCTGCCCCTTAAGGCCAGGTATCCCCTGGTGCTGCGCCAGGGTCGTCTGTCTCCCTCCAGAGACAGGGAACCCTAGGCAGGCCACATGCCCCAGCGCCTTGTGCCCCGTGGCCCAGTACACAGTAGGTGTGCAGCTGACTCCCCAAGGTAGGGGTTCTGATCGTGACACACCCAGGAGGAGTCAGATGTCACGTCGTTGGGTTGCCTGGAGCCGGGGTCCCGGGAGCACCTGGACTGCATGGCTTTTGGGCTCCCCTGGTTAAAACCAGTGAGCAGCCGGGCGCGGTGGCTCACGCCTGTAATCCCAGCTCTCAGGGAGGCAGAGGCGGGAGGATAGCTTGAGCCCAGGAGTTCGAGACCTGCCTGGGTAATATAGCGAGACCCCGTTCTCCACAAAAAGGAAAAAAAAAAAAAAAGACATAACACCAGTGAGCAAAGGCAGGTGGCTATGTGTAGGCACAGAGCTGGGCCATCCAAGTCCGACTTTGCCAAAGCCTCACAGTAGACAGGGGCAGGCCTTATTAGTTCTGCTTTGCAGATGGGAAAGTGAGTCTGGGAACCTGGAAGGGAATGGCCAGAGCTGCCCAGGTGACCACAGGTGCCTGGAGGCAAGCCAGGTGTGCTGCCCGGGGTCTGCATACCTGCTCCTGAGGGGCCTGTGCCCTCCCTGCCCCAGGGAGCCGCGTCCTCACACCTGCCCCTTTGGCCTGCACCCCAGGGGACCGGCTGAACGAACGCGTGGACTACCACCGGCTGGCAGCCCTGCACCACCGGTTGGGCCATGGCAAGCTGGCGGAGCACTTCTACCTCAAGGCCCTGTAGCTCTGCAACTTGCCCCTGGAGTTTGACGAGGAGACCCTCTACTACGTGAAGGTGTACCTGGTGCTCGGTGACATCATCTTCTACGAACTGAAGGTGGGTAGGAGGGGCAGGGCTTGGGGTGTTCCCGGCCCCCTTGGAGTGAGATCTCCACCCAGACCCCAGAGGCCTGGGTTCCAGCCTTCCTTAGGAATGGCCCAGTGGCCTCCCTGGAGCTCTGCACCCAGCTGGAGGAGCCGGCAAGCTTAGCAGATACAACCCAGCTCCCAAGATGGCCAGGCCCCACCCTCAGGAACTCAGTCTCAGCCAGGGAGGCTGACACATGATTGTGCAATGGTGGCCTCCGAGTAGAGAAGGGGGATTGTAGTCAGGGGGGCCCTCCTGGAGGAGGTGACACCAAAGCTGAGTCTTGACAGTCAAGTGTCAAGTTGCATTTAACAAAGAAAACAGGGTTGGGAGAAGGACATTTCGGAGGACGGCATCATCCTCACATTGAATCCACGTTGCAAGATCAAATCCTGGCACCTCCTCTAGGAAGCCTGCCCAGGGTGCCAGCCTGCACTGAGCAACTCCTTCCTGGAGTCCCGAGACACCTTGAATCTTCACACCACCCAGGAAGGGTGGGGTGGGACCCCAGTGTCTTACCATTGGGTTCACAGACAGGGAAACCCCAGCTTAGGGCAGGTGCAGTGGGGCGGGGCCCCAGCCAGCCAGGCTGAGGCCTTGCTGGGTCGGGTCTGTCTCGAGGGAAGGTGCTGTGCTCCCTCTGCCCCCAGCCCTGCAGGGGTGGAGAGCTGGGACTGGCAGACTCAGACCTGGGGTGTCTCCACCCCTCTGCCCAGCAGGCACCGCTCCCCCTCAGCATCGCACCGGCGCCGCGTCAGTGCTCCTTATGGGCTGAGGGGCCAGGGCGCTCCAGTCCAGGGGCCGAGATCTTGGCGGCCTTAGAACAACATGGGGAGCTGCGGCAGCCCTAAGACCCCGCCCCGTTTCCCCCACCGCAGGCCTGGGGCTGCCCGGGAGGCCTCTGCCCAGTGCTGGCGACACCTGGTGGTCAGAAGTGGTCCCTGTGGTCTCCCAAGTCCCAGCCAGACAGGGAGGTGCCAGGTGTCAGGCCCAGAGGGACGCTGCTCACCGCTCAGGGGCTCGCCTGGGACCCAGGGGGACTGGCCTCCCAGAAGAGGCCTTTATCTCTCTTGGTCAAGCCTGCCGCCCATTCCGCCTGTCCAGGAGAAAGGAAAGGGCCAAGTAGTACCTGAGAGGCCAAAGTCCACGGTTGGGGTCGAGGGGCAGAGGCCTCCTTCACCTCCTTCCCATGCACAGTCCTCCTTCCCATGTACAACCTTCCTTCACCTCCTTCCCGTGCACAACCTTCCTTCACCTCCTTCCCGTGCACAACCTTCCTTCACCTCCTTCCCGTGCACAACCTTCCTTCACCTCCTTCCCGTGCACAACCTTCCTTCACCTCCTTCCCGTGCACAACCTTCCTTCACCTCCTTCCAATGCACAGTCCTCCTTCACCTCCTTCCCGTGCACAACCTTCCTTCACCTCCTTCCCGTGCACAACCTTCCTTCACCTCCTTCCCGTGCACAACCTTCCTTCACCTCCTTCCCGTGCACAACCTTCCTTCACCTCCTTCCCATGCACAGTCCTCCTTCACCTCCTTCCCGTGCACAACCTTCCTTCACCTCCTTCCCGTGCACAACCTTCCTTCACCTCCTTCCCATGCACAGCCCTCTGGGCCTCATCGTGACTATGCTGTCAGCGCGGGCCAGCTTCCCACAGGGAGGCCGCCTTGGAATTCCCCAAGGGCGGCTGTCTTTCCAAGGCTACACCCTCCTTGTATAGGAGGCTCTGGACCCAGGGCCCAGAGGAGTGGGAGAAAAAGCCGGGCTGGATGGAGCCTGGAAGGCTGGCAGAGAAGCAGGGGTAAATGGGCATCTTTGCCAATTGCCTCTAAAATGGGGTCCCCTTTAGTCTACACATGTGAGCCCTGGAATAGGGTGGATTAGGTGTGTCCTGGCTCAGCCTGCCACTCACTAGCTGCTTCACACACTACAGGCACATGGAAATGCACACGCAAATGCACACAGACACAGGCACACACACACACAGGCACGCACACACACAGGCGCGTGCACACACAGGCACGCACACACACAGGCGCGTGCACACACAGGCACGCACACACACAGGCACGCGCACACACAGGCATGCACACAGGCACAGAAACATGCACAAGCACATGCACAGGCACACGCAGAGACATATGCTTTGGCTGGCTTCTTCCTGTTTAGTTGGGAAGCCCCCACCCCTTCAGGAAACCTTTGCCTTCCACCCCCGGCTGAGTCTGGGGCCTCCTGGGCTTCCCTCTGCCACAGCCCGGGCCACCCTCTGTGGTCAGTGTTCACTCCCAGGTCCCTCAGACTGGGAGCAAGGACGTTAGGCTCAGCCACGCACCCAGCACAGAGTCCAGTGTTCGGCTGGGCTGGGGGGCATTGGATGAGCAGTGGCGGTGACTCGGGGCCTTCTCACGCCCCTGCTCTGTGTGTGGGGTGGGGCAGTGAGGGAATGGACTGCTGCATCTTGGACTTTCTCATTGGCCCTGGGAGCCATCTTGAGATGGTAAAGAGGAACAGGCCAGGCATGGGTCTTAGAGAGGTCCCTTGGGTGACCCCCATGTGGAGGAGGTGCCTGGGGAGAAGCCGGGTGGGGGATGGGAGGGTCAAGGAGGAGGTCTGGGAGACGGCATCCCAACCCAGGGATGGTGAGTTTGAGCCAAAGATGCATTGAAAACAGGAGTGGATGTCTGGGGAGTCACACTCCGTCAGTATTTCAGGGAACATTGCCAGAGAGGACACCTGTGAGATGGTTTTGTACCTGGCCTGGCCCGTGGAGGGCCTGGAAATGGTCAGCATGGACAGGGGCCAGAGGGGAGCCTGGGTCACTCAACGCTGTGCCCCTGCTGTGGCTTGGAGCCACGGGTCCTGCATGGAACTGTCAGAGCAGGCAGGATCTGCCCTGACCTCAGCCCATGGGGAAAGCAGCCACTGCCTGCAGAGAGGGTGGCACTGGGGCAGGAGGCGTGGGGTGAGTGGGGCGTAGGGACAGTCAGGAAGGCTTCCAGGGGTGTCAGGGTCATCCTCACCTGCAGCTGAGACCACAGCAGTGTCACAGGCTTCGGGGCTCATGGGGTGAGCCAGCATTGGCTGGACATATGGAATGACCTGGAGACAGGAACGGCCTCTGGGAAGACGGGCTCCGAGTCCCCCTTTTGCTGAGCATGGCCTGTCCCTTTCAGGACCCCTTTTGATGCAGCCGGGTACTACCAGCTGGCACTGGCAGCTGCCGTGGATCTGGGCAACAAGAAGGCACGGCTGAAGATCTACACGTGGCCGGCCACCATCTCCCACAACTTCCTCCTGGACCGCGAGAAGTCGATCCTCTTCTACCAGAAGGCCAGGACCTTCGCCACAGAGCTCAACGTCCGCAGGGTCAACCTACCTCCTCTGCCACTCTGCGGGTGGGCCCCCTGGTTGACCCTCAGCCACCCTCGCTGAGGACAGCATCCGAGGGAATGGGTTTTGTGCAAGGAGGATGGTCTCCTGCCTCTCCTGGTGTCTCCGTGGCTCATTTTCTGGGAAATGGAGGCATGAAAACAGGGTTCAAATAGCAATAAATGGTTTTTTTTGCAATAACATACCAAAGTCCCCAGGGCATCCTTCCCTGTGTGCTTCCTGGGCTGTGTCTAGGGGCCAGCTCCTTCCCTGGTGGCAGCCCTCTTGGGGATGAGAAGGACTGTGAGTCCAACAGACCTGGGCCAGGTCACCATGAGCCTAGGTTTCCTCGGCGGCCAGAGGGGAGATGGTGGTGGAACTCTGGGCAGCTCCCTGCTCTCCCTGCTCAGAGCTTTTGCTGTAGGTCTCGTACCGCCGTTGCCTTTAACCTTCAGGCCACTGTGCCCGGATGTGGGGGATGCTAGTGTCCCTGTTCGCCATTGGAGAAATAGAGGCACAGAGAGGTTAGGTGTCTAGCCGACCGTCACACAGCAGGTAGGGGCGGAGACGCAGAGCCCAGTACACTGACCACCACACCACCCTGTCAGCCTGCAGCCAGGAAGGTGTCCCCCATTAGGACCCAAGGTCAGCTCCTGGACCTCTCTTGTGGTGTCAGGAGAGCCACAGGCCAGTGAGGGTGGCGACGGGGATCCCTCAATCAGTGTCCTCTGCTCCCAGACTTGGTTGGGCCGAGCCTGGCTAGTCCCACCTCTGGCCACTGGTCAGCCCTGTGGGAAGTGAGATGCAGGGATCTCTGCCTGTGTAGACGCTGTTACTTGGTATTGAAAGCCTTATCTGGGCTGACCGCAGCCATCCCCACATGCCCCTCCCCTTCCGGCCCCCGGCCCTCATCCCAGTCCCAGGAATCCCAGGTTTTCCTTCTTGGAATCTCTGGGCCCCAGGGAACACAGCTCACACGGTCTCTTTGCCAGTTTACGGCAAGGAAACCGAGGTTCAGAGACTGTGGGTGTCCCACGTGATTCTCACGTACACTGCACTCTCCCAGGCCCCTCTTTTAAACACTTTAAATGAGGTGACATTCACATCACATGCAATTAACTATTTCAACGCGATTAATGTGGTGGCATTTGTGCATTCACAGTCCTGTGCAACCACTCACGCCATCTAGTTTCAAAATGTGTTCATCTCCCCAGAAGAAACCTTCCATCCTCACTAAGCAGTTACCCCTCCTTGGTATCCCCCAAGCCCCTCGTTTAATGGAAGGGGAAACTGAGGCCCGCAGAGAGACTTGCCAGTGGATGGAGCTCTGATAATAAGGAATCAGGCACCCATCTGCTGGTTCAATCCTGGGATGGTTTTCCACCCAGCAGAGGTGACAGAGCCAGGAGGTTCTGGGACCCCATGCTTGAAGCCAGAGCCCTACCCTGAGCCTCCCCACCAGGGGGCAGCAGAGAGCTTTCCAGAACCAGCCGCGGGGCTGGCAGGAAGCAGCGCGTCAGAACTGCTGACAAACCTCACGAGGACTCCAGATCGCTGTCTCTGTGGGTTGGGCTTGGGAATTGGAGAGGAGGCCGCATGATTGGAAACGAAGACAGCACGGCCTGGCTGGAGCAGCCGGAAGCGCCGTCACGTTGCCTGAGGACAGACTTCGTGCCCGCTGGGTTGGACCTGCAGCCATTCTTCTCGGGGTGGGGCCCCTAGGTCAGGGTTGCTCTTGGTCCCCGACCTGCCTCAGAGTCCGGGGGGCTTTGGAACTGTGCCTCCCCATCTCCACCCACCCTGGCTGGTGCCATGAGGGGCCTGTATCCTGGGATCCTGTTCCTCTTGGGCAGCAGAGACTAGGGGACCAGAGGAGATGACGGGTCTTCAAGCCCCACATTCAAACCCCAGCCCACCACTGACAGTCTGGGGGTTCGCGATGAGGGAGTTGATGTCTCTGAGCCCCAGTTTTGCCACCACTAAAATGAGGCCGACATACTGGGGCAGAGTGCCAGTCCCCGGGCTAACAGAGGCCTGTTTCCTACTGACAATCCCTCTTACCCCTAGGAACAGCTCCAACAACCACACACTAGAGAACACTCAACCCAGGCCAACTTGTCAGAGGCACGAGAACCAGAGCGACTCCATCTTGAATGGGGGCTGGGTAAAGGGAGGCTGAGACCTGCTGGGCCGCATTCCCAGGAGGCTAGGCATTCTTAGTCACAGGATGAGATAGGAGGTCCCCACAAGATACAGGTCATAAAGACCTTGCTGATAAAGCAAGTTGCAGTAAAGTCGGCCAAAGCCCACCAAACCCAAGATGGCCACGAGAGTGACCTCTGATTGTCCTCACGGCTCATTATGTGCTAATTATAATGCATTAGCTGTTACAAGACACTCCGACCAGCGCCACGACAGTTTACAGATGCCATGGCAACATCTGGAGGTTGCCCTACATGGTCTTAGAAGGGAGGGCAGAAACTCTCAGTTCTGGGAATCGCCCACCCCTTTCCTGGAACACTCATGAATAGTCCAACCCTTGTTTAGCGTATGATCCAGAAATAACCATGAAAATGGGCAACCAGCAGCCTTTGGCGCCACTTTGCCTATGGAGCAGCCATTCTTTTTTTTCTTTTCTTTTTTTTTTTTTTTTTGAGATGGAGTCTCGCTCTGTTGGCCGAACTGGAATGCAGTGGCGTGATCTTGGCTCACTACAACCTCTACCTCTTGGGTTCAAGCGATTCTCTTGCCTCAGCCTTCCTAGTAGCTGGGATTACAGGCACCCGCCACCACGCCCAGTTAATGTTTTGTATTTTAGTGGCGACAGGGTTTTGCCATGTTGGACCAGGCTGGTCTCGAACTTCTCACCTCAGGTGATCCACCTGCCTCGGCATCCCAAAGTTATAGGATTACAGGAGTGAGCCATTGCGCCCGGCCAGAGTAGCCATTCTTTTATTCCTTTCCTTTCCTAATAAACTTGATTTCACTTTATGGACTCGCCCCGAATTCTTTCTTCTGTGAGATCCAAGAAACCTCTCTTGGGGTCTGGATCGGAACCGCTTTCCAGTAACAAACTTGCTTAACCTCTCAGACCCTTTTTCTCTTCATCTGTAACCAAAGACAAAGACTCCCCCGAGGTTGCAAAAGTGTGGAGAGAACGCATGGGAAACGAGGGGCACAGAGTTGGTGTGCAGAACCAATATCACAAACTGAGTGTCAAGCCACTGTCATACTGGAAGGAATATCATGCTCTCCCCCACAAGTTATGAGGAACAATATCACAGGGAGGTGTGTACCTTCTCCGGTAGTGGGACTAGTATCATCATCTCTTCCTTTAGATGACAGGAACGATGTCACAGGGTGGGTGTACACCCCGTGTGTTTTTGGAAGCAATGTCATTCTCTCCTAGGTTTTACGATTCACATCACAGGCGGGGTGTACACCCCTTGTTATATTGGATGGCGTCTCATCCTCTTTCAACCTGTATCTTTAGAACAATATCCCATGGGGGTTGTATATCTCTTCAATATTGGTAGTAATACCATCTTCTCCTTTCCTGGATATGAGAAACAATATCACAGGAGGTGTGTACACCCCTTGCGATGTTGGTAGTAATATCACCTCTCCCCTGTGGTTATTAAGGACAAAATCCCAGGGTGGCTGTACGGTTCCTACTTTATTGGGAGTAATATCATCCATTCACCCCCTGGATATCAGGAACCATATCACAGAAGAGTTGTCCACCCCCTTCGATATTATCAGCCATGTCATCTTCTTCCCGCCTGGATATTAGGAACGATACCCGAGGTTTGGGGGCGGTGTACACCCACTGCGATATCGAAAGTAAAATCAGCCTCTTTCCCGCTGGATATTAGGAACGATATCACGGGTGTGTGTGCACCTTCTGGGATACTGGGAGTACTATCAGCCTCCACCCTGCTGCATATCAGGAACAACACAAAGGGGGCAGGGTGGTTACATCCCATGTGATATTGAGAGCAATACTCTTCTCTTTCCCCTGTACATTAGGAACTACATCACAGGGGTCTGTACACCTTCAGCGATATTGGGATTCCTGTTATCCTCTCCCCCATTGAATGTCGAAAACGATATCACAGAAGGGTGTACACCCCGTGCAATACGGCCAGTAACATCATCGTCTCTACCTTTGGATACTAGGAACAACATCACAGAGGGTGTGTACACTCCCCTGCAATATTGGGCATAATGTTATCCTCTCTTCCCCTGAATATTAGAAACGATATCCCTGGTGGAGGGAGGTGGAGTACATTAAGAACAACATCACTGGGTGGATGTACTCCCCCTGTGATACTGTGTGTAGTATCATCCTCTCTTGCCTAGGATATTAAGAACAATATCACAGGAGGGGGGTACAGCCACAGTCCCTGCGTTATTGGGAGTAATAGCGTCTTCTTCCACTCTAGATATAAGCAACAATATCCCTGGGTTTGTGTACATCCCTTGCGATATAGGGCATATTGTCATTGTCACCCAATGTGGATATTGGGTGCAGTGTCTCAGCGGGGTTTACACCTTCTTCGATATTGGGAGTAATATCCTCTCCCCTCAGGATCGTAGGCTAAATGTCGAAGGGGTTTTACAACTCGTACGATATGGGCAGTAATAGCATCCTATCCCCACCTGGATGTTAGGAACTATATCACAGGGGACTGTACACTTCTTGGCATATTGGGAATCTTATCATCCTCTCCCATTTTGGATATTATGAAAAATATTAGAAACGAGGTGTACACCCGCTGAGATATTGAGAGTAATATTATGCTCTCCTCTTCGGGATATTAGGAACAATATTGCAGGAGGTGTGTACAACCCCTGTGATATTGGGAGTAATATCATTCTCTCTCTTTGAATATAAGAAACCATATCACAGGAGGATGTACCCCCCCGGTGATACTGGGAGTCATATGATGTTATTCGGAACAATAGCACAGTGGGTGTGTAAAATCCCTGCAATATTGCCACTAGTATTATCTTCTCCATCCCAGGATATAAGGAACAATATCACAAGGGGATGTACACCCCTGTGATATTGGGGATAATATCTTCCTCTCCCCGGCTGGATGTGAGGGAAAATATCACAGTGGAGGTCGACGCCGTTTGTGATATTGGGAGTAATATTATCCTCTCGCACCTTGGATAGAGGGAACAAGATGACCGAAAGGATGAATACACGTTGCGGTAGTTTCATTAATGTCAGCCACTACCCCCTGCTAATTAGGAATAACATGATAGAGGAGTGAACACTTTCTTCGATATTGGGAGGAATATCATCTTCTCAAGGCCGGATATCAGGAACAAGCCTATTAATTGTTAATATTAATAAATACAATAAAAATTGATACTAACCATCAACATTAATAATGACAATAAAGATACTAAATATTAATATTGATTCAAAATATTAACGATTAGTATTAATAATTAATAATCATAAAACTATTAATAATAATATAATGATATCAATAACTAATGATACTTAAATGAATACAAAGTGATACTGGCAAAAACACCATAATTAACATTAAGAATTAATATTAATAAATGACATGATTATTAAAAATTAATTTTTGGCATCCATCATCATCTATTTAAATTAATTATCAATATTAATGAGAAAATATTAATTGATAATATTATTGATAATTATTATAATTGATTCTTAATATTTAATAAATAATTCTATCATTGTTCCCTGAGCAATATTCTGAAGATACACACCCGTCTGTGAAAGAGTTAATCATTTCCAGAGAGAGAAACGATACTACTCGCAATATCGAAAACAGGATGTGAGTCCACAATGGCTCCCAATAGCCAAGGGGGGGAGAGGGGGTGGCTATTGGTCCCCACCTCGCGGGGGGTGGCTCACCCCCCTGCGAGGTGGCTCCCAATAGCCAAAGGGGGGGAGAGGGGGTGGCTATTGGTCCCCACCTCGCGGGGGGTGGCTCACCCCCCTGCGAGGTGGCTCCCAATAGCCAAAGGGGGGGAGAGGGGGTGGCTATTGGTCCCCACCTCGCGGGGGGTGGCTCACCCCCCTGCGAGGTGGCTCCCAATAGCCAAAGGGGGGGAGAGGGGGTGGCTATTGGTCCCCACCTCGCGGGGGGTGGCTCACCCCCCTGCGAGGTGGCTCCCAATAGCCAAAGGGGGGGAGAGGGGGTGGCTATTGGTCCCCACCTCGCGGGGGGTGGCTCACCCCCCTGCGAGGTGGCTCCCAATAGCCAAAGGGGGGGAGAGGGGGTGGCTATTGGTCCCCACCTCGCGGGGGGTGGCTCACCCCCCTGCGAGGTGGCTCCCAATAGCCAAAGGGGGGGAGAGGGGGTGGCTATTGGTCCCCACCTCGCGGGGGGTGGCTCACCCCCCTGCGAGGTGGCTCCCAATAGCCAAAGGGGGGGAGAGGGGGTGGCTATTGGTCCCCACCTCGCGGGGGGTGGCTCACCCCCCTGCGAGGTGGCTCCCAATAGCCAAAGGGGGGGAGAGGGGGTGGCTATTGGTCCCCACCTCGCGGGGGGTGGCTCACCCCCCTGCGAGGTGGCTCCCAATAGCCAAAGGGGGGGAGAGGGGGTGGCTATTGGTCCCCACCTCGCGGGGGGTGGCTCACCCCCCTGCGAGGTGGCTCCCAATAGCCAAAGGGGGGGAGAGGGGGTGGCTATTGGTCCCCACCTCGCGGGGGGTGGCTCACCCCCCTGCGAGGTGGCTCCCAATAGCCAAAGGGGGGGAGAGGGGGTGGCTATTGGTCCCCACCTCGCGGGGGGTGGCTCACCCCCCTGCGAGGTGGCTCCCAATAGCCAAAGGGGGGGAGAGGGGGTGGCTATTGGTCCCCACCTCGCGGGGGGTGGCTCACCCCCCTGCGAGGTGGCTCCCAATAGCCAAAGGGGGGGAGAGGGGGTGGCTATTGGTCCCCACCTCGCGGGGGGTGGCTCACCCCCCTGCGAGGTGGCTCCCAATAGCCAAAGGGGGGGAGAGGGGGTGGCTATTGGTCCCCACCTCGCGGGGGGTGGCTCACCCCCCTGCGAGGTGGCTCCCAATAGCCAAAGGGGGGGAGAGGGGGTGGCTATTGGTCCCCACCTCGCGGGGGGTGGCTCACCCCCCTGCGAGGTGGCTCCCAATAGCCAAAGGGGGGGAGAGGGGGTGGCTATTGGTCCCCACCTCGCGGGGGGTGGCTCACCCCCCTGCGAGGTGGCTCCCAATAGCCAAAGGGGGGGAGAGGGGGTGGCTATTGGTCCCCACCTCGCGGGGGGTGGCTCACCCCCCTGCGAGGTGGCTCCCAATAGCCAAAGGGGGGGAGAGGGGGTGGCTATTGGTCCCCACCTCGCGGGGGGTGGCTCACCCCCCTGCCATATTGGAAGTATTGTCAGCCTCTCCTCTCCGTGAATATTAGTAGCACTATCCCAGGCGAGGTGTACCCCTCCTGCTCTATGAGACGTCATATCATTCTCTTCCTTCCAGGATATTAATAACAGTATCACAGGCCGGGTGAACGCAGCTTTCCATACTGTGATTATTATCATACTCTCCCCCTCAGGATACTAGGAACCATATCACAGAAGACCTGTACTCTCCCTGGGATATTGGGAGTAATATCATAAGCTTCTTCCGTGAATATTAGGAGCAATTTCACCAGGTGGCTGTCCATTCTTTGTTATGTTTCGTTTCATGTCCTACTGTTTCACCGTAGATATTAGGATTAATGTCACCACGTGAGTGTACACCTACTGCGATATTAAAACTAGTATCATGATCTCCGTCCCTGGATATTAGGAATGACATCACAGGTAGGTGTACACTCCTTGTGTTATTAGGAGTAATAATATGATTAATTATTAAACATAAATGATTGATTTTAATAATTATCAATGACACTATTAATTAGTAAATACTGTTATTAATTTTGGATAACTCTTTTACATAGGTGATTATGCACGCTTAAAATTAATTATTAATTTTAATGTCATTTAACAATATTATTAGTTCTTAATATGAATCATTATTTTATTACCAACATCTCTTAGTAATGATTTAAGCAACATTAATTGTTGAAATCATTATTTTATTATTAATAATATTACTATTAATTATTAATATTAATCATTAACATTTTAAACCAGTATTAATTTTTACTATCTTAATTATGATTATTAATATCGATGATTATTATTAATTTTTATATTTATTAATATTAATAATAGACTTGTTCCTGATATCCAGCGGGGAGAAGATGATATTACTCCCAACATCGAGGAAAGTGTACACCCCTCTATGATGTTATTCCTAATAGCCAGGGGGTATAAGATAACATTATTGAAACTACCGTAGTGGGTGTCTGTCCCCTCGGTGGTCTTGTTTCTTATATCCTGGGTGGGAGAGGATGATATGACTCCCAATATCGCAGTGGGTGTAGACCTCCCCCGTGATATTGTCCCTAACATCCAAAGGTGGAGAGGATGATACTTCTTCCGATTTCACAGTGGGTGTACACCACCCCTGTGATATGATCCCTAATATCCAGTGGGCGAGAGGAATAGTCTCAATTTTGCAGGAGGTGTACACTGCCGAGTGATATTGTTCCTAATATTCAGGGATGGAGAAGATATCACCCCTATAGAGCAGGGTGTGTTCACTCCTTCTGTGACATTGTTCCTAATAGCCAGCTGGGGAGAGGAAGACATTACTCCCAATATTGTAGGGGGTATACACCGCCTTGTGATATTGTTTCCTATATCCTGGGAGGGAGATGATGATGCCAGCGGCAATATCGCAGGGGGTGTACACACCCACTGTGATATTGTTCTGAATATCCAGAGGGAAAGAAAATGATATGACTCCCAATATCACAGGGGGTGTACATCCTCCTGTGATATTGTTTCTTATATTCAGGGGGAGAGGATGATATGACTCCCAATATCCCAGGGGTTGTACACACCTCCTGCGATATTGTTCCTAATGTCCCAAAGGGGAGAGCATAATATTTCTCTCAATATCGTAGGGGGTGTACACCTACTTTGTAATATTGTTCTTAATATCCACGATGGGAGAGGATGATATGACTCCCAATATCACAAGAAGTGTACAGCCACCTGTGATATAGTTCCTAACATCTGGGTGAGGAGAGGATGATATTACTGCCCATACCGCTCGAGTTGTAAAACCGCTTTGATATTTTGCCTATAATCCTGAGGGGAGAGGATGATATTGCTCCCAATATCGAAGAAGGCGTACACTCCCCTGTGACACTATGCCTAATATCCACTTTGGGAGACGATGACACTATGCCCAATATCGCAGGGGATGTACACCCACACTGGGATATTGTTTCTTATATAGAGAATGGGAGAAGATGCTATTGCTCCCAATAGCGCAGGGACTGTGGCTGTACACCCCTCCTGTGATACTGTTCTTAATATGCTAGGGAAGAGAGGATGATACTACACCCAATATTGCAGGGGAAGTACACCCACCCAGTGATATTGTTCTTAATGTACTCCACCTCCCACCACCAGGGATATCGTTCCTAATATCCAGGGGAAGAGAGGATAACATTAAGCCCAATATCGTGGGGCAGTGTCACACCCTCTGTGATGTTGTTCCTAGTATCCAAAGGTAGAGACGATGATGTTACTGGCCATATTGCAGGGGGTGTACACCCTTCTGTGATATCGTTTTCGACATTCAATGGGGGAGAGGATAACAGGAATCCCAATATCGCTGAAGGTGTACAGACCTCTGTGATGTAGTTCCTAATATACAGGGGAAAGAGAAGAATATTGTTCTCAATATCACAGGGGTGTAACCACCCTGCCCCCTGTATATTGTTCCTGATATGCAGCGGGGTGGAGGCTGACAGTACTCCCAATATCCCAGAAGGTGCACACACACCTGTGATATAGTTCCTAATATCCAGTGGGAAAGAGGCTGATTTTACTTTCGATATCGCAGTGGGTGTACACCGCCCCCAAACCTTGGGTATCGTTCCTAATATCCAGGCGGGAAGAAGATGACATGGCTGATAATATCGAAGGGGGTGGACACCTCTTCCGTGATATGGTTCCTCTTATCCAGGGGGTGAATGGATGATATTACTCCCAATAAAGTAGGAACCGTACAGCCACCCTGGGATTTTGTCCTTAATAACCACAGGGGAGAGGTGATATTACTACCAACATTGCAAGGGGTGTACACCCCTCCTGTGATATTCTTTCTTACATCCAGGAAGGGAGAAGATGGTATTACTACCAATATTGAAGGGATGGACAGCCCCCAAGAGATATTGTTCTAAAGATACAGGTTGAAGGAGGATGAGATTCCATCCAATATAACAAGGGGTGTACACCCCGCCTGTGATATGAATCGTAAAACCTAGAAGAAGAGAGAATGACATTGCTTCCAAAAACACACGGGGTTAACACCCACCCTGTGATATTGTTCCTGTCATCCAAAGGAAGAGATGATGATACTACTCCAACTAACGGAGAAGGTACACACCCCCTGTGATATTGTTCCTCATAAGTTGTGGGGGAGAGCATGATATTACTTCCAGTATGACAGTGGCTTGACACCTAGTCTGTGATATTGCTCCTAATTTCCAGTAGGTAAAGTACGATGTTCCTGCCAAGAGAGTAGTGGATGTACAGCTGCCCTGTGATATGTCTCTGAATATTCAGGGAAACAAAGGAGGACATTACCCCAAATCTCCCAAAAAGTGTACACCCGTTGTGTGGTATGGTTGCTAATATTCGGAGATGCAGAGGATGGTATTTGTTCTCCTGTCGCAGGCTGTGTACACACAACCTGTGAAATTGTTCCTAATATCCTGAACAAAAGAGATGCTAATAATGGACACACAGTGCAGGGGGGAGTAATTGGCTATTACGATCCACATCGCAGGGGGTGAGGCACTCCCCACGATATGGGGAGTAATAACAACCCCCTCTCCCCACTGGCTATTACGATCCATGTCGCAGGGCACTTCAGGACACCTGCCCTGCCCCAACCTTAACCGAGACAGTGGGTGTCATGGGACCACCTCAGGGTGGGTGGCAGCTCAGCTCGAAGGTATCCCTGCTGCCAAAGACCAACTGCTCCTGCTAGTTTGAATCTGGCCACAGGGTCTCTGTTGGTGAGACAGGTGACCTTGAGGCAGACACCCTGAAATCTAGCACGACAGAGCTCAACGCCCCCATGAGAGGCATCATAGCACGCAGACTTTGCAGATATACTAGCGAAGGCCACAGCAGGCCCTGAGTGAGGAACAAGCTGACCAAGATCCTGGGGTTCTGCCACACAGCCCTTAAACCAGGGACTGGAAACTGTTTCCCTAAAGAGCCAGGAGTCAGTATTTTCAGCTTTGCCAACTGATCTTTGCCTCAAGGATGCAACTCTGCCATGACTGCATGACAGCAGCCTTCTGCAGGTGGCCTGTGAAGAGATGGGCATGATTGCACCCCCATCAAACTTTACTTACGGACATGGACACTTCTCAGTGACATGAAGTGTTATTTTTTATTTGTTCAACCATTTGGAAATGTAAAATCCATTCTTGATTCACAGGCCACAAGAGGAAGCAGGTACGGGCTGCCCCTGGCCGACCTCTGGAATGAGCTTAGAGAAGGAAATGACAGGCTTGGCCAGCATAGCCTCCTCACAGCAGATCCACTGCAAGAGGGTCCTTCATAGCAATCACTTCTCATCCTTCATCTTGGCTTCAAGTGCAGTTCAGGTGGAGAAAGAGAGACAGAACCCGCCTCAGCAAGAAGAAGGAAGGAGATGCAGGGTCAAGCAGCTGTGTGGATCCATCACACTCAACATTCACACCAAGAGGAGCACAGGCAGGACCAGCCCCAGGGGGCTGAAGTGGAGGCTCTCTGGGGTGGAGGACCTCTGGGTGGGCAAGATTCTCTACCTAAAACTCACATAGAAGATCTACACAGCAGTAGTTACAGAAAACACACACTAAGAAAAAGGCCAAAATAAAAATAGGACACCAAGTTTGGCCAAACGGGTCTCACAAGCCAGTAGGTAAGAAAGCCCAGGAGGGCCCACCAGAGGAGCTGGGGTTGGGTTCCTGCCTGCAGGGGGCCTGGGACACCCCATTCCCACAGACGAGGACCCAAGCTTTGGGGAGGAAGCTGTCAGAGTCACCCAGTGAGCTGCTCAGAGCTGGAGCCACAGAGCAGGTGAGGAGCCCTGGCCACGTCCCCGTACAGGCTGAGAAGCTGGGGTGGGGCACACCCCCCAGGGACAAATGCAAACAGTGGACCATGGGCCCTCCTCCTGCCCAGAGGATGCTCAGCTCCCAAGGGACCACCAAGGCCTGGAACCCAGGGACACACCACCTGGCCATCATGCCCAGGCCTCCTGGACCAGGCAATGTCCAGTACAGGCAGGCAGTCTGGGCTTGGGGCCAGGACAGGGGTGGATGGTCCTGCTATGCAGGCCTCCTTCTCCCTACCAGCTGGGCTGGTGGCACTGTAGTTTTGTTCTGGCAACATATTGCTGCCCACTTTGGCCACACCAGTCCCTGGCTCCCTGGATAGACCCAGTGCTGTCCAACCCACCTACACAGGCCCCACACACCCAGTGCCCACCAGTCTCCCGTCAGCCAGGAGGACTCATGCTCACCCCCTGAAGTATCCGTGGGAACCTGCATCCCACAGGGACCCACAGCTCAGGGCCAACCTCCATGGGGCCTCTTGGTTGTGGTGGTAGGGGCAGGGGGCAGTTGACCTCCAGCCCTCCCATCCTGGCCACTGTGTTTTGAGGGGATCATTCGGTCCTGGGAGCTTCCTGGGGATCCCAGAAGGAAGAGAACAAGGTGGTCATGGCAGCCTCAGCCCCAGGCTCTGGGCCCAAGCGCAACAGAAGGAAGAGAACAGGGTGGTCATGGCAGCCTCAGAACCAGACTCTGGGCCCAAGTGCTACAGTCTTTCGGTTCTGGTTTGATCTGCTTGGTAACAACATGTCTTGTCATTCACACAAGCATTGGCTTCAATATAATGCATCAAGGGACTGTGGAGGACACAGATCAGCCTCCAGGCCAGTTACAGCTGGTGACTTAGCCAATGCAGGCTGGGGAGTGGAAAAGCTGACCCCTGACCTACCCACCTACCCTGCCCACCAGATGCCAGTAGGGGCCAGGGATCCCTGACTTCAGGCAGAGGCAGACAGCACAGTTGCTGCCTCCCTTGATCCCATCCCAGGGCCCACAGGGCCTGGAGAAACCTGGCAGGGGCTGAGTTGGGAGAATCAGGCAGGGAGATGCCAAGTGAAGAATGTGAGGGACTGGGTATGAGGGGCACTAGGGTACAGGGTCTGCTTCCCCTGGGGAGGTGGCAGTGAGACATATAGTAGCCAAGCCTCCACAGGCACCACCCTGCTGCCAGGCACACGTGGTGCCCATACCCACCCCAATGGCTGCAGGAAGGTTCTTCATCAACAAAAGGGGAGGACGCACCCACAGCCACATAGGCATTGGTGCCCACACACACCAGAGAAGATAATTGCTGCTGTGCCCAAGGTGTGGGGAAAGGGGCAATGTCCCCTTCCTCCCCATGGTGGGTCCAAAATTACCCGCTCCTGCCAGCACCCCCTCCCCCAACTCCACAAGCTGCTGACCTCCACCACGGTGCCATGCCACGTGCCAAGAACAGCTCAGCGGTACATCCCAAGGGGTGCTATCCTGGAGCGGCTGTGCTGGGCAAGGGACACGTTTCCTAGTCACAGAGGTTTTCTTTCTTTACCGCTCACCGGCCCTGTGCCTCGGTTTCCCCCACTGTGGCACAGTGTAAAAATCCCATCTTGAAGGTTAGGAACCCAGAAAGGTCACCACACCTGGTGAAATGGGGGGTGAAACTCCCTGCCTTGGACCTCTTGCTCCAGCACTGATGTCCACTGGGACATGGCCAGGCCAGCATCCTGGGGAGGGCTGCATTCCCTGCCTGGGGAACCTTGCTCCCAGTTAGGGGTCACTGGAGTTGAGGCCCCTAATGGATTGGGGGAGGCACAGGGGTAGAATGGAGGTAGCCCCATCATACGGGCCTGTGTAGACCCCAGAAAACAAGCATTGAGTTCAGACTCTTGTGTGAAGTTGGCCACCTGAAAGTATTTGGGCTTTGGGGTGTGATGAGGGCCTGGTTTCAGGGAACAAAGTGTGCTGGTTTGGACACGCAGGAGGTTCTCTGCAGCTCTCTCAGGTACAGGGTATGTTGCTAAGTATATGCTTTTAAAAACCCAGGAGGAGGGGGCACCCAGAAGGGGCCCTGAAGTCAAGGGCAAGATCTAGCCTTTCCACCTGCCCAGCTGAAGACAGGCTGGAGGACAGTTCTCCAGAGTTTCATAACAAAGAAGAGAAAAGAGAAATCAAAAAGACCTGGAGGATAGACAAGCTAATGAGGGCTGACTGGGATTACCCTGCCTAATCCTCAAAGCAAGCCTTCCCTATCTGTCCTCTGGGCCAGGTAAGGAAACAGGTCACAGTAGGACATTCAGACCCTGGGCAGGCAGCTGGCAGCCTGGAGCCCAAGGGGTCCAAACAGACTGTCCCAAGCCCAGCCCTCAGCCAGGAGTAGCTGCGCCCACAGCTCATTCACTGGTAAATCAGGCCAACTGGGCTGCCTGCCCTTCCCCAATCCCCCTCACTCACCATTCAACAGCCTCCCTGCTCCTGCCTGCCAGACTGCAAATGGCAGTGCACGCCCCCTTCATTCTGGATTCTCAGCTGCCCACCAGGCCATCCCTCTCTGCCAAGCCACCTGGAGCCTGGCAGTGTGCATGCGGGATGGGCAGCACCTGGAATACTTGGGCCGGCTTGGCTGGGGGCTGCGGTTCCTGTGCAGGGTGGAGTTAGCACCCCATCCCATTCCCTGGCCCCGTGGCCTCTCTGAGAAGACCCTCCACATACTGCCAGGCCTTGACCACCAGTAGCCCCATATCCAGGAGGCATCGACGTGTTCACCTCTGATTGGCAGTGGGCATGCAATCCTGGGAGAGACCCCTTAGAATCCCAGGTATGAGAGAGCTAGGTGAGGGCAAGGGTGGCATCAGAGTGAAGGGGGCCTCCCCCTCCACACCTGTGGGTATTTCTTGAAAGGTGGAGATGAGAGACGGAGAAAGGAAATCAGACACAGTGACAAAGTCTAGAGGAAGAAATGTGGGCCCAGGGTACCTGCGCTCAGCATTCGGAGGACCCACACCGTCCTCCGGCACTGGTCTCTGCAGTCCCCTCAGTATTTATTGATCACTATCTCTACTATCTCGGCAAGGGGGATGTGGCAGGACTACAGGGTAGTGGTGGGGAGAGGGTCAGCAGAAAACATGTGAGCAAAGGACTGTGTGCCATCAATAAGTGTAAGGAAAGGTGCTGTGCCTCGATGTGCATGTCAGCCAGATTATTGTTTGACTTTACACCAACATCTCCGTGCAGTAAAGAGCAGTATTGCCGCCAGCATGTCTCGCCTCCAGCCATAAGGTGGTTTTCTCCTATCTCAGTAAATAGAATGTATGGTCAGGTTTTACCTCGAGACATTCCATTCCCAGAGATGAGCAGGAGACAGATGCCTTCCTCTTACATCAACTGCAAAAAGGCCTTCCTCTTCCACTAATCCTCCTGAGCACAGACCCTTTATGGGCGTCGGGCTGGGGGACGGTCAGGTCTTTCCCTTCCCACGAGGCCATATCTCAGGCTGCCTCAGTGGGGAGAAACCTTGGACAACACCCAGGCTTTCTTGGGCAGAGGTCCCTGAGGCTTTCCGCAGTGCACTGTGTCCCTGGGTACTCGAGACTGGAGAATGGCGATGACTTTTACCAAGCATACTGCCTGCAAACACATTTTCACTAAGGCACAACCTTGAGCCAATACAGCACCTGCTTCTGTGAGCACAGGGCTGGGGCTGGGGTTACAGATTAACGCATCTTAAGGCAGAAGAATTTTTCTTAGTACAGATGAAAATGGACTTTCTTGTGTCTTCGTCTTTCTACATAGACAGAATAACAGTCTGATCTCTCTTTCTTTCCCCCACACAGAGAGTGTCACCACTGTATGTCAGCCACTGGGAGACAGGCTTCAGCTTACACCCACCTTCCAAATTCCACCCTCTCACCTTGGCAGAAGCTGGCCAGGAATTGGGGCTGATGGACGGGTGGGGTCTGCAGATGACATCAGGTCCCCATGATGGCCTCCCACATGGGTGGTGGCCCTGCAGTTCCAGGTGCCACACACACGACAGCCCCTGCTCGGACCCTGATCTTTGAGGAGGGGGAGCAGCAGAACCCGGGCACTGACCCCACAGTGCCACTCACACTCACAGACGATTCTACACACAAGCATCAGGTCTCAGTCCTGGCCACCTCCCCCTGCAGGGCCTCAGCTCTTTCCTGGGACTCACGTGGTACTTCCCCACATGCAGCTCTGGTAGGATGCATTGCTCTGTACCCCGGGGCTCTGAGGTGACAATGACCACGGTCATGCAGAGTGCAAGGGCACAGGCTGAGTGCCCATTGTGGGGACCCTGACTGCAGCACTCCCAGACTATCATCGGACATGCTGGCCCCCAGGCTTAGCTAGGGCACCAGCGGTAGGAGTGCACTGCTCTGGACTCTGCAGCAGGAGGACAACTGTCAGCGCATCTTTATGTTCTCCTGCTGGTGTCACTCTGTGCTTCTCATCTCCTGGTTGCACGATTCAGGGCAGAATCTCTGAACACCTTGTGGGAAACAGCAGAGTCCAGCAGAGAAGAGGAGAAAAGCCCAGCTGCAAAGATGAAAAAATGGCAGGTATGACATGGACCCCCATTCAGATTCTGTATTTAAATGAGGTCTTCCGGAACACCTGCTCTTATTGGATAATACTTCAAATATATATATATATATATATATTTTATTTTTCTTTTTCTTTTTTTTCAGACAGGTCTCGCTCTGTAGTCCATGCTGGAGTGCAGTGGCATGATCTCGGCTCACTGCAACCTCTGCCTCCCAGGGCCTGGTTCAAGCAGTTCTCCTGCCTCAGCCTCCCGAATAGCTGAGATTACAGACAAGCACCACCAGGCCCAGCTAATTTTTTTTTTCTTGAGACGGAGTCTTGCTCTGTCACCCATGCTGGAGTGCAGTGGCGCGATCTCGACTCACTGCAATTTCCATCTCCCGGGTTCAAGCTATTTTCCTGGCTCAGCCTCCTGAGTAGCTGGGACTACAGGTGCTCACCACTAGGTCTGGCTAATTTTTGTATTTTTAGTAGAGAAGGGATTTCACCATGTTGGCCAGGCTGGTCTTCAACTCCTGACCTCGTGATCCGCCCGCCTCATTCTTCCTACTATGCCTCACTGTTTTTGTTTTTTTTTTTTGTTTGTTTTTTTTTTTTGACCGAGAGTCTCACTCCATCACCCAGGCTGGAGGGAGTGCAGTGGCATGATCTCGGCTCACTGCAAGCTCCACCTCTCGGGTTCATGCCATTCTCCTGCCTCAGCCTCCAGAGTAACTGGGACTACAGGCACCTGCCACCAAGCCCGGCTAATGTTTTGTGTTTTTAGTAGAGATGGGGTGTCACCGTGTTAGCCAGGATGGTCTCAATCTCCTGACCTCGTGCGACAGAGCGAGGTCGCCTGGGTGACAGAGTGAGACTCTGTCTCAAAAAAAAAAAAAAAAGGAAAAAAGAACAATAAAAACCAAATTCACTCAAAAGAAATGAAAACAAGATGACAAGTCAATGGCACTGAAAACAGAAAATCAACAGAAGAACTCAATAGGATAATAGCTGTTTCTTCATAAAGATCAACAAAATTGGTAACTATCAAGCAAGGCTAACAAAGAAAAAAATAAATCACACAAATTACTGTAAGGTGAGTACAAAAGTAATGACAGTTTTTGCATTCTTGGAATTTGCTGTTTGATACTGGAATACCCTCTTAAATAAATGTGGTTATGTTATTCATCATTTTAATGGGCATTTCTTGCCTTTTTTTTTTTTTTTTGCTAATGACTTATTACTTATTTATTTTAGACTATGGAAATGACGCCAGACAAAAAGCAAATTCAAGCGACTTTCTTATTCGAGTTCAAAATGGGTCCTAAAGCAGGGGAGCCAACTCACAACATCAACGCATTTGGCCCAGGAACTGCTTATCAATGTACAGCGCAGTGATTCAAGAAGTTGTGGAAGAACTGAATGTCGACCATTCTATGGTCATCCGGCAGGTGAAGCCAATTGGAAAGTTGGAAAAGCTTGATAAGTGGGTGCCTCATGAGCTGACCAATATTTTAAAAATCATCCTTTTGGCCGGGCGCAGTGGCTCAAGCCTGTAATCCCAGCACTTTGGGAGGCCAAGACGGGTGGATCACGAGGTCAGGAGATCGAGACCATCCTGGCTAACACGGTGAAACCCCGTCTCTACTAAAAAAAAATACAAAAAACTAGCTGCGCGAGGTGGCGGGCGCCTGTAGTCCCAGCTACTAGGGAGGCTGAGGCAGGAGAATGGCGTGAACCCAGGAGGCGGAGCTTGCAGTGAGCTGAGATCCAGCCACTGCACTCCAGCCTGGGCAACAGAGCGAGACTCCGTCTCAAAAAAAAAAAAAAATCATCCTTTTGAAGTGTCATCTTCTCTTATTCTATGAAACAACAATGAACCATTTCTTGATCAGATTGTGACATGCCACGAAAAGTGGATTTCATACAACAGCCAGCTCAGTGGTCGGACTGAGAAGAAGCTCCAAACCACTTCTCAAAGTCAAACTTGCACCAAAAAGAGGTCATGGTCACCATTTGGTGGTCAGCTGCTGGTCTTCTGATCCACTACAGCTTTTGAGTCCTGGTGAAATCATTATATCTGAAAAGTATGCCGAGCTAATCGATGAGATGCACGGAAAACTGCAGCCCCTGTAGTTCGAGACCAGCCTGGGCAACATGGTGAAACTCCATCTCCACTAAAATACAAAAAATTAGCTGGGCATGGCAGCATGCGCCTGTAGTCTCAGTTACTTGGGAGGCTGAGACAGGAGAATTGCTCAAACCTGGGAGGCAGAGGTTGCAGTGAGCTGAGATTGTGCCACTGCGCTCCAGCCTGGGCGATGGAGCAAGAGTCCATGTCAAAATAAATAAATAAAATAAAACAGGGTGTTTGACCAACTTTCCCAGCTGGGTCCCTAGCATCAACCAACAGATGTGTACACGAACACACCTTCAAGTGATTCCAGCCTCAACTTCCACCTCCTCTAGCTGAGCCCCAGACTCTAACTCCTGTCCCGTGAAAACCACAAAAGACATAGATAATATTGTTTTAAGCCACCATTTTACGATAATTTATGACATGCAGTAGTAGAGAGCTAATACAGGAGTTTTCATTTTCTTTGTCTTTTCTAAATACCCCATTTTGTTTTTTTCTTTAGTGTTACTCCACCCCCATTTATATCAGCAATAATTATCCCATTTTCTGTCTTTCTTTTTCTTTCTTTTTTTTTTTTTTTTTTGAGACAGAGTCTAGCTCTGTCACCCAGGCTGCAGTACGGTGGTCCGATCTCAGCTCACTGTAACCTCACCTCCCGGGTTCAAGTGATTCTCCTGCCTCAGCCTCTGGAGTAGCTGGGATTACAGGCGCCCACCACCAGAGCCGGCTAATTTTTATATTTTTAGTAGAGACGGGGTTTCACCATGTTGGCCAGGCTGGTTTGGAACTCCAGACCCCAAGTGATCCCCCTCCTCAGCACCCCCAAAGTGTTGGGATTACAGGCGTGAGCCACCACGCCTGGCCTTACTTATCCCATTTTCTACAGTGAACAGAGATCAGTTTTATAAAAAGAATTGGCAAGTGTTATGTTAAAAAAAAAAAAAAAGACAATTAGGCCAGAGTGAGACACCTTGATTTTCTTTTTTTTTTTTTTTTTAATTTACGTTCTTTGTACTCCACTAGAAACAATAATATTCAGCAAAGGGATTATTCTTCTTAATATAAATGTTTATCAAATACTGTGTTAATACAAAATAGCAATTTCACAAACACAGAAAGGGTCCAATACCAGCAGGACATTTTTTAAAAGTCATGCCGCAAACGCCACTCTCAGACATTGTAGACATTATAGGTCTATAAAAGTGAATATGAAAGACAATCATATAGTTGCTGTTTTCCCCCACCCCAGAGAAAGGCCTTAAGAAGCAGCGAGGCCTGCATCTGCAGAGGTGGGGAAGCTCCTAGTGGAACCTGGCAGTGTAAACAGGACTGGTGGGCAGTGCGTTCCGTGAAAGGCTGGAGCCTGAAATTTGAAAATGCTTATGGAGGCAGAGTAGCCCTTCCAACATTGATTGCCCTCCTTCCTTTCTCTAGTGTATTTAATCTTGCTTTCTTTTTCTTTTTCTTTTTCTTTTTCTCTTGAGACAGAATCCCACTCTATCACCCAGACTGGAGTGCATTGGTGTGATCTCAGCTCACTGCAACCTCTGCCTCCCGGGTTCAAGAGATTCTCTGCCTCAGCCTCCCGAGCAGCTGGGATTACAGGTGTGTGCCACCACAGCCAGCTAATTTTTGTATTTTTAGTAGAGATGGGGTTTCGCCATGTTGGCTAGGCTGGTCTTGAACTCCTGGCCTCAAGTGATCCACCCACCTTGGCCTCCCAAAGTGCTGGGATTACAGGCATGAGCCACCACACCCGACCTATTTAATCTCTTTCTCCTGCCTTCTAAGCCCTCCTGACCTGATGCTGCCTTAAGTTCAGGGCTACGCTGCCTACTGGGTCTCTAGGACCACCTAGCCTTAAGGTCCCCCACAAACATGGGCCATCACGAAGACAAGAGGCCATGAAATGTGATCCTGTATTCCTCCCAGTGGGGTCAGGGTTCTGGGTAACCAGATTCTTGGAAGCTCCTAATTTCTTCTTACCTGTCCCCACATGGCCTGGGGGCACTCTGACTCCCAAGGTATAACACCATGCTGAGCCCTACCAATTGCAACAAATAGACACTAAGCACCTATTACCAACAACTATAGCTTTCCGGGAATATACCACTAAGAATAGCTTTCGGAACTTAGGATTCAGAACCACTCATGGGTCATAAGATCAATCTGGTGGGTTGCAACCAGCAATTTGAAACCATGACATAAGATGGGATGGGATAGGACAGGGCAGGGAAGGATAGGATAAGATTGGATGGTGCTAGGATTTGTGTCTCTCCAAATTCTATGTTGAAAACCTAATTCCAAGGTGATGATATTAAGAAATGAAGTATTTGGGCAGGGCATAGTGGCTCCCAACTATAATTGCAGCTCTTTGGGAGGTGATCAAGGTGGGCAGATCACTTGAGGTCAGGAGTTCAAGACCAGCCTGGCCAACATGGTGAAACCCCGTCTCTACTAAAAATACAAAAATTAGCTGCGCGCCATGGTACGCATCTGTAATCTCAGCTACTTGGGAGGCTGAGGCAGGAGAATTGCTTGAACCTGGGAGGTGGAGGTTGCAGTGAGCCAAGATCACACCATTGCACTCCAGCCTGGGCAACAGAGTGAGACTCTATCTCAGAAAAAAAAAAAGAAAGAGAGAGAGAGAGAGCAAGGAAGGAAGGAAGGGAGGCTAGAACAGAAGGAAGCTAGGACGGAAGGAAGGGAGGGCTTGGAAGGTCATTAGGTCAGGGATGCTGAACCTTCATGAATGGGATTAGCACCCTTACACAAGAGGCCTGAGAGAGCTGCTTTGCCCGTGTGTCGGCCATGGGAGGAGACAATGAGAAAACACCACCTAGGAACCAGGAAGCAGCCCTCACCAGACACCGAACTTGCCAGTTCCTTGTTCTTGGACGAATCACCTCCAGAACCATGAGAAATAAATTCCTGTTGTTTATAATCCACTCATTCCATGGTATTTTGTTATAGCAGCCAAAATAGACAAAGGCTAGGACAGGATAGGATAGGATAGCAAATATCAGAGCACATCACCAGTCCGTCCTATTTCAGTAAACTGGAATCAATGTGTAAGATGTACTTTTTTTTTTTTTTGAAATGAAGTCTTGCTTTGTCGCCCAGGCTGGAGTGCAGTGGTACGATCTCAGCTCACTGCAGCCTCCGCTTCCTGGGTTAAGCAATTCTCCTGTCTCAGTCTCCTGAGTAGGTGGGATTACAGGCATCAGCCGCTGTGCCCAGCTAATTTTTGTATTTTGAGTAGAGACGGTGGGAGGGAGTTTCACCGTGTTGGCCAGGCTGGCTTCGAACACCTGACCTCAGGTGATTCACCCACCTCCATCTCCCAAAGTGCTGGGATTACAGGCATGAGCCACCTCGCCCAGCCTGAGAAATGTGTTTCTTAGTATGAATCTTCATCAAAATGGCTTGAAAAACACTGCCCTATGGGAGTAAAGAGAAGACAGCTGACCTCTGCCACCTGGACCCTGGGTGATGAAATGGGCGGGTCACATGATACACAGGTAAACCCAACACCTAACCCATAAGGGCTGCTGGCCCCAGCCAGGATGTAGCACCCTCCCCTTTTAACACTGCAACAGGGGCAAAAATCTGTTTGAAAGTCCATCAGGAAGCCAGATTTGCAAAGAGAAAGTTGACAGGACAAGCTGAAGGTATGTGAGCAGACAGACCTCAGATCTGTGATAACCAGTCATGGCTGTGCCGAGTCCAGAAGATCCCAAATCCTCATCCCAAAATGCCAGATGGATAAAAACAGTCACCTATGTATGCACTCATAATGCTTTAAATAAAATATTGCCTAGTTAAGGTATTTAAATACCTCTTTATCGTGTAGCTGCTGGTGGAGAAAGCTCTGCACAGAGATGGACGCTATAGGAGATGGGTCCACAGCCCACAGCCTCCTTTCTGCACAGTCAAGTCCCCAGAACAAAGGGCTTTCCCAGAACTGAGGTTACAGAGGCTGCCAGGCCGCACAGGAGGCTTTGACCACAAAGTGTCCTTGCCCACCAGAGAGACTTCCAGCCTTTGCACGTTCCCTGCGGTGGCCTGATGGGAAGCAGAAGCAGAGAACATCAGTGTTTGTGTCTTCAGACCTACCAAAGCTCAGGACGAACTGACAAAATCGGGGATCCAGCAGCCAGGACACGGGGTTGCTAGGAGGACTTAGGGAAATGGCCTTTACCTACCTGGCCTCTCAGGGAGCAAAACCGCTGGGTGTTGTGGAAAGAAGAAGCACGTGACCTCCAAGGACCGTGAGCTGAATTCCACTAGCTAGATGACCCTGGACAAGTCACTTAACCTGTCTGAGCAACCTCAGTATCCTCATGTAGCATGAAAACAGTAATTTCAGCCCAGCACGGTGGCTCATGCCTGTAATCCTCGCACTTTGGGAGGCCGAGGTGGGTGGATCACTTGAGGTCAGGAGTTCGAGACCAGCCTGGCCAACGTGGTGAAACCCTGTCTCTACTAAAAATACAAAAATTAGCTGGGCGGGGTGGCAGGTGCCTGTAATCCCAGCTACTTGGGAGGCTGAGACAGGAGAATCACTTGAGCCCGGGAGGTGGATGTTGCAGTGAGCTGAGATTATACCACCGCACTCCAGCCTGGGTCACAGAGTGAGACCGTGTCTCAAAAAAAAAAAAAAAAAAAGAAAAAGAAAACAGTAATTTCATCTTGTGAGGTTATGGAAGAGCAAAATACAAGAAGAGGGATGGAATGTGTGCATGTTCATAAGTGTGCATATTATCTCTTATACTGGTAAGAAGGGAGATGGTGTGCAGAGATGTATCCATGGGATGCAGGTCATGGTGTGCCTGTAAATTAGCTCTCCAAAAACACGAAGCTCTGATCTGTAGCATTTGCCCATCACCGTGGTGTAAACACTCACACCTTGGTTAATTTCACCCTACCAGTCTTCTAATAACTTGCAAAAGCCTGAATATGTAACAATCGGTCTCCAGGGTGCCCTAAGGATGTAAGAACACTGACACCTTCAATGACTCCTCATCTCCCGCCCCAGCAGTGGAGCGACATGAGATGGGATGGTACACCCTCCTCATGTAAAGTGCTCATGGTTCGCCCTTCAGCAGCGTCCCCCCTACAACCCATATCCCCTCTTCTGCCGCCCACCAGATCAGCAGCAGAACAAGTGTGGGCCTCCTCCTGCCTCCTCCTCTCCACACCTTGCTCTTCGTGCTAGGGTTGACTGTTCTGTATCTTCCATATAAAACAGCTCTCTGGGCCGGGTGCGTTGGCTCATGCCTGTAATCCCAGCACTTTGGGAGGCCAAGGTGTGTGGATCACCTGAGGTCAGGAATTCGAGACCAGACTGACCAACATGGTGAAACCCCGTCTCTACTAAAAATACAAAAATTAGCCAGGCATGGTGGTGCGCACCTGTAATCCCAGATACTTGGGAGACTGGGCCAGGAAAATCGCTTGAACCTGGGAAGTGAAGGTTGCAGTGAGCCAAGATCGCACCAACGCACTTTAGCCTGAGCAATAAGAGCAAAACTCCATCTCAAAACAAAACACCCCAGCTATCTTGCAGTAGGTCCCTGGATGCCCAGACTCCCCAGGGATGGGGACAGGTGTTAACTGTGGAGAATGGTCAGTCCAGTGACAGCAGGCAGAATGGCAGCCCTGGCTGGGGCACAGACAGCAGAAGGCAAGTTATACCTAATTTCTTAGTGTGGCCTAGGGAAAATACCTGAGATATGGAGGGGTTGACTTTACGTCAAAAGATTCTCATTGCAGACTATGTATACAGATACAAATACATCCTGAATTACAAGAGTGGCTAAATAAATTCTGGCACATCCATTCAATGTAGACTTTTAAAATAATCTTTACAAAGTGCTTGAAATAACATGAAAAAATACCTTAAAAGTGGAGGTTGGGCACAGTGGCTCATGCCTGTAATCCCAGCACTTTGGGAGCCTAAGCTGGGTGGACGCTTGAGGTCAGGAGTTCAAGACCAGTCTGACCAACATGATGAAACCCCATCTCTACAAAAATACAAAACTTATCCGGGTGTGGTGGCGGGTGCCTGTAATCCCATCTACTCAGGAGGCTGAGGCACGAGAATCGCTTGAAACCAGAAGGTGGAGGTTGCAGTGAGCCAAGATTGTGCCACTGCACTCCAGCCTGGGTGACAAGAGTGAAACACCATCTCAAAAAAAAAAAAGTGGGATATAGGCTGGGTGTGGTGGCTCACACCTGTAATCCCAGCACCTTGGGAGGCCGAGGTGGGTGGATCACTTGAGGTCAGGAGTTCGAGACCAACCTTGCCAACAAGGTGAAATCACATCTCTACTAAAAATACAAAAATTAACCGGGCGTAGTGGTGTACGCCTGTAATCCCAGCTACTTGGGAGGCTGAGGCAAGAGAATCTCTTGAACACGGGAGGCAGAGTTTCCAGTGAGCCGAGATCGCGCCACTGCACTCCAGCCTGGGTAACAGAGAACCGGTCTCAAAAAATACATAAATAAAATTTAAAAACCAAACAGAAAAAACTGAAACCCTGATTTGTGTAAAGCACTTGTGGATCGTGATCTCCATTTGAGAAATTAGGAAACTGAGGCACAGAGCGGATAAGGGACAGGCCCAAGGGTCTTGCACACTGGTTTGTGGAGAGCTGGATTTGGGTCAGGTCTGACTGGCACCAGATTCTGGACTCCTACGATACCATTTCTGAGCATCTCCGTCACAGAGCTGGCACTGCACAGGGCCCCTTTGGGGCTGGGTTTGTTGTCACCAACGTCACATCCCTGGCTTCCCTGGCCAGGCTTCATGAGAGGTACAGCTGGGAAGTGGCGGAGCAGGAGGAGCCTGCACCTGGCTTGTAGCATTTGCGGCGACCAATTACATACATTGCTTTCCATCCTCGGCAATGCCAGTTTGACAGCACAAAATTGACCCTGGCATGAGTATTTACACCATGGAAATTGACAATGCTACACACCAGAGGGTTTAAAACAATTATTCTCTTTTTTCTTTCTTTTGACATGGAGTCTAGTTCTGTCACCCAGGCTGGAGTGCAGTGGCACAATCCCGGCTCATTGCAACCTCTGCCCCGCAGGTTCAAGTATTCTCCTGCCTCAGCCCCCTGAGTAGTTGGGATTACAGGCGTGTGCCACCACAGCCGGCTAAATTTTTATATTTTTGGTAGAGATGGGTTTTCACCATGTTGGCCAGGCTGGTCTCAAACTCCTGGCTTCAAGTGATCCACCCCCCTCGGCCTCCCAAAGTGCTGGGACTACAGGCATGAACCACCACACCCCACCAAAAAAAAATAGTCTTTAATATTTTTAAAGGTCAGCTTTCCTCCCTGGGCAAAAGATTTGGAGGCAGTGGGTTTCCTTGCAAGCAGCCAGGTCTGGCCAAACCTCTCTGGGCTTTGCCTTCCTGCTTTGTAATATCAGCAAATTATCCTTACCTCACGGGGGGAGTCTGTGTGAATCGGTGAAGACAGCATCTGTAAAACCACCAAGGGAGACTGGCACACAGAAGAGACCCAGACAGCTGAGCCTCTGCCTGCCCCAGCTTCCAGCTCCTTCTTGTCACACCCGCTGAATACCAAGCCTGTGACATCAGCATGCTCATTGGAAGCGGGTACTGGAATTGTCACTGGCTCTTTCTGAATCCCGCAGATGCTGTCCCCAGAGCCTGCATTTCGGCATCTGGTTACACTGTACATGGTGGCAAATTTGACAGGTGCCCATCTCCCAACCCTTTGACCTCTACCTGCCCCCTCTCAGCACCTGCAGTGCATGAAGCCAGTGTCAGCACCTTTAGCACCCCAAGCTGCCCCACCTCCCACTTCCTGAGCCCAGTAGCAGGGGCTCAGGCATCGGTGGAGGAAAATGCTCTGCAGCTTTTGCAAACTGATATGGAAAAGAGAGTTTGGGATATGGTGGCTCACGCCTGTAATCCCAGCACTTTGTGTGGCCGAGGCAGGCAGATCACTTGAGGTTGGGAGTTCGAGACCAGCCCAGCCAATACAGTGAAATCCTGTCTCTACCAAAATACACAAATTAGTCGGGCGTGGTAGCATGCACCTGGAGTCCCAGCTACTCGAGAGGCTGCGGCAGGAGAATCGCTTGAACCCAGGACGTAGAGGTTGCAGTGAGCCGAGATTGCGCCACTGCCCTCTAGATTGGGTGACAGAGCAAGACTCCGACTCAAAACAAAAACAAACGAGAGTTTGGGAAGCTGAAAATTGGGGACTGTAAAAGTGTTCTGCAAGCCTTCAGTGCTGTCATCCCCCTGTGCGAGCCTCCGCCCACGACCAAGGTGGCTTTAGATCTCCCGTTCTGGGCCCATCTATGTCGCCCTCCACACACTCAAACGCCATCCTAGGATTCTCCCCTGCGGAGCCTGATGCTGATGGAAAGGAGAAGGCTCAGCGCCGCTCACACCACACCTTGAGCTTCCAATCCAGTGGGAAAGACAGCTTTGATCTATGACACTGACTCAAATCCTTCCCTGGCCGGGAGGCTGTCGGTCCTGGGAGCAGCCCCAGCCAAACTCTGTCTGGGCCTTACAGGCAAGACCTCCCAGCTGGGCACGCAGCCGGGGTGTGGGAGGTGTGTTGGGGGCCACTGATGCAGCTGCCCTCCCAAATGTGAGTCCGCTGAGCAGGACCCGGCCTCACTCCCACCTGCTTTCACTCATCCTGCCCTGGCAGTGCCCACTGAGCTCAGGTGAAGATGCCAACGAGCCCAGAATGTCACACAGGCCAGCCTGCTGCCGACTGCTTTCCTGACTCCCTGAGGCATGACCACAGCTCTGCTGGGTCACCGGGAACATCGCCGCCCCGGGGATGGAAAGGAAGAGAGTGTTGCTGTCTGAATCTTCAGTGCATGCTTTCCCCCCGCTTTTTGTTTGTTTGTTTGTTTGTTTTGTTTTGTTTTTTGAGATGGAGTTTCATTCTTGTCACCCAGGCTGAAGTGCAGTGGTGCAATCTTGGCTCACTGCAACCTCCACCTTCCGGGTTCAAGTGATTCTCCTGCCTCAGCCTCCCAAGTAGCTGGGATTATAGGTATACACCACCATGCCTGGCTACTTCTTGTATTTTTAGTAGGGACGGGGTTTCACCACGTTGGCCAGGTTGGTCTCAAACTCCTGACCTCAGATGATCCACCCACCCCAACCTCCCAAAGTGCTGGAATTACAGGCACGAGCCACCGCGCCCGTTGTCCCCTCTCTACATCACACACCCAGTGCACAGCCTAGAATGCTCCCAGGACAGGGCCTTGCCCACTGGAGAGAATGGCCTAGGAAGCTTCTTTTCCTTTCCTGTACTACTTATCATGCATTCAGAGGACATCCAAGGTCTGGGCTTGGGTGAAGTGGAATCCTGGGAAAATCACTTCCAGAATGATGCTGGGGAAGAGAAAGTGTTTATGGGAAGCATGTCCTGAATTGAAGCGAGGGGTGGAAATGTGGCCAAAGCCCTTCAGAATGCCCTCCATGTTCTCACCAGACTATCTACAGTTGGAAATTCCACCATTAGTGATTCATTCCTTTGGCTGACACCCCTGAAATCGTGTGATCTTCAGGATCAACAGAACTAATGAGGAGAGCAGATGGTGTTGTGCATTTGTTATCCTACTGCATCTTCAAGCAGCCCATAAAGTACTGCCTTACTATACCCATTTAGCAGCTGAGAACACTGAGGCTCAGAGAGGTTAGGAAATTGACGAAAGCTCCCACAATGCTGGGGTCATGCTGGATTTGATCCCAAGTCCAGCAAGACACAGTCCCTCCCTCCAGGAGCTCCCAGGTCTGGGACTGGCGCAAGTAGCTGCATGATGAAGGACGGGGCTCCAGGCCGTGATGCGGGGGGGCAGGGAGCATGACAGGGAGCAGAAGGAAAGCCCCTAAGTCAGAGGAAGGCCAGAAGTTCCCCAATGCTGATGCCTGAGCTGAACTTTCAAGGATGAGTAGGAGTAAGTTGGGTGGACAAGGAGATCAACAGTTCCCACCAGCAGGACCAGCACCTCCAAAGATCCAGGGGCATGAAGGGGCAAGCTGTCCTGGGGAAATGCAAGCCCAGATGCCCAGGAGGAGGGGGCACAGGAGGTGTGGTGTCAGATTGAGGAGTCAGCAGCTGCTATGGGGCCACTAAAGAAGTCCCAAGTCATCCAAATAAGAAAATAAGCCAAAGTATCTTAGAAGAAAAGAAGGAGAAGGAAAAGGAGGAGAAGAGGAGGGGGAGGAGGAGGAAGAACAAGAAGAAAAACAACAACAACAAGAACAAGAAGAAGAGAGAAGAAGAGGAGGAGGAGAAGGAGGAAGAGGAAGGGGAGGAGGAGGAAGAGGAAGGGGAGGAGGAGAAGGAGAAAGAGGAAGGGGAGGAGGAGAAGGAGGAAGAGGAAGGGGAGGAGGAGGAGGAACGGGAGGAGGAGGAGGAAGGGGAGAAGGAGGAGAAAGGGGAGGAATGGGAGGAAAGGAGGGAGGGAAGGAGGAAGAGGAGGAGGAAAGAAGGAAGCAAAGAAGAAGGAGAAGTAGTCCCAAGTCTCTGGTCCCAGAAGGTGCTTTGGTGTCCATCAGCGTCTTGATCACAGGATTTTATCTTGGCCTGACATGGTGCCATGCCTTGGGAGGTCTCCTAAACAGCACCCCAGAACCCCCAGAACCCTCTCTCCCAGCCCCAGGCCCAGGCAGAGGTCAAGTTTTCAGTGTCTCTGTCCTCATTTGGGAGCAAGTCTCTCTCCAACCAGCCCTCCCCTGCAAAAGTTTCCCCACTGACCTCCAGCCCTGACCCCAGTTAGTGGGAAATATTTGGTGAGCTCCACAGGGCAGGCTTACCGAAGACAGCTTCCAGGCATTAGGAGTGCCTGTGTAGACATATAATGCTTGTGTAGACACACGTGTGCACACACATGCACATATACACGCACATACACGGGCAGGAGGACAAAAGCTATCCAGCATCTCCCAGCATGGAGGCAGTCTGGTCTGTGAAATGTGTCGAGATAATTTAATACTGGCTTGGACATATGGGGTTCCAGGTGCAGGAGCCCTGGAACCCACTGGAATGTGCTAGAGATAAGCATAAGGCATTCTGTCTGTGCCCACTCCACTCTGGTTGGGAGTCGCAGAATGAGGACCTCCTGATTTGAGACAGATTATTTATCCAGAGAATCTGAGATTCCAATTCAGATCCTGGAGGTGGGCCTGCTACTCACCTCCCCAGTAAATGTCCAGGCAGCATTGGACAAAGATGCTGGCCCCGCCCTGATGGGGACTGAAGAACAGGTCCCCAGAAGCCTTGTTGTTGGGGTACTGGGCACTTCAGAGGTTGAGGGGACCTGGAACAGTCTCCCTAGATCCATGTGCCTTCCTTTTGGGGTACACCTGAGTAGCCTCTAACAGCCACTGATTGGCACCAAGACAGAATCCAAAGGTTGGTATCACAAACCTTAAGTATGGAACAGGGAGCAAGTGCCCAGGGACTGTTTGCCCCATCTTATGAATGAATGGCTCTTGTAATGTCTGTGGATTTTTGGGGATGGGAAGAAATGGCCAAGTAACAGCATCCTCATCCCCAACTGTACTGAGAACCAACTACGGTGGAACAGAACATCAGGGGCTGCGTGGGTGTGTGCCTCAGTTTCCCTCTACTGCCCCAAAACTGCCTACTCCAGGAGCTTCCCAAAAGGGAAGGGGAGATGAGGAGATAGGCATGCAAATGCCCATTTGGAGATTTTCAGCTACTCTGGCCATGATCCCATTTCAGAGCACACCAGACAGGAAGGGCAAAGAGGTCGCATCATGAGTGCCAAATTGATTGGTACTGGCTGCCCAGAACACAGTGCTGGGAAGAATTCTGACATCACCCACGTGCTGCACTTGATTGGTGATGTCTGCCATGGTCACAGCCATTCACCATCCCTCATCTACAAGCTGGGCTGTTCCCTTTCCCTGAACGGGAGACAATTCGCCAGCCTGGACTTTGGTAGCAGAGAGGGAGGCCCTGGCCACCCAGGTATGAACAAGCCACAGGACTCCTTGCCAGATTCCTCAGGACCTTTGAAACACAGATTGGCCTGTCATTCCCCAATTTTCCAGGACCACACCTGCTTCCTTTTCTGAAGATGTTGATGTTGATTGTATTAGGAAACACTCATCTAAAATAGAAACACATTACAGGGTTAATTTCTCCTCTGTGAGAATGGCTAAATGCTTTCTTTCTCGCTGGGGACTCGAGGGACGATCTGGTCGTCACCAGAAGTCACCTCAGAGCCATCAAGAACTCTACCCAATGAAGGGAAGACAGGCCTTCGCGCTGTGCTCTGGGTTAACGTTCGCAAAAACACTTCCTGTGGTGCTGCACTCCTAAAGCCCAAGTGACCTCTGGAGTCTGGGTCACCTCATTTGGACACCTTGGTGTGCAGGGTGCTGGGCAGATAGAGGTATCTCCAGATGGCATAGTAGTGGGTACCAGCACCAAATGCTACAAAGAGATGCCAGATGGCGTGGGCAAAGGGGATCCTCCCGTCACTCTTGAAGAAGACCATGCCCAGGCAGTAGAAGACCCCTCCGGTCACCAGCTCCCAGATGCCCTCGGTGTTGGGCTGTCGGCAAGGACAAGGGTGGGGCACAGGTCAGAGGGGCAGCCACTGTGGCTGGAAGTACCAGCCAGTCCCCACCACCCAAAACTAAAAGACACACAGGTGGCAAACCAGCCCAGACTCCCAGGTGGGAAGCCTCAACACTGATATGCCAGCGATTCTCCCCAGACTAGTTCTTAGATGTCCCATTTCTATTAAAATCTCACCCATTTTTTTTTTTTTTTTTGAGATGGGGTCTCAGTCTGTTGTCCCAGCTGGAGTGCAGTGGCACAAGCGTAGCTCACAGTAGCCTCCAACTCCAGAAACAATCCTCCTGCCTCAGCCTCCTCAGTAGCTGGGACTATAGATATCCCATGGTGCCACCATGCCTGGCTAATTTTATTTTATTTTTGGAGATGGGGGCATCTCACTATGTTGCCCAGGCTGGTCTCAAACTCCTGGCCTCCAGTGATTCTCCCACCTCGGCTTCCCAAAGTGCTGGCATTACAGGGGCGAGCCACCACACTCAGCCTCAAATAATATTTGTATAACTTACCTGTTTTTGTTTTTGTTTTTGTTTTTAAGATGCAGTTGCTCTTTTGCCCAGGCTAGAGTGCAGTAGCAAGATCTCAGCTCACTGCGACCTCTACCTCCTGGGTTCAACCCATTCTCCTGCCTCAGCCTCCTGAGTAGCTGGAACTACAGGCATGCGCCACCATGCCCAGCTAGTTTTTGTATTTTTAGTAGAGATAGGGTTTCACCATGTTGGCCAGGCTGGTCTCAAACTCTTGACCTCAGGTGATCTGCCCACCTTGGCCTCCCAAAGTGGTGGGATTATAGGTGTGAGCCACTACGCCTGGCCTATAGCTTATCTTTTGTAAAAATGTAATACATCTGGGTATATACACAAATAATTGAAAGCAGGGTCTTGACACATATTTGCACACCCATGTTCATAGCAGCATAATCACAACAACAAAAGGAGGAAGCAACCCAGGGGTCCACCAAGGAATGAATGGATAAACAAAACGAGCTTGAGGCCAGGCGCCTCACGGTGGCTCACACCTATAATCCCAGCACTTTGGGAGCTAAGGAGGGCAGATCATGAGGTCAGGAGTTCGAGACCAGCCTGGGCAACATGGTGAAACCCCGTCTCTACTAAAAATACAACAATTAGACAGGAGTGGTGGCGCATGTCTGTAATCCCAGCTACTCAGGAGGCTCAGGCATGAGAATCATTTGAATCTGGGAGTTGGAAGTTGCGGTGAGCCAAGATCATGCCTCTGCATTCCATGCTGGGTGACAGAGTAAGACTCTGTCTCAAAAAAAAAAAAAATAAAATAATGAGGACAGGACAGAGTTATAGTTTGCAGAGATGCAAAAAGTTCTGGAGATGGTTGGTGGTGATGGTCGCATGACAATGTGACTGTGCTTACAGCCACTGGACTGAATATTTTACCACAAGTTTTTAAAGTAATGGCATGGCAAAAAAAAAAAAAAAAAAAAAGAGAGGTAGAGAAAATAATTTTTGTTTTGCTTCATGGCAAAAAATATTTAGAGAAAAAAACATGGTAGGAAAAAAGTAGTAGTCCTGGCCCCCGGATGTGAGTACTATTAACATGAGTTGTTCTTAATAAAAGAAACTCTCTGCAGGGCACGGTAGCTACGCCTGTAATCCCAGCACTTTGGAAGGCCAAGGTGGGCTTAAGCCCAGGATATCGAGACCAGCCTGGGCAATATAGTGAGACTCCCATCTCTAAAAAAAAAAAAAAAAAGAAGCAGCAGCAGAAAAAGAAACACTCATAGGATAGGAGGGAATTGAGCAAGAAGAACCTGCCAAGCCCTCACCAGGCCAGGAATTCAAGACTATTCTAGGCAACATAAGGAGATCCTGCCTCTACAAAAAAAAAAAAAAAAATTGTTCTTTTGAAACAGAGTTTCACTCTTGTAGCCCAGGCTGGAATGCAGTGGTGCGATCTCAGCTCACTGCAACCTCTGCAACCTGAGTTCAAGAGATTCTCCTGCCTCAGCCTCCAGAGTAGCTGAGACTATAGGTGTGCATCACCTCTGGCAAATTTTTTTTTTTTTTTTAGAGATGGGTCTTGCTGTGTTGCCCAGGTTGGTCTCAAACCCCTGGACTGAAACTATCCTCCCGCCTCAGCTTCCCAAAGGACTGGATTATAGGCATGAGCCACTGCGCCTGGCCTACTGCCTCTTTAGACAAGTCATGCCAGGCCTCAGTTTCCCCACCTGCCATAGGAGAGTGTGACAATCTCAACAGCCAAGTCCAGCCCAGACACTCTTGGTCCCTTGCAGGGACCCATCCATGCAGGGCTGGCAGCACTTACCATGGAGAGGATGACCAGGGCAGGGAAGAAGCCCATCACGATGTAGCAGAGAAGCTCCACAAGCTTGTACCTGGCAGGAAGACAAGCCATGCCAGCCTTAGGACATGCCTCCCCACAAGGAAACCGCACACAGCTCCGTGTTCCTGGGGAAGAGGGAACACTCTGGCCAGAACAGTGAGAAGAAAGGACGCTTTCTCTGCCCAGCACGACTTGGCTCAGATTTCACCCAGCTACATCCAACAGGTGCTGGCAGTTGTGTGACCTTGGGTACTTTCCCTCCCTGAGACTCAGTTTCCACATCTGTGAAATGCATGCTGGTGCCACAGCAAGGATTACAAACATTGGGCATAGCACACACGGGCACTTCCTATGCTCAGCCCATGGCAGACATCACTATTCGATCCCAGCATCTCTTCCCATAGGGCCCAAGCAGCCACTTCCAATCGAGCTGGGTTGCTGCAGCAACCGAAGCCTCTTTGCTGTCCCTGGACTAAATGACTTCCAGAGGTTCCTGGGCTCTGAGACTGCAGAAAGTCTGTTATTCTCTTTTGCTTCTATCATCCTGTTTCTATAATAATCCCACTGAATTATTTCCATCCCCATCACTCCGCAGAATGGGGATACAGAGAGTGTGGCTCTTTCAGGACCTATCCCTTCATCTGCTAATAATTTAGGGAGGGCAGGTGGCATGTGACCACCCCCACCCCACCCCGGTTCAATGGGGCTGGGAACCTATGTTTTTTATTGTTTGTTTGTTTTTGAGACAGAGTCTCCCTCTGTCGCCCAGGCTGGAGTGCAGTGGCGCAATCTTGGCTCACTGCAACCTCCAGCTCCCGGGTTAAAACCATTCTCCTGCCTCAGCCTCCTGGTTAGCTGGGATTACAGGCGCCCATCACCATGCCCGGCTAATTTTCACATTTTTAATAGAGACAGGGTTTCATCATGTTGGCCAGGCTGGTCTCAAACTCCTGACCTCAAGTGATCCTCCTTCTTCGCAGATCACTCGGCCACCCAAAGTGCTGGGATTACAGACGTGAACCACCACGCCTGGCCACTATGATGTCTTTTTGATAACTTCAAGTTGACCCTAGGGGCTGCAAGACCTGGTGGCCACCCATGAGCCTGAATGGCATGACAGCCAGCGCTGTGCTCTCACGACTATGGCATCATCCTGGGCTCTCAACTGCCCAGGAGTACTGCCCAGGAGGTTGGAGCATCTAAGTGAATCCCGCCTCCCTGCAGCCCCCAGGCCCGGCTTACCGCTCATGGAAGAAGAAGACATAGATGGTGCCCACGGAAGCCATAATCCAGACCAGCCAGCGTATGTGGGAGGCCCAGGGGCCCAGCTCCCGAAGGTTCAGCCTGGGAGAGAGAGAGCCAAGGCCATGGCCCTGAGGAGGGCCCACCAAGACCCCAGCCCTTGAGGACTGGCCTGTCACAGGAAATGGACCCCAAGGAAGTCCTGTCACCCGTCACTCCACGGCTGGGACATGGGCGCTCACAGGAAGATGGGTGAACAGGCAGAAAGTGCGCTAGATAACTTGAAACAGCAAGCAATGATTAGAGGAAAATTAGCAAAATTGATAATATCTAGAAGAAAAGGTAAGCAGCACCTCAAACTGGCAGGATGATGAACAGGTAAAGCCTGTTTGGAGGGAATTGTGCATTCTCCGTCACTGCAGTTCCGGCAGCTAACCAAAGCAATGCTGTTTTGTTTTGTTTTGTTTTGTTTCGCTTATTTTTTTGAGATGCAGTCTCTATCTGTGCCCCAGGCTAAAGTATAGTGGCACAATCCCGGCTCACTGCCACCTCCACCACCTGGGTTCAAGCGATTCTCCTGCCTCAGCTTTCCGAGTAGCTGGGATTACAGACACCCACCACCACGTCCGGCTAATTTTGTATTTTTAGTAAAGATGGGGTTTCTCCATGTTGGCCAGGCTGGTCACGAACTCCTGACCTCAGGTGATCCACCCACCTTGGCCTCCCAAATGCTGGGATTACAGGCCTAAGCCTCCGTGCCTGGCCTCCAATCCTTTGTGAATAATTATTTTAAGAGACAGGGTCTTGCTACTTGAGAAGCTGAGGCGGGAGGATTGCTTAAGCCTGGGAGGTCGAAGCTGCAGTGAGCCATGAACACACCACTGCACTCCAGCCTGGGCAATAGAGTGAGACCCTGTCTCAAAAAAAATTTTAAATAATAATAATTTTGGGGGGCGGAGCAAGATGGCCGAATAGGAACAGCTCCAGTCTCCAACTCCCAGCACGAGCGACACAGAAGACCGGTGATTTCTGCATTTTCAACTGAGGTACTGGGTTCATCTCACTGGAGAGTGCCGGACGATCAGTGCTGGTCAGCTGCTGCAGCCCGACCAGCGAGAGCTGAAGCAGGGCGAGGCTTTGCCTCGCCTGGGAAGCGCAAGGGGGAAGGGAATCCCTTTTCCTAGCCAGGGGAACGGAGACACACAACACCTGGAAAATCGGGTAACTCCCACCCCAATACTGCGCTTTAAGCAAACAGGCACACCAGGAGATCATATCCCACACCTGGCTGGGAGGGTCCCACACCCACGGAGCCTCCCTCATTGCTAGCACAGCAGTCTGTGATCTACAGGCAAGGCAGCAGCGAGGCTGGGGGAGGGGCGCCCGCCATTGCTGAGGCTTAAGTAGGTAAACAAAGCTGCTGGGAAGCTCGAAGTGGGTGGAGCTCACAGCAGCTCAAGGAAACCTGCCTGTCTCTGTAGACTCCACCTCTGGGGACAGGGCAATAACAAACACAGCCAAAACCTCTGCAGATGCAAACGACTCTGTCTGACAGCTTTGAAGAGAGCAGTGGATCTCCCAACACGGAGGTTGAGATCTGAGAAGGGACAGACTCCCTGCTCAAGTGGGTCCCTGACCCCTGAGTAGCCTAACTGGGAGACATCCCCCACTAGGGGCAGTCTGACACCCCACACCTCACAGGGTGGACTACACCCCTGAGAGGAAGCTTCCAAAGCAAGAATCAGACAGGTACACTAGCTGTTCAGAAATATTCTATCTTCTGCAGCCTCTGCTGCTGATACCCAGGCAAACAGGGTCTGGAGTGGACCTCAAGCAATCTCCAACAGACCTACAGCTGAGGGTCCTGACTGTTAGAAGGAAAACTATCAAACAGGAAGGACACGTACACCAAAACCCCATCAGTACATCACCATCATCAAAGACCAGAGGCAGATAAAACCACAAAGATGGGGAAAAAGCAGGGCAGAAAAGCTGGAAATTCAAAAAATAAGAGCGCATCTCCCCCGGCAAAGGAGCGCAGCTCATCGCCAGCAACGGATCAAAGCTGGACGGAGAATGACTTTGACGAGATGAGAGAAGAAAGCTTCAGTCCATCAAATTTCTCAGAGCTAAAGAAGGAATTACGTACCCAGCGCAAAGAAACTAAAAATCTTGAAAAAAAAGTGGAAGAATTGATGGCTAGAGTAATTAATGCAGAGAAGGTCATAAACGAAATGAAAGAGATGAAAACCATGACACGAGAAATACGTGACACATGCACAAGCTTCAGTAACCGACTCGATCAACTGGAAGAAAGAGTATCTGCGATTGAGGATCAAATGAATGAAATGAAGCGAGAAGAGAAACCAAAAGAAAAAAGAAGAAAAAGAAATGAACAAAGCCTGCAAGAAGTATGGGATTATGTAAAAAGACCAAATCTACGTCTGATTGGGGTGCCTGAAAGTGAGGGGGAAAATGGAACCAAGTTGGAAAACACTCTTCAGGATATCATCCAGGAGAACTTCCCCAACCTAGTAGGGCAGGCCAACATTCAAATCCAGGAAATACAGAGAACGCCACAAAGATACTCCTCGAGAAGAGCAACTCCAAGACACATAATTGCCAGATTCACCAAAGTGGAAATGAAGGAAAAAATCTTAAGGGCAGCCAGAGAGAAAGGTCGGGTTACCCACAAAGGGAAGCCCATCAGACTAACAGCAGATCTCTCGGCAGAAACTCTACAAGCCAGAAGAGAGTGGGGGCCAATATTCAACATTCTTAAAGAAAAGAATTTTCAACCCAGAATTTCATATCCAGCCAAACTAAGTTTCATAAGTGAAGGAGAAATAAAATCCTTTACAGATAAGCAAATGCTTAGAGATTTTGTCACCACTAGGCCTGCCTTACAAGAGACACTGAAGGAAGCACTAAACATGGAAAGGAACAACCGGTACCAGTCATTGCAAAAACATGCCAAAATGTAAAGACCATCGAGGCTAGGAAGAAACTGCATCAACTAACGAGCAAAATAACCAGTTAATATCATAATGGCAGGATTAAGTTCACACATAACAATCTTAACCTTAAATGTAAATGGACTAAATGCTCCAATTAAAAGACACAGACTGGCAAACTGGATAAAGAGTCAAGACCCATCAGTCTGCTGTATTCAGGAGACCCATCTCACACGCAGAGACATACATAGGCTCAAAATAAAGGGATGGAGGAAGATTTACCAAGCAAATGGAGAACAAAAAAAAGCGGGGGTTGCAATACTAGTCTCTGATAAAACAGACTTTAAACCATCAAAGATCAAAAGAGACAAAGAAGGCCATTACATAATGGTAAAGGGATCAATTCAACAGGAAGAGCTAACTATCCTAAATATATATGCACCCAATACAGGAGCACCCAGATTCATAAAGCAAGTCCTTAGAGACTTACAAAGAGACTTAGACTCCCATACAATAATAATGGGAGACTTCAACACTCCACTGTCAACATTAGACAGATCAACGAGACAGAAAGTTAACAAGGATATCCAGGAATTGAACTCATCTCTGCAGCAAGCAGACCTAATAGACATCTATAGAACTCTCCACCCCAAATCAACAGAAAATACATTCTTCTCAGCACCACATCGTACTTACTCCAAAATCGACCACGTAATTGGAAGTAAAGCACTCCTCAGCAAATGTACAAGAACAGAAATTATAACAAACTGTCTCTCAGACCACAGTGCAATCAAACTAGAACTCAGGACTAAGAAACTCAATCAAAACCGCTCAACTACATGGAAACTGAACAACCTGCTCCTGAATGACTACTGGGTACATAACGAAATGAAGGCAGAAATAAAGATGTTCTTTGAAACCAATGAGAACAAAGATACAACATACCAGAATCTCTGGGACACATTTAAAGCAGTGTGTAGAGGGAAATTTATAGCACTAAATGCCCACAAGAGAAAGCAGGAAAGATCTAAAATTGACACTCTAACATCACAATTAAAAGAACTAGAGAAGCAAGAGCAAACACATTCGAAAGCTGGCAGAAGGCTAGAAATAACTAAGATCAGAGCAGAACTGAAGGAGATAGAGACACAAAAAACTCTCCAAAAAATCAATGAATCCAGGAGTTGGTTTTTTGAAAAGATCAACAAAATTGACAGACCACTAGCAAGACTAATAAAGAAGAAAAGAGAGAAGAATCAAATCGATGCAATTAAAAATGATAAAGGGGATATCACCACCGACCCCACAGAAATACAAACTACCATCAGAGAATACTATAAACACCTCTACGCAAATAAACTGGAAAATCTAGAAGAAATGGATAATTTCCTGGACACTTACACTCTTCCAAGACTAAACCAGGAAGAAGTTGAATCCCTGAATAGACCAATAGCAGGCTCTGAAATGGAGGCAATAATTAATAGCCTACCAACCAAAAAAAGTCCAGGACCAGATGGATTCACAGCTGAATTCTACCAGAGGTACAAGGAGGAGTTGGTACCATTCCTTCTGAAACTATTCCAATCAATAGAAAAAGAGGGAATCCTCCCTAACTCATTTTATGAGGCCAACATCATTCTGATACCAAAGCCTGGCAGAGACACAACAAAAAAAGAGAATTTTAGACCAATATCCCTGATGAACATCGATGCAAAAATCCTCAATAAAATACTGGCAAACCGGATTCAGCAACACATCAAAAAGCTTATCCACCATGATCAAGTGGGCTTCATCCCTGGGATGCAAGGCTGGTTCAACATTCACAAATCAATAAACATAATCCAGCATATAAACAGAACCAAAGACAAGAACCACATGATTATCTCAATAGATGCAGAAAAGGCTTTTGACAAAATTCAACAGCCCTTCATGCTAAAAACGCTCAATAAATTCGGTATTGATGGAACGTACCTCAAAATAATAAGAGCTATTTATGACAAACCCACAGCCAATATCATACTGAATGGGCAAAAACTGGAAAAATTCCCTTTGAAAACTGGCACAAGACAGGGATGCCCTCTCTCACCACTCCTATTCAACATAGTGTTGGAAGTTCTGGCTAGGGCAATTAGGCAAGAGAAAGAAATCAAGGGTATCCAGTTAGGAAAAGAAGAAGTCAAACTGTCCCTGTTTGCAGATGACATGATTGTATATTTAGAAAACCCCTTTGTCTCAGCCCAAAATCTCCTTAAGCTGATAAACAACTTCAGCAAAGTCTCAGGATACAAAATTAATGTGCAAAAATCACAAGCATTCTTATACACCAGTAACAGACAAACAGAGAGCCAAATCAGGAATGAACTTCCATTCACAATTGCTTCAAAGAGAATAAAATACCTAGGAATCCAACTTACAAGGGATGTAAAGGACCTCTTCAAGGAGAACTACAAACCACTGCTCAGTGAAATCAAAGAGGACACAAACAAATGGAAGAACATACCATGCTCATGGATAGGAAGAATCAATATCGTGAAAATGGCCATACTGCCCAAGGTAATTTATAGATTCAATGCCATCCCCATCAAGCTACCAATGAGTTTCTTCACAGAATTGGAAAAAACTGCTTTAAAGTTCATATGGAACCAAAAAAGAGCCCGCATCTCCAAGATAATCCTAAGTCAAAAGAACAAAGCTGGAGGCATCACGCTACCTGACTTCAAACTATACTACAAGGCTACAGTAACCAAAACAGCATGGTACTGGTACCAAAACAGAGATATAGACCAATGGAACAGAACAGAGTCCTCAGAAATAATACCACACATCTACAGCCATCTGATCTTTGACAAACCTGAGAGAAACAAGAAATGGGGAAAGGATTCCCTATTTAATAAATGGTGCTGGGAAAATTGGCTAGCCATAAGTAGAAAGCTGAAACTGGATCCATTCCTTACTCCTTATACGAAAATTAATTCAAGATGGATTAGAGACTTAAATGTTAGACCTAATACCATAAAAATCCTAGAGGAAAACCTAGGTAGTACCATTCAGGACATAGGCATGGGCAAAGACTTCATGTCTAAAACACCAAAAGCAATGGCAGCAGAAGCCAAAATTGACAAATGGGATGTCATTAAACTAAAGAGCTTCTGCACAGCAAAAGAAACTACCATCAGAGTGAACAGGCAACCTACAGAATGGGAGAAAATTTTTGCAATCTACTCATCTGACAAAGGGCTAATATCTAGAACCTACAAAGAACTCAAACAAATTTACAAGAAAAAAACAAACAACCCCATCAAAAAGTGGGCAAAGGATATGAACAGACATTTCTCAAAAGAAGACATTCATACAGCCAACAGACACATGAAAAAATGCTCATCATCACTGGCCATCAGAGAAATGCAAATCAAAACCACAATGAGATACCATCTCACACCAGTTAGAATGGCCATCATTAAAAAGTCAGGAAACAACAGGTGCTGGAGAGGATGTGGAGAAATAGGAACACTTTTACACTGTTGGTGGGATTGTAAACTAGTTCAACCATTATGGAAAACAGTATGGCGATTCCTCAAGGATCTAGAACTAGATGTACCATATGACCCAGCCATCCCATTACTGGGTATATACCCAAAGGATTATAAATTATGCTGCTATAAAGACACATGCACTCATATGTTTATTGCAGCACTATTCACAATAGCAAAGACTTGGAATCAACCCAAATGTCCATCAGTGACAGATTGGATTAAGAAAATGTGGCACATATACACCATGGAATACTATGCAGCCATCAAAAAGGATGAGTTTGTGTCCTTTGTAGGGACATGGATGCAGCTGGAAACCATCATTCTTAGCAATCTATCACAAGAACAGAAAACCAAACACCGCATGTTCTCACTCATAGGTGGGAACTGAACAATGAGATCACTTGGACTCAGGAAGGGGAACATCTCACACAGGGGCCTGTCATGGGGAGGGGGGAGGGGGGAGGGATTGCATTGGGAGTTATACCCGATGTAAATGACAAGTTGATGGGTGCAGCACACCAACATGGCACAAGTATACATATGTAACAAACCTGCACGTTATGCACATGTACCCTACAACTTAAAGTATAATAATAATAAATAAATTAAAAAAATAAATAAATAAATAATAATAATAATAATAATAATTTAAAAATGAAAAATATGAGGAAGATCTGTTTTTACCAACATAGATAGATCTCTAAGCTATATTGTGAGGTATTCGGTAGGTAGGGGGTATGAACCAAGAATGAGATAACTAATATTGTGTGTATGTATAAAGAGAGAACAGTTGGCCAGGCACGGTGGCTCACGCCTGTAATCCCAGCACCTTGGGAGGCCAAGGCGGGCGGATCACGAGGTCAGGAGATTGAGATGATCCTGGCTAACACAGTGAAACCCTGTCTCTACTGAAAATACAAAAACAAAATTAGCCAGGCATGGTGGTGGGTGCCTGTAGTCCCAGCTACTCGGGAGGCTGAGGCAGGAGAATGGTGTGAACCCAGGAGGCGGAGCTTGCAGTAAGCCGAGATGGCTCCACTGCACTCCAGCCTGGGCGACAGAGCGAGACTCCGTCTCAAAAAAAAAAACAAAACAAAAGAGATAACTGTCAATGCACAGAAAAAGATCTGAACCTCGTCCCATGTGGTTTTGTCTGGAAAGGTGTAATTAATAGTGGTGATGATTGCAGAAGAGGGTCCTTTAGGTTTTTTCTGGAATGAATTTCTATTTTTTTTTTTTTTTTTTTTTTTTGGAGATGGAGTCTCACTCTGTCACTCAGGCTGGAGTGCAGGGGCGTGATCTCAGCTCACTGCAACCTCTGCCTCCCGCGTTCAAGTGATTCTCCTGCCTCAGCATCCAGAGTAACTGGGATTACAGATGCACCACCATGCCTGGCTAATTTTTGTATTTTTAGTAGAGACGGGGTTTCATCATGTTGGCCAGGCTGGTCTCGAACTCCTGACCTCAGGTGATCTGCCCGCCTCGCCCTCCCAAAGTGCTGGGATTACAGGCATGGGCCACCGCACCTGGCCTGGAATGAATTTCTAAAATGAGAATGTGTTACGTACAACTTCTGCCACAAAAAGTGACCTGCATGGAGTCTGTCATTATAAAGAAGTTAAGTAACACTGAAAAGTTTAAGAGTAAAAAATAACAACCCGTCTCATTACCTAAAAGAACCATCAGTGAACATCATTCGAGATATCCTTCCAAGTAGACCTAAAAATAGGCCACCAGGTAGAAGGATAGGATGGGATGAAGGGAAAAGAGAAAGGGTGAGAATTAAGTTATGCACATCATTTTTAATTAGAAGTATTACATTTAATTTTAACTTAACTTTAGAAGAAGAAAATGGACACTTAAAAATTTTGCTGAAATTCAAACAAATGTTTTTTCACCATAAAATTCACTGGATTCTGAAGTTAAGATAAACTATGTAGCACAAGAAAATTGACTTTTCAGCCGGGCGCAGTGTCTCATGCCTGTAATCTCAGCACTTTGGGAGGCCAAGGCAGGTGGATCACCTGTGGTCAGGAGTTCAAGACCAGCCTGGTCAAATGGTGAAACCCCATCTCCACTGAAAATACAAAAATTAGTTGGGTGTGGTGGCGGAAGCCTGTAATTCCAGCTACTTGGGAAGCTGAGGCAGGAGAATTGCTTGAATCCGCGAGGCAGAGTTTGCACTGAGCCAAGATCACACCATTGAGTTCCAGCCTGGGCTATGAGAGTGAAACTCCATCTAGGGGGGAAAAAAAAAAAAAGTTGGATTTTTAAAATTACATGTTTCGGGTTCTTGTTTGTTTGTTTTTTTAGAGACAGGGCTCACTCTCCCAGGCTGGAGTGTGGTGGCACAATCATAGCTCACGGCAGCCTCGATTTCCTGGGCTCAAGCGATCCTCCTGTCTCAGCCTCCTGAGTAGCTGGGAACACAGGCACACGCCATCACAAACTAGTTTCTTTCAAACACTATTCATGGATATGGGATTCTTGGACTTCTTTCACGTGTGACAATGGTGCCTATTGTTTTTATGGCTGCATGACAACCCCATTTGATAGTTTATTCCAAAGTCTATCTTTGGGAAATGATTAGAAGTGTCTCCACTGTGTGTCAGCATTAAATGGTGCTGTGGCCACATTCAGAAGCCAGCTTGTTTTTTTCACTTTGCAAATACTTTATTTTTTCAGTCTCAGTGCCTGAAGAATTTGTCTCTTTCTTTCATTTCCATCAGCTTCTCTCTGATTGCTCTAATTTTGGCTTTTTGAAAATGTCTGTATTCTCCCTGATTATGTAAAATCTTCAGTATTTATTTGGTTTTTGGTTTGTTTCTTTTTCCCCCATAAAGAGAGGGAGCTGGGGGTTCTGTTTGTGACAATATGCTCAGATACCAGCACAGGGCCTGGCACAGGGCAGTGCCCAGTCAATCACAGCCGGGGTAAAGGTAAAGAAGAGAGACTCAGGCTGGGCGCAGGGGCTCACACCTGTGATCCCAGCACTTTGGGAAGCCGAGGCAGGCGGATCACCTGAGGTCAGAAGTTTGAGACCACCCTGGCTGACATGGTGAAACCCCGTCTCTACTAAAAATACAAAAATTAGCGCGGTGTGGTGGCACATGCCTGTAGTCCCAGCTACTCAGGGGGCCGAGGCAAGAGAATCGTTTGAAACCAGGAGGTGGAGGTTGCATTGAGTCGAGATCACGCCACTACGCCCGGCTGAAAATCCAATTTCCTTGTGCTTTACATAATTTATCTTAACTTCAGAATCCAAGTGAATTTTATGGTGAAAATTCTGGGCAAGAGAACAAGACTCCATCTCAAAAAACATAAACAAAACAAAAAATAAAAACAAAATAAATATATACTTATAAAATGTGGCCACTGCAGTGGCTCATGCCTGTACTCCCAACAATTTGGGAGGCTGAGGCGGGAGGATGGCCTGAGGCCAGGAGTTCAGGACCAGTCTGGGCTACATAGTGAGACCCATCTCTACAAAAATAAAAACATTAGCCAAGCATGGTGGCTTGCACCTGTAGTCACAGCTACTTGGGAGGCTGAGGCGGGAGGATCACTTGAGCCCAGGAGGTGGAGGCTGCAGTGAACTATGATCACAACACTGCACTCCAGCATAGGCAATAGAGCAAGACCCTGTCTCTAAAAAAAAAAAAAAATAATAATTTAAAAGCTATATTAAATAAATTAAATATTAAGTAAATATAAATATAAGTATATATGTATGTATATGCATGTGTATGCATGTCTGTCTATTACACATATTTATATATATGTGCACATATATAGACACATGCATACATATGTACATATTAATATTTGCTTTTCTGGATGGGTGTGGTGGCTCACACCTATAATCCAAACACTCTGGGAGGCCGAGGTGGGCAGATCACTGGAGGTTACGAGTTCAAGACCAGCCTGGCCAACATGGTGAAACACCGTCTCTACCAAAAATACAATAATTAGCTGGGCGTGGTGGCGCACGCCTGTAATCCCAGCTACTCAAGAGGCTGAGGCAGGAGAATCGCTTGTACCGGGGAGGCAGAGGTTACAGTGAACCAAGATCTCGCTACTGTGCTCTAGCCTGGGTGACAGAGTGAGATTCTGTCTCAGAATTCTCAGGGGAAAAAAATGATGTATATATTTGCTTTTTCTGCATAAAATAACTCAAGAAGGACACGCAAGAAAGTGGGTATAAGCAGCTGCTTCCAGGAAGGAGAAAAGTGTGGCAGAAAGCTGTTCACCTAACTCCTCTGTGCCAAGTCAACATATTACCCAGCCATATAGAAAAATAAATTCAAACAATGAAAAGAAAGGCTGCCAAGCATTTGCTGAGCGGTGGGACAGTACTCACCAGGGTGCGTAGGAAGCCGCTATGAAGAAATAGATGACTATCCGGTCGAACATGTGTAGACAGTGTTCCACCATCCTAGGGCGGCAGAGAAGCCGGCGGTCACAGCCCCTGCACAGAGGGAAGGGCCAGTGCCCCCAGAACCGTGCCCTGGGCTGATCGTGCCTGCCTACAGGTTAGCGGGGCTGGGTTCCTCTATCCAGCCAGGACCCCTTGGACCTCAGAATCCCGATCTGTAAGTGACCAGGGCAGTGGTCTTCAAACCAGGCTCCTTGTCACCCTAGGGACTTCATGGAGACACCTTGCCTCGGGGATTCCACTGAGGGCCTTGTGCCCCTGCAAGTAAGGATTGGACATCCTCCTTCGCCTTTTTTTTTTTTTTTTTTTTTAGACAAGGTCTCATTCTGTCTCCCAGGCTGGAGTGCAGTGGCACAATCTCGGCTCACTGCAACCTCTGCTTCCCGAATTCAAGCCATTTTCTTGCCTCAGCCTTCCAAATAGCTGGGATTACAGGCACTCGCCACCATTCCCAGCTAGTTTTTGTATTTTTAGTTGAGACGGGGTTTTGCCATGTTGGCCAGGCTGGTCTGAAACTCCTAACCTCCAGTGATCCACCTGCCTCAGCCTCCTAAAGTGCTGGGATTACAAGCGTGAGCCACCGCGCCCGGCCATCGTCCCCTACCTTAATCAGAGCCACTGTGCATTTCTGCTTTATATACTGGGTTTTTCCAAAGATTTATAATGGGGAAAGAAATCTGTGGAGAAAGTGCAAAAATGGCCAGATGGAGTGGCTCACACCTGTAATTCCAGAGTTTTCAGAGACTGAGGCAAGAGAATTGCTTGAGCTCAGAAGTTGGAAACCAGCCTGGGCAACATAGTGAGACCTTATCTCTACTAAAAATTAGAAAGATCAGCCAGGCATAACAGTGCATGCCTGTACGCCTAGTTACTCCAGAGGCTGAGGCAGGAGGATCTCTTGAGCCTGGGAGGTTGAGACTACACTGAGCCATGTTTGTGCCACTGCACTCCAGTCTGGGGAACAGAGCTAGATCCTGTCTCAAAAAAAAAAAGGTGCAAAAACTACTAAATTCCGTGCCCCTCAAGACTGTCTGGGAGCTGACATTCTAATGCTGGAAGAACTTCGTGGTTCGGATCCGAGCTCTGGAGCCAGAAGGCCTGGGTTTGAATTCCAGCTCTACTCTTCAGGAGTACATAACCTTGAGCAAGTTATCTATTCACTCTAGATCTCAGCTTCCTTCTCTGTCAAATACAGAGGATGCCAGCAACCTGACACGGGGCTGTGGGGAGGATTAAATTAGCTAATACTCAGCACAGTATATAGTAAGTGCTCAATAAATATCAGCTGTTTTGGCTGAGTGCGGTGGCTCATGCCTGTAATCCCAGCACTTAGGGAGGCCAAGGTGGGGGATCACCTGAGGTCAGGAGTTTGAGACCAGCCTGGCTAACATGGTGAAACCCCGTTTCTACTAAAAATGCAAAGTATTAGCTGCGCGTGGTGGTGAGTGCCTGTAATCCCAGCAACTAGGGAAGCTGAGGCAGGAGGATTGTTTGAGCCTGGGAGGCAGAAGTTGCAGTGAGTCAAGATCACGCCATTGCACTCCAGCTTGGTCAACAAGAGTGAAACTCTGTCTCAAAATAAATAAATAAATAAATATTAAAAATAAATAAACAGCCATTTTTATGATGACCTCACCTTGTATAGTGAGCGATGACCCTCAATACATGGGACTGTCATGGTGCCAGCCTCCACAGTGGTGCCCAGTGTGTCATACCCCTGGTATTCACACACTGGGACCCTCCCCTCCCAAAACAAATAAGGTAAACTCAGGGAACCACTAGGACATTGCAGAAATGATGGTGTATGGTTCCTAAGGCCAGATCATAAAAGACATTACAGCTTCTGGCTTGTTCTGTTAAGTTGCTAAGTTTGGGGGAAACAAGCTCTCATGTGGCTGTGAAGACACAGCCACACTACAACCCAGCACTAACTCACCAGCCAAGTGAGGGGGCTTAGACCCTCCAGCCCCAGTCAAGCCATTAGATGACAGCAACCCCAGCCAACCTCTGACTACAGGAAACACCACGGACTGGAGCCACACAGCTAAAGCTCTCAAATTCCTAACCCCTTGAGGCTTTGAGACAGAATAAGTGTTTCTTGTTATTTTAAGCCACAATGCTCTGGCATACTTCGTTACAAAGCAATCACTAACCCGTACAAACTGTGGTTCTGTCTAGCAAAGTGCAGCCTTGAACAAATTTGACTGATTGTACGCACGGCTCAACTGCGTGTCTTCCTAGAAATTAAAGGGAGTGGCATACAGCTTTATGGGGGGCCTGGATTCCTAGAGTCAGTTAGGGTTGAATGTGGCTGCTATGCAACGTTGAGCAAATAAGGTTTCTTTACTTTTTCTTTTTCTTTTCTTTTCTTTTTTTTTTTTTTTGAGACAGATTCTCACTCCATTGCCCAAGCCAGAGTGCAGTGGCACTATCTCAGCTCACTGCAACCTCCGCCTACCAGGTTCAAGCGATTCTCGTGCCTCAGCCCCCTGAGTAGCTGGGATTACGGGTGTGTGCCAGACACCGTGCCTGGCTAATTTTTGTATTTTTAGTAGAGACAGGGTTTCACCATGTTGGCCAGGCTGGTTTCAAACTCTTGACCTCAAGTGATCCTTCCCCCTCAGCCACCCAAAATGCTGGGATTTCAGGCATGAGCCACCTTGCCCGGCCTCACTGTAATTTTTTTATTTTTATTTTTTTAATCAAAACTAGCCAGGCACGGTGGCTCACATTTGTAATCCCAGCACTTTGGGAGGCCAAGGAGGGCAGATCACGTGAACCCAGAAATTCAAGACCAGCCTGGGCAGCATGATGAAACCCCATCTCTACAAGAAATACATAAAGTTAACTAAATGCCGTGGTGCATGCCTGTAGTCCCAGCTACTCAGGAGGCTGAGATAGGAGGATCGCATGAGCCCTGGAAGTGGAGGTGAACCGAGATGACGTTACCACACTCCAGCCTGGGTGACAGAGTGAGACCCCATCTCAAAAAAAAAAAAAAAAAAAAATTCAAAACTGTAAAACTCAGGGATTCCAATGCCTACATTGCAGAATTATTGAAAAGATTAGGGAATGGCACCTGTAGCATGCCTGGAACGAAGCCTAGAGGGGAGCTGGCCCACAATGACCACCCTGCAGCCAGCAGGAGCTTTTCTCTTGGTCCTCTCAGAAGCGAGCAAACCAAGCCAGGCATGAAGGCTCATCCCTGAAACTCCAGCACTTTGGGAGGCTGAGGCGGGTGCATCACTAGAACCCAAGCGCTGGACACCAGCCTGGGCAACATGGTGAAACCCCATCTCTACAAAAAGATACAAAAATTAAAAAGCAAATGTTAAGTGGTTTGTATTTATTAATGGGTTAATTTAAACAGAACAGCCTTCTCAAATGCTGCAAAGTGTATTTTCTACAATAAGATTTTCTATTTTTTTCTTTTGCCTTTGTTTCCAGCTTACTAAGTACAAATTCTGCAAAACTATTTCATAAGCCAGTTCTGTGGAACCCCTTTCTGGCCATTTCCTGAAGCAACTTTCTTTCCTAATCATCCCCACAACACGAAGGCCAGGTTCTGCAAGTAAAAGGGTGATGAGACAATTCTGTACTCATTTAAGTGGCAAGCCCAGGAGGGTGGGTCTCAGAGAACACGTAGAGGGAAGTGGAGGCTCGCACGGTGTGGAAATACTGACCAGATGGAATTAACCACCTTCCCGGAAGCAAGACTGGAGACTGCTGTGGAGCTTGCCGCAGGTTCTGCTGGATAGGAAAGTGTGTCTCCTCTACCTGCTGTCTGCTTCTGTCCTGTCGTAGCCCAGCAGAGCTGTTTTAATGCAGACATTTGCAGCCTGCGCAGTACTCTCCTGGAGCCAGTAAATCGCCAGTTAGGAAAAAGATCAGCACTGACCAAACAGAGATGTTGGAAACCTGCATTAATCCCCAGTGGAGGCAGAGGCTCTGAATGCTGAAGCCACAGCTGCGACATGGCCACACTCTGCACATGGCCCCAGGTACTCAGATTTCTGTACCCTCAGGGTGGCTCGCGGGCTGCAGAGCCGGGGTTCAGGCCCTGCTGACCACAGTCAGCTGTCCCCTGCTGCCTCAGACCAGGGCCGAATTCCTGGTGTGCTTCCCTCCTGCACGCACTCAACGGCTCTGCAGCCTTTGCAAGCACCTGCCTGGCAGGGCTATGGCAATGTGTGGAGTCAGATGATGGTGCCAAGCTGGGAGCGGACTTACAGTGAGACAGTGTAGATAAAGCCTCAGGCCCAGCTCCCCAGCAGCCCCTGCTCCTGCACTGTGGCCACTGTGGCAATGTGGCTGCTTCTATTTCCTTGAGCTCCATTGCCATCTTATCCCAGGCAGGGCCCCTTCGCCCCCTGCACCTGCCACCATCCGTCCTCGCCCCTGACTCCCAAGCCTCCTTTCAGTCCTGCTCTTGGGAGAGAAAGAACCCCTGGCTTGGGGAGCCTGCCTGGTCCTGAGGTGGCCTCCTGCCAAGGCCCTGGAATCCCCCGTCCTGGGGCTCCTGCCCCACCTCTGAGCTCTCCCTCTCACTCCCATCCCCTTGACCTCTCCTGGCTGGGGCCTTGCTGTCTGTCACCCCTGAACGGAGCTGACGCTGACACCCAGGAACAGCAGGGACCTGAAACTGTTCCACTCATCTGCTTCAAACAGCACCTTGAGGACAGACCTACACCTGCACTTGGAGCGTTTAGTTGAACTGCAGTTTTGATAATCATGTCACTGTGTGCAAATACTAGAGCAGGTGACTGTGGTGTGAAAGGCTGAATACTCGGGAAGTGTGTGATTTTTGTCTGAGAAGTTTAGTCAGCAAGCAGCTAATTCATGGCAACATAAAGAAAGTTGATATGAAAACTGCCTTTCCCCTACATCCCTAAGGAGATTGCCAAGAAGACCAGGACATGCTACTACGTATGTTCAAGAAATGATGAAAGGGAGCACTGAGGAGCTAAGATACACGGGTTTAATCTCAGATTCACTTCCGATGCACCGCCCGAGTGTCTGGAGAGGAGAATCTGGACTCCTTCGTGCATCCGCTTTGAGAGGCGTGGCCCCAGTACGAACTTGGGAAGCCTTTGCAGTGGCAAAAGTCATGAAATTAGGTGGCAACACCTTAGGACCATCAAAAAGAAGGGTTGTCTTGCGAATAAAGGCTTGCTGTTAACAGATTTGGCTTGTCAGGTCTAAAGAACAACAGAGTATTTCTCCCTGGCTCTTGGAATTCAAGGTCCTGAGCTCTTCAATCCTGGGCAATTTCACATTTGCTCATTTCGCACAAGCAGGAGGCAGGGAGAGTTGTTGGGATTCGTGCCAGGCAGAGCCGAGCACATCAGGGGCCCTGGGTAAAAGGGGGTGAGGATAGCGCAGGCACCAAAGGTCTCCGCATGGGGTTGCCATCTGCCAGTGGACACCAGATGGGAAGGGAAACTGCATGCCCACCGTTTGCCTCTGCCTGTGGGGTGCTGCCCCCACAGTGCCTCTCAGGTGTCTGCAGCCTCACATCTTGTTTCTCACCCCCAATGTGGATCACAGCCGCTGCATGTCTCTGTAAGCACCACAAGGCCAGCGGCCTCCCCTCAGACTCATAGGATGCCTGAACCACCAGCCTCATCCTGAACTCCCCTCCATGGACGTGAGCCCCATTAGCTTTTCTCCCATCTAGAGGCAATGGAAGGCCAAACCTTCTTAGAGAAAGAACAAGAAACTGGGCTGAGCCGCTTCATGTGTTGACATGTAGAAAAGTGAGATTTATTTGCAGAGAAAAGAACTGGACTCCACTGTCCTGAGGGTGCCTCTGGTCTCTTGCAGTTGGATCCCCTCATGTTTCCCAAACCCATGTCCAGATCTCCCCCTCCCCACCCTATCTCTTCACTCCTCGAAAACCAGCTCCCCTAGCTTTGCCCAGACCACGCGGCAATGCCATGTCAGGTAAATCTTTCCTCTTTACAGTAGACTCTGAAATTGGCCCTATGTTCCCCACTCCCCTCTTCATCAATGAAAAGGAGCAGCTTGTGGTTTCCAGCACCCAGTGCCTCCTGTCTGTGGCCCCTCCAGGACATGGGCTATAAAGTTTCTCTTCCTCCAGATGCCTTCGTGCACCGGCCTGCACCGACCATCCTGACCTCAGCCTACCTTTTCTCCATCCTGAGACACAGCACATGTTCCCCAGGAATCTGTGGCTCTGACCACCTCTGACGATTCACTCCCCTGTCAGTCCCCTGGGTCCCCTGAGACAGTTCAGCCTTCCGGGCCTCCCCAGCTGTTTCTGGTCATTCCTTTCCTCGAGTCCCTCCACCTTGGATGCCCAGGGCAACACCCTGGCCTCCCCTACACGCTGGCGTGGTTCTTCTCAACCATTGCCATTGGCTTGGTTTCTGTTGTGTTTGGTTTTTAGGGGTCAGGCTGCCGAGTGCTCTTCTTCTCCCGGGCTCTGTCCTCCTCTCTCTCCTTGGGTTGCAGCATCCAGGTCTAATCCAACAACTCCATAGCACACAATGTGGCCCAGGCCACGCACGGAGGAAGACAGCAGAGCGGCCTAGAGGCTCCCAAAGGGAGCCAGGGCCCAGGCCCAGCACACCCTCCCCACAGTCCCCTGCATCCACTGCCCCTCCTGCACCCGGCACTGGGCAGCATGGGCTGTGTCAGCGGTGTCCGTCCTCCCTTCTCAATCTGTTGTGAGCTCCATTAGGCCAGGACCGGTCCTTGGAAGCTGTGGGACCCTCAGCCTCCCTAGCAGAACGTCTCGCACAGAGCTGTGGCTCCATAAAATATTTATTTCCTATTATGTCCATTTATTTTATAAATTTCATGCAGGCCAGAGAGATTGGAATTATCAATTACTTAAAAAAAATAAAAGGATAAAAGCAAGACCTGGAAATATAGACCCAGTAGCACTGGAATGCACCAACTAAGGCAGAGAGACCCCCTGAGACTCCGCGACTGCTGGACCATTTCGGGCAACATCATATCTCAAGTGGAGAGGGAGAGAATCTGCCTGTCTCAGTGGGTGGGGTTTTTAAAGTGGATTTAGTCATGGTCTGGACTTGCCCAATGTTCTGTGCTATGCTGTGGGAAGGGACAAGGTCCTAAACTACGCTCACAGGACTTAAATCAAACAAACAACACACACAGGTGGGTGGGAAGGCAGGCAGATGACTCAATTCTGTGCTCACCACCCACGGCCCCTGATGGGCCATGCCTTCTGCTTAGACAACAGCCTCCTGGACCCCACAGATGGGGGCAATGGCATAAAGTCAGACTTGCAGCTGAGGCCTGACTCGCCGCAATGGCCCTGTCCTCCATCACCAGTGACAGACCTGTCACTTTCCCACTGATCCTTCATTTTCCTATGCAATGAGGCTAATATTGCCTCTTTCTAAGGTTGCTATGAGGATTAATTTTTGAGATAATAGACTTTGAGATAACAAACCTGCCAAGTGCTACATCGATGTGATTATCCTGAGATTGAGAGGAAATGTCAATGCGGCACTAGATGGTGGCATGGCCATGAGTGGGAGAGAGAGTGTGGATGTTCCGGATGTCCCGGATCTCTACCAAACAGAAGATGCAGTGAAAGGACAGCCAGTGTTCCTGGTGTCTCCTTTTCCCCTCAGGGCAATGAATTACAGGTTTTCTGTGCCTTAGCTTTCTTCGTTTCAAATGGAGTTAATAATACTGTCTCGGGGATATTCACAGACGTGAACAGTTAATGATTGCAAAGTGCTTTGAAAATAAATGAGCTTACTCATAATGGTGGTGTTTGATATTTATAATAATAAGCCTGGGCTGCTGGCTTCACAAACTATATTCATTGGTACAGGGCTTAGTTTGATGACTGGCTTTTTCAAACTTAACATAAAATACTCTTATTTTAAAGTAATCAAATGACCTCCCTGCATTCATCCAGGGTCTTATTTGGAAAAACTTAAGATTTGATCATAGATCTATTTTAAACAGTGCCAAGTTAACTGACATTGATGCCATCGTATCTGGGGTCCCTAGGAAATCCAGGAGGGGACAATGAATGGTAGGAAGACTCGGACTCGGGTCTGCCTGTAACACTCGGAGCCTGCAAGGCAACACAGTTAATTGAGTTTTATTAAAATGACTTGGTGTGGCTATAAAGCAAACCACACTCCTCTAGCCGACTGGAAGAACGTCCCGTAAAAGCCGTGGGGTGGGAGGGCCTCTCCTGTCTCCTCTGCGGGCAGGCAGGCAGGGATGACACCCAGGTGTGAATTCAGCCTGCACCTCCTACAGATGAGCTGTTGAAGGCGATGGCCACAGCAAGTCCGCACCAAGTGCTCTTTCAACTTAGCAAACTACCCCAGGAACAGAAAACCAAACAGCGCACGTCCCATGTTCTCACTCATAGGTGGGAATTGAACCATGGACACAGGAAGGGGAACATCACACACCGGGGCCTGTTGTGGGGTGGGGGGATGGGGGAGGGAGAGCATTAGGAGAGATACCTATTGTAAATGACGAGTTAACGGGTGCAGCACACCAACATGGCACATGTGTACATATGTAACAAAGCTGCACGTTGTGCACATGTACCCTAGAACTTAAATAAAAAAATAAATAAATTAATTAAAAAAAATGAGTGTTTCTTTAAACAAAGAACCTTCCCGGCATTGCCTCCCTAGGTATGATTAATGCGGCCCGGCACCTCCTTCTTCACTCAGCGATCACTTCTCTGCAGCTTGTTCCCAGACGCAGGTTCGCTCATGGAGGCGGGAAGATTTCAGGCGATGTCTGTTCTTGTCTTTTGTCAGCACAGAAAAGGATGGAGACCCCACTGGTCAGGCGAGCCCCGCGGTCCCTGTTCCTCACTTCACCTCCTGGGGAAGCCTGGTCCCCATCGATTCGCCAAGGAATAAGGAAAGAACACGTCTTACCTGGATGGCGGGTCCCCGTCATGGTGGCCTTGGATCCGGCTTCAGCGGAAGAGGCAGCGCCTCGCTCACGGCTCCCCCCGCCGCTGCCTTACCCGGGAGCGCCACCCCGTGCCCTGCCAGAGAAGTGCAAGTACCAGCGCAGCACGGGTCGAAAGCCACACTGTGGACCCGCAGCGCAGCGCCAAGAAATCCCGAGTCCATTCACCAGAGGAGCTTCTCCACCAAATCATTGAAAACTGAAACGAGAAATGAGTCTCCACGGGTATCCCCTTGAGTCGGCCGTACGGAAAATGCAACCTGGTCAGCTGCATTTCTGCTGCCAGCCCTCCTCCAGGCAAGCACCGGCCTCGAGAAGGGCAAAGGGCAGGCGGCCACGGCGCGGTGTCACAGTTCAGAGGCCTTCTCAGCTGAACCTGAAGTTACTCTCAGCTCGGGCCCCAGAGTGAGGACTCGGGGCCAGGCATCCGATTCCCCATGAGCTCCTTTACCTAAAGCTGTGCAGAGAATCTGAGGCTATGAGTGGGGGTGGGGGAAAGATGTACAGGGATGCTTTGGTTTCACTCCTGAGATACGAGAATGTCCTCTGAACACACATGCAGATAGCTGGACTTCTACACAGTCGAAATCCAGATCGTTTCTTTCCTCCCAGCATAAGGAAACCATCCAGTAAGAGCTGGTGTTCATCGATGCTACGTGTCCAGAATGGGGCTGAGCACCCGCCTCACTGCATCCTAACATCTGTCTAATGAGGCAGAGAATGTCACTGTCACACTCTGCAGACGAGGAAGCCAAGCTGTCAGCAGGTCCACATCTTGCCACAAAACCAGTAACCTGTGGCGCTGAGATCGCACATCGGTCGTCCACTGCCACGTCCATGGCCTCCTTCTCTGGGGTTTGCCTGCCTCCTGATGGCCGCCATGCCTCTGTCCCCTTGCAGGGGCTGGCTCTTCCGGTGGCCAGTACTTTTTGGCTGCAAGCAGCAGAGATTCCCTCGAGGGCTTGTTGAAAGCACTCACATCAACGGGGCCTCAGAAAGGGAGCTGAGGCCGTGCACGGCACTGCAGTTTCTCCTCACGCTTTGCATCCCTGGCTTGACTCTCCCTCAAGATGTCCTGCTATCTCCACAAGGTGGCCAGCCCAGCCCTGTCTTCCTCACCTTCCAGGCCCAGCTGAGCAGCCCTCCCCGCATCATCTCCAGCTGCTGCCCAGGCTGCACGGAGCAGGTGTCCAGCGCCCATCCAACCACTGTCTAGAGGGCAGAGAGACCTGCTGGGACTGTGACAAAACCTGGCCCTGCCCACATGCCCTGCAGTAATGCACTGAGGAGTGCATGGCAGCACATATGTGCCTCATGTGTCCTGCTGTGATGCACCGAGTGGCACACAGCATTATTGTGTCAATCATGTGTCTTGATGTGATGCACTGGTTCAGACAATATCACGGAGGCAGTGTTTCTTTAATACTGTCAAATTTGAGGAAACAATCTAACAAAAGCCACTTGATGAACATTCTGTAAAGGTGACATAGATACTTCAAAAGCATCTCTGACATAGAAAGAAAAAAACAAAAAGGGAGCTAGTCCAGATTTTAAAAATAAAAGATATAGTAACTAAAAGCAGTTGTGGTGCTTGGATAAAAACAAACAACAGAAGGTGTAAACGGCATTATTAGACACACTGGGAAAAACTTTATATGGACCTTGTATTAGATAATGGTGTTGTGTGATTTTTACATCTTGTCTGTGTGGGAACCGAAGGGGAATGATTTTGTTCTCAACAGGTGAATGCTCAAGTATTTGGGGGCAAAATATCACAACGACTAACTTTCAAAATGGTTCAGTCAAAAGAATGACATATGTACAATTAAAAGGGGAAAATAAATGTGGCAAAATGCCAATGACAGTTGAATTGTCATGTGGGAACCCACTGGACTATTCTAGAAACATTTCTGTAGCTTTAAAATTATTTAAAACAAATGTTGTGGGGGAAACAGCACACATTTAAGGTAGTAAAAATATTCAGGACACACAAAGAGGGGATACAAACAGGTAAAACGACAGGGTTTCTGGCCTCAGAGAGCTTCCTGAAGCTGTGCACATGCCTGTCAGGAAGGCGGTGGAATGAGCAGAGCTTTGTGGGGCAGGTCATGTCTCTACTCAGTGGAGCAGAGGTTGGCGTGTCTGCAAACAGTGAATTTTAAGCCATTTGTTTAGTCCACATTACAGTGAATCCAAATAAGAGTTTGGAAAGCCAGTCACACCAGACTATCTTCACTTTGTTTAACGATAGACACAGGCAGGGATGGCGAACAGACGTCCCAAATGGATTCTCAGCTACATGCTTGGAGACCCAGAGGAGTGAGCATGGGAGACAGCAGCAAGGACCCGGAACAGGTCAGGCTATTCCATCATTTAATTTAAAAGGGGAGGTGGCTCCTGTTCACTCAGGAAAAAGTCAGGGGCAGGGCAAGTGCCAAATGTACCAAGGTGATGCATTCTTCTAATATTGTTCAGAACATGTCTTCACGTCTCATCAAAACAACTTACGAAAGCAGAATATTCATCCTGTATCTAAATTCCATGTCCGTGCACTCAGGACCATGAACAGCTACCTTTACTCTCCAATATGGCCCATCGGCCATATTGTGAATTTGGACCAATATTTGCTGTTGCTCTTTGAAAAGAAGCATTTTCATCATTGCTTTTGATGGAAAACAAATTTAGCTAATCTTCCATTCTGTCCCTGCCTCCAGTAATTCTGGTCTGCTCAAAGTATTCAGCCAGCCAGCAGAGATAGAAAATAAAGGCCAGGCACAGTGGCTCAGGCATGTAATCCCAGCACTTTGGGAGGCTAAGATGGGTGGATCACTTGAGGTAGAAGTTGAAGAGTGGCCTGACCAACATGGTGAAATGCCCTCTATACTAAAAATACAAAATTAGCTGAGTGTGATGGCACATGCCTGTAATCCCAGCTACTCGGGAGGCTGAGGCAGGAGAATTGCTTGAACCCGGGAGGCAGAGGTCGCAGTGAGCCAAGATCACACCACTGCACTCTAACCTGGGCAACAAGAGCAAAACTCTGTCTCAAAAAAAAAAAAAAAAAAAAGAGAGAGAGAGAGAGAAAGGAAGAAAAGAAAAAGTATGGGAGCCCATGAGTTGGAGACTGGAGTGAAGTATGATTGTGTCACTGCACACCAGCCTAGGTGATGAAGGGGAGGGGAAGGGGAGAGAAAGGAAAAAAGAGAGAGAGATAAAGAGGAAGAGGAAGAGAGGAAGGAAGGAAGGACAGGAAGAAGGAGAAAAAGGAGAGGAAGGGGAAGAAAGAAGAAAAAAGGGCAAAAAGAAAAGAACAAGCATGCAGGAGAATTTGGAGCAGCTTTGCCATTGAGTTCTTGGGTTCCCCAAGTCACACTACACCGTGGACCATCAGCCAGAAGAAATCCATTCTTGTTACACCTGTGACCCCTGCTAGCAAGATGGTCAATGTGGTGGAATTCCTCAGGAAGGTGAGAACAGAGGACATTTGCCTCTTAAGGGTTAAACTCTAAGTTACTTCAATTGTGAGCAGAGACGTGTAACACTGTTTAAGGAAAAACAACAAATTGTAGCCATATACGATGTGACTATAACCTGAATGAACATACACTGCAGCCAACCAAGGAAGTGTCCATCAGAAGCAGGATGGGCAACTGGGGAAAGAATACCAAGGGAAGGTGAGGTAGCCCAGCAGCATGGCTGCCCACACACCTGCAGGGAACAGAGCCACCGCTCAAGACAGCAGAGCCTCCCAGGGACACAAGGCCCCGGCCCAGGAGCCTGAGCATCTGCTACTTCAGATGTGGTCTCTTTATTGGAACAAATCAATATAATCCCAGATCTCTGGTCTGCAGCCACTGATCTGGCAGATGATTTTTCTCTGTACCTACTGATATGGGTTGAGTTTTTTTTCTCCTGCAATCTCACGTCCAGAAGCTGTCTTGTCCTCATCTGGCAGGGACAGCAGCAGCCTTGGTGGGAGTGCATCAGGGCTGTGCTACCTCTCCAGTTCATCCATGCAACCTAGAGCTCAGGGCTGCCGGCTGCCTTGCCATTCCACAGGATGCCACCATGGCCCATCGCATTAATGATGTGGCCAGGAAACAAGACACCCCACTGTTGTGGTGAAATTATGACCACCTGGGCTGGGATGTAACTCTTGTAAGAATGCACAGGGGTGCTGCTTTGAAGTTTCCGGGGCCTGTGATCTAGGAAGGTATGGATGCACTCTGTGAGGGGGAGGACGGTGTGCTGTGCCCACGTCCACCGGCACTAGAGATGGGCAGGCACTCTGAGTCTCTCTGGAGCTCTGCAAGCAACATCCACCAGACCACACACGCTACTCTGCTCACTTTCCAATTAACCTACAAACTGCCAGTTCCACATGAGGCCTAGAAAGAGCAAAGCCTCCAGAGCAGGTAGATGTAAAAGCTGGTCTCCCTGTCAGGCCACGGTGGCAATTAGATCCCATGATGCATGGCAGAGTCACAGACAGGCCCAGAGCACAGACCCCTAGGGTTCTGGGACAAAACCACACCCTCCTCTGCAGATAATTGCTCTTCTGAGAACCAGCTCTCAGCTTGTCCTCTAGACCCTGATGGACACTGAACATCTATACTTCACCATGGCACAGCTAGTGACAGCTAGCCGGAACGTGAGCGGACCACCAAAGACTGTGTTTTCTGACCTGTCACATCACCAGGTGAGTCAACTGAGGGAGCATGTCATCATTACATTCAGGCAAGATGTATATATTTATTAGGTATATAGGTGTACACACACACAAGCATGCATGCATATGCACGCATACACACACACACACACCCACACACACAGGTTAGGCTTTGGCATGTTCTGGAGCACAAGATACACAAGCAAGTGGTTCCGATGCTCTTCGAGCCCACAGCTGCATGGACAGCACCCCTCACCACGCACCTATTGGCCCCATGGGGACTTCCCTAGGACCACTCACCCGAATTAAAAGTTGGATTTGATTTCTGCAAAAGATGCTGACAGCTGACACCACTTGAAGGTGAAAGTTGGCAATGTTCTAACCCATTTGAGTGGCCCTAAAGAACAGCGGGGGAGGGGGGCCCACGCTCTCAGTAGGCAGGTGGCATGATGGCTGCCTCATGCATGTTAGCCTTTCTCTCCAGCCACCCAGCCTTGCTCAATGTTCTCATCAACAAAGTGGCCGTGGAGGCAGTGAAGGATGTTGTCAATGGCTTCAACCACATGGACGTCCTCACTCCAAGGCTAGTCTGGCTAAGGTCCACTGCTAAATGTATAAATCTGCTAATGGGAGACACCAACACAATTCCTAGTATGAAAAACTCAACTGGAAAGAAGAGCCAGCCCCCAAGTACATCGGGCCATGTGTTCTGGGAGGGACAGAGACACCTCTTGGCCACTGCACCTGGCTCACAGAAGCCTCATCTGCTGCACCGGTTGCTTCCAGTACTGCTTCCAGGAGACCCATCTGACAGCAGAGCTCAGCAGTGAGGCCTGTGACAATTATGATCCCGGCACACACCCCACTACCTCGGGGAGCCTCCCAAGCACCAGGCAGTGCTGGCTGTGACAAGGCCCCCCTTGAGGGCTGCTGGGTTGCCCAAGACGTGTCCTGCACTCTGAGCCATCAGTCAACAAGTGGTATGGGTTCTCCCATGGCCGGAAAACACGGGTGGAGGCACAGGTGGAGTGGGAATGGCTCCTCTCATTACGCCCCTGCACCACTAGCAAGGTTTTGGGTTCTCCGCTCACAATTCTGGACTCTGCTGGTTTGGGTGTCTTCATTCCTCAGATGCTTCCACAGACGGACACGAGGTGCCCACTGCCCTGCAGCAGAGGCTGCCACGCAGCCGCACTGGACGCCTTGTGCCAATGAGCCAGAAGAGTTTACTGCTACAGTGAGGGGACTGTTCTCGACTGTCCTGGGGAAATATAGCTCCCACCACAGACTGGGGGGCTGGGAAGAGGGTCTAGAATTTATGGGATTCTCTAGGGAACCTCTTAGTATTCCTAAGTCCAGTGATAAGTCAATGGAAACCTACAGCTACCCAAAAGGAGAAAGATTTCTAATGGGAAAGGCCTTTCAGGAATGAGGTCTGGGTTAACTCAGCAGGTGAAAAAACACCACCCAGAGAGGCAAAGGAAAGGAACATGGAACAGTGACAGAAAGGAATTTTCAAACACAAACTTCTGCCAGATCATCAGGTTGCAAAAACAGGACACGCAGCAGCTGTGTGTGGTCTCCTCATTGCTTTGGTAAGATACACCGTTATCTATGAGCTAACTCTACCGGTCAGTTCTTTCTTTCCCTCTTCCCATCCCAGCACCACCATGAGCAGGATGGTCAACCCTATGCAAGGTCAACCCCACATGCAAGTGTATCAGAGAAAGGTGTGACCGCACTATAAAAGGACAATCCCAGAGTGGGAATACTGACACATGGGATTTGTGCTTTGTGTCTCCTCTTTTGGGAAGAGGAGGAACCGTCTTCAATTGCACAGGAGAGAGTTGTATCGCATTAGACAGAAGCATCACGCTTCCCCAGAGGTGTTGTTTAAAAGGGGCCAGAGCTGAGCTGGCAGAGGATGAACAGCATGTGCCCAGCTCTGCTGCCACCCATGGCCCCCAGGTCGCCTCAGCTGAAGCAGCCACAGAATGCCAGTCCTTCGATGGCTGCCAGCTGCACCCTGTCACGGTGTGGAAGGTGGAAAAAGAGAAGCAGTGATTCACGGAGGGTGGGGTAGGGTGGCCCATGACCAAGCAGACATGAGGTGATGGTGGCCGCCCAGAGGCTTCCGGAGAGCCCCAGCTTTGCAGCTGCCAACTCAGATAGTGGGGTTCTCAGGCACCCTAGAGAGTTGCAGCGGCTGCAGGAACCCTCGAGTCAGAGACTTGGGTTCGTCAAGCAGGGCCTGTGAATAGCAGCTTCCCTAATCTCCTCTCTCCCAGCTCTCCCAGACCCTGGGATGTGAAACCCCCACGTCTAAAAACAGGGAAGGGCTTCTGCTAGTTTTGCCAAACACTGGCCAGGAGGCCTGCTGTCCAGCACCCAGGCCTGCCCACCTCCCCTTTCAGGAGCTGGTCTCCAGCACTGACCTGGGAAGCTTAAATTTATCGGTCCTCTCCTCAGTCCCAGGGCCTCACCCTCCCTGCCCTGATGGCTGGTCCAGGAGTCAACGTCTCCCGAGGCCTGGCCGGTGAATGCAGGGGAAGGTCCCAGCCACAGCAATTGTTCTCAAGAGTAGACATGTGGCCAGTAACAACGGAACTACAGATTTCTGAGTAAAATTTGGGTGAAAGCAGCTCTCCCTTCTTCCCCTGGACAGTGTGTTATGGAGAGATGGAACCAAAAACTACAGCAGCCATTTGGTTGCCACAAAGGAAGCCAGACTGAGACTCACATTGACCACTCAGAAAGGGTAAATCAGAACACTGCAGAGAAACAGAACCTGGACCCTGGTCAAGCAGACCCTCAACTCCACCCTACCTTTGAGTTTTCAATTTGCACGCTGTTAAAATGTGTAAAAATTGGCCAGGCGCGGTGGCTCAAGCCTGTAATCCCAGCACTTTGGGAGGCCGAGGCGGGCGGATCACGAGGTCAGGAGATCGAGACCATCCTGGCTAACACGGTGAAACCCCGTCTCTACTAAAAATACAAAAAGAAATTAGCCGGGCGTGGTGGCGGGCGCCTGTAGTCCCAGCTACTCCGGAGGCTGAGGCAGGAGAATGGCGTGAACCCGGGAGGCGGAGCTTGCAGTGAGCCGAGATCGCGCCACTGCACTCCAGTCTGGGCGACAGAGCGAGACTCCGTCTCAAAAAAAAAAAAAAAAAAAAAAAATCTGTTAAAATTAAAGGCATCCTGACTTATAGGTTTTCATGAGTACTTTACTTGTGGATTTCTTGGCTAAATGTATTAACATTTGTTTCTTCTCACTGAAAGTCCAAATTTTCAACAAAGCTGTATGTGTAAGATTGATAGTTTCATTCCACTTGTTCTTTTTGTAACTGGCGTAAGCCACCAGGTTCTCAGTGTACTGCACGATCAACTTTACAAACCTGTAAAAAAAAATTAATTTCTTTATTCATTCCATTATAAAATGAAACAATGAATTAAATGTCTTCTCTTCATTCTTGGAATTATTCCTAAACTGCACTTAATTTATGTCTGAGGATTCAAGAAAAATAAATCCATATAAAACAAAAATAAGGGAATACAAATGAGAGGAAAGAGAAAAATGCTGAAATGTAAATGCTACTGGACACTTGGACAGGCTCCAACGCAAGCACCTTTTCAGACATTCTTCTCCAACCCGGACATGACGGCCATCATTCCAGGAAGGAACTTAAGGGTCATCTGCACCAAACTGACACATAACACATAATAAACACACAACACAAGATAAACGCACAATACACAGTCATGCCTTGGATACCAAAATCCAAGCATACTCAAGTCCAGTGTGAAAAATCGGCACCCTGAACATGCAGGTTTCACAATCAGATTTTTGTGTTTTGTTTTTTTTCCCACATTGATGTTTGCAACCAAGGCCACTGCAATTTCAATCTGTGTTTGCATGGGACGCAGAGCCTGCTGATACAGAGGACCAACTGTATTTACTGAAAAAGCTCCCTGGACAAGTGGACCTGTGCAGTGCAAACCTGCATTGTTCAGGGGTCAGCTGCAATGACAAGCAGGCCTTTTAACCTGCGTTGTTCCGGGGTCAGCTACAATGACAAGCAGGCCTTTTAACCTGCATTGTTCAGGGGTCAGCTACAATGACAAGCAGGCCTTTTAACCTGCGTTGTTCAGGGGTCAGCCGCAATGACAAGCGGACCTTTTAACCTGCGTTGTTCAGGGGTCAGCCACAATGACAAGCAGGCCTTTTAACCTGCGTTGTTCAGGGGTCAGCTACAATGACAAGCAGGCCTTTTAACCTGCGTTGTTCAGGGGTCAGCTGCAATGACAAGCAGGCCTTTTAGCCCCATCAGGAGCCTCTTGGGCAGCGTGCCCTCCCCCTCCTCACACATCCAGCTTCCATCCCCCATGATGGAGGGGCCGGCTCAGAGGAGACACGTGCCACTGAGACAGCTGTTGCTGTTAAAGAGATTTTACTTAAGATATTTGTCAAAATGTTAACAGCGGGGTCACTCTGACGGATGACAATAAATGTCATCTTTACTTTTTCCACGTTTGCCAGGTAGTTTTCACCAACACTTTATCTTGAAAATATTCAAACTTAAAGAGAATCTGAAAGGATAAAATAATGAAAAGCCACAGAACACTTTGTCTAGAGGAGGGTTCTCTACTGGGGTGATTTTGTCCCCGAGGGGATATCTGGCAATGTCTAGGGCACTTTTGACTGTCATACGGAGGGTAGGGGTGCCATTGGTATGTTGTGGGTAGAGGCAGGGCTGCTACTGAGCGTCCTACAATGAGCAGGGCAGTCCCGCACCAGCCCCATAATGCCAGCAGTGCCAAGCATGGGGCACACTGAGCTGGAGTCCTCAGTTGCTAACAGTCTGCACATTTGCTCCCCTCACTCTCAGCAGGAGTCTATGCTTCTTTCCACAAAACACCCCAGTTGTATTTTCACGTTCATTTAAATGTGTACTGAGGTGCCTGGCACCTGCAAAGCATTGGCTTAAAACCAACAAGATATCCAGAACTTCCTGGCAGCCAAGGGAGGCTGGAGCTGGGCTGCACTGAAGCCCAGATGACAGCTTGTGTCACCACTGCCCGGAAGCCTCCCTGGTTTGGAATCTCTGGATGTAAAGTGGGTCACACAAGTGTCACACTACTTCAGACTCCCAGATTGGGATGGCCTTAAACGCGGACTTCCCGAATTTGAAACTATTAGTACATACGCAGATTTGGTTTTTGGCTGGGCACAGTGGCTTTTACACCTCTAATCCCAGCACTTTGGGAGGCCAAGGTGGGATGATCGCTGAAGGGCAACATAGTGAGACCTCATCTCTACAAAATCATTTAAAAATTAGCCAGGTAGGCCGGGCACGGTGGCTCAAGCCTGTAATCCCAGCACTTTGGGAGGCCGAGATGGGCGGATCACGAGGTCAGGAGATCAAGACCATCCTGGTTACCAGGGTGAAACCCCATCTCTACTAAAAATACAAAAAAATTACCGGACGTGGTGGTGGGCATCTGTAGTCCCAGCTACTCAGGAGGCTGCGGCAGGAGAATGGCGTAAATCCGGGAGGTGGAGCTTGCAGTGAGCTGAGATCCGGCCACTGCACTCCAGCCTGGGCGACAGAGCCAGACTCCGTCTCAAAAAAAAAAAAAAAAAGTTATCCAGGTATGGTGGCATGGCTGTGGTCCCAGCTACTCAGGGGGCTGAGGTGGGGGGATCACCTGAGCCTGGGATGTCGATGCTGCAGTGAGCCGTGATTATGCCACTGCACTCCAGCTTGGGCAACAGAATAAGACTCTGTCTCCGAAAAACAAACAAACAAACAAACAAAACGTGGTTTTGAGACCTTTGGATGTGGGAGTTCTTCTTGCAGGCCAGATGTCAGACTCTTGCCTGAGACGGCGGTAGGGACACCAAGGAGATGGTGGGATCTCACTCCCACAGGCTCACCCCCAATCTGGCCCACGATGCAATGTGACTACAGAGAGGTGGGACATACTTACTTTAGGTACTGATGATACGCATGCGCATTCTTCCCACAAACAGCATGAATGTTGACCAACTCCAGCGTAATGAGTAACAGGATCAGGCTGAGCACAGGGGACAGTAGTCTGATACTAAAAACAGATGAAAGTAAATTCAAATGTGAGGAACGTTGATATTTTCCACCTTTATCAGGAAAAAGATGCTTCACCTAATCAACATCCTTAAGTTCCAACTTCTCAAAAAATAATTTTCCTAATCCTCAGAGCCCAGTGCCTGCTTCCAGCACCCAGGCCCGTGGCTGGTGGGAGCGCCCAGTATAGCCCTTGCTCCCGGCCCATCCTGCACATCCACATTCCTTGCTCTCAGTCATCATCTGAGGTGTCCGGTCTATGTCAGGGCTGCCAGGGGCTCTGCATGCTCATGGGGCACCAGGCAGGCCCAGTCTGCGCCCAGCAGCCCCCCTGCTCCCTGCCCTCTGACATCTAGGGAGGAACTCTCACCAGAGGAAAACAAATGGCCTCAATATGAAAGCGGGTTCAATGCCACCAGATTAAAGAAATCTCAACTAAATTAAGATCTTATTTTTCCCATGAAACTAGTTGAGACATTTAAAAATATTCTGGTTTTGGAGAGTGGTAATAAGAGAATGACCTTGCCTTATAAACTGCTGGTAAGAGTGTAAATTGAGTAGCACCTTTCTGGAGGGGAATCCAGCGATATCTATTTAAAGCTTTAAAAACACAGATACCACTCAACCCAAAAGTTCTAGAAACGTATCCAAAATGGTCATTTTTAAAGGCTGTAGCACATTCTAAAATATACACTGTAAGTGAAGAAACCATAATGCTGTTAATCTGCTATTAACTTAATCTGTTGTTATATTTTAAATCCAAATCAAGTTAATCTGCTGTTATACTTTAAATCCAAATATTCATTTAGGTAGATAGAACCCACATTTCCGTATGCCCAAATTACAGACACTATTTAAAATAGTATGTACTATAACTTTCTATGAAAATCAGCATGGGGAGTCCTCACAGTCCTCAGATAATATCATTTCATTCAACACTGTTTCGTCACAGCATCAGTGAGAAAAGAAATCGATATCCCGCGAGGGCCACGGTCTGTGTGGAGAAGCACGTTCTGCATGGGTTTTCTCCCGTCCCCCAGTTTCCTCCCACATCCCAGAGCTGTGCACATTAGGTGAACTGGCGCATCTCCATGGTCCCAGAGTGATCGTGGGTGTGTGACTGGCCCTGCGACGGAACCGCGTCCTGTCCAGGGTGGGTCCTGCCTTGTACCCGGAGCTGCCGGGATAGGCTCCAGCCACCCACAACTCTGAACTGGAATAAGCAGGTTGGAAAATGAATGAATGAATGAATGAATACAAATTATAAGAACTTGTAAAGTCTACCAACATCATACAAGTGCTCGACAGTGCGTGCCACGTACGAAAGTGCTCAGTGACCCACACGTTTGTTCCTGTTGGTGCTGGAGCTGTGGGTGGGGGGAAAGGGGCGGGCCTGGGGAGGTCTCGCTCTGCAAACATTTATTGCCTCACTTAACCACCACTGGACTGCCGGACTGCCGTCACTCACTGCCTCACCAAACACTGAGTAGTTCTCACTTGTTTTTATTCATCTTTCTTAAATGTCCATAGAGCTCATATGTACCTCAATGTTTAGCATTGTAAGTGTTTTGAGTCTTTCTTTAGAAGTTTGGTAATATTTTTATGACCAGAAACACGCTGTGGGAACTTAACTTTGTTTCCATCGTGCAAGAAAAATAAATCTCAGGACCCCAAACTCACTAAGCTAAAGGGAAAAGTCAAGCTGGGAACTACCTCAGGCGAACCTGCCTCCCATTTTATTCCTAAATAAGGTGGCTACAAAGAGAAAAAAGCTACATACAGACCTCCCTCACAGTTTGTCCACAAGGAAATTCCTCGTGGGCCTCAAGATCTCTACCCGGAAAGACTTCTGCTCAATTTCACCCTGGCAATGCGGTTGCCAGCTGATCTTCCCAGGGGTGGGACAGGGCGTCATCCCTCAGCTCACCTGAGACAAATACCTATGTGATTGCTTCCTCTGCCCTGTGTAAAATGCAGCTTCACTGAGCCACACTAAGGTGTAAATGACTATTCCTCTACCCTCAACTCACAAGTCAATTGTGTATTCACCGAAAGGCTCATCAAAGACTCAAAACAATGCAATCCTTTGTCTCTTGTCCACCTAGAACCTGGAAGGCCCCCACCTTTGTGTTTTCTCACCTTTCCAGATGGAACCAATGTACACCTTACACCTACTGACTGATGTCTTATGTCTCCTTAAAATGTATAAAAGCAAGCTGCGCCCCAACTACCTGTGGCACATGCCGTCAGGACCTCCTGAGGCTGTCACAGCACGTCCTTAACCCTGGGAAAGTAAACTTTCTAAACGGATTGAGACCTGTCTCAAGTACTTTGGGTTCACACTATCAATTGTGAACTCCAAGTGTATCAACACCTGTTGATGGGGTTCAGTGAGGGGCCTACTGTGTGTGTCTGAAAGTGGGGACTAGAACTGCATCTGTGATAACTTCCTGCCCCACAGTGCCCCTCCAAAACAGGAAAGTGAGCACGCACCTACTCCACATACGCAGGTAGTTCTGCCGCTGGCGAGACCGCAGCGTCCTCTCCACCCACTGCCTGTGTCTCAGTTCCGACTCAACGGTGACCTGGTCAGACACACGGTGGCACTGCTTGCCGATGCTTCGGAGCACAACCAGCACTTCCAGCACAATCCTGGGGCAGAACAGGGTAGGAACGGGTGTGCTGCAGAGCTCACGGAGCAGCTGGGGCCACCCGCAAACAGAGCCAGACTTGGAGCAGGCATCATGATCCTCATCTGTACCTCACTCTCCTTCTGCACCTGCAAGACTGCGGCTTTCTGGGAGCCAGGGCTAGCTGTGTATCACTGGTGGGTCTGCAGGGACAACCGTGACATGCGGCAAGTGTTAACTAAATACACTGAATTGTGGCAAACAGAATGTGACATTCACAGCCTCGTCAGATGTGCCAAGCTTGCACAGAGATAGTCAAAACTGATCTCATAATTCCTCTTGGAGCAGTAACAGTGGGATTCTAAGACTACTACCAAGTTTATAAAATTGAAAACATAGAAAATGTCTAAGTTTGCTATGCTAATCTGCAGAATCAATGTTTCAACAGTTGTCAGGATATCCTGGAACTTACGTCTCAGTAGGAAGACGATCCAAGTCCTTTAAAACACAATGATTCTCAGGCATATGTGGTGATACAGATCATTTGTCATTTTTGTAATTAAAGAGTGGCAGGCATTTGTTCCAGAATTATCTTCTAATCTGAAAAATAGAAAATATTTAAAGATACGTGACAATTAAAATGCCCACATTAGTGCCTACGCACAATAATGTTTAATGGTTCACTGAGCAGCAACCTGACTGTGAATCTTAGTTTCCCCAAATATAAAATGTAAAAAGCCACCATCATGAGACAGTGGAGAAAGAAACGATGCCCTATGCCAAAAGCAAAGTCCAATGATGACGAGACGATGAACCACCTGCGTATTCCTCCTGCTGAACAAGTATGTCTGCTGTTGTCTATGATTCCAGAACGTATGCCTCCATCCCCACTTCTCTCCTAAGCTTCAGACCCATCTTTCTTCCTATCTACTCAGTAGTTCTCATGGACGCCATTGTCTATCCACAAAACCTGCCTCTCGTTCCATATTCAGTCTCCACCAGGACCCCAGGCCAGCTGGAAGATCGCATTCAGCATCACTTGCAGGTCCTCACAGCCCCCAAGGCCCAGAAATTCCTCCTTCCCCTTTTATCTTCCAACAGCCTCGCTAAAGAAGAAATGCTGCTGAAACTTACAGTACCAGATAAGCTTGAGGTCAGCCAGGCCCCAGGATGCCACGTACCTGACTGCTTCCCAAGTGAGTTCTTCGGGGAAAGGCAGCAGAGCCTAAACCCTGATACTCTCCTCACAGCTCAGCACCTGGGATGAAATGTTTTATTGCTTTTGTAGATTTCACGGTAACTTCCTAGAAAATCTGTTTTAGATTGTTATGGATGTTACATCACTCTCTAGAAAATACGTATCTATAAAATTATTACAAATTCTAAACATTTTAAAACCAGAGGGTGGGTGTCAGTTCTTCAGTACCTTCACATGGGGGAAGTCTGGGGAGACTACCAGGGGATTGGTAGGGAGTGAACGTCTGGGGTGGCTATGACCATGTCCACAGGTTCTTTTGACATCTGCCATTGAGAGGGAGGACCCCAGCAAATCTGCACGAGCTCTGGCGACAGGCCTGGAACAAACAGAACACAGCAGGTGTGAAGATGCTGCACCATTCTTATGCGCCATTGACATGGTTATCCAAAGCCATGTCAGAGGTGCACGTGCCTCTCCAGTTCAAGCCGTGCTTGGGGTGCAGCCACTGTCACCTTGGGACTGTCCCTGCAGTACCCCCATGAGGCCTCCGGCCAACTTCCAGTCTTCTTAGATGGGACACCCACAAAGCCCTGGGGGACCGCAGCTGTCCACCCCCAGGCCAGGCCACAAGACAGATCCCTCGGCAGATGCTTCCTATTTCTAACCCACTAGCATATGAGCAAGTCAAATGGTGGCTGCTGGCACCACGGAGTGTGAGTGATCTCAACAGCAGGAATAACCGAATCCCAGGATGCAAAGCTGCCTGAATACGTGTGAGATGCCAGAAGGGGGACAGGAAATGGTAAGGGCCCAAATAGCCACCGTGGGGCACGGGAGAGGATGGTCTGGAGCCTCAGCAGCTCTGGTTGGAAGACAAAGGCTGCCTTCTTGAAGCTCCTCTTCCTTCCTAAATCTTCCCTCCTCCCTACCTGTCCACCTCTACCTTCCTAAGGGCTTGCGCTTGGAAAGCATGGCAATCCCCACTGGTAAAGCTGGTCTGCAGTGCCAATGGGGAATGGCATCCGACCAGTGCAGCCCGATGCTCTGCCTCCAAGCCACACCTCCAGGGGGCTGTTTTCCCAACTTCACTGCTGACAACCCTCTTCTGACAGTGTTTTCCTGAAGGCATTCGCAAGGAGGCCTCCGACTTCTCAAGGCACCGTTTCTTTAAAGTGTCTTTGCAAATCTCTTCTGGCCCGCTGTGTGTTGATTTTACAGCTTCCTTTTAGAGGTGGTCTCATTTATGAATGTTCACCTGCACAGCTGTCACGATGCTTATATTCTTGGGGACTGTCTCTTTCATCCCCTTGCACTATCCTTGTATCCTCCCGTATGTAGAATAAAGCACCCTCGCTGATTGCCAGATTGGGACTTCCTGGCAGAAATGCTTAAGTTGTTTGTTTCAGTAAGTTAACAAAAGCTAGTCCGTGCAGGAGAAGAAAAACTGACGTTACTCACCACTGACAAATAAAAACTGCTCCTAGCTCTGCGTTACTGCCGACAGCAATAAAAGCCTGCCAGGGGATTCAGCAAAAACAGTTCCCAGCACTCATCCATTTAACACTAAAAACCTCAGTGCTGTCAGCGGTGCATTACTTTCAACTGCTAGACATGGAACTTGAGGCCCAGAAGACTGAGCAATCAGGCCAGGGCCACAGCAAACACTACGCTGGCTAGAAAGCTGGATCTGCCCAACTCAAAGTCTGACTCAGCAGGCAAACTGCACCCTTCTAGCATCTATGCAAAAGACAGGTGGTTTCAGTGATGTACACACCCCTCCCAGCACCCTGCGTTCCGCATACCTGTTTTTTAGGGTGAAAAACCGGATGGCAGCGAGAACTATAGCCTTCTGCAAGACTAATCAACAATTCTACTGCTGCTTTTTCCTAGTTTAGGGAAAACAGTGGTTACTATCATATTTGGGTAGGCTTTTTGTTTTCTTCTATTGAACTGTAGGCCAATTAGAGTCCCCATTTCTCATTATCTTTCTTCAAATAATTCTATGCAGCTAGAAAAGCAAATGCTGCATTAAAATAGGTTTGACATGGCAGGCAAATCACAACCAATAAAATGATTTTAAATGGAGGCCATTAACAATAATAGATCACAAACGCCACACCCACCCTCTGTGCACAAAACTGGAGATGAATAAGAAAAAAAAGATTCCAAACAATTGGAAATTTAGGAAATAGTTACTTAAACACTAAAAAACAATACAACCAAAAAAAAAATCACATAATCATTTAATTGCTAAGCACATACATATTTTTAAAAGCATAAAAATTACATTATTTGAAGCTGATATAACCACATAACTTAAAAATCCAAGTCAGTCAATTGAAACCTATGAGAAACAAAGTCAGTGAATTGATAGTTGACAAATTAAAAAATCTGTAACTACCTACAATTCTTTTCTTTCTTCTTCTTCTTCTTTTTTTTTTTTTTTTTTTTTTTTTTTTGAGACAGAGTCTTACTCTTTTTGCCCAGGCTGGAGTGCACTGGTGCGATCTCGGCTCACTGCAACCTCTGCCTCCCAGGTTCAAGTGATTCTCCAGCCTCAGTCTCCTGAGTAGCTGGGATTACAGGCACCCACCACCACGCCTGGCTAATTTTTTTTGTATTTTTATTAGAGATGGGGTTTCTCTCTAATAAAAATGCTGGTCTCGAACTCCTGACCTCAGTTGAACCACCTGCCTCGGCCTCCCAAAGTGCTGGGATTACAGGTGTTAGCCACTGCACCCGGCCCACTACCTACAATTGTTAAAAGCACAAAACAAACAACTCAAGTAGCTAGAAGTTAACTACGGAAGAAATGTGCTGGCCTTCCCTTCACTCAGATGTGTGAGAGCCTGGAGTGCACCAGGGAGTGTGCTGGGCGGAACACAGGAGGCACACACATGTGCCTGCATGGGTGATGTCCCCGCAGGGCAGACCCACACACAGCATATGTGTGCCATTGCAGAGCAGTGTATGTATCCCACCGCGGAGCAGCATACATATCCCACTGCAGAGCGGCGTACATATCCCACTGCAGAGCAGCATATGTGTGCCACTGCAGAGCACCTGGCTTCTGTTCCAAGATGTGAACCCACCCGAGGGCTTCTGAGGAGAGGATGACATGTTGGGAAAGGATCAGTCTGGCTGCTGTGTTATGACAAGGGGAAGGGCTCGCAGAAGTCGGTGGGCAGACCAGTCAGTGCCAGTGACATTCCGGGGAGGGACCAAGGCGTTGTGACCGGGTGGTGGCACAGGAGGGACAGGGAGAAGCAGATGTGGAACATATTTCTTTTTTTTCTTTTTCTTTTTTTGAGACGGAGTCTTGCTCTGTCATTCAGGCTGGAGGGCAGTGGCACAATCTTGGCTCACTATAACATCTGCCTTCCGTGTTCAAGCTATTCTCAGGACTACAGGTGCCCACCACCACGCCCGGCTAATTTTTGTATTTTTATTAGAGACAGGGTTTCACCATGTTGGCCAGGCTGGTCTAGAACTTCTGACCTCGGGTGATCCTCCCACCTTGACCTCCCAAAGTGCTGGGATTACAGGCGTGAGCCACCGTGCCCGGACTGTGGAACATAGTTCTAAGACCTGTTCCAAGGACGGAGTATGAAGAGAGGAGAGGAATCTGAGGCTTCCAGCCTGGGCAGCCACCTGGGAGGCTGGAGGTGCCACGTAGACTGAAGGACTTGAAGAATGAAGATGGGGAGACACTGTGTCCCTGAATAAGCTTCAATATTGTGAAAAATGTCAATTATCCCTAACTCAATCCATGAGGTGTTCTTATTTGTTTTTTGGGTTTTATGTTTGTCCAAGTTTACACAGAATAATAACTATTAATTTTTTTTAAAGTAAAGCTAGACTCTGTACCTTACTCTCAAGATGAAATAAATTCCAGTTGGATCAAAGGACGTAAATGGAAAATAAAGAAAAAATAGGTAGGGCGCGGTGGCTCATGCCTGTAATCCCAGCACTTTGGGAGGCTGAGGTGGGTGGATCACAAGGTCAGGAGTTCAAGACCAGTCTGGCCAACGTGATGAAACCCCGCCTTCATTAAAAATACAAAAAAACTAGCTGGCCGTGGTGGTGGGCACCTGTAATCCCAGCTACTCAGGAGGCTGAGGCAGAGAACTGCTCAAACCCGGGAGGCAGAGGTCGCAGGGAGCTGAGATCGCGCCACTGCACTCCAGCCTGGGCGACAGAGCGAGACTTTGTCTCAAAAAAAAAAAAAAAAAAAAAAAAGAAAGAAAGAAAGAAAGAAAGAAAAAATAGAAGTACCAGAGAAAATGTATACATATATTTTTAATTTTGAAAAGTGAAGATTCTTTTCAGAATGACTCCAAATGTGAAGCCAAAGAAAAAAAATCAAAACCTATGAACAAATAACAAAGCAATATGTACACAAATAAGGCTAATGAACCAGTGGGAAAAATAAAACTGAAATAAACGGAGAAAATACATTAATAGGCAGTTAATGAAATAATTATAAACACCTAGTAAATATTTCAAAAATGAAAATAAAAACATAGTCTTGGCTGGATATGATGGCTCGCGCCTGCGGTCCCAGCTACTCGAGAGGCTGAGGTAAGAGGATGGCTTGAGCCCAGGAGGTCGAGGCTGCCATGAGCCATGACTGCACCACTGCACTCCAGCCTGGGTGACAGAGCGAGACCCTGTCTCATAAAAAAGAAATAAATAAATAAAATAAAATAATTTTTAAAACCTTTATTGATATCTTTTGTCTTAGAACTTTACTTTTTAAGAGTATTTACATAAGTGCCCAAATGAACAAAGATGTTCATTTCAGCATAATAATTAGGAATTTTCTACATCAGGAACATTACAACTCATCCATCAATAAAGGACTGCTTAGGAAAAAAAATAACATTGATAAAATGGAATATCAAACAGCTGACAAAGAGAATAAGGCAGAACAAAGATGCCAAAAACACACTGTTAATGAAAAATGCTAGCTATAAAACACAACGGACCTTCCTACGAACTTACTTTGGTACACTCATAGCAAAAATGTGGTAGCAACACTACCTAATTATTAACAGTAGTTATTTCTGGGAGACGGAATTCCTGAGGGTTGTTACTTTTCACATTAATTTTTCTATTTCTAGTAATTTTGTTTGAACATTTAAACAATTTTTAAAATAATTGTCACATGCATAATCTGAAAAAAAGATTAAAATGTCAAGAACAAGTGTTCTAACCTAAATTATTTACTTTGAAATAATAAAAGAATTGGTTTATTGATGATGCAAATATCCTACCCCATCGATTTAGCAAACATCTGTGAAAATTTCCTAATATTTGGTTAATCCTGTTTTATAATTTGCTCTTTCATTTTTCAATACTCAGCTGCTGTTACATACAAAAGCAAATGTGTTTTTAAGAAACAAGTTATTATTTTAGCTGAGATTAATATTGATTGATCTGTGATAGAGAATATAAACTTATGTGTAATCCAATCACTTTTTTTCTGATGGAGGATACTGTAACTCAGATATACTAAAAGATGATTAATAGTTAATTGCATTTGAAAAATAAACTATATTCTTTCATAGCTGAATGAATTAATCTAATGAATGATTTTCTTCCCTATAAATTACCTTAAAAACTGATAGTAGACCTTCATCAACGAATCTGAGTAACAGTACAACAGAAAATGCAAGCAACTGATTAGTTGTTTCTTTTGAAAATTCGTGTAAGTTGATCTCCCTGTAGCTTAAATGATCTCTTATGCGGGGACCCTCCTAATGGTTCAGGAAATTCCGAGAAATTCCTTTCAGAAATTAAACAGAGAAAATATTTTATTAGTATCCACAGCAGAGAGCCATGCCTGGTGTTGCTAACAGAAGGAAAGAGTGAATCCATCAAGTCCTCTGAAGCCCTGGGTGGGACCCTGCTGGGGACAGCTGTTCTCCTACACCCACGGGACAGAAAAGGGAGCTGGAGAGACTCTGGGGAAGGCAGAGCTGCCCAGGTGGTACTGCAGTCTCATCAAATTCCAGTCTTTCTTGTTTTCACAAGGGGTGCCTCACAATATCGCAGTTGGTTGTACATCCCTTGCAGTACAAAGAATAATATTATCTTCTCTTCCTTTAGCTCTTAGAACAATATCACGTGGCGGGGAGGACACCCCCTGCACTATTGGGAGTAATATCATTCTCTATTATTCTGGATAGTAGGAAAAAGACCACAGGTGGGATGGACAACCCCTGTGATATTGAGTGTAATATCCTCTCTCAACGTGGATATTAGGAAACATATCACAGGGGGCGTGTACACTTCTTTGATATTGGTAGCGATATCATCCTCTCCTCCCTGGGTATAAGAAACAATGTGACAGGCGGGGTGGACACCCCCCGCGACTTGGGGTGTAATATCCCTCCCTGGATATTAGGATTCACGGTGGACACACAGCATGTTTACGATTTTGTGAGTAATATCACCTCCCCCTCTAGACACTACGAACAGTATCAAAGACGGGTGTACACCCTCTGCAATATAGGGAGGAATATCATCCTCTCCCACCCTGGATATTAGGCACAATATCAAAGGAGTGTTTATAACCCCTGCAATATTGGGAGTAATATCACTCTCTCCCAGGTGGAAATTAGGAACAGTATCACCGGGGGTGTGTACACCCTCTGCGATATTGAAAGTCATATCATCCTCTTCCCACCTGGATCATGGGAACAACATCACTGGGGGGTGGACACTTTCTGCGATATTGGGAGTAACATCATCTTCTGTGCCTTGGAATATTAAGGACAATATCACAGGGGGGCGTGTACATCTTCTGCAGTATTGGAATAATATTATCCTCTCTCCCCCTGAATATTAGGAAAGATATCACAGAGTGGGTGTTCACCTCCTGCGATATGGGGATTAATACCGTCTTCTCCCCTTCCGGATATCAGGAGGAGTATCACACGGGGGTGTACAGTGTCTGTGATACTGGGAGTAATATCAACCTCTCGGCCTTGGAATATTAAGAAGAATATCACAGGGTGGATGTCCACACCTGCCATACTGGGAGTAATATCAGCCTCTCCTCTCCATGGATATTAGGAACAATATCCCAGGCTGGGTGTACGCCTCCTGCTCTATGGGGAGTCATATCATCCTCTCCCTTCCAGGATATTAATAACAATATCACAGGACGGGTGAACACAGCCTGCGATATTGGAATTATCATCCTCTCCCTCTCTGGATACCAGGAACAATATCGCAGAAGAGCTGTACTCTCTCTGCGATATTGGGAGTAATATCACACGCTTCTTCCGTGAATGTTAGGAGCAGTATCACCGGGTGACTGTCCATTCGTTGCTATGTTGGGAGGCATGTCGTACGCTACCCCCCTGGATGTTAGGATCAGAGTCACAGGGTGAGGGTACACCTACTGCGATATTAAAACTAAAATCGTGCTCTCCGTCCCTGGATATTAGGAACAACATCACAGGTAGGTGTACACCCCCTGCGGTATTAGGAGTAATAATGTGATTAATTATGAAACATCAATGATCGATTTTAATAATTATCAATGATCCCATTAATTAATAGGACACCACTATTAATTATGGGTAATTATTTTAAATATATGATTATGCACGCTTAACACTAATTATTAACATTAATCACATCTAACAATATGATTAGTTCTTAATATTAATTATAATTTTATTACCAACATCACTTAGTATTGATTTAAGTAACATTAATTGCTGATGTCATTATTTTATTAATAGTGATATTACTATTAATTATTAACACTAATGTTAACATTTTTAACCAGTATTAATTTTTACTATCTTTATTATGATCATTAATATCGATGATTACTCTTAATTTTTCTTATATTTATGAATATTAATAATTAATAGACTTGTTCCTGATATCCGGCAGAGAGAGGATGATATTACTCCCAATATCGAAGAAAGTGTACGCCCCTCTATGATGTTATTCCAAATAGCCAGGGGGTCAGGATGACATTATTGAAACTATCGCAGTGGGTGTACATCCCTTCAGTCATCTTTTTCCTTATATCCTGGGTGGGAGAGGATGATATGACTCCCAATATCGCAGGGGGCATAGACCTCCCCCGTGATATTGTCCCTAACATTCAAAGGTGGAGAGGATGATATTTCTTCCGATTTCGCAGGGGGTGTACACCACCCCTGTGATATGGTTCCTAATATCGAGGGGGCGACAGGATGATTTCAGTCTCTGTATTGCAGGAGGTGTACACTCCCTAGTGAAATGGTTCCTAATATCCAGGGATGGAGAGGACGATATCACTCCCAATAGAGCAGGGGGTGTACACTCCTTCTGTGACATTGTTCCTAATTGGCCAGCGAGGGAGAGGAAGATATTACCTCCAATATCTCAGGGGGTGTACACCCCATTGTGATACTGTTCCTTATATCTTGGGAGGGAGACGATGATACTAGTGGCAATATCGCAGGGGGTGTACACACCCGCTGTGATATTGTTCTAAATATCCAGAGGGAGAGAAAATGATATGACTCCCAATATCACATGGGGTGTACATCCTCCTGTGATATTGTTTCTTATATTCAGGGGGAGAGGATGATACTACTCTCAATATCACAGGGGTTGTACACACCTCCTGCGGTATTTTTCCTAATATCCCGAAGGGGAGAGCATAATATTACTCTCAATATCGCAGGGGGTGTACACCTCCTTTGCAATATTGTTCTTAATATCCATGATGGGAGAGGATGATATGACTCCCAATATCGCAAGAAGTGTACAGCCGCCTGTGATATAGTTCCTAACAGCTAGGTGGGGAGAGGATGATATTACTGCCCATATCGCACGAGTTGTAAAACCACTTCAATATTTTGCCTACAATCCTGAGGGGAGAGGATGACATTACTTCCAATATCGAAGAAGGTGTACATCCCTCTGTGACACTATGCCCAATATCCACGTTGGGAGATGAAGACATTGCGCCCAATATCGCAGGGGATGTACGCCCACCCTGGGATATTGTTCCTTATATTGAGAGTGGGAGAAGATGCTATTACTCCCAATAACGCAGGGGCTGGGGCTGTACACCCCTCCTGTGTTATTGTTCTTAGTATCCTAGGGAAGAGAGGATGATACCACACCCAATATCGCAGGGGGAGTACACCCACACAGTGATGTTGGTCTTAATGTACTCCACCTCCCACCACCAGGGATATCGTTCCTAATATCCAGGGGAAGAGAGGATAGCATTATGCCCAATATTGCAGGGGAGTGTACACACCCTCCGTGATGTTGCTCCTAGTACCCAAAGGTAGAGACGATGATATTACTGGTCATATCACAGGGGGTGTACACCCTTCTGTGATATTGTTTTTGACATTCAGTGAGGGAGAGGATAATATTAATCCCAATATCACAGAAGGTATACAGACCCCTGTGATGTAGTTCCTAATGTACAGGGGAAAGAGAAGAATATTGCTCTCAATATCGCAGGGGGTGTAAACACCCTGCCCCCGTATATCGTTCCTAATATGCAGCGGGGTGGAGGCTGATAGTACTCCCAATATCCCAGAAGGTGCACACACACCTGTGATATAGTTCCTAATATCCAGCGGGAAAGAGGCTGATTTTACTTTCGATATCTCAGTGGGTGTACACCATTCCCAACCCCGGGGTATCGTTCCTAATATCCAGGCGGGAAGAAGATGACATGGCTGACAATATCGAAGGGGGTGGACACCTCTTCAGTGATATGGTTCCTGATATCCAGGGGGTGAGTGGATGATATTACTCCCAATAAAGTAGGAACCATACAGCCACCCTGGGATTTTGTCCTTAATAACCACAGGGGAGAGGTGACATTACTACCAACATTGCAAGGGGTGTACACCCTCCTGTGATATTGTTTCTTATATCCAGGAAAGGAGAAGGTGGTATTAGTACCAATGTTGAAGGGATGGACAGCCCCCATGGGATATTGTTCTAAAGATACGGGTTGAAAGAGGATGAGATTTCATCCAATATAACAAGGGTTGTACACCCCAACTGTGATATGAATCGTAAATCCTAGAAGAAGAGAGAATGACATTGCTTCCAAAAACACTTGGGGTGTACACCCACCCTGTGATATTGTTCCTGTCATCTAAAGGAAGAGATGATAATACTACTCCCACTACCAGAGAAGGTGCACACCCCCCTGTGATATTGTTCCTCATAACTTGTGAGGGAGAGCATGATATTACTTCCAATATGACAGTGGCTTGACACCCAGTCTGTGATATTTCTCCTAATTCCCAGTAGGTAAAGTATGATGTTCCTGCCAAGAGAGTAGTGGGTGTACAGCCACCCTGTGGTATGTCTCCGAATATTCAGGGAAACACAGGACGACATTATCCCAAATCTCCCAAAAAGTGTACATCCATAGTGTGATATGGTTGCTAATATCTGGAGGTGCAGAGGATGGTATTCGTTCTCCTGTCGCAGGCTGTGTACACACAACCTGTGAAATTGTTCCTAATATCCTGAACAAAAGAGACTGCTAATAATGAACACACATTCCAGGGGGAGTAATTATTAAGATCCACATCGTAATGGGGAGTAATAGCAACCCCCTCTCTCCCCCTCGCTGTTACAATCCACATCGCAGGGGGTTGAGGCACCCCCCACGATATGGGGAGTAATAGCATCCCCCTCTCTCCCCCTGGCCTTATATAAGGAGTCTGGCCTTATGTAAGTGCCCCCCCATGCCATCGCAGGCTTTAATGTATTCACTTAAAGTTTTTCCTCATGTAGATCTGCCATTCCCTTAATAGGTCGAATTGCTACCTGACATTCTGTATTAGCGTTTTCATGAGCAAGCAGCTGAACCATCACTTTCTTGGCATGAGAATCGGAAATAGCCTTTTGAGCCGCATCCTGCAAACGGACGATAGGATCTGGATAAAGCTCCCTTGGACCCTGTTGAACTGTGTGAAAAGAAGGATAAGCAGTAGCAGGGTCATGAATTTTTTCCCAGGCTCTTAGGCATATAGTTCTGAGCTGATCAACAGCCTCATCACCCATTACCATCTATTGATTTAGAGTACCCCATGCCTGTCCGATTCCAAGCAATTGATCAGTTGTGATATTAATGGGACGCTGGGCTTGAGCATTTCTGCGTGCCTGATTTGTTGCTTCATCCGTCCACCAGGTTTTAAATTGGAGAAATTCAGAGGGGGACAATTTCAGAGGTGGATCGGGCTAATGCCTCCCAATCCATAGGTATTCAACGTCTGTTATAAGACACACATTGTAACAAGGAATAAACATAAGAAGAATTTGGTCTATCTTGTCCCATTGCTTGCTTTAAGTCTTTTAATATTTTAAAAGGAAATGGCTCCCAGCATGCTTGAACACGTTCTCTGGGCTCCTCAGCTGGAAAAAGAATTACCAGAAACCGCCAAGCATTCAAATCCCCCATTTCTTGTGCCTGGCGAATGGATGCCTGGATTGTCCCTGTGCCATCATTTGTATTTGGACCGGCTCGCAGCATTCCCCTACCATGATTAACAGGTGGGCAAGCCTGGATCATTCCCTCATCCTAACTGGCTGTTGGACAAGCCTGAAGCTGCCCTTCGCCATAGTTACTGGCGGGGCCTGCAACAATGGGAGCCGCATTGGAAGGCTCCCCTTCCAAAAATTCCTAAGGCTGGCCTGGGGGTGGCCATTCCAGACCTTCCCCTAAAGGCGCAGTAGGTGGCACTGTTTCTTTTATAAGCTTTTGGAGATTAACATACATACCTTCCCGTTTCTCGCCCTTTTTAAAACTAGACTGTCATGGTTCACTTTGCTGATAATTAGACTCCTGATTATTCAACTTTCCTATGTCATCCTGAAACTCCTCCTTCTCCTCCTCAGTGTGGAAGGCTCCAGTGCTGTTTTAACTGCCGACCACACAGACCAAGCAGAGATGGGAATATCGCGGCCCTCTTCTTGTGCTCGTTTTAAGTCTGATCCAACCTTGTCCCAATCTTTTACATTCATGGCTCCATATTCCGGGAACCAAGGAGAATACTTGTCTACCAGATGGAGCAAAGATGTGAGATTTTGGGTACTCACAATTACCCCTCCGCGGCGCAGTAACTGCGCACAAGGCTTAAGTAATTAGCGAACTTACTCTCAGCCTGACCCATATTTTCCTGAGGTTTCCCTGGGATTCTCTGAGCGCCCGACTTACCCTAGAGCTTGAAGTGAAAACCTACTCCGGAGTCCTTTGTCGGTCGTCCTCCGCTTTCCACATTCTGGTGTTCCTTCACTAGATTATTTGTAGAGATTACGGGGAGCCCCGCGTTGGGAACCAGAGACCAGCCTGGGCAACCAAGGGAGACCCCTGTTTCTACCAAAAAAAAAAAAAAAAAAAAAAAATTTAGCCAGGTGTGGTGTCGTGTGCCTGTAATCCCAGCTACTCCATGAGAAATCAGACAAAACCTGGCACCAGAGACTGATTTTCTTCTAAAATGCTTTCTCTAAAATATTTTTAAAACAAAAGGGGGAAATTTGAAGGGAAAATATTTTGGGCCGCCCAAATCACTAAGATAAAGGGAAAAGTCAATCTGGGAACTGCTTAGGGCAAACCTGCCTCCCATCCTATTCAAAGTCATCCCCTGCTCACTGAGAAGAATGCATGTCTTATCGCCTCCTTTGGAAAGGCTCATCGGAAGCTCAGAAGAATGCAACCGGTCCTCTCTCACCTACCTGTGACCTGGAAGCCCCCTCCTGGCTTCGAGTTGACCCACTTTTGCTTCAGGTTGTACTGGATCAAACCAGTGTTCATCTTACATATGTTGATTGATGTCTCCTGTCCCCCTAAAATGTATAAAACTGTCAGATACAGTCAGTTTCTCTTCCAAGGTTTGGCATGTGAACGTTCTTGTTTTTTGTTCTCAAACTCAACTTTCTTGTTCTCCATGCCTGCTTGCCCTTAGTTACTGTAAACAACCTTCCCGTCAGTTCTATCCAATAACTCGCATCTGTTCCCTTGGCTACCTGCTCTGCACCCATTTCTCCCTTCGAAACCACACGTCCCACCGTTGTAACTCATATCCTCCTTCCCCCTTCCTTATTTGGGAAAATATTGACAAATAACCAACCGGGTCAGTTTAGATCTTGAGGTCTGGCCCCAGTCCATGCCAGAGGTAGGGACTGCGTTAGGAATAAAAACCCCTGCTTTCCTTTGTTCTGTGTGCTCTTGCGATTGTGATTGATGCGAGCAGCACGCTTCTGCAGAAGTAAATTGCATTGCTGAGGAAACTTTCGCTTGAGTGCTGGTTTCACTTTGTGGCACCGAGCATTTATCTCCAACAAAAGCAAGCTGTGCTCTGACCACCTTGGGCAACTGTCATCAGGACATCCTTAGGCTGTGTCATGCACAAGCGTCCCCAACCTTGGTAAAATAAACTTTCTAAATACTCTTATCCCCAAATGCTCAGGGAGACTGATTTGAATAATCATAAAACTGCGAGGCTGCACTCCAGCCTGGGCGACAGAGCAAGACTCTGTTTCACAAAAATAAAATAAAATAAATAAAATAAAATAAAATAAAGTAAAATAAAATAAAATAAGATATTCCAGTCTCCCGCACAGCCAACTCTACGTGAATTACTCCTTCTCTATTGCTATTCCCCTGTCTTGAGAAATCGGCTCTGTCTCGGTAGCGTGCAAGGTGAACCCACTGGGCAGTTACAGAATGGTCATTATGTTGCTTGCAATTTTATATCTATATTATGCACAAATAGCTATCACCTTGTATACAAGGTTAAATGTGAATGTCGTCCTTGCATGGTCAGATCCCAGCGCAGGAAGGACGCACCCCCTACAAACCTCTAGGCCAAAATGGTCGTTCTGGCCTCATCCAGCCTCACGTGAGATCGCAATCTCCCGTCACTCAGGGTCTGAGGGGGCGGGGCCTGAAGCCCCATACAATCAGGGGCACTGGGGTGGGGACCCTTCAATCAGGCGCGTCGCCGGAAAGGAGAGGGCGACTTCCGGGATCGGGCGGGTGGGGGCTTTGTCTCGCCTTCGCCACAGTAGAGGCTCTTTCTGTTAGTCTCCGCTTGGCTCTGGGAGGCCCAGGTGGCTCTGCAGCAGCCTCTGCCACCGTGTGACCTGCGGGTATTGGGACATCCCTAACTGATACCAGGACACCCGGGAAGCCGAGGAATGGTGAGTGAACTGCGCCTGGCTTCCCGAAGTGGGGAAGAGGGCTGGTTGAAACCAGCTGGAACCAGCCATCCGCTGCGGAACCTGCGGACCCAGTTGCCGCTTCGCAGCCGGGCCTCAGTCCGCTTCTGTGCAGGGCCGGGCGGGGCGGGCAGCGGGACCCCTGCGTCCTGTCTGTACCTGTGGGCGCCACTTCCGCCGGCCGGAGCCCTCTCGGGAACCCCGCGCCTCCCCCACCCACGTAGTGCGGTGACCACGGGATGGGGATCCGGGAGAGCCCCAACTCGGTGTGCGGGGTTCCAGTGTGGGAGGAGCTGTGGTTCATGGAGCTTCCAGTCCCACCTTTCTCCCCCTAAAATTAACCTGAGGCTTTGTTAAAACGTTAAACGGTGTGTTTGAGCAAACGGCGATTCATAAATCAGGTACCACAGTCAAGGTTTGTGGTTTGGGGTTCACAGGAGGGGCGTAAATGAAAGGTTTTGATAAGGTTAATGAGGAAGCAAACCATACATGTATATATATACACATATATATACACACATATACACATATATACATATATATACACATACATATATATATTTTTTGTTTTGTTTTGTTTTGTTTTTTTGAGACAGAGTCTTGCCCTGTTGCCAGGCTGGAGTGCAATGGTGCAGTCTCAGCTCACTGCCACCTCTGACTCCCTGGTTCAAACGATTCTCCTGCTTCAGCCTCCCATGTAGCTGGGCTTATAGGCGCCCACCACCACGTCCAGCTACTGGTATGTTTAGTGGAGACAGGGTTTCGCCATGTTGGCTAGGTTGGTTTCAAACTCCTGACCTTAATTGATCGCCCGCCTGGGCCTCCTAAAGCGCTGGGATTACAGGCCTGAGCCACCTTGGCCAAAATATAAAAAAAAATCTTTGTGCCTCTCTTCTTTTCATCTTTCCTAAGTGTACATATTACCAAAATATCTTTAGGTTGATGTCCGCCCGTGAAAACTTTACAGGGTGTTGTGTCCTCAGCCACCCTCCTGTCTCTTCCTAGTCCTGGCATTTTAGAACTGTCTGGGGATGACCCAGGATACCCACAGTGGCCATGTCTATTGGAGGGTCTAGTGAGTATCAGCCCCGGGGTCATCTCATCGCCAAGGACAGCCTCAGGTAGGGGGTAGAGTCTCTCAGGGGAGCAGCTGGATGCTCTTGGCCTTAGAGGAATCTCCTGGTATAGTTTCATCTAAAATGGTGACCCCTTAGGGTCTTTAAAATTTTAGAACATTAAAATAAATGGACAATACAACATAATGTCATTAAAGCTAGGTCATTAGAACTGCAGTGTTTATTCCTCAGAGACACATTGATGGTCTGCCAATGGGATGCTGATATTGAGAAGAAAAGGCAGAAATGATTTCTGCTCTTTAGATTGTCTCAGATTTGTGAAGAGAGAAAAACTGTCGCAAAGGACAAGGAAAACCCACCCCAGAGAGGATGTGCAAGAACCTGAATATGAAAATGCACTGAAGGCGCACAGGAGGACAAAGAGCAGTGCCAGTGCCTCCTAGGTGGTCACTGAGGACTTTACTGAACAGGATGGGTGTCCCGAGGGATAGAATGGCCTGCCATGACACTAAGAAAGGTCTGTGTTGGAGTCAGCGCTGCCTCTCCCTGAGTTTGTTACCTTGAAAAGGCTTGTCCGCTTGTATGAGTTTCAGTTTTTCATTGACTTTAAGATACATTTTATCAGTACAGCTTGAAAGATAAACATAGTATTTCCAAAGAGACAAGGTAAAATGATATATTTTATTTGCTAAAAATTCGTATTTATTTCTTCCCCAGAGTGAGTGTAGTAAGTTTTAAAGGTCTGTTCTTTTTAAGGGTAATTTCAAATGGAATTGTAGGACTTAGCTTTGTCAATGCTATGGTGAAATAAAAGTGTGATAGATAAATTGATGATTTACAAGGATTCACCAAAATGTCAGTTTCCCTCTTGTAGCATGGTGAAGAATTTATGATAGTGGACACATCTGTATCCTCTTATCTGGATATCTGAGGGGGTTTTTTGTTGTTTTTTGGGGTTTTTTTGGGAAACACTGTCTTGCTCTGTAGCCCGGCTGAAGTGCAGTGGCGCCATCTCTACTTACTGCAACCTCTGCCTCCCGGGTTCAAGTGATTCTCCTGTGTCAGCCTCCCGAGTAACTGGGATTATAGGCACCCACCACCACACCCAACTAATTTTTGTATTTTTAGTAAACACTGGATTTTAGGCCTGGCACGGTGGCTCAGGCCTGTAATCCCAGCACTTTGGGAGGCCAAGGTGGGCGGATCATGAGATCAGGAGTTCCAGAGAAGCCTCACCAACATGGTGAAACCCTGTCTCTACTAAAAATACAAAAAAATTAGCTAAACCTGGTCACAGGCACCTGTCATCTCAGCTACTCAGGAGGTGGAAGCAAGAGAATTGCTTGAACCCGGGAGGTGGAGGTTGTAGTGAGCCAAGATCTTGCCACTGCACCCCAGCCCAAGCGACAATATGAGATTCTGTCTCAAAAAACAAACAAACAAACAACAAAAAGACGGGGTTCTGATATGTTGGCCAGGCAGGTCTCAACCTCCTGACCTCAGGTGATTGCCTTCCTCAGCCTCGCAAGCTGCTGGGATTACAGGCGTGAGCCACCATGCCCTGCTCGCTCTATTTTCTTTTTATTCCCTAAATTTTAATATGTTTGAGTTTGTCTGTTCCTTTATCACTGTTTTCTTATATAAAAGAAATTCTGCCTAATCCCTCGTAAAAAAAAAAAAAAAAAAAAACCTTCCTGTGACTTCTGAAAGTGTTCTGGTTTTATCTTTCATATTTGAATATATAATAAGTTGATTATGGTTCATGGAATGGAGAAGAATGCAATGCATTTAGATGCCAGCCTGGTTTGCCTCATATTTTAAAGTGCATGTGATTTCTTTTTCTATTCTACGGTGCCTACTCTATCATTCCTCAACTTTCCATATAAATGCTGGGTGATTAAGACTTTTTTTCCCCTTAGTCTGCTTGCCCATCTCTCTGTATGAAATGTTACACAAGTTACAAGTATTTTGTTTTTATCAGTGGCTCATTCTTAAAGAGTCTTGAGTATGCATTTCACCTTGTTTTGCAGGGAAACCTTGAGGTGAGAGTTCTGTAAATGCTCTTTAAGCAGTAGTACTTGAGTTTCATAGATAATGATAAGTTTGTTGGTAGAATTTTTGTCTATTCATTTGATAATGTGCTGGATTCATGGTTGAATTTTGATGTTTTTCTAATATGTCGGTAAGTTTAATTTTTTTATTTCATTATTATCTTTTTTTGAGATGGAGTCTCACTCTGTTGCCCAGGCTGGAGTGCGGTGGTGCGATCTCGGCTCACTGCAACCTCTGCCTCCTGGGTTTAAGCGGTTCTCCTGCCTCAACTTCCCGAGTAGTTGGGACTACAGGCGCCCGCCACTACGTTCAGCTAATTCTTTGTATTTTCGGTAGAGACAGGGTTTCGTTATGTTGGCTAGGCTGGTCTTGAACTCCTGACCTCATGATTTGCCCTCCTCGGCCTCCCAACATGCTGGGATTACATACATGAGCCACCGTGCCCGGCCAGGTAAGTTTCATTTGTATGTATTGTCCTGTGATTAGTGGACCAGTGAATAATGATTGTGAATTGTTGGGATAGTCTTACTAGCCTCATTTGGCAAATTTTGATTATCCCTTGTTCAGTATACACATTCCACCTTTCTTTATTAAAGGAAAAAACACTCTTGATATAAAGATGTTTATTTTTTGCTGATAATGAATTGGTATTAATTCCTAAGTACATAAAGTTTACCATAGAGTATCATCTCGTGAGTTATTTGCTTCTGTTGCCCTTTATTCTTTATTTTTTCTGTCTGTTATTTGGATAGTTCACTTTGAATGAAGGAGAGAGTATTGTCGTAGGACGATATGTTGTAAACAATCTGAGGGAGGAAGCATTCAGTCTCTCAGTCACATATGATAGCATTGGACTTTTCATCGATGCCTTTGGTATTGTAGTAGATCGTATTACACCATTATGGTATGATAGTTTATATATATTTTTTTAGAGTACTACAGTCTTACCAGTCAGTGACACATGATTCAGTTCCCTACCAGCCAACAGACAAACCAATCACATAGTCCTGTATGAACAAAGGAACATCCTCAGCCGGGCGCGGTGGCTCAAGCCTGTAATCCCAGCACATAGGGAGACCGAGGCGGGCGGATCACGAGGTCAGGAGATTGAGACCATCCTGGCTAACACGGTGAAATCCCGTCTCTACTAAAAATACAAAAAATTAGCCGGGTGTGGTGGTTGACCTACCTGCTGTCGGCTGTTGGTTCCGTAACACATCAGCAGTCACCTAGGCTAAGGCAGGAGAATGGCGTGAACCCGGGAGAGGGAGCTTGCAGTGAGCCGAGATCACACCACTGCACTCCAGCAAGGGTGACAGAGGGAGATTCTGTCTCAAAAAAAAGGAAAAAAAAAAAAAAAAAAGGAACATCCTCACTTTTTAATGCTGTACCACTCTCTGCTCCCAAGTTAATCCCTGTTTGGGCCTGTGGGAGCTTACACCATCCTCCTCTATGTAATTAATAACTGATGTCTGACTTATCTGTTTAGTAATAGATGTTATGTGTTTAACGGTGCCAGTAAACGTAGGGTGCTCATTCCTTCCTCACCAGTGGGGTGCATGAGACGCTATTGAAACAATTGGCAATGCAACACAAAAAGAATGGACCAGCCCTCATAGAGGACACCTGCTCAACTTGACCTACCTGCTGTCGGCTGTTGGTTCCGTAACACATCAGCAGTCACCTAGGTCAGAACCATGAGCTGATCATGGGCCTTCCCTTTGGTCTGCACAGTGTTTTGTGGTCTTCAGGTGTTGTCATCTTCTCCCACACTAAAATGCTCTCATCTCCTAGACATGAATGTTTCATTGCACCCCAGCATGACATTTGGCCTGTGCTTAGCAGGCAGTTTTGAGGCCCTGGCTTATTAATGCACAACAGTGCAGCACACAAGCCAACACTTAAGTCCTAATTAGCAAGCATCAGGCTGTATCTCTGTAGTCCCTGCATCTACTCTGGTCACCATCTCTGTATGCTTAGGCCAGCCATGTGAACATTATTAATTATTGTACACTCCAAGACAATAGTTATTATGTAGGCAGAAGTAGTGGCCTTGTTTGTTTCTTGTGCTGCTGCTCCCCTTGCGGCTGTCCCATACACCCTCCTGATGAGGTGTACATCTATGGTGTCTCATGGTTCAGGCACTGATGAGTAAAGAAAATGGGAAGAAACAGTTTGATATTAGCCCCTACCGAAACATGAAGAAGCGTCTCAGCTGTTTGCATTGAAAAATTCCTAGCCAGTGTGTGGGCTTTTCTTATCACTGCTGCTTATCAGCATGTCAAAAGTCGAATCTTCGGATGGCAAGTCTTGCCGGCCTTAGACACAATGGCCTTACTGCATGTGGAGCTAACCCCAGGAAGATGGAGTGACAGTCTCTGGAGGATTAGGTGGTCTCCTCCAATGTGACTTGATGGGCTCCTGAACTCTTTCCTGTAACCATGCAGAGAGTCTACACTGCCAGTGATCAAAATATTCAAAATATTCTGAAACAGTTTCCATTGAAAGGAAAGAGAAAAGTAGTCAAGTGCCACGCTCTGGTCAAGAGAACTAGTACATGGCTCACAAGAACACTCTGTTGCTACTGTCTGTGCTTCTGTCACAGAAAATATCCTGATCCTTCAGTTTTAAGGGTGCAGGGCCATTTTCCTCCCTTTCTTACTGGTAGTTCTCCAGATAACTGTATAATATGCTGGGAATGCAATATCCTGATAATCAGGTGACGTTGGTCAGAACAGCCCAGGCTCTGTTATAGTCCCTGCTCCAAATAGAATGGCCTTTAACGCTTGTGTCTAGCAAAGCACATCGTGGGAGAAAACCCAAGGTGGGCTGCTTTCTGGGGTCCCTCAGTTGTAGTGCAAGTGAAGTGTTTACGTCAAAATTCCATCCATCTGCTCTGGCTAGCCTTCCTGATCTTGTGGTAGCGGTTCATATTGAATCCTAGGCTTCTGTTGTCTTTTGTTTGCTATTTTTAAATAATAAATTCACTTTATGTAATTTATGTATGAATGTGTTTGGTCTCATTGTACTCAGAAAAGTTGGTAGCCATTGCACAGTGAACCTGCTTCATAATTGGTGAAACCACCTATGCTCCCCTTGTGCCACAGCAAGGAGGTTAATTCAGCCAAACATAAACTTCATGTTCCTAAAACCCTGTAGCACAATTATTACCATGTGGGAGGCCTTTAACAATGGTGATGCTGATTTGAAGAACTCTGAAGGAAGAAATTTACACAAATGGGTTGGGTACACGGGAGTCCCTCCTAACTTAAAGCAAACCTTACTCCCCTCTACCTAAAAACAGTGGAGAGGCCAGGCACAGTGGCTCAGGCCTGTAATCCGAGCACTCTGGAAGGCCGAGGTGGGCAGATCACAAGATATCAGGGGTTCAAGACCAGCCTGACCAACATGGGGAAGCCACATCTCTACTAAAAATACAAAAATTAGCCGGGCGTGGTGGTGGGCACCTGTAATCCCAGCTACTTGGGAGGCTGATGCAGGAGAATTGCTTGAACCTAGGAGGCGGAGGTTGAAGTGAGTCAAGACCATGCCACTGCACTCCAGCTTGGGTGATAGAGTAAGACTCCGTGTCAGGGGGGGAAAAAAAGTAGATAAGAACTGAAACAGGTATAAAATTTCACCTAATTGGAAATGCAAAGTTTACAAAAATAATATAAAACGCTAAATGAGTGCTCATTGAATTTTATGCCTCCACAAAGTAGGTTGTGAATTAACTTCCACATCTGTTGCAAGCCACCAAAGTTGGGCAGCCTCCGTGTCTGAAATTCACATGTGGCTCAAATAAGAATTATACCTGGGGATACCCCAAAGTTTAAATGTGGTATCCCCTGTAATATTGTGAGGAATTACTGTACATAAAACAGGTTGCCTTCCTTGAATTCTGAAAATCATATTATCTTGCCTAAATTCTCCAAAACACATCGCTCTGCAGTACCCTATAGTGGACATAGGTTTCCTGACCAATGAGCACTAAAAGTCAGTGTGTGCGACTCACCTATGTTCTTATCAAAATGGAAATCCCCGAATCCCACCAGTTAGAATAACATGACAGAATGTCAGATTTTTGGAATCTGTAGGTTTTCTGTAAGGTTATTAGGTATTGATTCCATTTTTAAAATAGATATCAATATATTTAGATGACCTATTTCTCCTATGTTTTAGTATTAATAGATTGTGTCTTTTAATTCATCCATTTGGTCTAAGTTACCAAGTTTGTGGGTTATGGAGATTGTAATATTCTTTATTACTTTATCATCCATGGGTTCTCTAATATAAAGGTCTCTTTTAATTCTTCTATTATTAGGTTGGTGCCAAAGTAATTGTGGTTTTGGACCGTGAATTTTAAATTTTTATAACTAGGCTGCAACACATCTTTATTAATCAAAATAGAACCCATTACAATGGACTGGGCACAGTGGCTCACGCCTGTAATCCTAGCACTTTAGGAGGCTGAGGCGGGTGAATCAGGAGGTCAGGAGTTTGAGACCAGCCTGACCAACGTGATGAAATCCCGTCGCTACTAAAAATACAAAAAGTAGCCGGGTGTGGTGGCATGTGCCTGTAATCCCAGCTACTCAAGAGGCTGAGGCAGGAGAATCTCTTGAACCCAGGAGGCAGAGGTTGCAGTGAGCCGAGATTGCACCTTTGCACTCTGGCCTGGGTGACAGAGTGAGACTCGGTCTTAAAAAAAAAAAAAAGAAACCATTACATAGAACACATTTTTGCCAATGAGAAATAAACTTGTTTATTCCGTGCTTTCAGCATTTGATGAACTCTTGGAAAGCATTTTCTTCATCCTGCTGGTTGTGTAAGTGTTTTCCCTGCAAAAAGTTGTCAAGATGCTTAAAGAAGTGGTAGTTGGTTGGCGAGAGGTCAGGTGAATATGGCAGATGAGACAAAACTTCATAGCCCAATTTATTCAACTTTTGAAGCCCTGGTTGTATGACATGTGGTCACGCGTTGTGGAGAACTGGGCCCTTCATGTTGACCAGTGCCAGCTCCAGGTGCTGCAGTTTTCCATACATCTCATCGATTAACTTGGCATACTTCTCAGATGTAATGATTTCATCAGGATTCAAAAACTGTAGTGGATCAGAAGACTGGCAGCTGACCACCAAACAGCGACCATGACCTTTTTTTGGTACAAGTTTGACATTGGGAAGTGGTTTGGAGCTTCTTCTCAGTCCAACCACTGAGCTGGCTGTTGTATGAAATCCACTTTTCGTGGCATGTCACAATCTGGTCAAGAAATGGTTCATTGTTGTTTCATAGAATAAGAGAAGATGACACTTCAAAAGGATTATTTTTAAAATATTTGGTCAGCTCATGAGGCACCCAATTATCAAGATTTTTCAGCTTTCCAATTGGCTTCAAATGCTGGATGACCATAGAATGGTCGACATTCAGTTTTTCACCAACTTCTCGTGTATCTGTAAGAGGATCGAATTCAGTGGTTGCTCTCAATTGGTCATTATCAACTTCTGGCCCAGAGCCTGGGGCTGAGGCTGCCATGACCATCCTGTTCTCTACCTTCTGTTGCACTTGGGCCCAGAGCCTGGGGCTGAGGCTGCCATGACCACCCTGTTCTCTTCCTTCTGGGGTCCCCAGGAAGCTCCTAGGACTGAATGATCCCCACAAAATACAGTGGCCAGGATGGGAGGCCTGGAGGTCAACTATCCCCCCACTCCTGCCACCACAACCAAGAGACCCCCATGAAGATTGGCCCCAAGATGTGGGTCCCTGTGGGATGCAGGCTCCCACAGATATTTCAGGGGATGAGCATGGGTCCTCCTGGCTGACAGGAGCCTGGTGGGCACTGGGTGTGTGGGGCCTGTATAGGTGGGTTGGACAGAACTGGGCCTAACCAGGGAGCCAGAGACTGGTGTGTCTTCCAGATTTCCTATGAGATCCCCTATCTGGTCATAGATGATGGTGATTTCTCTTTAAGTACTGAATCCCTGTAAGGTGTTAGGCACTCCATTCTTACCAAGTTTATTTTGTTACCTGGTAGAACTTGGCTCATAAACAAGAAAATGGTGAAGAGGAGGACAGGAATCCTCATGGCTGAAGAAAGAAGAAAGTTTGGCTTCATTTCCAGGAGGCAGAGAAAACTTCCGTCTGTGGCTCTCTAGCACCAGTGGAATGTCTCTGTTTGGATAATAAGAGCCTTTCTGTACCTCATTAGGGATATTCATAGAAAGAGGTATTCTATGCATGCAAAATTGCTTTTATGGGAGGACTGATGTGGGTGCACAGTTTTGACCAGAAAACATTGTTAAATGGGATCATAAGCTACAAACATTTTGGCAAAAGATGAAAGTTTATGAACAAACAACCATTTATATTGTTACAATAAGTTAGACTGTGTTGAGAAACCAGTTGCTTTAGTTAATGACCAGACATTTTGTTAGTGAACACTTCCCAGACTTTACTAGCCCTGCTAAGAATTAATCACCCCACTTGCTCCTGGTCTGAAACCCCAAAGTGCTTTGTTGATGTTACAGTGCTTACTGCCTTGTATGTTAGATTAATGAATGTATATTTGCCTCTTCCACTACTGTATGATTTTCTTGCTTGCTAGGACAAGGCTATATTCCTCAGAGCAGAGGAGGGAGTTGAATCATGCGGCCATTTATTCTCAAATCCTCTTCACCAAGTGGAACAAAACAGAAGAGCGAAAGACCACTGCACATGGAAGCAGGAGGTCTGGATTTGGGTTCTAGATCTCCAGATCTATTACTAACTGGAGGTATGGATAGAGTCAGGAAAATTGTCTTCCTTAGGTGCTTCCTTGATAGCAGCTATAAAGGTTGAGATCTGTTGGATCCAGATCAGGGGATTCTCAATCATTACTATGCATAAAATCAACTGGGAGAGTTGCTTTGCAATACAGATGCTTAGTTCCATCTCATGATATTTTTACTGTTTTTAAAAATTGATCTAGTATTTTTCATTAAATAATGTAAACTTTCTTAGTCTACATCTAATAAAACTCCCACCGGCATACAAATACATTGAATGATATTAGCAGCAGAATCTTTAAGTAAAGTAACTGTATACAACTATTAAACCACTTTTTTTTATTACTTATTATTTCATGCTGTTTGTCACCATTGTCATCATAATCAGCATCATCCTACATTGCTGAACACCCATTATGAACCATATGGCATAAACATTTTTCCTACTTGTAAGGAGCATATATTCTCTATATGCATATGAAATTAATGTCTGAACAAAGTGGCTTAAACAAGGCAGAAGCTTATTTCTTTCTCACTTAAATCTATAGTTACCCCTATCATGGCTGGTACAGATGCTTGCCAAATTCATTAGGGACGCAGGCCCCTTCCAGCTGTCTGCTCTGCTGTACTTTAGAAGAGGCTCCAGTTTGGCTGCTAAATGCCCACCTATCATTTTTTAATTCCAGGCAGCAGGAAAGAAAACAGCCAAGAGAGAAAAACAAGGGAATATCTACCCCTCCTTTTAAATTTTTTAACCAACCCCCTCTTTTTTTTTTAACCCAATTTGTTGAGTTATGATTACATTTAAAAAGCTGTGCATGTTTAAGGTATGCATCTCAGTGAGTCTGGGGATAAGTATACATCATGAATACCACTACCCTTAAGATTATAGACATATCCTTCACCGCCCAAAGTCCCCCCCATTATTATTATTATTATTACTGGTAAGAAATTTTGGTAAGAACACAAAATCCACCCTTTTAGCAAATTTTAAGTATGCAATACAGTATTCTTAGCTATAAACACTATGCTGTAAATGAGACCTCCAGAACTTACTTATATGGTATATGAGAAACTTTGTGCTCTAACCACATCTACCCATTTCCCCTGCACCACGGCCCCTGGCAACCACCATTCTACTCTCTGCTTTTGTGAGTTTGTCTATTTTAGATTTCAAATGTAAGTAAAATCATATAGTAATTGTCATTCTGTGGCTGGCCTATTTCATATAATGTAATGCCCTCGAAGTCCACCCATGTTGTCACAAATGACAGGGTTTCATTATTATGTAACACTGAATAATATTCCAATGCATATATGTATTACCCATTTATCCTGATACTCTCCCTCCACCTGCCTCCCAACAGGCCCCAGTGTGTGTTGTTCCCCTCTCAGTATCCATGTGTTCTCATTGTTCTGCTTCCACTTGTCAGTGAGAACATGCAGTGTTTGATTTTCTGTTCCCAGGTGAGTTTGCTGAGGATAATGGCTTCCAGCTCCATCTATGTCCCTGCAAAGGACATGATCTCATTCCCTTTTATGGCTGCATAGTATTTCATGGTGTATATGTACCACATTTTCTTTATCCAGTCTATCATTGAGGGACATTTGGATTGATTCCATGTCTTTGCTATTGTGACTAGTGCTGCAATGAACATGTGTGTGCATGCATCTTTATAACAGAATGATTTATATTCCTTTGGGTATATACACAGTAATGAGATTGCTGGGTCAAGTGATATTTCTGGTTCTAGGTCTTTGAGGAATCACCATACTGTCTTCCACAATGGTTGAACTAATTTACATTCCACCAACAGTGTAAAAGTGTTCCTATATCTCAACAGCCTCATCAGCAGGTAGTTTTATTTAACAATTTTTTGAGAAACCTTCATACTATTATCCAAAATGGCCATAGTAGTTTGTATTTCCACCACGAGTATACAAGGGTTATCTTTTATCCACATCCTCACTAATACTTGCTATTCATCTTTTCGATAACAGCTATTCTAAGAGGTGTCAGGTGACATTTCATGGTGGTTTTTATTTGCATCCCCCTGACAATTAGAGATGGTAAGAATTTTGTCATGTATTTGTTGGCCATTTGTATCTCTTCTTCTGGGAAACGTCTATTCAGATGTTCACCTATTTAAAAAAAAAATTTAACTTTTATTTTAGATTCAGTGAATGCATGTGCAGGGTTTTACATTGGCACATTGTGTGATGCTGAGGCTTGGAGTATGAATGATCTTGTAACCCAGGTAGAAAACATAGTATTTCATGGTGTATATATTTTTCAGGTCTTGGTCCCCACCTTCCCTTCCCCTTCTTGTAGTCCCCAGTATCCGTTGTTCCCATCTTTACATCCATGTGTAATCAGTGCTTTGTTCTTACTTATAACTAAGAACATATGGTATTTTGTTTTTTCTTCCTGCATTATTTTAGAATAACGTCCTCTAGCTGCATCCGTGTTGGTGCAAAGGACATAATTTTTTTAATGGTTGCATAGTATTCCATAGTGTACATATACTACATTTTCTCTATGCAATGATAGAGAAAATATTCATGTCTTTGCTATTGCAAATAATGCTATAATAAATATACGAGTGCACATGTCTTTATGGTAGAACAATTTATTTTCTTTTGGATACAAGGGTCAGTCCCCATGGCTGCAGTCAAGGGCTAGCATTGAGTGCCTGCAGCTTTTCCGGGCTCAGGGTGCAAGCTGTCAGTGGATCTATCATTCTGGGGTCTGGAGGATGGTGGCCGTCTTCTCAGAGCTCCACTAAGCAGTGCCCCAGTGGGGACTCTGTGGGGGCTCCTACCCCATATTCTCCCTCTGCACTGCTGTAGTAGACATTTGCCATGAGGTCTCCACCCCAGCAGGCTTCTACTGGACATACAGGCTTTTCCATACATCTTTTGAAATCCAGGTGAAGGCTTCTGATATGGTTTGGCTCTGTGTCCCCGCCCAAATCTCACCTCAAATTGTACTCCCACAATTTCCACATGTTGTGGGGGGACCCAGTGGGAAATAATTGAATCATGGGGGCAGTTTCTCTCATATCGTTCTCGTGGTAGTGAATAAGTCTTATGAGTTCTGATGGTTTGATAAGGCGAAACCAGTTTTGCTTGGCTCTCATTCTCTCACTTGCCTGCTGTGATGTACGACATGCCTTTCACCTTCTGCCTCCCCCAGCCATGTGGAACTGTAAGTCCAATTAAACTTCTTTCTTTTGTAAATTGCCCAGTCTCGGGTATGTCTTTATCAGTAGCGCATTCCTGTACTTTGTGCAACTGCAGGTTTAATATCCCATGGAAATTGCCAAGGCTTATGGCTTGCACCCTCAAAGCAGTGACCCAAACTGTGTCTGGGGCCTTTTTAGCCATGGCTGGAGCTGGAGTGGTTGGGAGGTAGAATGCTGTGAGCACTGTCCTGCGCTTGCCCTGGGTGGTGCAGCTCTAGGCCCAGCCCACAAAACCAGTCTTCCCTTATAGGCCTCCAGACCTTTGAAGGGAGGGGCTACCACCAGCCAAGGTCTCTGAAATGCCTTTCAGGCTCTTTCTTCATTGTATTCTATTAGCATCTGCTTTCCTTTTAGTTATGCAAATCCTTTAGCCTGCTTGAATTTCAGAGGATACGAATGGCCTTAAAAGTACCATATGACCCCTAACACTTCCTGACTTCATTTCTGCAACATATTTTATTTTTTTACATCATCATGAATATTGATACTTTTTATATCTATTCACTTTCCATTTGTTTTCAAGTCCAGTTTACTTCCAAATAATATTAGAATATAGTCTCCATAAGACTCTAGTTTGTCTGGTTTCTTGCTGTACCCCATGACTGTGAATGCTTTCTAGTACATACAATACACTCAAAAGTACTTATGAGGCCGGATGCAGTGGCCCACGCCTGTAATCCCAGCACTTTGGGAGGCCGAGGTGGGCGGATCACGAGGTCAGGAGATCGAGACCACCCCGGCTAACACGGGTGAAACCCTGTCTCTACTAAAAAAAAAATACAAAAAAATAGCCGGACGTGGTGTCGGGCGCCTCTAGTCCCAGCTACTCAGGAGGCTGAGGCAGGAGAATGGCGTGAACCCGGGAGGTGGAGCTTGCAGAGAGCCGGGATCGCATCACTGCGCTCTAGCCTGGGCGACAGACCAAGACTCAATCTAAAAAAAAAAAAAAAAAAAAAAAAAAAAAAAAAAAAATGTACTTATGAATGAAAAAAGGAATGAATCTTCCTATTTTTCCTTCAAAATAGCCTTAACTCTTTGGTTTCCAAGTTTATGTGGGGTTTTTAGTAGTTGTCTCAAAAATCCAATCAAATTGACCCGGGTGTGTCTCCAGAATGAAGTTTTGATTAGGTTCAGTATCTGTGCAATCAGGGCATGTCTCTTGGAATGTAGTGCTGATTAGGTTTATTAATTGTTTTTTCCTATATAAGGGGAAGCCTATCAGAGGATGCGTTTTCCCAGAGAAGGAGCATCAGAAGAGTTTAAGACCTTGGGGGAAGAGAGTCTTGCTGCTTGCTTGTGGGACTTGTCTTGGAAAGTAGATAAGTTCACAACATCCTCCAACTTTTTATTTTTGGTGAATTCTCCGAGCACTGAGATGTGAACTGGCCTCATTCCCTTACAATACTGTTACCAGTAGAAGAGATTCGAGTTACTGGCAGCATATCTGCATGGGTCCATAAGCAACTTCAGTCCTTGCCTCCTCAGAAGAAAGAATTCGACTGAGGGGCATACAGCGGAAAAAGAGACTAAGTTTCAGAGCAGGAGTGGAAGTTTATTTCAAAAGGCTTTAGAACAGAAAGGAAAGGAAAATTCTCTTGGAAGAGACCCAAGTGGATGCCTGAAGGTCCAAGAGAGAAAAGAGAAGGGCCTTTAACCTTGATCCCGGGATGGGCTTGCCTCTTTCCCATGATTCTTCCTTTAGGGAGAGTTGCTGGCATGCACAGTGCTTTCCTTACCCTTTGGAATTGAGCATGCACGGTGTGTTTAGGGAGTTATATGCGTGTCCATCTGAGGCTTTCTTTCCTCTTCCAGTGGAGTGTGTCCCCGGAAGATTATACTTTGCCATTTTTGTCTCTTAACATGAATGCCCAAGAAGTTGCTTCTTCCTGGAGTCTGCATTTAATTAACATTTTTGATGTTAACAGGTGTAGACCATCATGAAATGGCCTCTCTCTGGCGCTGCCTAATTATCGTTTTTAGAGAGGCAAAGTGATCATTAACAGGCCGTCACCTGACATTTCTAGTGGGTAGGGGAAGAGCCCTCTCCTGCCCTGCTCCTGCTCTTCTACCTGTAACAAGACAAGCCTTGAACATCATTAGACATGTGTCCCATCAAGGCAGCATCTCATTAGTAAATTTTACTGTGTGAATTGTGACTTCACATTCTCATATTCTGTGTTCACTATTTGTGTGCCTTTTCCATTTTTGTTTTGACCATATCTCATTATTTTAACTGCCTTCTCCAAGATTCCAGATCTGCATTGACCAATAGAGTAATTAGTAGTCACATGTGGCTATAAACTGTAAATTAATTATAATTAAATAACTAAATGGCATATCCTTAGTAGTAATAGCCAAATTTGTGGCCAAACTAGAAATTCTGTAACTACATATGTGTGGTAGTTACTGCATTGGACAATGTAGATACAGAGAATTTCTTTCATCAAATAAAATCATGTTGGGCATGTTGGCTGCCATTTACTTTTATTTTATTTTTATTTTTTATTTCTTTGAGACAGAGTTTTGCTCTTGTTGCCCAGGCTGGAGTGCAATGGCGTGATCTCAGCTCACCGCAACCTCCGCCTCCCAGTTCAAGTGATTCTCCTTCCTAAGCTTCCCTAGTAGCTGGGATTACAGGCATGTGCCACCACGCCCGCCTGGTTTTTTTTTTTTTTCCTTCTATTTTTAGTAGAGACGGGGTTTCTCCATGTTGGTCAGGCTGGTCTCAAACACCTGACCTCAGGTGATCCGCCTGCCTCCGCCTCCCAAAGTGTTGGGATTACAAGTATAAGCCACTGTGCTCGGCCTTATTTTTAAATTCTATTTGTGTGTTTTATAGTTAAATTATATTCTGCTTCTCTATATTCATTTTCTTTCACTGATTTTCTCAGGCAATTTTTAAATTTTTTTCATTTACCTTCTTGAGGAAAGTACTTAGATCATTTTTTAAAAATAATATACAGCAAATAATTTTTCCACAGATATTGTTTTAGCTTTATTGTGTTGGTACTTTTACATACTATATTCAGGTATTATTATTTTTCATAACTTACTTTAAAAATTGTGCCAAGTTTATTTAAAAGAGATTTCTCCCTTGATTTTCAGAGGTCATATTGTGTCTTCTATAGCTGTTATTTTAGTTTAATTTTATTTTATTATATGTAAATATGTTGCATATTCCTTTTTTTAAAATGTGAGATTTTTTCTCTCTCTTGTTATACAAACTTTGTATGCAGTGTTCATTATGCACTTTAAAAATAAATATTTTGTTTCAGGGCATGGTGCTTTCACACGTGCAACCTTAGAATAATTTTAAATTCCATTCCACTTTCACCATTCCTGAACTGCTTTGAATATATTGGATGTTGAAGGCCATGAGAGGTTTTGACTTGCAATCCAGTCAAGATAATAGGATTTTCCATTTATAGTGTAATCTGATATATATTCGTTTTGGTTTCATACTTTTAAAAAATCTATTATCTTTTACTCTGTGGTGATCTTTGCTTTTCTATTTGTGCATTGCTAGAATGTCAGCTGCTGTTTCCCTAGCACCTGAGATGTTACTCAACACTGTATAGCGCTGGTGTTGAGAATTGAGAGAATCTACTAAATAATAGCACTTTTCAAGACCGCAGTTTTGAATTAAAAGGAAGGGAAAGGACAGGCAAAAGAATATAGACATCAGATATTTGTACTGAAGATCTGTTGGAGAACATGGTTTTGGTGTCCAGGAACTTGAGACCTAATACTGCATTCCTAATACTTCACTAAGGTGTGCCTAAATAGCCCTGAAAGGGCTAGGAAGTCACAAGTCAGCCTCTTAATTGTTATGGGTGTCCTTAAAATATTAAGGGAATATTAAGGATGCCGAATGGCTCCTTCCTCATGACTTTTTAAGAGATCTGGGCTGGGCGCTGTGGCTCACTCCTGTAATCCCAGCACTTTGAGAGGCTGAGGTGGGTGGATCACCTGAGGTCAGGAGTTCCAGACCAGCCTGACCAAAATGGAGAAACCCCGTCTCGACTGAAAATACAAAATTAGCAAAGCGTGGTGGCGCATGCCTGTCATCCCAGCTACTTGGAAGGCTGAGGGAGGAGAATAGCTTGAACCTGGGAGTTGGAGGTTGCAGTGAGCTGAGATTTCACCATTGCACTCCAGCCTGGGCAACAAAAGCGAAACTCTGTCAAAAAACAAAAAAGGAGAGAGAGAGAGAGAGAGATCTGGAGGGAGATACTAAGCTGTGCAGGCTCTCATCTTGCAGTCACCAAATACGTAAGTTGTTATTCCTGCTCTGGTGAGAAGTTTGTCAATACATTTTTTCCATGAATTAATGAAAATTTTAGATCCATAACATAAGTTTGAAAAAATTTATCCTAAAGATTGCTTGTGTATGTATGTGATTTGAAATATATTTAATCTCTATATCTTGAAATAGTTTTTATAGATTCCACACAATTTTATAGATTCATCACAAAAGTCTTTGAGGAAATAAGTGTGCTTTAATTTTCTTATAATATTTGTCCTTTTTTGTCCCTGGCACAGTCTGTATATGACCATTTAAATTACTTTTAGTTCATGTTTGGGTTATAATCACACACAAATATTCTTTAAAGTCCAAATCTTATTTTGATATTCGAGGAAGAGTTTACATGGTAATAATATTAAGGGTTACAGCTGGTTTCACTGAAGCTTTGTAGGCATTCTCTAATACCTTATTTTTTTGAAGGAATATCTGTTCTGCTTGAATTATAGACTACATAATACATGTACTGTAAGGTACATTCATGGAAGGGACAGGCAGATGGAGTCATATGTTACTGGAGTCTTGATGAACAGATGTAGGAAATAGTCCAAGGAATAAGAAAAAAGTTGATATTGAAAAGTGCTTGTTGAAGTCTGTAAATGTGTATTAAAATGTGGCAGTAAAAATAGACACAGTGAAGTTTGGGAACTGGGGTCTAAATCCTGGAGTCCCCAGAATCATAGAGAACCTTGGTTAGGGGAGTAATTTTGTAAAAAAGCAAGAAGAGGCAGTGACAAGGCAGAATATAATTAAAAGTATTGCTGTGTCATTTTCTAGTTTTGTAATTTTGTTATATTTGTCAAACTCTGTTGATCATTTATTAAACTGGTAAATAAACTATAATCAGCAGGGTTATTACAAGGGTTAAATAAGGGAATTTATGTATATCTGTAAGCACAATGTCACAATTAATACTAAGCTACCCTTTTTATTTTTCCTGGACTTCATGTACAAATGGGTCAGTTAATTTTTTGTTTATGACACATAATTATCATTTGTACATAAAATATATTTAATTATTTTTATACTTTTAGCAGGGAAATAATACATGCATGTTTCCCCCCATCTCAAACACATGCGTTCATATAAACATATCCATCTATATACCTACATATCTATGTATGAATATACACACGGACATCAGTATTTCTCAGCAAATATGTATCATGATAATCAGAGATATTGCAACTAACAAAGACTAATATAAACCATGATTGCAGGAATTTTAGATACCACCTTAGTAAAAGATCAGATTGAGCTGCTAAATTTCTCTCAGCCCTAAGTCATTTTGTATTTTCTGAGCATCGTAGAGGATTGTGACTGTATACACAGGACAGAAACACCATGACCCAGGGTACTGCTGTGAATTTCCGATGCAGGGGATTTTAAGGGCTAGATCAGCAGGATGCGAGTGTTGACCCTCCAAGTGAAATAAATTCCTGAATTGATTATCCCCATCCTAAAACAGTTGTGTTTTTTTTTTTTTTTTTTTTTGTGATACAGAGTCTTGCTCTGTCGCCCTGGCTGGAGTGCAGGGTTAGGATCTCGGCTCACTGTAATTGCCTCCTGGGTTCAAGCAATTCTTCTGCTTCAGCCTCCTGAGTAGCTGGGATTACAGGCAAGCACCACCATGCCCAGCTAATTTGTGTATTTGTAGTAGAAATGGGGTTTCACCTTTTCGGCCAGGCTGGTCTCAAACTCCTGACCTCAGGTGATCCACCTGCCTTGGCCTCCCAAAGTGCTGGGATTACAGGTGAGAGCAACTGCACTTGACCGTAAAACAGATTCTTACTTGATTGATTTCCGAGTTCCAAGGGGAAATACAAAAGTTGAATTTGAGAGAAAGTAAAAGTGGAGTAAGGCTTCAGAAGGCTGTGATTGGTGTTGGAGAAACATTGCTAGGGCATAAAGCTGGGATAATAAAATCTGAGAAATCCCACAGTATTTATCTACAAGTAGAAATCATATTCCACATGTGGGCAGAGTCAGGGATCCCTGTGTTTTAAAATCAGTGAGGGAATTGAATATCTGGACTTGTGTCAATTAACATACAAAACTCAGTGCTTTTGATGTTCTCATTCACAAGATATCTGTGTTCCTTCTTTGTCAGAAACCATCGTCATAGGCTTCCTAATTTTGACCATGGGAAAAGAGGAGAGGCCTCTGCGTGTTTGTGTCTGTTGGTTAGGCTGTGGTGCAGGTGGTGTCACACTTCAGTGAAGGTCTGGCTTTTCATCACAGGTTGGTCTGAAAATGATGTACAAGGCTGGTGTCTCACGTGTTCTTTCCCCAACCTCAGCTTTTCTTAGTGCCTGAAGTGTCTGCAAGTGGAAATCCAGAAGAAGACAGAGAGAAACTGAGTTCTTGACAATGCATTCACTAGTGAGTAGGGGATGCCTCTTTCTACTGAAATTATACCCATATTGCTGGCAAATGGGCAGTTTTCTCCAGTTTGCATGGGTGTTTCATTTTTATTCTTTTTTTGTTTGTTTTTATGATGCAAAATCCACCCAGCCTGGGTGCTCCAAATGCAATCAGGAGAGTTTCAGATATCTGGCCTCCAATTAAGTTTTCTCAGGACTCTAGGTTGGGTATCATGTGTCAAAGATTCCTAAATTATCAACATAATTTCTAATATTACACTACTTTATTCCAGCCCCTATGCAGGCTATTTACAAAAAAAGACATGAGAGGTCTCATTTATGTATTTGTTTTTCTTCTATCCATCCTATAACCTCATAGGGAAACAATTGACCCATTAACTGTCCCGTTGGCTGAAATAGACTTAGGATTGTGATGCATGCAGGCAATAGAGATGTGTGAAGAGCAAAAGATCACAGCCCAATAATGAGGCTGATGTTCTAGCAGCTGAGTTCAATAAATCCCGTGTGATAGGCCTTGGGCAAGAGCTGCACAGTGTTGAGGAAAAAGGAGAGTTTGATAAAATATATTTATGCTTTTAAAAACTTTGCAAAAGGACAACTAAAGAGTCATTATTATTCTTATCCCCATTCGTTTTACCTTTTGTAATTAACCTTTTTGCCTTCAGGTAACTGAAAGTAACATATAAGAAATACAATTACTTAATTATGGTGGCACACTCAGGAGAAGGACTATAGTAGATATAGTACAATTTAGGGTTCTGTGGAAATGCTTTATAAGGGCTGGTTATAAAAAAACAAAACAGTAAAGAGGCCTTTTTATCCTTGAACAAGCCAAGTGACAAGGTGAAGTTAAAAGAGAGGCAGTGATAACTGATGTTTGGATTGCCCAGAGAAAGTTGAGAACAGGAGGCTTCATATCACAGAAATCATCAGACTAAGACTTCCTCAGTATAGCAGCCTCAGCGGTCTTGTCTTGTGCTGCTGGACTGTCTTTGAGCCTTGTCATGAACACCTGAATTACATAACATTAGAGTGACTCTATGTATGAATTAAATCCTATATTCTGCGTAAAACTTGTTCATTTCTGAAGAATGCTGGAATCTGGTTCATTACTTTCTAACTTTTTAATGAATAAGGGACCAATGACCTGTATTTAATAAATATTTGCTAGATAGGAAACATGTTTTCTATTACTTCTTTAGATTATTCAAAGCACATAATAGGTCTTTTAACCATTTGATTGGTGAGAAACCTGTGGTTTATCTAGAGAAATAATTCATTTAATCATGGTCATGTTTAAAAAGTAGTAAATCATGGTTATTTGCCTTGTGACAAATCTGTAATTTACTTGAAATTCATGGTAAATTTGTTTTATTTATGAAGGTTCAAGCGAAATTTTATAATCAGTTATGTACAGGTGATTAACACATTACTGAAAAATATCTGGGCTATATTATGCTACATCTCATGCGATATTTCTTCGTAGTAAAGTTTAATGGATTAAGAGTGGGTATGTCTCTGTGAGTGAATCTGAAAGGCAGATATCAGCTTAGTATTGAGAATGAACTGGCTGGAACCTAAAACACTGAGTGTTCTGCATACCCAGCTCCTACCTATGTCATCTCAGCCTTCCTCCTCTGGACATTAAAAGGGATTCTCTGTCTAAACGAAAATGTCTGTGATGTTTTAGAACAAAGTGACTTTTGAAGATGTAGCTATTGACTTCACCCAGGAAGAGTGGGCCATGATGGACACATCCAAGAGAAAGCTGTCCAGAGATGTAATGCTGGAAAACGTCAGTCACCTGGTGTCCCTCGGTGAATCCCTCAACATTCACATACGTATGTAGACACACATTGACTCATTCATTCAGTAAGTGTTGGAACAGCTTCCCCATATCTCACTCTAATCTCTTCTCTGATTCTCTCACAGATCTTATCTGAAAAAAGTTCGAGCTCTCTAAATCTGTCTGAAAGAAATATCTTTATTTTATTTTATTTTATTTTGTTTTATTTAGTTTGTCACTCAATTAGAATGTAATCTTGACAAGGATTTCATGGTTTCGTTGGTACTCAGTCTCTAATACTCAGAACAGACCTGGGAACTTAATGAATATTTTCAATGTATTTAATTAAATATTTTCTAAGTAACTCTTCTGCTTTAGTCGCTATGCTTAGGCTGAGACCAATTAGTGAAAACAATAGCAATATCTTTTCTGTATAGAACACCAATTATTTTTGTAAATCGAATGTTTTTTTTTTTGTTCTGCACGAGAATAATAATAAACATACTGTGCAGAGATTTAATTAATCTCTTTCTGAAAAGACTGTGTATTATGCATTGTGTCTTGGAACTTAGGCATGGACTCAGCATTGATAGGTCCTGACTGTTTTGAACTTCCTTTTCCTGATGGATCTTTTGTTTGGATTTATTTTCTAGTCTCATGTTGGGTCAGAAAAATCCTGGGAAGTTTTCTGTGTTCTAGGTCTTGTGGCCTGAGCTGACCTTCACTGTTTTTATTCTTCCTTGACAGCTTGCCTTACAGTTGGTGATAATGCACATTTATTGACAGTGAACTCAAAACACACGTACTGTTTCCACTAACAGGGTACCGGATAAGCAAATCCTATATAACTTTGCAGCTGGAGCAAGGAAAATGAGTGGTAATTTCTAAAATGTAGGTTAAGTTACTGGAGCAGAATTCCTTAGATGTTATTATCATTTTGTTCATATGTCAGATGCTACTCTTGTGTCCTCTTGCCTTTTCTTTTACTTTCGGGAAAAGGATAATTCATGTACTTGCTGGGGTTAAACTGTCACATGCTGACTCTTTTCCTGATACCCCTGTGAAGACTATCCGTCTATTTACCTGCCTGATATCTCATCTCCATTTTAACTCTTTTCACGTTTTAATTTTAAAACTCTTTTCTAATTGCTGACGCTATACAATCTCTTTCTTCTATTGAAGAATTTTCTTCATTTGAGACATTTGCCACATCTAAGTGTCAATTTTTGGAAAAAGTAAATGGGCCTTGGGGTTTTTCAAACAATTTTATTACCATAATATCAAAGTAACAATTTATTTTTCAATTATTTCAGACAAGGAAAGTGCCCTTAAGAAAAAACACACAATATCCATGCATCCTATCAGAAAAGACGCATCCACCGGTATGACAATGGTGAGTTCTATAGCTGTGTACACCAGTCATCTAAGTTAAAGATCTGGTAATGAATTAAGTTAGTAAAGACGCACAGTCACCTGAGTGTAATTAGGCTGGCATTAAGTGCTTTCTAAGCAAAAAACAATTTGATAGTTTGAATTCAGTGAAAAAAGTGACCTGTGTTCTAAACTATAACATGAGATCTTTAAAATAGAACAAGTGCATTTACATTGCTCATGCTCAGACTTTGAAAGATATTGATATCATCACAATTAATGGAATAACTCTGCAGTTGGGATCTTACAAAAGAGAAAATATCTGTGTCTGCAGATCATGTGTACGCAAGTGTTAATCGAGAAAAATGATGAGACAAGTCTCAATAATTTTAAGAGATTTCTTTGCCAGAGTTAAGGACATGCACCTGGGGGACAGGTGTATACCTTTCTCCAAATATGATTTTCTCTAAATTTAAAGGGGGAAAGGATGGGATATTGAGAAGTACACAATTTTCATGTAAAAGGTGGGTAGAAAAAATAGTAATTCATCCATTTTTCTGGCTCAGTGAATCTGGATTTTTTACATAAGATGACATAAACAAATGAGGCAGAGGAATAATGCAGGAGAGCTGCATTTTATATAAGACAATATAGGCAAAATGGGGCAGGGAAACAATCGGATATGTATTTGTGTCTGGTGAACTGGGGATGACTGCGCCTGTAAAGACAAGCTATCAGTTTGCATTGCCATGGTGTAATTGTAACAGCTCATGAGGAATTTCCTTGTGGGCAAAATATGGGGGAGGCATGTAGCTTTTCATCTTGTAGCCATATTATTTAGGAACCAGAACGGGGAGGCAGGTTTGTGTGACCCTGTTCCCAGCTTGATTTTTCCCTTTGGTTCAATGAGTTTGGGGTGCCAAAATTTAATTTCCTTTCACAAGTAACATTGGAAAGATTTCAACTGGGCTCTACCACTGAATGGTTGGTCTAGGATTCAAAGTTGGTGAAATGAATGTATAGATGTATGTTGGTAAATCATTAAGAGCTTTTAATCTTTGTCCCTAAAGGAGAACTCTCTCATTCTGGAGGATCCCTTTGAATGTAATGATTTGGGAGAAGATTGCACTCACAGTTCCACAATGACTCAGTGTTTGTTAACTCAGACTGGAAAGAAACCCTATATCAGCAAACAGTGTGGAAAATCCCTTAGTAATCAGTTGTCCCCCAAACCACATAAACAAATTCATACTAAAGGTAAATTATATCAAAGTAATATATGTGAAAAGGCCTATACTAATTACTTTCACCTTAGACGGCACAAGATGACTCACACTGGAGAGAGGCCATATGCATGTCATCTATGTGGAAAATCCTTCACTCTGTGTTCTCACCTTAGAAGACATGAGAAAACTCACATGGGAGAGAGGCTGTATAAGTGTCATCACTGTGGGAAAGGCTTTATTCAATCCTTTAACCTTCGAAGACGTGAGAACTCACCTTGGATAAAAGCGTTATGAATGTGATAAAAGTGGGAAAGTCTTTAGTCAAAGCTCTGGCTTTAGAGGACACGCAAGAATTCACACTGAAGAGAAACCACATGCTTGTCTTCTATGTGGGAAAGCCTTTAGTCTATCTTCTGACCTTAGATGATATGACAGAACATGCACTGGAGAAAAGCCCTATGAATGCCATTTATGTGGGAAAGCCTTCAGTCAGTGTACTAATCTTAAATAACATCAGAAAATTCACCCTGGAGAGAAAATTACAAATGTCTTCAGAACATATTCTGACTTTAGACGACATGGTGTTAGGAATGATGAATGTAAGGAATATGGAAGAGACTTCAGCTGTAGTTGTAACATTTAAACATGCCAAAGGACTCACATTTTGAAGAATTACTATAATCAACATGGACGTTACTTCAGTTACCTTTATTCTTCAGTCCACATCAATAAATTCATATGGAAGAGAAATTGTATGACATGTATGTACCAAAGACTTGTTAGTGATCTGATCATAAATGACATGAGAGAGCTGAAACTGTCAACATAATAAACTAAAAGTCTTCAGCAACAGTTTTAATAACTTAAAATATGGGGGACTTTCAGGTAGAGAATCTCTAGCTCTGCGTTCAGTGTGAAAATGTTTTTATGTGCAATTTGTTGTCAAATAACGTAAGAAAACTTTACTTGGATGAACCCTTTATTTGTATTTTCTGTGAATAAACATTCAGCCAAGCACTAGGCTTGATGTTCACAAGAAAACACAGTGATAAAATGCTGCTAAAATGGAAAATAAGAGAGGAAATCCTTTATAAGCTAAGTAAGAAGGGAAAGTCTTTCCAAGGGCAATGAATTCTCTTGGAATTCCAAACACTTCTTACTGGAGAAGTTATGCCTTGAAAAATCACGAGAAATCCTTTCTTCACAGAGAAACGCTTGTGGCACATGTGAGATTTCACACTGGACAAAACACGGTTAGCATCTTGAAAGGAGAAGATTCTTTAGTGGTAATTCATTTCTTAGTTGACGTTAAGTTTCTCACATTGAGGAGCTATCAAACTTGAAAATCACTGTGGAGAAACCTGATAGATTTCTCATCAGAAAAGTGAGTCAAGAAGATGGACCTCTAGAAAAAACTCTTAACACATAGTTTAGCAAAATAATTCAGAAATTTGAGAAAATATCTACTCATAAAAATGCAGCACATAAATGTATAATAGCAAAGTGACCTGGGCATAAATTGAATGCAGAATTATATAAGAAATCTCATTAAACATTTCCAAAAGATCAATACTTACAAATATTCAAAGAATACAATCGGTTGTTGAAAAAACTTAGTGTGTTGGTGAAGTCCTTCTTTCATTTATGCAGCCCTAACAAATCGATTTGTGTCTGCACTCCTTGGCTTATGGGTCGAGATTCTACCCCAACTTCTGAGTCTCCCCAGTCTTCAATGGCTCTTTCCTCACAGCTCACCTCCCTTTACTTCAATGTCCACTAAAACCACTTGTTTCCATCCAACCCTGGAACTGACACATCAGGGATCTTCAGCCCCACTTGCCAGATTTCTCAGTGTGTCATTGCATAGGTTTAGCAAGGAAACGGAGGCTGGATCAAAGACACCTAGTATATGCATTTGGGTGTCCCCAGTCCTTGCCTCTGTCTCTGAGTAGTTACCTGGGATCAGAGAATAAGGCAGCCCTGCTCTTCTATTCCTCAGAAATCTCTTGAAATTTTGTCCCTGAAGCCTCTCTAAGTGGAGGTAGCAGTTCATCTCATGACACCCCAGAGTTTACTCAGGTAAGTTCTGAGTTATTACAGAGAGACAGACACAGCTGTGTTCCTGTTACTTCTGTCCAGAAGATAAAACACCAGCACGATAAAACAGCCGAACCTGTCAGCCACCATGCAAGCCTTTCCTATGTTTGATTCAATGTACTTTTCCAAAAGCAAAATGAAAGTTCTCACAGATGGGACCTCCTCTGCCTTGTCCTCAGAATTGGAAAATGTATTGTCCATCAAGGAGCCTCAGTACTGAACCTAAAACTCAAGAGAAAACGTTTCCTGAATAATAAGTGGGATGATGACTTGATATTTTGCAAAACAGGCACAATCTTAATACGATAGGCCTTACTAAGGCTAAATAGCCTTATCCATGGTTGAAATTGACAGATCATTACATTAAAAACTCTCCACAAGTGATTGATTTTACTCAGCAGCCAGGGTTTATGTCAAGTGTGAGGATAACGAGCAAGAAATTCGAGCCCTTGGCAAACTGGTTGGAGAGGCAAGGATTGTGTCCAGGTAGAGCTCGCAACATTATTTATTGTTTAATCTATTTAATTAAATATGTAATTTACCCTCAAACTGTGGCTGACATTATATGTAGTCCTGAGCCACATGAAGATGTACTATTCGTGCTGTGAAATTCTACGGGATTTGACAAATGCATGGTAGCAGATCTCCAGCATTAAAGCATAACACAGAATGCTTCTCTTATTCAAGCTCTTCTTCCCTTCACATAGAGGGAATCAATCGACTTTTGTATACTAACTTTCGAATTTGTTTCTTTATTCCCATCTTCTTTAATTAAAACACAAGATATCGTACTCAATTTCCATTTGATCTTCCAAAAAAAAAGGTACTGAATAATCCATACCTGAATTTCAGTGATTCAGACTCAGGTCCACCGCTAAGCAGTAAAAGCCAAACGTCCTGTGCTGCCACCTCATGGCCGGCAGAGGGCAATGAAACCCATCGTTCCGGCCATGCAAGGCTCATGTGAGGTCTGCTTCCCGCGGCGAGCTGGGTCTCCTGGGAGGACCTGAGTTTTCTTTACCCAGGGTGAGGGAGGCGCCGCCGCCCTGGCTTTGGGGCTGGGGCCTCCGGGGAGGTTCCGGGTGGGGGCGTAGAAGAGGCCACTCTTTTTGCAAGGCCCAAGATGGCAGGCCCTGCGCAGACCGCGCTGTTCCGCGCCCTCAGGGCGTCAGTATCCCGTTGGGGCCGGATGCCCCCACTGGGCCCGGAGCTTCCTTGGCCCTGCCCTAGCAGAGCCGCGCTGAGGCTGAGGTGGCGCGGGGGGCACGGGCTCCGCGAGGAACGGCGGCAGCGAGGGCTGGAGGACCCGGGCTCCGGGGCTCCCGGGCTCCCGGGTGTCTGGCCCGGGTGGGACTGACCCCATCCAGGGACTGGGACTCCCGGGTTCTGGTGCGCGTGGATCCTGGGCAGGCTCAGGACCAAGTCCCTCTCCTTCCACCAAGGAGCGCCCAGAGGCCGGCGAGAGCTCCAGGTTCACCTCCTCCTCCTTCAGGTGTTTACTTTTCCTTTATTTCTGTAAGGCCAGAAATTGGCGCCATCCTTCACATCGGTGAATCGGGACCCTAACATCCATTACCTCAGGTTTATTGTTATTGCCATTAACAGTGTTGGTGGCATTATCACTAAGATCATCATTGTTGTTATTGTCATCCATGATTATTAGCAGGTGTGTTCATCATTTCGTCTCACTATGCATTTTTTTTTTTTTTTTTTTGGTGATTGGTTTTGTATGACGTTGAATTGAACTTCTCTAATCTTGACTAGTGTTGTCAGATTCCTGAAGAGCATTCCGGAGGACAACTCCTGCCTTTAGTGCAGCCGCAGAATTTCGTGGGCACAGGAGAGCACCTAGAATATTCCCCTTTCATTGCACAGCGGCTTTGGGAAATGGTGGCTGCCTGGCTCTGAGATGAGGTGGAAAAGACCGGACACTGGGGCAAGTGATAACACCTCCACTGGTGTTTTTATGAAGCCAAGTGCACTGTCTCCCACGTAGACTTAGAATAAAATCTGATGGCTCTAAAAGGCCATGTTTGCCCTTCCTGGACTTCCTGGGAGCCTTTAAACCTTGTGTGGTTCCTAGAGTGGCTAAGTTGCCATATCTGTGCCTCGTATGGCAGCACCAGTCTTTTCTGGGCCAACAAGGGCACTTAGAATGTTTCCAGAAGCTCAGGCATGCTGTCTCAGTTCCTCCCTTCTGTTCAATGGCAATTCACTGGGCCCCTGGCTGACATAGAACATCCTGCAAAGGGGTGGGCTTGGGTGACTTCCTGGCCAACCTTTCCAGGCAGTTATCTTTGAAAAACTTGAAGAGACTCACAGAGGCCATTCACTGGTATTTCATGACTGCAAGTGGGGTTTCTGGTTCCTTGAGTTTACTTAGAATATTTGAATGGCGCTGAATGGCCAAGAAACCCTCCCTGGTCTTGGAAGGTGCCAAAAGCTATTACTGGGACTTGGAAGAGTCTTTAAAATTTTTCCAGGTACAGCTGAGAATAGGAAACTTTTCCAGGTCCAGCCCAACCAGCTCAGGCCGAGTCCTGAAAAACTGGTGGTTATTGGGGGAGCTCATCTTATGAAAGAGCAATTGGTGGCAAAGCTGGGTCTCCAGGACAGCTGTGTGTGTATATGTCTGCAGAGCATGCCTTGTAGTCATCTTTAGTAACTGAACACCATTTGTGAATGGATAAACTATATTCCTTGCTGTACAATAATGAAGAATCCATATTAATGGTAGTAATAAAAATATTGATGAAAATTAACAGGAATGATGATCATCATCATACTAGTACTAGTGGTTATAATACTGATAATAATACTAACCCTATGGGCTTGGGACATACAAGTTTTCCCTAAGTGGATAATAGGCATAAATAGTTGGTGGTGTAGGGTTATTTCAAGTCCCAGAAAGCAAGGATGAACATCTAGAACGAGAAGAAAAGCAATCTGGAGGTTGGCATGTGCACACCTGGGGACTCCTGTGTTAACTTCTGGTGTTTCAGCCTAAGAGGGAATGCTAATATAACCCTGGTCCTGCAACACCATCCTGACCAACACCTACCAGCTTTCAGGAGATAAGATAGCTGGCTGATGGGGCAGGGATCCAGAGAAGGTACGTGTCCAGACCCGTACATGTTGCCCAGTGGCAGAGTTCATGACAAGCAATAAACCCCAGGACAATGTCATTCCCAGCCACCTGGCTGTCATCTGCTCTTTCACGGCCCCTCTCTACTGGTACCTCTAGGCACTGGCATGTCCTCCAGAGGCTGTAGGAGGGCATCATACTCAGTACTCTGCCACCTGCAGGAGGCAAGAAAGATAGAAAGAGCTAAATACCATGGCTTCTGGATTCTTTTTGGTGGGCATGGCATATTTTGCATTTGCTTTAATAATGGTGGAACCCAGTCAGTGGTTTGCAATACAGCTCTGGATGACTCTGAACACCTGTAGAGATTTTGACAATTTCCAGGAGGTCATAAGTTCTTGGAGGACTTTTTCATGAGTTCTTTGACTGAAAAGGTGGTTCAAAGAACTACTGTACTGACTTAGAAAATGTTGCAGAGGCTGGGCGCGGTGGCTCATGCCTGTAATACCAGCACTTTGGGAGGCTGAGGCGGGCAGATCTCGAGGTCAGGAGTTTGAGACCAGCCTGAAACCCCGTCTCTACTAAAAATACAAAAATTAGGTGGGCGTGGTGGCATGCACCTGTAACCCAGCTACTCAGGAGGCTGAGGCGGGAGAATCGCTTGAACCTGGGAGTCGGAGGTTGCAGTGAGCCAAGATTGTGCCACTGGACTCCAGCCTGGGTGACAGTGTGAGACTCTATCGCAAAAAAAAAAAAAAAAAAAAAAAAAAAGAAGAAGAAGAAGAAGAAGAAAAAGAAAATGTTCCAGAGACTCTGGTGAACAGGTGGTCCCTCTCCTGCCACTCCAGGTAAAGGTTTCTTGACCACAAACCTGATTTAGCAGTATCCCTTCATCTTAGGTGGGTAACAGAAAGCCATTCACGACCTATCCAAGCATGGAGGGGGAATTTGACTTAGAAAACTTTTAGGTGGACTAGTTGGTGAAAGAAAGTGCATTCTAGGGCTCACAGGCCTACACATAGAGTTGCTAGCACATAAAGCATATGTATGAATTCTTTCTGAGCCCATGGCAAGACCAGGGTGCACTTCATCCATCTCCTATACTGGTATGAATAGGTACTTGCCCATAGGTACTTGCCCAAAAAATAAAAGAATAACTCAGGAAGCCTATTCTTCTACAGGACACCAGAGTAGGAGTCTTGGGGTTGCTGTGGTATGTATGTTTTAAAGTTGTCTTTTAATCATCTTCAGCAAAAACAGTCTTCAGAACATAAAAAAAAAACATTCAACATTGCATAATAACTACCACAAATATATCCATGATAAAGAACTGTACCCACATAATAATAACATTAATAACAATCACAATGGTGATGATATAAATGTCATTTTAATGAAGAGAATAATAAAAAAGCAGATATTTAAGAGCATATTCCTGTAAGCCTGTGACATTGTTCCCATATGAGCCCTCATGTTATTGATTACAGGGAGAGGCTTGGGGCTGCATCTTGAAATATCTTCTGTGATGGCAAAGAAGAGTGGCAGTAGGGAGAATAATTCTGAGCCACATGAGGGCTTGGGCAAAAGTGAGATGCCTGTGCCACGTGGAAATACATTACAAATGGACTATGGAAAAGGGTCTGGCCAGAGTCCTGCCTGACGCAGGTCATACAAAAGCTTTCAGTAGTTCACCCCAAGAAATGGCTGGTCCAGGCTGTAGATGAGAAGCACTAGGCAGACAGATCCACACCTGCTTCCTGAGTCTCAGAAGTCTGGTGTGCATCGAACATTAAGCCCCCAAGCCTACTGAGACTTCACCTCCTGGCTGGTCTTCTACCATCTGATTCTTGAGCCCCATCACGTAAGTGCCATCTCCATACTGGAATTGCTGACAATGTCTGATGGAGGGTTTCACCCTGGGTACTCAGTACCAGCAATGGATGAAATACCAGAAGGGAGGCTCCAGGGCTTCCATAGAAGACACATTCTAAAGTTGCTTGGGTGATCAAATGGTCATCTCATAGATTTTCAGCAGAACTGCAGCATTTTGTGAATACCTGAGTGAATGCAGAAAGTATCCAGACGCATGGGCATTCTAGGAAGCTCTCTGTGTAAATCAAATACAAGGAATATGTACTTCTGGGCTCAAAAGCTAACTTAGAAAATAAAAAAAGTGAGATGCTGGCAGAAGGCAAATAACCCCACTTCAGTTCCTGAGAGAAAAATGGTTCTGTAACCTCTGAGTTTATTTAGAAAATGTTTGGAGCCTCAGGAAGACCAAATATATCATTCCTGATGTTTCCAGGGCAGATTGGACTCCTTAGGCCTCTGGGATTATTCTAAGTCCTCTCACGTTTCCATGGGAGACTGTAACTCTACTCCTAGAGCTCACACCACCCCCAAGCAAGCTCATTGTTTTCTAAATATTCCAGGGAAGTCCATCCAAGGTATGCCTGTATTGGTGAGTTTCACCTTGGACTGGCAGGAGAACTCTGAGAATGATACATCCTGACTTCACTTGATAAAGGTAGGGGAGCCAAGAAGTCCAGATTTGGAGAGCACTTGAAACACCAGATGGCAGAAGGACAGTAAGGAGGTGAAGTCAGCTATGGAGTTGGAGCTTCATGTTTACTGCATGTAGGATTCTGAGTTCCAGAACTGATGGGCTGGTGGGGATCAGATACATGTCTTCTTTGCAGGGAGCCAAGCCAAACCAGCCATCTGGTTGCACTACTGAAAGCTTTTGTGTGCCCAGTGGTAGGCAAGACACAAGCCAAACTCTCTTCACCTCTGGCTGGTAGTCCTTGACTAGAAAGGTTTGCACACAAGTGGTCCTATTAGCCCATGCTCTCCTGTGGCTTGCTTTCCTTTCACCTCCTGTTTCTCATGTTTGCCGTCATGGAACACATTTCATAGTGAAATTCTTTGACTCTGACTTCAGATTAAACAAGGAGGACCCAATTTGTGAACTTTTCATATATTTAGGAGAATCTCCACATTGATTTTTGTATCCTTATGTTCATATTGTCACCAGTATTAAAATTCTTACTATTTAGGTCATTGCGTTCATTATCATAATTATTAATTATTTTTCATTTATCATTTATTTTTATTGGTTAATTTTTGTGGCAGCTGTTACATAACAATCACTAGAGTTTCTGTATTCATGAAAGATGTCCACGTTAATGGAGGGAACTAGGAGTGTTACTTTACAGGTATGTAAACACAGATAATCTTGGCTGAACTGTGGCTATATTGTCTGGTGTCCCTTTGAAGGTGAAGCCTCTTGTGTTATTCTAAGTGACTTCTGGAGACAGAAACTGTCTCATAATTGCAGGGACGACTTGAGAAGGCATCCTGAGCCTATGCAGAAATGCAGAAACACTTCCATGATCTACGCAACCTATGTGAAGGCCTGAAATCCAAAGCAAAGCTGTCCAACAAAAAGTTTTCCTAGTAACACTAGAGGTCTATCAGTCACTCCTCCTGGTCTGGAAATGCCAGAAATGTCCTCCATGGTCCTTTTGAGAGTCCAGATCTTTTCAAAATCACCTCAGGAGCCACAGAACCACTCCATCTTACCTCAAATTGCAGAATGACTCTTTTTTTGACCAGAGTCTCAAAAATATATTCATTGATAGTTTTGATTCCTGGGAGCCACCATTGCTTGCAAAAGATGTGCCAGAGACTAGACATTTTCTGTCTCCTCACTTGTCTGGGGAAGACTGAAGACTGAAGTTTTTCTGAAACACAGAAATGGGAATCTGACCCTCTGAGCAGCCTCAGGATTTTCTAAGTCTTCCAAGCTGTGTGGAAGTTCTGGTGAGGACCCATTGTACCCCCTGATGGTCTGGAATCACATAGGATGATACGTTTAAACAACTCTAGGTGGAGATACATTTTCTGAGATATTCCAAGGAGGAGGGACACAACTGGACCAGATGTTAAAAGGGCAGCTGAGCATTAAGTGCCTATGTAGTGTTTGCAGCTTAATGTCCCATGCAGAAGGGGACTCTGGGCTCTTGAGTTAGAATTCAGTGTAATTCTGGGGTCCTGCTTTTCTTCCAGGACATCCCACTTCCATCTGGATGTCTGGATGAACTACTGAAAGCCACTGAGTGTCCTGCAGCAGGTGAACTGTGGCCAGAGCCCAAGGATGAAGGGGGCTCCCTCTGTCTGTGACTGTGAAGAGGAAGCCTGAGGTATAGCAGACCCAGGCCCCAGAAGGATGGAAAAAATGAGGTAGGGAGTGAGGGGACCTCAGGAGAAGACTGAGGTCTGCAGAATCCCAGAGTCAAGGAGACAGTGCGGTGTCCTGGTGGTGTCCTTGATGTTCCAAGAGGGGCGATAATCCATCTCCTGAGTAAAAGCTTCATATGGGGTGAGGAGGGGAGAATTAAACAGACAGGAAGCAGGGAAGGCCAAGACAGCGACCAGCCTTAGAGCAATTTTAACCAGAAATGGACACAGACCCTGGACCCCGTCGCGGGGTTGCAGGCCAAGGACTGTCTCTAGGCAATGCATAGCTCCCTTGTCAGGTTAGTGGGAGTAGGGATTGTGACGTCTCAGGTCTGGAGATTCTGTTCTCCCTCTCCCTATATAATTTTCTTTATTTCACACTTGATATGATTTGTTTTTATTATACTTTGTGTTCTAGGGTACATGTGCACAATGTGTAGGTTTGTTACATATGTATACATGTGCCATGTTGGTGTGCTGCACCCATTAACTCGTCATTTACATTAGGCATATCTCCTAATGCTATCCCTTCCCCCTCCCCCCACCCTACATCAGGCCCCAGTGTGTGATGTTCCCCTTACTGTGTCCAAGTGATCTCATTGTTCAGTTACCACCTATGAGTGAGAACATGCGGTGTTTGGTTTTCTGTTCTTGTGATAGTTTGCTGAGAATGATAGTTTCCAGCTGCATCCATGTCCCTACAAAGGACGCAAACTCATCCTTTTTTATGGCTGCATAGTATTCCATGGTGTATATGTGCCACATTTTCTTAATCCAGTCTGTCACTGATGGACATTTGGGTTGGTTCCAAGTCTTTGCTATTGTGAATACTGCTGCAGTAAACATACATGTGCATGTGTCTTTATAGCAGCATGATTTATAATCCTTTGGGGATATACCCAGTAATAGGATGGCTGGGTCAAATGGTGTTTCTAGTTCTATATCCTTGAGGAATCGCCACACTGTCTTCCACAGTGGTTGAACTAGTTTACAGTCCCACCAACAGTGTAAAAGTGTTCCTATTTCTCCACATCCTCTCAAGCACCTGTTGTTTCCTGACTTTTTAATGATTGCCATTCTAACTGGTGTGAGATGGTATCTTGTTGTGGTTTGATTTGCGTTTCTCTGATGGCTAGTGATGATGAGCATTTTTTCACATGTCTGTTGACTGCATAAATGTCTTCTTTTGTGAAGTGTCTGTACTTATCCTTTGCCCACTTTTGGATGGGGTTGTTTGTTTTTTTCTTGTAAATTTGTTTGAGTTCTTTGTAGGTTCTGAATATTAGCCCTTTGTCAGATGAGTAGATTGCCAAAATTTTCTCCCATTCTGTAGGTTGCCTGTTCACTCTGATGGTAGTTTCTTTTGCTGTGCAGAAGCTCTTTAATTTAATTAGATCCCATTTGTCTATTTTGGCTTTTGTTGCCATTGCTTTTGTTGTTGTAGACATGAAGTCCTTGCCCATGCCTATGTCCTGAATGGTATTGCCTAGGTTTTCTTCTAGGGTTTTTATGGTTTTAGGTTTAACATTTAAGTCTCTAATCCATCTTGAATTAATTTTTGTGTAAGGAGTAAGGAAGGGATCCAGTTTCAGCTTTTTATTTATGGCTAGTCGATTTTCCCAGAAGCATTTATTAAATAGAGAATCCTTTCCCCATTTCTTATTTTTGTCAGGTTTGTCAAAGATCAGATGGTTGTAGATGTGTGGTATTATTTCTGAGGGCTCTGTTCTTTTCCATTGGTCTATAGCTCTGTTTTGGTACCAGTACCATGCTGTTTTGGTTACTGTAGCCTTACTGTATAGTTTGAAGTCAGGTAGCATGATGCCTCCAGCTTTGTTCCTTTGACTTAGGATTATCTTGACAATGTGGGCTCTTTTTTGGTTCCATATGAACTTTAAAGTAGTTTTTTTTTCCAATTCTGTAAAGAAAGTCATTGGTAGCTTAATGCGGATGGCATTGAATCTATAAATTACCTTGTGCAGTATGGCAATTTTCACAATATTGATTCTTCCTGTTCATGAGCATGGAATGTTCTTCCAGTTGTTTGTGTCCTCTTTTATTTCATTGAGCAGTGGTTTGTCGTTCTCTTTGAAGAGGTCCTTCACATCTGTTGTAAGTTGGATTCCTAGGTATTTTATTCTCTTTGAAGCAATTGTGAATGGGAGTTCATTCATGATTTGGCTCTCTGTTTGTCTGTTATTGGTGTATAAGAATGTGTGTGATTTTTGCACATTAATTTTGTATCCTGATACTTTACTAAAGTTGCGTCTTAGTTTGAGGAGATTTTGGGCTGAGACAATGGGGTTTTCTAAATAGACAAGCATGTTATCTGCAAAGAGGGACAATTTGACTTCCTCTTTTCCTAATTGAATACCCTTTATTTCTTTCTCTTGCCTGATTGCCATGGCCAGAACCTCCAACACTATGTTGAATAGGAGTGGTGAGAGAGGGCATCCCTGTCTTGTTCCAGTTTTTAAGGGGAATGCTTCCAGTTTTTGCCCTTTCAGTATGATACTGGCTGTGGGTTTGTCATGAATAGCTCTTATTATTTTGAGATATGTTCCATCAATACTGAATTTATTGAGAGTTTTTAGCATGAAGGGTTGTTGAATTTTGTCAAAGGCCTTTTCTGCATCTATTGAGATAATCATGTGGTTTTTGTCTTTGGTTCTGTTTATATACTGGATTACATTTATTGATTTGAGTATGTTGAACCAGCCTTGGATCCCAGGGATGAAGCCCACTTGATCATAGTGTATAAGCTTTTTGATGTGCTTCTGGATTCGGTTAGCCAGTATTTTATTGAGGATTTTTGTGTCAATGTTCATCAGGGATATTGGTCTAAAATTCTCTTGTTTGGTGTGTCTCTGCCAGGCTTTGGTATCAGGATGATGTGGACCTCATAAAATGAGTTAGAGAGGATTCCTTCTTTTTCTATTGATCGGAATAGTTTCAGAAGGAATAGTACCAGCTCCTCTTTGTACCTCTGATAGAATTCAGCTGTGAATCTGTCTGGTCCTGGACTTTTTTTGGTTAGTAGTCTATTAATTATTGCCTCAGTTTCAGACTCTGCTATTGGTCTCTTCAGGGATTCAACTTCTTCCTGGTTTAGTCTTGGGAGAGTGTATGTGTCCAGGAATTTATCCATTTCTTATAAGTTTCCTAGTTTATTTGCAAAGAGGTTTTTATAGTATTCTCTGATGGTAGTTTATATTTCTGTGGGGTCAGTGGTGATATCCCCTTTATCATTTTTTATTGCATCTATTTGATTCTTCTCTCTTTTCTTCTTTATTAGTCTTGCTAGTGGTCTATCAATTTTGTTGATCTTTTCAAAAAACCAGCTTCTGGATTCATTGATTTTTTCGAAGGGTTTTTTGTGTCTCTGTCTCCTTCAGTTCTGTTCTGATCTTAGTTATTTCTTGCCTTCTGCTGGCTTTTGAATGTGTTTGCTCTTGCTTCTCTAGTTCTTTTAATTGTGATGTTAAGGTGTCAATTTTAGATCTTTCCTGCTTTCTCTTGTGAGAACTTAGTGCTATAAATTTCCCTTTACACACTGCTTTAAATGTGTCCCAGATATTCTGGTATGTTGTATCTTTGTTCTCATTGGTTTCAAAGAACATTTTTATTTCTGCCTTCATTTCGTTATGTACCCAGTAGTCATTCAAGAGCAAGTTGTTCAGTTTCCATGTAGTTGAGTGGTTTTGATTGAGTTTCTTAATCCTGAGTTCTTGTTTGATTGCACAGTGGTCTGAGAGACAGTTTGTTATAATTTCTGTTCTTTTACACTTGCTGAGGGGTGCTTTGCTTCGAACTATGTGGTCAATTTTGCAATAAGTACAATGTGGTGCTGAGAAGAATGTGTATTCTGTTGATTAGGATAGTTAACTCTTCTTGTTGATTTGATCCCTTTATCATTATTTAATGACCTTCTTTGTCTCTTTTGATCTTTGTGGTTTAATGTCTGTGTTTTATCAGAGACTAAGATTGCAACCCCTGCCATTTTTTTTTTCCATTTGCTTGGTAGATCTTCCTCCATTCCTTTATTTTGAGCCTATGTGTGTCTCTGCACGTGAGATGGGTCTCCTGAATACAGCAAACTGATGGGTCTTGACTCTTTATCCAATTTGCCAGTCTGTGTCTTTTAATTGGAGCATTTAATCCATTTACATTTAAGGTTAATGTTGTTATGTGTGAACTTGATCCTGTCATTATGATGTTAGCTGGTTATTTTGCTCATTAGTTGATGCAGTTTCTTCCTAGCCTCGATGGTCTTTACATTTTGGCATGTTTTTGCAATGGCTAGTACTGATTGTTTCTTTTCATGTTTAGTACTTCCTTAAGGAACTCTTGTAGGGCAGGCCTGGTGGTGACAGTCTCTCAGCATTTGCTTGTCTGTAAAGGATTTTATTTCTCCTTTACTTCTGAAACTTAGTTGGCTGGATATGAAACTCTGGTTTGAAAATTCTTTTAGAATGTTGAATATTGGCCCCCACTCTCTTCTGGCTTGTAGAGTTTCTGCCAAGAGATCTGCTGTTAGTCTGATGGGCTTCCCTTTGTGGGTAACGCAACCTTTCTCTCTGGCTGCCCTTAACATTTTTTCCTTCATTTCAACTTTGGTGAATCTGATAATTATGTGTTTTGGAGTTGCTCTTCTTGAGGAGTATCTTTGTGGAGTCCTCTGTATTTCCCAAATTTAAATGTTGGCCTGCCTTGCTAGATTGGGGAAGTTCTCCTGGATGATATCCTGCAGAGTGTTTTCCCACTTGGTTCCATTCTCCCCATCACTTTCAGGTACACCAATCAGATGTAGATTTGGTCTTTTCACATAATCCCATATTTCTTGGAGGCTTTGTTCATTTCTTTTTACTCTTTCTTCTCTAAATTTCTCTTTTCACTTCATTTGATTCATTTGATCTTCAATCTCTGATACTCTTTCTTCCAATTGATCGAGTCGGTTACTGAAGCTTGTGCATTTGTCATGTAGTTCTTGTGTCATGGTTTTCATCTCTATCAGGTCGTTTATGGACTTCTCTGCATTGGTTATTCTAGTTATCCATTCATCAAATCTTTTTTCAAGGTTTTTAGTTTCTTTGTGCTGGGTTCGTAGTTCCTTCTTTAGTTCTGAGAAGTTTGATCAACTGAAGCCTTCCTCTCTCAACTTGTCAAAGTCATTCTCCGTCCAGCTTTGTTCTGTTGCTGGCGAGGAGCTGCGTTCCTTTGGAGGGGGAGAGGTGCTCTAATTTTTTGAATTTTGAGCTTTTCTGCACTGCTTTTTCCCCCTCTTTGTGGTTTTATCTACCTTTGGTCTTTGATGATGGTGATGTATGGATGAGGTTTTGGTGTGGATGTCCTTTCTGTTTGTTAGTTTTCCTTCTAACAGCCAGGACCCTCAGCTTCAGGTCTGTTGGACTTTGCTTGAGGTCCACTCCAGTTAGGCTACTCCCAGTTAGGCTCTCCAGTTAGTCTACTCGGGGGTCAGGGACCCACTTGAGCAGGCAGTCTGTCAGTTCTCAGATCCCAACCTCCATGCTGGGAGAATCACTTCTCTCTTCAAAGCTGTCAGACAGGGACATTTACATCTGCACAGGTTTGTGCTGCTTTTTGTTTAGCTATGCCCTGTCCCCAGAGGTGGAGTCTACAGAGGCAGGCAGGCCTCCTTGAGCTGCAGTGGGCTCCACCCAGTTCGTGATTCCTGGCTTCTTTGTTTACCTACTTAAGCCTCAGCAATGGTGGGCGCCCCTCCCCCAGCCTTGCTGCCGCCTTGCAGTTAGATCTCAGACTGCTGTGCTAGCAATGAGAGAGGCTCTGTGGGCTTGGGACCCTCCGAGCCAGGTGTGGGATATAATCTCCTCATGTGCCGTTTGCTAAGACCCTTGGTAAAGCACAGTATTGTGTGGGAGTGACCCAATTTTCCAGGTGTTGTGTGTCACTGTTTCCCTTGGCTAGGAAAAGGAATTCCCTTCCCCCTTGCACTTCCTAGGTGAGGCGATGCCTTGCCCTGCTTTGGCTCTTACTCGTTGGGCTGCACCCACTGTCCTGCACCAACTGTCCAACATGTCTCAGTGAGACGAACCCGATACCTCAGTTGGAAATGCAGAAATCACCCATCTTCTGTGTTGCTCACGCTGGCAGCTGGAGGCTGGAGCTGTTCCTATTTGGCCATCATGGCACCAACCTCACTGGATATGATTTCTAAATTTAAATACTTTTGAGACAAATGTGAATTGTGAAGGGATTTTAAAATGTCAGTGAAATATTGATTTAAAAATGAAAGTATATATCAACTTTATTTCTCAGTATAATCTCTACTGAGGTCAAGACACTGCATTAAGGGATGATCCCAACCATTCAGTCCATTGCTAAAGAACTGAGGGTCATGGGAATTTAATCATGTCAATGCAGTCTTCTACTATTAACTAAGGAAAAATGGGTGCCCTTTAGAGTTATTTTAAGATTAGGAAAAATAAGTTCAGAAGAAACCAAATCAGGACTGTAATGTTGAAGCCTAATAATTTCCCATGAAAACTCTTGCAAAATTACTGGTGTTTGACAAGAGGAAGGAACAGAAGTGTTGTTGTGGTGCAGAGGGACTCTCTAGTGAAGCTTTACAGGGCACTTTTCTGCAAAAGTATTTGCTAATTTTCTCTAAGAACTCTCCTACTAAGAAGATATGGTGCTTTGATCCTACAGAATGTCAACAAGCAAAATGCCTTGAACAGCCCCAAAACCTCTATGGCTTTTGCTTTTGAGAAGTTTGCTTTTGCTTTGACTGGACCACTTCTACCTCTTGGTAACCATTGCTTTAATTGTGCTTTGCCTTCAGGATCCTATTGATAAAGTCAGTTTCACTCCCTATTATAATTCTTCAAAATAATACTTCAGGAACTTGATTCTGCTTGTTCAAAATAGTCACTAATAGCTCTGCTTTTGTCCTTAGCTGATCTAGGCACAAGAGTATTCGGGACTCATCAAATGTAAAGTTTCTCAACTTTCACGTTATAGTCAGTATTGTGTAAGCTGAACCAATTGAGATGTCTGTGGTGTTGGCTATAATATCTCTTGTTAATAGTCAGACCTCCTCAATTAGGGCATAGAAACAATTTTTTTTCTCTCAAAAATTGGAATGGATGCCCCTCCTCTGTGGGCTTCATCTTCAACATTGTCTTATCTCTTCTTAGAATCAGGTATCCGTTTGTAAACGACTGATCCTTCAGGTCATTTTTCCCATAGACTTTTCATAAAGAATAATTTATTTCACCGTTTTTTGTACCCCAGCTTCACCATAAATTTGATGTTTGTTCTTGTTTCAGGTTTGGCAGAATTCAATTTGGCAGAATTCATGTGGCTCTTTTCAGACTGATGTTTTAAATCCTTTTCAGATATGTTAAAACAGGGCCGGGCATGGTGGCTCACGCCTGTAATCCCTGCACTTTGGGAGGTTGGGCAACATGGCAAAACCCTGCCTCGACACAAAATACAAAAATTAGCCTCTACAAAAAATACAAAAATTAACCAGACAAGGTCCCAGCTACTTGAAAGGCTGAGGCAGGAGAAGCAGAGCATGGGAAGCAGAGGTTACTTTGAGCCAAGATTGCTCCACTGCACTGCAACCTCGGTGAGGGGAGTGAAACCCTGTCTCAAAAAGAGAAAAAAGTTAAAATAAACTAGTATATGTGTGTTTTGATGCAAAAGCTAAAAGTTCATGCATAGTTTTTTCATAATTGTTATTTTGCATGAACTTAGTGAAGCCCCCTATTGTTTGCCATAATTTTCTCATCTTATTAATTTCTATATACATACAGAATTTCCAATTTGTGTAAACCTTTCTTCCCAGTTACTGAACAATTATTTTAAATTCGAAAAGTATGAGCTATTTTAATCTATATTTTTGTTTTCTATTTCTGAATATTTTAGAGAAAATATGGATAATGAGACTTGTAAAATGGAGATGTTTGGAAGTTTCTGTTACCAATGACAAATGAATTTTTAAATAATTTCAGGAAAATTTAGGTGAATGTCTGTACTTTCATATGAACATTCATAGTAAAACAGATTTTTGAATTTCTACCCTTGATAAACTTTAATGTAAAATATGTGAATAAATGTGTACTTCTCCATTTCTCATGAACATGCTCAAGTTTATGCTGTCTGGATTTTCTCAGGAGGAATTCTGTATATGCTGCTGAAGTGTCTCAAAGATTATGTCCCAAAGAGAGTGCCCTACTGTTTTTCCAATATTAATTTCTAAGTTTTACCAAGTTACAAGGTTTTTTTCCATAAAATATAAAACATTTTGCCTCCAGCAGAAATACATTTTGGAAGATAACTTTCCTGTGGGTAAGGGGTATAAAGGAAGCTTGGATTTGTTCTGAGAAAGGGAGAGGGTACTTCTGCCCATTGCCATGCACATCTGATTTTAGGGCTGAATGCCTTTCTGAGCTTGGCTCACTCCTCTCAAACTTGCTGGTAAATGGACACCAATTAAAGAGAAATAATTGTGCACCATTTGGGATCAAGGAATCCAGATATCTGAACCATTGTTTATTATTTGCCCCTCCCACCCTCTCACCCTTCCAGATATCTAGTGTCTGTCATTCCACTTCTATGTCCAGGTGTACAATTATTTAACTCACACTTACAAATGAGAACTTCATGTGTTCATTTGTACAGATTCTCTTCCACCTAGCTACCTCTGAGACTGCAAGAACAATCACTCCTCCCCCTCCTCCTTCTCAGCCTACTCAAACAGAAGACCAGGAGCATTATCTATCTATCTATCTATCTATCTATCTGTCTATCTATCTATCTATCTATCTGCACACACACACATGTACACATATATATACACACACATATATACACACAAATATATATACACACATATGTGTACATACATACACACACTCATAAAGAATTTGCATTTTAAAGAATGGCAGAACCATAGTTGTTCAAAAATCAACTATATAATTCTATATATGATAAATGTCTACTAGAAAGTTCACGTTGAAAATTGTAAACAGGACTTAGAAAAAATAAAGTTTTTAAAAATTTTATTTTATTTCATTTTAAGTTCCAGGATACATGTGCAGGACGTGCAGGTTTGTTACATAGGTAAGTGTGTGCATGGTGGTTTGCTGTACCTATCAACCCGTAACCTAGGTATTCAGCCCCACATGCATTAGCTATTTATTCTGATGCACTCCCTCCTCACTCACCCTCAGACAGGCTCCAGTGTATGTTGTTCCCCTCCCTGTGTCTATGTCTTCTCATTGTTCATCTGCCACTTATAAGTGAGAACGTGTGTATTTGGTTTTCTGTTCCTGCGTTAGTTTGCTGAGAATAATGGCTTCCAGCTTCATCCATGTCCTTGCAAAGGACATGATCTCATTCCTTTTTATGGCTGCATAGTATTCCATGGTGTATATGTATCAGATTTTCTGTATCCAGTCTGTCACTGATGGGTATTTGGGTGGATTCCATGTCTTTGCTATTGTGAATAGTGTGGCAATGAACATATGAATGCAAGTATCTTTATAATACAAGAATTTATATTCCTTTTGGTATATACCCAGTAATGGCATTGCTGGGTCAAATGGTATTTCTGATTCTAGGTCTTTGAAAAATCACCACACTGTCTTCCACAGTGATTGAATTTACATTCGCTCCAACAGTGTAAAAATGTTCCTGTTTCCCCAGTCTCACCAGCATCTGTTGTTTCTTGACTTTTTAATAATCACCATTCTGACTGGCATGAGATGGCATCTCACTGTGGTTTTGATTTGTATTTCTCTAATGATCAGTAACGTTGGGCTTTTTTTTTTATATGTTTGTTGGCTGCATAAGTGTCTGTTCATATCCTTTGCCCACTTTTAAAAATATTTTTATTTTCACTTTTTAAGACAGAGTCTTGCTGTGTCACCCAGGGTGGAGTTCAGTGGCACAATCTCGGGTCACTGCAACCTCTACCTCCCAGATTCAGGTGATTCTTCTGTCTCAGCCTCCTGAGTAGTTGGAATTACAGGCACCTGCCACCACATCTGGCTAATTTATTGTATTTTGAGTAGAGACTGAGTTTCACCAGGTTGGCCAGGCTGATCTTGAACTCCTGGCCTCAAGTTATCTGCCCACCTCACCTTCCCAAACTTCTGGGATTACAGGCATGAGCTACTGCACCCAGTTTTTGCCCACTTTTATATGGGGTTGGATTTTTATAGTTTTGAGTTTTACATTTAAATCTTTAATCCATTTTCAGTTCATTTTTGTATAAGATATAAGGAAGGGGTCCAGTTTCAGTTTTCTGCATATGTCTAGCCAGTTTTTCCAGCACCATTCATTATTAAATAGGGAATCCTTTCCCCATTGTTTGTTTTCCTCCAAAATAAAATGGTTGTAGACGTGCAGTCTTATTTCTGATATCTCTATTCCATTCCATTGGTCTATGTGTCTGTTTTGTACCACTACCATGCTGTTTGGGTTACTGTAGCCTTGTAATATGGTTTGAAGTCAGATAGCATGATGCCTCCAGCTTTGTTACTTTTGCTTAGGATTGTCCTGGGTATATGGGCTCTTTTTTCATTTCATATGAATTCTGAAGTAGTTTTTTCTAATTTTGTAAAGAATGTCCATGGTAGTTTATGGGAATAGCATGGAATCTATGAATTACTTTGGGAAGTATGGCAATTTTCATGATATTGATTCTTCTTACCCATGAGCATGGAATGTTTTTCCATTTGTTTGTGTCCTCTCTTACTTCCTTGAGTAGTGGTTTGTAGTTCTCCTTGAAGAGGTCCTTCACTTGCCTTGTTAGCTGTATTCCTAGGTAGGTATTTTATACTCTTTGTAGCAATTGTAAATGTGAATTCATTTGTGATTTGGCTCTCTTCTTGTCTATTGTTGGTGTATAAGAATGCTTGAGATTTTTGCACACTGATTTTGTATCTTGAGACTTTGCTGAAGTTGCTTGTAGCTTAAGAATCTTTTGGGCTGAGGTGATGGGATTTTATAGATATAGGATCATGTCATCTGCAAAAAAAGAAAGTCCGACTTCCTCTTTTCCTGTTTGCATAAACTTTATTCTTTCTCTTGCCTGATTGCCTTGGCCAGAACTTCCAACACTATATTGAATAGGAGTGGTGAGAGGGCATCCTTGCCTTGTGCCAAATTTCAAATGGAATACCTCCAGCTTTTGCCTATTCAATATGATAATGACTGTGGGTTTGTCATAAATGGCTCTTATTATTTTGAGACATGCTCCATCAATACCTAGTTTCATGAGAGTTTTTAGCATAAAGGAATGTTGAATTTTATCAAAGACCTTTTCTGAGTCAACTGAAATAATTATGGGGTTTTTGTCTTTAGTTCTGTTTATGTGGTGAATTACATTTATTGATTTGCATATGTTGAACCAGCCTTGCACCCAAGGGATGAGGCCGACTTGATCTTGGTGGATAAGCTTTTTGATGTATTGCTGGATTTGGTTTGCCATTATTATATTGAGAATTTTGCAACAAAGTTTATCAGAAATATTAAGCTGAAGTGTAGTAAATACATTGAAAATAATAACAGACTGATTAAAAGACTAAATAATATGAATCCTAAGTGTTTTCACAACTGATTTATAGAGTAAAAGCATTGCCAAACTACATGAGCTTGGCCAAAAACTGTACAGGGTCTGAGATGTTGTCTCACCTTCCATTACTCGTTGTGAGGTGGACCTGCAGTAACTATATTTGAAGCAAAATTTCATGTTGATGGAAGCTGAGATGTCCTGCAGTCTCAGAGGGACAGAACTCTGGTGTATCTCCCTTTGCCCTGTCAGGAAAAAAGATCTAGACTCTACAGGTTTTGTCAAAATTTACAAGATGTAGGAAATGGGGCAGGATTTAGGTTGTGAGGCAAATCCTAGAGATATAAAGAAACAGCTTCTGACCCAGGGCTCATGGAGTCAGGATAGTTTCAGAGGGGATGGTGGAGTGAGCATAGTACAGTCTTTGGAACCATTCCTTCCCCTTATTTGTTCATAGGCCAGATGTGCTCAACCAGGGGGCATCTTGGGTCTGATGAACAGAGTCCTGGAGAGACAAAAGGGCAATCCTGAGGAAGAGGCTCAACAGGGAGGAAGGAGCCACCATTTTCTCTCCTGAGAAAAATCCTTCTCCCTAGGAAACCATAGGATTTTCCTTGGTCCCAGTGAGACTTTTCCTGAGTGAAGAGAGCAGAGAGAGCAAGGGACTGATGTGTTATCTGTTTCCACCTCCTGCAATGATTCTGAAACCATGGGGGACAGAATTATCTTCAGAATCATGAGCAATCCAGATGCCGTGGTTTCACACAAGACACTGGAAGTTCTTATCTCTGGGGGGTAGGCACTGGTCATTGATACTCTTTAAAGCTCATTCACTGATTACAAAGTGATCAAATTAATAATCTACTGCAAGTTGTACTAAGCTCACTTTACTTCACACACAATTCACACAGACACATTGTTAATATACACATTTTGATGCTTGGACAGGGTTGGACCCAAGATTCTGTACTTCTATGGAGCCCTGTGTTCTGCCCAGGTGTCATTTACTCTCAGGTAAGTAAACCGATCACCATAACTAACAAGAGATTGATCTGTGATGAATAGAAATGAGAAGAGCTGTTGGTTATGTTTTATTGGGATGGATTCTATTAACATTTAAATACAGTTTAAAAACACAGATTTACAATGAAAAGTAACAAGCAAATATAAAAAGTGAAGGGGCTATTCCCCAAACTAGTTTCCACTGAAATACCACCAGAGAAAAACAACTCTCAGAACAGGGATACTGCTTCAAAGATATAGATTTCACAGCTGGATGGTTGATCTAGAATTTTAGAAAATTCCATCCTTTACTCATGAAATGCACTTTATTTAAGAACTTTCTAATTTGACTGTAGTTTCATACTCACACACTTCAGGGTGTTGTGTATTATTCCATTTATGATAAGTATAAGTTATTTGAAAATGAATTACATACTGGTGAGAAAAATTTCCCTTTAAATTAAACTTAAACTGACACCATAAAATTAACAGCATCTGTTTGTCTGTTCCAAGAATTACCTAGGTTCTACCCAGGGAACCTGATGTCGGTTGAAAACAAATGCAAAAAAAGTTGGGATAAAAAATAAGAACACCCTTCCAATGTCACAAATGCATCCCAGTTTCAATTATTCATATTCATGAGAATGATTCACATATATCCCACGTTAGCAAAATTTCACCTACTTTCACCTACCAATTGACTAATCAAAAGAAACCAAGACAGAATAATAAACTCAAATCCATCCAGTAACCTGAGGGGGAAACCTACACCTCAAAATGTAGTATACAGATATTCACATAGGATGTCATCCACTGTGAAATCACATGAACAGAGACAGTCCCTTCAAATGATCAGAATACTCACAACTCCACAACAACATATTAGATATGGGATCATGTTGAAATGCAATAATCACTAACCAGTTGTCTCTTCTGCATAGACAAAAACCTGAAGACCACATTATGTTATGTAGGAATGACTGTACACCTGTGTGTGTGTGTTTGTGTAGGGATCCGGGTAATCCATTAGATATTCCAGAGATTACATTTCTATGTTCAGCCTCTTGATGCTATATCCGAGTGAAATGACTTGCCAGTGGGGAACAAGATAAGTCTTTGCAGGAAGCGCTCTGGTGGGAGCTAGATACCCAAATCATAAAGCATCGAGTGTTGGAAACATGCACTGAAGTTAGACGAAATACTCAGTGCACAATTTAGATGGTGAAAGATTTTCGGATAATCATGCAATCACCGAGAGGCTGATTGATGACATTCCCCGAATTTATGATTGCAAGAAGAGAGAAATACTCATGACATTCTATTTCCGGTGGTTGGGGACGTTCGAGGGCAATTGAAGAAATCATGAAATCAAGAAACTTGGGTAATCGGAAGCTATGCCAACTAAAACCTTCGGTTCATTTAACAAAGGATGAAAATAAAAACCACATATCACACAGCATGGGAGATGACATTTTCATATGTATGTGATAATGGATCAACATTTGAGAGAGATGCAATAAAAAGTTGTAAATTTGACAAAAGCAAACAACCAGATTAAACACTGGAAAAGCCTGGGTGATGGGAGTGGGGCGCCCTGTCTCAAGAAGAAAGAAACAGAGAGATTTAAAAGCAGGGAGTGAAACAGAGGTTTGTACACCATTGTTACTACTGGCCTTTGTTTCAGGAGGAAAAGGCGAAAAGAATTTATCTCATGGATTCTTGCATGGATTGTTCAGGATCTGCGATGTTGCCTCCGTTTCCAGTTAGGCATTGTGTGGTGGACTGGCAGTTCCCACATTTGGTGCAAAATTTAAAGCTGATGAACGTAGACATGCACCCCAAACTAGGAGGGACAGAATTTGGTTGTGTCTTCAGGTCCTTTGACTTACCAGGAATGAAGATCCTGGCTCCAGGGATTTTGTCCAAATGTCTTAGAGAGTGAGAAACGGGGCAGATTTTAGGCCCGGCCCCAAGGCCTCGGCGAGGTGTAAAGAAACACGCTGGCCTCAGGGCCCATGAAATCAGGAAGATTTTAGGGAGGATGGTGGAATGAGAGGACTGTGACCTTTGGCCCCGTTTCTTTCCATTGACTTTTCATGGGGCAGGTGTGTTGAATCAGAAGGCGTCCCGGGCCCGATGAAAAGAGTCCTGGGGGAGGAAAGAAGCGCTGCGTAGAGCTTTGCTCCACAGGGAGAATGGAGCCACCGTTTTCAGGAGAATGATCCCCAGAAGCATGAGCAGTCCTGATGCCGTGGCTTCACACAAGACGCTGGAGGGTGTTATGTCTGAAGTGGGGACCTGGGCGTCGGTGTTCTTTCATGCTCATAACTGATTTTCAGGTGAGCCCAATGGATCACCTGTCTGCCAGTCATGCTCATCACACTGTACTTTGCACACACGTCATACAGAGACACTGTTAATACGCACATTTGTGTGCTTGAGCAAGGTTGCACCCAAGATTCTGTGGTTGTACGGAGCCCTGAGTTATGCCCTGGACACGTTTCCTCTCGGATTGGTCAACTTGGATCACTGTACCGAACGAGAAACGGAGCCTGAAATCCAATCAGCGAATACACAAAAGGAAGGGGCCGTTTCCCACAATCATTTCCACTGCAACACCACCTCGGATGAACAAGTCTCACTGCAGGTCAGGGACTGTGCTTCAGAGATGCACCTTTCGCAGCTGGACGATTGACCCGGAATCTCCCAAATGCCATTTTTATACACACCAAATGAGATTTATTTCAGTGTTTGCTGATTTTATTTTAGTTGAATACACACGCGCTTGTGTGTTTGATTTCCTTTATTATCAATACGACTTAATTCCAAATGACTCACGTACCAGTGGGATGATTTTCTGCTTCAATTCATTGGAAATGGACACCATTCAATAGGCAAGTGTGTCTGTCTGTCTATCTCCAGCATTCTGTGGGTTCCACCAAGGGCACAAGTCCTAGGGCGCCTGACATCCATTCAACAAGCAATGTAAAAACGGCGAGGCAGGTTCAAAAGAAGAACACCCTTCCTCTCTTCAAATGCATTCCGGTTTCCACTACTCAAGGTAGCGATAAGGATCCACAGAAGTCCCACGTTCGCAAAATTTCAACTTCTGGTGCTCACCAACAACTGACGAATGAAACACACCCCAAGAGAAAATAGTCAACCCCGTCCCCTGCAATAACCTCACGCGCAACCCTACACCACAATATGTCATATTCAGAAATTCACACTGAATGTCATCTACCATGAACACAAACACACAGACAATCCCTCCACAGATTCAGAAGACTCACGACTGCAAAACTCGATGTTTCCCATGTCTGGGCTCATCCTGAAACCCAGCCATCACTATCCAATTGTCCCTCTTGTGTAGACAGAAACCTGGGCTCCTCATTACTTTATGTCGGATTGACTGTGTATGTGATGGGGTGTGTGTGTGTGTGTGTGAGTGAACCCCTGGTGGGTGTGTGTGTGTGTACGTGTATGTGTGTGTGTGTCAGTGTATGTGTGTATGCACTCCTGCGTTTGGGTGGAGACTTTTCCTGAGATCACTGGCACACAAACAGAGCCCTCTTGCTGTGTTTGTTCCTCCCTTTGGATCTCCTGGTCCTCCCTTGCAGAGAAGTGAGTGTGCCAGTGTTCATGGACTCCTGAGGTGTCAGGTTCCTTGAAGAGAGGTTCAGCAGGGAGCTTTGCTGTTCAGGATGATGGTTGTTCATCCCACTCTTGTATTTTGATGGATGAATCACAAGCACGTTGGGAGGCAGGGTACATTCGACTTTTCTGACGTTGAAGTCAGGCTTGGTTTTGTTTTGCTCTTGGAGGAGCTTCCAGTGGTCTAAGGTGCTTTCCTGAGTGGCTCTTTCTACCAAGTGCTCCTCCAAGTCGGGTACCTGGAGGCAGGGTTCTCTCTGGAGCTCTCCTTGCGTTGCTCGCCTGTCTTTGTGTTCAGTGCCAAGGGCTCCTGGTTCCCTGCCTATTGACACACTCTCACTGCATCTTTCCAGTTGACTCTTCTGGATGTAAAAGAGGACATAGGCCTGTTGACTCAGGACAGAAGCGATACTACAGGCAGTGACCTCGGCGTCATCCATTTTATACCACTGGCCTCCTGGAGCTTTGACATAAGAGAGGTAATGTCCGTTGTGACAACTCCACCCAGCATGGACCAGCACAGCATAGAGGACATAGACAAGAGGTCCTGTGTTCTGCTGAGACATGTATGGCTGCATGTCAAGGCACTCAGGGTATTGCACATTCTTGGCAAGTTTGTTGCCTGTGACATCGGAGAATCTCTTCAATACAAGGATGAGGACCTTGGCAGAAGTGTGTAGAGTGAACGTCTTGGAGGCAGGCGCCTTCTGGAGACAAAGACCACAATGATAGACGTTCTCTCCATTGAGTTCTTCGGGCTTCACCACCTGTTCCAAAGCTTGCTTCACACTCTGAGCTGCCTGGATATCCAGGGCGATGTCCAGGTAAGGGTCAAAGGTGTCCGAAACGCCCTGGCAGTGGAGACACTTGATTTGAGATCTCCAGCAGCCTCCAAATATCTGGTGGATGAGGGTGGTGTCCTCAGAGTCATGATCTACCTGCGTGTGCCCGGGAAGGCATGCCTTTTTCATGGCATCCACAATGAACATCAGAAATTCATGGGCGTCTTCCTGCTTGCCTCGATGGAAGCCAGCAGCCAATGCCTGTGAAGGCTGGATGACGTGGCCAGGACAGTGGAGGGCCCGTGTGATGTGAGCTTCCATCGTACACAGCATGCAGGACTTGTGACGATGACAAAGTTGAGAGTGCTCCCGGGACAGCATGTAGTTGGCAAGGGGTGGTGTGTATGTCAGGCACTGCAGGGAAGCATTCACGTAGCAAGTATTTCCCATATTCTGGAGCCCAGGCCCCACCGCAGCAGGTCTCCTGCTATTGAGAGGAAGCTTCTCCCCAGGGACAGGCTGTCTTGCCACAGGAGCCAAACCATCACAGAGGTCGACATGGGTCTCAGATGACAGTGGTGACTTCTCAGGTAGAGAAGTCCGCTGGATTTCAGCAAAAGCTGCATCTGGCCGAGAAGATGTGAGTTTTGAAAAGTGGTTGAACTGCCACTCACCTCCCAAGTGGAGTGAATCGGCCTCCATGTCGCCAGGAGCAAGGATCACAAGCTTTCTCTGCTGGGACCGCACGTTGCAGAAAGACGCTATCTCTTCTGAGAGAGTCTTCAAATGATGTGCCATCTGGCCGCATCAGCCCTTATATAACTCACCCCCGCCTACTGCGAACACCCCACCCACCCATCAGGTACGCGGTCCACCAATCAAATCTCAGCACCCAATTAAGGAATGAGTCATAGGGTATGTCCCCTTGTATTCCCCAGGGAGTTCACTTAAAACTCCTGGGGAATGCGTTAGTTTCCTTAAAACAGTGGTAGGGAATAATTCTGTCCTTACGAAACAATGTGTGTGCTTGTGTGTGTGTGTTTTGCTTGCGTGAGCTTGTGGGCACGCAGAATCATGCCCATGTGAGTGTTTCTTTGTGTTTGTTTATATGTCTGGGTGTGTGTGTGTTTGAGCTGCGATGTGCTTCTAACTATGTGCTTTTGGCAGATACGATCATCCTTTCAGGCATTGAATGACAGGAAGTCAGACCTGTACTTTCTGATGTGAGAATCATCAATGAAGTACAGTTAATAACACAGTGTATTTGTTTCCTTAATATCAAAGAATAGATCCGTGCAGTCTAATAAGTATTCTAGCAAAAACCTTTCCATGTTCAGCCTATTGATTCTGTGTTCGAGTGAAATGACTTACCAGTGGGGACCAAGACATGTCTTTGCAGGAAATGCTCTTGCGGAAGCTATATACCCAAATCATAAAGCATCAAGTGTTGGAAACATGCACTGAACTTAGAGAAATACTCAGTGCCCAAATTAGACTGTGAAAGACTTTCAGGAAATCATGCAATCACCGACATACCAATTGATGACATTCCCTGAATTTATGATTGCAAGTAAAGAGAAATACTCATGACATTCTATTTCCAGTGATTGAGGTCATATGACTGCAATTTAAGAAATCATGAAATTAGAAAACTTGACTAATCACAATCTAATCCAACTAAAACCTTTGGTTCATTTAAGGAAGGATGAATATAAAAATAACATATCACGCAGCATGGGAGATAATATTTTAATACGTATGTGATAATGGATCAACATTTGAGAGAGCTGAAATAAATAGTTGTAAATTTGAGAATAGCATATAACCAGAATTAAACACTGTAAATGCCTGGGTGATGGGAGTGAGTCCCTGTCTCAGGAAGAAACATAGAGATTTAAAAGCAGGGCGTCTAAAAGAGATTTGCATACCATTGTTAATACTGGCAGTTGTTTTAGTAAGAAAGGGAAAAATAAACCATTTGTCTTAGGGATTCTTGCATGTATTTGTCATCGTCTGAGATGTTGCTTCCAATTCCAGTTAAGCATTGTGTGGTGGACTTGCAGTTACCACATTTGGTGGAAAATGTCATGCTGATGAAGGTAGACTTGTTTCCCAAACTAAGAGGGACAGAATTTGGGTGTTTCTTTGGGACTTTCGGCTTACTAGGAATAAAGATCCTGGCTCTAGGGATTTTCTTAAAATTTTTCAGATAATGAGAAAGAGAATAGAATTTGGGCCAGGCGCCAAGGCCTCGAGGTGTACAGAAGCATCCCCGGTCTCAGGGCCCATGAAATCAGGATGATTTTAGGGAGGATGGTGGAATGAGGAGAGTGTGACCTTTGGCCTCCTTTCTTTCCCTTTTCTTTTCATGGGTCAGGTGTGCTCTATCAGAAGGCTTCCCCTTTCTGTTGGACAGAGTCCTGGAAGAAGAAATGGGCGCTGCTGAGAAAGATGCTCCACAAGGAGGAAGGAGTCACCGTTTTCAGGAGCATGATCCCCAGAAGCATGAGAAATCCAGATGCCGTGGCTTTACACAGGATGCTGGAGTTTCTTTCCTCTGGATCTGGGAACTTGGCATCAGTGTTCTGTAATGTCCATAACTGATTTTGAGGTGAGTCCACTTGATAACCTGTCTGCGTGTCATGCTCATTACACTGCAATTCACACACATGTCACACCAAAACACTCTGAATGAGCATATTTATGTGCTTGAACAGTGTTGCACCCAAGATTCTGTGATTCTACAGAGTCCTGAGTTCTGTCCTGGACATCTCTACTCTTGGGTAGGTCAACTTTGATCACTATACCTAATGATAAATGTACCATTAAATCTAATCAGCAAATACACTAAAGGAAGGGGCCATTCTAAACAATTGTCTCACTCTGGTAGGTCAACTTTAATAACTGTACCTAAGAAGAAATTGATCCGTGATGATTCCACATCAAAGAACCTGTTGATTTTTTGCCATTTGAATGAATTATGTTAACATTTAAATAGAGTTTAAAACCCCGGACTTCCCATGAAATCTAATCAGCCATGAAATCTAATCAGCAGATACACAAAAGGAAGGGGCCATTCTCCAAAATCGTTTCCACTGAAACACCACCACCAATAAACAAGTCTCATTGCAGGAAAGGGATCCTGCTTCCAAGATCCAGTTTGCACAGTTGGACGATTGACCCAGAATCTCCCCTAATGCCACTTTTTTACACCCCAAGTGAGATTTATTTCTGGGTTTTCTAATTTTATTTCAGCTGAATATACACACTCCTGTGTTTCAATTTCTTTCAAACACCTTTTAATAATGAAGTATCTTGCTGCTTCACCCCTTATATAACTAATGCCCACCCACCGGTTCCACTACATTTACCCATCAATTACCCAATTTACCAATGAAATATCAGCAGTCAATTAAGTTTTGTGTCTTAGGTTGTATCCTTTTGCATTCCTCAGGGAATTTAATGAACACAGCTTAAATTGTGATTATAGAACAGTTGAATCAGATTTACTAATCAGTGTTATGGGCAAATATGATAGGAGTGGAAGTGGGTTAGGACAGTGGCTACACATTTGCCTTATTTCATGTAAAACAATGCCAGTTAACAATTGTGTACATATTAAACAGTTTGTGTCTGTGTGTGTATTTGTGTCTTTGTGTCTGGATGTGAGTGTGTGTGTGTGTGTGTTGAGAAGTACTTCCAAGCATGTGCATCTGGGAGATAAGATCATTCTTTCCGCGATTGAACGACAAGAAGTTGGAACTACACTTTCTGATTTGAGAATGTGCAACAATGTTATGTAATTAACACAGCATATTCTGTCTTAATTAAAATGGAGAGATCAATGGAGTCAAATAGACATTCCAGAGATAACCTTCCCATTTTTGACCAATTGATTCTATATCATGTTGCAATGATCTGGCTGTGGGGTCAAAACAAGTCTTTGCATGAAATGGTCTTGTGGAAGCAATATATGCAAATAATAAAGCATCAAAAGGGACTATGCCTTCAATTTGTAGAAATATTCACTTAAGTTTGATGAAATTCTCAATGCCCAAAATGGACTGCGGAACACTTTCAAGAAAACATGCTATAACCCAGAGATTAATTGATGACATCCACCGAAGTTATGACTACAAGAAAAGATAAATATTCATGGAATTTTATATCCAAGGGTTTCTTGTATATGACAGCATATTTTAAAAAGTCAAAATCAGAAAAACTTGACAAACAGGAAGATATCTAAGCTAAAACCTTTTGTTCATTAAAGGACCGATGAGAGGCAGTTCCAAGATGGCCGAATAGGAACAGATCCAGCCTCCAGCTCCCAGCGTGAGCAACACAGGAGACGGGTGATTTCTGCATTTCCAACTGAGGTACCGGGTTCATCTTACTGGGGCTTGTTGGACAGTGGGGGCAGGACAGTGAATGCAGCACACAGAGCAACAACCGAAGCAGGGCGAGCCATCACCTCACCCAGGAAGTGCAAGGGGGAAGGGAATTCCCTTTCCTAGCCAAGGGAAACCGTGATAAACAGCACCTGGAAAATTGGGTTACTCCCACCCTAACACTGTCCTTTATCAAGGGTCACAGCAAACGTCACACCAGGAGATTATATCCCGCATCTGGCTTGGAGAGTCCCACGCCCACAGAGCCTCCCTCATTGCTAGCACAGTAGTCCAAGACCTAACTGCAAGGAGGCTGCCAGGCTGGGGGAGGGGCACTCACCATTGCTGAGGCTTGAGTAGGTAAACAAAGTGGTGGGGAAGCTCGAACTGGGTGGAGCCCAGTTCAAAGAGGCCTGCCTGCCTCTGTAGACTCCACCTCTGGGGAGAGGGCATAGCCAAACAAAAGGCAGCAGAAACCTCTGCAGATTTAAATGTCCCTGTTTGACAGCTTTGAAGAGAGTAGTGGTTCTCCCAGCATGGAGTTTGAGATCTGAGAACAGACAGACTGCCTGCTCAAGTGGGTCCCTGACCCCGGAGTAGCCTAACTGGGAGACACCCCCACTAGGGTCCTATTGACACCTCACACCTCACACAACAGGGTACCCCTCTGAGATGAAGCTTCCAGAGGAATAATCAGGCAGAAACATTTGCTGTTCAGCAATATTCACTCTTCTGCAGCCTCCACTGCTGCCACCCAGGCAAATAGGGTCTGGAGTGGACCTTGAGCAAACTCCAACAGACCTGCAGCTGAGGGTCATGACTATTAGAAAGAAAGCTAACAAACAAACAGAAAGGACATCCACACCAAAACCCCATCTGTACATCAACATCATCAAAGACCAAAGGTAGATAAAACCACAAAGATCGGGAAAAAGAAGTGCAGAAAAACTGAAAATTCTAAAAATCTGAGCACCTCTCCCCCTCCAAAGGAATGCAGCTCCTCTCCAGCAATGGAACAAAACTGAACAGAGAATGACTTTGACGAGTTGAGAGAAGAAGGCTTCAGACGATCAAACTTCTCCTAGCTAAAGGAGGAAGTTCGAACCCATAGCAAAGAAGCTAAAAACCTTGAAAAAATATTTCCTGAATGGCTAACTAGAATAACCAATGTAAAGAAGTCCTTAAATGACCTGAGAGAGCTGAAAACCATGACAAGAGAACTACATGACAAATGCGCAAGCTTCAGTAACCGACTCAGTCAACTGGAAGAAAGTGCGTCAGTGATTGAAGATCAAATAAATAAAATGAAGTGAGAAGAGAACTTTAGAGAAAAAAGAGTACAAAGAAATGAACAAAGCCTCCAAGAAATATGGGACTATGGGAAAAGGCAAAATCTACGTCTGTTTTGTGTACCTGAAAGTGAGGGGGAGAATGGAACCAAGTTGGAAAATATCTGCAGGATATTATCCAGGAGAACGCCCCCAACCTAGCAAGGCAGGCTGACATTCAAATTCAGGAAATACAGAGAACGCCACAAAGATACTCCTCTAGAAGAGCAACTCCAAGATACATAATTGTCAGATTCACCAAAGTTGAAATGAAGGAAAAAATGTTAAGGGCAGCCAGAAAGAAAGGTCGGGTTACCCACAAAGGGAAGCCCATGAGAATAACAGTGGATCTCTCGGCAGAAACTCTACAAGCCAGAAGAGAGGGGTGGGGCAATATTCAACATTCTTAAAGAAAAGAATTTTCAACCCAGAATTTCATATCGAGCCAAATTAAGTTTCATAAGTGAGGGAGAAATAAAATCCTTACAGACAAGCAAACGCTGAGAGATTTTGTCACCACCAGGCCTGCCCTACAAGAGCTCCTGAAGGAAGCACTAAACATGGAAATGAACAACTGGTACCGGCCACTGCAAAAACATGCCAAAATGTAAAGACCATCGATGCTAGGAAGAAACGGCATCAACTAATGAGCAAAATAACCAGCTAACATCATAATGACAGGATCAAGTTCACATGTAACAATATTAACCTAAATGTAAATGGGCTAAGTGTTCCAATTAAAAGACACAGACTGGCAAGTTGGATAAAGAGTCAGGAGCTCTTGTAGGGCAGGCCTGGTGGTGGCAAGACCCATCAGTTTACTGTATTCAGGAGACACATCTCATATGCAGACACACATAGGCTCAAAATAAAGGGATGGAGGAAGATCTACCAAGCAAATGGAAAACAAAAAATGGCAGGGGTTGCAATCCTAGTCGCTGATAAAACAGAGTTTAAACCAACGAAGATCAAAAGAGACAAAGAAGGCCATTACATAATCGTAAAGGGATCAATTCAACAAGAAGAGCTAACTATCCAAAATATATATGCACCCAATTCAGGAGCACCCAGATGCATAAAGCAAGTCCTTAGAGACTTACAAAGAGACTTAGACTCCCACACAATGATAATGGGAGACTTTAATACCCCACTGTCAACATTAGACAGATCAACGAGACAGAAAGTTAAGAATATACAGGAATTGAACCCAACTCTGCACCAAGCAGACCTAATAGACATCTACAGAACTCTCCACCCCAAACCAACAGAATATACATTCTTCTCAGCACCACATCACACTTATTCCAAAATTGACCACATAGTTGGAAGTAAAGCACTCCTCAGGAAATATAAAAGAACAGAAATTATAACAAACTGTCTCTCAGACCACAGTGCAATGAAACAAGAACTCAGGATTAAGAAACTCAATCAAAACTTCTCAACTAAATGGAAACTAAACAACCTGCTCCTGAATGACTACGGGGTACATAACGAAATGAAGGCAGAAATAAAGATGTTCTTTGAAACCAATGAGAACAAAGATACGTCATACCAGAATCTCTGGACACATTTAAAGCAGTGTGTAGAGGGAAATTTATAGCAATAAATGCCCACAAGAGAAAGCAGGAAAGATCTAAAATTGACATCCTAATATCACAACTAAAAGAACTAGAGAAGCAAGAGCAAACACATTCAAAAGCTAGCAGGAGACAAGAAATAACTAAGATCAGAGCGGAACTCAAGGAGACAGAGACACAAAAAACCCTCCAAAAAATCAATGAATCCAGAAGCTGGTTTTTTGAAAAGATTAACAAAATTGATAGACAGCTAGCAAGACTAATAAAGAAGAAAAAAGAGAAGAATCCAATAGATGCAATAAAAAATGATAAAGGGGATATCACCACTGACCCCACAGAAATACAAACTACCATCAGAGAATACTAAAAACACCTCTACATAAATAAGCTAGAAAACCTAGAATAAATGGATAAATTGCTGGACACATACATTCTCCCAAGACTAAACCAGGAAGAAGTTGAATCCCTGAATAGACCAATAACAGGCTCTGAAATGGAGGCAATAATTAATAGCCTACCAACCAAAAAAGTCCGGGACCAGAAAGATTCATAGCCGAATTCTACCAGAGGTACAAGGAGGAGCTGGTACCATTCCTTCTGAAACTATTCCAATCAATAGAAAAAGAGGGACTCCTCCTTAACTCATTTTATAAGGCCAACATCATCCTGATACCAAAGCCTGGCAGAGACACAACAAAAAAAAGAATTTTAGACCAATATCCCTGATGAACATCCATGCAAAAATCCTCAATAAAATACTGGTAAACCAAATCCACAGCACTTCAAAAAGCTTATCCACCATGATCAAGTGGGCTTCATCCCTGGGATGCAAGACTGGTTCAACATACACAAATCAATAAACGTAATCCAGCATATAAACAGAACCAAAGACAAAAACCACATGATTATCTCAATAGATGCAGAAAAGGCCTTTGACAAAATTCAACAGCTCTTCATGCTAAAAACTTAATAAATTCCGAATTGATGGAACATATCTCCAAATAATAAGAGCTATTTATGACAAACCCACAGCCAATATCATATTGAATAGGCAAAAACTGGAAGCATTCCCCTTGAAAGCTAGCACAAGACAGGGATGCCCTCTTTCACCACTCCTATTCAACATAGTGTTGAACTTCTGGCCAGGGCAACCAGGCAAGAGAAAGAAATAAAGGGTATTCAATTAGGAAAAGAGGAAGTCAAATTGTCCCTGTTTGCAGATGACATGATTGTATATTTAGAAAACCTCATCATCTCAGCCCCAAATCTCCTTAAGCTGATAAGCAACTTCAGCAAAGTCTCAGGATACAAAATCAATTTGCAAAAATCACAAGCATTCTTATACACCAATGACAGACAAACAGAGAACCAAATCATAAGTGAACTCCCATTCACAATTGCTTCAAAGAGAATAAAATATCTAGGAATCCAACTTACAAGGGATGTGAAGGACCTCTTCAAGGAGAACTACAAACCACTGCTCAATGAAATAAAAGAGGACAGAAACAAATGGGAGAACATTCCATACATTCCATGCTCATGGATAGGAAGAATCAATATAGTGAAAATGGCCATACTGTGCAAGGTAATTTATAGATTCAATGCCATCCCCATTAAGCTACCAGTGACTTTCTTCACAGAATTGGAAAAAACTACTTTAAAGTTCATATGGAACCAAAAAAGAGCCCGCATTGCCAAGACAATACTAAGTCAAAAGAACAAAGCTGGAGTCATCACGCTACCTGACTTCAAATTATACTACAAGGCTACAGTAACCAAAACAGCATGGTACTGGTACCAAAACAGAGCTATAGACCAATGGAACAGAACAGAGCCCTCAGAAATAATACCACACTTCTACAACTATCTGATCTTTGACAAACCTGACAAAAACAAGAAATGGAGAATGGATTCCCTATTTAATAAATGCTGCTGGGAAAAGTGGCTAGCCATAAGTAGAAAGCTGAAACTGTATCCTTTCCTTATATCTTATACAAAAATTAATTCAAGATGGATTAGAGACTTAAATGTTAGACCTAAAACCATAAAAACCCTAGAAGAAAACCTAGGCGATACCATTCAGGACACAAGCTTGGGCAAGGACTTCATGTCTGAAACAACAAAAGCAATGGCAACAAAAGCCAAAATTGACAAATCGGATCTAATTAGACTAAAGAGCTTCTGCACAGCAGAAGAAACTACCATCAGAATAAACAGGCAACCTACAGAAAGGGAGAAAATTTTTGCAATCTACTCATCTGACAAAGGGCTAATATCCAGAACCTACAAAGAACTCAAAGAAATTTACAAGAAAAAAAAAAAAAACAATGCCGTCAAAAAGTGGGCAAAGGATATGAACAGACACTTCTCAAAAGAAGACATTTATGCAGTCAACAGACACATGAAAAAATGCTCACCATCACTAGCCATCAAAGAAATGCAAATCAAGACCACAATGAGATACTGTCTCACACCAGTTAGAAAGGTGATCATTAAAACGTCAGGAAACAACAGGTGCTGGAGAGGATGTGGAGAAATAGGAACACTTTTACACTGTTGGTGGAACTGTCCACTAGTTCAACCATAGTGGAAAACAGCATGGTGATTCCTTAAGGATCTAGAACTAGAAATACCATTAGAACCAGACATCCCATTACTGGCTATATCCCCAAAGGATTATAAATCATGCTGCTATAAAGACACATGCACACATATGTTTATTGCATCACTATTCACAACAGTACAGACTTGGAGCCAACCCAAATGTTCATCAACGATAGACTGGATTAAGAAAATGTGGCACATATACACCATGGAATACTATGCAGCCATAAAAGAGGATGAGTTCATGTCCTTTGTAGGGACATGGATGCAGCTGGAAACCATCATTCTCAGCAAACTACTGCAAGAACAGAAAACCAAACACCACATGTTCTCACTCATGGATGGGAACTGAACAATGAGAACACCTGGACACAGGAACGGGAATATCACACACCAGGGCCTGTTGTGGGGTTGGGGGAGGAGGGAAGGATAGCATTAGGAGATACACCTAATGTATATGACGAGTTAATGGGTGCAGCACACCAACATGGCACATGTATACATATGTAACAAACCTGCACTTTGTGCATGTATTCCCTAGAATATAAAGTATAATAAAATAAAATAATAAAATAAAAAATGTACGATGAAAATAAATGAAACGTAACACACAGCATGTGAGATAATGTTTTAATACATATCTAAAAATGCCTTAAAATTCAATAGAAATTAAAAAAAAATCTTCTAAAACTTGACAAAAGGAAACAACAAAAATTACAGACTGGAAAAGCCTGGCTGACTGGAGTGATGTCCTGTCTCAAGAAAGAACAAACAAACACACAAACAAACAAAGGATTCTGAAAGCAGAGAATCAAACAGATATTTGTACACCATTCTTCCTTCTTCCTACTAGCACTCTTCATAGTAGGAAAAGGCAAAAACAACCCAAATGTGTCACGAATTGCTTCATCAGTTTTTTAGGATCTGAAATACTGCCTCAATTTTCAGTTACTCATTGTGGGGTGGACCTGCAGTTACCACATTTGGTCCAAAATTTTATGCTGATGAAGGTAGACCTGTCCTGCATTTTCAGAGGGACAGAATTCTGGTGTTTCTCCAGGTTCCTTGGCTTACCAGGAATGAAGATCCGGGAAGAATGTATGTGTGTATGTATGTATGTATGTATGTATGTACATAATTATTTCCTGTTTTTAAATTTAAAAAATATGGGATACATGTGCAGAACGTACAGGTTTGTTATATAGGTATCCTTTGCCATGGTGGTTTGTTGCACCTATTGACTCATCCTCTAAGTTCTCTTCCCTCACCCCCAGACCCCAGCGGGCCGTGTTGTGTGTTGTTCCCCTCACTGTGTCCTTGTTTTCTCAATGTTCCACTTTCACTTATTAGTGAAAACATGCGGTGTTTGATTTTTTTGTTACTGTGTTAGTTTGCTCAGTATGATGGCTTCATCCATGTGTCTGCAAAAGACATGATCTCATTCCTTTTTATGACTGCATAGTATTTTATGGTGTAAATGTACCACATATTCTTTATCCAGTCTAGCACTGAAGGGCATCTGGGTTGGTTTAATGTCTTTGCTATTGTATATAGTGCTGCAATAAACATACATGTGCATGTGTCTTTATAGTGGAATGATTTATATTCCTTTGGGTATATAGCCAGTAATGGGATTACTGGGTCAAATGGTGTTTCTGGTTCTAGATCCTTGAGGAATCACCATACTGTCTTCCACAATGGTTGAACTAATTTACAGTTTCCCCAACAGTGTAAAAGCGTTCCTCTTTCTTCTCAGCCTCACCAGCATCTATTGTTTCTTAACTTTTTAATAATCACCATTCTGATGGGTGTGAGATGGTATCTCATGGTAGTTTTGATTTTCACTTCTCGGATGATCAGTATTGTTGAGCTTATAAAAAATACATTTGTTGGTTAGGTAAATGTCTTCTTTTGATAAGTTTCTGTTCATATCCTTTGCTCACTTTTGATGGGGTTGTTTGTTTTTTTGCTTGTAAATATGTTTAAGTTCCTTGTCAATTTTTGTTATTAGACCTTTGTCAGATGGGTAGGTTGCAATAATTTTCTCCCATCCTGTAGGTTGATTGCTCATGCTGATGATAGTTTCTTTGCTGTGCAGAAGGTCTTTAGTTCAATTAGATCCGATTTGTCAATTTTGGCTTTGGTTGCAATTGCTTTTGACATTTTTGTCATGAAGTCTTTGTCCTTGCCTGTGTCCTGAATGGTATTGCCTAGGTTTTCTTCTAGGGTTTTTATGGTTTTGGATTTTACATTTAAGTCTTTAATCCATCTTGAGTTAATTATTGTATAAGGTGTAAGGAAGGGGTCAAGTTTTGGTTTTCTGTATATGGCAAGCCAGTTTTCCCAGCATCATATACTGAATAGGAGATCCTTTCTCCCTTGCTTGTTTTTGTCAGGTTTGTCAAAGATCAGGTGGACATAGATGTGTGGTGTTATTTCTGAAGTCTTTGTTCTACTCCATTGGTCTATATGTCTGTTTTGGCAGCAGTAGCCTGCTGTTTTGGTACCGTAGCCTTCTAGTACAGTTTGAAGTTAGTGTAATGCCTCCAGCTTTGTTATTTTTGTTTATGATTGTCTTGGCTATATGGGGTATTCTTTGATTCCATATGACATTTAAAATAGTTCTTTCTAATTCTGTGAAAAATGTCAACGGTATTTTGATGGGTATAGCATTGAATCTATAATGTTTGGGCAGTATGGCCATTTTCACAATATTGATTCTTCCTATTCATGAGGATGGAATGTTTTTCCATTCACCTGTGTCCTCTCTTATTACCTTGAGCAGTGGTTTGCAGTTGTCCTTGAAGAGGTCCTTCACATCCGTTGTACTCCTAGTTGTATTCCTAGGTATTTTACTCTCTTTGTAGCAATTGTGAATGGGAGTTCATTCTTGATTTGGCTCTCTGCTTGAGTATTGTTGGTGTAATGGAATGCTTGTGATTTTTGCACAATGATTTTGTATCTTGAGACCTTGGTGAAGTTGCTTATCAGTTCAAGAAGTTTTTCAGTTGAGATGATGGGGTTTTCTAAATATGAAGTCATGTCATCTGCAAACAGAGACAAGTTGACTTTCTCTCTTCCTATTTGAATACCCTTTATTTCTTTCTATTGCCTGATTGCCCTGGCGAGAACTTCCAATACTATGTTGAATAGAAGTGGTTACAGAGGGCTTCCTTGTCTTGTACCAGTTTTCAAATGGAATGCTTCCAGCTTGTGCCTATTCTTTATGATATTGGCTGTATGAAATAGCTCTTATTATTTTAAGGTATGTTCCATCAATACCTAGTTTATTGAGAGTTTTTAACAGGAAGGGATGTTGAATTTTATCAGAGGCATTTTTGCGTGTATCAAAATAATTGTCTGGTGTTTGCCTTTGGTTCTGTTTATGTGATCAATTACATTTATTGATTTGTGTATGTTGAATCAGCCTTTCATCCCAAAGATGCAGCCCACTTGATCGTGGTGGATAAGCTTTTTGATGTGCTGCTGGATTCGGTTTGCCAGTATTTTATTGAGAATTTTTGCATCGATGTTCATCAGGGATAATGGCCTGAATTGAGCAGGGGTGTGTTTGTGTGTGTGTGTGTGTGTGTTTACCTCGGTTTGCCAGTAGGTTGATGTGTGTGTGTGACGTGTGTGTGTGTGTGTGTGAATGTGTGATAGAGGGCCAAAGTAGGGCAGAGGAGGCTCCCCGGCCTGCCATGACATTGAATGTTCTGAATTCAAGATGCTCTAATGGACTGTGTCAGTTGGCCTTCAGCCAGGAGGTGATGCTTGAAAAAGACTGGCAGCTGCGGTGGTAGTGGTGAGATTTGGACTTGCCTTATGTTACCCATGGTAGATACTCTGGTGTCTCAGGGAATGGGTAGAGCCAAAGGGCTTCTAAAAGTTTCTTCTGTTATTTGTGTTAATCTACCAGGGTAGGTGGTTGAGCAAAACCAGGTGGGAACTAGGTCAGGTAAAGTGATGCTCTGGCTCTCTACATGTGGGACAAGCAGTGGCTCCAGTGGGAATTGGAAGGCAGTTCTTGGGCCACTGGGGTAATTTTCCAGAGAGAAGTGAAGCTGCCTCTGCCTCTGTACAAGGAGAGTCCATATGAAGAATGGGGAGTAGCAGCTTGGCAGTAAGCCCCATCCAGCTCCCACACCCTTGGCAAGGCAGGTCTCACACCCACAGTGTTCCACTGGGAGTAGCTAGCTAAGTTTCAAGAAGTCTGAACTCAGAGCTCAAAGCTGACCCATACCATAAGCCTCTCGTATTGAGACAGCAACTGCAGCTTTCAGGCCACACCCCTCCTGATCCACCTGCTGAGCAGGGGCATCCAGCTCCTGTGCTTGTTGCTGCATCACACGTCCCACTCACCTCTCAGTTCTGGCCTGGGGAGTTTGTCCCCTCACAAGATTATATCAAACATTTCAGTTGGAAGGTTCTCTCAACCTGTGACCACCATTTGAGTTAGCTGGCAGACTTCTGGGAGGTCCTCCCTGAGGTAGAATCAGAAATGGCTTCCCTCCATCCTGCCAGAAACTGGGAACGTGCTGGAGACTCAAAGCACATCCCAATACCACTCCTCATATACTCGTCACTCTTCACTAAATCAACTCCAGCCCTGAGTAGGATTAAGGCCTTCCCCTATGGCCTAGATTGATAGGTTTCCCAATGGAAGTGTATATCTTACAGTCAGTTTATCCCCCTCTCACACCCTCGAAACCCAAAATTTTCTGCCTAGCTTATAGTGTAACCTGCATCCTGCTGCTTCTTTCAAATGGTCTGTGGCTTATTTCAGTTTTCCTGTTAAGTTCCTCTGTTGCTTCTTGAAAGAAAGTTCAGTGTGAATCTCTACACACCACTTTGTCTTTCCAAGTGCATGAGGCAGGCTAACAATGCCTTCAATCCACCATCTTGGAAAACAAAAATAACAGTTTTCTCATTTTTAAAGGTTTTGTTAAGATCTGTTAATGACTCACAAAGAAAACATATTGGGTATATTTGAAATTAGTATTTATTCATTCATGTTGATAAGTGAAAATACAAGATGGTTATCAAGATGGAAGTACTTAATATGTATATTTCAATATTCTTAGATGCAAAGAACTTCACTTTTGATGTATTTTTATTTTACGTCAGTTTCATTTCAACTTAGGTTTAAGGGGTTCTTGATAATCTGACATGATAAGTGGTGTTGGAATTGGCATTAAAATCCACCATGCTCTACAGCACTTCATCCTTCTTCGGCAGGCACCAATTTGATCTTCTACTACTTTGCAGACATCTCTTCTGCAAACACCAGACAAATTGAGACAATGACCTTCAGCAGCACCCAAACCACCTCTCACTGCAGGAAAGAAGATCCAGTGAGATCTACATAGTCCACAAATGGAATGTAAATCCATAAACACTCTTAAGTAAGAGAATAAATTTAGTATGAGCATTTTTACGTGGGAGCTTTTGAAATGGTTGCTGCTCACATGTCAGAGACACATGCAGATTAAGAAAGGTAGTAGTTCCGATCCTGGTTTGGCACAACAGTCACGGTCTTTTTGGTGGGGGAAAAGGGATGTGGGAGGGGATGGTACATCTTCATCTTTTCCTCTAAGTTTTCTCTCAGAAATGGCTGTTGCTTACCGCAGGGCAAAAATGCCAGTGTCTTCTGCCAGAGTGGGTTACTGAGGGCCATGGTGGTTCCACCTTGTGGCTGATACTGATAGTCCCTTTCTGCTTTTTTTCGTTCCTAGCCAAAAAAGATGTTTCTGCAGTCTCAGGTATGCTGATTTCAGCAGTTGTTTTTTCTATATGGCTATTCAGTTTTTTTTTTTTTTTCTTTCACTGTCTCTCTCTCTTTTTCTTTTCTTTTTTCTTCTTTTTTTTTTTTTTGGCTTCACTGTGTTGCCATAGTTTCTTAAGTGGTCCCTTGAACCCTCCCAGTGCTATTTTGGTTTGCACATAGCTATCTATATATTTTTTCTTGGGGGAAGTATAGAGTTAAAGGCTGGTGTATCCTGCTCTTGCTCCCCCAAGTGATTTCATTCCCCCAAGCTAATATTTCAGGCATTCAATTTATCCGTGCTTTCATCTGTCCAAACGTAAGTGGAAATTACTTTTTCTCTCCACATTTAGATTTGCTCTGTCTACTTTAATTGCTAATAGTGTCTTAGTCATAGGATAGATTAGTTAGAAAAAAAGTATATTTTTGACATTATAAATGATCCTTTCAATTTGTGTCTAAAAGTGGAAAATATTAGAAAGCTTAACATTTATTATTGTGTCCAGACCAGTATTTCCTCCAGATGACCTTTATTACAACAAAGATAATTTAATGAAGATCTCTCTAATGGTAAAGCTGATGGCTTTGTGCTATTATAATATCCTTAAAATAAAGTGACAGTCTAGTGGAAAGACCAACTAAAGCAAGGGTTAGGAAAAAATCAGTTATTACCTTCATTTTGGTCTCACTCTGCATTAAGAGTTTTCATTGTGTCAAAGATTTATTATTCATTAAGTAACCAAATGTTCATTTAATAGTAAATGGATCCTATTAAAGATGATTTTTAAAATTATAATCACATTACTTTTATTCACATCTGTCTACTGATGCCATTCACAGATGAGAATGGTATAACGTTATTTTATTTTTTTCATTTTGCCACATCTTTATTTACTTAGGTTTATGCTGTATCAAACAATGTATGTGTGGGAGTAATGGGTGATTCAGGAATGCATGAGGGGGAGGTTTAAGCTCTTTAACTTCGAACAATTAAAATTAGCAACATAATATTGAAATACATGCATAACACTCAAGTGGTACTTTCAAAATAGTGTATATTTCCTCTGTTTATTTGTAGCTTTTAAACCCAGCTAGAAGTATTCTATTTCTTTTAGGCACCATAAGTCTGAAAGTCTGTAGTGAAAGCTACAAGTAGTAAATGATGCTAATTCATGTGCTCCCACCTGTGGAAGAATTGAATGTCTTAGATAAAAAAAGATGGTGCAATTGGTGTACCAAGTATCTTAGAATATAATTTGGTGGTGGCTTTTCTGTTTCTGTAGCAGAGTAACATATATAATATATCCAAGTCATCAAGTTATTTAAATATGCCTTTAAACAGGGAGAACTGAAAATAATACTGTGAATCCTGGTAAGCATTTAAAAATAATGAGGAGAATATTGCCTTTACAAAGTCAAAATTTGTCTGAATACAACCCATATAGCAATTTCATAGCAAAACATTTCCTTCAATCCTATTAAAGTCAGAATGAAAAGAAGAATGTCCACTGTCAATGCTGTATTAATATTGTTCTAAAAGTTTTGAACAATGAAACATATTGTAAGAAGAGAAGTCAGAGGAGACTTGAGCCCATTGTTTTTCCTCTCCTTCTATACCTCCCAAAATACCATTGGAATGTTGTAACATTTTGAAGAATCTGTAGTAGTGTCCCAAATCATAGAATACTATGAATGCATCTGAATCTGAGATATCCCCAAAAGGTACAAAATAGGTGTGACTAGAATGAAAGAAAGATTTAGGCTTTTGGCCATGACTGCAAGTTAGCTGCTCTCAAGTGACTGCTGCTATAGAACAAATATATAGTAGAGGATCTCTTTGAAACACTTCTATCCCTGAAAAGGGTTAGGCAAGTTCCTAAAATATCTCCTCTTGCAAACACAAAAATAGTCTGTGAACTGGAGCTTGAGCAGTGGGCACTTTGTACTGGATAGCTGATGGAGGGGGGTGAGGGTTTCCCAGATCTTCTGGGAAGATCTGCTATGATCAGTAATGCTAATGATGGTACTACTGACTCTTGGGCCATCAGAAATTCCAGTTTGTTAATGCTGAAACTTCTATATTGAGTTAAAGCATTGTGTCAGCTTCACAGAGGAAGTCTGGATAATAGCATTCTCATTTCAGACCATAAAATGATGTCAGGTTAAGGATGAACAATGAGTTCAGTATTAAAAATGATCAGGTAAGCAAGAAACCATGAATACAAGTTAATGAAATGAATAGCATATCTAGACCCTTTAAAACTAAATATATTGAAATCATCAATGTGGAGAAATAATTAAGCAGGTGTGTATCAATTGTTTAAAGAAACAATCTACTATTACAAAGATTTAAAAACAATAGTAAAACAATATAGATGATAGAAAAAATGGGCAGGTCTGGCTGGGCATGGTGGCTCATGCCTGTAATCCCAGCACTTTGGGAGGCCAAGATGGGTGGATCACGAGGTCAGGAGTTCAAGACCAGCATGCCCAAGATGGTGAAACCTTGTCTCTACTAAAAAATATATATATATAAATTAGCCGAGCATGGTGGCGGGTGCCTGTAGTCCCAGCTACTCAGGAGGCTGAGATAGAAGAATCGCTTGAACCCAGGAGGTGGAGGTTGCAGTGAGCCAAGATCGCACCACTGCACTCCAGCCTGGGCAACAGAGTGAGACTCCATCTCCAAAAAAAAAAAAAAAAAAAAAGGCAGGTCTGAAATAAAAAATAATTTAAAAATAATGCAGGTTATTAATGATATATTAGACACAGGTAAGAGGATAACCAGTGAAGAAAAAACTGTTTAAATGATATACCCAGAATGTAACATGGAAACACAAGGTCTAACATTTATTTAATTCAAATATGGGGGGAGAGAAGTGTAAAAGGATTCACCATTTCAAGAGATTCTCAGAAAGAAATTAAGAAAAGGTATAAATCCATTGATTCAAATAATATATTTCTAACAGATGATATAAAAATCAACTCACTTTAGTTAAATTATAAAACATTAAAACCAAACACCAGACCATACAAACATTGAAAAAAGGATAATTTATAATGAAATAATATTTATCTGATTATTAAAGAAAGAAAGAAAGAGAAAGAAAGAAAGAAAAAAAGAAAGAAAGAAAGAAAGCAAGCAAGCAAGAAAGAAAGAAAGAAAGAAAGAAAGAAAGAAAGAAAGAAAGAAAGAAAGAAAAAAGCATTAGTGAGGGAGAGTGAGTGAGAGTGAGTGTGTTTGGGCCCCTACTGATGATGCTAAACTATCACAAGCCCACACTCAGCCTTTCAACATTTGCTGGAGATTCACTTGTTCACTCATTCACTAAAAATGAGTAAACTAGTATCAACAAATGTCGAGAGAAAATAACTGTTAATACAGAATTGGGTACTCAGTAATGCTGTCTTTCAAGATCAAAAATAACAATATGAAATTGACAGATAAAAATTAAAATTGTTCACTACCAAGAGATCTGCAGCAAATAAAATTTCAAAGGCTACATATCAGAAAGAAAGAATTTAACCCAAAAGCTGATACTAGAGTCAACTTGGAATTCCATAAATATCACTAAACTGATGATAATAGTAACACTTTCTGACACGTGGGGATTCTGAAAAGAAGTGAACTTTTACTTTTGTTTAGAATTTAGAAAGTTGTAGAAAAATGCTCTTGCCCTGACAAAGAGAATAAGCTGGATAATCTATAGATCATAGATTTCATTTTGAAACATAGAACTGAGGTCTCAAACAAAGCTAATTAACTTAAATTCAGAGTGATGAAGCCCTGCTGAAAAAAGAACGGATCCACAGATGCTTTGTGCCTAGCTGAGTTGCAGCAGCAGAAGCAGGAGGAAGCTGCCCTTGATGGAGATAACAAGGAAACAAGTGAATCTCCAGCAAATGTTGAAAGGCTGAGTGTGGGCTTGTGATAGTTTAGCATCATCAGTAGGGGCCCCAACACACGCACTCTCACTCACTCTCCCTCACTAATACTTTCTTTCTTTCTTTCTTTCTTTCTTTCTTTCTTTCTTTCTTTCTTTCTTTCTTTCTTTCTTTCTTTCTTTCTCTTTCTTTCTTTCTTTCCTTCCTTCTTTCTTTCTTTCTTTCTTTCTTTCTTTCTTTCTTTCCTTCTTTCCTTCTTTCTTTCTTTCTTTCTTTCTTTCTTTCTTTCTTTCTTTCTTTCTTTCCTTCCTTCCTTCCTTCCTTCCTTCCTTCCTTCCTTCCTTCCTTCCTTCCTTCCTTCCTTCCTTCCTTCTTTCTTTCTTTCTTTCTTTCTTTCTTTCTTTCTTTCTTTCTTTCTTTCTTTCTTTCTTTCTCTCTCCTTCTCCTTCCTTCCTTCCTTCCTTCCTCCCTCCTTCCCTCCCTCCCTCCCTCTCTTCCTTTCTCTCTCTCTCTCTCTCTCTCTCTCTTTCTTTCTTTGGAGTCTCACTCTGTCGCCCAGGCTGGAGTGCAATGGCGCGGTCTTGTCTCACTGCATTCTCCGCCTCCAGGGTTCAAGCGATTCTCCTGACTCAGCCTCCCAAGTAGCTGGGACTACAGGCGCATGCCACCATGCCCGGCTAATTTTTTGTATTTAGTAGAGACGGGGTTTGACCGTGTTAGCCACTGACCTCGTGATCTGCCCACCTCGGCCTCCCAAAGTGCTGGGATTACAAGCGTGAGCCACAGCGCCCGGCCCCACTAATGGTTTTTTCATGACCTATCTTGTGTGCTCCTGGGTAAGATCGGATGGAGAGCAGAACTACCAGATGCACTTTTGAGGGACAGCCATGTAGGAACTGCTGCAATTTGAGGTGAGAGCAAGGTAAAGGTCTTACTGTGAGAATCAGGTAAAATCCTCTGTTACTGGGGAGTGTGTGAAGGAGCTGAGACAATCCCCCTTCACTCTCTTTTCTCACAGGTGCATAAGCAGAGGGGCCTGATGAGGTCTGAAGGCAGGGCAGGGCAGGTAGATGAGAGAAGCAGATTCTCTGGTCTTTCTTTGAGTGTGAGGCAGCTACTGCCCAAGGCTGGGCAAGGGATGGGAGCCCTGAGAGATTCTTGAGGTTCAGAGATAGAGGCTTGCTGAGGATGAAAGTGTACAGGAGAGCTAAGAGAGGCTCCAGTGCTGACCATGGCATTCTGCAAGAAGAGAAAATCTGTATGTAGTGGTTTATGAGGGAAAATCATGAGTTCAATTTTGGATATCTATGACTTTTGAAATTCAGTGTCCAAGTAGATATACCAGTTATGCAGTTGGATAATTTATTATAAGCCTGCAGTTCAAAAGGAGGTCCAAAAGGAGAATTGAAAAGGATGAGACTTGCTGAGCCCCTCCAGAGTGTGTGGTGAGGGAGAAGAGAAAAGAATCAGGCACTGAGCTCCGAGCTCTCCAATAGGAAGTATGATGGGAAAAGATGAGGAAGAAACAAAGGAAGCCGAAGTGGTAGCTCCAGTGAGATAGGCTGAGAATCAAGTGAATGTGCTGTCCTGGAAACCAAGTGAAGAAAGTATACTATGAAGAAGGAAGTGATTATTTGTGTCAAATGCTGCTAATAGGCCAATTAAAGTTGTAGTGAAAAATGATCATTGGACCTAGCAATATGGAGATTATTGGTCACTTTGACAAAAGTGGTGTCAATAACATGATTGAAAAAAGGGGAGAGAGCCCGACTGGGATATATTTAAGAGACAATGAGAGGAGAGGAATTGAAGACAGAGAGTATGGACAACTCTTTTAAGATTTTTACTGAAAACTAGAGCAAAAAAATAGGATGACAGCTGGCATCAGAAGAAAAGTAAGGACATACTTAACAGTATATTTGTATGCTGATGGTAATAATTTACTAGCATAAAAATTGATGACACAGTCACAACTGATGACACATGATATAGTGAACTGCAACAGGAAAATCCCCAAGGTACACAGCAAAGAGGGAATATAATACACAAATACATTTTTTTAAAAATGATGTGAATCTCTGAAACATCTGTTTTGACATTAACTTTTCATTCCTGCAATAGTTATTTTAAGCATGTTCTCATTTGTCCAGTGTTGCCAGGTTATTATAAAGTATATTAGACTTTATGAAAAACATTTTTTAAATTACTAGTTTTTTCTCATTCGTTTCATTAATTTATATTTTGTATTTATAACTTTCCCTTTATCTTGTTTAGGTTTATTATGCTTTTTTTTTCCAAAAGCCCTCAAAATGCATGCTTAGACCATTAAATTTTAGCCGGTTTAGTATTGAAAGTGATGTTACCCATTTCTGTGTGGTTACCTGTAATATACCACGAGCGGCACTTCTTGGTGTCTTTACTTATTATTAATTCACTTGTCTGAAGTTCCTTTAACTCTCCTTTCTAGTCCTAAGTTTCACTTTGCAAATCATTTTTTATTCATAGCCACGTAAAATAGAATTTATTTTGAAAAGTCTCTCATATAATTTTCACTTATTCTAGGATTATAAGTTTTCTGTTTGTCTCTTTGAATAAAACTTTCAGATTTGTCAACACTTATTTAGCAGTAGCTCCTATTGATAGAATTCCATCCATCTCTTTTGACCTAGTGAGCAAATATAATAATAAATGCTGCTGAAATTAAATCCTGTCAGATCTAACTGCCTGCATATAAATTTCCAGGTCCCACAAAGGCATCTCATTGAGGTCACGTTCTGTTGTATCCTTACTTTGTATCTTGAGATGCCTTAGTGGGGCATGGAAATTGATATGTAGGCAGTTTGATCTGACAGGATTGAATTTCAGCAGCATCTATTATTATATCCACTCACTAGATCAAAAAACATGGATTGAATTATCAACAGGAGCTACTGCTAAATGAGTCTCTTTTCTATTTTTCCCTATTATAATCCTAGTGAAGCTGTAAATATTAGGTTCTTGAACCCACAGGACTGATTCTAGGATCTTGTCTAGCCAGGGATATAGCCTTCTAATCTGCAGAACCTTATAGTAATCAGCTACCAACTTACCTGGGGATAAAAGAATTGAAAAAAGAAGGAGAATAAGAAGAAGTAAATGGTGTCTCATGGCTGAAGGGCCAGCATCAATGTGGGTTGAGCCTGGAGTCTCTGGACATCGTGGGTCTGGGCCTTTTTGTGATGCTGTCTGAGTCTGTGATTTGTTCTTGGTTAGTAGAGACTAACGAAAAAAGAATAACTAAATCTCCCACAAGAAACTTCCAGGGACACACAAGTATATAAATGTGGTGATATCTCAATGGATGAGAAAGCAGGTGAATGCTATTTATTTCCAAAAGACTCAGGATGTCTTATTGTCACCTGCTTTCTTTATTATTTTCAACATGCACATGCAATAATCATTGCTCTTACTTTAAGTATAAAGTATTGTTTGCCAGGCAATATAGTAGGAACTGAAGTAAAATTGTTATACAAAAACTGTACGTAATTAATGGATATAGTTTGACAAATTTGCACATATATATTACTCTTGTTACCACAACCAATATCCAGGTAATAATATACCCATCACCTCCAAATGTTTCCTACGTCCCTTTATTGTTGTTGTTGTTGTTGTCAGAACCCCTAAGATCGACCCTCTTAACAAATTGTTAAATACAAAATACCTCAGTAATAACTATAGGTACTATGTTTTAGAGCCTATCTCTGTAATTGACTCATTTTGCATAGCTTCAACCCTTGAACAATAACTCCCCGTATTGCTCTTTCCCACTCAATAAAATACCAAACTCTTTCAAAGCACATTCTATATAATCCACTTTATGAAGCTTTTCCTAACTTTCTTTTGTCTGCCCCCCTTCAGTAAAGGGAACTACTAACATAACAATTACCTATTTTGGATTTTTGTGTCTCTTACATATATTCCTGCATGAACCCATTTAACACTTTATCTCCCATTATCTTAATATGAAGTAAAATAAAACTTGAAATGATTTTAAAAATGAAATCACAGAAGGGCTTTGTAAAAGTATGATGTACCATTGCTTATTTGTAAGAATTCAAGTGACATTAGGGGTTTTAAAACATCTTTTGTTTTGATTGGTTCTTTGCTTGTAATCCTTGTGTCTTGCATATTGTGGGCACAGGGTCTTTCCCAGCTATTTGCTTGGGGAAGATTAGTTAGAGTTACAATGAACACCAAAGGCTATCTTGTCTAGTAACTTACCTTCCAGATGAGGAAATGAGCTGAGGGAAAGGAAGAAACTTGCCCAAGATCACCCAGTGATCAAGTGAGGAAGGTGATAGGGACAGCACTAACGCTTGGTATTCTGAGCCTCATTCTATTTTCCACTCTTGCCCCTTCTCTGTTTCCTCCTCTCTTCCCCAGCCTTCTAAAGAAAACTTTGCAGTTCTGCTGCAATGTCTACCTAAGGACATCCTGAGGAGAACCCACTTTTCCTTAGACTGCTTTTTTAAGCACTGTCCTGCATTTTCTTCTTCAGTCTTGTTGCATCCCATTTTTGGCTATAAGTAATGCTTCTGCTGTGCTGTTCTATCCAATTAGTTTTTTTCTATTTTCATTGAGTGAAAATTAAAACAACAAAAAACATGAGTTTATCTAAATTTGGAAGTTTTAAAACTTGATTAAAATTTCCTGGGGATATGGATGTAAGACATAGATTTTAAAATATTTTTCATTTTCAAAATTAAAAATCAAACCCATATGTTTAGCCAGGGTGAATACTCGATAACTACTAATCAGATGGGTCTTCAGTAATGCCACAAGGTTATTACTCTTATAAATCAATTCCCTGGTGTTTCGTGCTACTGAGTTAATACAATTTGATACGGTATCACCCTTAACCAGGCTTTGAGGAGTCACACAAAGGAACAGCACAACAGAACCATAGGGGGGGATGTGTGGGGAAACCGAGATGTAAAACACAGCCTCGACTCTGACATTTACTCCACTGTTGGGAAAAGTACTTCAATTCCCAGGGCCTTAATATTTTCCTGTATAAAACAGGAAAAATAGAGCCATCTTTAAGGTTTTGTCAAATCTTGTTGCTGAGTGATTTTAGTGTCTGCAGCTATCCTCTCTGCTAATCACAACAAGGTTAACTAACTGTTCTTTTGTTTAAAGATATTTTTGCATTTGTTTACAAATACTTATTCTTCCTTTCACAAAAAAGGAAACATTTTAAAGATAATATACAAGATGTTCAGAGTCCCTTACATATCAACTCTTCACAATGTGGTAGAGTAGCTTAACCCCATTCCTAAGAGTATAGATTCAGATCAGCCTGTATGTAATTAACCCCCAAACCTATGTGGAGTGTGGGATAGATAATATATTTCAAACACATGAAAAGGCACACGCACATACACACACACAGACACGCACACACACACAGTATTACCAAGGCAGAGGTGCACATGAAAATATTGGATAGACAGCTCAAAACTCTTAGTATTAAAATAATCCTAATAATAACTTTCCTTCCAAAGTCACCACCGACAATCAGATCTCTTAAAGGTTGGTGCCTTAGGTTTGTGAACTTTGTGTAACTTTTGACTTTCTTATTTGGTTGTATGCTATTTATCTCATAGAAAGAAACTTCTTCTTCATCCTATGCCAGTGCTGTATTGTAGGGGCTTGTGGACGTTTTTCTGGTCTATAGCAATCCAGGTTACTGGCCTCTGGCTTCTTAGGAGCAAGGCCATCACATGCTTTTGTTCTTTGCTTGCTTCCTTGTAAGGGCCCGACATACAGTGGGTGCTAAACAAATGTTTGGTCAACTGAACTCATTTTCCACCTCCGTTCTCTTCCACTTCAATCTCTCCCTTTTACTTCTTCCAGATTAGTTTTCCTACAGCAAAATGGGAATTGTCCAAAAACTGTCCTTCATCTTTACAACTTGAAGGATTCATTACCCTAAGCAGTCCTTCGATATTGACTATCACAGACTAGATAAAAAGTCTGGGTTCACCAAGAATAGGCATGTGTGCCATTATATTTTCTGTTGAAAGCTTTGGAAAGTGTCTTTTAGCAAACAACATAAAGCATAGAGTTTGACCGTTCCTGACAATGTAAAAGGATCATCCACATTCTCACATGTCCATGGCTACTTTCCCACTCCTTCCCCAACCTTGAAATCCTGAATTCAAAAGAAAACATAAGAAGATAGTATGTCTCATGTAAGGCAACAGGTTGCTTAATCTTTCTTGCCTATACACATTCAAGAGCTCCAGAAAAATTTCTGAGCTACTTAGGATGCCTGATCCTCTTCTTGGGTAAAAGGAATAAGTCCTACATGTAGTCACCAAAACCATGTCTGTTCAAGGGGCCTTATACCTGTGATTCATGATTGCATGCTAAATGTAGAAGGATATGCTGTGTTGCAGGGCCATGTCTGGTCATTGTTTAAGTTCTACTTTGGAGGACTAGTTATTGAGAAGGAAGAGGAAATGATAATGTTAGAAATTGGAATAAAACTTAAGGGGAAAAATCAAGTACAAGGGACCAACAGTACTGAGGGGCAATAGGTTGAAGATTTCTTCGATGATTGTAATATTTTCAAGGAGACCTCCATGAATCCTTCCTGGCTGACCCCAACATAGCTTTGGCATAGCCCTTATGCCAAATGTCTTAGGCTAACTAACTTTTCCTAAAGAAAATAGAGGAGTTATGGAGACCAATATTTAGTAGAATAATGCCTGATTATCTTGCTTTTGAGGTCTAGTAACTGCTAGTAAACTTGCCTAATTAATTCACATTAATTAATTAATTAATTTATTTATTTATTTATTTATTTTTTGAGACGGAGTCTCGCTCTGTCGCCCAGGCTGGAGTGCAGTGGACGGATCTCAGCTCACTGCAAGCTCCGTCTCCCCGGTTTACGCCATTCTCCTCCTCAGCCTCCCGAGTAGCTGGGACTACAGGTGCCTGCCACCTCGGCCGGCTAGTTTTTTGTATTTTTTAGTAGAGACGGGGTTTCACCGTGTTAGCCAGGATAGTCTCGATCTCCTGACCTCGTGATCCACCCGTCTCGGCCTACCAAAGTGCTGGGATTACAGGCTTGAGCCACCGCGCCCGGCCAATTCACATTTAGAGGAAGAGTAACGAGGGTTTCAAGCACTTGAAACACCACTGACTTCATTTCACGTGAGAGTTCTTATGGAGAGCTAATGAACTAGGAGGCTGCAGGTCTCTTGGCCAATAAGTCTTCTAGATTTCCTGGGACTCCCTTTTCTGGTCATAGGTGATTTTGCTTTTGCTTTGAGTATTATAGCACCATAAGGTGTCAGACACTCTCCTCTTACCAAGGCTTACCGAAAGTTTATCTTGTTATTTGGTAGAGTTTGGTCCGTTAAAAAGAGAGAGAGAGAGAGAACGATAAAGAGGAGGAGAGCAATCCTCACTGCTGAAGGAAGAAGAAAGCTTGGCTTTATTTCCAGTAGGCAGAAAAAACTTCCCTCTGTAGCTCTCTAGCACCAGTGGAATGTCTTTGTTTGGATAATAAGTGTCCTTTCATACCTCATTAGGCATATTCACAGACAGAGATGTACTATGCACGCAAAATCACCTTCGTGGGATGACTGAGAAAGTCCATGTTTTATTGGACACTAAGTTCGTTAGAACGATTTGGGTGCAGTTTTGATCAGAAAACCTTGTTAAATGGGAAAATAAGTTACAAATATTTTGGCAAAAGATTAAGGTTTATGAACAACCAACCATTTATATTAAGTTACAATTAATTAGGCCATGTTGAGAAACCATTTGGTTTAGTTAACGATTAAACATTTTGTTAGTGAACACTTCCCAGACTTTACTAGCCCTGCTAATCCCTGCTTTGCTCCTGGTCTGAACCCCCACAGTGCCTTGTTTATGGTACAGTGCCTACTGCTTGTATGCTAGATTAGTGAATGTATAGTTGCCTCCTCTACTACTGTGTGAGCTTCTTGTTTGCCAGGACAGGGCTATATTCCTCAGAGCTCAGGAGAGAGTTGAATCATGTGGTCCTTTATTCTCAAATCCTCTTCAACAAGTGAAGCGAAACAGGACAGTGAAAGGCCACTGCACATGGAAGCAGGAGGTCTGGATTTGGGTTCTGAATCTCTAGATCTATTACTAACTGGAGGTATGGATAGAGTCAGGAAAATTTTCTTCCTTAAGTCTTGATAGCACCTATGTAGGTCCAGATCTGTTGGGATTCTCAATAATTACTGTGCATGAAATCAACTGAAAGTTATTTTGCAGTGCAGAATCTTAGCCCCATTCTATGAAATGTTTACTGTTTTATAAATTGATAAATAATTTTTATTAGACAATGTAAATTTCCTTACTTGCACCAACATACAAAAATATTGAATAATATTAGCAGCAGAATCTTTTAACAAAATAACTATGTATAGCTATTAAACCACTTTGTTTCACTGCTTTTTATTTTCTTTTATTTATCACCATTGTTTTATTTATAAACATTGTTTCTGCTCATAAGGAGTGTGTATTCTCTACATGTTTATAAAATTAATGCCTGAATGAAGTTGCTTAAACAAGGCAGAAGTTGATTTCTTTGTCACTTAAAATTAACCTGTAGTTACACCATTCAGGGCTAGTACAGATACTTTCTAATGTCATTAGGGATGCAGGTCCCTTCCAGGTATCTGCTCTGCTATACTTTAGAAAATACCCTAGTTTGGCTGCCAAATTCCCACCTATTATTTCTGAATTCTAGACAGCAGGGAGAAAAAAGGCGTGGGAGAAGGGCAAAGGAACATCTACCCTTCCTTTTTAAATTATTTAACCAACCCCCCCTTAAAAACACCTTGTTGAGATACGAGTACATTAAAAAAGCTGTACCAATTTAATATGTACATCTCAGTGAGTTTGAGGATAAGGATACATTCTGAAAGCATCACTACTATCAAGATTGTAAACATAATCATCACCTCCTGAAGTTCTCCCTCCCATCCGAATTATTATTTCTATTAGTAAGAACAATTAACATAAAATTCACCCTCCTATTATATTTTAAGTATGCAATACAGCATTCATAGCTATAAGCACTATGCTGTAGATTAAACCTCCTGAACTTATTTATGTTTGTATATCTAAAACTTTGTACTATAATCACACCTACTCATTTACCTGCACCACAGCTCCTGGCAACCTCCAGTCTACTCTCTGCTTCTGAGTTTATTTGAGATTTCAAATACAAGTGTAATCTACAATATTTGTCATTCAGTGTTTGGTTTATTTCACATGACTTCATGCCCTTCAGATTCATGGATGCTGTCACAAATGACAGGGTTTCATTATTATATAATACTGAATAATATTCCATTGTGCATACATATATATATATATAAAATGTTAATTCATCCATCTGTGAATGAATAACATGTGTGTCTTCTTCATATATCTTGACTATTGTGAACAGTGCTAAAAAGAACATATGAGTACAGATATCCCTTTTACATACTGATTTCAATGACTTCATATATATATATATATATATATATATATATATATAAAATAAGTGGGATTGCTGGAACAAAATGATATTTTTATTGTTAATTTTTTGAGAAACCTCCATACTATTTTCCAAGCTGGCCATACTAATTTACATTCCCACCACCAGTATACAAAGGTTCCCTTTTCTCCACATCCTTACCAACACTTGTTATCATCCATCTTTTTGATAATAGCTATTCTAACAGGTGTGAGGTGATATTTCATGGTAGTTTTCATTTGCATTCCTGTGATGACTAGAGAGGGTAAGAATTGTTTATATATATGTCGTCCATTTGTATCTCCTCTTTTGAGAAATTCCTACTCATATCTGTTTGTTCATTTTAGTTTTTTAATTCTAATTTTATACACAGAGGATACATGTGCAGGTTTGTTCCATGGATGTATTGTGTGACGCTGAGGTTTAGAGTATGAATGATCTCATCACACACATAGTGAACATAATACCCAGTAGACAGCTTTTAAGGCCTTGTACTCAACCCTCCCTCCTCCCTCTAAGAATCTCCAGTGTCTATTGTTTCCATATAAGTGAGAGCTAAACAATGTATAACCCAATGTTTAGCTCTCACTTATAATGGAGAATATGTAGTATTTGGTTTTCTGTTCCTGCGCACAATACCACACTGGGCTAATTTTTGTATTTTTGGTAAAGACGGAGTAGCTTCAGCATGTTGGCCAGGCTGGTCTCAAAATCCTGAGCTCATGCGATCCACCCACCTCACAAAGTGCTGGCATAACAGGCATGAGCCACTGAACCTGGCTTTTCTAATTTTTTTTTAGCTTATATTAGGCTTGTCTGTTCTAGAATTTTGTACACATTTGTTTATATTATAGGACACTTTTTAGCTTAGCTTTCTCCACTCAGGGTGAGAAAGATTATATTGATCCAAGATGTTGATTAATAGAGTGGATTATCCCCCGTTATTGCCCAATATTGCTCTATAATATGCATATAATTTGTTTATCAATTTCCTCTCGATAGACATTAGAGTTGTTCCCAGGTTTTAGCTATTGTTAATAGAACTCAAGGACATATTCTTAAAATAAAAAATTTCAATCCAAAATGTCCTTTCCTTTTGACTCTCCAATATTGTGTCAGGGTTACATTTTTGTTGTCATGAAAATCCAATTACATTGAACAAGATGTGTTTCCAGAATCAAGGTTCAGTATATGTGTGGTCTAGCTGTGTCCCTAGAATGTAGCCCTTATTAGTTTTATTAAGCATTTTCCTATATAAATTGAAATCAAGTAGAAGATGCATTTTTCCACAGTAGGAGAAATAGAACAGTTTAAGACTTTGGAGAGATAGCAACTTGCTCCTTGCCTGTGCAACCCACCTCAAAAGATACAACTCTTCCAACTTTTGGTTTCTGGTGACTTGTCCAAACAATTAGATGTGAATTGACCTTATTCCCCCATAATACTACAAGTCGATCTTCTGCACCTGGCCAAATACAGTATAAAATTGATGGGCATACATTTCTTTTGTTTTCATGCTTTCTATTTAAAGCTATTCTCTTTGGCTGGGCACTATGGCTCATGCTTATAATCCCAGCACTTTGAAAGGTCGAGGTGCATGGATCACTTGAGGCCAGGGGTTTGAGACCAGCCTGGCCAACATAATGAAAGCCGTCTTTCTGAAAAATACAAAAATTTTCTGGGCATGTTGGCACATGCTTGTAATCCCAGCTACTCAGGAGGCTGAGGCAGGAGAATCGCTTGAACCCAGGAGGCAGAGGTTGCAGTGAGCTGAGATCGCGCCTCTGCGTTCCATCCTGGGTGACAGAATTAACCTTCATCTCAGAAAAATAAAAAGCTAATCTATACTTTTCTTTTGTTCCATTATTAGAATGTAGGAGATAATAAGGCAAAACTATTGTGGGTGTGTGAATGTGTATCTGTAGCACCTAGAATAGTGCCTAGCCCATCACTTGTGTTGAAAATTGAGAGAACCTTCTTAATATAACTTTTCCACACTCTAGTTCTGAATTTAAAGACAGAAAAAGATAAGTTAGCAAATATAGGTATCAGTTATTTCTATTGACAGATCATTTGGAGAACATGTTTTTGGATGTGGGAGAATAAAGGTCCCTAGCTCTCCACCCCAGAAATAATTTTGCTGATACAAAAATCAGTCAGACATGGTGGCACATGCTTATAATCCCAGCTACTTAGGAGGGTGAGGTGGGAAAATCACTTGAACCCAGGAGGCAGAGATTGCAGTGAGCCAAGAGTGCCCCACTGCACTCCAGCCTAGGCAACAGAGAAAGACTCTGTCCAAAAAAAAAAAAAAGGTTGTTACTATATAGCAGATAATTTTATTGTCATCTCATTTAAAATTGAATAATACATTTGAGTCGAATTCTTATGCCTGCAGAGACATTTGCCTCTGGCTTAAAATCACTGGCTCCAGGAGGAAACTCCACCAGAGGGCGTCGAAAGGATTTCATAGTCTCTAAGTTATCTTGGTAATTCTTCAAATAATTCCTGGCAATTCTGTTAGGTCTTGAACTTCACTTACTTCTTACATGTTTAATAAAAAGAAGTTCAAAACATTGCCATGGCTGTTGAATTCCCACAGGCTTGTCTTCCTTTTAAAATTCATTACATGGTTTGTACTCTTTTGCAAATATAATACATAAGTTTGGAGGTGGATGCTTGCAGCCATTAAGTTCAAAAGTACTGCTACATGGGCCGGGCATAGTGGCTCATACCTCTAATCCCAACCCTTTGGGAGGGCAAGTTGGACAGATCACAAGATCAGGAGATCGAGACCATCCTAGCCAACATGGTGAAACCCCATGTCTACTAAAAATACAAAAATTAGCTGAGTGTGGCGGTGCGCACCTGTAGTCCCAGCTACTTGGGAGGCTGAGGCAGGAGGATTTCTTGAACCAAGGAGGTGGAGGTTGCAGTGAGCTGAGATCACACTATTGCACCCCAGCCTGGTTACAGATCAAGATTCTGTCTCAAAAAAAAAAAAAAAAAAAAAAAGTATTGCTACATGGACATCCATCACTCTGGCATCTCTGCCATAACAACTGAGTATCGAGAATGTCTGTTAGTTTCTTTAACTCCAAATTTGTGTTGTGTCCCTTGGTCTCCTGTCATACCATAAAGTGTATTATTTACAAAAAAGATAATTTATCTATAGTTATTTCCTCTCAGTATGCTACATCCTTTTAGAATTTAAACATAGTGTCTCCCAACCTGAAATTTGATTTTTGAAAAACCAGAAAAATGTTTTTGGACACTTTTATTTCCAGCTGTTTTCATCTTCATCTCCTCTCCTGAACTCAAGTTGAGGGTGAAGTTCATTCGTCAAAATTTCTCCTCAACTCACAACAACCTCATCCCACTCCAATATGATTTTTGTCCCCATGAATTGATGCACATAATTCTTGCTGGCAGTGGTAATGTCCTAATAAAAAAAATCATGAGATGGCATCAGACTTTACCTTATTTTCTAGCTCAGCAGAATTTGATTCCTGTCTGATAAGGAAACCGTATTTTCCCTAGAAACTTTTCACTTTTGTCACAGGTTTGGTTCCCAGGGAGCTGGATATAGATGAAGTTTAGTGTGCAGGATGTTTATTAGGAAGTAATGTCAGGATCCACATCTGTGGAAAGGATTGGAGGGAAGCCTTATGTGCAAAGGGACAAGTCTAATGGCAATGCAGCCTGACTTTGTCAACTTCTTCTGTTCAGCTAAGAAGACCTCCCCTATTTGTCCCATTTGAATCAAATGGCAAAGCCTATGCATCCCTTGCCTCCATTAATAATTGTGTGCTTGCCACTTGTGGAGGGTGAGACTTTGAAGCAGGTGGCTTTCTGTGGCTGAAGTAAACCTTAAATGTGCTGGCAACGTTTTCCAAAGAGACAGAGAATGGCATCTGCCATGTATGTTGCCCCTTTCCAAAGAGGAAGCAACAAGGGTAACGTCCTCCAATGGCTCTGTATGCAGATGGGTGGACAGTAATGTCTGTCCCTCCTGTGACCTAAGAAGAACAGAGGACAGACATGCAGCCAGGCAGTTAGAGGTGACACAGTGTTAGGAGAGAAACATCTGTCATAAGCAGTGCTTCTTTGAATCAGGTGTGACACAAGTCTTGCATCCCTTTCATGGACTCCATCCCCATTATCCTGCTATCCTACCTCATGAAGGTGAGTGGGGGCTGGATGGTGGTCAGTCCCAGGACGAGATACACTTTGCCTGCAGTGTTCCCACATGAGTTCCAAGGTAGCCCAGGTGGTCATCCATGAACTTTGTATTTTCCTTATGCTTCTTGTCTTTGCCTTTGAGGAACACGTTTCATTGGACTCTGAGTCCAAACAACTCATGTATCCCTATATCTTCCCATTGTCCTTCACTTAAGGGAATCTCTAATCTCTAATGCCTTTGTTTTATTTTTACTATCAATATTATACTAATTAACATTGTCGTTATTATCTTCGTTGTTGATTTTCAGTTATTTTTATTAATGGAGTTAATATGAATTATTCTTTTGTGGCTACTTACACCAAGATGAAGATAATTTATTAGTTCAGGAAGAATCTGCATTCTGAAGGTGAATAGAAGTTCACACTACAGATGGGCAGACACATGTCCTCCCAATTCCTGATGGACCTCCTAGTGCCTCCTAGACCTAAGGGGTCTCCTGCAATGCTCCAAGATGCCACCAAGGCAGGAATCCCCTTGTGCATGCCTGAGAGCATCCAGGATGAAGTGAAGCTCTGGAAAAATGCACGAGTTTCCACATAATCCCCAAAAACCTTACAGGTGAACTGGATGCCACAGAAACAGGAGTGGTCATTGACACAACAAAGTCAACAAAATTGTTTTGAAGTCATTTAGGAAACCCAGGAATCACTCTTACTGCCATTAAGTGGAAGAACAGGAGCGTGTGAATGGCATCCCTGTCCTGCCTGAGACTCCACAGATATTTCTATGTGGCTTCAGGTACCAGGAATCTCCGTGATTTTCAGAAAGGCAGGGACAGCTTATGCCAGCCCATCCCTCTGCAGAATGTGCCCCAGCAGATCAGAGGCATGGAACCATCATGGACTGCACGAAGTCTCAAGGGCAGCTTTCCAGACTTGCCTGTGACTCTAGGTAAGTTCTGAGTCCACGTGGGTGCCAAGGAAATGTTAATGATGACCTGGAAAGATGGGACAAGCAGACACCACCCCTAAACAATCTGCAGGATTCCAACTTCAACAGGAAGCCAAAGACCAGCTCATGCCACACTAGTGCACCTTGAGAACCCCTGGATGCAATGCCGCTCTACAGAGAGTTCAACAAAGAAGTGGCTGGGAATTTTGCATTCTGGGCTGCATTTTACAGTGCTTCTGGACACGTGATCAGAAATTTAACACTGGCATATCTAACTCTGATATTTTTCACAAAATGGTTTTCTAAAATGAGGTAATATAGACAAAATATAATATAACCATATGTATTATATGCCAAAATATGCTTCACTGGCATCAAGTAGATTCACCTTGAAATACAATCTAGGACAACCTCCATCTTCAGAATATTTGCTTTTCCAGAGTGAAACTCTCCCACCAAAAAGCAACAACATCACAGGTTTTTGCCGCCAACAAACCGACAGAAAGCCAATACATTTATTCTACCACTGTGAAATGGACTGCGGTGCAACACATACGTGTGAAGCCCCACACGAGGCATCGCGGTGAACCAGATGGGGACTCGTGGTGCAAGCAACGCTCCCCATGTGTTAATGTGTGTGAGATTCACTTGGAGGAATTTGACTAGGTGCGTGTTGGTAGAGTGGGGTTGAGGTTCTCTTGCCCCTGTGGATGTTTAAGAAGTCACAGGTCCTGCGAAGACCTGCGGTCCCCTCAATCAACTCTGTTTCAGAGACATAATGACTTGGATTGCTGACAAGTCAAGAGATTTTCAAGCCCTTGGAAAATCAGTTACACACAAATACGGAATGAAAGTCAAAAGAGAGTACGTCATCTTTTTGAGAATTTTATTCACTTCAAAACAAATTAAACACACCTATTTCCAATGGCATTCCAGAGCCCAATTTTCCAGGCTGAGGAAACACCTGAAGAACGCTTTGCGCAGAACGCTTCACAGCGTCCAAAACACTGCTGTCAGGGCGGGGCACAGCTGAAGGCCTGCATCTCTCAGCGTTCTCTAACTGTTCCCTGAATCAGTCATCTGGAGAGCAAACACACAGTCATTCCCCAGTTTCCTACTGACATCACAGCTGAAGTCTGACTCCGGCGCGTCGCCGTCACCCAGTTTCTGAGGCAACAAATCACTGGCACAGAAGCTTCTGGTGGCGGGTTTCCGGAGAGCCCTGCAAACTACGATGTCCCTCACCAGAATTTGATGAAGCAGAGTCTCTGCATCTGGTCCCTGCCTGGCCTGGGCTCCAACATCCACAGAAGCACCACAGCTGGGGAGCTTGGGAGTCACCACACACAGTCTGCTCTCTGCTCTGTGCGCATCAGTCCCACAGACCCCTCCAAGTCAAGGGAGCTGGATGCAATGGAGCCCCGGCCACCTGTAGCCTCACTCCAGGTCAGAATCGCTGTCCTCTGAGGAGGAGGAAACCTGAAGGTCCTCATAGAGGACACTCAGCGGGACAGGAACACAGGGAGCCTCAGACTTCTCTGAGACATGAGGGCTGTGAGCGAGGAAGGCTCCCGGCTTCTCAGGAGAGGGAAACGAGGGAGCTGTCAGGAGGCTGGAGCTCCACCATCCGTTTTCCAGTCTCCGGAAGAGCACTCTGAGAGGCTGGGCCCCATCGTGGCTGGCCGCTGGGTGATGGGACATGGTGCAGGCCTGGGCAGTAGGCAGGCAAGGTCTGCTGTGCGGAGGCTGCCGGTCGCTGCTGGGCACCTGGGCGGTTGTCCCCCTGCTCATCTGGGGCGACGGACTTGGTCTGAGTTCGGTTGCAGCTGGCGGAGGTTGGAGAGTCTCCGGGGCCCCCAGCTCACCTCCCTGGATGGCATTTTCGGGCACCTGGAAGGGACCCATTCTCGGTTTCTTGGGGAAGTTCAGGCAAGCCTGAGTCGGAGCCTGGGCAGGTCTCTTGGCTCCTGGCCTGAAACTGAGATTGGAGCCGAGGCCCAGGCTGTGTGTGTCGGCTGGTGGACAGGGCTGTGAGGTCACCGCAGGACGTTTGTCTTGTGCCTGGGGGCTGATGACCCGGATCAGGCCGTGGGGCTGGGAGGCAGCCTGGGGAACCTCTCGGCGGCCACCCTGAGGTCTGCTGTGTGTCGGCTTCACCACGACGAGAGGCTCCGGGCCCTGCTGCCTGACTCCAGGCTGAGGGATGTCGGCCATAGCCCCTGTCTGTCGTGCCTTTGGTCGGAGACTTGACGAGGAGCTCAGACTGGCTTTTCTGAGGGGAGACAGTGAAGCCAAGACGCATACCGTGTCAGACATTTTAGTAGCTGAGCCATCAGTGAGGGCAGGGTCCACGCGTGGCCTCTTATTGGTTGTGTGGAATGGCATTGGCCTGCTTGCAACCTGAAAGAAAGGAGACCACCCATGTTAGAAGTTCCTCGGCATGGAGCCAACATGGAAATCAACCACATCCAAAGACAAGGTGCACACAGCAGGAAATTCTTAATACGGTATGGACAGGTGGTCCTTGGAAGTAGGGACAGATCCTCAACGTGAGTGCTGATCGGGGCAAGACCCATGAAAAATGCACTCTCCAGCTGTGATCTAAGAATACCATTTTTCTAAAGACTGTGTCTTGGGCATTCACTGGATCAAAGCGCCTCCACTCAGCCTTCCATGAAGTGGGACGGACTAATGCCCTTCTGAAGGCAGGTTGGTGGCTCAAGGGTTCCCAGGACGTCTTTTCTGAAAACATGCATGTTCCTGGGGTGAGCCTCCTCCATGTTTGGGGCCCCTGAGGGACTAATTTCCTCAGGCCGCTAGGAAGATGTTGTTGGCAGGCTTGCCGTCATTGCACAGAAAGAAAGCAACAGCAAATACGGCACCTTCAGATGCCTTCACCTGGAATCAAATGGACCTGGAAGGATCGTGGAGTCCCTGACCCCAAGAAGGCAGGGAAGAGGGGTTCCCCGATCCCCTCACACACACGGGAACCTGAAAGTAAATCAACCAGGGTGACCTAGAGGAGAAAAAGACCAGGGACCCAGGGTGACACTCACCCTCAGATAATCACAAGATTCCATGGATTCTTTTCGATTTGGCGGCTGCTTCTCCGGAGATGTCCCGGAAAAGATCTGGAGGAGAGCCTTCCTCTGCGGGTCTTGTTGCCTGCAGAAGAGAAAAAGTTCAGGCCCTGCTCCCCGCTTCTCCCCATGAGACAGGGAGAACCCTGTCTGGGGCCCAGTCCCGTTCTGTGTTTTGTGATACATAAATGGAACTTTTGTGCCCTTTCCGCCTCTGCACCTTCCCTCATGTGCCAACCTTCCCATCCTGCCGGTGGCCCTCTAGGCTTCCCAAGTAAGGATTGTCGTTTGGATTCCGTTGCTTTTCCCCCTGTCATGGGGAACCTGCACAAAGCGCCCCCACCTGGCCCCCGTCCCTGAATCTCCCAGAGCCAAAGGAGCTCCTGGGTGGGGAACCCGGGAGGACACGGAGCTCTGGTCTCTTTCTCTGCAGCGTTCCTTCCCTGTCCTGGAGACGGAAAGGCACACGGTGTGCAGGTGCAGAGACACCGTGTCCTTAGGTGGCAGTACCCTAAGGATGGTGAAAACCCCTCCCACTGCTCACCTCGGTCTCTCTTCCTTCTCTCCCTTTTCCTTGTTCCAGGGCTCAGGGTTCCCTCGAACCTGAGGCTTCCATGGTTTCCGGTTTTCCTTCCCTTCCTTTCTCCCAAAGGTCTGGGGAACCAGGGCTCCGTTCCAGCACTTCATGGGGCACCTGGTACTTCTGGCCGTGTGCCCAAAGGCCCCGCAGTTTTTGCACTTGACCTGTGGGTGGAAAGGAAGTGATATCAGTGAATGAGCTGAAGCCACAGGCAGTGATCCAATGTCAACATTGAGACGGACTGTGAATTCAGAACTGAGTGAGGATTCCAAAGAGGGGACACCGGCATGGGGGCCCTTAAGTGGAGGGAGGGTTTGGTTACGATGTTCCCTCCCAAAGCCCATGTGACGGAGGAACTCTCAAAAGAAGGACTCAGGATTCTAGCAGGGACGATTGTGAACTCGATGTCCGCAACACAGCCCAACCTGGCTACACAGGATTCTGAGTGGATAGGGAGGTTGTTCCCAAGAGTGTCTCAAGGGACCTGTCGGACCGGGGAGGAGGTCCCAAGCCAGATCCACCTTGGATGGGAAAAGCAACCCGGGTGGTGCTGGCAGAATTCTTTGGAATCCAACCCAGTCTCTGAGGACCGTGTGACACTCGCCCCCTTCTCCCCCCTCAATACCCAAAAGATTCCAGGGCTACACGTACCCTGGGATCTTCTTCATCGGGTGGGGGAGCCCTTGGCCCAACTGGGGCCCTCTGCTGCTTCTGGAGGGTCTGGGCTCTCACGAGTCTGTTTACCCCACTTTTGGGGTCACGACGTGCCATCATCTGCATCTCCTGGACGTTTTATGGCCGCCTTTTTCAGGGATTGATGGTTGGGTCACCTGAATCACACACAAACACACGCAAAGCGATGGTTAGGCACATTGGATATTCACACACCCACAAGAAACCCCCAGCTAATTCCATGACGGTGTGGTCATGAGGACACCTCACCACCCGTCGGTCAAATCTGTGGATCACAATGTGGTGTGTGCATCCTCAGATATTGTGTGTTCCTCTGCCGTGACTACCTGGTCCAAGAGTAAACCTGGCCTGCCACACGGCCCACGGCCTAGGTATGTGGAGTTGGAGTTGAGATTTCAATCCCAACCAAACAACTGATTCTGGAGACTGGACTTAGGTCTCTCACCATTCACTCCAGTAGAAGACACAGTGATTCTCTCTCCCCTGAGGGACAAAAGAATCGAAGCTACAGGGCATGGCCGATGTCACCCCTTGGCAAGTCTGCTTGAAGTCAGGGATAAGGGATGCTTCCTATCAGAACTCGAATCGCTACTCTTGCCGTTTCATTTGGCAACTTCCAAACACAAATTCATCGAGAGAAGTTAACTCCCTCTCTACCACACTAGCAGGTGATGGTCTTTCCTGCTCTGTCTTTTTGGCTTTAGCTCCAGCCCCTCTTTATTTATTTTTCTGGTATTTTACACACGCCATACGAATTCATCTAAACAAATGCTGAACAAGTGGCATATGAATTTCTTACAAGGCTAAAGGGCAAACCAACCCTTTTCCAAAGTTCTTTTTCCATTTACCCGCCAATTCAGCGTGCTGGAGTAAATTTCTTTTTGCATTTCCATCTGGCTCTTATCCCAGGCACGAAGATGGAAATGTTTTCTCGCTTTCTGTTCCAAGAATTACGGATAAGGAGAACACATCCTACCCCACCAGCGAGCCCCAGTGTGATCTGTTTCTTTCACTCTCCTTTGTCTCTTTTCCCCCAACCCCTCAGGGCTTACGTGAAACAAACAGTCGTTCAGGGAAACTAACCTGAAATTACAGGTCTACTTTCTTTCCTCGGCTGGTGCTCAGATGGACAGGTGCGCTGGCGCTCAGATGGGCAGGTGCTGGAGCAGCCCTGCTGGAAGCGGTGCAGCCTTCAGGAAGCCGAAGGAAGGGGCAGAGAGGGACCTTTGCTTTCCAGGCTGCCTTTTATACTGCCTCTGGACCCCTGACGCGAAACGGACCCTAACCTAATCAACTTAATCCAATTACATGACCTGGAAAGGTCTATTTGCCCAGCCCATTCTAAGACGATGTTCACTAGGGACAGACATTCTAAAACCTACCTGTACAGCCGCAAGCTTTGAAGAATAGATGTTTCGCGTCAGGTATGTAGCACTGGTGCATGTACCCCTGTCTTGTTTTACATCTTTTTTTTTTTTAAACAAGGTGCTAAAATAGGCACAGTGTAATTGGACCATTTTTACTCTATTTCAACGTAGGCCTCAGTGTCATCAAGGAGGTGCACCTTGACATGCAATCTCGGCCGTTATCCATCTTCAGAGCTTCTCCTTCTTCCCCACAGTAAGTGTGTCAGCAGAAAACCCTGACCACACCCTCACGTGCTTTCTCCTCCAGGAGGCCCTTGGAAACCACCGTGAATTGGACTGCACTGGGAAACCCACATGAAGAACGTCAACACCGCTTTGTCCTTCGCTGCCTGGCTCCTTTTTCAGCTGGTCCTGCGGCTCCAGGCATTATGCCTGAAGAGTCTCCAGGACACTGGTGGGGCTCTATTTCCTTGGGTCCCGTTGCCATTTCTCTGGATTTGCGAAGATCCAGCGGACTTTCTGCGGAACTCTCTTGTCGGGGAACTTGGGTGCCTCGTCCCCTCATTCTGCCCTTCGTCATCTGCACCTGCCCAAGTTAGGGTCCAAGTTCCCTGGGCGGGAAGAGACAGGCAGGAGTCAGAATGCTGAACCAGCATACTGGGGGCATTTTCTCACGTGGTCCAAGTGACCCCATGGGCTTCTAGAGCTTTGGAACCAGTCGCGTCCCACTTGATACTACACCCGACTCTCAGTTGCTGAATCTTGTTGGCCCTCCGGCGATCTCCCGTTGGATGAGTTGCACCTGCTGAAACTCGATTCCCCCTGGATTTGCGCTTCATTAATTATTCATGATCAGGTGGGAACGCCTGCTTACATCCCCCTGTGGCTGTTCTCCGAGCTTTCCGGTCATATCGTTTGCTGCCACGCTCTTTGGTTCCTTTTGGTCATGCTCCTTCTGCTGTCAGAGGAGCAGAGAGTTGATCTTGTTGATTCTGGATACTGATACTTTCTAGGTGATCTGGATAATCAAGGTAACGACCCTCAACGGCGCCGGAAAGGGAGCAGCCATTTGCTGTCGCTCAGAAAATCCCACTCAGTTCCGAGGCCTCCTAGATGTGGAATCCTGGTCAGAGTTGTTCCCAGGTCAGAGAACGGAGATAGCCTGTGCATGGTGGGATATCTTTACCTAGAGCTTTCAGTGAATCTCGACCTCAGCTACACTTAGGATCGGGGGAGAAGCATGGAAAGGCCCGGTGCTCAGGCATCCAGAAAGAAGACGGGATGAATATTCTACCTCTGAAGTACATCCCAAATCTGGGAGTTTACTTCAGCTTTACTGGGTTCTACTTGGCGAATGAAAGTGTGCCTCGTTCATACGCACATCCGGAAACCACTTAATGGGGGCCGTAACAGTTTGAACCCCACACGTGGCATCGCGGTGAGCCAAATGGGGACTCGTGGTGCAAGCAACGCTCCCCACGTGTTAGCGTGCGTGAGATTCACTTGGCGGAATTTGACTAGGTGCGTGTTGGTAGAGTGGGGCTGAGGTTCTCTTGCCCCTGTGGATGTTTAAGAAGTCACAGGTCCTGCGAAGACCTGCGGTCCCCTCAATCAACTCTGTTGCAGAGACATAATGACTTGGATTACTGACAAGTCAAGACATTTTCAAGCCCTTGGAAAATCAGTTACACACAAACACGGAATGAAAGTCAAAAGGGAATACGTCATCTTTTTGAGAATTTTATTCACTTCAAAACAAATTAAACACACCTATTTCCAACGGCATTCCAGAGCCCAATTTTCCAGGCTGAGGAAACACCTGAAGAACGCTTTGCGCAGAACGCTTCACAGCGTCCAAAACACTGCTGTCAGGGCGGGGCACAGCTGAAGGCCTGCATCTCTCAGGGTTCCCTAACTGTTCCCTGATTCAGTCATCTGGAGAGCAAACACACAGTCATTCCCCAGTTTCCTACTGACATCACAGCTGAAGTCTGACTCCCGCACGTCGCCGTCACCCAGTTTCTGAGGCAACGAATCAGTGGCACAGAAGCTTCTGGTGGCGGGTTTCCGGAGAGCCCTGCAAACTACGATGTCCCTCACCAGAATTCGATGAGGCAGAGTCTCTGCATCTGGTCCCTGCCTGGCCTGGGCTCCAACATCCACAGAAGCACCACAGCTGGGGAGCTTGGGAGTCACCACACACAGTCTGCTCTCTGCTCTGTGCGCCTCAGTCCCACATACTCCTCCAAGTCACGGGAGCTGGATGCAATGGAGCCCCGGCCTCCTGTAGCCTCACTCCAGGACAGAATCGCTGTCCTCTGAGGAGGAGGAAACCTGAAGGTCCTCATAGAGGACACTCAGTGGGACGGGAACACAGGGAGCCTCAGACTTCTCTGAGACATGAGGGCTGTGAGCGAGGAAGGCTCCCGGCTTCTCAGAAGAGGGAAACGAGGGAGCTGTCAGGCGGCTGGAGCTCCACCATCCGTTTTCTAGTCTCCGGAAGAGCATTCTGAGAGGCTGGGCCCCATCGTGGCTGGCCGCTGGGTGATGGGACATGGTGCAGGCCTGGGCAGTAGGCAGGCAAGGTCTGCTGTGCAGAGGCTGCCGGTCGCTGCTGGGCACCTGGGCGGTTGTCCCCCTGCTCATCTGGGGCGACGGACTTGGTCTGAGTTCGGTTGCAGCTGGCGGAGGTTGGAGAGTCTCCGGGGCCCCCAGCTCACCTCCCTGGATGGCATTTTCGGGCACCTGGAAGGGACCCATTCTCGGTTTCTTGGGGAAGTTCAGGCAAGCCTGAGTCGGAGCCTGGGCAGGTCTCTTGGCTCCTGGCCTGAAACTGAGATTGGAGCCGAGGCCCAGGCTGTGTGTGTCGGCTGGTGGACAGGGCTGTGAGGTCACCGCAGGACGTTTGTCTTGTGCCTGGGGGCTGATGACCCGGATCAGGCCGTGGGGCTTGGAGGCAGCCTGCGGAACTTCTCGACAGCCACCCTGAGGCCTGCTGTGTGTCGGCTTCACCACGACGAGAGGCTCTGGGCCCTGCTGCCTGACTCCAGGCTGAGGGATGTCGGCCACAGCCCCTGTCTGTCGTGCCTTTGGTTGGAGACTTGACGAGGAGCTCAGACTGGCTTTTCTGAGAGGAGATAGTGAAGCCAAGACGGATACGGTGTCAGACATTTTGGTAGTTGAGCCATCAGTGAGGGCAGGGTCCACGTGTGGCCTCTTATTGGCTGTGTTGACCGGCATTGGCCTGCTTACAACCTGAAAGAAAGGAGATCACACACGTTAGAAGTTCCTCGGCATGGAGCCAACATGGAAATCAACCACATCCAAAGACAAGGTGCACACAGCAGGAAATTCTTAATACGGTATGGACAGGCGGTCCTTGGAAATAGGGACAGATCCTCAACGTGAGTGCTGATCGGGACAAGACCCATGAAAAATGCACTCTCCAGCTATGATCTAAGAACACTATTTTTCTAAAGACTGTATCTTTGGCATTCACTGGATCAAAGCGCCTCCACTCAGCCTTCCATGAAGTGGGACGGACTAATGCCCTTCTGAAGGCAGGTTGGTGGTTCAAGGGTTCCCAGGACGTCTTTTCTGAAAACATGCATGTTCCTGGGGTGAGCCTCCTCCATGTTTGGGGCCTCTGAGGGACTAATTTCCTCACGCCACTAGGAAGATGTTGTTGGCAGGCTTGCCATCATTGCACAGAAAGAAAGCAACAGGAAATGCGGCATCTTCAGATGCCTTCACCTGGAATGAAATGGACCTGGAAGGATCGTGGAGTCCCTGACCCCAAGAAGGCAGGGAAGAGGGGTTCCCCGATCCCCTCACACACACGGGAACCTGAAAGTAAATCAACCAGAGTGACCTAGTGGAGCAAAGAACAGGGACCCAGGGTGACACTCACCCTCAGATAAATCCAAGATTCCGTGGATGCTTTTCGATTTGGCAGCGCCTTCTCCGAAGGTTTCCAAGAAAAGGTCTTGGGAGCCTTCCTCTGCGGGTCTTGTTGCCTGCAGAAGAGAAAAAGTTCAGGCCATGCACCCGGTTTTCCCCAGGAGACAGACAGAATTCAGTCTCTGGCCCAGTCCTGTTCTGTGTTTTGTGATAAATAAATGGAACTCTTGTGCCCTTTCCACCTCTGCACCTTCTCTCATGTGCCAACCTTCTCATCCTCCCAGTGACCTTCTTGGCTTCCCAAGTAAGGACCAGTATTTGGATTCCGTTGTTTTTCCCCCTGTCATGGGGAACCTGCACGAAGCTTCCCCACCTGACATCGTCCTCCCCCAGCTCGATATCAGGAACAAATCTGTTAATTATTATTATTATGAAATACAATAGAAATTAATAGTAATCATTGATAATAATAATCACAATAAAGATAGTAAAAATTAAAACTGGTTAAAAATGTTAATATTAGTAATAATTAATACAATATCACTATTAGTAATTAAATAATGATATCAGCAATTAATGTTACTTAAGTCAATACTAAGTGATGTTGGTTATAAAATAATGATTATTTTATGAACTACTAGCATTGCTAAATGACATTAATAGTAATAATTAATTTTAAACATGCATAATCATAGATTTAAAATAATTATCCATAATTAATAATGGTATCCTATTATTAGTATCATTGATAATTGTTAAAATCAGTCATTGATGTTTAATAATTAATCATATTATTTCTCCTAATACTGCAGTGTGTATACAGCTACCTGTGATCGCAATAAGTGTACACTCACCCTGTGACACAGATCCTAATATCCAGTGTAGTAGAGTATGACATGACTCCCAACATAGCAATGAATAGATAGCCACCCGGTGAAATAGCTCCTAATGTTCATGGAAGATGCGTATGATATTACTCCCAATGTCGCAGGGAGGGTACAGCTCTTCTGTGTTATGATTCCTAATATCCGGAGGGGGAGAGGATGACAATAATTCCAGTGTCACAGGCTGTGTTCACCGGCCCTGTGACATTGTTATTAATATCTTGGAAGGGAGAGGATATTACTCCCAATGTGGCAGGGGGTGTACATCCACCCTGTGATATTCTTCTTTATATTTCAAGGCCGAGAGGTTGATATTACTCCTAGTATTACAGACACTGTGCATCACCATGTTTTTAATCCCTGCGATATTGGGAGTAGTATCATCCTCTCCCCAGTGGAAGTTAGGAACAGTATCACTGGGGGTGTGTACACCCCCTGCGATATTGAAAGTAATATCATGCCCTCCCCTCCTGGATCATGGGAACAACATCACTGGGGGGTGTACACTTTCTGTGATATTGGGAGTAACATCATCTTCTGTGCCTTGGATTATTAAGGACAATATCATGGGGAGACATGTGTACATCTTCTGCAATATTGGGAATAATATTATCCTCTCTCCCCCTGCATATTAGGAAAGATATCACAGAGTGGGTGTTCACCTCCTGCGATATGGGGATTAAAACCATCTTCTCCCGTTCTGGGTATCAGGAAGAGTATCACACGGGGGTGTACAGTGTCTGCGATACTGGGAGTAATATCAAACTCTCGGCCTTGGAATATTAAGAAGAATATCACAGGGTGGATGTACACCCCCTGCCATATTGGGAGTAATATCAGCCTCTCCTCTCCGTGGATATTAGGAACAATATCCCAGGCTGGGTGTACGCCTCCTGCTCTACGGGGAATAATATCATCCTCTCCCTTCCAGGATATAAATAACAATATCACAGGGCAGGTGAACACAGCCTGTGATACTGGAATTATTTTCATCCTCTCCCCTTCTGAATACTAGGAACCATATCACAGAAGAGCTGTACCCTCCCTGCGATATTGGGAGTAATATCATACCCTTCTTCCATGAATATTAAGAGCAATATCACTGGGTGGCTTTCCATTCATTGCTATGTTGGGAGTCATGTCATACTCTACCCCTTAGATATTAACATCAGTGGCACAGGGTGATTGCACACCTACTATGATATTAAAACTAAAATCATGCTCTCCATCCTTGGATATTAGGAACAACATCACAGGTAGGTGTATACCCCCTGCGGTATCAGGAGTAATAATATGATTAATTATTAAACATCTATGTTGATTTTAATAATTATCAATGACACAATTAATAGGATACCATTATTAATTATGGATAATTATTTTAAATATAAGATTATGCATGCTTGAAAATAATTAGTAATATTAATGTCATTTAACAATATTAGTACTTCTTAATATTAATTATTATTTTATTGCCAACATCACTTAGTATTGATTTAAGTAACATTAATTGCTGATATCATTATTTTATTGTTAATAGTGATATTGTGATTAATTATTATACTAATCGTTAACATTTTTTACCAGTATTAATTTATACTATCTTTATTGTGATTATTAGTATCGATGATTGCTGTTAATTTTTACTATATTTATTAATATTAATAATTAATAGACTTGTTCCTGATATCCAGCTGGGAGAGGATGATATTACTCCCAATATCGAAGAAAGTGTACACCCCTCTATGATGTTATTCCTAATAGCCAGGGAATAGAGGATGACATTATTGAAACTATTGCAGTGGGTGTCCATCCTTTCGGTCATCTTTTTCCTTATATCCTGAGTGGGAAAGGATGATATGACTCCCAATATCGCAAGAAGTGTACAACCGCCTGTAATATAGTTCCTAACATCTAGGTGGGGAGAGGATAATAATACTGACCATATCGCACGAGTTGTAAAACCCCTTCAATATTTTGCCTACAATCCTGAGGGGAGAGGATGATATTACTCCCAATATCAAAGAAGGCGTACACCCCCCTGTGACACTATGCTCAATATCCACTTTGGGAGATGATGACATTACGCCCAATATCCCAGGGGATGTACACCTACCTTGGGATACTGTTCCTTATATCAAGAGGGGGAGAACATGCTATTGCTCCCAATAACGCAGGGGCTGGGGCTGTACACCCCTCCTGTGTTATTGTTCTTAATATCCTAGGGAAGAGAGGATGATACTACATCCAATATTGCAAGGGGTGTACACCCACCCAATGATGTTGTTCTTAATGTACTCCACCTCCCACCACCAGGGATATCGTTCCTAATATCCAGGGGATGAGAGGATAACATTATGCCCAATATCGCAGAGGAGTGTACACACCCTCTGTGATGTTGTTTCTAGTATCCAAAGGTAGATACGATGATGTTACTAGCCATATTGCAGGGGGTGTACACCCTTTTGTGATATTGTTTTTGCCATTCAGTGTGGGAGAGGATAACATTAATCCCAATATCACAGAAGGCATACAGACCCCTGTTATGTCGTTCCTAATGTACAGGGGAAAGAGAATATTGCTCTCAACATTGCAGGACGTGTAACCACCCTGCCCCCCGTATATTATTCCTAATATGCAGCGAGGTGGAGGCTGAGAGTACTACCAATATCCCAGAAGGTGCACACACACCTGTAATATAGTTCCTAATATCTAGCGGGAAAGAGGCTGTTTTTACTTTCAATGTCGCAGTGGGTGTACACCGCCCCCAGTCCCAGGGTATCATTCCTAATATCCAGGCGGGAAGAAGATGATATGGCTGACAATATCGAAGGGGGTGGATACCTCTTCTCTGATATGGTTCCTGATATCCAGGGGGTGAGTGGATGATATTACTCCCAATAAAGTAGGAACCGTACAGCCACCCTGGGATTTTGTCCTTAATAACCACAGGGGAGAGGTGACATTACTACCAACATTGCAAGGGGTGTACACCCTCCTGTGATATTGTTTCTCATATCCAGGAAAGGAGAAGATGGTATTAGTACCAATATTGAAGGGATGGATACCCCCCATGGGATATTGTTCTAAAGTTACAGGTTGAAAGAGGATGAGATTCCATCCAATATAACAAGGGGTGTACACCCCGCCTGTGATATGAGTCGTAAAACCTAGAAGAAGAGAGAATGACATTGCTTCCAAAAACACACGGATTGTACACCCACCCTGTGATATTGTTCCTGTTATCTAAAGGAAGAGATGATGATACTACTCCCACTACCGGAGAAGATACACACCCCGCTGTGATATTGTTCCTCATGACTTGTGGGGGAGAGCATGATATTACTTCCAGTATGACAGTGGCTTGACACCCAGTCTCTGATACTGCTCCTAATTTCCAGTAGGTAAAGTATGATGTTCCTGCCAAGAGAGTAGTGGGTGTATAGCCACCCTGTGATATTTCTCTGAATATTCAGGGAAACACAGGACGACATTATCCCAAACCTCCCAAAAAGTGTACACCCATTGTGTGATATGGTTCCTAATATCCGGAGGTGCAGAGGATGGTATTCGTTCTCGTATCGCAGACTGTTTACACACAACCTGTGAAATTATTCGTAATATCCTGAACAAAAGAGACTGCTAATAATGGACACACATTGCAGAAGGGAGTAATTGGCTATTACGATCCACATCTCAGGGGGTGAGGCACTCCCCACGATATGGGGAGTAATAGCAACCCCCTCTCCCCGCTGGCTATTACGATCCACATCGCAGGGCAGTTCAGGACACCAGCCCTGCCCCAACCTTGACCGAGACAGTGGGTGTCATGGGACCACCTCAGGGTGGGTGGCAGCTCAGCACTAAGCTATCCTTGCTGCCAAAGACCAACTGCTCCTGCTAGTTTGAATCTGGCCACAGGGTCTCTGTTGGTGAGACAGGTGATCATGAGGCAGACACCCTGAAATCTAGACCAACAGAGCTCAACGCCCCATGAGAGGCACCATAGCACGCAGACTTTGCAGACATACTAGCGAAGGCCACAGCAGGCTCTGAGTGAGGAACAAGCTGACCAAAATCCTGGGGTTCTGCCACACAGCCCTTATACCAGGGACTGGAAACTGTTTCCCTAAAGGCCCAGGAGTCAGTATTTTCCGCTTTGCCAACTGATCTTTGCCTCAAGGATGCAACTCTGCCATGGCTGCACAACAGCAGCCTTCTGCAGGTGGCCTGTGAAGAGATGGGCATGACCGCACCCCCATCAAACTTTACTTATGGACATGGAAACTCCTCAGTGTCATGAATTGTTAGTATTTTATTTGTTCAACCATTTGGAACTGTAAAATCCATTCCTTATTCACGGGCGACAAGAGCAGGCGGGGAGAGGCCGCCCCTTGCCAACCTCTGGAATGAGCTTAGAGAAGGAAATGACAGGCTGGGCCAGCACAGCCTCCTCACAGCAGATCCACTGCAGGAGGGCCCTTCGTAGCAACCACTTCTCATCCTTCATCTTGGCTTCAAGTGCAGTTCAGGTGGAGAAAGAGAGAACAGAACTGGCCTCAGCAACAAGAAGGAAGGAGATGCAGTGTCAAGCAGCCGTGTGGATCGATCACACTTAACATTCACACCAAGCGGAGCATAGGCAGGACCAGCCCAGCGGGGGGAGAAGTGGAGGCTCTCTGGGGTGGAGGCCCTCTGGGTGGGCAAGATTCTCTACCTAAAACTCAAATAGAAGATCTACACAGCAGTAGTTACAGAAAACACACACTAAGAAAAAGGCCAACATAAAAATAGGACACCAAGTTTGGCCAACCGTGTCTCACAAGCCAGTAGGTAAGAAAGCCCAGGAGGGCCCACCAGAGGAACTGGGGGTGGGTTCCTGCCTGCAGGGGGCCTGGGACACCCCATTCCAACAGATGAAGACCCAAGCTTTGGGGAGGAAGCTGTCAGAGTCACCCAGTGAGCTGTTCAGGGCTGGAGCCACAGAGCAGGTGAGGAGCCCTGTCCATGTCCCCATGTGCACTGAGAAGCTGGGGTGGGGCACACCCCCAGGGGTCGATGGAAACAGTGGACCACGGGCCCTCCTCCTGCCCAGAGGATATTCAGCTCCCAAGGGACCACCAAGGCTTGGAACCCAGGGACACACCACCAGACCCTCATACCCAGGCCTCCTGGACCAGGCAATATCCAGTACAGGCAGGCCGTATGGACTTGGGGCCAGGACAGGGGTGGATGGTCCTGCTAGGCAGGCCTCCTTCTCCCTCCCAGCTGGGCTGATTGCACTGTAGTTTTGTTCTGGTAACATATTGTTGCCCACTTTGGCCACACCAGTCCCCGGCTCCCTGGCTAGACTCAGTGCTGTCCAACCTACCTACACAGGCCCCACACACCCAGTGCCCACCAGGCTCTGTCAGCCAGGAGGACCCATGCTCATCCCCTGAAGTTTCCGTGGGAGCCTGCATCCCACAGAGACCCACAGCTCAGGGCCAACCTCCATAGGGGCCTCTTGGTTGTGGTGGCAGGGGTGAGGGGTAGTTGACCTCCAGCCCTCCCATCCTGGCCACTGTATGTTGTGGGAATCATTCAGTCCTGGGAGCTTCCTGGGGACCCCAGAAGGAAGAGAACAGGGTGGTCATGGCAGCCTCAGCCCCAGACTCTGGGCTAGAAGTTGATAACGACCAATTGAGAGCAACCACTGAATTCAATCCTCTTACAGATACACGAGAAGTTGGCGAAGAAATGAATGTCGACCATTCTATGGTCATCCAGCATTTGAAGCCAATTGGAAAGCTGAAAAATCTTGATAAGTGAGTGCCTCATGAGCTGAACAAATACTTTTAAAATCATCCTTTTGAAGTGTCATCTTCTCTTGTTCTATGAAACAACATTGAACCATTTCTTGTTCAGATTGTGACATGCCATGAAAAGTGGATTTCATACAACAGCCAGCTCACTGGTTGGACTGAGAAGAAGCTCCAAACCACTTCCCAAAGTCAAACTTGTACCAATAAAAGGTCATGGTCACTGTATGGTGGTCAGCTGCCGGTCTTCTGATCCACTACACTTTTTGAATCTGGTGAAATCATTACATCTGAGAAGTATGCCAAGTTAATCGATGAGATGCATGGAAAACTGCAGCACCTGGAGCTGGCACTGGTCAACATGAAGGGCCCAGTTCTCCACAACGCATGACCACATGTCATACAACCAGGGCTTCAAAAGTTGAATAAACTGGGCTATGAAGTTTTATCTCATCTGCCATATTCATCTGACCTCTCGCCAACCAACTACCACTTCTTCAAGCATCTTGACAACTTGTTGCGGGGAAAACACTTACACAACCAACAGGATGCAGAAAATGCTTTCCAAGAGTTTATCGAACCCTGAAAGCATGAAATAAATAAATTTATTTCTCATTGACAAAAATGTGTTCAATGTAATGGTTTCTCTCTCTTTTTTTTTTTTTTTTTTAAAGACCGAGTCTCACTCTGTCGCCCAGGCCAGAGTGCAAAGGTGCAATCTCGGCTCACTGCCACCTCTGCCACCTGGGATCAAGAGATTCTCCTGCCTCAGCCTCTTCAGTAGCTGGGATTACAGGCACATGCTACTACACCTGGCTACTTTTTGTGTTTTTAGTAGAGACGGGATTTCACCACGTTGGTCAGGCTGGTCTCAAACTCCTGACCTCCTGATTCACCTGCCTCAGCCTCCCAAAGTGCTGGGATTACAGGCGTGAGCCACTGTGCCCAGTCCATTGTAATGGGTTCTATTTTGATTAATAAAGATGTGTTGCAGCCTAATTATAAAAATTTAAAATTCACGGTCCAAAACCACAATTACTTTGGCACCAACCTAATAATAGAAGAATTAAAAGAGGCCTTTATATTAGAGAGCCCATGGATGATAAAATCATAAAGAACATTACAATCTCCATAACTCACAAACTTGGTAACTTAGACCAACTGGATGAATTAAAAGACATAATCTATTAATATTAAAACATAGGAGAAATAGGTAATCTAAATATATTGATAACTATTTTAAAAATGGAATCGATACCTAATAACCTTACAGAAAACCTATAGATTCCAAAAATCTGACATTCTGACATGTTATTCTAACTGGTGGGATTCGGGGATTTCCATTTTGATAAGAACATAGGTGAGTCGCACACACTGACTTTTAGTGCTCATTGGTCAGGAAACCTATGTCCACCATAGGATACTGCAGAGTGATGCATTTTGGAGAATTTAGGCAAGATAATATGATTTTCAGATTTAAGGGAAGACAACCTATTTTATGTACAGTAAATCCTCATAATATCACAGGGGATACCATATTTAAACTTTGGAGTATTCCCAGGTATAATTCTTATTTGAGCCACATGTGAATTTCAGACACGGAGGCTGCCCAACTGTGTTGGCTTTTAACAGATGTGGAAGTTAATTCACAACCTATTTTGTGGAGGCATAAAATTCAATGAGCACTCATTTAGCATTTTATTTGAAATATTATTTTTGTAAACTTTGCATTTCCAATTAGGTAAAATTTTAAACCTGTTTCAGTTCTTATCCACTTTTTTTTCTTTCTTTTTTTTTTCTCCCTGAGATGGAGTCTTGCCCTGTCACCCAGGCTAGAGTGCAGTGGCATGGTCTTGACTCACTTGAACCTTTGCCTCCCAGGTTCAAGCAATTCTCCTGCCTCAGCCTCCCAAGTAGCTGGGATTACAGGTGCCCACCACCATGCTCAGCTAATTTTTGTATTTTAGTAGAGATGTGGCTTTCCCATGTTGGTCAGGCTGGTCTTGAACCCCTGATCTTGTGATCTGCCCAACTTGGCCTCCCAGAGTACCCGGAATACAGTCCTGAGCCACCGTGCCTGGCCTCTCCACTCTTTTTAGGCAGAGGGGAGCAAGGGTTGCTTTAAGTTAGGAGGGACTCCCGTATACCCAACCTATTTGTGTAAATTTCTTACTTCAGTGTTCTTCAAATCAGCATCACGACTGTTAAAGGCCTCCCGCATGGTAATAATTGTGCTACAGGGTTTTACAAACATGAAGCTTATGTTTGGCTGAATTAACCTCCTTGTTGTGGCACAAGGGTGGCATAGGTGTTTTCACCAATTATGAAGCGGGTTCGCTGTGCAATGGCTACCAACTTTTCTGAGTACAATGAGACCAAACACATTCATACATAAATTCCATGAAGTGAATTTATTACTTACAAATAGCAGACAAAGGACAACAGAAGTCTAGGATTCAATAAGAACCACTACCACAAGATCAGGAAGGCTACCCAGAGCAGATGGATGGAATTTTGACATAAACACTTCACTTGCACTACAACTGAGGGACCCCAGAAAGCAGCCCACCTTGGGTTTTCTCCCACGATGTAGTTTGCTGGACACAAGTGTTAAAGGCCATTCTGTTTCAAGCCGTGACTATAACAGAGCCTGGGCTGTTCTGACCAATGTCACCTGATTATCAGGATATTGCATTCCCAGCATATCATAGAGTTATCTTGAGAACTACCAGTAAGAAAGGGAGGAAAATGGCCCTGCACCCTTAAAACTGAAGGATCAGGATATTTGTTGTGACAGAAGCACAGACAGTAGCAACAGAGTGTTCTTGTGAGCCATCTACTAGTTCTCTTGAACGGAGTATAACAACTAACTGAGGCACCTAAGTGAGCCGAGACTGCACCATTGCACTACAGCCTGGGCAACAGAGTGAGACTCCATCTAAAAAAAAAGATAATAATGAAATAAAAAAAGTTAAACATACCTTCATATTAGAAAAACATGAAAATTCAACCATGAATCCAGCACATTATCAAATGAATAGACAAAAATTCTACCAACAAACTTAATATCATTATCTATGAAACTCAAGTACTACTGCTTAAAGAGCATTTACAGAACTCTCACCTCAAGCTTTCCCTGCAAAACAAGGTGAAATGCATACTCAAGACTCTTTAAGAATGAGCCACTGATAAAAACAAAATACTTGTAACTTGTGTAACATTTCCTACATTTTTTTCAAGCACTGCACCATAATTAATTTACATCAGGCTTTCCAAACTAGAAAAGCTTCACTTATAGAACTTCTTTCCCATGGGAGTTTTCACGTGACTTTTCAAGTAAATGTGAAAACTGAAAATATTGTTGCAGTTTCTAAACTATTAGAGTTTTAATCCTGTGTACGTTCTTGTATTTACAAGGTCCAGCCAGCTACAGTGTGCATTTTCATATGTCCTTGAGTGGGTATGAGAGAAATGAAACATTCCCACATTCTGGACATTCATAGGGTTTTTCTCAGGAATCAGCTGATGTCTTCAAATGGAGCTAACACAACTGAAGGCGTTACCACAAATTTAGATTCAAAAGGCTTTTCTCCACTCTGAGTCCTCCCAAATCTTCAAAAACAGGAAAATCTGAAGGCTTGACCACATTTCCTACATTCTTAAGGTTTCTGTGCAGTGTGAGCCTTTTCATGTTTATGAGGGAATGAGAAAGAGTAAATGTTTTACCACATTTCTTACATTCAAGGGGCTTTATTTATTTATTTATTTTCTTTAATTTTGAGATGAAGTATCACTCTGTCATCAGGCTGCAGCGCAGTGGCGCAATCTCGGCTCCCTGCAATCTCCGCCTCCTGGGTTCAAGCGATTGTCCTGCCTCAGCCTCCTGAGTAGCTGGGATTACAACCATATGCTACCACACCCAGCTAATCTTTGTATTTTTAATAGAGACGGGGTTTCACCATGTTGGCCAGGATGGTCTCGATCTCTTGACCTCGTGATCTGCATGCACAGGGCTTTCCCCCAACCCCCCCCTGGCTCTTTATGTCCTTGAAAAAGAACTAAGACAACTGAAATGTGCCACCATGCCCAGTTTTATTTGTTTTTTTTTGTTTTGTTGTTGTTGTTGTTGTTGTTTTGAGACGGAGTCTCGCTCTGTCGCCCAGGCTGGTGTGCAGTGGTGCGATCTCGGCTCACTGCAAGCTCCGCCTCCCAGATCCACACCCTTCTCCTGCCTCAGCCTCCCGTGTAGCTGGCATGAGCCAACGTGCCTGGCATTATTTTATTTTTTCTAGAGACAGGGTTTCACCATGTTGCCCAGGTTGTTTCACATTGTTTTAATCCGGGCTGGTTATGAACTCCTGGGCTCAAGCAATACACACACCTTGGCCTCCCAAAGTGCTGGAATTATATGCTGAGTCACTACACCCAGCCTCTATATCATGACTTCTTTCATGGCGAGTAATGTGACTGGAACGAATGTAGCCTTTACCTCATCTCTTACATTCACAGGGTTTTTCTCCAGTATGAATTCTTTCGTGGAGGTGAAGGGAACTGAGATGACTGAAGGCTTGGTCACATTGTTTACATTCATAGGCTTTCTCTCCAGTATGAGTACTTCTATGGTTACAAAGGGAACTCAAACCACTAAAGGCTTTGCCACATTGTTTACATTCATAGGGTCTCTCTCCAGTATGAATGCTTCCATGGTCACGAAGGGAAGTGGAACAGCTGAAGGCTTTATCACATTTGGTACATGTATAGGGTCTTTCTCCAGTGGGAGTCCTTTCACGCATCTTAAAATAACAACAAGAAAATCTCAATGTTTTCCCACATTCCTTACATTCCTAGGGTTTCTCTCCAGTGTGAGTTCGTTCATGTATTACACAACAACCGGAAACAGTGAACGCTTTACCACACTGTTTACATTTATAGGGTTTTTCTCCTCTGTGAGTTCTCTGATGTCTTTCAAATAAATTGAGAAAATAAACCCTTTCCCACATATCGTACATTTATAACTGGATTTCCACTGTGCATTATCATGTGTCTTCTAACACCTGGAACAGAAACAAAGAGTTTCCCACATTGTTCACATTTATATTGCTTCTCTCCATATGGTTTGTATCCTGAGTGAGCCAGGATGTGCCTATTAAGGAGGGAATGATGTACAAAGACTTTTCCACAAACACTGCTTTCACATTGTTTTAATCCAGTAGAAATGTTCTCATTCAGATCAAGATTTGGAATTTGGCTGACAACTTGTCCATACTGTCTACCTTCTTTGCTTTCACACACATGTGGTACAGAACCACATGTTTGCTGTAAAAAAATGACAAGCACATATTAATTGGTTAGTTTAATAACTTTCTACTTATCAATAGATCTTGGCCTTACACTGTTACCAATACCAAGGAAAATGCATTATTATTATTAATTTTTGTGTGTGTGTGTGCCATGATTGAATTATTTGAAAGTAAATGGGTTACTACTGAAAACACAGCTACCACCTGCATGGCTATGACCAAATTAGTAACATTCATATACACAATTTTGTAGTGCTATTTTCAAGTAAGTTGTTTTCCAAACACTGACTGCTACACTGAAGTACATTACATTTTGGGTGAAATTTTTCTTAAAAAAAAAAATTTCGAGTGACTCTCATTTGTTTTGATTGCTTGTTTTTAAGTTCATGACAAGCTAAGATTCCTTCAGAGGACTTTATTTCCTCTTCTCAGTGCAAATTATCTTATATCTTTCCCAGGTTTTTCGAAGTGATCTTCAATATTCTGGTCTTTCCATTTGTTGCCTAAAATGCAGACCCACAAAATTATCATGAATTATTACAAACTACAGAAACATTACTAGATTTCATGTTCATTGTACACAGCGCCCATGCCTGATTTCTTCACCAAATCATTCCCTTGCCACATTCCAAATCACAAATAGCACTGATGATAGGGAAATACTTCTGTAATTAAGTGAAATGTGTTGTCATTCTCACCTACAGAAGCCAGGTTCCTGCAGGTTTCCTGCATCACTTCTCTGTAGAGATTCTTCTGAGAAGAATCTAGCAAAATCCATTCCTGCTGGGTAAAGTTCACAGCCACATCCTCAAAAGCCACGGAGTCCTAGAACATTCCACACATGTGGATAGAAGGATGGGTGAGACTGAGAGTACTGGGAATCTATACTCAATCCATAAGCTGTTTACATGATTCTAAAATTTCCAAGCATTTATTCTATGACTTAATTGTCGCCACTCTTACTCTGTTCACACATACTCCCTCCCACACAGCAGTTCTAATGCTAGAATTGAACTATTCAAAAAGGCAACAGCAAAGTAGAAACACCCATCTCATTAGAGAATCCAGGGAGTAAGATGTGCTGCTAGGAGTTACCTTTTAACTTCACTTTGTACATTTCTAATATCTGCCATAATAAAGTCCTACCTGATGTGCATAAGGGAGTTAATATTATCAGTCCTGAGACTACTTATTCTTAAAAACGCCTGCTCTCAAATTTCCATCTTTGTTTGTATTAGTAACTTACATTTTGAAAAGGATTCCACCAACCCAAGTAATAAGAATGACCCACTGCATCTAAATGGCTTATGCAATATATTTGCCAAAACTTTTTCTGCTAAAAGTCTATTATTTTGTGTCACTGCAGTGGTGCTTAGGGAAGCAGACACCAAAACACAGTCTGAACACTAAGTGTTCAATGAGTTTCCCTGTAGACAATATTTACACGTGCTGTCACTTGTTAACTGGGGAGTTGAGCCCACTCCATGTGACTACACCAAGACAGAGTAGGCTTACTAAATTCAATTGAGTAGTAAATAAAACCAATAATTGACATTTAACAATACTAATACAATAATTTTAAAAATTTCTATTGCACAATGTCAAGGCAACAAGGAATAAGAGGAAATATGACACATTTTTTTAAATGATATTAATGTCACCACTTCTAGATGTTATTCCTATGAAATCACATAAATTCCCAAATCAGGTTTTTTTTTAGGCAAGAAAAACTACTTTTTCATACGTAGTAAAAATGGCAAATGTCTAATGATTTTTAGTCAGCTAAAAAAAGAGTGATGGCTTGTCTAACATACTTCTAAGATTTTCAAATGAAAATACTCAGAACAGCACAGTATTAGCAGAGAGATGAGCAAACAGACCAAGGGGAAAAAAAAGTCTTAATGACCCAGCATTTATATGGAAAGTTGATGAATGATAGAGTAGGCACTGTAGAATAGAAAAAGAAATCACATGCACTTTAAAATATGAGGCAAACCAGGCTGGCATCTACTTGGGAAAATACATTGCATTCTTCTCTATTCCATGATCCATAATCAACTTATATATTCAAATATGAAAGATAAAACCAGAACATTTTCAGAAGTCACAGGAAGATTTTTTTATGGAGGATTAGGCAGAATTTCTTTTATGTAAGAAAACAGTGATAAAGGAACAGACAAACTCAAACATATTAAAATTTAGGGAATAAAAAGAAAATAGAGTGGGCCGGGTGTACTGGCTCAGGCCTGTAATCCCACCACCTTGGGAGGCTGAGACGGGTGATCACCTGAGGTCAGGAGGTTGAGACCAGCCTGGCCAACATGGCAAAACTCCGCCTTTTTGCTGTTGTTTGTTTGTTTTTTGAGACGGAGTCTTGCATTGTCGCTTGGGCTGGGGTGCAATGGCAAGATCTTGGCTCACTGCAAACTTCATCTCCTGGGTTCAAGCAATTCTCTTGCCTCAGTCTCCCAAGTATCTGGGATGACAGGTGCCTGCCACCAGGCTCGGCTAATTTTTTTGTATTTGTGGTAAAGACAGTTTTTCACCATGTTGACCAGGCTGCTCTGGAACTCCTGACCTCGTGATCCGCCCACCTTGGCCTCCCAAAGGGCTGGGATTACAGGCATGAGCCACTGTGCCAGGCCTAAAACACCGTGTTTACTAAAAATACAAAAATTAGCTGGGTGTGGTGGTGGGTGCCTATAATCCCAGTAACTCGGGAGGCTGACACAGGAGAATCACTTGAACCCGGGAGGCAGAGGTGGCAGTAAGCAGAGATGGCGCCACTGCACTCCAGCCAGGCTACAGAGCAAGACAGTGTCTCCAAAAGGACAAAAAAAAAAAAAAAAAAAAAAAAAAAAAGAAAACCAAAAAAAAAGCCCTCTGATATCCAGATAAGAGGATACAGATGTGTCCACTGTCATAAATTCTTCACCATGCTACAAGAGGGGAACTGACATTTTGGTGAATCTTTGTAAATCATCAATTTATCTAACACACTTTTATTTCACCAGTAACATTGACAAAGCTAAGTCTTAAAATTCCATTTGAAATTACCCTTGAAAAGAACAGACCTTTGAAACTTACTACACTCACTCTGGGGAAGAAAGAAATACAAATTTTTAGCATATAAAATGCATCATTTTATCTTGCTTCTTTGGAAATAGTATTTTTATCTTTCAAGCTGTACTGACAACATGTATCTTACAGTCAATGAAAAACTGAAACTCAAATAAGCGGACAAGCCTTTTCAAGGTAACAAATTCAGGGAGAGGCAGCGCTGACTCCAACACAGGCCTTTCTAAGTGTCACGGCAGGCCATTCTATCCCTCGGGACACCCATCCTGTTCAGTAAAGTCCTCAGTGACCACCTAGGAGGCACTGGCACTGCTCTTTGTCCTCCTGTGCGCCTTCAGTGCATTTTCATATTCAGGTTCTTGCATATCCTCTCTGGGGTGGGTTTTCCTTGTCCTTTGGGACAGTTTTTCTCTCTTCACAAGTCTGAGACAATCTAGAGAGCAGAAATCATTTCTGCCTTTTCCTCTCAATATCAGCATCCCAGGCCGGGCGCGGTGGCTCAAGCCTGTAATCCCAGCACTTTGGGAGGCCGAGACGGGCGGATCACGAGGTCAGGAGATCGAGACCATCCTGGCTAACACGGTGAAACCCCGTCTCTACTAAAAAATACAAAAAACTAGCTGGGCGAGGTGGCGGGCGCCTGTAGTCCCAGCTACTCGGGAGGCTGAGGCAGGAGAATGGCATAAACCCGGGAGGCGGAGCTTGCAGTGAGCTGAGATCCGGCCACTGCATTCCAGCCTGGGCGACAGAGAGAGACTCCGTCTCCAAAAAAAAAAAAAAAAAAAAAAAAATCAGCATCCCATTGGCAGACCGTCAATGTGTCTCCGAGGAATAAAAACTCCTCGGCTGGAGGAACAGTTTTAATGACCCAGCTTTAATGGCATTATGTTGTATTGTCCATTCATTTTAATGTCCTAAAAGTTTAATAACCCTAAGGGGTCACCATTTTAGATGAAACTATACCAGGAGATTCCTCTAAGGCCAAGAGCATCCAACTGCTCCCCTGAGAGACTCTACCCCCTACCTCAGGCTGTCCTTGGCGATGAGATGACCCCGGGGCTGATACTCACTAGACCCTCCAATAGACATGGCCACAGTGGGTATCCTGGGTCATCCCCAGATCGTTCTAAAATGCCAGGACTAGGAAAAGACAGGAGGGTGGCTGAGGACACAACATTCTGTAATGTTTTCACAAGGGGACCTCAACTTAAAGATATTTTGGTAATATGTACACTTAGGAAAGATGGAAAGAAGAGAGGCACAAAGTTTTTTTTACAGTAGAATGACAGATGATTTATTCTCCGCTTTCCTCTCATGTAAAATGTTTGGAAACAGAAAAATATTTTGGCCAAAGTGGCTCACGCCTGTATTCCCAGCGCTTTAGGAGGCCGAGGTGGGCGATCAGTTAAGGTCAGGAGTTCGAAACCAACCTAACCAACATGCCAAAACCCTGTCTCTACGAAAAATACAAAAATTAGCTGGTCGTGGTGGTGGGCGCTTATTAGCCCAGCTACTTGGGAGGCTGAGGCAGGAGAATCGCTTGAACCCGGGAGTCAGAGGTTGCAGTGAGCAGAGACTATGCCATTGCACTCCAGCCTGGCGACAGGGCGAGACTCCGTCTCAACAACAACAACAACAAAAAAAAATATATATAATATACATTTAAAATTATTATATGTAGATAGTATTTGAAGTCATGGGACTGACTGTAGGTAGAAACAAGGGAAGGCAAGGAAAATTTTTATATTTATATTTATATATGATTATATAAAATTAATATACATAATTATAATATATAAACATATCATATAGGCTGGGCACAGTGGCTTACACCTGTAATCCCAGCAATTTGGGAGGCCACGGTGGGCAGATCACCTGAGGTCAGGAGTTCGAGACTAGCCTGACAAACATGGAGAAATCCCATCTCTACTAAAGATACAAAAATTAGCCAGGCGTGGTGGTGCGTGTCTGTCATTCCAGCTACTCAGGAGACTGAAGCAGGAAAATCACTTGAATCCGGGAGGTGGAGGTTTCGGTGAGCCCAGATTGTATCATTCCACTCCAGCCTGGGTGACAAGGGTTAAAATCCATCTCAAAATAAATAAATACATAAATAAAACAAGAAATACATATTTATGTCTAAGTATATAATTATAATAAATAAATGTGTATATGTATACATTTATTATAAATTTATTAATATATGAAATATGTTTATTTCTGAGCCAGGGTCTGGCTCTGTCACCCAGGCTGGAGTGCAGTGGCACTATCATAGCTCATTGGGGCCTTGAACAGATGGCTCAAGCGATCCTCCTACCTCAGCCTCCTGAGTGGCTAGGATTGCATGCACACACCACCATGTGTAGCTAATTTTCAAATTTTTTGTAGAAACAGGGTCTTCCTTTTTTGCCTAAGCTGGTCTTGAACTCCTGGGCTCAAGTGATCTTCCTGTCTCAGGCTTCCAATGTGTTAGATGTGGGCCACTGCATCTGGTCTAATGCATTTTTTAATTTGCGAGTTTATATTATTTAACATTTTGAAGTACTGAATGTGTTGAACAACCAACTTGCAGAATTCCCGAACAATGGACGGTCAGCTGTCATGTCCTGGTTCAAATCGTCCCAGCACACCACGGCTAGAAACCTTTCAGCCAACTTCCACTTATGTCTCCCGGGGCAGGACAATGTCACTTGGCCAATCCCCACTAAGAGGGACTCTGGAAAGGCAAGAAACTATTCTGTTCTCTATAATGGAATGTGACCAGGAAGAAGGCAGTTGGGAGGGCCAGTTGGGCCCTCTAACCAGCAGCCTCCACCATCGACTACCTTCCCTAGACTATACCACGCTGGGCATTTGGGACAGTTATGAGCAAGAGTTCCCATTTTTCTTCTCATGGGACTTTCATGCTAGTGGCAAGAGACAATTTTTTTTTTTTTTTTTTGAGACAGAGTTTTGTTCTTGTCACTCAGGCTGGAGTGCAATGGTGTCATCTCGGCTCACTGCAACCTCTGCCTCCTGGATTCAAGCAATTCTCCTGCCTCAGCCTTCAGAGTAGCTAAAATTACAGGATTGCACCACCACGTCTAGCTAATTTTTGTATTTTTAGTTGAGATGGGGTTTCACCATGTTGGCCAGGCTGGTCTGGAATTCCTGAGCCACTGCACCCAGTCAAGAGGGAGATTTTAAATCAATAAGTAGAATTGTGATGAATGCCAGAAGGAAGAATGTGTGTGATGGGGAGGACACCTAAGTTATTGTCTCATATTTTAACACTTTCACAGGCAATAACTGGAAACTTAGAAGCTTAAAACAACACACACCTTTAAGCTAATTTTGGCAAGCTAGGAGTTGAGCACATTTTAGCGAGTCCTGTGCTTGGGATCTCACTCTAAGCAGCTGGGCTGCATCCTCATCTGAGGCTCCACCAGGGCAGAATCCATTTCCAGGTCCGCCGAGGTTATTGGCAGAATTCATTTGCTCGGACCCGCTTGGCAAGGGCCTAGCTTTTTGCTTCCTTGCCTACGGGGCCCCTCTAAAGGTCCTTTCTCAGCAGAGCATCTCCCTCCTGGAGCGCCTGCAGGTGGAACCTTTCTCTCTAGTGTGCGAAGGTGATGCACTGTGACAGTGACATCCCATTGCTTTTGCCAGGCTCTATGGGTTAGAAGCCAGTCACCGGTTTTGCTCATACCCAAGGTCAGGAAGACTATGCAAGGGCATAGGTCATTGGGGGGTCAGTCACTTAAGGGTGTGGCTGCCACCACTGAACTTGGTGAGACTTTAAGGGCTGGTAGGAGCTGGCCAGGTACAGGGGTGAGGGTGTGTCAGGCAGGGGTGAGGGCATGGAAGGGGATGCAGAGGCCTGCACCCTGGAATGTCCTTTCACTCCCTGAGGTTTTGTTCTCCTTATCCCTGAGTACATCCCAGAACACGGTGGGGCCCTAGCAGGGGAGAGGTAGGGAAGCCTGTGTTGTTCATCTGGGGATATTTTTAGGCAAATCAGATTAGGGGCCAGGCTTTCTGTGACGGGTGCGAGCATCGGAGTGATGAGTGTGCAGGTGTGTGTGGGAAGAGCGATGGGGATGGGGTCAGCCCCAGCCACCATGAAGACCTTAACTGTGCATCCGCCCATCCCAGCAGCCTCCCTGAGTGAGTGCATTCAGGGTGCAGGTCCTGTTTTACACATGGAAGTGAATCAGAGTGGGACACTGCCTTGCCTTAGAGAGGTCACACTTCTCCTACTTCTTCTTCTTCTTCGTTTTTTTTTTTCTTTAAATTTGCAACAGAGTCTCACTCTGTTGCCCAGCCTGGAATGCAGTGCTGTGATGGTGGCTCACTGCCACCTCTGCCTCCCAGGTTCAAGCAATTTTTCTGCCTCAGCCTCCTGGGTAGGGGAGCTGGGACCATAGGCACGCATTACCATGCCTGGCTAATCGTTGTATTTTAGTTTCACCATATTGACCAGGCTGGTCCCAGTCTCCTGGCCTCAAGCGATCTGCCCACCTCAGCCTCCCAAAGTGCTGTGACCACAGGCGTAAGCCACCACAGTGGGAGAGAGGTCACACTTCATGCCAAGTGGGTGGCAGTGACTGAGACAGCACCCCAGCTGGTGCTGGAAGTGAGGGGTGCTCAGTGTCCTAGGAAGGCAGAGGGCTGCATGAGAGGTTTGGGGAGGAAGGACTGGAGGAGGATTTGAGATTTTCACCTGAGCAGCTGGGTGGATAGAGGGGCTGTTTACAATCACAAGAATGTAGATGAGCAGGTTAGGGCACTAATAAAGCACTCTGTTTTGGCCCACGGAAAATTTGAGATGCTTCCCTGTGTCCAGCTGGGGCTTTGGGAAAGGTCAGGGCTGGGCATCTGACTGGGATGGATGTCTCTAGCAGGCAGCAGAGCATGTGGATGGTTTGTGAAGCCCGGAAAGGCATCAGATTTCCTGTGGCAGTGCCCACTGCAAATGGAAGGGCATTTGGCCTGAGCCCAGATAAACACAAGTTTGGCAGAGCAGCTATGGAGGTACAGGAAAACCAAGGGTGTGGGGGCACATGAAGTAGGAAGCTCAAATAAGATGAGGAAAGAGGTTTTAAAGATAATCAGGGCTGGGGACAGTGGTTCATGGCTGTAATCCCAACACTTTGGGAGGCTGAGACGAGAGGATAGCTTGAGGCCAGGAGTTTGAGACCAGCCTGGGCAACATAGGGAGACCCCATTTCTATAAATAAATAAATACCATTGGTACTTGGCATTTCAGGTGGGGAACAGCAAACACATGAAAGCTCTGAGGCAGGAAAGGGAAGTGATTAGTGCTCGCTCCTGGTTCCTTTATCAGACCTTAAAGAGATGCAGAGACATTTCAGGTACTCCTTGGCCGAGCTCCTTCAGGGAAGGTCTAAGTTCGCTTCTACTTCCCATCTATTAATTTTTTTTTTTTTTTTGGAGACAGAGTCTCACTCTGTCGCCCAGGCTGGAGCGCATGCAGTGGCACCATCTCAGCTCACTGCAACCTCCACCTCCCGGGTTCAAACGATTCTCCTGCCTCAGCCTTCCCAGTCGCTGGGATCACAGGTACGCGCCACCACGATCGGCTAAGTTTTTGTATTTTTAGCAGAGATGGGGTTTCATCTTGTTGGCCAGGCTGATTTCGAACTCCTGGCCTCAAGTGATCCACCTGCCTCGGCCCCACAAAGTGCTGGGATTACAGGCGGGAGCCACCGCGCCCGGCCCTACTTCACTCCTAACGCCCACCATACGTGCTTCCAAATGTTTGCTGAATGACAAGGTGAACGAGTGAATGGGACTACGTGACTTCGGGCAGCAGGCAATCCTATTCCTTGGACCTCAGTTTCACTTTTTGTAAAGCAAGCCTGTCTCTCGCTCTCTGCCCTAAAAGCCTGAGTTCTGGGCTTGAGATGAGCGCGTCCTGTAGACCAGACTGCAGTGGACGTTGAGCTGGGTGTTCTAGGAGGCCAGAATCCGGCCAGCTCTTGGGTTCGGTCCTCCCGCGGGATCCGGTACGCCCAGTCCCAGCGCCGCCCCGCCCAACCTCCATTTGCTCCCCCAATCCCCGCCCTCTCAGCGCGGCTCGCTCTCCATTGGCCGGGGGTCGGGCCCTGGGCGCCCAGCTCCGCTGGGGACGGGGCGGCGGGCGGCGGGCGGGGCCGTGTGCATCTGCAGGGTGTGTGTCCCGGTCGCAGCCCCGCGCCAGCTGCAGCTCCTTGATCCGAGCCGGATCCTGAGCGGGAAACACGGGCTGAAGCGGCGGCGGCGGCCCCGCCCCGGGACTCCATTGTTGAGGCTGCCTCGGCTCTGTTGGCTGCTCAGCTGCGCTCCAATCACCCCAAGCGCCGCGGCGAGGAGCGAGTGCTGCGAGCCGGTGGCCTGAGGTGAGACCGGGCGACGGGGTCTCCGGAACGGGCGGGGGTCTCTGCCCCGGGTGTGGCGCCTCTGAGCTGGGTTCCGCAGGGTTCGAGGTCGGGATCTGAGGTTCCTGCGCCTGGGCTTTGTCTCGGCCTCGGGTGGCACCGGGGGCTTCGCGCCTGCTGCGATACCGCTTGGGCCCGCGCGGTGGTCCCGGTCGCCCTGCGGGTGGGGGCCGGTCCCCACTGCTCCCCGGCTCCCCGCGTCTGCCGCGGAGGGGACTGCATGGACCCGGGCGCTGGCTTCTGAGCCGAGATGGCGTCACTGCACTGTAGCGTGGGCGACCGAGTGAAACTCCGTCTCAAAAAAAAAAAAAAAAAAAAAAAAACCAAAAAAACCCTGGTACAGTATTTTACCCAGACTAGGTACGTGTAGTAGAGCCGAATGAAAGCTTAGAAAAAGATGACTTGAGAACTAGCCCAGCAGAGGAATCAGGTGGGATGTGTTGCTACTGAGTAAGTGAAATTTGCACCTGCTTTCTCCCAGGCCTCGTTGAGTTGTGTACAACAGAGAGCTCAGGTGTTGGGGGCAGTTGACCGGTTGAAGAATGCATTGCTATTATGTGAGGAACATTGGGCTTTGAAAAAGCAGAACTGGATCCACGTTCTTGCCTGGTAACTCTAACTATCATCTAGTTTGTAAAGGGGAATGCAGTTCACTGAAAAATTCTTATGACAGTGGGGAAAGGATTGGGGCGTCTGCATTGGTTTGTGTAATATAGGTCATATGAAAGAGCATTTAGGCTGGAGGGAGGCTTTTCATCTCTATAACTTTACTTTCACAGGACAATTCCATCATGATTTGAAGATTTTGGAGTCAAAACTACATTATTCTGCTATGTGTTTTGGGGCAAATTTATACATACAATTTGCTTAAATATTTCAGATGATACAAGAATGTATGTGTGGGGTAAAAAGCTGAAATTTGCATTCCCCCTTCTCTAGAAGTAGCCATTGTGAATAGTTAAGTCTGTATTCCAGCTATTTTGTATACTATAAATACACTGTGAACATTTGAGTGTATATAGACATGTATGTTACACACAGTTTTAGAGATGGAATATTGCTCTGTTGCCCATGCTAGTCTCAAACTCCTGGGCTCAAGTCACCCTCTCGCCTCAGCCTCCCAGAGTTTTGGAATTACAGGCATGAGCCACCGCGCCTGACCTGCATGAGTATATTTACTAATTGCTAAGTTACTCTGTTCAATATGTGTTTATTGAACTCCCCCATGTGCCAAGCATTGTTCTGAATACCTTATATGCACTAATTCGCTTAATTTTTAGAGCAGCTCTATTATTGTGGCCCTTTTACAGTGAGGAACCTGAACCACAGAGAGGCTGGGGACGTTGTCTAACATCACACAGCCAGTGCTGTTGGAATTCAGGTTTGAACCCAGACAGCTGGCTTCAGATCTCTTAGCTGGTATCATAGATGGCACACCCAAACCTTAGGGCCGCCTCCCAAGCCTTGCCTCTGATATGAGCTTGCCTGAGCTCTGCGAGAGCCGTGTATGTGAGGTTTCTTTCCTCTTTAAGAACACAAGTCTTGAAATTGTCCCAGACCCTGGTAGGACCTCTTGAGGACCAAAAACAGGGATTCTTCAAGCCTGCCCCAAGGGCCAGATCTCTGATTTAGCTACTTGGAAGGTAGACGTGGAAGAGAGTAATTTTGCCAGAACAAAGTCAGGATGGCTGGGCTGACTCGGCCAGATGCAGTGGCTTATGCCTGTAATCCCAGCACTTTGAGAGGCCGAGGCAGGTGGATCACCTGAGGTCGGGAGGTCGAGAGCAGCCTGACCAACAAGTTGAAACTCCGTCTCTACTAAAAATATGAAAATTAGCTGGGCGTGGTGGTGCGTGCCTGTAATCCCAGGTACTTGGGAGGCTGAGGCAGGAGAATTGCTTGAACCCGGTTGGTAGAGGTGGCAGAGAGCTAATATTACGCCACTGCACTCCAGCTTGTGTGACAGAGTGAGACTCCATCTCAAAAAAAAAAAAAAAAAAAAAGAAGAATGGGGAAGGGGAATGGCTGGGCTGACTCATAGGGAAGAGGCCCTACAGCAGCCGTAGGACCTTGGCCACTTGGGTGGAAAAGAAGGAAGGAAGAGCTTCACCCATGGCGGTGACCTAGACTGCAGAAACCACACTAAACATCCACATCCTGGAGCCTGGCCACCCCATTTGCTTCTCTTCTCCTTGGGTAGAGGGTGTGGGGAGCTTTCTACCCTGGAGGCTGAGCAGCGCGGCTTCTAACCAGGGTAGGCGTTGGTCTGTCCCTGGGAATACAGACAGCATTCTCATAAGCAGCCCAAATACTCCTGAACAGCTTTTTGTAGGGTGGGGCGGGGCGGGGCAGAGGGTGATTTTGACTCATAGGTACCTTTTCCACTTTCACTGTTGATAACTGTGTTACAGATTAAAGTTTTGTTTTTGATACTGAAGAGGGCTTAAGAGAGTGAGCTATTATGGCACATCTAAGTCTGCTAAAATAGAACCACGGGGTAGTGTAGGAAAATCTCTTCTAAATTATGGATGATATATGGTGAACGTTAGAAGCCATGTGTACCTAAGTTGAAAAATCAAAACATGTCTTGTATTTGGGTGACCCCGGTAAGTCTGGATGCCACTGCGCCTTGTGTGAACACAGGATGCTGAGGTGTAGGGATCAACAGGCTTTTTCTGGACGTCTTGCGCTTCTCCCTTGGGGTAAAGTGGGGTGGCAGTAGGAGCGCACAGCTGTTGGGCCCCTGATATTTGTCAGCTGGTTTACATGTGTGATTCCGTTTAATGCAATCTTGGAGGGAAAACTGTTTTATTGAAGAAGAAGATAGAGGCTTAGAGAAGTTAAGAAAATTGTTCAAGGTCACGTCATTTGTTTTGTTTTGTTTTGAGACAGAGTTTTGCTCTTATTGCGCAGGCTGGAGTGCAATGGCGTGATCTCGGCTCACCACAACCTCTGCTTCCCAGGTTCAAGTGATTCTCCTGCCTCAGCCTCCAGAGTATCTGGGATGTCAGGCATGTGCCACCACGCCAGGCTGATTTTGTATTTTTTTTTTTTTTTTTGAGACGGAGTCTTGCTCTGTGGCCCAGGCTGGAGTGCAGTGGCCAGATCTCAGCTCACTGCAAGCTCTGCCTCCCGGGTTCACACCATTCTCCTGCCTCAGCCTCCCGAGTAGCTGGGACTACAGGCGCCCGCCACCTCGCCCGGCTAGTTTTTTGTATTTTTTAGTAGAGACGGGGTTTCACCGTGTTAGCCAGGATGGTCTCGATCTCCTGACCTCGTGATCCACCTGTTTCGGCCTCCCAAAGTGCTGGGATTACAGGCTTGAGCCACCGCGCCCTGCCTGATTTTGTATTTTTAGTAGGGATGGGGTTTTTCCATGTTGGTTAGGCTGGCCTTGAACTCCCATCCTTGGGTGATCCATCCAACTTGGCCTCCTCAAGTGTTGGGATTACAGGTGTGAGCCACCACGCCTGGCCAAGGCCATGTAATTTCTTAAGTGGAAAGATGAAGTATTTGATGAACTCAGAAGTTTGACTTCAAGGCCCTTCATCTTTCCATAACACGTGGTTCCTTCCCTGGTTTGTGGGGAGTGACTGAAGAACTCAAGGAAGCTGTGTTTTGTGGAAAGAGGACCTGAGGGGTGTATGGTCTTTCCAGGCTTGGAATCTGCCATGCTGGGCTTCTGAATTGTATAGTTTGGCCATATAGAGAGAAGCCCCTCATTTAAGACTTATTCTTTGGGGGAAATAAAGGAAGGCCACCCGCATGAGACAGGCAGAGGCGACTTTCTCAGAGCTGCTGTGGCAAGGGAGTGGGCACCGTCACTTGCGTGTGGCAGAGACTGACATGCAAGTGAGTGGCGGATGAGGAGTGGGGAAACTTCAGGATGGAAAAGAACGGCTCCCATTGGAGGCTGTTGTGGGGGCTGGAGGCAGCTGTGCAGAAGTGGGGTGTCCTATATGATTGGTTAGGGGCATATTTGGCTTTCTCTGGATTATCCTAACTGGAAACAGGGGCCAAAATTAGGGTGGCTGTCAGTTTTGAGTCAAGTCCTGGCCACGTGGGACAGAGTTGTGGTTTAGTTTCTGGGTTGTGGAGAGAGAGCAGTCTGGCTTCCTGTCTGATGTGCTAGCCTGGCTGGCCTCCTGGCTGTTGACTGTAGATAGGGGATTGGTTTCCTGGGTGGGCAGCTACAGGTTGTGGTCTGAGTTCTGTCTTTATACATATGATCAGGCATGGTCTGTTTGTATATTCAGTCCCGCATTCTTCTTGTCAGTAAAAATATCAAATGACAAATTGGATACATTGGGAAGTTTTTAGATGTCTGTGTCCCCTGGAGGAAGTTTTCACGTTCACATTTAATCAGAATGAATATAAACAATTGGGCCATTGATCTTGAAGATTTAAAATAGGAAATCCTCAACAATACTACCTCGGCGCCATTGCCTCTCTGTCCACCGTTAGGGAATGTGTTTTCATCCACCGCCGGCTCATCGTCCACCAGTTTTGTGGTTGATCCAGTTCTCTATACGTCTTGTCTTGTGTGCATCTCATTGTTTGCTAGTGTTAGCTTTCCCCTTCGTCAGTGTAGTTTATTTGTGTAGCATCTGTTGGTAGGAAGTTATTTGTGGAATTTGTGAATGGAAGGGACCTTGGAGGTCTGCTAGGTCAGCCCAGTGATTTTCAAGATAAACGGAAATACAGGGAAATGTTCCATCTTTTTTGGTGGCAAAACCAGGAATAGAAAGCAGTGTCCTTTGTGCCACAATGTCATTGGAAGACAGCTCAATGCGGGCCTAAAATGCAGAGTAACTAACTTTCATTTATCTCTGCTTCTGACTCTTGTTATCAGATATTTTGAATTGACCTTAATGTGTTAGCAGAAATATGAAAAGTCCTGACTTGCTTACGTATAAGGTACTTCTTTGCCTACTCATTTGGTTGTTTTTTTCAACAGGATTGAAAAGACATTGTTCTAAACTGAATGTTTATGTCTCCCCCAGATTCTTGTACTGGAGCCCTAACTGCCAGTGTGATGGTATTAGGGGTTAGGACCTTTGGGAAGTCATTAGGGTTAGATGAGATCATGAGCGTGGGCCCTGGTCTGACAGGATTAGTGCCCTTAGAAGAAGAGAAACCAGGCCGGGTGTGGTGGCTCACACCTGTAATCCCAGCACTTTGGGAGGCCAAGGTGGGCAGATCACGAGGTCAGGAGATTGAGACCATCCTGAAACCCTGTTTCTACTAAAAATACAAAAATTAGTTGGGTGTGGTGGCACGTGCCTGTAATCCCAGCTACTCGGGCGGCTGAGGCAGGAGAGTTGCTTGAACCAGAGAGTCAGGTTGCAGTGAGCTGAGATTGTGCCACTGCACTCCAGCCTGGTGACAGAGCGAGACTCTGTCTCAAAAAAAAAAAAAAAAAAAAAAAAAAAAGAGAAAGCAGAGAGCTCCCACTGCCCTGGTGTGAGGAAACAAGAAGAAAGGTGGCTGTCTGCAAGCCAGGAAGAGGTTTCTGTCCTGGAACTGAGTTGGCCAACACTTTGATCTTGGACTTCCAGCCTCCAGAGCTGTGAGAAATAAACTAATGTTTAAACCACACAGCCTATGGTGTTTTTTCTGGTATTTGCCTACGGTATTATGGCCATCTGATTTGACTGATATAGAGATGGTTCCAGAATACTGTAGCCTGTATCTAAGTTGGTGATGCCATGAAAATAAATGTGGTAGTTCATTCCTTTATATAAAGATAGCGCTGTGATCCCAGGGCCTTTGCTCATGTCTTAGTTGAGCCTTGTTTTCTTATAATAGCTTCCTAATTTCTCTTTTCCCCCTCTAATTTATATTATATATCTTGATTAAATCATATATGGTATGAGTTTATACTTTATGTCTATACAAACTTTTAGTGATTTTATTTCATTTGATTTGATTTTTGAGACATGCCCTTGCTCTGTTGCTCAGGCTGGAATGTAGGCATGCCATGACAGCTCACTGTAACCCTAAATTCCTGGGCTCAAGTGATCCTCCCGCCTCAGCCTCCTGAGTAGCTGGGACTACAGGTGTGCTATCCTGCCTAGCTAATTTTTAAAGTTTTTGTAAGAACAGAGTCTTGCTGTGTTGTCCAGAGTGGTTTCAGACTCCTGGCCTCAAGCAGTCCTCTCGCCTCAGCCTCTGAAAGGACTGGATTACAGGCATGAGCTGCCACACCCGGCCCAGTGATTTTTCATTGTTAAGATCAAGGACGGGTTCCCTGGCTTGGCATTCAAGGCTCATGATCAGGGCGTGATATGCAAGTTTGGGTTTCAGTGTTTCCATTCCCGCCATCAGCCTTGCACTCCAGCTTGTTGCCTAAGCCCTGTTCTGAGGCCCAGCCTGAGAGCTGCACTTAGAATTTATACCTTCTCATCTCTTCATCGTCTTCGCCTATGTTCTTATCTCCATCTGGGACATCATCTCCACACTTCTGCCTCTTTAAATCTTCTCCATCCTTCAAGACTTGAAATACTCACTTCCTTTACATGATCCCCACTCTGACATCCAAGCTAGAATTAATCTTTCTTCCTTTGAACTCTGATAGTGCTTAATGTTTTTCATCCTTTAATTATACAGCAGTCCTATGTGTTAGATATTATTATTCTCCCAGTTTTTCATAGTTACTTTGAAAATATTTGCTGTAGTCATATATTTTGAATATGTAATATGACTGACATTCAAAAGGTCCTGGAGAGTGAAAGGCAGTCCTACTCCCATCACTGCCCTGTGACCACTGTTGCCAGTTTTTGTTTGTTTGTTTGTTTGTTTTTCCAAGGCAGTCTTGCTCTGTCACCAGGGTGGCGTGATGTCAGCTCACTGCAACCTTCGCCTCCCGGGTTCAAGCGGTTCTCCTGCCTCAACCTCCTGAGTAGCTGGGACTACAGGTGTGCGCCACCACGCCCAGATAAGTTTTGTATTTTTAGTAGAGACGGGGTTTCACCATGTTGGCCAGGATGGTCTGGATATCTTGGCCTCGTGATCCACCTGTCTCAGCTTCTCAAAGTGCTAGGATTACACACGTGAGCCACTGCGCCCAGCCTATGTGTCTTGTTTTTAAAAACACAGATGTTGGCATAAGATAAACACGGTTGTCCACCGGTAAGTATTTAGGTTGTTCCCAACCGTTTCTATTAATCAATGCTGAGTTGTGCATAATTCTTGCATATTTGCGTAAATATGTTCATAGGATGCATTACTAGAAATGCAATTGTGGGATCCAGGGTTCTGCACATTTTAAATATTGATGGGTGTTGCTGGATTCCATTCCGTTAGGTCCATACCGTTATCTCACTGTCAATGTGTAAGGGTGCCTATTTCTATTTCCTTGCCAACAGTTTCTTCTCAGCTGTTTTCTTTGACATCACACACACACAAATAGCCTCCTTGTTCCAAAAACATGGACATTTTACGTTTCTACTTAAAGTGTGCGCACACTGACTGAAGCTCTGTGTTGCAGTGATGTGTGCTGCTAGGACTGTGGCTCTGTTTCGAATAAGCTACGCAGGCTATGGCTTTCCAGTCAGGTGTTTTTTGTTTTGTTCATGCTGTTGCTGCTGTTGGGCTGTGTGAATTTCCCTCCACTGACCAGCCAGATTTCCTTTCCGGTGGATGGGCTTAGTGTCTCATCTGACGGACCTGTTTCCTGGTGATCTGGGCCGAGTGTCTCCATGAGAAGTTGCACCCATCTTCTCCAGTAGTGCATCTTTTCACAGCAAGCAAAACATTTTCACCACGTTTCCAGTGGGACAGGCACTAGCTCTTTTCTGCGCATCAGGAGACCTGGCTTTGTTCTGGTTCAAACAACAGCTGGTGAGTTACCAAAGACAAGTCGCATCTGGCCCCTGGTCCTTTGCTTTATAAGTAGAATCACAGTCCGAGTGGGCATCACTGCCCTGGTCTCTATGCGGTGCTGAGTGTTGTGGGGATGATGGCTAAGTGTCAGGGTGCATTTCCACCACTAGGGGATTACAGGCCAGCCAAAGACACAGGAGGAAAGCTAACAGCCCCGGGCAAGTACACACAACCAGGTACATTTTACCTTCTGTTTCCACCTTTTTCATGCTCCTACTTGTTTCTCCAGAAAAAAATGCAATAAATTCCTTTCAAAAACTTTACAAAAGCCATAGATGCTTATTGAAAATAGTTCAAATGACATGGAAGGCAGAAAGATACTGAGTGATTTTCTGTTGTGTGTTTGGATGAATGTGTCTTTGGGGTAGTCACTATTAACACTGGGTGTATTTCCTTCTAGATCTTTTCCAGTGTACCTACAAATATATATGTACACATTGTAAAAAACAAAATAGTACCTGATCAACATTGAGTCCCCCTACTCCCACTGCGCAGTCTACATGGACATCCTTTCATGGTGATACGGTGAGGCCTGATCGACTCCTTTTGTTCGCTGGAGTGGCAGGTTATAATAGCTAGAGGTAACTCACCTTCAGTGGGCATTTACCACGTGACAGAGTCTGTGCTCCAGACAGGCTACATGAAGTGGGTCTTAAGGCTTTTTATAAGAATGCTATGGGTGAACACAATATTTGTTAATATTTTGCAAATGATAGAATTGCAGTAGAGAGAAGCAAAGCTGCTTGCTCAAACTCATGGCACGATTCCTGAGAGAGAGAGAGAGAGCACTTTTAAAACAGTTGTTGTTATAATCAGTTGATTTACGATCATTCCAAGAAATAGTGCATTCAGTGAATACATTTCAGGGTCTGGTACAGTCTGGGAGTTGTTCCTGAAAATGCTCTGCGCTAGAGGTAAGGGAGTGGTCCATTGTCCCTGGGCTCCTAGTGCAAGGAGGGAAGTCCCGGGGAGAGGGGGCATGGAGAGGAGGTCTCTGAACAAACCTTGCAACATCCATTTCTGCTGAGTCTGGTCCGAGGTCTGGTTCTTGACATGTACACTTTTCAGAGATACTTGGTTTTGGTTTTTATCATGGCTCAGCTGAGCAACCATGGTTTCAAACTGCCTGGAGATGTGGTCTGACAGGCCAGTGCTATGCCCATCCCTCCCGCTCCTGCAGGAGGGGAGTCATCCTGGGACTAGAGGGCTTCGCCTGTAATCAGCTCTCTCATAATAAGTGGATTTGATGCTGGTTTCGCTAGGTCAGGAAATTTCCCACTTGGAAGGAAAACTGATACTTGCTTTTGGGTTTCGCTGAGCAGCCACAGGGTTTAGAGCAGGGACTGGAAGTTTGTTGAGACACACGTGAGTGCACTCAAATATCTTCCATGAAACGTGGAAATAAAGACAGTGTTCCAGAGAGGTCCCTGGCTTTGGGATATAAATATTTCTGTAACAGAATGGCACTGGCTCTCTGCTGTATTTTTTTCTCTGCTACTTTGGCAAGTTTTATTTGGGTGTGTGTCTCCTGTACAGAAGGTATGACATCAGTTTTTGCCACCAAGTATTTACAGCCGTTGGTGCCTCCATGTGGGTCACTTTTGTGCTGTGATTTCCTTCGGGAAAATTGTAGGTCTCCTACCCAAAGCACATTGCCCATTTCAAGGTGCTCCTGGTTTCTGAACACCTGTGGCAGTGCCTTCCATGTGGGTGAAGCCAGCCGAGAAAGTACCCCTCCCCAGGAGGTGGGGACTGGTGATTTCCTGAGTGAGGAGGCCAGGGATGAGCCCTGGACTAGAACTTGTGATCGACTGCTTTTCCTTCCTCTCCTCTCCCTCCTATTTTGCCACCACCCCCACTTTTTAAAAATTTCTTATTAAAAATTAAGCAAGTATTTTGGTTTCCTTTATTCACTATTCTTTGCTAATCGTATGCAGAGTGAGCCTGGGACAGTGGAAAGGAAAGTTGTACTTAGCTTCAGATGATCCTACCAGCCCCGCATTGAGGGGCTCCTGCCAGGTGGCATTGTCAAGTGGCGTTGTGGAGGTTCTCATTTCAGTCCTCAGCGTTAACCAGCAGAGGCAGGTGGTACTTATTCCTGGTTAATGTTGAGGAGGTTGAGCTCAAAGTGGCTAAGGGAACTTCCCAAAGTCACATAGGAAGTAGCAGAGTAGAACCAAACACAGATTGTCTCTGAATCAGGCAGGTCGTCAGATTCCAAAATGGGCTCTTAATTTTTGGAGGTCAAAAAGCTGAACAGACACAGGTATTTCTTTCTTCTTCTTCTTCTTCTTTCTTCTTTCTTCTTTCTTCTTTCTCCTTTCTCCTTTCTCCTTTCTCCTTTCTCCTTTCTCCTTTCTCCTTTCTTCTTCTTCTTTCTTCTTCTTTCTTCTTCTTTTTTTGAGCTAGGGTTTCACTATGCTGCCTAGGCTGGTCTGGGCTCAAGCTGTCCTCCTGCCTTAGCGTTCTGAGTGCTGGGCTTACAGGTTTGTGTCACCACACCCAACCGAACAGACATTTCTTTAAAGAAGATGTACAAATGGCCAAAAAATATGTGAAAAAAAATGCTCAGTATCACTTATAATCAGAGAAATGCAAATCAAAACCACAGTGAGGTATCATCTCACCTGTTAGGATGGGTATTATCAAAAAGACAAAAAATAACAAGTGCTGGTGAGGCTATGGAGACAAGGGAGCTCTTACACACTGTAGTGGGGTGTACACTAGAGCAGCTGGCTGGGCGCGGGGCGCACGCTGACATCGCAGCACTTTGGGAGGCCGAGGCGGGCAGATCACCTGAGGTCAGGAGTTTGAAACCAGCCTGGCCAACATGGTGAAACCCCGTCTCTACTAAAAACACAAAAATTGGCTGGGAGCGGTGGATCACACCTGTAATCCCAGCACCGTTGGGCGGCTGAGGTGGGCGGGTCACTTGAGCCCAGGAGTTCAAGACCAGCCTGGCCAACGTGGTGAAACCCCATCTCTACTAAAAAATACAAAAATTTGCCGGGTGCTGTGGTGAGTGCCCGTAATCCCAGCTACTCTGGAAGCCGAGGCATGAGAACCCTGGAACCCGGGAGGCGGATGCTACAGTGAGCAAGCCGAGATTACACCATAGTACTCCAGCCTGGGCAACAGTGAGACTCTGTCTATAAGAGAAAAAAGAAAAAGAGTAAGAGTAAGCTAGGGCACCCACTATGGCAAACAGTATGGAGGGTCCCCAGAAAACTGCAAATGAAATTACAGACTGATCCAGCAGTCCCACTACAGTGTAGATACCCAAAGAAAAGGAAATCAGTGTCGGAGGGGCATCCGCACCTCTGTTTCCTACAGCACTGTTCACCATAGCCAAGATATGGAATCAACCTCGGTGTCCAACAGCAGATGATGGATAGAGAAAATGTGGTGTTTATACACAGTGGAGTACTATTCAGCCATAACACAGGATGAAGTCCTGTTATTCTCAGCAACGTGGATGGAACTGGAAGATATTATGTGAAATAAGCCAGGGACAGAAAGTTACACACCACATGTTCTCTTATGTGGAAGGTAAAAAGGAGTGGATCTCATGGAAGTTGAAAGTAGACAGAGGATCCTAGAGCGTGAGAAGGGTGGGGGAAGAGGGAGATAGGGAGAAATTTGTTAAAGGATACAAAATTATACTTGGATAAGAATAAATTCTAGTGTTCTATAACATAGGATGACTATAGTTAACAAGAATATATAGTTTCAGGCTGGGAGCGGTGGCTCATGCCTGTAATCCTAGCACTTTGGGAGGCTGAGGTGGGTGGATCACCTGAGGTCAGGAGTTTGAGACCAGCCTGGCCAACGTGGTGAAACCTCGTCTCTACTAAAAATACAAAAATTAGCCGGGCATGGTGCTGGGTGCCTGTAACCCTAGCTATAAGGGAGGTCGAGGCAGGAGAATAGCTTCAACCTGGGAAGCAGATGTTGCAGTGAGCCGAGATGGCACCACTGCACTCCAGCCTGGGCAACAGAACATGACTTTGTCTCAAAAAAGTATATATTTATAGAATATATAGTTCCAGATAATTAGAGGAAGGATATTGAACGTTACCAACACAAAGAAATGATAAATGTTTGAGATGGTGGATATGCTAATTATGCTGATCACATACATTACATGTATTATAACATCACTATGTGTACTCCATACATATGTACAATACACAATTATGTATCAATTAAAAAAGAAAAAGCTGAACTTAGATTGGAATGGTTATGAAGTAGCTAGCTTTTTCATATTTTTGATATAGATCCTAGGCATTTATTTTAAGTAAACTACCCTTGGCTTCAGGAAATGTGTAGTATTTGAATTTTAGCCTTGCATTTTATAATACAGAGAAGTAAAACAGTAGGCTTGCTTTAGATACAGTCACAGGGGTTTGCAGTGATGACTTTTTTATGTAATAAGGGGGAAATATCCTTTTGTAGGCATACATGCTCATTTTTCTCCCTCTTACACATTTTTAGTTGTTGTCCAGGTATTATGATACTTATGTAAACAGTATGTGATATCTTAGGTAGGAATCAGAATTTTAAGGTAAGAGTACTTAGAGTTATGTATTTTTCAATCTTTCAAACTGGATATTTTACATGTCCATTATATAACTGAAATTAAATTTTCAAAAAGACAATGCCTGTCTTTAATATGGGTGATGCTCTAGCATTTTTTTTTTTTTTTGCTTTTTTTTTTTTTTTGGAACAGCATCTCACTTTCTCCCAGGCTGGAGTGTGGTGGTGTGATCATGGCTCACTGCAGCCTCAGCCCCATAGGCTTGAGAGATCCTCCCACCTCAGCCTCCCAAGTAGCTGGGACCACAGGTGTGCAACACCATGCCCAGCTAATGTTTAAAATTTTTTGCAGTGATAGGGCCTCCCTCTGTTGCTCAGGCTGGTCTGGAATTCCTGGGTTCAAGTGTATCTCCTGTTTCATCCTCCCAAAGTGCTGTGATTACAGGCATGTGCCACTGCCTGGTCCCATATAAGTGGGATGATGACTTGAGCCTAGGAGTTCCACACCAGCCTGGGTAACATGGCACAAGACCCTGTCTCTACAAAAACTAACAAAATTAACTGGGCATGGTGGCACCTGCCTGTGGTCCCAGCTACTCTAGGAGGCAGAGGCAGGAGGATAACTTGAGCCCAGGAGTCGAGGCTGGAGGATAACTTGAGCCCAGGAGTCGAGGCTGCAGTGAGCTCTGATCTTGTCATTGCATTCCAGTCTGGGTGACAGAGTGAGACCTTGTCTCTTAAAAAAAGTTACTGGCTACCTGATTATTCCTAGGAAAAAAACCTGAACTCTGATCTAAACCTCATACCTCATACAAAAATTAACTCAAAATGGATCATGGACTAAAATGTAAAATGCAAAATGAAGATGAAAAGAGGAGCTAGAGACTGGGAGAAACTATTTGCAAACCACATGTCTGATAAAGGACTCATGTCTATAATATATAAAGAACTATCCAAATTCAGCTGTGAAACCAAATCATCTACTTTGAAAATGAATAAAACACCTGAAGAGACATTTCAGATAACATATAAGCACATGAAAAGATGTTCAACATCATGAGCCATCAGAAAAATGCACACTAAAGCCACGTCACTACACACCTATCAGAATGCCTAAAATAAAAAGTAGTAACAAGAGCAATGCTGGTGAGGATGCGGGGAAACGGAATCACTCACACTTGGCTGGTGGGAATGGAAGATGGTACAGCCATTCTGGAAAACAGCTTGACAGTTTCTTAAAAAACTCAATGTGCAATTGCTGTAGGAGGCAGCACTCACATTCATGGGCAGTTATCCCAGAGAAATGAAGACTTATGTTCACACAAAAGCCTATATGTATCTGTTTATAGCAGCATTATTTATAGAGGCTAGAAACTGGAAACAGCCCAGAGACTGCTCAGCAGGTGAATGGTTAAACAAACTGGTGAACCTAGGCCCCAGATACCACTCTGCAGTAGTTAATGACATCCTTGTTCATCAGCCTTTCAAACTAGAAACCACCATCATGCTTAATCCCCTTTTATCCATCCTGGGTCTGAGTGGGTTTCATTTTGCATTTCTTTCCAGTGCATTTTGCCTCTGTCCTTTCTGGTTGCGCCTCAAGCCTCATTTGAACTGTTGTAAGAGCCACCGAATTGTTTCTCTGCCTCATCATGGAATCCTTTCTTCACTTCATGCCCCGCATTGCCATTGGAACAATCTTTCCAAAACATGAACAAACTAACTTAAAAGAAATATCCCAGGTAGCCTTCCAAATAAGTATAAGCTTTCTGTTAGAAGTTTGACTTCTTGTCTATAGGGAACCTCAGGACTGTAGAGAGATGGATTTGCTGTCTGCATTTTAAGATCAGGCAGAAATCCCTGGAGGCGCCCATGTGGAATAGTGGCACAAATACTGGTTCTAGAATCAGAAGCCCTCATCTCCTGGTTCTAACACTAGCTGGATGTTCTTGGGAAAGTTTTGGTTTCAAACCTCAGTATGAGGAAGCATCCTCAAGGGATCACACAAGGCTGCTGGGAGGAGCGGATGAGGGGCCATGGTGAACATGCTGTGTAATCCGTTGAAGCACGTCGTATGTGTGAGAAGTGGAGCTGTGTGGATAGCTGTTCTGGAATCAGTGTATGAAAACGATGGAAAGTACATTCGTAGTTCTGCCTGATGATACCACTGGGCACCTGGGTTGTACACGCCTGCAACATGGGTGAGGCCCGGGTCAGTACAGCTCACAGTTTGGTTTTCATTCAGTTTGAAAGACCCGAGAGGACCCTTCCCCCCTCCAGCTGTAGGAAGGAGGTGGCTGTCTCCTGCTTATATTTGTTGGGATTGTCTGTGGCTCCTTAGGGACAGGAATGCAGGAGTGGGGGAAGAAAGCCGGCCTGACTGCTCGCTAGTCAGCCTTCCCCCAGGGAGGAGTGGAGGGGTCATTTCGTGGTAACTTGCCAAGTCTTTCTTAACCCATCTGCTCTTAGAAATGACCAGCATGACAAGTAAAAGACCCATTAGAGACAGATGGGCTGTGTGTCCCGTGCGTTTATGGGTTTGTGGCCTCAGAGCTGCCCGAACTCGATAGCTTTCTGGGGAATGCTGGGTCAGCCAAGGGGCTGAAAATAGTGAGAGGAAGAAAATTCCCCCTCGTTGCTCTGGTCTGGGAGTGATGACTGAGTAGAGCGGCATGGAGGGCCCAGCCGTGGGGTCCCTCTCAAGCACGCCCTCACCACAGTGGGAATGCGGGTCTCAACCTCCCTAGGCCTCCGTGATTTTCGTCTGTCACATACTCACCTCCAGCAGGGATGTCTATGGTGATGAGATGAGGGAGCATCATAGCACATGTGGCACTTGGTAGGCTTGTGGTGAGTGGACGCTGGCGTCAGTGGAACAGGAGACTGGGCACTGCGTGTGGATGCACTCACGTGCTCATGGCATGGGTGGACAGAGGAGAGAGGGACGCTCTGCAGTTCTTCTTTTGGTCTGTCACCCCGCTGTTATGAGCAGAATCCGTGAGTGTATTCTGTTGCCCCAGTCAACTTGGTAGGCCGATTGCTCAATTTTCTGCTTCCACTTTTGATTTCTTAAGAATGGGAAAACGAATACTTCAGTACTGTTCTGGTTGATGCCATACATTCCTTGATATCACCTTAATGCTTTTTAATTTCTATGTATTTTGGATGTTGGAGTTTGCCTGACATCTGTGTTTTTATGCCTCATCCTCTTGCATAACTGTTGGCCACACCAGAACCAGAGAGAAGTGACCAGACTGATTGGTAGCAGGGCTAGGACTGGAATTCCCCAGGCTTTTGACGCCCAGCAGGCTCTGTTTTCTGTATTGCACTGCTCTTCTCTATTTCGACCCCTGTTAAGACAGTGGGTGTGAAATGTAGCTGGGCGCTTTTGGGGGTGTGTTAGTGAAAGGACACAAAGATAGATGTGTACCCGCCCCCCACCCGCTACACCCTTGTTCTGCTCTCTAATCTTTGCACATACCAGAGATTTCATAAGTTCTGTGAGTACCTGGTTTTCTGCACGTACCAGAGATTTTGTTTTGCACATACCAGAGATTTTGTAAGTTCTGAGGCAAGGTCACAAGACGTGTTTAAGTAAGATAAACTCTTGCTGCCATAAACCTGCTCTCCCGCCTCAAAGTTTGAACCAAAATATCAGAAATGGCAGGAACCAATCATAGTTAGCCAAACCGCCTTGTTCAAACACTAGCCAATCATATATCTGATTTGTATAATAACTCTATGCCCACTTTTCTTAGACTATCTAACATTGTTCGGAGCTGAGTGGGGGAGCTCTCCTGCCCGTCTCGTTTCACGAGCGAGGGAGAGTTCCAGGTTCGAACCTGTAATAAAGATCCTTGCTGCTTAGCTTTGACTCTGGACTCTGGTGGTCTTCTTCGGGGAATAAACGGTCTGGGCATAACAAATGGGGGCTCGTCCGGGATTTCCCCCAAGCCCACCAGACCCCCAAGTCAACGGATCTTAATCTGTAGGTAAGCCGGCTTTGTCACTGTCTCTGTCTTTGTCTCTGTCTGTCTCCCTGAAATTTCGCGAAATCCGTAATCTGTAATCTGTATTGGTCTGTTCTGTAAGTGGCACGGTCTTGGCGGACGCGCTAGAAGACAGCCACTCGGGACTGGTGGGAGACGTTCCCCAGTGCCCATCTGGGGGCCTCCATCCTTGGTTGCCCCGTCTGACTCAGGTCGGAAGTCCGACACGCGCTCGCGAATGCTCATCGTTATTACTGTCTGTCCGTTATTGTTAAGTGTTAAGTGTAAGCCCAAAACGAAACATAAAACCTTTTCTTCCCCTTCCAGGACCGGACCTGTCGGATACTCCCCTCTGCTTCACACTCATTTTCGTCCCCCCTTCTCTTTGTAGGAGCAGTCCAAAGATGGGCAACAACCAGAGCACGCCGCTCTCACTCCTTGTTACCAATTTTAAGGATGTGAAGGCTCGGGGGCGTAACTTAAGCGTAGAACTAAAGAAGGGAAAGCTAGTTACTTTCTGCCGTTCGGAGTGGCCCTCTTTCGGCGTAGGGTGGCCCTCCGAAGGAACTTTCTGTCTCTCTATTATTACTAAGGTAAAAACTAAGATTTTCCTGCCAGGGCAGTCAGGACATCCTGATGAAATTCCTTATATTCTAGTGTGGCAGGATCTTGTGGAAAACCCACCACCCTGGATAACTCCATTCATCCCTGAGCCCTGCAAAGTCCTAGTAACGCGACCTACAAGACAAAAGACTCCCTCTGCTCCCTCGGCCCCTGTGCTGCTGGACAGCCAGGACCCCCTAACGTTAGAACCCACATTTCCCCCACCATATCCGCACCTTATCCCGCAGGACCCAGTCCCCCAGGGTGGTGCTTCCGTAGAGGGAAACCGAGAAGCGGAAGCAGCTGAGAGCGAAAGTAACCTGGGGGGACCAGCTGGCCGAACACGAGGCCGCGTACAGCGGGACCAAGCTTCCCGACTCCCTGACTCCACTGTAGCCCTGCCTCTCAGAGAAATAGGATCACTCGATGATACCGGGCTCTCCCGTCTCATGTATTGGCCTTTTTCCACCAGTGATTTATACAATTGGAAGTCCCAAAATGCTCGGTTCTCAGATAATCCCAAAGATCTAACCTCGTTGTTAGACAGTGTCATGTTTACTCACCAGCCGACCTGGGATGACTGTCAACAGCTCCTCCGAATCCTGTTCACAACGGAGGAGCGGGAAAGAATCCAAGTTGAGGCCAGAAAACTGGTTCCAGGAGATGACGGCCAGCCAACTGCAAATCCTGACCTCATTAATGCGGCTTTCCCTTTGACCCGGCCCAGATGGGACTACAACACGGAAGAAGGTAGGGGACGACTGCTCATTTATCGCCAGACTCTAATGGCGGGTCTCCGGGCTGCAGCTCGCAAGCCCACCAATTTGGCTAAAGTATATTCTGTGTTACAAGGTAAGACAGAAAGCCCCGCTGTGTATTTAGAGAGATTAATGGAAGCCTTCAGACAGTTTACCCCTATGGACCCGGAAGCACCAGAAAATCAGGCAGCGGTAGTAATGTCCTTTGTAAACCAGGCAACACCAGATATTAAAAGAAAACTCCAGAAATTAGAAGGTTTAGAGGGAAAGCAGATTCAGGACCTCCTTCAGATGGCCCAGCGAGTTTATAATAATAGGGATACTCCAGAAGAAAAACAGTTCAAGACAACCAAAGAAATGACCAAAGTCTTAGTAGCAGCTTTCCCCCAGGCAGGAAATGGCCAAAACAGAAAGCAGAAAAAGCAAGGCCCTAGGCAAGGATTAGAAAAAGATCAGTGTGCTTATTGCAAGGAACGTGGCCACTGGATTAAGGACTGCCCAAAGAAACGGAGACCAGCTAACCCTACCTCCGTACTCGTTACCCAGGACTCTGACTAGGGAGGACGGGGTTCGGACCCCCTCCCCGAACCCAGGGTAACTTTGCAAGTGGAGGGGTCCCCGTTCGCTTCTTGGTCGATACTGGGGCGGAACGCTCAGTCCTAACCAAACCAATTGGAAAAATGTCTAAGAAAACATCCTGGGTGCACGGGGCCACAGGCATCAAAAAATACCCCTGGACAACCCAGAGGACTGTAGAATTAGGAACGGGAAAAGTTTCCCATTCCTTCCTAGTCATCCCAGAGAGCCCCTGCCCTCTACTAGGGAGGGACTTGCTGACAAAGATGGGGGCCCAAATCCACTTTGAGCCAGAAGGGCCCAAGATAACTGATTCCCAAAACAGGCCAATATCTATCCTGACTGTCACCTTAGAAGATGAGTACCGACTCCATCAAGAGCAAAAGCCCCCCGATCAGGGAATTGACTCTTGGCTCCAGCGTTTCCCTGAAGCGTGGGCAGAAACTGGGGGCTTGGGTCTAGCTAAACATCGACCTGCCATATTTGTGGAAGTTAAGCCAGGGACGGACCCGGTTCGGGTTCGGCAATATCCTATGCCCCTGGAGGCAAGAGAAGGAATTACGCCCCATATCCGCCGACTCCTAGACCAGGGAGTCCTACGGGCTTGCCACTCATCCTGGAATACTCCACTGTTACCTGTTCGTAAACCCAACAGTACGGACTACAGGCCAGTACAGGATTTAAGAGAAGTTAATAAAAGGGTCATGGACATACATCCCACTGTGCCCAATCCATACACCCTTCTGAGTGCCTTACATCCCAAAAAACAGTGGTATGCCGTTCTTGATCTAAAAGACGCTTTCTTCAGCCTTCCTCTGGCTCCCAAAAGTCAAGAACTCTTTGCATTTCAATGGACGGATCCTGAGAGGGGCATCAACGGTCAGCTAACATGGACCAGACTGCCACAAGGGTTCAAGAACTCGCCAACCCTGTTCGATGAAGCCCTTCATGAAGATCTGGGTGAGTACCGGCGGCAACACCCTGAAATAACTCTTTTGCAATATGTTGATGATCTCTTAATAGCGTCCAGGTCCCCGGAAACTTGTGTTCAAGGGACTGAGGACCTCCTGAAGACTCTGGGGGAGCTAGGCTACCGAGCCTCAGCAACAAAGGCTCAGATCTGCAAGTCGGAGGTAACTTATCTGGGGTACCTATTAAAAGGGGGGCAACGCTGGCTAACCAAGGCCCGAAAGGAAACAGTCCTATGCATCCCTAGACCCCAGTCAACACGGCAAGTGAGAGAATTCCTGGGGTCGGCAGGGTTCTGTAGGTTATGGATACCCGGATTTGCTGAGTTAGCCAAGCCCCTATACCAGGCAACAAAGGAACGGCAGCCCTTCAATTGGACGGAAGAGGCTGAGCTGGCCTTTCAGCAAATCAAAACTGCCTTGTTATCAGCCCCCGCGCTAGGGCTCCCTGATGTCTCCAAGCCCTTCCACTTATACGTGGATGAAAGTAAGGGTGTTGCAAAAGCCGTGTTAACACAGTACCTAGGCCCTTGGCAGAGGCCAGTTGCCTATTTGTCAAAAAAATTAGATTCAGTGGCTGCTGGCTGGCCACCCTGCCTCCGGATAATCGCGGCGACCGCCCTAATGGTCCGAGACGCTGATAAACTTATCATGGGGCAAGAGTTGCGCGTTATAACCCCGCATGCCATTGAAGGCGTCCTCCGGCAGCCGCCGGACCGATGGATGAGTAACGCCCGGCTCACCCACTATCAAGGACTGCTGTTAAACCCCCTCAGAATAACTTTTCTGCCCCCAACCTCTTTAAACCCTGCTTCACTGCTGCCAAATCCAGACTTGGACGCCCCGTCCCATGAGTGCACTGAGATACTGGCTCAGGTGCATGGGGTGCGGGAGGACCTGCAAGATCGTCCGCTCCCCGACACAGAACTCACCTGGTTCACTGATGGCAGCAGCTACATCCACCAAGGCCAGCGGTATGCAGGAGCGGCTGTAACGTCAGAGACTGAGGTAATCTGGGCGGAACCCTTGCCTCCAGGGACATCGGCCCAAAGAGCCGAACTGATAGCCCTTACACAGGCCGTCACCCTAGGGGCAGAGAAAAAACTAACAGTGTACACGGATAGCCGCTATGCTTTCGCTACTGCGCACATACATGGGGCCATCTACAGAGAAAGGGGACTATTAACAGCCGAAGGCAAAGAAATAAAAAACAAGCAAGAGATCCTAGCTCTATTAACTGCTTTGTGGAAACCAAAGAAATTGGCTATCGTACATTGCCCTGGGCATCAGAAACCAACTACGCCAATTGCTCGAGGCAACTTCTTAGCCGACCAAACCGCAAGGAGCATAGCAAAAGCTCCCAGTCAGCTCCTCGCGCTCCAGCTCCCCGATCCTGGCCCGCGAAATTTGCCATGTTTTCCCGACTATACCGAACAGGATCGCGAATGGATGAACACGCTTCCCCTAAAACAGGTTAAAAATGGGTGGTGGACTGATATAAATGACCAAACCATCCTACCAGAAAAATTAGGATGGCAGGTGTTGGAACACATCCACCGGACAACCCACCTGGGTGCCTGGCGAATGATGGACTTAATCAGGCACGCCAAGTTTAGAATCAGGCGCATAGCTGAACTGGCCAGCGATGTCACAACAAATTGCAAAGCCTGCCAACTAAACAACGTTTGCCCCCAAACCCAGACCACCGCAGGAATTAGGTGTAGAGGAACTAGGCCTGGTATCTATTGGGAAATAGACTTTACTGAGATAAAGCCTGGAAAATATGGGTATCAGTACTTACTTGTCTTTGTAGATACTTTTTCAGGATGGACAGAAGCGTTCCCAACTAAGAGAGAAACTGCTCAGGTTGTAGCAAAGAAAATTTTGGAAGAAATCCTCCCCAGGTATGGCTTTCCTGTCCAAATAGGGTCAGACAATGGACCAGCCTTCGTTGCTAAGGTAAGTCAGGATTTGGCTTCCATTCTGGGGGCAAATTGGAAATTACATTGTGCTTATAGGCCCCAAAGCTCAGGACAGGTAGGGACAGGTAGAAAGGATGAATCGGACTCTGAAGGAGACCTTAACTAAATTGACCATGGAGACTGGCGCTAATTGGGTAGTACTTCTCCCCTACGCTCTGTTCCGGGCCCGAAATACCCCTTACAGACTAGGCCTCACACCATATGAAATCATGTATGGCAGACCCCCACCCCTGGTCCCCAGTCTAAAAGATGACTTACTCAAACCTGAAACTGAAAATGTCTCTGAGCTCCTGTTCTCCTTACAAGCCTTACAGAAAATTCACCAGGAAATTTGGCCCAGACTACGAGAACTGTACGAGGCAGGACCTCCGCCGACGCCTCATCCGTTCCAGCCGGGAGACTGGGTCCTAGTCAAGCGCCACCGGCAAGAAACTCTTCAACCCAGGTGGAAAGGACCACTGCAAGTACTCCTGACTACTCCCACCGCTCTCAAAGTAGAAGGCATCGCTTCGTGGATCCACTACACACACGTCAAACCAGTGGACCCAACATCCGACCTTCTCGAGCCGTCTGGAGCACCGGTTACATGGACTATAGACAAAGCTAAGAACAATCCCTTAAAGCTAACCCTGCGCCGTCATCCCCATAGCCGTAACCATGTCTAGCTTACCTATGCTTTTATGCCTTATGCATCTGACTCTCCTCACTGCTGCGCCATCTAATCCCTATGTCTGGAGGTTCTGGCTCTATGAGAACAAAACTCACCCCGGGGAAACCCCCCAAGCGGGTAAACTGCTAGCTAGCGCAGACTGCCCCCCCTCAGGGTGTAATACTATAGTTTACCTCAATTTCACTAGGTTCCAGATTGCCCAACCAGCAATACCCATGATCTGTTTTGAATATGATCAAACTGAATATAATTGTAAAAATTATTGGTGGCACCAGAGTGCAGGTTGCCCATATAGCTACTGTAAGACGCACTCTGTCCGATACTGGAGAGAACGACAAGGGTGGTATTTTTACAAAACTGAGTCTCCCGTCACTTACACTTGGATAATTAGAGACCCATGGGACTCTCGGTGGACAACCCCACAACATGGGGGAGTATATTACTCATCAACTAGTACCTGGCCCAGTAGCCATTTATATCTGTGGAGAAGTCTAGTCCAGATTCAACCCTTAATCCACACACAAATCCACAGGCAGGAAACCAAGCTATCACAAGACTTGCAGCCCTTCTCCTGGCTAACTCTATTACGGGAAGGGCTAGCATTCGCCAACCTCACTGGTTTAGGCGACCTGTCCTGTTGCTTTATGTGTGCAACCCTAGGAAGACCACCATTAACGGCTGTTCCTCTATCCTCCCCTCCCACAAACTATACAGGTTTTAACTCATCGATAGTCACGATACCCGATGTGGCCCTGTACCGTGACCCATACCAAGAGAAATACCCCTATTGTTATTCGGCATTTAGCAACAGCCTCTGTAACCAATCGGCTACATACCCTAATAGTCCCATACATGCTCCCCCTGGTGTGTTCTTCTGGTCTAATATGACTCTGTTAAAAACTCTGTCCAAAAGCATCTCTGACGGACAGTTGTGTATCCCTGTTACCCTAGTTCCCCGACTGACACTGCTAACCCTGGCAGAGTTCATAGACTGGGCAGGGACCGCCCCAACTAAAACTGCGCGACATAGACGAGCAGTTTTTCTACCACTAATTGCCGGAATATCCTTAACCACCTCTGTCGTCGCAGCGGGGTTAGCAGGAGGGGCCCTACAACACTCCATGATAGAAAACGACAAGCTGTTACAACAATTCTCTGTTGCTATGGAAGACTCCGCCTATTCCCTAGCCTCCCTTCAGCGGCAGCTCACCTCCCTAGCACAGGACACCCTTCAAAACCGCAGAGCCTTAGACTTACTCACGGCTGAGAAAGGAGGTACCTGTATGTTCCTCAAAGAAGAATGCTGTTTCTATATAAATGAGTCAGGGTTAGTTGAGGAAAGAGTCCAACGCCTACACGAACTAAGCTTAGAAATGAAAAAGCAACAATTCACTACAGCCGCTAACAATTGGTGGAGCTCTTCAATGTTTTCCCTTCTGGCACCCCCTTTTAGGCCCCCTAATGTCTTTACTACTTCTATTCACTATAGGCCCCTGTGTGGTAAATAAAATTTTACAATTTGTCAGAGAAAGGTTTGATACCATCCAACTAATGGTCCTCCGTAGCCATCACCAGCCTCTCCTGCACCCAGAAAGTGAGGCTATATTATAAGACTCTGGAAATCCAAGATTGGACATCCAGTTGCTTATGAGAAGGGGGAAATGAAAGGACACAAAGATAGATGTGTACCTGCCCCCCACCCGCTACACCCTTGTTCGGCTCTCTAATCTTTGCACATACCAGAGATTTCATAAGTTCTGTGAGTACCTGGTTTTCTGCACGTACCAGAGATTTTGTTTTGCACATACCAGAGATTTTGTAAGTTCTGAGGCAAGGTCACAAGACGTGTTTAAGTAAGATAAACTCTTGCTGCCATAAACCTGCTCTCCCGCCTCAAAGTTTGAACCAAAATATCAGAAATGGCAGGAACCAATCATAGTTAGCCAAATCGCCTTGTTCAAACACTAGCCAATCATATATCTGATTTGTATAATAACTCTATGCCCACTTTTCTTAGACTATCTAACATTGTTCGGAGCTGAGTGGGAGAGCTCTCCTGCCCGTCTCGTTTCACGAGCGAGGGAGAGTTCCAGGTTCGAACCTGTAATAAAGATCCTTGCTGCTTAGCTTTGACTCTGGACTCTGGTGGTCTTCTTCGGGGAATAAACGGTCTGGGCATAACATTAGGAGTGTGGCAGATGCCTCAGACTGGCATTTTCCCCTGATTCTGAATTCTCATGGCTCAGAGTCAGTCTCTAGGCTACTGACCGGGAAGATACAGGAAGCTGTTCTGTATGGCAAACTATGCCAGGGCATTTTTTTCACCTGGCAATTTATTTGGTTTGGACTGGAATAAATCTCTGATATTGGTTTCTTTGCCAACAGTATTAGGGAGTGGAGCCTGACTTGTTAACTTAGCCCGATTCATAATGCTTAGAATCTCAGTGAGTGTGTGTTGAACTGAGCGGAAGTGTGAGAGCATCTTGGACAGTGGTTTGGAAACCTAGCTGCATCTGGGGGGCTGTGAAAAAAGCATGCGTGCTTACTCCCGACCAGTTGAAATAGAATCCGCAGGAATGGAGCCTACGCAGCTATAGTGCTGTTAAAAACCCCCAGGTGGTTCTGATATACCATAAAGGTTGAGATGCTCTGATCCACAGTGAATTGGAGTCCTGGCTCATAGACATGCCTTACGCTTTCACCAGCTTAGAATGGCTCTTGTGCTTTAGAACTGTGAAAAAAAAAAGTGTTATGCAAACAAATGTGGAAATAGCCTAAATGCCACATCCTGTTACTACCTGTCATCAAGTATATTTCCCAGTTATTCACTCTATTCTGATCTCTACCCATTCCACCTTTTCTTCATGGAACAATAATTTGACAGTTGGTTATGCAGAACCAGAGTAAGTCTAGTTTGATTGGCGGGAAACGATTTTGGGTATGAAGTACTCTTTAGGCATTTATTGAACTCTTGTTTGTACCACCGCTGTGCTGAACAGTTTATAAATATTACTTCTTTAAGCAAGGCCTATGGAGTCAGGCTGCCTGGGTTTTGCTAACTAGCTGTGTCATTTGGGGCAAATTTTTAAGCTTATAAAAACCTGACTTTCATCTATGAAATGGGATGACAAGGGGTCATTATCATCCCACAGGATCATGCAAATGTGTGTGTAAAGTGCTTAGTTTTGTGCCTAACACATAGTAACTACTTAATAAAGTTATTATTACACCATCATCATATTTAAATGTAAATATTAGGAGCCAATAAATTTGTAAAAGGTACTATACCTTTACCCCTTGAACCAAAGACTACTTTAGTTTTAAGTGGTTGGGTTAATTTATCACTTAAATATTGGCCTCTTGAATACCTTGAATTTCAATTGAATGTATCCAGAGAATTTCATAATTGGACCATTTCCTCTGGAATTTGGAGCTTTGTTTGTTTGTTTGGTTTCATTTCCTACACTAAGCATGGGGCTGTGCACACCTTTGTGGTGACTTCTGCTACTGGGGAATCAAAGCTTCGTTAGCTTCTTTGGAGGAGATGATCTTGCGCTATATGAAGCACTCAGACTTCGTTAACTATGTACCATCCAGACAAGACCAGGTGCTTCCCATGGCAGCCTGTCCTTTTCTTAGCTCTCTCATCAATCTAGCCTGTTCCTTCTATTCCTCTTTATACTAGAAATTCTCTTTGAACAAGGAATGTTGTTTTGTCACTGCTAGGTCCCCAGCAATTAGTAATGCCTAGCACATACTAGGTGCCTCCTGAATGTTAATAGGTGATAATCTAGCAGAACACAAGATAAACCCGTTGGTTGAGATTTAAGCTGTGTGGTATGAACGCTGCATTGGCAAACTTATTAAATCAATTTTGTTAATACAAGTTTAACATATCTTAGTAACTAACTTAGTTCAGGAATCATTTACTGAGTGTCTTCTAGGCCAGACATTGGGGACAGAAAGGTAATAATATATGATCCCTGCCTCATGCGCAGGAAGTCTAGTGCGATGGAGACACACGTCCCAATGGCTGCCATGGAATCTGGTGAGTATTAAGATAAAGGGGCACCCTGTGTGCCCTTGGAGCACAGAGCAGGGCTTGTGTTCTGAGAACATGGGCTCCATTTGAAAACACAGTTTAAATTAGTTATTATTATTATTATTTTTTTGGAGACAGAGTCTTGCTTTGTCATCTGGGCTGGAGTACAGTGGTGTGATCTCGGCTCACTGCAACTTGCTCCCCCCAAGGTTCAAGCAATTCTCATGCCTCAGCCTCCCAAGTAGCTGGGATTACAGGTGTGCACCACCACGCGTGGCTAATTTTGCATTTTTAGTAGAGATGGAGTTTCACCATGCTGGCTGGGCTAGTCTTGGACTCCTGACATCAGGTGATCCTCCCGCCTCAGCCTGCCAAAGATCTGGGATTATAGGCATGTATGTATTCATCCTTTTAAATATCTGCGGGTAGCACTTAACTTTAAATGGGTACTAATTAAACTATTGAATGGCTTTAGTATGGATTGAATGGCTTTGCTGAGGCCTCATTTTTAATTTCCTTCATTAGAGGAAAAAAAAAAATGCAGGTTGAATGTCCCTCATCCAAATTGCTTGGAACCAGAAGTGTCTCAGATTTTTTTACATTTTTGGATTTTTGTATATTTGTATTGTACATGCTGTTTGAGCATCCTGAATTCAAAAATCCAGAGTCTGAGCTGTTCCAATGAACATTTCTTTGAGCATCACATCGACACTCAAAAAGTTGTGGATTTCAGAGTTTCTGGTTAGGGAGACTCATCCTGTATGGGTGCTGGATTATCGCAGGAGTTCTGGACCAGAGGTTAGGTGACTAGACTTTGGTTTTCACTTTGTTACTAAACAGGCTGTTTTCTTCCATAATCTCAGCTTTAGATCTCCCGGTTGTCAAAGAAGGGGATGGGCCATCTGATGTTTAAGGCCTCTGTTAGTTCTGACTTGGAGACACCTGGCTTCAGTTCATCTTCCTTAGGAGTGGACAAAGAACATGGGAATTTTGAAATTGTTAGTCAACATTTACGGGGTCTTTGCAGCCTGGTTTTGGGTAAAGGTCATCTTTAGTGAGCCCAGGGAGAAGCACTGGTTTAGCTGTCAGCTGAGAGGGGTAAGTGGTCCTATTAATTTTCCTCTCTGTTAGTGGAAGCATTGTTAAGGGTCAGAACGTTAGTGGAGCTGGCTGGAAAGAGGAGAGGAACTCACTGTTACAGGTTATATTGAAAGTCTTTACAGTCAGTAAATGATTTTTATGATATGTTTTTCAGGATTTCAGTGTTGTATGATTTCTCTGTGTTAAGCACAGGATCATGAACATCAGCAAAAACGAATGCTCTTTTTTTTTTTTTTTTTTTTTTGAGATGGAGTTTCGTTCTTGTCGCCCAGGCTGAAGTGCAGTGGCAAGATCTCAGTTCACTGCAACCTCGGCCTCCTGAGTTCAAGCGATTCTCCTTCCTCAGCGTCCCGAGTAGCTGGGATTACAGGTGCCCGCCAGCTTGCCCAGATAATTTTTGTGTTTTTTTTTTTTTTTTTTTTTTTTTTTGAGACGGAGTCTCGCTCTGTCTCCCAGGCTGGAGTGCAGTGGGTGGATCTCAGCTCACTGCAAGCTCCGCCTTCCGGGTTTATGCCATTCTCCTGCCTCAGCCTCCCAAGTAGCTGGGATTAAAGGCACCGCCACCTCGCCTGGCTAGTTTTTTGTACTTTTTAGTAGAGACGGGGTTTCGCCCTGTTGGCCAGGATGGTCTCAATCTCGTGACCTCGTTATTCACCCGTCTCGACCTTCCAAAGTGCTGGGATTACAGGCTTGAGCCACCACGCTCTGCCTAATTTTTGCATTTTTAGTAGGGACGGGGCTTCGCCATATTGGCCAGGCTGTTCTTGAACTTCTGACCTCAGGTGATCCTCCTGCCTTGGCTTCCCAAAGTGCTGGGATTACAGGCGTGAGCCGCCACGCCTGGCCTTGAATGTTCTTTCTATGGGAATCTACAAAAGCCAGCTTTTGAGTCTAGTGGCAGAAAACCTCTTCATTGTTTAGCTGTGCTGTGAGCTTGGAGGGCTTCAAGCCCAGCTGAAAAAGCTGTAGTATTTTAGGTCAGTTGGCTGTCTTGGAGAACTTAATGAGCACTGGACTGGAGTGATACTGTCAGAGTTCATGAGCGGTTTGAGGCTCTCAAAGCTTAGATACTGGGGTTGCCCAAATACATCGGCTGGCCTCACTATTTCTCTCGGGAGTCGGGAGGTGGAAAATGCTGTGATCTTACCTCTGCTCTTAATTTTACAGTGCTGTTACTAATGGTAAGAATGATTTCATATGTTTGTATTTTACTTCGTAACTCACAGAGAATTTTAAAATCCATGATCTGATTTTATTCCCTCAGCAGTTCTGTGAAAAAGGCAGAGCAGTTTTCATATCTTCTGTTTTCCCGTGATTCTCTTGTGGCTCACAGAAGCTAAGAGCCTTCACCAAGGTCATAGGGTGAATGAGTCGCAGAGCTGGGAGTAGAGGCTCAGGCTTCTAAGGACCCTGTTTCTTCCTTGATACCTCGCTCTGGTGGCGCTATGCTCAGGTAACTGCGCATGCTGGGTTTGGTCTTTTGTAAATCCCTGCCCCATTTCGGGGGAGGTTCTTCGGAGGCTTCTATTCCTTTTGGAGCATTTAAGTATCTTGTCCTCTCTCCCGCCTCCTAGATGCATGGGCATTTCTGCAGGCCCCCAGGCTGGCCCTTGTGCGTGGGGGCGTCTCCTGCCTCCACGTTGTTTGCACGCCCCCTTCTGAAGGTGCTCTTCCTCGCATGGAGCCCCCTCGTGCCTGCCTCCACACTGCAGGCTGTTCGGTAAATGTTACTGACTCAGCATCGTTGTTTTCTAGAAATGGGACAGGGTATGGATGCCACGTTCTTTTCTGTGTGAAGTCTGCGATTGTATCCTCTTGCCTTCCCCGTGTGTGCTCCTTCCCCGTTGTCGCTGTGCTGAGGTCATCTGTGTTCCCTAGGGCGCCTCCCTTGCAGTCCGGGCCGTAGCAGACATGCAGCCAGTGCTCATGGCCTAAATGAGAGGAAGACCAACAGAGCCATTAAATCTGGAAAATGACAAGCGAGGGAAAGGAATTTTTATTTAAGGCATGTGAAAAAGAAATCTTTTTAGAAAAATTGACCTGCTTCTCAACTGGAGTTGAATTTCAGCTCAGAAAAGCAGCTGTGTGCCCAGAGGGCTTTGGGATTTCAGTTTGTGACAGATGAATTGAATTTGTTGTTGTATGAATGTATTATCCTTTTGTGGTTTTATTAGGCCTTTCTCCCAAATGGAATCGATTTTTCTATAAAAGTCACACTTTCTTTTTGAGAAGTGTAACACTAATTGTATGGGATGGTTTCCCAAAAGATTACCTGCCAGGAACCAAACACACTGCCTCTGACTCACGGCCCCTGGTTTCTTTTTTTGTTTGTTTGTTTGTCTCTTTTTCTTTTTTTTTTTTTAATTTATTTATTATTATTATACTTTAAGTTGTAGGGTGCATGTGCATAACGTGCAGGTTTGTTACATATGTATACTTGTGCCATGTTGGTGTGCTGCACCCATCAATTCGTCATTTACATCAGGTATAACTCCCAATGCAATCCCTCCCCCCTCCCCCCTCCCCATGATAGGCCCCGGTGTGTGATGTTCCCCTTCCTGAGTCCAAGTGATCTCATTGTTCAGTTCCCACCTGGTTTCTGCTTGTGCAGCTGCAGGGCAGAGAGATACGCTCGAGGTGAAATCAAGACGCGTGTCTGCATCTTCTCTTTCTTGACTGCTGTTTCGTCTCTGAGCTGGCCTGCCTTCAACATCTAGGAGCTTGATGGGTGTAGACACATTACGATATGGAGGAGGGATATGGTGTTGCCACAGCCAGAAGACTCGCTGAAGTCTCTGTTCTCTTCCTGCTCACTGCTCTGACTTTGTATGAGTCACATTTGTAGGGCTGTGCACAGCGGCTTACACCTGTAATCCCAGCACTTTGGGAGGCTGACCTGGGAGGATCTCTTGAGCCCAGAGTTTGGAACCAGTCTGGGCAACATGGTGAAACCCCATCCCTAGAAAAAATAAAAAATTAGCCAGGTGTGGTGGCTCATGCCTGTAATCCCAGCTACTGGAGAGGCTGAGGTGTGAGAATCACTTGAGCCTGGGAAGTCAAGGCTGCAGTGAACCATCATCACGCCACTGCACTCCAGCCTGGTCAGAGCAAGACCTTGTCTCAAAACAAAAACAAAAACAAAAACAAACAAACAAAAACCCATTTGTAATAGTGGCAGTGGTTAACTTTTGAAAGTTTGGAGAAAAGTTCCTAAATAACCTGTGACCATGGACAACTTACTTAGCCTTTCTATGCCTCAGTTTCCTCATCTATGAAAAATGAGAGAATATGGTACTGATCTTACAGGATTTCAACAAGAACCAAACGAGATCAAACTCAGAGCCTGAGTTTGTGAGTGCACACTCAATGTTATTATTTCAACATTTTAGAGGAAAAAGAATGCTAATGGGTCATTATGACTAAACATAGTCTATCACTGGCGTTACTCATAGTATTGGAAGGAACTTGAATTCCATATAGATAGTGTGATGGAGAAAGTATTTTGGGCATTGGCAGTATTTATTCAAAGAACAAAGGACGTGTCTGTCCTGTGTGGAGAGCCGTTTCCGCTTGTTTCTTTAAATGCTATGGGAAAAGCAGTCGACCTTGTGCTCTCTGCCAGACAGCTTCAGTCTCTGGGTATTGATTTGGCCAATTGTCACTCGCTGTCATCATGGCAACAGCAGTGGAAGGAACAGTTTGTCTTGCTTTGCATTTTCGTGTGTTTGTGCTATTTATAGACAATTAAGACATGGAAGCCTGTTTATGGCAAGCTGGCAAATTCAGCAAAACATGGAAAAACCTGTTAGCACAGTTTGCACGTGTGCGGGCACAGAGCAGCCAAATAAACACATACATTTTCCTGTATTTTAAAAACTCTCTGGGGAAAAAAAAAAGAAAAAGACATTAAACCATTGCCCAGATGGCTTATAGAGCTAGAGCTTTTTCCTTGAAGTACATGAGTATGGCTGTCAGACATCTGAAACCCCAAGCCATCTTAAAACATCATTTTGATGCTACCCCCTACCCACTCTTTTTTTCCATTTGTAAGGGACAAGGATCCAGGAAGGAAAGTATCAGCTTACAAAGGCTTTTGTTACAATTAATCGTTCATGTTCTTTCATTTGGTATCATATTCTCTGTTTACATTTTATTTTTATTTTTATTTATTTTTTTTTTTTTGAGACAGAGTCTTGCTCTGTCACCCAGGCTGGAGTGCAGTTACATGATCTCGGCTGACTCCAACCTCTGCCTCCCAGGTTCAAGTGATTCTTGTGCCTCAGCTTCCTGAGTAACTGGGATTACAGGTGTGTGCCACCACGTCCAGCTAATTTTTATGTTTTTAGTAGAGACAGAGTTTTGCCATATTGGTCAGGCTGATCTTGAACTCCTGAACTCTGGTGATCTGCCTGCCTCAGTCTCCCAAAGAGCTGAGAATACAGGTGTGAGCCACCGCACCCTGCCGCTGTTTCCATTTTGTAAACACTAGCGTCACCCCAGTGTAGGGTGGCTAGGGGTATTCTTCTTTCCTGTTTCCTGGTGTATTTTCCTCTATAGCATGGATCACTCTTTAACATACTTTTTGGTTGTCTGTCTCTACCTACAAAAATATATGTTCCCTGTTATATCACCAGTGCCTGGCACGTAGATAGTCAGTCAATATTTGTTGAATGAATGAATGAATGAATGGGCTGAAAGAACCTTATTCTTCTTTCTTCTGTCACTTCACACCATATGCTTTTGGAAAATGCTATGTGAACAGGGATCGTAAGCAGCAGAGGTTACACACATGGCTGTGGGATAGCCCATCATCCTCAGATACTTGTCTGGAAGGAGGTGGAGTACATGAGTAGAAATGATACAAGATAACTTCTTCAGGAAATCAGCCAAGTGTCACAGCTTTTCACATAGGCATGTGATGTTTGTGTGTGTGTGTATGAAGAGCTGTCATGGCCTAGAATCACGGGCCTTTAGATCCCTTGTACAGATAGAAAAGTAAAGGCCGAGGCCCAGGAGTGCTGCAGGCCACCGAGGTAGAGTCCCTGTCTGCCCTTCTCAATGTCCGGTCACTTCTCAGTGCACTCCCCTCTTTACTGCTAAAGCCACTTTCCCTGACTCTGAATGTGTAACCACGAGGGGGAAAATGTCCTCCAGGCTCACAGTTTGTGGAGAAAAAGCCCAGCAGCTGAAAATAATGTTCACAGAGTTTGTACCTAGAAAAAGTGGCCATTTCTATCATGTCTTTAAATTTCCCTGTTTCTCATACATTTTATAAACAAGACAGTAGAAGGAGATTCGGGAAGAGCAACTTTAGAACAAGGGGGAGAAAATCAAATCTAGAACATTCCAGTTTCTGTTTTCTTCTCAGTTTAGGGCTGATGCACTTTAGCTTCCTATGTAAGGGACTACTCAAATCTGATTAGAAGCTATTGTGGGCTGGTAATTATCCATAATTTTAGGAAGACAGATGCAGTACCAACTCTGTTCTCTAATAGCAGGCTTATTAATTTTAAATTTACATGGCAGGAGAAGCAGATGTCGAGGTGGGATAAGAGTTCAGATGCTTGGTCATTGATAGCTTTTTACTTCCACGTATCACATGGGGATTTGGGACCCAGGAAGCCCGCTGAGAACTGATGACTATCTGTCCCCTGAACAGCTGGGTTCTTTTTCATCCTGAGCTCAGAAAGATTGCTCCTACTGCAGCCAGGGAAGACAGGTTGTTGACTGGTTAGAAATCATGGCAGGTTATTTTCTCGACCCGCAGTTCGCAGTTGGAAAGCAGAGCTATCAAAAAGTTGTCTTCTCTATTGTATTTCAAATCTGGGTGTTTAAAAAATTATGTTAGCAAATTAAGCATTTCTTGAATGGTAGTTGTGTGTGTTCTTGATGCGAATGAGAGGTGCATTCCCTTGTAAAATCCCTGGGACTTAATAGAAGATGTGAGCCTTAGAACAGAAGTTGGTTTTCTAGATGATCACGTAGACATGATGCTGAGCACCAAAGATGTTGATTGAAACGATTGAAAAAGAAATTTGTCTGAGTTCAGATTTTACACCAATATTTAGAAAATCAGCAAAAGAACTTGGAGGCATGTTCTCAGGCATCCTGTTCAGCCCCATGCCCACATTGTCATAAAATCCGAGTGTGCGTACAGGCAGGCGCATTCCTTTCTGTTCTCATCACAGGTCCTTCCCTGGCTCTGCACCTGCCTGTCATGCGCCTCCATGTGAAGAGACCACCAAACAGGCTTTGTGTGAGCAATAAAGCTTTTTAATCACCTGGGTGCAGGCGGGCTGAGTCCCAAAAGAGAGTCAGGGAAGGGAGATAAGGGTGGGGCCATTTTATAGGGTTTGGGTAGGTAAAGGAAAATTACAGTCAAAGGGGGGTTGTTCTCTGGCTCTGGCGGGCAGGAGTGGGGGTCACAAAGTGCTCAGTGGGGGAGCTTTTTGAGCCAGGATGAGCCAGGAAAAGGAATTTCACAAGATAATACCATCCCTTAAGGCAAGGACCGGCCATTTTCACTTCTTTTGTGGTAGAATGTCATCAGTTAAGGTGGGACAGGGCATTTGCACTTCTTTTGTGATTCTTCAGTTACTTCAGGCCATCTGGGTGTATACGTGCAAGTCACAGGGGATGCGGTGGCTTGGATTGGGCTCAGAGGCCTGACATTGCCCTCTTCTCTACCTCCCCTACCTTTTCCCTCCTGTGTGGTTCTCTCACAAAGTGAATGGCCTCAGCCACAGCTTCTCTGCAGCTGCATCAGACTGTGGCGACAGGAGTGGCTGTCCCCACGGAGCCCAGTCTTGCTTGCAGCTGCAGCCTGGTGATCATTTTGTACCTCAAGTACGTAATTCTACAGAACGAGAGCCAACATGCTGGGGATGGAGGCGTCTTTATCACGGTGCTCTGCATATTTTAATCTTGGGTAGAAAGTATGGAAAAGTATGGGATACATGTGGTTTGATGTCAGAAGGACATTGTGAACTTGACGTGGACTGAGGATGTTCAGGTGCAACAGGCACCGCGGCTTCATTAAGTGAGACTTCTCCATCTCCCTGCCAGGCACGCACAGGTGTATGGCCACATCTTATGTGTTATTCTTATCTAGAGTGCGCCTTGTCGTCATGCTTAAAGTTCCATGGTGATATTCTGCCTCATAGAGTAGTGTTATGCCCAGACCGTTTGTTCCCCAAAGAAGACCACCAGAGTCCAGAGTCAAAGCGAAGCGGCAAGGATCTTTACTACAAGTTGGAACTTGGTCCCTCCATTCCACAGCATACAAGAGGGCCTCGAACAATGCGAGTGCTTGCTTTTTATAGCCCGATGTAAACAGGATATGTAAAGTTACAGGGAACAAGGTAATTCTCTTGGTTACAGCATTACAATTGGTTAACATTATACATTTAGCATTCCTTATCGGAGATCTCCCAGGTGATGTTTTTCTGAAGTTTGAAAGAAATATGGAGGAATGTGTGCTGGGCTCAGGAAGTTGGGAGATATATGGGGGATGTGCCTCATTCCTTTCAGTAGGTCCCAAACCGCATTCAACACAGAAATGTACTCTTGCTATTATACTAGAAAGTGCTTTCATATACCAAGTGGGAGAGCAGTCCTAAAATCTGGGCTGGAATCACAGAAGGAAGGCTTTGGGAAGCAACAGATTCCCTAGTCCAAAGCTGGTTTTTGATGAACCTAGAAACAGGACCAAGAGAAGTGAATTTGCCTAAGGCCCTGACAGTGTCTCACGGTAGCATTTGAACCTAGCAGTTTCTTTACCTATTTCTTTAAATGTTTAGTAATGCTTCCTCTGATTCCTATATAAAAGTATTCCTCATTCATTCTTTTGTTTCAGTGAATTATTGCGGTGCCACCCCGTAACAGTATTTGAGTCAAAATGTGGCAGTGCTTATCCCTTTCCAAGGTTTTTAGTTGCACAGGTTTTCAAAGTTCTGCTAACAGTTTCTTGTTGGTTGCAAGGTGTCCTTTCAGAAGCCAATTGTGTGGTGTATTGATGTTGATTGTTGGAGGTAGTTTGGTTAGAACGTACTTCGAGTGGCTGGTGTGGGCCTGGGGGACAGTGACAGCTGCCTGCCTCATGGGCAGAGATGAAGTAATTGCTTCCTGGGAAGTACCATCCTCCTGGCCACACTCTCCAGCCCATTTCATTTGTGTTGGTTTCCTCGCATCTGCACGTTTCTGGTTTCATGTGAGTCTCATTTATTGTAGCATATGACTTCAGGCTGTGGGGAAGAATGGCCATTTTAGCACAGAGATGCACACAAAGGAACAACTGGCTAAATGTGAGAGAAGACATTCTTAGGGGGGGGTTTCATTTCTTTTATTCTGTAACAGGCAGTCTGGGAAGCATTCTGGACATGTGGCCTGCGCTGTCACAGTTCCTCCTTGCAGGATCGCAGATGTTTGGAGATTGTAGTGATAACTGTTATCATTGAGAAGGTCATTCTCGCAGGCTCTAATAAGTCAGGATTTATTCAGTGTTAATTTGTTAAAGACAACTGTATTTCTAGCCAAATCCATGGGAGACGTTTCTCCTGGCAGTGTTGCTGGGGGTATTCCGTGGCTTAGTCTTAGGGAAGCACACGCCTTTGAATACTGCTGAAAAGAACCCAAAGCGCACCAGAGCACTTTTGCCTTACGGGGTGTTAGTCACTGATACGCATCTCAGTCAGACCTGATGGATTCTTGACCCCTTCCTTTCTTAATTTTTTAGTTTTATGTTTAATTTTTGTTTTTTAAGAGCACAACCCCTCAGGTGGCCACCATGAATCTCTGGTGTCTTCAGCTGGTTGAAGCCTATTTGCCGTCTCTGGTTCAAACATATTCGAAGCCTGATGATGCTTCCCTCGGTTGTTCTGCTGTGTGACCTCCGCGCCTGCAGGGTTCAAGAGTGTCAGAGCTGGGAGCTGCCTTCACAACTACCAGGGTTTCCGGAACCTCCTTTATCTAGCCCTGGGGATGGAAGAGATGTCATCACAGGTGAAGGCTTATTGGTTTACATGCCATTGATAATGAACGAGGAGGTTTTCTTTTATATAAGGGGAGCTTCTTATAATGTGCTTTAGTAGGGTAAAGAAGCTTTTGAGGTTTGCTTTCTCTGGAAAGATAATTTGTGATCCTGCCCTTGCTTTCAACAAAAATATAATTTGCATACCAGTGCATGTTGTGTTACTGAGCGCTGGCTGACAAATGGTTCTTAACTCGTCATTCACTCCGCCACTGTTTCTTGAATGGCATATGTGTTCCAGCTGTAGTAGGAACTTGCTAGGCTCTAGGACTAACCCTTATGAATCGGGGGCCCTGGGGGAAGCAAATGCATATAACTATAAACATTTGTGGGGATATCAGAGGGGGTGACTACAGGTGCAAAACTTCGTTCATTCATTGCCCCATCTAGGAGGTTTTGTGTCTTAGCAGCGTGTTCCATAGCAACACATCCCTGTATCAAAACATTCATCATATTATTTTGAAATTCTCTGCTTAGGTATGTATTTTTCCCACTAAGTTTAGAACTGGTTAAGGACAGGCTATGGGGTATGTAATATATGTACACACACACACACAGATATACATATTACCATAGTAAATATACAATATAGATTTATATATATACACACGTATATATTTCTCCCTCTCTATATATACACAACACACACACATACATATATACACACACACATATATATGAAATACACACACACACACACACACACACACTTCTGCCAAGCACAGAAAGTCAAAACTAGGCAAGGGTTCTTTTAGTGTTTATGAAAAAACAGATGTGTTAGTTGAGAGCGTCCTTAAGTTGCCAGGGGAAAGACAGGATGGATTCACAAAGGGAGATAGTGTTGTTTTTTTTTTTTCTTTGTTTAACTCTTGAATTCTAAATAATCCAGACTTATAGAACAGTTGCAAAAATAGTACAGAGAATTCCCGTATGGTCTTCCCTCAGATTCCCCAAACATTTCACCCCATTTTTACTTTCTTTTTCTCTCTCTGTGGATATAATTTTTTTTTTTCTGAAATGTTTGAGTGGAAGGTAGAATGCTCTGAGGGATCACTGAGCTGACATAGTCTCCTAAATCCATGCTGTCAGGTGGGTGACAAAGCAGGACAGGAGGGTGATTTTGTAGGAGAGTCGGGCCACGGGCCCGAGTGTTCTCTCTGTCCCCATAGTGCCGGAGTTTCTACGTGCTCCAGGCCCGGGTTTGCATTGCACATAATTCTCAAGGGCTCATGGCAAGCTGCGCCAGAGACACAGAGGGTGGGGATGTGGGGACCCTGCCCCCAGTGGACAAAGGACTCACTGCTGGACTCTAATTTGTCTAGGTGTTTTTGTGACTTGCAGAAATACCTCCACCTTGCCTGGGCCTGGAGCCACAGGACACCTTGCCGAAGGTGAAGAATGTTCTGGAACAATGCAAGACCTGGCCAGGCTGTCCCCAGGAGCCAGCGTCCTGGGATCTCTGTGCAGCATCCAGCAACGTGAGCTTGCAGGACCCCGAGGAGCCCTCCTTCTTCTTGGAATCTGAGGATGACTGGGAGGACTCAGAGGCCCTGAGCTCACTGCTGCTGTTCCTGAACGCCCTCAGGTACAAGGCCAGCTTCCGTGGCCTGTACAACTTGGCACTGCTATGGCTGAGCAGCATGTTCTGCAGCTTTAGCGACAAGGAGGAGCTGACTGGGTGCCTGGCACAGGCCCGAGGGGCAGCCAAGAAAGCTGGCCTCTTGATGGCCCTGGCCAGACTCTGCTTCCTCCTGGGGCGGCTGTGCAGCAGGAGGCTCAAGCTGTCCCAGGCCCGGGTGTACTTGGAGGAAGCACTGGGGGCCCTGGAGGGCAGCTTTGGGGACCTGCTCCTGGTGGTGGCTGTGTACGCCAACCTGGCCAGCATTTACCGGAAGCAGAACGGAGAAGTGTACACAGGTGGTTCCCAAAGCCATGACTCTGCTTCTGGGGACGCCCGGCCACATCTGCAGCACCGAGGTGGAGGGAGAGCTCCTGCAGCTGGCGCCGCAGCAGGCGGTGGGTGGCCAGAGCCTGCAGGCCGAGGCCCGGGCCTGCTTCCAGTTGGCCAGGCAGCATGTGCACCTCAAGCAGCCCGAGGAGGCCCTGCCCTTCCTGGAGCGGCTGCTGCTTTTGCACAGGGACTCGGGAGCCCCAGAGGCTGCGTGGCTCTCAGACTGCTCCCTACTCCTGGCTGACATCTACTCCTGGCTCCTACTCCTGGCCGCAAGTGCCTGCCCCACCTGGTGCTGAGCTGTGTCAAGGTGGCCTCATTGAGGACACAGGACTCACTGGCCGGCTCGCTGAGAAGCGTGAACCTGGTGCTCCAGAACGCCCTCCAGCCCCACAGCCTCCCCACCCAGACTTCCCACTACCTCAGGCGAGCGCTGGCCTCCCTAACCCCGGACACAGGCCAGGCGCTGCGCGGCCTTCTTCACGCCAGCCTGGCCCAGCCGTACAGCCACCGTGGCTACCACGGCCCAGCCGTCACCTTCATGACGCAGGCTGTGGAAGCCAGTGCTGTTGCCGGAGTCTGTGCCATCATGGACTGCCTGGTGGCCCTGGCCTGGCTGCACGTGCTTCATGGACAGAGCCCGGTGGCCCTGAACTTCCTGCAGTCTGTCCAGGATGCAGTGGTGGCCAGCGAGGACCAGGAGGGTGTGATTGCCAACATGGTGGCCGTGGCTCTGAAGAGGACGGGCCTGACGAGGCAGGCAGCCGAGGGCTACTACTACGCCTTACAGGCGGCTTGGGACCTGGGCCAGCGGAGGAACCAGGCAGTGGTGCTGGCCAACTTCGGGACCCTGTGCCTGCATGTGAGTGCCAGCAGGCTGGCCCAGCACTACCTCCTGGGGGCTGTGCGGCTGTTCTCGAGGCTTCCCTGCAGGGAGTGTGGCCGGGACTTCACCCACGTACACCTGTAGCTGGGCCACCTCTGCACCCGCCAGGGCCCAGCCCAGCAGGGCAAGTGCTACTACGAGTGGGCTCTTCTGGTCACCGTGGAGATGGACCACGTGGAGAGTGAGTGCCCCAGTTCCTCTTGTGAGCCTTCTGGGGCCACATGGGTCAGGGCACACCTGGGGTTTGTGATTCGGAAACAAGTGGTGGTTTTTCCACCATCGAAAGTGCTGAGTCATGGTCAGTAGGAGATGTTGGCAAGCGCCCTGGAGACAGGCGGTTCCCATGCAGGGCCAGGACCTCTGTGCCCTACTGAGGCAGCCAGCTCTTCCTGGTTTGCCCAGGGACCATCCTGCCTTGAGCATTGAAAGTCCTGCGTGCTGGGAATCCCTAGACATAACCCTGGGATCAAGGCAGGCTCTGCTACGCTGGGACTTGGGGCCCCTCCATGAGCCAGGCCCTGAACACCAGTTCTTGTGCCTGTGTTATCTGCTTGGTATCTCGGCAGCCTGCGCACCTGTCATCCCACTTCACAGAGGACACGGGGCGGGTGATTGCCCAAAGCCACAGAGCATTTCATGCAAAAGCAGCTTGTTGTGCAGAGTGTGCCAGGCCCCACCCACAAATGGGGCTTGTGGGGTCCTCAGGTGGCAGAGACTGAGCGTGGGAATGTGAGCTTCAGGCCACAGAAGCGACAAAAGGGTGAGTGGCGTGATGGCGGGGCAGCACTTGGCCCCGGGTTAGGGAAGCCTCTTTAGTCTGGGACCAGAGGGTTGAGAGGATTTAGTCAAGTAATAGGTGGTGGATGAGGGGCTGGTGGTGGTGGAGGGGCTGGAGGTGTAGCCTGTGTGAAGGCCCAGGGGTGAGCGAGTGGGGGTGAGTGAGCGGGGATGAGTGGGGTGTGAGTGGTGGTGAGTGAGTGGAGGTGTGATGGGCGTGAGTGAGTGGGAGTGTGAGCGGGGATGAGTGGGGTGTGAGCGAGGGTGAGTGAGCAGGAGTGTGAGCGGGGATGAGTGGGGTGTGAGCGGGGTGTGATGGGTGTGAGTGAACGGGAGTGTGAGCGAGGATGACTGGGGTGTGAGCAGGAGTGAGTGAGGGGGTGAGTGAGCGGGAGTGTGAGCAGGGATGAGTGGGGTGTGAGCAGGGGTGAGTGAGCAGGGCTTATGCAGGGAGGTGCAGAGTTGGGAGTGGGTGGGTTAGGTGCTGGATGGTGAGAAGCTCTTCTGGAGAGCTAAGCAGGGCCTGGGGCCTCAGGCTGTGGCTTGGCCTTTTCCCCAAGAGCACTGGGGAGCCATGGGGTGCTATCGAACAGTCACTGCAGACTGAGCAGTGAACGGACAGCAGGTGGGCAGGGCTGTCCGAAATCTAGGCCGCAGAGGATAGATGAGGAAGTTGAGTCCAGGGAAATGGCTGAGACAAGGGATACTGTTGAGTCCCCTCTGCCTTGCAGCGCTTTGTCATGGCATAGTGAGACCACTCAGAGGTGCCTCCTGTGGCCTGGACCAGAGCCCCAGGGGCTGTGACCAAACCTGCCCATTTCCCAGCAGAGGCCTGGCACCCACTCCTGGCCCTAGGAGGGATGAGATTTTGGAAAGGACCGTGTGAAGGGGCCCCGGTCCCACACATCTGCCTAAGGAGGGTTGGGGGTTTCAGACCCAGGCTTCTTCCCCAGGGGCATTCTCTGACTGGAAGGAGACCCTCCAGGAACCCAGCGCCCCAGCCCCCACTGCAGCCTCCTGTTGCTCCTGGCACAACAGCCTGTGGCACCTCCTCCTACGAGGCCCTCCCCGGCGTGCTGGGGGATTCAGACTTGGAAATGCAGGCCAGGGAACGGGAATCATGCTTCCCTGTCTCCCCACCCTGAGCTGAACGGTCGAGGAGACCGAGGGTGGGGTTGATACCCCACATGCTTACTTGGGGTCATTTTTGAGTCATTTTCGGTAGTTTGTGTCCTTCTAGGAGTTTGGCTGTTGTGTCTAGATGGTCTGATTTCTTGGTGTACAATTGTTTGTAGTGTTTTCATGGAATCTTTTTATTTCTGTCAGGTTGGCAATAATGTTTCCTCTTTCATTTCTGATTTTAGAAACTTGGGTTTTTAATTTTTTATTTATTCATTTTTATTAGAGATGGGGTCTCATCATGTTTCCCCAGGCTGGTTTTGAATGCTGACCTCAGCGAACCTTCCAACTCGGCCTCACAAAGTGCTGGGATGACAGGCCTGAGCCATGGTGCTCAGTCTCTGATTTTAGTCATTTGTGTCCCATCTTTCTTTTCTTGGTCAGTCTCGTGAAAGATTTGTCAGTTTTGTTATTATTTTCAAAAAATCCACTTTTGGTTCTGTTGATTATCTCTTTTGTTTTTCCATTCTCTGTATTTTCACTTCCCATTTCCACTCTCACGTTTATTATTTTCTTCCTTTTATTCACTTTGTGTTTAGTTCTTTTTCTAGTTTCTCAAGGTGGAAGGTTAGGTTTTTGATTTGAGATTTTTCTTCTTTCTTTGAATGTAGACATTTACAGTTATAAATTTCCCTTTCAGCGCTGCCTTAGCTGCATCTTGGAATTTTTGATACACTGCTATATATATATATTTTTAAGGCAGAGTTTTGCTCTATTGACCAGGCTGGGGTGCAGTGGTGCAATCTTGGCCCACTGCAACTTCTACCCAGGTTCAAGCCATTCTCATGCCTCAGCCTCCCGAGTAGCTGGAATTACAGATGTGCACCAACCCACCTGGCTAATTTTTGAATTTTTTTTTTTTTTTTTTTTTTTATAGAGACAGGATTTCACCATGTTTCCCAGGCTGATCTCAAACTCCTGGACTCAAGCGATCCTCCCACCTCGGCCTCCCACTGTGCTGGGATGAGAGGCGTGAGCCACCGCGCTGGCCCGGGCTGTGCATTTGTTTACATTCTTCTCAAATTAGTTTTTGGTTTCCCGGATGGTCTCTTTGACTCACTGGTTGTTTAGGAGTGTGTAATTTTCACATATTTTTGAATTTCCCACATTTCCTTCACTGTCGATTTCGAGTGTTCATGCCAGTACAGCTGAAGAACACCTCTGCTTTGGTCTCAGTCCTTCTCCATTCACTGAGGCTCATTTTGTGACCTGGCACATGGTCTGTCATGGGGAATGTCCCATGGGTGCTCGAGAGGACTGTGTATTCAGCAGTTGTTGGGGGGTGTGTGTGACAGATGTCCATTCGGCGTACCTGGTTTCCGGTGTTAATCTCCGGAATGTTTCTGACGCTAGAGAATCAGAAGCTTTCCACCGTTCCCAGTGCCCTGGCTTTGGGAGGAGCCTGGTTGCATGAGAGAAGCATGTGTGGGAAGACCAGGGGCCGACTTTGAACCCCATTCCCCCAACATGATGCCATGTGTGGCAGACATGACGCTTGGCTTTGCTCTCAGGGTTCCATCTGCGATAGGGGCTACTTGTGCCCCTGGCCTCATCAGCTCAGGCTGAAGGCGGCCCTGGTCCTGGCCAGAGGGGCTTTGTGAAGCAGAAATAGATGGCCTGGTGCAGGGGCCGAGCCTGGCCAGGACCTCGGCCCTGGGAATTGTAAAGAAGGCCGGCCTGTACCATGAGCATCTGCACCAAGGTGTGCCCATGTCACGGTGTGCTCGGCATCTGCCCTGGCACGGGTGCATGGCCTGTCTGCGCTCAGGCTCCCCGCCTATGGGGCCCAGGCTCACAGAGGTGTGAAAGAGGCAAGCAGGGGCCTCCAAGCACAGCCAGCCTCGCTTCGATGCTGGGAGACTAACGTCTTCCATTTTGTCTTCTGCCCAGGCCAGCTGCCGGCCATCCAGTGGCTGTGCTATTTATACAGCGCCGTCATGCCCAGCGAGGCCCAGTGTGTCATCTACCACGAGCTCCAGCTCTCCCTGGCCCACAAGATGTCTGACAAGGTGCTGGAGGGGCAGCTCCTGGAGACCATCAGTCAGCTCTACCTGTCCCTGGGCACGGAGTGGTAAGGGCTGGCTTTGCAGTGGTGGAGGTGGGGGCGGGCAGGGCAGGGAGAGGGGCACAGGGAAGCTGGCCCAGGGCGCCAGCAGCCCCTCTCCTTTTGATCATTTGGTTCCTTGGCATCAGATGCTCTGAGCTGGTGGGCCTGGGGTCGTCCCAGGGCTGCTGCTGGCCCGTGAGTCCCAGCTTGAGCCTCCCTTGTTGGGTCAAAGGTCATCTCAACCCCAGCAGAGGCAGTAGGTGCACTCTGGGCTGTTCTTCCTACTATAGTGACTTTTGTCATCTGACCTCTGCCTGCCTCGAATCTTCATTCCTGGTCTTCATCTGTCCCCTTAAGTGTGACCACAGCAGCCACCTGTGGCTTCTCTTCCACAGAAGACAGAGCCAGTTATGTCACCTGCTTCCCTGGGGCAGGGTTTCAAGGTCTCACGTCCCATATGTGGCCTACTCAGCTTCCCTCAAGCATCCTGACCTGGTGGGGTAACCATGGCCCTGGCCACCCCACCCACAGGGCCCAGTGACATTGCTGCAGTCACACCCCCTCGAGTGTTGGACTTACTGAGAGAGCAGGGAAGGATCAAGATTCCATGGGGACCCGGGAGACTGGCTCCAGTCTTGGCCTCAGGTTCACAGAAGGAAAATGGGCCAGTGGGCTAGAGCCATGCTTCTCAAAGTGTAGTCCCTCGACCAGTAGAGCAGCATCCATGTCACCTAGGAGCTTGTGGCAAGTGGGAGTTCTAGGGCCTGCCCCAGGCCTGTGGAGCCGGGAGCTCTGGGGGCAGGGCCAGCAAGCTCTACAGTCAGGCCTCCGAGTGACTGTGATGCCTGCACACCTTGAGAACCATCGGCCTAGATAGCCTCTGAACACTAACGGCTCCTGGTGCATCTGGAGAAGACACAGGCCATGTCTGGGAGGCAGGGGAGATGGACTAGCACACTCCTCCTGCCACAGGGCAGCATGATGCTTGATTCCCTCAGATGATGTCCTTCATTTTTCCATGCCGTGTGAGTTCACCCTGGCCCTCCCAGCAGCCTGGGAAGAGCAGAACACTGCACACACGAGAGGGCCTTTCCCAGTCCCCACATGCCAGATTCATCTGTCACCAGACCCACGGGAGGAGGCAGACTGGTTCCAGGAGGATGAGAGCCCTTGTTCTGACACCTGCGTCTGATTCCAGGGCCTACAAGTCCGCTCTGGACTACAGCAAACGAAGTCTGGGGATTTTCATTGACCTCCAGAGGAAAGAGAAGGAGGCACATGCCTGGCTACAAGCAGGGAAGATCTATTACATCCTGCGGCAGAGCGAGCTGGTGACCTGTACATCCAGGTGAGTGACAAGGGATGCAGGAGGACCCCTGTGCTGTTCACTCTCTGTCCATCCACCCATCCATTCATCCTTCCATCATCTGTTTACCTGTTCATCCTTCCATCCATCCATCCATCCATCATCCATCCATCCATCATCCATCCATCCATCCATCATTCATCCATCCTTTTATCATCCATCTATTCACCCGTCTATCCATCCATTCACCTGTCCATCCACCCATCCATTCATCCTTCCATCTATCTTTCCATAATCCATCCAACTATCTTCCATCCATCCATGATCCATCCATTCACCTGTTCATCCATCCATCCATTCATTCATCATCCATCCTTTTATCATCCATCCATCCATTCACCTGTTCATCCATCCCTCCATCCATTCTTCCATCCTTCCATCATCCATTCACCTGTTCATTCTTCCATCCATCCATCCATCATCCATCCATCCATCATCCATCCATCCATCCATTCTTCCATCATCTTCCCATACACCTGTGTGTCCTTCCATCCATCCATCCATCCATCATCCATCCATCCATCCTTTCATCCTCCCATCATCCATCCATTCACCTGTTCATCTTTCCACGCATCCATCCATCCATCTATCATCCATCCATCCTTTTGTCATCCATTCATTCGCCTGTCCATCCATCCATTCACCTGTTCGTCCATCCATTCACCTGTTCGTCCGTCCATCCATCCTTCCGTCTAACTTTCCATCTTCCATCCAACTGTTCATCCTTCTGTCCATCCATCCATCCATCATTCTTCTGTTCACCTCTTCGTCCATCCATTCACCTCCTTGTCCGTCCATCCATCCATCCTTCCATCCATCCATCCGTCCTTCCATCCGTCCTTCCATCCATCCTTCCATCCATCTTTACATTATCCATCCAACCATCTTCCATCCATCCATGATCCATCCATTCACCTGTTCATCCATCCATCCATTCATTCATCATCCATCCTTTTATCATCCATCCGTCCATTCACCTGTTCATCCATCCCTCCATCCATTCTTCCATCCTTCCATCATCCATTCACCTGTTCATTCTTCCATCCATCCATCATCCATCCATCCATCATCCATCCATCCTTCCATCCATCCTTCCATCTATCTTTCCATAATCCATCCAACTATCTTCCATCCATCCATGATCCATCCATTCACCTGTTCATCCATCCATCCATTCATTCATCATCCATCCTTTTATCATCCATCCATCCATTCACCTGTTCATCCATCCCTCCATCCATTCTTCCATCCTTCCATCATCCATTCACCTGTTCATTCTTCCATCCATCCATCCATCATCCATCCATCCATCATCCATCCATCCTTCCATCCATCTTTCCATAATCCATCCAACCATCCTCCATCCATCCATGATCCATCCATTCACCTGTTCATCCATCCATCCATTCATTCATCATCCATCCTTTTATCATCCATCCGTCCATTCACCTGTTCATCCATCCCTCCATCCATTCTTCCATCCTTCCATCATCCATTCACCTGTTCATTCTTCCATCCATCCATCATCCATCCATCCATCATCCATCCATCCATCATCCATCCATCCTTCCATCCATCTTTCCATAATCCATCCAACCATCTTCCATCCATCCATGATCCATCCATTCACCTGTTCATCCATCCATCCATTCATTCATCATCCATCCTTTTATCATCCACCCGTCCATTCACCTGTTCATCCATCCCTCCATCCATTCTTCCATCCTTCCATCATCCATTCACCTGTTCATTCTTCCATCCATCCATCATCCATCCATCCATCATCCATCCATCCTTCCATCATTCATCCACTCGCCTGCTCATCCTTCCATCCATCCATCCATCCATCCATCCTTCTATCATGCATCCATTCACCTGTTCATCCTTCCATTCACCTGTCCATCCATCCATCCATCCATCCATCCATTCGTCCATTCATCATTCATTCATTCCTTTATCATCCATTCATTCAGCCACCATCCATCCACCTGTTCGTCCATTCATCCATCCATCCTTCCATCATCCATCCATCTTTCCATCATCCATCCTTCCATCATCCATCCATTCATCCGTTCTTCCTTCCATCCATCCATCATCCATCCAGCCATCATCCATCCATTTGTCCATTCATCCATCCATCCTTTTATCATCCATCCTTCATCCATTTATCATCCATCCATTCACCTGTTCATCCATCCATCCGTCCATTCATCCTTCCATCAACCATCCATTCACCTGTTCATCCTTCCATCCATCCACGATTCATCCATCCACCATTCATCCATCCATCATTCATCCATCCATCCATTTATCCATTCATCCACTTATCCATTCGTCCATATATCCATCCATCATCCATCCATCCTTCCATCAACCATCTACTCACCTCCTGTTCATCCTTCCATGCATCCATCATTCATCCATCTATCTATTTATCCATTCATCCATCCATCCTTCCATCCTTCCATCATCCATCCATTCATCTGTTCATCCTTCCATCCATCCATAATCCATCCATCCATAATCCATCCATCCATCCATCCATCCATCCATCATCCATCCATCCATCTATCATCCATCCATCTGTCCATTCATCCATCCGTCCATTCATCCATCCATCATTCATCCATCCTTTTATCCATCCATTCACCCGTCTATCCATCCATTCACCTGTTGTTTCATCCATCTGTCCATTCATCCTTCCAACATCCATCCATTCACCTGTTCATCCTTCCATGCATCCATCATACATCCACATATCTATTTATCCATTCATCCATCCATCCATCCATCATCTCTCCATGCTTCCATCATCCATCCATGCTTCCATCATCCATCCATCCACCTGTTCATCCTTCCATCCATCCATCATCCATCCACCCATCCATTCATTCATCCTTCCATCATCCATCCATCCTTCCATCATCCATCCTTTCTCCCATCCATCCACCGTTCGTCCATCCATCCATCATTCATCCATCCACCCATCAATCTATTAATCCATCCCTCCATTCATCTATCTCTCCATTTGTTTACCCATACATTCGTCTATCCACCATCTATCCATCCACATGTACATACATCATCTACCCTCCACCCATCCATACATTATCTACCCACCCATACATACGTACAGACATACACACATCATTCCATCCATCCATCCATCCATCCATCCATCCATCCAAGCATTAATCTAGCCACACGCCCATCCATCCATCCATGTGTCTACATCTCCTCATCCATTCATCCATCCATCCATCCATCCACTCATTCCTAAGCCACTGCTGAGCACCTGTTGTGTGCCTTTTCCCTCCCTCCAACTGGTTCCCTCACATCCTCCCCCAGTGGCCAGCATCTTCTCCCTGAGGGCAGAGGCGCGGCCCCTCACAGTGCCCAGCACCTGCTGGTATACAGCACATGCTCAAATAATGTGACCACTCAGTTAACACACAGAAGAGCTTGCTCCAAGCGACACGTGGCAAATCTCCTTACAAAATGAATCTATCATAGCGGCTGTTTTCAGAGGCTTTCCCAAACACAGTGTGATCTGGAACAAATTGTGAAGCCCACGAGCCTGGTGAAGCTTTCATTATTGAGTACCTGCTGTATACCTCCTTGAGCTGAGGAGAGGGATCAAGAGCTCATGGCCAAGAGGGGACCAGGCCCACCCACAAACACTGCTGATGTGGCAGGGATGTGGCAACGCAGAAAGGAGCCAGGGGCTGGGCTCCCAGCAATCTGGGGGCCACGGAGACTGTTTTGAGTGCAGGGGGAGTGGGCTAGGGCTAGCCCTGGTGGTAGGATTCACAGGTGTCGGGCTCCTGGGCTGCAGCTGCTCAGTCACCTCCTGGCACTCAGGTGCATCAGTTCATTGTCCTCATGCCAGTGGTGGGGGCAGCCCTCATGCGCAGGGTCTGAAAAATACTCAAGTGTACCTGTAGTGTGTGAGAGGAAGGAGGCTGGCAAAGGTGCGCGTGGCCACCTCGCTAGGTGTGGGTCTTGAGGGAACTTCTGTCTCCTTTCAGGTGGCACAGAATGTGGACCTGTACACAGGCGACCCCAACCTGGGGCTGGAGCTGTTTGAGGCAGCTGGAGACATCTTCAATGGGGCCTGGGAGCGGGAGGAAGGCATGTCCTTCTACCGGGTGAGCTGGCCTGTGGGCTGATGTGGGTGGGCCTCAGTGGGGCACCTGGAGGCTGAGGTACAGGTGTGGCAGGGTAGAGGCCTCCCACCTGGAGGCAGGGCCACCCATATACATGATTAGTTTCCAAGTGGTCTCACCAGGAATATTGACCATGCCCCTGCCCGGGACAAACGCTCGGGGCCTGGACGTGACAATGGCTCTACCCATCTACCTGATGACCTCAAGCAACCATGAGTGGGAAGTCCTGTCCCCATCTTCCAGATGAGGAAACTGAGGCTCAGAGAGGCACAGGGACATGTCAAAGGACACACAGCATCGGTGGGAGGCCCAGGTCTGCATGCACCCCGAAGTGGGACGGCTTCTCCCTTCCTCTGAGCTCACGGTGTGGCTCAGCCCTGGACACAGATAAATGTGGTGTTTTTAGAGCAGAGAGGAGTGCTGGCTCCCCCCAGTCAGACCCCCGGTGCCCAGGTGGGAGAGGCTGGTCTGAGGCTGTTGGGTGTAGCTGGATGGGCCTCAGGTGACTCTTCAGCCCCCAACTTGGGTGTCTGAACTGTGTGTTATCCCAGAGCACAGAGCTGTGTTGAGGTGCAGAGGTAGCTGGGGCGTGGGAAGCTCCAAGTACATGTTTGAGCTCTGAGGAGGGCTGTGGGCAAGGCGGGTGCTGCGGGAAGCCTGACCCCACCTGCCTGTGTGGTAGGACCAGGCCCTGCCCCTGGCAGTGACTACGGACAACCACAAGGCGGAGCTGCAGCTACAGCTGTGCAACAAGCTGGTGGCACTCCTGGCCACGCTGGAGGAGTCCCAGGAGGGCTTGGAGTTTACCTACATGGCCCTAGCACTCAGCATCACTCTGGGTAAGTCCCCTGAGCCCCACCCTGCCAGGACCCACACTTTGCCAGAGCCCAGCCTCCAGGTCTGCAGGCCAGGAGCTGAAACAGCTGCTGGATTTTCCTGGTCTCCTGTCCAGGCAGGCAGATCTGCCCAGCTGGCTTCCCCGTCCGGCTGTGGGGCACAGCCCGAGGTCTCTCACGCAGTGCAGAGCTCCCTGCCTGACTGAGCTCTGCTTCCTCTGCCTGTTCCCGCTGCTGACCACAAGGGCCGCCCAGTGTGCCCTCTGCCTTCCAGACATGCCAGGCATCTCGTTGGTCCCTGTATGTGCCAGGCTGAGTGACACATTCCCTTTCTCTTGTGCCCTTCCCACCCTCATCAACCACACGGCTCTCTGGCTGATAAAATCCCAGTTCCCCTTCCAGCAGTCTGCCCCTTAAGGCCAGGCATCCCCTGGTGCTGTGCCAGGGTCGTCTGTCCCCCTCCAGAGACAGGGAACCCTAGGCAGGCCACATGCCCCAGTGCCTTGTGCCCCGTAGCCCAGTACACAGTAGGTGTGCAGCTGACTCCCCAAGGTAGGGGGCTGTGATCGTGCCACACCCAGGAGGAGTCGGATGTCACATCTGTGGGTTGTCTGGAGCCGGGGTGTCCGGGAGCACCTGGACAGCATGGCTTTTGGGCTCCCCTGGTTAAACCCAGTGAGCAAAGGCAGGTGGCTATGTGTAGGTACAGAGCTGGGCCATCCAAGTCCGACTTTGCCATAAGCCTCACAGTAGACAGGGGCAGGCCTTATTAGTTCTGCTTTGCAGATGGGAAAGTGAGTCTGGGAACCTGGAAGGGACTGGCCAGAGCTGCCCAGGTGACCACAGGTGCCTGGAGGCAAGCCAGGTGTGCTGCCTAGGATCTACATACCTGCTCCTGAGGGGCATGTGTCCTCCCTGCCCCAGGGAGCCACATCCTCACACCTGCCCCTTTGGCCTGCACCCCAGGGGACCGGCTGAACGAGCACATGGCCTACCACCGGCTAGCTGCCCTGCACCACCGGCTGGGCCATGGCAAGCTGGCGGAGCACTTCTACCTCAAGGCCCTGTAGCTCTGCCACTCGCCGCTGGAGTTCAACGAGGAGACCCTCTACTACGTGAAGGTGTACCTGGTGCTCGGTGACATCATCTTCTACGACCTGAAGGTGGGTGGGAGGGGCAGGGCTCGGGGTGTTCCCGGCCTCCTCGGAGTTGGATTTCCACCCACACCCCAGAGGCCTGGGTTCCAGCCTTCCTTAGGAATGACCCAGTGGCCTCCCTGGAGCCCTGCACCCAGCTGGAGGAGCCGGCAAGGTTAGCAGATACAACCTAGCTCCCAAGCTGGCCAGGCCCCACCCTCAACAACTCAGTCTCAGCCAGGGAGGCTGACACATGAGTGGGCAACGGTGGCCTCTGGGTAAAGAAGGGGGATTGTAGTCAGGGGGGCCCTCCTGGAGGAGGTGACAGCAAAACTGAGACTTGACAGTCAAGTGTCAAGTTGCATTTAACAAAGAAAACAGGTCGGGAGAAGGACATTTCGGAGGACGGCATCATCCTCACATTGAATCCACGTTGCAAGATCCAACCCAAATCCTGACACCTCCTCTAGGAAGCCTGCCCAGGGTGCCAGCCTGCACTGAGCAACTCCTTCCTGGAGTCCCGAGACACCTTGAATCTTCACACCACCCAGGAAGGGTCGGGTGGGACCAGTGTCTTACCATTGGGTTCACAGACAGGGAAACCCCAGCTCAGGGCAGGGGCAGTGGGGTGGGGCTCCTGCCAGCCAGGCTGAGGCCTTGCTGGGTCGGGTGTGTCTCGAGGGGAGGTGCTGTGCTCCCTCTGCCCCCAGCCCTGCAGGGGTGGAGAGCTGGGACTGGCAGACTCAGACCTGGGGTGTCTCCACCCGTCTGCCCAGCAGGCGCGACCCCTCCTCAGCATCGCACCGGCGTCGCGTCAGTGCTCCTTATGGGCTGAGGGGCCAGGGCGCTCCAGTCCAGGGGCCAAGATCTTGTGGGCCTTAGAACAACATGAGGAGGTGGGGCAGCCCTAAGACCCTGCCCCGTATTCCCCACCGCAGGCCTGGGGCTGTCTGGGAGGCCTCAGCCCAGTGCTGGTGACACCTGGTGGTGAGAAGTGGTCCCCGTGGCCTCCCAAGTCCCAGCCAGACAGGGAGGTGCCAAGTGTCAGGCCCAGAGGGACGCTGCTCACTGCCCAGGGGCTTGCCTGGGACCCAGGGGAACGGGCCTCCCAGAAGAGGCCTTTATCTCTCTTGGTCAAGCCTGCCGCCCACTCCGCCTGTCCAGGAGAAAGGAAAGGGCCAAGTAGTACCTGAGAGGCCAAAGTCCACGGTTGGGGTCGAGGGGCAGAGGCCTCCTTCACCTCCTTCCCATGCACAGCCCTCTGGGCCTCATCGTGACTATGCTGTCAGCGCGGGCCAGCTTCCCACAGGGAGGCCCCCTTGGAATTCCCCAAGGGCGGCTGTCTTTCCAAGGCTACACCCTCCTCCTTGTATAGGAGACTCTGGACCCAGGGCCCAGAGGAGTGGGAGAAAAAGCCGGGCTGGATGGAGCCTGGAAGGCTGAGAAGGCAGAGAAGCAGAGGTAAATGGGCATCTTTGCCAATTGCCTCTAAAATGGGGTCCCCTTTAGTCTACACGTGAGAGTGAGCCCTGGAATAGGGTGGATTAGATGTTTACTGGCTCAGCCTGCCACTCACTAGCTGCTGCACACACTATAGGCACATGGAAATGCACAGGGAAATTCACACAAGCACAGGCACACGCACACACAGGCACAGGCATGCACACAGGGAAATGCACACACAGACACAGGCACACGCACACACACATGGACATGCACACACAGGCACACAAACACGCACAGGCACATGCACAGGCACACGCAGAGACATATGCTTTGGCTGGCTCCTTCCTGTTTAGTTGGGAAGCCCCCACCCCTTCAGGAAGCCCTTGCAGCCCACCCCGGCTGAGTCTGGGGCCTCCTGGGCTTCCCTCTGCCACAGCCCGGGCCACCCTGTGTGGTCAGTGTTCGCTCCCAGGTCCCTCAGACTGGGAGCGAGGACATTAGGCTCCGCCATGCACCCAGCACAGAGTCCAGTGTTCGGCTGGGCTGGGGGGCATTGGATGAGCAGTGGCGGTGACTCGGGACCTTCTCACGCCCCTGTTCCGTGTGTGGGGTGGGGCAGTGAGGGAATGGACTGCTGCATCTTGGACTTTCTCATTGGCCCTGGGAGCCATCTTGAGATGGTAAAGAGGAACAGGCCAGGCATGGGTCTTAGAGAGGTCCCTTGGGTGACCCCCATGTGGAGGAGGTGCCTGGGGAGAAGCCAGGTGGGGGATGGGAGGGTCAAGGAGGAGATCTGGGCGATAGCATCCCAACCCAGGGATGGTGAGTTTGAGCCAAAGATGCATTGAAAATGGGAGTGGATGTCTGGGGAGTCACACTCCGTCAGTATTTCAGGGAACATTGCCAGAGAGGACACCTGTGAGATGGTTTTGTACCTGGCCTGGCCCGTGGAGGGCCTGGAAATGGTCAGCATGGACAGGGGCCAGAGGGGAGCCTGGGTCACTCAACGCTGTGCCCCTGCTGTGGCTTGGAGCCACGGGTCCTGCATGGAACTCTCAGAGCAGGCAGGATCTGCCCTGACCTCAGCCCATGGGGAAAGCAGCCACTGCCTGCAGAGAGGGTGGCACTGGGGCAGGAGGCTTGGGGTGAGTGGGGCGTAGGGACACTCAGGAAGGCTTCCAGGGGTGTCAGGGTCATCCCCACCTCCTGCAGCTGAGACCACAGCAGTGTCACAGGCTTCGGGGCTCATGGGGTGAGCCAGCATTGGCTGGACATGTGGAATGACCTGGAGACAGGAACGGCCTCTGGGAAGACGGGCTCCGAGTCCCCCTTTTGCTGACCATGACCTGTCCCCTTCAGGACCCGTTTGATGCAGCCAGGTACTACCAGCTGGCACTGGCAGCTGCCGTGGACCTGGGCAACAAGAAGGCACAGCTGAAGATCTACACGCGGCCGGCCACCATCTCCCACAACTTCCTCCTGGACCGCAAGAAGTCGCTCTTCTTCTACCAGAATGCCAGGACCTTCGCCACAGAACTCAACGTCCGCAGGGTCAACCCACCTCCTCTGCCACTCTGCCGGTGGGCCCCCTGGTTGGCCCCCAGCCACCCTCGCTGAGGACAGCATCCGAGGGAGCGGGTTTTGTGCAAGGAGGATGATCTCCTGCCTCTCCTGGTGTCTCCCGTGGCTCATTTTCTGGGAAATGGAGGCATGAAAGCAGAGTTCAAATAGCAATAAATTTTTTTTTGCAATAACATACCGAAGTCCCCAGGGCATCCTTCTCTGTGTGCTTCCTGGGCTGTGTCTAGGGGCCAGCTCCTTCCCTGGTGGCAGCCCTCTGATCTTAGGGATGAGAAGGACCCTGAGTCTAACAGACCTGGGCCAGGTCACCATGAGCCTCGGTTTCCTCGGCGGCCAGACGGGAGATGGTGGTGGAACTCCCTGGGCAGCTCCCTGCTCTCCCTGCTCAGAGCTTTTGCTCTAGGTCTCGTGCCGCTGTTGCCTTTAACCTTCAGGCCACTGTGATCAGGTGTGGGGGCTGCTAGTGTCCCTGTTCGCCATTGAAGAAATAGAGGCACAGAGAGGTTAGGTGTCTGGCCCACCGTCACACAGCAGGTAGGGGCGGAGACACAGAGCCCAGTACACTGACCACCACACCACCCTGCCAGCCTGCAGCCAGGAAGGTGTCCCCCATTAGGACCCCAGGTCCTGGACCTCTCTTGTGGTGTCAGGAGAGCCACAGGCCAGTGAGGGTGGCCCCTGGGATCCCTCACTCAGTGTCCTCTGCTCCCAGACTTGGTTGGGCCGAGCCTGGCCAGTCCCACCTCTGGCCACTGGTCAGCCCTGCGGGAAGTGAGACGCTGGGATCTCTGCCTGTGTAGACGCTGCTACCCTGTATTGAAAGCCTTATCTGGGCTGCCCCCCAGCCCTCCCTACATGCCCCTCCCCTTCCGGCCCCCCGGCCCTCATCCCAGTCCCAGGAATCCCAGGTTTTCCTTCTTGGAATCTCATGGCCCCAGGGAACACAGCTCACACGGTCTCTTTGCCAGTTTACGGCAAGGAAACCGAGGTTCAGAGACTGTGGGTGTCCCACGTGATTCTCACGTACACTGCACTCTCCCAGGCCCCTCTTAAACACTTTAAATGAGGTGACTTTCACATCGCATGCAATTAACTATTTCAACGCGATTAATGTGGTGGCATTTGTGCATTCAGATTCCTGTGCAACCACTCACACCATCTAGTTTCAAAATGTGTTCATCTCCCCAGAAGAAACCTCCCATCCTCACTAAGCAGTTACCCCTCCTTGGTATCCCCCAAGCCCCTCGTTTAATGGAAGGGGAAACTGAGGTCCGGAGAGAGACTTGCCAGTGGGCGGAGCTCTGATAATAAGGAATCAGGCACCCATCTGCTGGTTCAATCCTGGGTTGGTTTTCCACCCAGCAGAGGTGACAGAGCCAGGAGGTTCTGCGAGCGCCACAGGTGTCACTGGTTCAGTCCTGGGTTGGTTTTCCACCCAGCAGAGGTGACAGAGCCAGGAGGTTCTGGGACCCCATGCTTGCAGCCAGAGCCCTGCCCCAAGCCTCCCCACCAGGGGGTATCAGCTTTACAGAACCAGCCGCGGGGCTGGCGGGAAGCAGCGGGTCAGAGCTGCTGACAAACCTCATGTAGACCCCAGATCGCTGTCTGTGGGTTGGGCTTGGGAATTGGAGAGGAGGCCGCATGATTGGAAACGTGAAGACAGCACGGCCTGGATGGAGGAGTGGGAAGCGCTGTCACGTTGACTGAGGACACAGACCTCCTGCCCGCTGGGCCAGGTCTGCAGCCATTCTTCTCGGGGTGGGGTCCGCGGGTCTGGCTTGCTCTCGGCCCCCGACCTGCCTCAGAGTCCGGGGGGCTTTGGAACTGTGCCTCCCCATCTCCACCCACCCTGGCTGGTGCCATGAGGGGCCGGGATCCTGGGATCCTGTTCCTCTTGGGCAGCAGAGACTGGGGGACCAGAGGAGATGATGGGTCTTCAAGCCCCACATTCAAAGCCCAGCCCACCACTGACAGTCTGGGGGTTCGGGATGAGGGAGTTGATGTCTCTGAGCCCCAGTTTTGCCACCACTAAAATGAGGCCGACATACTGGGGCAGAGTGCCAGTCCCCGGGCTAACAGAGGCCTGTTTCCTACTGACAATCCATCTTACTGCTAGGAACAGCTCCAACAACCACACACTAGAGAACACTCTACCCAGGCCAACTTGTCAGAGGCACGAGAACAAGAGCGACTCCATCTTGAATGGGGGCTGGGTAAAGGGAGGCTGAGACCTGCTGGGCCGCATTCCCAGGAGGCTAGGCATTCTTAGTCACAGGATGAGATAGGAGGTCGGCACAACATACAGGTCATAAAGACCTTGCTGATAAAGCAAGTAGCAGTAAAGAAGCCGGGCAAATCCTACCAAACAGAAGATGGCCACTAGAGTGACCTCTGATTGTCCCCATGGCTCATTATGTGATAATTATAATGCATTTGCTGCTACAAGACACTCCCACCAGCGCCATGACAGTTTACAGATGCCATGGCAACATCTGGAGGTTACCCTACATGGTCTCAGAAGGGAGGGCAGAAACTCTCAGTTCTGGGAATGGCCCACCCCTTTCCTGGAACACTCATGAAGAGTCCAACCCTTGTTTAGCGTATGATCAAGAAATAATCATGAAAATGGGCGACCAGCAGCCTTTGGGGCCACTCTGCCTATGGAGCAGCCATTCTTTCTTTTCTTTTCTTTTTTTTTTTTTTTTTTGAGATGGAGTCTCGCTCTGTTGGCCGAACTAGAATGCAGTGGCGTGATCTTGGCTCACTACATCCTCTAACTCCTGGGTTCAAGCGATTCTCCTGCCTCAGCCTTCCTAGTAGGTGCGATTACAGGCACCTGCCACCACGCCCAGTTAATGTTTTGTATTTTAGTGGCGACAGGGTTTTGCCATGTTGGACCAGGCTGGTCTCGAACTTCTCACCTCAGGTGATCCACCTTCCTCGGCATCCCAAAGTTATAGGATTACAGGAGTGAGCCACTGCGCCTGGCCAGAGTAGCCATTCTTTTATTCCTTTTCTTTCCTAATAAACTTGCTTTCACTTTATGGACTCGTCCCGAATTCTTTCTTCTGTGAGATCCAAGAAACCTCTCTTGGGGTCTGGATCGGAACCGCTTTCCAGTAACAAACTTGCTTAAGCTCTCAGACCCTTCGTCTCTTCATCTGTAAGCAAAGACAAAGCCTCCTCCGAGGTTCCAAAAGTGTGGAGAGAACGCCTGGGAAACGAGGGGCACAGAGTTGGTGTGTAGAACCAATATCACAGACTGGGTGTCAAGCCACTGTCATACTGGAAGTAATATCATGCTCTGCCTCACAAGTTATGAGGAACAATATCACAGGGGGGTGTGTACCTTCTCTGGTAGTGGGAGTAGTATCATCATCTCTTCCTTTAGATAACAGGAACGATGTCACAGGGTGGGTGTACACCCCGTGTGTTTTTGGAAGCAACGTCATTCTCTCTTCTTCTAGGATTTACGATTCACATCACAGGCGGTGTGTACACCACTTGTTATACTGGATGGAGTCTCATCCTCTTTCAACTTGTAACTTTAGAACAATATCCCATGGGGGTTGTATATCTCTTCAATATTGGTACTAATACCATCTTCTCCTTTCCTGGATATGAGAAGCAATATCACAGGAGGTGTGTACACCCCTTGCGATGTTGGTAGTAATATCACCTCTCCCCTGTGGTTATTAAGGACAAAATCCCAGGGCGTCTGTACGGTTCCTACTTTATTGGGAGTAATATCATCCATTCACCCCCTGGATATCAGGAACCATATCACAGAAGAGTTGTCCACCCCCTTCGATATAGTCAGCCATGTCATCTTCTTCCCGCCTGGATATTAGGAACGATACCCGAGGTTTGGGGGCGGTGTACACCCACTGCGATATCGAAAGTAAAATCAGCCTCTTTCCCGCTGGATATTAGGAACGATATCACAGGTGTGTGTGCAACTTCTGGGATATTGAGAGTACTATCAGCCTCCAACCCGCTGCATATCAGAAACAACATAAAGGGGGCAGGGTGGTTACATCCCCTGTGATATTGAGAGCAATACTCTTTCCCCTGTACATTAGGAACTACATCACAGGGGTCTGTACACTTTCAGCGATATTGGGATTCATGTTATCCTCTCCCCCATTGAATGTCAAAAAGGATATCACAGAAGGGTGTACACCCCCTGCAATATGGCCAGTAACATCATCGTGTCTACCTTTGGATACTAGGAACAACATCACAGAGGGTATGTACACTCCCCTGCAATATTGGGCATAATGTTATCCTCCCTTCCCCTGGATATTAGAAACGATATCCCTGGTGGAGGGAGGTGGAGTACATTAAGAACAACATCACTGGGTGGGTGTAGTCCCCCTGTGATACTGTGTGTAGTATCTTCCTCTCTTGCCTAGGATATTAAGAACAATATCACAGGAGGGGTGTACAGCCACAGTCCCTGCGTTATTGGGAGTAGTAGCGTCTTCTCCCACTCTAGATATAAGGAACAATATCCCTGGGTTTGTGTACATCCCTTGCGATATTGGGCATATAGTCATTGTCACCCAACGTGGATATTGGGTGAAGTGTCTCAGCGGGGTGTACCCCTTCTTCGATATTCGGAGTAATATCATCCTCTCTCCTCAGAATCGTAGGCTAAATGTCGAAGGGGTTTTACAACTCGTGCGATATGGGCAGTAATATCATCCTATCCCCACCTGGATGTCAGAAACTATATCACAGGGGGCTGTACACTTCTTGGCATATTGGGAGTCTTATCATCCTCTCCCATCTTGGATATTATGAAAAATATTAGAAACGAGGTATACACCCGCTGAGCTATGGAGAGTAATATTACGCTCTTCTCTTCGGGATATTAGGAACAATATCGCAGGAGGTGTGTACAACCCCTGTGATATTGGGAGTAATATCATTCTCTCCCCTTGAATATAAGAAACCATATCACAGGAGGATGTACCCACCCCCGGTGATACTGGGAGTCATATGATGTTATTCGGAACAATAGCACAGTGGGTGTGTACAATCCCTGCGATATTGCCACTAGTATTATCTTCTCCATCCCAGGGTATAAGGAAAAATATCACAAGGGGATGTACACCCCTGTGATATTGGGGATAATATCTTCCTCTCCCCGGCTGGATGTGAGGGAAAATATCACAGTGGAGGTCGACGTCCTTTGTGATATTGGGAGTAATATTAACCTCTCGCACCTTGGATAGAGGGAACAAGATGACCGAAAGGATGAATACACGCTGCGGTAGTTTCATTAATGTCAGCCACTACCCCCTGCTTATTAGGAATAACATCATAGAGGAGTGAACACTTTCTTCGATATTGGGAGGAATATCATCTTCTCAAGGCCGGATATCAGGAACAAGCCTATTAATTGTTAATATTAATAAATACAATAAAAATTGATACTAATCATCAACATTAATAATGACAATAAAGATACTAAATATTAATATTGATTCAAAATGTTAACGATTAGTATTAATAATTAATAATCATAAAACTATTAATAATAATATAATGATATCAATAACTAATGATACTTAAAAGAATCCAAAGTGATACTGGCAAAAACACAATAATTAATATTAAGAATTAATATTAATAAATGACATAATTATTAAAAATTAATTTTTGGCATCCATCATCATCTATTTAAAATAATTATCAATATTAATGAGAAAATATTAATTGATAATAATATTGATAATTATTATAATTGATTCTACATATTTAATAAATAATTCTATCATTGTTCCCTGAGCAATATTCTGAAGATACACACCCGTCTGTGAAAGAGTTAATCATTTCCAGAGAGAGAACCGATACTACTCACAATATCGAAAACAGGATGTGAGTCCACAATGGCTCCCAATAGCCAAGGGGGGGAGAGGGGGTGGCTATTGGTCCCCACCTCGCGGGGGGTGGCTCACCCCCCTGCGAGGTGGCTCCCAATAGCCAAGGGGGGGAGAGGGGGTGGCTATTGGTCCCCACCTCGCGGGGGGTGGCTCACCCCCCTGCGAGGTGGCTCCCAATAGCCAAGGGGGGGAGAGGGGGTGGCTATTGGTCCCCACCTCGCGGGGGGTGGCTCACCCCCCTGCGAGGTGGCTCCCAATAGCCAAGGGGGGGAGAGGGGGTGGCTATTGGTCCCCACCTCGCGGGGGGTGGCTCACCCCCCTGCGAGGTGGCTCCCAATAGCCAAGGGGGGGAGAGGGGGTGGCTATTGGTCCCCACCTCGCGGGGGGTGGCTCACCCCCCTGCGAGGTGGCTCCCAATAGCCAAGGGGGGGAGAGGGGGTGGCTATTGGTCCCCACCTCGCGGGGGGTGGCTCACCCCCCTGCGAGGTGGCTCCCAATAGCCAAGGGGGGGAGAGGGGGTGGCTATTGGTCCCCACCTCGCGGGGGGTGGCTCACCCCCCTGCGAGGTGGCTCCCAATAGCCAAGGGGGGGAGAGGGGGTGGCTATTGGTCCCCACCTCGCGGGGGGTGGCTCACCCCCCTGCGAGGTGGCTCCCAATAGCCAAGGGGGGGAGAGGGGGTGGCTATTGGTCCCCACCTCGCGGGGGGTGGCTCACCCCCCTGCGAGGTGGCTCCCAATAGCCAAGGGGGGGAGAGGGGGTGGCTATTGGTCCCCACCTCGCGGGGGGTGGCTCACCCCCCTGCGAGGTGGCTCCCAATAGCCAAGGGGGGGAGAGGGGGTGGCTATTGGTCCCCACCTCGCGGGGGGTGGCTCACCCCCCTGCGAGGTGGCTCCCAATAGCCAAGGGGGGGAGAGGGGGTGGCTATTGGTCCCCACCTCGCGGGGGGTGGCTCACCCCCCTGCGAGGTGGCTCCCAATAGCCAAGGGGGGGAGAGGGGGTGGCTATTGGTCCCCACCTCGCGGGGGGTGGCTCACCCCCCTGCGAGGTGGCTCCCAATAGCCAAGGGGGGGAGAGGGGGTGGCTATTGGTCCCCACCTCGCGGGGGGTGGCTCACCCCCCTGCGAGGTGGCTCCCAATAGCCAAGGGGGGGAGAGGGGGTGGCTATTGGTCCCCACCTCGCGGGGGGTGGCTCACCCCCCTGCGAGGTGGCTCCCAATAGCCAAGGGGGGGAGAGGGGGTGGCTATTGGTCCCCACCTCGCGGGGGGTGGCTCACCCCCCTGCGAGGTGGCTCCCAATAGCCAAGGGGGGGAGAGGGGGTGGCTATTGGTCCCCACCTCGCGGGGGGTGGCTCACCCCCCTGCGAGGTGGCTCCCAATAGCCAAGGGGGGGAGAGGGGGTGGCTATTGGTCCCCACCTCGCGGGGGGTGGCTCACCCCCCTGCGAGGTGGCTCCCAATAGCCAAGGGGGGGAGAGGGGGTGGCTATTGGTCCCCACCTCGCGGGGGGTGGCTCACCCCCCTGCGAGGTGGCTCCCAATAGCCAAGGGGGGGAGAGGGGGTGGCTATTGGTCCCCACCTCGCGGGGGGTGGCTCACCCCCCTGCGAGGTGGCTCCCAATAGCCAAGGGGGGGAGAGGGGGTGGCTATTGGTCCCCACCTCGCGGGGGGTGGCTCACCCCCCTGCGAGGTGGCTCCCAATAGCCAAGGGGGGGAGAGGGGGTGGCTATTGGTCCCCACCTCGCGGGGGGTGGCTCACCCCCCTGCGAGGTGGCTCCCAATAGCCAAGGGGGGGAGAGGGGGTGGCTATTGGTCCCCACCTCGCGGGGGGTGGCTCACCCCCCTGCGAGGTGGCTCCCAATAGCCAAGGGGGGGAGAGGGGGTGGCTATTGGTCCCCACCTCGCGGGGGGTGGCTCACCCCCCTGCGAGGTGGCTCCCAATAGCCAAGGGGGGGAGAGGGGGTGGCTATTGGTCCCCACCTCGCGGGGGGTGGCTCACCCCCCTGCGAGGTGGCTCCCAATAGCCAAGGGGGGGAGAGGGGGTGGCTATTGGTCCCCACCTCGCGGGGGGTGGCTCACCCCCCTGCGAGGTGGCTCCCAATAGCCAAGGGGGGGAGAGGGGGTGGCTATTGGTCCCCACCTCGCGGGGGGTGGCTCACCCCCCTGCGAGGTGGCTCCCAATAGCCAAGGGGGGGAGAGGGGGTGGCTATTGGTCCCCACCTCGCGGGGGGTGGCTCACCCCCCTGCGAGGTGGCTCCCAATAGCCAAGGGGGGAGAGGGGGTGGCTATTGGTCCCCACCTCGCGGGGGGTGGCTCACCCCCCTGCGAGGTGGCTCCCAATAGCCAAGGGGGGGAGAGGGGGTGGCTATTGGTCCCCACCTCGCGGGGGGTGGCTCACCCCCCTGCGAGGTGGCTCCCAATAGCCAAGGGGGGGAGAGGGGGTGGCTATTGGTCCCCACCTCGCGGGGGGTGGCTCACCCCCCTGCGAGGTGGCTCCCAATAGCCAAGGGGGGGAGAGGGGGTGGCTATTGGTCCCCACCTCGCGGGGGGTGGCTCACCCCCCTGCGAGGTGGCTCCCAATAGCCAAGGGGGGGAGAGGGGGTGGCTATTGGTCCCCACCTCGCGGGGGGTGGCTCACCCCCCTGCGAGGTGGCTCCCAATAGCCAAGGGGGGAGAGGGGGTGGCTATTGGTCCCCACCTCGCGGGGGGTGGCTCACCCCCCTGCGAGGTGGCTCCCAATAGCCAAGGGGGGGAGAGGGGGTGGCTATTGGTCCCCACCTCGCGGGGGGTGGCTCACCCCCCTGCGAGGTGGCTCCCAATAGCCAAGGGGGGGAGAGGGGGTGGCTATTGGTCCCCACCTCGCGGGGGGTGGCTCACCCCCCTGCGAGGTGGCTCCCAATAGCCAAGGGGGGGAGAGGGGGTGGCTATTGGTCCCCACCTCGCGGGGGGTGGCTCACCCCCCTGCGAGGTGGCTCCCAATAGCCAAGGGGGGGAGAGGGGGTGGCTATTGGTCCCCACCTCGCGGGGGGTGGCTCACCCCCCTGCGAGGTGGCTCCCAATAGCCAAGGGGGGGAGAGGGGGTGGCTATTGGTCCCCACCTCGCGGGGGGTGGCTCACCCCCCTGCGAGGTGGCTCCCAATAGCCAAGGGGGGAGAGGGGGTGGCTATTGGTCCCCACCTCGCGGGGGGTGGCTCACCCCCCTGCGAGGTGGCTCCCAATAGCCAAGGGGGGAGAGGGGGTGGCTATTGGTCCCCACCTCGCGGGGGGTGGCTCACCCCCCTGCGAGGTGGCTCCCAATAGCCAAGGGGGGGAGAGGGGGTGGCTATTGGTCCCCACCTCGCGGGGGGTGGCTCACCCCCCTGCGAGGTGGCTCCCAATAGCCAAGGGGGGGAGAGGGGGTGGCTATTGGTCCCCACCTCGCGGGGGGTGGCTCACCCCCCTGCGAGGTGGCTCCCAATAGCCAAGGGGGGGAGAGGGGGTGGCTATTGGTCCCCACCTCGCGGGGGGTGGCTCACCCCCCTGCGAGGTGGCTCCCAATAGCCAAGGGGGGGAGAGGGGGTGGCTATTGGTCCCCACCTCGCGGGGGGTGGCTCACCCCCCTGCGAGGTGGCTCCCAATAGCCAAGGGGGGGAGAGGGGGTGGCTATTGGTCCCCACCTCGCGGGGGGTGGCTCACCCCCCTGCGAGGTGGCTCCCAATAGCCAAGGGGGGGAGAGGGGGTGGCTATTGGTCCCCACCTCGCGGGGGGTGGCTCACCCCCCTGCGAGGTGGCTCCCAATAGCCAAGGGGGGGAGAGGGGGTGGCTATTGGTCCCCACCTCGCGGGGGGTGGCTCACCCCCCTGCGAGGTGGCTCCCAATAGCCAAGGGGGGGAGAGGGGGTGGCTATTGGTCCCCACCTCGCGGGGGGTGGCTCACCCCCCTGCGAGGTGGCTCCCAATAGCCAAGGGGGGGAGAGGGGGTGGCTATTGGTCCCCACCTCGCGGGGGGTGGCTCACCCCCCTGCGAGGTGGCTCCCAATAGCCAAGGGGGGGAGAGGGGGTGGCTATTGGTCCCCACCTCGCGGGGGGTGGCTCACCCCCCTGCGAGGTGGCTCCCAATAGCCAAGGGGGGGAGAGGGGGTGGCTATTGGTCCCCACCTCGCGGGGGGTGGCTCACCCCCCTGCGAGGTGGCTCCCAATAGCCAAGGGGGGGAGAGGGGGTGGCTATTGGTCCCCACCTCGCGGGGGGTGGCTCACCCCCCTGCGAGGTGGCTCCCAATAGCCAAGGGGGGGAGAGGGGGTGGCTATTGGTCCCCACCTCGCGGGGGGTGGCTCACCCCCCTGCGAGGTGGCTCCCAATAGCCAAGGGGGGGAGAGGGGGTGGCTATTGGTCCCCACCTCGCGGGGGGTGGCTCACCCCCCTGCGAGGTGGCTCCCAATAGCCAAGGGGGGGAGAGGGGGTGGCTATTGGTCCCCACCTCGCGGGGGGTGGCTCACCCCCCTGCGAGGTGGCTCCCAATAGCCAAGGGGGGAGAGGGGGTGGCTATTGGTCCCCACCTCGCGGGGGGTGGCTCACCCCCCTGCGAGGTGGCTCCCAATAGCCAAGGGGGGGAGAGGGGGTGGCTATTGGTCCCCACCTCGCGGGGGGTGGCTCACCCCCCTGCGAGGTGGCTCCCAATAGCCAAGGGGGGGAGAGGGGGTGGCTATTGGTCCCCACCTCGCGGGGGGTGGCTCACCCCCCTGCGAGGTGGCTCCCAATAGCCAAGGGGGGGAGAGGGGGTGGCTATTGGTCCCCACCTCGCGGGGGGTGGCTCACCCCCCTGCGAGGTGGCTCCCAATAGCCAAGGGGGGGAGAGGGGGTGGCTATTGGTCCCCACCTCGCGGGGGGTGGCTCACCCCCCTGCGAGGTGGCTCCCAATAGCCAAGGGGGGGAGAGGGGGTGGCTATTGGTCCCCACCTCGCGGGGGGTGGCTCACCCCCCTGCGAGGTGGCTCCCAATAGCCAAGGGGGGGAGAGGGGGTGGCTATTGGTCCCCACCTCGCGGGGGGTGGCTCACCCCCCTGCGAGGTGGCTCCCAATAGCCAAGGGGGGGAGAGGGGGTGGCTATTGGTCCCCACCTCGCGGGGGGTGGCTCACCCCCCTGCGAGGTGGCTCCCAATAGCCAAGGGGGGGAGAGGGGGTGGCTATTGGTCCCCACCTCGCGGGGGGTGGCTCACCCCCCTGCGAGGTGGCTCCCAATAGCCAAGGGGGGAGAGGGGGTGGCTATTGGTCCCCACCTCGCGGGGGGTGGCTCACCCCCCTGCGAGGTGGCTCCCAATAGCCAAGGGGGGGAGAGGGGGTGGCTATTGGTCCCCACCTCGCGGGGGGTGGCTCACCCCCCTGCGAGGTGGCTCCCAATAGCCAAGGGGGGGAGAGGGGGTGGCTATTGGTCCCCACCTCGCGGGGGGTGGCTCACCCCCCTGCGAGGTGGCTCCCAATAGCCAAGGGGGGGAGAGGGGGTGGCTATTGGTCCCCACCTCGCGGGGGGTGGCTCACCCCCCTGCGAGGTGGCTCCCAATAGCCAAGGGGGGGAGAGGGGGTGGCTATTGGTCCCCACCTCGCGGGGGGTGGCTCACCCCCCTGCGAGGTGGCTCCCAATAGCCAAGGGGGGGAGAGGGGGTGGCTATTGGTCCCCACCTCGCGGGGGGTGGCTCACCCCCCTGCGAGGTGGCTCCCAATAGCCAAGGGGGGGAGAGGGGGTGGCTATTGGTCCCCACCTCGCGGGGGGTGGCTCACCCCCCTGCGAGGTGGCTCCCAATAGCCAAGGGGGGGAGAGGGGGTGGCTATTGGTCCCCACCTCGCGGGGGGTGGCTCACCCCCCTGCGAGGTGGCTCCCAATAGCCAAGGGGGGGAGAGGGGGTGGCTATTGGTCCCCACCTCGCGGGGGGTGGCTCACCCCCCTGCGAGGTGGCTCCCAATAGCCAAGGGGGGGAGAGGGGGTGGCTATTGGTCCCCACCTCGCGGGGGGTGGCTCACCCCCCTGCGAGGTGGCTCCCAATAGCCAAGGGGGGGAGAGGGGGTGGCTATTGGTCCCCACCTCGCGGGGGGTGGCTCACCCCCCTGCGAGGTGGCTCCCAATAGCCAAGGGGGGGAGAGGGGGTGGCTATTGGTCCCCACCTCGCGGGGGGTGGCTCACCCCCCTGCGAGGTGGCTCCCAATAGCCAAGGGGGGGAGAGGGGGTGGCTATTGGTCCCCACCTCGCGGGGGGTGGCTCACCCCCCTGCGAGGTGGCTCCCAATAGCCAAGGGGGGGAGAGGGGGTGGCTATTGGTCCCCACCTCGCGGGGGGTGGCTCACCCCCCTGCGAGGTGGCTCCCAATAGCCAAGGGGGGGAGAGGGGGTGGCTATTGGTCCCCACCTCGCGGGGGGTGGCTCACCCCCCTGCGAGGTGGCTCCCAATAGCCAAGGGGGGGAGAGGGGGTGGCTATTGGTCCCCACCTCGCGGGGGGTGGCTCACCCCCCTGCGAGGTGGCTCCCAATAGCCAAGGGGGGGAGAGGGGGTGGCTATTGGTCCCCACCTCGCGGGGGGTGGCTCACCCCCCTGCGAGGTGGCTCCCAATAGCCAAGGGGGGAGAGGGGGTGGCTATTGGTCCCCACCTCGCGGGGGGTGGCTCACCCCCCTGCGAGGTGGCTCCCAATAGCCAAGGGGGGGAGAGGGGGTGGCTATTGGTCCCCACCTCGCGGGGGGTGGCTCACCCCCCTGCGAGGTGGCTCCCAATAGCCAAGGGGGGGAGAGGGGGTGGCTATTGGTCCCCACCTCGCGGGGGGTGGCTCACCCCCCTGCGAGGTGGCTCCCAATAGCCAAGGGGGGGAGAGGGGGTGGCTATTGGTCCCCACCTCGCGGGGGGTGGCTCACCCCCCTGCGAGGTGGCTCCCAATAGCCAAGGGGGGGAGAGGGGGTGGCTATTGGTCCCCACCTCGCGGGGGGTGGCTCACCCCCCTGCGAGGTGGCTCCCAATAGCCAAGGGGGGGAGAGGGGGTGGCTATTGGTCCCCACCTCGCGGGGGGTGGCTCACCCCCCTGCGAGGTGGCTCCCAATAGCCAAGGGGGGGAGAGGGGGTGGCTATTGGTCCCCACCTCGCGGGGGGTGGCTCACCCCCCTGCGAGGTGGCTCCCAATAGCCAAGGGGGGGAGAGGGGGTGGCTATTGGTCCCCACCTCGCGGGGGGTGGCTCACCCCCCTGCGAGGTGGCTCCCAATAGCCAAGGGGGGGAGAGGGGGTGGCTATTGGTCCCCACCTCGCGGGGGGTGGCTCACCCCCCTGCGAGGTGGCTCCCAATAGCCAAGGGGGGGAGAGGGGGTGGCTATTGGTCCCCACCTCGCGGGGGGTGGCTCACCCCCCTGCGAGGTGGCTCCCAATAGCCAAGGGGGGGAGAGGGGGTGGCTATTGGTCCCCACCTCGCGGGGGGTGGCTCACCCCCCTGCGAGGTGGCTCCCAATAGCCAAGGGGGGGAGAGGGGGTGGCTATTGGTCCCCACCTCGCGGGGGGTGGCTCACCCCCCTGCGAGGTGGCTCCCAATAGCCAAGGGGGGGAGAGGGGGTGGCTATTGGTCCCCACCTCGCGGGGGGTGGCTCACCCCCCTGCGAGGTGGCTCCCAATAGCCAAGGGGGGGAGAGGGGGTGGCTATTGGTCCCCACCTCGCGGGGGGTGGCTCACCCCCCTGCGAGGTGGCTCCCAATAGCCAAGGGGGGAGAGGGGGTGGCTATTGGTCCCCACCTCGCGGGGGGTGGCTCACCCCCCTGCGAGGTGGCTCCCAATAGCCAAGGGGGGGAGAGGGGGTGGCTATTGGTCCCCACCTCGCGGGGGGTGGCTCACCCCCCTGCGAGGTGGCTCCCAATAGCCAAGGGGGGAGAGGGGGTGGCTATTGGTCCCCACCTCGCGGGGGGTGGCTCACCCCCCTGCGAGGTGGCTCCCAATAGCCAAGGGGGGGAGAGGGGGTGGCTATTGGTCCCCACCTCGCGGGGGGTGGCTCACCCCCCTGCGAGGTGGCTCCCAATAGCCAAGGGGGGGAGAGGGGGTGGCTATTGGTCCCCACCTCGCGGGGGGTGGCTCACCCCCCTGCGAGGTGGCTCCCAATAGCCAAGGGGGGGAGAGGGGGTGGCTATTGGTCCCCACCTCGCGGGGGGTGGCTCACCCCCCTGCGAGGTGGCTCCCAATAGCCAAGGGGGGGAGAGGGGGTGGCTATTGGTCCCCACCTCGCGGGGGGTGGCTCACCCCCCTGCGAGGTGGCTCCCAATAGCCAAGGGGGGGAGAGGGGGTGGCTATTGGTCCCCACCTCGCGGGGGGTGGCTCACCCCCCTGCGAGGTGGCTCCCAATAGCCAAGGGGGGGAGAGGGGGTGGCTATTGGTCCCCACCTCGCGGGGGGTGGCTCACCCCCCTGCGAGGTGGCTCCCAATAGCCAAGGGGGGGAGAGGGGGTGGCTATTGGTCCCCACCTCGCGGGGGGTGGCTCACCCCCCTGCGAGGTGGCTCCCAATAGCCAAGGGGGGAGAGGGGGTGGCTATTGGTCCCCACCTCGCGGGGGGTGGCTCACCCCCCTGCGAGGTGGCTCCCAATAGCCAAGGGGGGGAGAGGGCGTGGCTATTGGTCCCCACCTCGCGGGGGGTGGCTCACCCCCCTGCGAGGTGGCTCCCAATAGCCAAGGGGGGAGAGGGGGTGGCTATTGGTCCCCACCTCGCGGGGGGTGGCTCACCCCCCTGCGAGGTGGCTCCCAATAGCCAAGGGGGGGAGAGGGCGTGGCTATTGGTCCCCACCTCGCGGGGGGTGGCTCACCCCCCTGCGAGGTGGCTCCCAATAGCCAAGGGGGGGAGAGGGCGTGGCTATTGGTCCCCACCTCGCGGGGGGTGGCTCACCCCCCTGCGAGGTGGCTCCCAATAGCCAAGGGGGGGAGAGGGCGTGGCTATTGGTCCCCACCTCGCGGGGGGTGGCTCACCCCCCTGCGAGGTGGCTCCCAATAGCCAAGGGGGGGAGAGGGCGTGGCTATTGGTCCCCACCTCGCGGGGGGTGGCTCACCCCCCTGCGAGGTGGCTCCCAATAGCCAAGGGGGGGAGAGGGCGTGGCTATTGGTCCCCACCTCGCGGGGGGTGGCTCACCCCCCTGCGAGGTGGCTCCCAATAGCCAAGGGGGGGAGAGGGCGTGGCTATTGGTCCCCACCTCGCGGGGGGTGGCTCACCCCCCTGCGAGGTGGCTCCCAATAGCCAAGGGGGGGAGAGGGCGTGGCTATTGGTCCCCACCTCGCGGGGGGTGGCTCACCCCCCTGCGAGGTGGCTCCCAATAGCCAAGGGGGGGAGAGGGCGTGGCTATTGGTCCCCACCTCGCGGGGGGTGGCTCACCCCCCTGCGAGGTGGCTCCCAATAGCCAAGGGGGGGAGAGGGCGTGGCTATTGGTCCCCACCTCGCGGGGGGTGGCTCACCCCCCTGCGAGGTGGCTCCCAATAGCCAAGGGGGGGAGAGGGCGTGGCTATTGGTCCCCACCTCGCGGGGGGTGGCTCACCCCCCTGCGAGGTGGCTCCCAATAGCCAAGGGGGGGAGAGGGCGTGGCTATTGGTCCCCACCTCGCGGGGGGTGGCTCACCCCCCTGCGAGGTGGCTCCCAATAGCCAAGGGGGGGAGAGGGCGTGGCTATTGGTCCCCACCTCGCGGGGGGTGGCTCACCCCCCTGCGAGGTGGCTCCCAATAGCCAAGGGGGGGAGAGGGCGTGGCTATTGGTCCCCACCTCGCGGGGGGTGGCTCACCCCCCTGCGAGGTGGCTCCCAATAGCCAAGGGGGGGAGAGGGCGTGGCTATTGGTCCCCACCTCGCGGGGGGTGGCTCACCCCCCTGCGAGGTGGCTCCCAATAGCCAAGGGGGGGAGAGGGCGTGGCTATTGGTCCCCACCTCGCGGGGGGTGGCTCACCCCCCTGCGAGGTGGCTCCCAATAGCCAAGGGGGGGAGAGGGCGTGGCTATTGGTCCCCACCTCGCGGGGGGTGGCTCACCCCCCTGCGAGGTGGCTCCCAATAGCCAAGGGGGGGAGAGGGCGTGGCTATTGGTCCCCACCTCGCGGGGGGTGGCTCACCCCCCTGCGAGGTGGCTCCCAATAGCCAAGGGGGGGAGAGGGCGTGGCTATTGGTCCCCACCTCGCGGGGGGTGGCTCACCCCCCTGCGAGGTGGCTCCCAATAGCCAAGGGGGGGAGAGGGCGTGGCTATTGGTCCCCACCTCGCGGGGGGTGGCTCACCCCCCTGCGAGGTGGCTCCCAATAGCCAAGGGGGGGAGAGGGCGTGGCTATTGGTCCCCACCTCGCGGGGGGTGGCTCACCCCCCTGCGAGGTGGCTCCCAATAGCCAAGGGGGGGAGAGGGCGTGGCTATTGGTCCCCACCTCGCGGGGGGTGGCTCACCCCCCTGCGAGGTGGCTCCCAATAGCCAAGGGGGGGAGAGGGCGTGGCTATTGGTCCCCACCTCGCGGGGGGTGGCTCACCCCCCTGCGAGGTGGCTCCCAATAGCCAAGGGGGGGAGAGGGCGTGGCTATTGGTCCCCACCTCGCGGGGGGTGGCTCACCCCCCTGCGAGGTGGCTCCCAATAGCCAAGGGGGGGAGAGGGCGTGGCTATTGGTCCCCACCTCGCGGGGGGTGGCTCACCCCCCTGCGAGGTGGCTCCCAATAGCCAAGGGGGGGAGAGGGCGTGGCTATTGGTCCCCACCTCGCGGGGGGTGGCTCACCCCCCTGCGAGGTGGCTCCCAATAGCCAAGGGGGGGAGAGGGCGTGGCTATTGGTCCCCACCTCGCGGGGGGTGGCTCACCCCCCTGCGAGGTGGCTCCCAATAGCCAAGGGGGGGAGAGGGCGTGGCTATTGGTCCCCACCTCGCGGGGGGTGGCTCACCCCCCTGCGAGGTGGCTCCCAATAGCCAAGGGGGGGAGAGGGCGTGGCTATTGGTCCCCACCTCGCGGGGGGTGGCTCACCCCCCTGCGAGGTGGCTCCCAATAGCCAAGGGGGGGAGAGGGCGTGGCTATTGGTCCCCACCTCGCGGGGGGTGGCTCACCCCCCTGCGAGGTGGCTCCCAATAGCCAAGGGGGGGAGAGGGCGTGGCTATTGGTCCCCACCTCGCGGGGGGTGGCTCACCCCCCTGCGAGGTGGCTCCCAATAGCCAAGGGGGGGAGAGGGCGTGGCTATTGGTCCCCACCTCGCGGGGGGTGGCTCACCCCCCTGCGAGGTGGCTCCCAATAGCCAAGGGGGGGAGAGGGCGTGGCTATTGGTCCCCACCTCGCGGGGGGTGGCTCACCCCCCTGCGAGGTGGCTCCCAATAGCCAAGGGGGGGAGAGGGCGTGGCTATTGGTCCCCACCTCGCGGGGGGTGGCTCACCCCCCTGCGAGGTGGCTCCCAATAGCCAAGGGGGGGAGAGGGCGTGGCTATTGGTCCCCACCTCGCGGGGGGTGGCTCACCCCCCTGCGAGGTGGCTCCCAATAGCCAAGGGGGGGAGAGGGCGTGGCTATTGGTCCCCACCTCGCGGGGGGTGGCTCACCCCCCTGCGAGGTGGCTCCCAATAGCCAAGGGGGGGAGAGGGCGTGGCTATTGGTCCCCACCTCGCGGGGGGTGGCTCACCCCCCTGCGAGGTGGCTCCCAATAGCCAAGGGGGGGAGAGGGCGTGGCTATTGGTCCCCACCTCGCGGGGGGTGGCTCACCCCCCTGCGAGGTGGCTCCCAATAGCCAAGGGGGGGAGAGGGCGTGGCTATTGGTCCCCACCTCGCGGGGGGTGGCTCACCCCCCTGCGAGGTGGCTCCCAATAGCCAAGGGGGGGAGAGGGCGTGGCTATTGGTCCCCACCTCGCGGGGGGTGGCTCACCCCCCTGCGAGGTGGCTCCCAATAGCCAAGGGGGGGAGAGGGCGTGGCTATTGGTCCCCACCTCGCGGGGGGTGGCTCACCCCCCTGCGAGGTGGCTCCCAATAGCCAAGGGGGGGAGAGGGCGTGGCTATTGGTCCCCACCTCGCGGGGGGTGGCTCACCCCCCTGCGAGGTGGCTCCCAATAGCCAAGGGGGGGAGAGGGCGTGGCTATTGGTCCCCACCTCGCGGGGGGTGGCTCACCCCCCTGCGAGGTGGCTCCCAATAGCCAAGGGGGGGAGAGGGCGTGGCTATTGGTCCCCACCTCGCGGGGGGTGGCTCACCCCCCTGCGAGGTGGCTCCCAATAGCCAAGGGGGGGAGAGGGCGTGGCTATTGGTCCCCACCTCGCGGGGGGTGGCTCACCCCCCTGCGAGGTGGCTCCCAATAGCCAAGGGGGGGAGAGGGCGTGGCTATTGGTCCCCACCTCGCGGGGGGTGGCTCACCCCCCTGCGAGGTGGCTCCCAATAGCCAAGGGGGGGAGAGGGCGTGGCTATTGGTCCCCACCTCGCGGGGGGTGGCTCACCCCCCTGCGAGGTGGCTCCCAATAGCCAAGGGGGGGAGAGGGCGTGGCTATTGGTCCCCACCTCGCGGGGGGTGGCTCACCCCCCTGCGAGGTGGCTCCCAATAGCCAAGGGGGGGAGAGGGCGTGGCTATTGGTCCCCACCTCGCGGGGGGTGGCTCACCCCCCTGCGAGGTGGCTCCCAATAGCCAAGGGGGGGAGAGGGCGTGGCTATTGGTCCCCACCTCGCGGGGGGTGGCTCACCCCCCTGCGAGGTGGCTCCCAATAGCCAAGGGGGGGAGAGGGCGTGGCTATTGGTCCCCACCTCGCGGGGGGTGGCTCACCCCCCTGCGAGGTGGCTCCCAATAGCCAAGGGGGGGAGAGGGCGTGGCTATTGGTCCCCACCTCGCGGGGGGTGGCTCACCCCCCTGCGAGGTGGCTCCCAATAGCCAAGGGGGGGAGAGGGCGTGGCTATTGGTCCCCACCTCGCGGGGGGTGGCTCACCCCCCTGCGAGGTGGCTCCCAATAGCCAAGGGGGGGAGAGGGCGTGGCTATTGGTCCCCACCTCGCGGGGGGTGGCTCACCCCCCTGCGAGGTGGCTCCCAATAGCCAAGGGGGGGAGAGGGCGTGGCTATTGGTCCCCACCTCGCGGGGGGTGGCTCACCCCCCTGCGAGGTGGCTCCCAATAGCCAAGGGGGGGAGAGGGCGTGGCTATTGGTCCCCACCTCGCGGGGGGTGGCTCACCCCCCTGCGAGGTGGCTCCCAATAGCCAAGGGGGGGAGAGGGCGTGGCTATTGGTCCCCACCTCGCGGGGGGTGGCTCACCCCCCTGCGAGGTGGCTCCCAATAGCCAAGGGGGGGAGAGGGCGTGGCTATTGGTCCCCACCTCGCGGGGGGTGGCTCACCCCCCTGCGAGGTGGCTCCCAATAGCCAAGGGGGGGAGAGGGCGTGGCTATTGGTCCCCACCTCGCGGGGGGTGGCTCACCCCCCTGCGAGGTGGCTCCCAATAGCCAAGGGGGGGAGAGGGCGTGGCTATTGGTCCCCACCTCGCGGGGGGTGGCTCACCCCCCTGCGAGGTGGCTCCCAATAGCCAAGGGGGGGAGAGGGCGTGGCTATTGGTCCCCACCTCGCGGGGGGTGGCTCACCCCCCTGCGAGGTGGCTCCCAATAGCCAAGGGGGGAGAGGGCGTGGCTATTGGTCCCCACCTCGCGGGGGGTGGCTCACCCCCCTGCGAGGTGGCTCCCAATAGCCAAGGGGGGGAGAGGGCGTGGCTATTGGTCCCCACCTCGCGGGGGGTGGCTCACCCCCCTGCGAGGTGGCTCCCAATAGCCAAGGGGGGGAGAGGGCGTGGCTATTGGTCCCCACCTCGCGGGGGGTGGCTCACCCCCCTGCGAGGTGGCTCCCAATAGCCAAGGGGGGGAGAGGGCGTGGCTATTGGTCCCCACCTCGCGGGGGGTGGCTCACCCCCCTGCGAGGTGGCTCCCAATAGCCAAGGGGGGGAGAGGGCGTGGCTATTGGTCCCCACCTCGCGGGGGGTGGCTCACCCCCCTGCGAGGTGGCTCCCAATAGCCAAGGGGGGGAGAGGGCGTGGCTATTGGTCCCCACCTCGCGGGGGGTGGCTCACCCCCCTGCGAGGTGGCTCCCAATAGCCAAGGGGGGAGAGGGCGTGGCTATTGGTCCCCACCTCGCGGGGGGTGGCTCACCCCCCTGCGAGGTGGCTCCCAATAGCCAAGGGGGGGAGAGGGCGTGGCTATTGGTCCCCACCTCGCGGGGGGTGGCTCACCCCCCTGCGAGGTGGCTCCCAATAGCCAAGGGGGGGAGAGGGCGTGGCTATTGGTCCCCACCTCGCGGGGGGTGGCTCACCCCCCTGCGAGGTGGCTCCCAATAGCCAAGGGGGGGAGAGGGCGTGGCTATTGGTCCCCACCTCGCGGGGGGTGGCTCACCCCCCTGCGAGGTGGCTCCCAATAGCCAAGGGGGGGAGAGGGCGTGGCTATTGGTCCCCACCTCGCGGGGGGTGGCTCACCCCCCTGCGAGGTGGCTCCCAATAGCCAAGGGGGGGAGAGGGCGTGGCTATTGGTCCCCACCTCGCGGGGGGTGGCTCACCCCCCTGCGAGGTGGCTCCCAATAGCCAAGGGGGGGAGAGGGCGTGGCTATTGGTCCCCACCTCGCGGGGGGTGGCTCACCCCCCTGCGAGGTGGCTCCCAATAGCCAAGGGGGGGAGAGGGCGTGGCTATTGGTCCCCACCTCGCGGGGGGTGGCTCACCCCCCTGCGAGGTGGCTCCCAATAGCCAAGGGGGGGAGAGGGCGTGGCTATTGGTCCCCACCTCGCGGGGGGTGGCTCACCCCCCTGCGAGGTGGCTCCCAATAGCCAAGGGGGGGAGAGGGCGTGGCTATTGGTCCCCACCTCGCGGGGGGTGGCTCACCCCCCTGCGAGGTGGCTCCCAATAGCCAAGGGGGGGAGAGGGCGTGGCTATTGGTCCCCACCTCGCGGGGGGTGGCTCACCCCCCTGCGAGGTGGCTCCCAATAGCCAAGGGGGGGAGAGGGCGTGGCTATTGGTCCCCACCTCGCGGGGGGTGGCTCACCCCCCTGCGAGGTGGCTCCCAATAGCCAAGGGGGGGAGAGGGCGTGGCTATTGGTCCCCACCTCGCGGGGGGTGGCTCACCCCCCTGCGAGGTGGCTCCCAATAGCCAAGGGGGGGAGAGGGCGTGGCTATTGGTCCCCACCTCGCGGGGGGTGGCTCACCCCCCTGCGAGGTGGCTCCCAATAGCCAAGGGGGGGAGAGGGCGTGGCTATTGGTCCCCACCTCGCGGGGGGTGGCTCACCCCCCTGCGAGGTGGCTCCCAATAGCCAAGGGGGGGAGAGGGCGTGGCTATTGGTCCCCACCTCGCGGGGGGTGGCTCACCCCCCTGCGAGGTGGCTCCCAATAGCCAAGGGGGGGAGAGGGCGTGGCTATTGGTCCCCACCTCGCGGGGGGTGGCTCACCCCCCTGCGAGGTGGCTCCCAATAGCCAAGGGGGGAGAGGGCGTGGCTATTGGTCCCCACCTCGCGGGGGGTGGCTCACCCCCCTGCGAGGTGGCTCCCAATAGCCAAGGGGGGGAGAGGGCGTGGCTATTGGTCCCCACCTCGCGGGGGGTGGCTCACCCCCCTGCGAGGTGGCTCCCAATAGCCAAGGGGGGGAGAGGGCGTGGCTATTGGTCCCCACCTCGCGGGGGGTGGCTCACCCCCCTGCGAGGTGGCTCCCAATAGCCAAGGGGGGGAGAGGGCGTGGCTATTGGTCCCCACCTCGCGGGGGGTGGCTCACCCCCCTGCGAGGTGGCTCCCAATAGCCAAGGGGGGGAGAGGGCGTGGCTATTGGTCCCCACCTCGCGGGGGGTGGCTCACCCCCCTGCGAGGTGGCTCCCAATAGCCAAGGGGGGGAGAGGGCGTGGCTATTGGTCCCCACCTCGCGGGGGGTGGCTCACCCCCCTGCGAGGTGGCTCCCAATAGCCAAGGGGGGGAGAGGGCGTGGCTATTGGTCCCCACCTCGCGGGGGGTGGCTCACCCCCCTGCGAGGTGGCTCCCAATAGCCAAGGGGGGGAGAGGGCGTGGCTATTGGTCCCCACCTCGCGGGGGGTGGCTCACCCCCCTGCGAGGTGGCTCCCAATAGCCAAGGGGGGGAGAGGGCGTGGCTATTGGTCCCCACCTCGCGGGGGGTGGCTCACCCCCCTGCGAGGTGGCTCCCAATAGCCAAGGGGGGGAGAGGGCGTGGCTATTGGTCCCCACCTCGCGGGGGGTGGCTCACCCCCCTGCGAGGTGGCTCCCAATAGCCAAGGGGGGGAGAGGGCGTGGCTATTGGTCCCCACCTCGCGGGGGGTGGCTCACCCCCCTGCGAGGTGGCTCCCAATAGCCAAGGGGGGGAGAGGGCGTGGCTATTGGTCCCCACCTCGCGGGGGGTGGCTCACCCCCCTGCGAGGTGGCTCCCAATAGCCAAGGGGGGGAGAGGGCGTGGCTATTGGTCCCCACCTCGCGGGGGGTGGCTCACCCCCCTGCGAGGTGGCTCCCAATAGCCAAGGGGGGGAGAGGGCGTGGCTATTGGTCCCCACCTCGCGGGGGGTGGCTCACCCCCCTGCGAGGTGGCTCCCAATAGCCAAGGGGGGGAGAGGGCGTGGCTATTGGTCCCCACCTCGCGGGGGGTGGCTCACCCCCCTGCGAGGTGGCTCCCAATAGCCAAGGGGGGGAGAGGGCGTGGCTATTGGTCCCCACCTCGCGGGGGGTGGCTCACCCCCCTGCGAGGTGGCTCCCAATAGCCAAGGGGGGGAGAGGGCGTGGCTATTGGTCCCCACCTCGCGGGGGGTGGCTCACCCCCCTGCGAGGTGGCTCCCAATAGCCAAGGGGGGGAGAGGGCGTGGCTATTGGTCCCCACCTCGCGGGGGGTGGCTCACCCCCCTGCGAGGTGGCTCCCAATAGCCAAGGGGGGGAGAGGGCGTGGCTATTGGTCCCCACCTCGCGGGGGGTGGCTCACCCCCCTGCGAGGTGGCTCCCAATAGCCAAGGGGGGGAGAGGGCGTGGCTATTGGTCCCCACCTCGCGGGGGGTGGCTCACCCCCCTGCGAGGTGGCTCCCAATAGCCAAGGGGGGGAGAGGGCGTGGCTATTGGTCCCCACCTCGCGGGGGGTGGCTCACCCCCCTGCGAGGTGGCTCCCAATAGCCAAGGGGGGGAGAGGGCGTGGCTATTGGTCCCCACCTCGCGGGGGGTGGCTCACCCCCCTGCGAGGTGGCTCCCAATAGCCAAGGGGGGAGAGGGCGTGGCTATTGGTCCCCACCTCGCGGGGGGTGGCTCACCCCCCTGCGAGGTGGCTCCCAATAGCCAAGGGGGGGAGAGGGCGTGGCTATTGGTCCCCACCTCGCGGGGGGTGGCTCACCCCCCTGCGAGGTGGCTCCCAATAGCCAAGGGGGGGAGAGGGCGTGGCTATTGGTCCCCACCTCGCGGGGGGTGGCTCACCCCCCTGCGAGGTGGCTCCCAATAGCCAAGGGGGGAGAGGGCGTGGCTATTGGTCCCCACCTCGCGGGGGGTGGCTCACCCCCCTGCGAGGTGGCTCCCAATAGCCAAGGGGGGGAGAGGGCGTGGCTATTGGTCCCCACCTCGCGGGGGGTGGCTCACCCCCCTGCGAGGTGGCTCCCAATAGCCAAGGGGGGGAGAGGGCGTGGCTATTGGTCCCCACCTCGCGGGGGGTGGCTCACCCCCCTGCGAGGTGGCTCCCAATAGCCAAGGGGGGGAGAGGGCGTGGCTATTGGTCCCCACCTCGCGGGGGGTGGCTCACCCCCCTGCGAGGTGGCTCCCAATAGCCAAGGGGGGGAGAGGGCGTGGCTATTGGTCCCCACCTCGCGGGGGGTGGCTCACCCCCCTGCGAGGTGGCTCCCAATAGCCAAGGGGGGGAGAGGGCGTGGCTATTGGTCCCCACCTCGCGGGGGGTGGCTCACCCCCCTGCGAGGTGGCTCCCAATAGCCAAGGGGGGGAGAGGGCGTGGCTATTGGTCCCCACCTCGCGGGGGGTGGCTCACCCCCCTGCGAGGTGGCTCCCAATAGCCAAGGGGGGGAGAGGGCGTGGCTATTGGTCCCCACCTCGCGGGGGGTGGCTCACCCCCCTGCGAGGTGGCTCCCAATAGCCAAGGGGGGGAGAGGGCGTGGCTATTGGTCCCCACCTCGCGGGGGGTGGCTCACCCCCCTGCGAGGTGGCTCCCAATAGCCAAGGGGGGGAGAGGGCGTGGCTATTGGTCCCCACCTCGCGGGGGGTGGCTCACCCCCCTGCGAGGTGGCTCCCAATAGCCAAGGGGGGGAGAGGGCGTGGCTATTGGTCCCCACCTCGCGGGGGGTGGCTCACCCCCCTGCGAGGTGGCTCCCAATAGCCAAGGGGGGGAGAGGGCGTGGCTATTGGTCCCCACCTCGCGGGGGGTGGCTCACCCCCCTGCGAGGTGGCTCCCAATAGCCAAGGGGGGGAGAGGGCGTGGCTATTGGTCCCCACCTCGCGGGGGGTGGCTCACCCCCCTGCGAGGTGGCTCCCAATAGCCAAGGGGGGGAGAGGGCGTGGCTATTGGTCCCCACCTCGCGGGGGGTGGCTCACCCCCCTGCGAGGTGGCTCCCAATAGCCAAGGGGGGGAGAGGGCGTGGCTATTGGTCCCCACCTCGCGGGGGGTGGCTCACCCCCCTGCGAGGTGGCTCCCAATAGCCAAGGGGGGGAGAGGGCGTGGCTATTGGTCCCCACCTCGCGGGGGGTGGCTCACCCCCCTGCGAGGTGGCTCCCAATAGCCAAGGGGGGGAGAGGGCGTGGCTATTGGTCCCCACCTCGCGGGGGGTGGCTCACCCCCCTGCGAGGTGGCTCCCAATAGCCAAGGGGGGGAGAGGGCGTGGCTATTGGTCCCCACCTCGCGGGGGGTGGCTCACCCCCCTGCGAGGTGGCTCCCAATAGCCAAGGGGGGGAGAGGGCGTGGCTATTGGTCCCCACCTCGCGGGGGGTGGCTCACCCCCCTGCGAGGTGGCTCCCAATAGCCAAGGGGGGGAGAGGGCGTGGCTATTGGTCCCCACCTCGCGGGGGGTGGCTCACCCCCCTGCGAGGTGGCTCCCAATAGCCAAGGGGGGGAGAGGGCGTGGCTATTGGTCCCCACCTCGCGGGGGGTGGCTCACCCCCCTGCGAGGTGGCTCCCAATAGCCAAGGGGGGGAGAGGGCGTGGCTATTGGTCCCCACCTCGCGGGGGGTGGCTCACCCCCCTGCGAGGTGGCTCCCAATAGCCAAGGGGGGGAGAGGGCGTGGCTATTGGTCCCCACCTCGCGGGGGGTGGCTCACCCCCCTGCGAGGTGGCTCCCAATAGCCAAGGGGGGGAGAGGGCGTGGCTATTGGTCCCCACCTCGCGGGGGGTGGCTCACCCCCCTGCGAGGTGGCTCCCAATAGCCAAGGGGGGGAGAGGGCGTGGCTATTGGTCCCCACCTCGCGGGGGGCGGCTCACCCCCCTGCGAGGTGGCTCCCAATAGCCAAGGGGGGGAGAGGGCGTGGCTATTGGTCCCCACCTCGCGGGGGGCGGCTCACCCCCCGCGAGGTGGCTCCCAATAGCCAAGGGGGGGAGAGGGCGTGGCTATTGGTCCCCACCTCGCGGGGGGCGGCTCACCCCCCTGCGAGGTGGCTCCCAATAGCCAAGGGGGGGAGAGGGCGTGGCTATTGGTCCCCACCTCGCGGGGGGCGGCTCACCCCCCTGCGAGGTGGCTCCCAATAGCCAAGGGGGGGAGAGGGCGTGGCTATTGGTCCCCACCTCGCGGGGGGCGGCTCACCCCCCTGCGAGGTGGCTCCCAATAGCCAAGGGGGGGAGAGGGCGTGGCTATTGGTCCCCACCTCGCGGGGGGCGGCTCACCCCCCTGCGAGGTGGCTCCCAATAGCCAAGGGGGGGAGAGGGCGTGGCTATTGGTCCCCACCTCGCGGGGGGCGGCTCACCCCCCTGCGAGGTGGCTCCCAATAGCCAAGGGGGGGAGAGGGCGTGGCTATTGGTCCCCACCTCGCGGGGGGCGGCTCACCCCCCTGCGAGGTGGCTCCCAATAGCCAAGGGGGGGAGAGGGCGTGGCTATTGGTCCCCACCTCGCGGGGGGCGGCTCACCCCCCTGCGAGGTGGCTCCCAATAGCCAAGGGGGGGAGAGGGCGTGGCTATTGGTCCCCACCTCGCGGGGGGCGGCTCACCCCCCTGCGAGGTGGCTCCCAATAGCCAAGGGGGGGAGAGGGCGTGGCTATTGGTCCCCACCTCGCGGGGGGCGGCTCACCCCCCTGCGAGGTGGCTCCCAATAGCCAAGGGGGGAGAGGGCGTGGCTATTGGTCCCCACCTCGCGGGGGGCGGCTCACCCCCCTGCGAGGTGGCTCCCAATAGCCAAGGGGGGGAGAGGGCGTGGCTATTGGTCCCCACCTCGCGGGGGGCGGCTCACCCCCCTGCGAGGTGGCTCCCAATAGCCAAGGGGGGGAGAGGGCGTGGCTATTGGTCCCCACCTCGCGGGGGGCGGCTCACCCCCCTGCGAGGTGGCTCCCAATAGCCAAGGGGGGGAGAGGGCGTGGCTATTGGTCCCCACCTCGCGGGGGGCGGCTCACCCCCCTGCGAGGTGGCTCCCAATAGCCAAGGGGGGGAGAGGGCGTGGCTATTGGTCCCCACCTCGCGGGGGGCGGCTCACCCCCCTGCGAGGTGGCTCCCAATAGCCAAGGGGGGGAGAGGGCGTGGCTATTGGTCCCCACCTCGCGGGGGGCGGCTCACCCCCCTGCGAGGTGGCTCCCAATAGCCAAGGGGGGGAGAGGGCGTGGCTATTGGTCCCCACCTCGCGGGGGGCGGCTCACCCCCCTGCGAGGTGGCTCCCAATAGCCAAGGGGGGGAGAGGGCGTGGCTATTGGTCCCCACCTCGCGGGGGGCGGCTCACCCCCCTGCGAGGTGGCTCCCAATAGCCAAGGGGGGGAGAGGGGGTGGCTATTGGTCCCCACCTCGCGGGGGGCGGCTCACCCCCCTGCGAGGTGGCTCCCAATAGCCAAGGGGGGGAGAGGGGGTGGCTATTGGTCCCCACCTCGCGGGGGGCGGCTCACCCCCCTGCGAGGTGGCTCCCAATAGCCAAGGGGGGGAGAGGGGGTGGCTATTGGTCCCCACCTCGCGGGGGGCGGCTCACCCCCCTGCGAGGTGGCTCCCAATAGCCAAGGGGGGGAGAGGGGGTGGCTATTGGTCCCCACCTCGCGGGGGGCGGCTCACCCCCCTGCGAGGTGGCTCCCAATAGCCAAGGGGGGGAGAGGGGGTGGCTATTGGTCCCCACCTCGCGGGGGGCGGCTCACCCCCCTGCGAGGTGGCTCCCAATAGCCAAGGGGGGGAGAGGGGGTGGCTATTGGTCCCCACCTCGCGGGGGGCGGCTCACCCCCCTGCGAGGTGGCTCCCAATAGCCAAGGGGGGGAGAGGGGGTGGCTATTGGTCCCCACCTCGCGGGGGGCGGCTCACCCCCCTGCGAGGTGGCTCCCAATAGCCAAGGGGGGGAGAGGGGGTGGCTATTGGTCCCCACCTCGCGGGGGGCGGCTCACCCCCCTGCGAGGTGGCTCCCAATAGCCAAGGGGGGGAGAGGGGGTGGCTATTGGTCCCCACCTCGCGGGGGGCGGCTCACCCCCCTGCGAGGTGGCTCCCAATAGCCAAGGGGGGGAGAGGGGGTGGCTATTGGTCCCCACCTCGCGGGGGGCGGCTCACCCCCCTGCGAGGTGGCTCCCAATAGCCAAGGGGGGGAGAGGGGGTGGCTATTGGTCCCCACCTCGCGGGGGGCGGCTCACCCCCCTGCGAGGTGGCTCCCAATAGCCAAGGGGGGGAGAGGGGGTGGCTATTGGTCCCCACCTCGCGGGGGGCGGCTCACCCCCCTGCGAGGTGGCTCCCAATAGCCAAGGGGGGGAGAGGGGGTGGCTATTGGTCCCCACCTCGCGGGGGGCGGCTCACCCCCCTGCGAGGTGGCTCCCAATAGCCAAGGGGGGGAGAGGGGGTGGCTATTGGTCCCCACCTCGCGGGGGGCGGCTCACCCCCCTGCGAGGTGGCTCCCAATAGCCAAGGGGGGGAGAGGGGGTGGCTATTGGTCCCCACCTCGCGGGGGGCGGCTCACCCCCCTGCGAGGTGGCTCCCAATAGCCAAGGGGGGGAGAGGGGGTGGCTATTGGTCCCCACCTCGCGGGGGGCGGCTCACCCCCCTGCGAGGTGGCTCCCAATAGCCAAGGGGGGGAGAGGGGGTGGCTATTGGTCCCCACCTCGCGGGGGGCGGCTCACCCCCCTGCGAGGTGGCTCCCAATAGCCAAGGGGGGGAGAGGGGGTGGCTATTGGTCCCCACCTCGCGGGGGGCGGCTCACCCCCCTGCGAGGTGGCTCCCAATAGCCAAGGGGGGGAGAGGGGGTGGCTATTGGTCCCCACCTCGCGGGGGGCGGCTCACCCCCCTGCGAGGTGGCTCCCAATAGCCAAGGGGGGGAGAGGGGGTGGCTATTGGTCCCCACCTCGCGGGGGGCGGCTCACCCCCCTGCGAGGTGGCTCCCAATAGCCAAGGGGGGGAGAGGGGGTGGCTATTGGTCCCCACCTCGCGGGGGGCGGCTCACCCCCCTGCGAGGTGGCTCCCAATAGCCAAGGGGGGGAGAGGGGGTGGCTATTGGTCCCCACCTCGCGGGGGGCGGCTCACCCCCCTGCGAGGTGGCTCCCAATAGCCAAGGGGGGGAGAGGGGGTGGCTATTGGTCCCCACCTCGCGGGGGGCGGCTCACCCCCCTGCGAGGTGGCTCCCAATAGCCAAGGGGGGGAGAGGGGGTGGCTATTGGTCCCCACCTCGCGGGGGGCGGCTCACCCCCCTGCGAGGTGGCTCCCAATAGCCAAGGGGGGGAGAGGGGGTGGCTATTGGTCCCCACCTCGCGGGGGGCGGCTCACCCCCCTGCGAGGTGGCTCCCAATAGCCAAGGGGGGGAGAGGGGGTGGCTATTGGTCCCCACCTCGCGGGGGGCGGCTCACCCCCCTGCGAGGTGGCTCCCAATAGCCAAGGGGGGGAGAGGGGGTGGCTATTGGTCCCCACCTCGCGGGGGGCGGCTCACCCCCCTGCGAGGTGGCTCCCAATAGCCAAGGGGGGGAGAGGGGGTGGCTATTGGTCCCCACCTCGCGGGGGGCGGCTCACCCCCCTGCGAGGTGGCTCCCAATAGCCAAGGGGGGGAGAGGGGGTGGCTATTGGTCCCCACCTCGCGGGGGGCGGCTCACCCCCCTGCGAGGTGGCTCCCAATAGCCAAGGGGGGGAGAGGGGGTGGCTATTGGTCCCCACCTCGCGGGGGGCGGCTCACCCCCCTGCGAGGTGGCTCCCAATAGCCAAGGGGGGGAGAGGGGGTGGCTATTGGTCCCCACCTCGCGGGGGGCGGCTCACCCCCCTGCGAGGTGGCTCCCAATAGCCAAGGGGGGGAGAGGGGGTGGCTATTGGTCCCCACCTCGCGGGGGGCGGCTCACCCCCCTGCGAGGTGGCTCCCAATAGCCAAGGGGGGGAGAGGGGGTGGCTATTGGTCCCCACCTCGCGGGGGGCGGCTCACCCCCCTGCGAGGTGGCTCCCAATAGCCAAGGGGGGGAGAGGGGGTGGCTATTGGTCCCCACCTCGCGGGGGGCGGCTCACCCCCCTGCGAGGTGGCTCCCAATAGCCAAGGGGGGGAGAGGGGGTGGCTATTGGTCCCCACCTCGCGGGGGGCGGCTCACCCCCCTGCGAGGTGGCTCCCAATAGCCAAGGGGGGGAGAGGGGGTGGCTATTGGTCCCCACCTCGCGGGGGGCGGCTCACCCCCCTGCGAGGTGGCTCCCAATAGCCAAGGGGGGGAGAGGGGGTGGCTATTGGTCCCCACCTCGCGGGGGGCGGCTCACCCCCCTGCGAGGTGGCTCCCAATAGCCAAGGGGGGGAGAGGGGGTGGCTATTGGTCCCCACCTCGCGGGGGGCGGCTCACCCCCCTGCGAGGTGGCTCCCAATAGCCAAGGGGGGGAGAGGGGGTGGCTATTGGTCCCCACCTCGCGGGGGGCGGCTCACCCCCCTGCGAGGTGGCTCCCAATAGCCAAGGGGGGGAGAGGGGGTGGCTATTGGTCCCCACCTCGCGGGGGGCGGCTCACCCCCCTGCGAGGTGGCTCCCAATAGCCAAGGGGGGAGAGGGGGTGGCTATTGGTCCCCACCTCGCGGGGGGCGGCTCACCCCCCTGCGAGGTGGCTCCCAATAGCCAAGGGGGGAGAGGGGGTGGCTATTGGTCCCCACCTCGCGGGGGGCGGCTCACCCCCCTGCGAGGTGGCTCCCAATAGCCAAGGGGGGGAGAGGGGGTGGCTATTGGTCCCCACCTCGCGGGGGGCGGCTCACCCCCCTGCGAGGTGGCTCCCAATAGCCAAGGGGGGAGAGGGGGTGGCTATTGGTCCCCACCTCGCGGGGGGCGGCTCACCCCCCTGCGAGGTGGCTCCCAATAGCCAAGGGGGGGAGAGGGGGTGGCTATTGGTCCCCACCTCGCGGGGGGCGGCTCACCCCCCTGCGAGGTGGCTCCCAATAGCCAAGGGGGGGGAGAGGGGGTGGCTATTGGTCCCCACCTCGCGGGGGGCGGCTCACCCCCCTGCGAGGTGGCTCCCAATAGCCAAGGGGGGAGAGGGGGTGGCTATTGGTCCCCACCTCGCGGGGGGCGGCTCACCCCCCTGCGAGGTGGCTCCCAATAGCCAAGGGGGGGAGAGGGGGTGGCTATTGGTCCCCACCTCGCGGGGGGCGGCTCACCCCCCTGCGAGGTGGCTCCCAATAGCCAAGGGGGGGAGAGGGGGTGGCTATTGGTCCCCACCTCGCGGGGGGCGGCTCACCCCCCTGCGAGGTGGCTCCCAATAGCCAAGGGGGGGAGAGGGGGTGGCTATTGGTCCCCACCTCGCGGGGGGCGGCTCACCCCCCTGCGAGGTGGCTCCCAATAGCCAAGGGGGGGAGAGGGGGTGGCTATTGGTCCCCACCTCGCGGGGGGCGGCTCACCCCCCTGCGAGGTGGCTCCCAATAGCCAAGGGGGGGAGAGGGGGTGGCTATTGGTCCCCACCTCGCGGGGGGCGGCTCACCCCCCTGCGAGGTGGCTCCCAATAGCCAAGGGGGGGAGAGGGGGTGGCTATTGGTCCCCACCTCGCGGGGGGCGGCTCACCCCCCTGCGAGGTGGCTCCCAATAGCCAAGGGGGGGAGAGGGGGTGGCTATTGGTCCCCACCTCGCGGGGGGCGGCTCACCCCCCTGCGAGGTGGCTCCCAATAGCCAAGGGGGGGAGAGGGGGTGGCTATTGGTCCCCACCTCGCGGGGGGCGGCTCACCCCCCTGCGAGGTGGCTCCCAATAGCCAAGGGGGGGAGAGGGGGTGGCTATTGGTCCCCACCTCGCGGGGGGCGGCTCACCCCCCTGCGAGGTGGCTCCCAATAGCCAAGGGGGGGAGAGGGGGTGGCTATTGGTCCCCACCTCGCGGGGGGCGGCTCACCCCCCTGCGAGGTGGCTCCCAATAGCCAAGGGGGGGAGAGGGGGTGGCTATTGGTCCCCACCTCGCGGGGGGCGGCTCACCCCCCTGCGAGGTGGCTCCCAATAGCCAAGGGGGGGAGAGGGGGTGGCTATTGGTCCCCACCTCGCGGGGGGCGGCTCACCCCCCTGCGAGGTGGCTCCCAATAGCCAAGGGGGGGAGAGGGGGTGGCTATTGGTCCCCACCTCGCGGGGGGCGGCTCACCCCCCTGCGAGGTGGCTCCCAATAGCCAAGGGGGGGAGAGGGGGTGGCTATTGGTCCCCACCTCGCGGGGGGCGGCTCACCCCCCTGCGAGGTGGCTCCCAATAGCCAAGGGGGGGAGAGGGGGTGGCTATTGGTCCCCACCTCGCGGGGGGCGGCTCACCCCCCTGCGAGGTGGCTCCCAATAGCCAAGGGGGGGAGAGGGGGTGGCTATTGGTCCCCACCTCGCGGGGGGCGGCTCACCCCCCTGCGAGGTGGCTCCCAATAGCCAAGGGGGGGAGAGGGGGTGGCTATTGGTCCCCACCTCGCGGGGGGCGGCTCACCCCCCTGCGAGGTGGCTCCCAATAGCCAAGGGGGGGAGAGGGGGTGGCTATTGGTCCCCACCTCGCGGGGGGCGGCTCACCCCCCTGCGAGGTGGCTCCCAATAGCCAAGGGGGGAGAGGGGGTGGCTATTGGTCCCCACCTCGCGGGGGGCGGCTCACCCCCCTGCGAGGTGGCTCCCAATAGCCAAGGGGGGGAGAGGGGGTGGCTATTGGTCCCCACCTCGCGGGGGGCGGCTCACCCCCCTGCGAGGTGGCTCCCAATAGCCAAGGGGGGGAGAGGGGGTGGCTATTGGTCCCCACCTCGCGGGGGGCGGCTCACCCCCCTGCGAGGTGGCTCCCAATAGCCAAGGGGGGGAGAGGGGGTGGCTATTGGTCCCCACCTCGCGGGGGGCGGCTCACCCCCCTGCGAGGTGGCTCCCAATAGCCAAGGGGGGGAGAGGGGGTGGCTATTGGTCCCCACCTCGCGGGGGGCGGCTCACCCCCCTGCGAGGTGGCTCCCAATAGCCAAGGGGGGGAGAGGGGGTGGCTATTGGTCCCCACCTCGCGGGGGGCGGCTCACCCCCCTGCGAGGTGGCTCCCAATAGCCAAGGGGGGGAGAGGGGGTGGCTATTGGTCCCCACCTCGCGGGGGGCGGCTCACCCCCCTGCGAGGTGGCTCCCAATAGCCAAGGGGGGGAGAGGGGGTGGCTATTGGTCCCCACCTCGCGGGGGGCGGCTCACCCCCCTGCGAGGTGGCTCCCAATAGCCAAGGGGGGGAGAGGGGGTGGCTATTGGTCCCCACCTCGCGGGGGGCGGCTCACCCCCCTGCGAGGTGGCTCCCAATAGCCAAGGGGGGGAGAGGGGGTGGCTATTGGTCCCCACCTCGCGGGGGGCGGCTCACCCCCCTGCGAGGTGGCTCCCAATAGCCAAGGGGGGAGAGGGGGTGGCTATTGGTCCCCACCTCGCGGGGGGCGGCTCACCCCCCTGCGAGGTGGCTCCCAATAGCCAAGGGGGGGAGAGGGGGTGGCTATTGGTCCCCACCTCGCGGGGGGCGGCTCACCCCCCTGCGAGGTGGCTCCCAATAGCCAAGGGGGGGAGAGGGGGTGGCTATTGGTCCCCACCTCGCGGGGGGCGGCTCACCCCCCTGCGAGGTGGCTCCCAATAGCCAAGGGGGGGAGAGGGGGTGGCTATTGGTCCCCACCTCGCGGGGGGCGGCTCACCCCCCTGCGAGGTGGCTCCCAATAGCCAAGGGGGGGAGAGGGGGTGGCTATTGGTCCCCACCTCGCGGGGGGCGGCTCACCCCCCTGCGAGGTGGCTCCCAATAGCCAAGGGGGGGGGAGAGGGGGTGGCTATTGGTCCCCACCTCGCGGGGGGCGGCTCACCCCCCTGCGAGGTGGCTCCCAATAGCCAAGGGGGGGAGAGGGGGTGGCTATTGGTCCCCACCTCGCGGGGGGCGGCTCACCCCCCTGCGAGGTGGCTCCCAATAGCCAAGGGGGGGAGAGGGGGTGGCTATTGGTCCCCACCTCGCGGGGGGCGGCTCACCCCCCTGCGAGGTGGCTCCCAATAGCCAAGGGGGGGAGAGGGGGTGGCTATTGGTCCCCACCTCGCGGGGGGCGGCTCACCCCCCTGCGAGGTGGCTCCCAATAGCCAAGGGGGGGAGAGGGGGTGGCTATTGGTCCCCACCTCGCGGGGGGCGGCTCACCCCCCTGCGAGGTGGCTCCCAATAGCCAAGGGGGGGAGAGGGGGTGGCTATTGGTCCCCACCTCGCGGGGGGCGGCTCACCCCCCTGCGAGGTGGCTCCCAATAGCCAAGGGGGGGAGAGGGGGTGGCTATTGGTCCCCACCTCGCGGGGGGTGGCTCACCCCCCTGCGAGGTGGCTCCCAATAGCCAAGGGGGGGAGAGGGGGTGGCTATTGGTCCCCACCTCGCGGGGGGTGGCTCACCCCCCTGCGAGGTGGCTCCCAATAGCCAAGGGGGGGAGAGGGGGTGGCTATTGGTCCCCACCTCGCGGGGGGTGGCTCACCCCCCTGCGAGGTGGCTCCCAATAGCCAAGGGGGGGAGAGGGGGTGGCTATTGGTCCCCACCTCGCGGGGGGTGGCTCACCCCCCTGCGAGGTGGCTCCCAATAGCCAAGGGGGGGAGAGGGGGTGGCTATTGGTCCCCACCTCGCGGGGGGTGGCTCACCCCCCTGCGAGGTGGCTCCCAATAGCCAAGGGGGGGAGAGGGGGTGGCTATTGGTCCCCACCTCGCGGGGGGTGGCTCACCCCCTGCGAGGTGGCTCCCAATAGCCAAGGGGGGGAGAGGGGGTGGCTATTGGTCCCCACCTCGCGGGGGGTGGCTCACCCCCCTGCGAGGTGGCTCCCAATAGCCAAGGGGGGGAGAGGGCGTGGCTATTGGTCCCCACCTCGCGGGGGGTGGCTCACCCCCCTGCGAGGTGGCTCCCAATAGCCAAGGGGGGGAGAGGGCGTGGCTATTGGTCCCCACCTCGCGGGGGGTGGCTCACCCCCCTGCGAGGTGGCTCCCAATAGCCAAGGGGGGGAGAGGGCGTGGCTATTGGTCCCCACCTCGCGGGGGGTGGCTCACCCCCCTGCGAGGTGGCTCCCAATAGCCAAGGGGGGGAGAGGGCGTGGCTATTGGTCCCCACCTCGCGGGGGGTGGCTCACCCCCCTGCGAGGTGGCTCCCAATAGCCAAGGGGGGGAGAGGGCGTGGCTATTGGTCCCCACCTCGCGGGGGGTGGCTCACCCCCCTGCGAGGTGGCTCCCAATAGCCAAGGGGGGGAGAGGGCGTGGCTATTGGTCCCCACCTCGCGGGGGGTGGCTCACCCCCCTGCGAGGTGGCTCCCAATAGCCAAGGGGGGGAGAGGGCGTGGCTATTGGTCCCCACCTCGCGGGGGGTGGCTCACCCCCCTGCGAGGTGGCTCCCAATAGCCAAGGGGGGGAGAGGGCGTGGCTATTGGTCCCCACCTCGCGGGGGGTGGCTCACCCCCCTGCGAGGTGGCTCCCAATAGCCAAGGGGGGGAGAGGGCGTGGCTATTGGTCCCCACCTCGCGGGGGGTGGCTCACCCCCCTGCGAGGTGGCTCCCAATAGCCAAGGGGGGGAGAGGGCGTGGCTATTGGTCCCCACCTCGCGGGGGGTGGCTCACCCCCCTGCGAGGTGGCTCCCAATAGCCAAGGGGGGGAGAGGGCGTGGCTATTGGTCCCCACCTCGCGGGGGGTGGCTCACCCCCCTGCGAGGTGGCTCCCAATAGCCAAGGGGGGGAGAGGGCGTGGCTATTGGTCCCCACCTCGCGGGGGGTGGCTCACCCCCCTGCGAGGTGGCTCCCAATAGCCAAGGGGGGGAGAGGGCGTGGCTATTGGTCCCCACCTCGCGGGGGGTGGCTCACCCCCCTGCGAGGTGGCTCCCAATAGCCAAGGGGGGGAGAGGGCGTGGCTATTGGTCCCCACCTCGCGGGGGGTGGCTCACCCCCCTGCGAGGTGGCTCCCAATAGCCAAGGGGGGGAGAGGGCGTGGCTATTGGTCCCCACCTCGCGGGGGGTGGCTCACCCCCCTGCGAGGTGGCTCCCAATAGCCAAGGGGGGGAGAGGGCGTGGCTATTGGTCCCCACCTCGCGGGGGGTGGCTCACCCCCCTGCGAGGTGGCTCCCAATAGCCAAGGGGGGGAGAGGGCGTGGCTATTGGTCCCCACCTCGCGGGGGGTGGCTCACCCCCCTGCGAGGTGGCTCCCAATAGCCAAGGGGGGGAGAGGGCGTGGCTATTGGTCCCCACCTCGCGGGGGGTGGCTCACCCCCCTGCGAGGTGGCTCCCAATAGCCAAGGGGGGGAGAGGGCGTGGCTATTGGTCCCCACCTCGCGGGGGGTGGCTCACCCCCCTGCGAGGTGGCTCCCAATAGCCAAGGGGGGGAGAGGGCGTGGCTATTGGTCCCCACCTCGCGGGGGGTGGCTCACCCCCCTGCGAGGTGGCTCCCAATAGCCAAGGGGGGGAGAGGGCGTGGCTATTGGTCCCCACCTCGCGGGGGGTGGCTCACCCCCCTGCGAGGTGGCTCCCAATAGCCAAGGGGGGGAGAGGGCGTGGCTATTGGTCCCCACCTCGCGGGGGGTGGCTCACCCCCCTGCGAGGTGGCTCCCAATAGCCAAGGGGGGGAGAGGGCGTGGCTATTGGTCCCCACCTCGCGGGGGGTGGCTCACCCCCCTGCGAGGTGGCTCCCAATAGCCAAGGGGGGGAGAGGGCGTGGCTATTGGTCCCCACCTCGCGGGGGGTGGCTCACCCCCCTGCGAGGTGGCTCCCAATAGCCAAGGGGGGGAGAGGGCGTGGCTATTGGTCCCCACCTCGCGGGGGGTGGCTCACCCCCCTGCGAGGTGGCTCCCAATAGCCAAGGGGGGGAGAGGGCGTGGCTATTGGTCCCCACCTCGCGGGGGGTGGCTCACCCCCCGCGAGGTGGCTCCCAATAGCCAAGGGGGGGAGAGGGCGTGGCTATTGGTCCCCACCTCGCGGGGGGCGGCTCACCCCCCTGCGAGGTGGCTCCCAATAGCCAAGGGGGGGAGAGGGCGTGGCTATTGGTCCCCACCTCGCGGGGGGCGGCTCACCCCCCGCGAGGTGGCTCCCAATAGCCAAGGGGGGGAGAGGGCGTGGCTATTGGTCCCCACCTCGCGGGGGGCGGCTCACCCCCCGCGAGGTGGCTCCCAATAGCCAAGGGGGGGAGAGGGCGTGGCTATTGGTCCCCACCTCGCGGGGGGCGGCTCACCCCCCTGCGAGGTGGCTCCCAATAGCCAAGGGGGGGAGAGGGCGTGGCTATTGGTCCCCACCTCGCGGGGGGCGGCTCACCCCCCTGCGAGGTGGCTCCCAATAGCCAAGGGGGGGAGAGGGCGTGGCTATTGGTCCCCACCTCGCGGGGGGCGGCTCACCCCCCTGCGAGGTGGCTCCCAATAGCCAAGGGGGGGAGAGGGCGTGGCTATTGGTCCCCACCTCGCGGGGGGCGGCTCACCCCCCTGCGAGGTGGCTCCCAATAGCCAAGGGGGGGAGAGGGCGTGGCTATTGGTCCCCACCTCGCGGGGGGCGGCTCACCCCCCTGCGAGGTGGCTCCCAATAGCCAAGGGGGGGAGAGGGCGTGGCTATTGGTCCCCACCTCGCGGGGGGCGGCTCACCCCCCTGCGAGGTGGCTCCCAATAGCCAAGGGGGGGAGAGGGCGTGGCTATTGGTCCCCACCTCGCGGGGGGCGGCTCACCCCCCGCGAGGTGGCTCCCAATAGCCAAGGGGGGGAGAGGGCGTGGCTATTGGTCCCCACCTCGCGGGGGGCGGCTCACCCCCCTGCGAGGTGGCTCCCAATAGCCAAGGGGGGGAGAGGGCGTGGCTATTGGTCCCCACCTCGCGGGGGGCGGCTCACCCCCCTGCGAGGTGGCTCCCAATAGCCAAGGGGGGGAGAGGGCGTGGCTATTGGTCCCCACCTCGCGGGGGGCGGCTCACCCCCCTGCGAGGTGGCTCCCAATAGCCAAGGGGGGGAGAGGGCGTGGCTATTGGTCCCCACCTCGCGGGGGGCGGCTCACCCCCCTGCGAGGTGGCTCCCAATAGCCAAGGGGGGGAGAGGGCGTGGCTATTGGTCCCCACCTCGCGGGGGGCGGCTCACCCCCCTGCGAGGTGGCTCCCAATAGCCAAGGGGGGGAGAGGGCGTGGCTATTGGTCCCCACCTCGCGGGGGGCGGCTCACCCCCCTGCGAGGTGGCTCCCAATAGCCAAGGGGGGGAGAGGGCGTGGCTATTGGTCCCCACCTCGCGGGGGGCGGCTCACCCCCCTGCGAGGTGGCTCCCAATAGGCAAGGGGGGGAGAGGGCGTGGCTATTGGTCCCCACCTCGCGGGGGGCGGCTCACCCCCCTGCGAGGTGGCTCCCAATAGCCAAGGGGGGGAGAGGGGGTGGCTATTGGTCCCCACCTCGCGGGGGGCGGCTCACCCCCCTGCGAGGTGGCTCCCAATAGCCAAGGGGGGGAGAGGGGGTGGCTATTGGTCCCCACCTCGCGGGGGGCGGCTCACCCCCCTGCGAGGTGGCTCCCAATAGCCAAGGGGGGGAGAGGGGGTGGCTATTGGTCCCCACCTCGCGGGGGGCGGCTCACCCCCCTGCGAGGTGGCTCCCAATAGCCAAGGGGGGGAGAGGGGGTGGCTATTGGTCCCCACCTCGCGGGGGGCGGCTCACCCCCCTGCGAGGTGGCTCCCAATAGCCAAGGGGGGGAGAGGGGGTGGCTATTGGTCCCCACCTCGCGGGGGGCGGCTCACCCCCCTGCGAGGTGGCTCCCAATAGCCAAGGGGGGGAGAGGGGGTGGCTATTGGTCCCCACCTCGCGGGGGGCGGCTCACCCCCCTGCGAGGTGGCTCCCAATAGCCAAGGGGGGGAGAGGGGGTGGCTATTGGTCCCCACCTCGCGGGGGGCGGCTCACCCCCCTGCGAGGTGGCTCCCAATAGCCAAGGGGGGGAGAGGGGGTGGCTATTGGTCCCCACCTCGCGGGGGGCGGCTCACCCCCCTGCGAGGTGGCTCCCAATAGCCAAGGGGGGGAGAGGGGGTGGCTATTGGTCCCCACCTCGCGGGGGGCGGCTCACCCCCCTGCGAGGTGGCTCCCAATAGCCAAGGGGGGGAGAGGGGGTGGCTATTGGTCCCCACCTCGCGGGGGGCGGCTCACCCCCCTGCGAGGTGGCTCCCAATAGCCAAGGGGGGGAGAGGGGGTGGCTATTGGTCCCCACCTCGCGGGGGGCGGCTCACCCCCCTGCGAGGTGGCTCCCAATAGCCAAGGGGGGGAGAGGGGGTGGCTATTGGTCCCCACCTCGCGGGGGGCGGCTCACCCCCCTGCGAGGTGGCTCCCAATAGCCAAGGGGGGGAGAGGGGGTGGCTATTGGTCCCCACCTCGCGGGGGGCGGCTCACCCCCCTGCGAGGTGGCTCCCAATAGCCAAGGGGGGGAGAGGGGGTGGCTATTGGTCCCCACCTCGCGGGGGGCGGCTCACCCCCCTGCGAGGTGGCTCCCAATAGCCAAGGGGGGGAGAGGGGGTGGCTATTGGTCCCCACCTCGCGGGGGGCGGCTCACCCCCCTGCGAGGTGGCTCCCAATAGCCAAGGGGGGGAGAGGGGGTGGCTATTGGTCCCCACCTCGCGGGGGGCGGCTCACCCCCCTGCGAGGTGGCTCCCAATAGCCAAGGGGGGGAGAGGGGGTGGCTATTGGTCCCCACCTCGCGGGGGGCGGCTCACCCCCCTGCGAGGTGGCTCCCAATAGCCAAGGGGGGGAGAGGGGGTGGCTATTGGTCCCCACCTCGCGGGGGGCGGCTCACCCCCCTGCGAGGTGGCTCCCAATAGCCAAGGGGGGGAGAGGGGGTGGCTATTGGTCCCCACCTCGCGGGGGGCGGCTCACCCCCCTGCGAGGTGGCTCCCAATAGCCAAGGGGGGGAGAGGGGGTGGCTATTGGTCCCCACCTCGCGGGGGGCGGCTCACCCCCCTGCGAGGTGGCTCCCAATAGCCAAGGGGGGAGAGGGGGTGGCTATTGGTCCCCACCTCGCGGGGGGCGGCTCACCCCCCTGCGAGGTGGCTCCCAATAGCCAAGGGGGGGAGAGGGGGTGGCTATTGGTCCCCACCTCGCGGGGGGCGGCTCACCCCCCTGCGAGGTGGCTCCCAATAGCCAAGGGGGGGAGAGGGGGTGGCTATTGGTCCCCACCTCGCGGGGGGCGGCTCACCCCCCTGCGAGGTGGCTCCCAATAGCCAAGGGGGGGAGAGGGGGGTGGCTATTGGTCCCCACCTCGCGGGGGGCGGCTCACCCCCCTGCGAGGTGGCTCCCAATAGCCAAGGGGGGGAGAGGGGGTGGCTATTGGTCCCCACCTCGCGGGGGGCGGCTCACCCCCCTGCGAGGTGGCTCCCAATAGCCAAGGGGGGGAGAGGGGGTGGCTATTGGTCCCCACCTCGCGGGGGGCGGCTCACCCCCCTGCGAGGTGGCTCCCAATAGCCAAGGGGGGGAGAGGGGGTGGCTATTGGTCCCCACCTCGCGGGGGGCGGCTCACCCCCCTGCGAGGTGGCTCCCAATAGCCAAGGGGGGGAGAGGGGGTGGCTATTGGTCCCCACCTCGCGGGGGGTGGCTCACCCCCCTGCCATATTGGGAGTAATGTCAGCCTCTCCTCTCCGTGGATATTAGGAACTCTATCCCACGCTAGGTGTTCGCCTCCTGCTCTGTGAGGAGTCATATCATTCTCTTCCTTCCAGGATATTAATAACAATATCACAGGCCTGGTGAACACAGCTTGCCCTACTGTGATTATTATCATACTCTCCCCCTCTGCATAATGGTAACCATATCACAGAAGACCTGTACTCTCCCTGGGATATTGGGAGTAATATCATAAGGTTCTCCCGTGAATATTAGGAGCAATTTCACCAGGTGGCTGTCCATTCGTTGTTATGTGGGGTGTCATGTCCTACTCTTTCACCGTACATATTAGGATTAATGTCTCCAAGTGAGTGTACACCTACTGCGTTTTTAAAACTAATATCATGATCTCCGTCCCTGGATATTAGGAACGACATCACAGGTAGGTGTACACTCCTTGTGGTATTAGGAGTAATAATATGATTAATTATTAAACATAAATGATTGATTTTAATAATTATCAATGACACTATTAATTAGTAAGATACCTTTATTAATTTTGGATAACTCTTTTACATATGTGATTATGCACCCTTAAAATTAATTATAATATTAATGTCATTTAACAATATTATTAGTTCTTAATATGAATCATTATTTTATTACCAACATCTCTTAGTAATGATTAAAGCAACATTAATTGTTGAAATCATTATTTCATTATTAATAATGATATTATTATTATTAATATTAATCGTTAACATTTTTAACCAGTATTTTTACTATCTTTATTATGATTATTAATATCGATGATTATTATTAATTTTTATATTTATTAATATTAATAATTAATAGACTTGTTCCTGATATCCGGCGGGGAGAAGATGATATTACTCCCAACATCGAGGAAAGTGTACACCCCTCTATGATGTTATTCCTAATAGCCAGGGGGTATAAGATAACATTATTGAAACTATCGTAGTGGGTTTCTGTCCCTTAGGTGGTCTTGTTTCTTATTTCCTGGGTGGGAGAGGATGATATGACTCCCTATATGGCAATGGGTGTAGACCTCCCCTGTTATATTGTCCCTAACATCCAAAGGTAGAGAGGATGATACTTCTTCCGATTTCACAGTGGGTGTACACCACCCCTGTGATATGATTCCTAATATCCAGTGGGCGAGAGGAGAGGAATAGTCTCAATATTGCAGGAGGTGTACACTGCCGAGTGATATTGTTCCTAATATTCAGGGATGGAGAAGATATCACCCCCTATAGAGCAGGGTGTGTTCACTCCTTCTGTGACATTGTTCCTAATAGCCAGCTGGGGAGAGGAAGACATTACTCCCAATATTTTAGGGGGTATACACTGCCTTGTGATGTTGTTTCCTATATCCTGGGAGGGAGACGATGATGCCAGTGGCAATATCGCAGGGGGTGTACACACCCACTGTGATATTGTTCTGAATATCCAGAGGGAAAGAAAATGATATGACTCCCCGTATCACAGGGGGTGTACATCCTCCTGTGATATTGTTTCTTATATTCAGGGGGAGAGGATGATATGACTCCCAATATCGCAGGGGTTGTACACACCTCCTGTGATATTGTTCCTAATGTCCCAAAGGGGAGAGCATAATATTTCTCTCAATATCGTAGGGGGTGTACACCTACTTTGTAATATTGTTCTTAATATCCACGATGGGAGAGGATGATATGACTCCCAATATCACAAGAAGTGTACAGCCACCTGTGATATAGTTCCTAACATCTGGGTGGGGAGAGGATGATATTACTGCCCATACCGCTCGAGTTATAAAACCACTTCGATATTTTGCCTATAATCCTGAGGGGAGAGGATAATATTGCTCCCAATATCGAAGAAGGCATACACCCCCCTGTGACACTATGCCTAATATCCACTTTGGGAGACGATGATACTATGCCAAATATCGCAGGGGATGTACACCCACAGTGGGATATTGTTCCTTATATAGAGAATGGGAGAAAATGCTATTGCTCCCAATAGCACAGGGACTGTGGCTGTACACCCCTCCTGTGATACTGTTCTTAATATGCTAGAGAAGAGAGGATGATACTACACCCAATATTGCAGGGGAAGTACACCCACCCAGTGATATTGTTCTTAATGTACTCCACCTCCCACCACCAGGGATATCGTTCCTAATATCCAGGGGAAGAGAGGATAACATTATGCCCAATATCGTGGGGCAGTGTCACACCCTCTGTGATGTTGTTCCTAGTATCCAAAGGTAGAGACGATGATATTACTGGCCATGTTGCAGGGGGTGTACACCTTTCTGTGATATCGTTTTGGACATTCAGTGGGGGAGAGGATAACATGAATCCCAATATCGCTGAAGGTGTACAGACCCCTGTGATGTAGTCCCTAATATACAGGGGAAAGAGAGGAATATTGCTCTCAATATCGCAGGGGGTGTAACCACCATGCCCCCTGTATATTGTTCCTGATATGCAGCGGAGTGGAGGCTGACAGTACTCTCAATATCCCAGAAGGTGCACACGCACCTGTGATATAGTTCCTAATATCCAGCGGGAAAGAGGCTGATTTTACTTTCGATATCGCAGTGGGTGTACACCGCCCCCAACCCCGGGGTATCGTTCCTAATATCCAGGCGGGAAGAAGATGACATGGCTGATAATATCGAAGGGGGTGGACACCTCTTCCGTGATATGGTTCCTCTTATCCAGGGGGTGAATGGATGATATTACTCCCAATAAAGTGGGAACCGTACAGCCACCCTGGGATTTTGTCCTTAATAACCACAGGGGAGAGGTGATATTACTACCAACATTGCAAGGGGTGTACACACCTCCTGTGATATTCTTTCTTACATCCAGGAAAGGAGAAGATGGTATTACTACCAATATTGAAGGGATGGACAGCCCCCAAGGGATATTGTTCTAAAGATACAAGTTGAAGGACGATGAGATTCCATCCAATATAACAAGGGGTGTACACCCCGCCTGTGATATGAATTGTAAAACCTAGAAGAAGAGAGAATGACATTGCTTCCAAAAACACACAGGGTTAACACCCACCCTGTGATATTGTTCCTGTCATCCAAAGGAAGAGATGATGATACTACTCCCACTACCGGAAAGGTACACACCCCCTTGTGATATTGTTCCTCATAACTTGTGGGGGAGAGCATGATATTACTTCCAGTATGACAGTGGCTTGACACCCAGTCTGTGATATTGCTCCTAATTTCCAGTAGGTAAAGTACGATGTTCCTGCCAAGAGAGTAGTGGATGTACAGCTGCCCTGTGATATGTCTCTGAATATTCAGGGAAACAAAGGAGGACATTACCCCAAATCTCCCAAAAAGTGTGCACCCGTTGTGTGGTATGGTTGCTAATATCCAGAGATGCAGAGGATGGTATTTGTTCTCCTGTCGCAGGCTGTGTACACGCAACCTGTGAAATTGTTCCTAATATCCTGAACAAAAGAGATGCTAATAATGGACACACATTGCAGGGGGGAGTAATTGGCTATTACGATCCACATCGCAGGGGGCGAGGCACTCCCCACGGTATGGGGAGTAATAACAACCCCCTCTCCCCACTGGCTATTACGATCCACGTCGCAGGGCACTTCAGGACACCTGCCCTGCCCCAACCTTAACCGAGACAGTGGGTGTCATGGGACCACCTCAGGGTGGGTGGCAGCTCAGCTCAAAGGTATCCCTGCTGCCAAAGACCAACTGCTCCTGCTAGTTTGAATCTGGCCGCAGGGTCTCTGTTGGTGAGACAGGTGACCATGAGGCAGACACCCTGAAATCTAGCATGACAGAGCTCAACGCCCCCATAAGAGGCACCATAGCACGAAGACTTTGCAGATATACTAGCGAAGGCCACAGCAGGCCCTGAGTGAGGAACAAGCTGACCAAGATCCTGGGGTTCCGCCACACAGCCCTTAAACCAGGGACTGGAAACTGTTTCCCTAAAGAGCCAGGAGTCAGTATTTTCAGCTTTGCCAACTGATCTTTGCCTCAAGGATGCAACTCTGCCATGGCTGCATGACAGCAGCCTTCTGCAGGTGGCCTGTGAAGAGATGGGCATGACTGCACCCCCATCAAACTTTACTTATGGACATGGACACTTCTCAGTGTCTTGAATTGTTATTTTTTTATTTGTTCAACCATTTGGAAATGTAAAATCCATTCTTGATTCACGGGCCACAAGAGCAGGCAGGTACGGGCTGCCGCTTGCCGTCCTCTGGAATGAGCTTAGAAAAGGAAATGACACGTTGGGCCAGCGCAGCCTCCTCACAGCAGATTCGCTGCAAGAGGGTCCTTCGTAGCAACCACTTCCCATCCTTCGTCTTGGCTTCAAGTGCAGCTCAGGTGGAGAAAGAGAGACAGAACCAACCTCAGCAAGAAGAAGGAAGGAGATGCAGGGTGAAGCAGCCGTGTGGATCGATCACACTCAACATTCACACCAAGCGGAGCACAGGCAGGACCAGCCCGGGGGTCCTAAGTGGAGGCTCTCTGGGGTAGGGGACCTCTGGGTGGGCAAGATTCTCTACCTAAAACTCAAATAGAAGATCTACACAGCAGTAGTTACAGAAAACACACACTAAGAAAAAGGCCAATATAAAAATAGGACACCAAGTTTGGCCAACGGGGTCTCATAAGCCAGTGGGTAAGAAAGCCAAGGAGGGCCCACCAGAGGAGCTGGGGTTGGGTTCCTGCCTGCAGGGTGCCTGGGATACCCCATTCCCATAGACGAGGACCCAAGCTTTGGGGAGGAAGCTGTCAGAGTCACCCAGTGAGCTGCTCAGAGCTGGAGCCACAGAGCAGGTGAGGAGCCTTGGCCACGTCCCTGTATGGGCTGAGAAGCTGGGGTGGGGCACACCCCCAGGGACCGATGGAAACAGTGGACAGTGGGCTCTCCTTCTGCCCAGTGGGACCACCAAAGTCTGGAACCCAGGGGCACACCACCTGACCCTCATGCCCAGGCCTCCTGGACCAGGCAATGTCCAGTACAGGCAGGCAGTCTGGGCTTGGGGCCAGGACAGGGATGGATGGTCTTGCTAGGCAGGCCTCCTTCTCCCTACCAGCTGGGCTGGTTGCACTGTAGTTTTGGTTCTGGCAACATATTGCTGCCCACTTTGGCCACACCAGTCCCTGGCTCCCTGGTTAGACCCAGTGCTGTCCAACCCACCTACACAGGCCCCACACACCCAGTGCCCACCAGGCTCCTGTCAGCCAGGAGGACCCGCGCTCATCCCCTGAAGTATCCGTGGGAGCCTGCATCCCACAGGGACCCTCATCTCGGGGCCAACCTCCATGGGGTCCTCTTGGTTGTGGTGGCAGGGGTGGGGGGCAGTTGACCTCCAGCCCTTCCATCCTGGTCACTGTGTTTTGTGGGGATCATTCAGTCCTGGGAGCTTCCTGGCGACCTCAGAAGGAAGAGAACAGGGTAGCCGTGGCAGCCTCAGCCCCTGGCTCTGGGCCCAAGTGCAACAATCTTTCGGTTCTGGTTTGATCTGCTTGGTAACAACATGTCTTGTCATTCACACAAGCATTGGCTTCAATATAATGCATCAAGGGACTGTGGAGGACACAGATCAGCCTCCAGGCCAGTTACACCTGGTGACTTAGCCAGTGCAGGCTGGGGAGTGGAAAAGCTGACCCCTGACCTCCCCACCTACCCTGCCCACCAGATGCCAGTAGCGGCCAGGGATCCCTGACTTCAGGCAGAGGCAGACAGCTCAGTTGCTGCCTCCTTTGATCCCATCCCAGGGCCCACAGGGCCTGGAGAAACCTGGCAGGGGCTGAGTTGGGAGAATCAGGCAGGGAGATGCCAAGTGAAGAATGTGAGGGACTGGGTATGAGGGGCACTAGGGTACAGGGTCTGCTTCCCCTGGGGAGGTGGTAGTGAGACATATAGTAGCCAAGCCTCCACAGGCACCACCCTGCTGCCAGGCACACGTGGTGCCCATACCCACCCCAACGGCTGCAGGAAGGTTCTTCATCAACAAAAGGGGAGGACGCACCCACAGCCACATAGGCATTGGTGCCCACACACACCAGAGAAGATAATTGCTGCTGTGCCCAAGGTGTGGGCAAAAGGGCAATGTCCCCTTCCTTCCCATGGTGGGTCCAAAATTACCCGCTCCTGCCAGCACCCCCTCCCCCAACTCCACAAGCTGCTGACCTCCACCACAGTGCCATGCCACGTGCCAAGAACAGCTCAGCGGTACATCCCAAAGGGTGCTATCCTGGAGTGTCTGTGCTGGGCAAGGGACACGTTTCCTAGTCACAGAGGTTTTCTTTCTTTACCGCTCACCGGCCCTGTGCCTCGGTTTCCCCCACTGTGGCACAGTGTAAAAATCCCATCTTGAAGGTTAGGAACCCAGAAAGGTCACCACACCTGGTGAAATGGGGGGTGAAACTCCCTGCCTTGGACCTCTTGCTCCAGGACTGATGTCCACTGGGACATGGCCAGGCCAGCATCCTGGGGAGGGCTGCATTCCCTGCCTGGGGAACCTTGCTCCCAGTTAGGGGTCACTGGAGTTGAGGCCCCTAATGGATTGGGGAGGCACAGGGGTAGAATGGAGGTAGCCCCATCATACAGGCCTGTGTAGACCCCAGAAAACAAGCATTGAGTTCAGACTCTTGTGTGAAGTTGGCCACCTGAAAGTATTTGGGCTTTGGGGTATGATGAGGGCCTGGGGTCAGGGAACAAAGTGTTCTGGTTTGGACACGCAGGAGGTTCTCTGCAGCTCTCTCAGGTACAGGGTATGTTGCTAAGTATATGCTTTTAAAAACCCAGGAGGAGGGGGCACCCAGAAGGGGCCCTGAAGTCAAGGGCAAGGTCCAGCCTTTCCACCTCCCCAGCTGAAGACAGGCTGGAGGACAGTTCTCCAGAGTTTCATAACAAAGAAGAGAAAAAAGAAATCAAAAAGACCTGGAGGATAGACAATAATGAGGGCTGACTAGGATTACACTGCCTAATCTTCAAAACAAGCCTTCCCTATCTGTCCTCTGGGTGAGGTGAGGAAACAGGTCACAGTAGGACATTCAGACCCTGGGCAGGCAGCTGGCAGCCTGGAGCCCAGTAGGTGTAAACACATTTTGACTAAGGCACGTCCTGCACAGCCCTAAATCCATTCAACCTTGAGTCAATACAGCACCTGCTTCTGTGATCACAGGGTTGGGTGTAGGGTGACAGATTAACAGCATCTCAAGGCAGAATACTTTTTCCTAGTACAGATCAAAATGGACTTTCTTGTGTCTTCGTCTTTCTCCATAGACACAGTAACAGTCTGATCTCTCTTTCTTTCCCCCACACAGAGAGTGTCACCACTGTATGTCAGCTACTGGGGGACAGGCTTCAGCTTACACCCACCTTCCAAATTCCATCCTCTCACCTTGGCAGAAGCTGGCCAGGAATTGGGGCCAATGGATGGGTGGGGTCTGCACATGACACCGTGTTCAGGTCCCCATGATGGCTTCACACATGGGTGGTGGCCCTGCTGTTCCAGGTGCCACACACATGTCAGCCCCTGCTCAGGCCCTGATCTTTGAGGAGAGGGAGAAGCAGAACCCGGGCACTGACCCCACAGTGCCACTCACACCCACAGACGATTCTCCAGACAGGCATCAGGTCTCGGTCCTGGCCACCTCCCCCTGCAGGGCCTCAGCTCTTTCCTGGGACTCACATGGTCCTTCCTCACATGCAGTTCTGGTAGGATGCATTGATCTGTACCCACGGGCTCTGAAGTGACAATGGTCACGCTCGTGCAGAGTGCAAGGGCACAGGCTGGGTGCCCATTGTGGGGACCCTGACTGCAGCACTCCCAGACTATCATCAGACATGCTGGCCTCCAGGCTTAGCTAGGGCACCAGCGGTAGGAGTGCACTGCTCTGGACTCTGCAGGAGGAGGACAACTGTCAGCGCATCTTTATGTTCTCCTGCTGGTGTCACTCTGTGCTTCTCATCTCCTGGTTGCACGATTCAGGGCAGAACCTCTGAACACCTTGTGGGAAACAGCACAGTCCAGCAGAGAAAAGGAGAAAAGCCCAGCTGCAAAGATGAAAAAATGGCAGGTGTGACATGGACCCCCATTCAGATTCTGTATTTAAATGAGGTCTTCCGGAACACTTGCTCTCATTGGATAATACTTCAAATATATATATATATACATATATATATTTTTTTCATTTATTTAATTTTTTTATTGAGACAGAGTCTCACTCTGTAGCCCAAGCTGGAGTGCAGTGGTATGATCTCGGCTCACTGCAACCTCCACCTGCCGGGTCCTGGTTCAAGCAATTCTCCTGCCTCAGCCTCCGGAATACCGGAGATTACAGGCATGCACCCCCATGCGGGGCTAACTTTTTGTACTTTTAGTAGAGACGGAGTTTCACCATGTTTTCAAGGTTGGTCTTGAACCCCTGGCCTCGGGTGATTCACCCACCTTGCCCTCCTAAAGTGCTAAGATTACAGGCATGAGCCACTGTACCCGGCCCATTGTAGCAGCTTAATCACAGAGGAAAAGAAGGCCTGGACCCAGCAGGAAGATGATGAAAACGGGTAAGAGCAGCTCTCTCACCTATGGTGTTGCCAGGCACTTCCAACTTTCAACATAAGGGATACTAAATACCTTCCCCAGCAAAAACTGAGATGTTGGGTAAAACCTACAAAAATGCATCTTTGTAAGTGCATTACTGAGCTGGCATTGAAGGATGGAATCCACAGCAGTCAATAAAGAATTGGCAGGAACCAAAGTGGAATTTTTTTTTTCTGTTTAGACAGTTGCACAGAGGATGGGGCATCAGAAACAAAACTGGATGTCTCTCCAAAATGAGGTCAGAAATCTGACATCTTAGGCTTAAAATAAAAGCCCACCTCAGAGCAGGAGGAGCAAGGAGAGCAGCTGTCCTTGCATTGGTGCTGGGTGGAGGGAAAACCACTGACCCTGAGAACCGATGAGAAACAGTCCTCCAGGAGTTCATGCTGGAAGACCTGGAGAGCATGGGTCAAATCGACGTGGCACCAGGCGGCTGCTCACTTCACCTCTACCCCATGAGAGTGAACATCTTTGCTGAAACAATACAACCCTGTCCTCAAAATAGCTCCCCACATAAAATTCCAAGGAAGATAAGTCCGCGTGCAAAAAGTTACAAAACAAGTCAACAACGTACTGTGGATACATCCAATAATTCAAGAAACACATTCAGCAAAGCCATAAAAATCCAAAAGGTGGAAAAGATCAACTGCTGGCAAAGTATCCACTGCTGTTGCTCCTGTTAAGAGATTGTATTTCATAAAAAGCTAGACACGCCCCTCTGTGGCCTCACACTTGCCTTCTCAGGCATGTCTGCCCCAGAAATGCCCTTGGACTGTCTTCTCCAAGAGAAACGTACGGGACAAGAATATTTAGGTAGTGATTGCAGAAATAGAAAACACCTGAAAGCCATCCAAACAGACCTCTATCAAGGAAAAAAGCTGGCATAGTCACATTGTGGAATATGATACAGCTGTGAAAATGAACTGCAGTTAGAAGCATCAACAATGAAAAATTACAGTGAACAAAGGAAATTACTGAAAAATACACTGCTATTCCATATACAGTTCACAAACCATAACATATGGCATTGCTTAATAATATACACAGAAATGATAAACCTTATGAAAAGCAAGACAAACATTAACACATTAGTCCTATGTCTGGGTGAAGAAGGGAGAGCCAGGTGATCAAGGAAGAGCATATTGTAGCCTTTCAAGACAGTTGATGCTAATGGATGATGACATCAGTGCAATTATTAATCTATCGGATTATGCATTCAGTTTTGTTTGTTTGTTGGTTTTTGAGGCAGAGTTTTGCTTATGTAGCCCAGGCTAGAGTGTAATGGCATGATCTCAGCTCACTGCAACTTCTCTCTCCTGGGTTCAAACAACTCTCCCACCTCAGCCTCCCGAGTAGCTGGGATCACAGGTACCTGCCATGATGCTCAGCCAATGTTTTGTATTTTTTTAGTGGAGACGGGTTTCACCATGTTGGCCAGGCTGGTCTTGAACACCTGACCTCAAATGATCCACCCGCCTCAGTCTCCGAAAGTGCTGGGATTACAGGCATGAGGCACCATGCCCACCCAAATTTTATAGACTCTTATATGTCACATATTTCATAATTAAACATAAAAAATAAAATATTTACTGTAGTTTGTAAATGAAAGAGCAATAAAAAGTGTTGCAAACTTTTAAACATCAAACCTGTTGTATAGCTCATAGTGACCCTCGTATTAAGCTGTGGTAAGTTCCAAGTTGTATTTCATTGTCATTTTCTAAAACTAGGTGAACAGATGAAAAACAGAATTCAGTTTTAAAACATGATATTAAGATAATGTTACTGGTTAAAGGTGTCCCGGTTCTTGGTGCCTTGAACCAAGAATTGGACACAACGCAAAAATGGAGCAAGGAAAGAATGAAGCAGCAAAGCAGAGATTGACGGAAAATGAAAGCACACTCCACAGGGTGGGAGCGCCTGAGCACAGGGAGCCCGTTACTGAAGCTTCTGGGCTTCAAATCCCCTCTAGAGGTTTCCATTGGTTACTTGGTGTGCACCCTATGTAAATGAAGAGGAGGAAGTACAATTACAAAGTCATATACTCGGTGTATGCCCTGTGTAAATGGAGAGGATATTTCCTGTCATAGCCCAAGAGTTTCCATTTGATTTCGTTCTCCGAAGTCAGGGTGAATCGGCCTTATGTTCCTGCCTCCAGACCCCTTTCTCCTGCCTCCGTGGAACGGATGGCAGGACATGGAAAAGTGTTCTGTCCAAATGACATGCCCCAGGGCACTGGCAGCTGAGGACAAGAGGGAACCAGTTGGTGCTACTGAGGAACGCTCACCCGTGTCTCCACACCGCACAGAACAAAGTGAGTGTCCTTGTTCTGAACCCTCTGAAGTGAGTATCTTGCCTCAGGGCTTTCATGAAACCCTTTTTTGGAGAGGCTCCTTCTCTCCTTCTGCAGCCACAAGGCAGCTGAAATTCTTCTAAAAAACACAAAGAGAATAAAATAATAGAATTAATGTAATGAATAATAAAATAATGAAAATGAAATTTTTTTTACAGAAGCAGCTCTGGAATTTCATGTATTGGTGGCATTAAAAGCAGAAAATGGGCCTATAGGCCTAGTGGAGTGGCTCACGCCTGTAATCCCAGCACTTTGGGAGGCCGAGGCAGGAGGATCACGGGGTCAGGAGATCGAGACCATCCTGGCTAACACGGTGAAACCCCGTCTCTACTAAAAATACAAAAAATTAGCTAGGCATGGTGGCGGACGCCTGTAGTTCCAGCTACTCAGGAGGCTGAGGCAGAGAATGACGTGAACCCAGGAGACGGAGCTTGCAGTGAGTTGAGATCGCCTCACTGCACTCCAGCCTGGGCAACAGAGCAAGACTGTGTCTAAAAAAAAAAAAAAAAAAAAGAAAAGAAAAGAAAAGAAAAGAAAAGAAAATGGGCCTATTATAGAGCTCAATTTAATGGCAAAATTTAAGGAAAGAATAAAAAGACTCTGCTAATAATGATGACATGAGGTGCTCATATTGTCATTTTCTCTGGGACCTAATATTGGGGAGGAGGTGGGACCATCTGCCACCAGGCTCCAGGTGATTTTCAGGCCGTTCCTCCAAATCGCTGCAACCTCTTCCCTGCTGGTCCCTTGATGCTGCTGCCGTGTCGGGCGTCCTGTGTAGCAGGAGGCACCTCGACAGCTTCCAGTGGGATAGGCCTGCAGCATTCTGAGCCTGAATGCCATCATCACTAGGAAGTAAGGAGACACAAGCAGGAAGGGTTCAGGGATGGAGCGGCCGCTTCTCAGGGATCAGTCTCAGGCTCCAGCTGAGAAGAATCCTCTTTCAAGACAATGGCTCCAGGCTGAGGTCAAGGCTGTTTCTGTGCATTATGATGACTGACCTGCATCCACAGGGAAGCGTATCCGGGCTCCTTTTTTCCAGGTGATGTTGGGAACACCTTGAAATGGGCACTGGTGGATTTCAATTCCAGCCTTCCAGAAGCCGCTCCAAATGGAAATTGAGCTAAGGGATGTAGCTGGAGTAAGTAAACAGCTTTAGGTCCTGAACAACAATTTTCACATACAATATAGTATGCAGGGAGAAATAAAGCCTCAGGACCCCAATTCACAACAAAAAAAGAAAAAAAAAACATTAAGCTGGAAGCTGAATCATGCAAGAAAGTGCCTTTCCTTTTGTTCCTAAGCAGATAGCTACAGATAAAGGGTTACATATCTCCACAGGAAGCTGGTCTATGTTCATCTTATCTTATGTAAAGGACTGATTTACCACATGTGAGATGAAGACATAACTAATCATTCCCCATCTGCTCTCTTTCTCTTGCAACCTGAGGAAGACCACAGGTTCCCTCTCTCCCCTCCAGCTCACCCTTTTCCTCCAGCCCACCTTTCCCCTCCAGCCCACCTTTCCCTTCCAGCCCACCCTTCCCTCCAGCACACCCTTCCTCTTCGGCCCACCCTTCCCCTTTAACTACTGAAGACCTCAAAATCATCTTGGGAGGAAGGCACAGACCACAGACTATTTCTGTGATTCAGTTTTTTTTTCTTCCAAGCATGGCCTTAACCTTGGCAGAATTAACTTTTAAATGGATTGAGATCAGTCTCAGGTACCTTTTGGTTTACAATCGGATGCCTCAGCCATCGCACAGCTCTCTGGCCTTTGTACTCTTATACCAAAGGAGGAGGGTGGATTCCATGATCCTAAAATCCCTTCAGCTCTCCATAGGTTTCTGAGAGGACATAATTACCTAAGAGATTAGAGAGAGCATCATAAACTATACGTAGATGGTGTGTGGCAGTTACGGTTAAGTTTGGCTGCATAAAGCAGAAGACTCAAGCTAACAGAGGCTCACACATATAAAGGTCTGTCTTTTCACATGAAAGGAATCTGAAGGCAGGCAATCCTCCCCTGTTCACTGGATCTGTGATCTTATCAGAGAGCCCAGCTTCTCCTATCATTCCCTCAGACACTTTGACTGAAGGTGGTTGTATCTTCTAGATCACCTCATGCCCCAAGATAGCAGCTTTGTTCCTACAATCAGAGCTGCATTCAAAGCAGCAGGAAAAAGAAAAAAAAAAAACAAAAAAAAAAACCACGACACTCAGTAGTTTGGCTCCTTTTAAGAAGTCCTTTTGGATGTGCTACTCAACAATTCTACTTAAATCACATGGGCCAGAATGGACCCACATGGCCACATGGTTGCACAGACACAGCTGGGGAATGAAGCATTTAGTGCAGAGCCTTGGTCAGAAGAGGAAGAAGAAATGGATGTTGAACCAACTGTTTCTGTCACATGGCGTTTTAGTTGAGCTTGGAAGGATGAGTGGGTTATTCACAGACAGGCTTGGAGAGGACACAAGCAAGGATCGTGTGTGGAAGAAGCACGTCAGGAATTCGCAGGATAAAAAGAGTCTCCCCCTCACTGCAGAGTCTTCTCGCTAAAAACTCAAGGACTTCTGAATTATTTCCATACTTTTTCTTTCTGAATTTAGAAGATTTACAATTCAATTATATATAATGATAAGACACCATCTTCCTGGGGATTGTTTAAAAACACTGTTTGGGTTTGGAAAGAGGAACCTAAGACCCATGTGGAGGGGGTGGGAGTTTCAAGGTTCCTGGAACACAATGCTGGAAGGAATTCAGGCAAAATATTCCATGGCCTTCTGACTGCTCTCTGGTGCCTGTTGTGAAGTCTAAAAGCTGTGATGCTCCCCAGGAATGGCTATGTTCTGAAAGCTTTTCTAGAAAAGTGTCTTGAGCTGGGCTACATTGTTAGCTCTCTGCTTCACAGAAAGATCCTTCTCGAAGTCCAGAGGGCACTTAGATAAGACAGACTACATGGTACTTGAGGTTTCCTCCGTGGTTTTCTTCCAGACATCTCTGAGGCATCAGAAGCAAAGGTCAATGTCAGGCCTCTGAGCCCAAGCCATGCCATCACACCCCCTGTGACTTGCACGTATATGCCCAGATGGCCTGAAGTAACTGAAGAATCACAAAAGAAGTGCAAATACCCTGCCTCGCCTTAACTGATGACATTCCACTACAAAAGAAGAAAAAATGGCTGGTCCTTACCTTAAGCGATGATATTATTTGGTGAAATTCCTTTTCCTGGCTCATCCTGGCTCAAAAAGCTTCCCTACTGAGCACCTTGTGACCCCTACTCCTGCCCACCAGAGAACAACACCCCTTTGACTATAATTTTCCTTTACCTACCCAAATCCTATAAAATGGCCCCACTCTTATCTCCCATCGCTGACTCTCTTTTTAGACTCAGTCCGCCTGCACCCAGGTGATTAAAAAGCTTTATTGCTCACATAAAGCCTGTTTGGTGGTCTCTTCACATGGACGTACATGACAGTCAACAACTCAGTGTAATAGAAATTTTAAAATGAATCAAATATTTGGATGGAAGGAGAAACCTTCAAAATTATGTCTACTATTTAGCATTTTATCTTCCACAACGCAAAACAAAGCTATAAACTTCTCACTGCAACTGTGAGGGAAGAGGATCCTAAAACATTTTTTCTTAGCCTGTTTTCTGCTTCTCTTAACAGAGTGCCTGAGACTGGGTAATTTACAAAAACAGAGATTCACTTCTCACAGTCCTGGAAGTGGGAAGTGCAAGGTTAAGGGGTGGTGGGCATCTGTCAATGACCTTTGTGCTGTGTCATCCCACAGGAAGGTGGAGGAGCAAAAGAGCATGGAGGAGTAAGAGGGGTCAAACTCACTTTTGTAACAGACCAACTCTTGTGATAAGGAACCCACTCCCTCAATAACAGCATTAGTCCACTCACGAGGGTGAAACCCTCATGACCTGATTGTAAAGGTAAACTGAGGCTGGAGCTGAACCGGGAATGAAGACATAAGGCAAATGACAGTGAGAATAGCTTTTATTAGGGCTTGCGGGCGAGGTTCCTCGGTCCAAAGGTGTGGGTCCAGAAAGTCACGCTGAGGGAGGAGGATAGGGTCTTCTTATAGCCTGAGAGGTAGGGAAGCTGGTTGTGCAAACAGGGCCTGGGGGGTCTTGAAACTACTAGAACAGGAGTTGAGTAAGGGTCACGAGGAAGGGGTCTTTGGAAACTGTTAACCAAAACTGCTGTTTACGAACGTGTGGAATGCAGGTGAGCTGCAGGTCATGGGTAAGTGTGGCTGCCCAGCTGGAACCTCTGATGTACCTAAGTCTGAGGGTGTGTTCAAAGAGGGAGGGAAGTCTCGAAACAAAGGGCCTGCTACGCCGAGTGGCGCCACCATGTCGGGTCCGGGTCCCTGCCTAACACTGATCACCCCTTAAAGATCCCTCCCCTCAACCCTACTGTATGGGGGATTCAGTTTCCAACACTTGAAATTTGGGGGACACTTTGAAACCATAGTAAGAAAGAAATGACAAGAATAAATTACTTATACAGTGTTTATCACTAATAATAAGGTATACACAAAACATCATTTATAGTCTATATTCACTATAATATGTTGTGCTCTATTTTCATGTGAATTCATGCAAAGAAATAAAAAACAAAGAGAAAGATTTTCGAGAGAGGTATTAAGAAACAGCACCATAACCTTTAGTAAAACTGAGAAACTAGTGGAAGTAATTGTTTTAAAAACCTTTTTTATTTGCTGGTTGTTTGGAAGTCAGTGGCGACATTTCAAGGAGGAGTTGTCATTGGGAAGGCAGATTTCAGGAGGCTTTAGTAAGAGTGCCTGAGGAAGATGGGGAAGGAAGGAGGACAGGTGACTTAGAAAGATTCTTGGTGGCAACTGGAAGTGCAGAAATAGAATGGTGACTTCAGGGAGAAGCAATTCAAGGAATGTTGTGCTTTTGCTTCTCTCTTTCCATCCCTCTCCCCATCTCTCTTTCCATCCCTCTCCTCATCTCTCTTTCCATCTCTCTCTGCCTCTCACTTGGTCTGTCTCTGTTTCTCCCTCTCTGTGTCTCTCTCCTGGTTGCTCTGTCTCTCTTTGTCTCTTTTTGAGACTCTGTGTGTGTCTCTGTTTCTCTCTTCCCCTCATCTCTTTCTCCATCTTTCTATGTCTCTCTGTGTCTCTGCTTCTCTGACTTTCTCTCTCTCTCTCTCTCTCTCTGCGTGTGTGTGTGTGTCTCACTCTCTTAGTTTCTCACTCTCACTCTCCATCTCGCAGCTCTTTGGTTTCACTATGCAAGCTGACTCTTCCCACCTGATGATCCAGTGGGATTAGCAGGAACCGGGTGGACCACCCCCACCACCCGCATCCTGTGCCCATCCATGAACTGGGGCAGAAGAGAGGACTGATCTCGCTACTTGGCCTGACTGGACGTGCTGACTCTCAAGATCACAGGCAGTGGAAGGAGCAGCTCCTGGAAGGTCAGAGTGGGTCCTGTGATGGATGGAAGCGACAAGTATGTTGAGCAACAAAAATGATCAGCACTTGGTCTATGGCAGCAGGAGCTCAGAAGTGAGGAATCCTAGGGCCTTAAATGAGTGGCCCATTGTGGCAAAAACTTTTTTAAACAAAAAAAATAGCCCCTAAGGAGTGTTCCAATGACCACCCCTTAAGCAACACAATTGACCCGTGAACAATGCAGAGATTAAGGGCACCAATCCGGCCACACAGTTGAAATTTGGACAATAACTTTTGAGTAGCCAAAAGGAATTTACTTATAACCTATTCTTGCGTGGAAGCCTCAGTGATCACGCAGATAGTCGGTTAACACACATTTTGTGTGTTATATGTATTGTAAAGTGTATTCTTATAGTAAAGTAAGCTAGAGGAAAGCAATCATAAGGAAAATGTGTTTACTATTCATTAAGTGGCTCATCATAGAGGTTCTTCTCCTCATTTTTGCATTGAGTAGGCTGAGGAGGAGGAGGTGGGAGGAGAGGAGGAGGGGTTGGTCTTGCTGTCTAAGGGGTGGCAGAAGTGAAAGAAAATCCATGTGTAAGTAAGTGACCCACACGGTTTAAACCCTGTTTCTCAAGGGTCAACTGTTTCAACAGGGAAGTTTTGAAGTGAACTCTTTTTTTTTTTTTTTTTCTTTTTCCTTGAGACAGAGTCTCACTCTGTTGCCCTGGTTGGAGTGCAGTGGCTCGATCTTGGTTCACTGAAATGGAAGTGACTTCTCTTCAAATAGGGCATGGCAGGGAAATGGGGAAGAAAATGGCAAAAGTCTGCCCCACAAACTCAGGACCAAGATCCCCAATTTCTTCCCCTGGTGAGTGGGGCTCTCATTCCCTAGACCACAAAGTCTATTTGCGTTCAAAGATGACCTAGGCTCTGGGCTTGGTCTTCCAAGAGAAGAGGGTATCTGGTCCCTCCCAAGAATGCAGAGTTGTCCACCCCTGGATGAGTGACCGCAGCTCTGACCCTGTCCCTGGTCTGGGCTTCACTCCTCCTGTAGGTGGGCGCGGCTGCAGGCTCAGGAGTTCTCTAAACCAGGCAACACGTGGTTGTTGGTGGGTGTGCTTGCAGGCAGAGGAAGAGGTCTGTGGCTCACACCAGAATCTCAAAGTTGACATCCATAAAAGGTAAAAGCTCCTGCGGGATGCTGACATATACAACTAACAAGATAACGCCCTGAGACCAGGTGCGGTGGCTCATGCCTGTAATCCCAGCACTTTGGGAGGCCGAGACGTGCGGATCACAAGGTCAGGAGATTGAGACCATCCTGGCTAACACGGTGAAACACCGTCTCTACTAAAAATACAAAAATTAGCCGGGTGCGGTGGCAGGCGTCTGTAGTCCCAGCTACTTGGGAGGCTGAGGCAGGAGAATGGCGTGAACCTGGGAGGCGGAGCTTGCAGTGAGTGGAGATCGCACCATTGCACTGCAGCCTGGACGACAGAGTGAGACTCCGTCTCAAAGAAAAACAAACAAACAAACAAACAAACAAACAAAAAACAAGATAACGCTCTGGGTGTACATCCTGGCACACAGGAAGAGCATTCTTGTTCATGGCGGTGGTTTCAAATATTTCAGTGAGTTCTCCCTTGAATGCTTCAGTCGGGAGCCACTTCAGTTCAGCGCGGGCAGCAAGGGAGCTTCAATGACTGGTAGTTACGAATTCAAGCTTGTACACAGCGACAGGTCACAGGTCTGTGGAAGATACTGTCAATCAATATTCAGAGGTAGCATTCCATAACTGAAGCATAGGGCATATCTGACCTCATCTGACATGGCTAAAATCATGATTGTTTTTCTAACTGGGAAATTTATGTAACTTATTTGCCAATAAAGAACCATCTCTCTCTCCCCATTTTCTGACACAACGCTAGTCATTAGGGAAATGTTCCGATGATGTTTGTGAAAGAACAAACCAATGTCTTCCACTGTAATACCACCCATTTCACACATATGACTCTTGCTGCTTCCATGTGACACTAAAAGTATCAGGAGTGCCAGGAAGTCTCTTTAATCATCGTTCTCCAACGTGCTCAGGAGATGAAGTCATTCTGTGAAGTGGACTTCAGTTGACATCAGGGCAACCTGTTTCTGCATCAAAGTCTTGGGAAGCTTCCATCTGTTTTTATTTTATTTTATCTATTTATTTATTTATTTATTTATTTATTTATTTATTCAGAAATAGAGTCTCACTCTGTCACCCAGGCCAAAGTGTAGTGGTATGATCACAGCTCACTGCAGTCTTAACCTCTCAGGGTCAAGCCAATCCTCAGGCCTCCACCACCTGAGTAGCTGGGACTGCAGGTGTGCCACCATGTCCTGCTAATGTTTTATTTTTATTGTTTTATTTTGTGTAGAGTCAGGATCTCATTATGTGGCCAAAGTCGGTCTCAAACTCCTGGTCTCAAGCAATACCTATGTCAGCCTCCTAATGCGCTGAGATTATAGACATGAGCCACGGCACACAGCTGATTTATTATTTTATTTTCTCAGAACTCTATGCAACCTGATTCTTAATACATAAGGAAAGAGAAGCCAGACAAAGGTGGAAGTAGTTACACACGATGTGAGTGTCATTTGGCATTTAGACAAGACAGGCGGATCATAAAAATAAAAGATCCACATGTCGCAATTGGTGGTGGGCTTGGATATGGACTCCAGCACTTTTTATTTTTATTTTTTTCGGAGATAGTGTCTCACTCTCTTGCTCAAGCTGGAGTGCATTGATATAATCGTAGCTCACTGTAATCTCAAACTCTTGAGTTCAAATGATCCTCCGGCCTCAGCCTTCCAAGTAGCTGGGACTACAGATGTACCATCGCTCCAGGCTACTTTTTTTTTTTTTTTTTGAATTTTGTAGAAACGAGGTCTCCCTGTGTTGCCCAGGCTAGTCTCAAACATGTGACCTCAAGCAATCCTTCCGCCTTGGCCTCCAAAGCGCTGGGATTATAGGTGTGAGCCACTGTACCCAGCCAAGAAATCAACTCCACCTGTTTTCTATATAAAGTTTAGCATCTAGATACAAAGCAAAATAATGTTTAAAGATCAAGGAATCTGAAGGGAAGCTGGTGGGAGGGGAATGGGCTGAAGGCAGTGTTTTCTGGTCTACGGTTTTGCTTATTCTTGGACTTTCCAAAGTCCCGAAAGAAGCAGAAGGAAAGTGAGAAGGGAGGAAGAGGCAGGAGGAAAGGAGGAGGGCTGTGCCTCTGAGGTTGCAGATTAGCCCAAGGCGGCTCAGTGGCTGGGAAGGAAGGAAGGAAACCCCCAAGGCCAAAGGTTGAGTCAGAGTCCTGGGTCCAGCAGAGACTGGAGGGGAGGAGGGTACCGGGAGCCAAAGACCTTCCTGCTAGCATTGCAACCTCTTAAACTGCTTAGGCTTTTATCCAAATTTGGTATGTTCGTATTTTGTAGACCTCCAAACCAAGTCACTCAGGGTAACCCAAGCAGGAAGGGGAGGATGATAGGAGAAGGTGCCCCACCTGATGATGCCCTTCTGGCTTTTATCCATTCCTGGGAATGACTCTTTCTTCAACTCGGGGGATGCCCCTATGGGAGAATACAGTGGCGTGGACCAGCAGTGGAGAATTCCAAGTCCAAAAAACGATTAGCGTTTTAAAGGAAAATAAGAAATCATCCTGCACATGTGAAATATTGGGAAAAAAGGTTGTTACTAATAATTCTCAAGAGACCACTCTGGTGAGATTGGGTTTCTTTGGGGATGTGTGGAACAGGGTATATGTACCGAATGGGCACATCCCACCCTTCAGACTCCTCCCTCAGCTCCTGTCTACTGTAGCAGTCAGAGAGCAGCTCCGGTCCTCATCTCGTCTGAGCGACCCACTCACTCATTCACTCACTCATTGACTCACTCGTTAATTCATTCACTCACTCACTCATTCACTGCTTCACTCGCTCACTCACTCATTCACTCACTCAGTCGTTTACTCATTCACTCACCCTTTTACTCACTCGCTCATTCATTTACTCATTCAATCACCCATTCACTAACCCATTCACTCACTCACTCACCCATTCACTTGCTCATTCACTAACCCATTCACTCACTCAATCACTCACTCATTCACTAAGCCATTCACTCACCCATTCACTCACTCATTCATTCCCTCATTCACTCACTCAGCCATTCACTCATTCACTCACTCATTCACTCACTGACTCATTTCCTCATTCATTCACTCAATCATGCATTCACTCAATCACCTCTTCACTCATTCACTCACTCACTCACTCATTCACTCACCCTTTACTCAACACTCACTCATTTATTGACTCATTCACTCACTCATTTGTTCATTCACTCACTCACTTCTTCACTCACTCGTTCACTTGTTCACTCACTGACTCATTCACTCACTCTTTCCCTCACCCATTCACTCACTCACCCACTCATTTGTTCACTCACTCATTCACTCACTCATCCATTTACTCATTCATTAACTCACTCACTCATTCATTCACTCACTCATCACTCATTTATTCCCTTGGTCACTCACTCATTCACTCATTCACTCACTCCCTCACTCATTTATTCACCGACTCATTCACTAAGTCTCTCATTCATTCACTTACTTACTTATTCACTCACCCATTCACTCACTCACTCATTCACTCATTCACTCAGCAATTCACTCACTCACTCACGTTCACTCATTCACTCACTTACCCACTCACTCACTCATTTACTTCTTCCCTCATCCACTCACTCACTCATTCACTGACTGACTCACTCACCCATTCACTCATTTACTCACTCATTTACTCCTTCACTCACTCACTCACTCCTTCATTCATTCATTCAGCAGCACCCATGACAGGTTCACTCTGTCGTGGGCTCTGCTGTTGCCCTAGGCCTGCAGCAGGGAATAGTCAAAGATCTCTGAATCCATGGCATTCAGACTTTAGCAGGGGGACCTCTGGAGAAGCCTAGCAGATAGGTGAAATGCCCCATGTGTGACACTGAGGAGGATGTTTTAAGAGAAGCAGGGAGGGAACAGGAGTGTGCATGGAGCCCAAAATTTCTAAGAGGGTGATCTGGGGAGGCCTCACCATGCAGGAGACCTTGCAGGACAGACCTGAGGAAGGTGGACAGAGTGGGTAGGGAGAGGAGGGCCTGGGCTGGGGAAAGAGCAGGCGGGGCCTGAGGTTGTCGGGTGCCCGCATCGGCCTCTGGGCAGCACCAGGATCTGAAGGGACCAGAGGACAGGCCAGTGTGCCGTGTGTGGGGCCTGTGACTCCAAGTCAGCAGAGAAGATGCCTGAATTACATGCTGATAGGTGCACCCTGACTTTGAAGTTGAGGACACCCGAGGCACGGAGGTGGGGTGAATGTGGGGGCAGAGCATGGGATGGGGAGGGAGCCTGTGCCGGTCCAGGTCAGAGGCAGTGGCTTGGCCCCAGTGGCTCCAGGTGCAATGAAGAGCCAAGAGGGACTTTCCTGAGGGACTTAGATTCCAGGGTGGGGGAGCACTGCAAGGCTTCAGCCTGAGCCCCTGGGAGGATGGAGTCACGAGGAGCTGAGGTGAGGAAGACTGAGCCGTGGGGGGTTGTGCAGAGATGCAGAGGCCTGAGCTGAGTGTGGCCCCTGCAGATTTGAGATGCCCACTCCATGCACAGGCAGACACAGCAGGGGAGGGGAAGAGGCTGCAGCTCAGGTAGCCCTGGAACGTGTAGCCCGACATGCTGGGGCAATGGGTCATGGTGCCCTCATGGCTGGGAGCTGCTTCCCTCCTGGGATGCTACAACTCCTTTAGGGCATATGGGCAACTCCTGCGCTCACCACAGAGGGGAAGCGGGAAGGGCATCTGTCCCTATGCATGTTCTCCTTCACTTGGTCCTAGGCAGGTCCCAGGCAGCACCTCCCCTCCCAAGTGGCTCCCCTTGGCCCCTGCCCCTAGTGTTCACAGCCAGACCCTCGAAGAGGGCTGGACTCAGCGGCTCACTTCTAATGAATAGAAGCAGGCAAAAGAGATGGCGGTCTCTCCTGAGATTGGATTGGGAGGGGCTGCAGGTTCCGTCCATTGGAATTCTCCCCCTGGCTCTTGATAGGTGCTAGTTCTGGCAAAGCCAGTCACTGGCCCAGGGCAGAGGGTGGCCTGAAGCTGATGCCACGGAGAGACTGGGGCCTTCAGTCCAACAGCCTACAAGCAACAGAACCCTGCCAGCAACACAGAAGCGAGCGTGAAATCGGCTCCTCCCCTGATGAGCCTGAGCCTTCAGAGGACAAGGCAGCCCTGGGCAGACACCTGCTGCAGCTGCGGAGAGCCCCTGGGGCAGAGGGCCCAGGGAAGCCTGAACTCCTGGCCAAAGGAGTAATCATTCCTGTGGTATAACTGTGTGCTGGTGTGGGCCACAGTTTGGAGTAACCTGTCAAGGGACAATAAAGAACAAACACACACCTCAGGTCCTACTGGGTGGAAGCTGTAGGGTCAGCACGGCATGTAATATCTGTCAGGCCTGAGCCCAAGCCAAGCCACTGCATCCCCTGTGACTTGCATGTATATGCCCAGATGGCCTGAAGTAACTGAAGAATCACAAAAGAAGTGCAAATGGCCTGCCTCGCCTTAACCTATGACATTCCACCACAAAAGAAGTGAAAATGGCCGGTCCTTGCCTTAAGCGATGATATTATCTTGTGAAATTCCTTTCCCTGGCTCATCCTGGCTCAAAAAGCTCCCCCACTGAGCACCTTGTGACCCCTACTCTTGCCCGCCAGAGAACAACCCTCCTTTGACTGTAATTTTCCTTTACTTTCCCAAATCCTATAAAACGGTCCCACCCTTATCTCCCTTTGCTGACTCTCTTTTTGGACTCAGCCCACCTGCGCCCAGGTGAAATAAACAGCCATGTTGCTCACACAAAACCTCTTTGGTGGTCTCTTCGCAGGAACGAGCATGGCAACATCTTCCAGTTCAGTTAGAAGATTCATTGCTAAGGCCAAAGATTAAAAAAAAAAAAAAAAAAAAAAAAAAAAAAAAAAAACCATACCTTTAATTGTAGCACCATTAAAATACATGACTTGCAAAGAAAGAAAAAAAAAAAAAAGAGCCATAGCCATTCTTTTCCATCTTAGTTACAGGTATATATTAATATATGTTAATTCCCTGACTGACTGAGCAATGGGCCAAACTCATAAGAACAGATGTGTGAGGACCGTCAGTGACCACCCTGACCTCAGCCCTTATATACAGACAAATTTTTGAACATAATCTGTAGCCTTGGGGGTCTTGACACTCTAAATTTTATTGTTTTTAATTAACTATTTCTATTCCCTAAGCAATACCTGTTCATCGGAGAGAAAAAATGGCATTACCTATACTAAGCAAAAGAAAGGAAATAAAATGTTCAGGAACATTTACATATATATGCAGACACACACACACACTCGCACACACGCACGCACAGGCTCGCACTTTGTCTAGGCCTGCCTTTTCACTTATTTGTATGTCCTGAACATATTTCCATGTCAGTAGACACTTATCTTCGTAGCGGTAACAGCAATTAAATATTATTACAGCGTCTATTTTTACCATCATTTATTTAATTCATCATGTTTGAACTGTTAGGTTGTGTCTATCGTTTTCTGTGTTATAGACAATTTGATGACAAATGACCAATCCCCTAACGTTCAATATAAAAATATCAATTGTATAAGGAGATAAGGGTATTTGGCTAAAATAAAATTCAGTGTGCCCCAACTTCTCCACATGTAATATGCTCTAAAAAGGCATGAATGATTAAATTAGCCCTTCTATTCTCCAGCACAGATCCTGAGCCCAGCGGTGGGTGCAGGTGCTCAGAGCCTCGGTCTGCTCTTCTGCCCGCCAGAAGGCAAAGGCCACTCAACTGCCACCTTAAGACACCCAGGATTCTCCTCTCCTTTTTTATTAATAGAATAATGCTCAGGCTCAGTGCATGAGAGCAGCGCTCTCCGACTTTGCATTCATCAGAGTAACCTAGGTGGTTTGTTTAAAAATATACATTCCCTAGCTGCGCTCCCAGAAACTGGACTTCAGTGGTTTAGTGGGGGTGTGCATAGGACAGGTGATTCTGAGGACCACGAGGGGTTAGGAATTTCCCCGTGAATTCTGGCCAAGGGAGAGATCAGACCATCCAGCATTGTCCGCAGCATATTTCTTTTTCCTCTTTTGCAATGAATATTTGATGTTCAGCGGGATGAGCCCCAGGATGAGGCACATAGCCAAGAAAAATCCATGCCTCTCCATCTTTTCCCCAGGATTGCCCTTTGGCGAGACGCTCCTTTACGATTGCTTCACTTTCCCTGGTTCATAGAACAAGCCTCTTCTTAGTCTCTTTTGTTGTCTCTTATCTGTTCAACAAACACCCACTGCGCAGGACCATCCTCCGGTAAGCCCTCGAGTGGGGCCGTTTGGCAGCCCTACTTCGCGGGGTGAGCACTGAAGGAACCGGGATCCCATAAGCCCGTGCTGTTGTGGGGGCTGCCCCCTCTCCCATTGTAGGTAACTGGCACCAGGCTGTTAAGCCGTGGATGGACAACCGCACAGCGCATTGCGTGTGCGTATTTCAGCACTTGGCGTTGGCCAGTGAAGTCAGCCGAGGTCGGCACAGTGTACAGCAGCGCGCGTGTCCGTGGGGAGGAAGGGTCGTCCCGCCTCCCTGCCAGGCCAGTCCTGTTGCGCCTCCTCCAGCCCCACTCTGACTTTCGCGTGCCCAGGCGTCTCTGAGGGTCGCGCCCCGATACCCTCCTCCACCCCAAGGCTTCTTTTCCCAAAGGGCCAGGCTGGTGGCTCAGGAGCGCCACAGCCCCCGTGGGCCCGGGAAATCGCAGTTTCGTCATAGCTAAGCCTGCCGCGCTCAGCTTTTCTCGCCACCTGAATGATCCACTCTCCGTGCGTCCTTCCCGACCTCAGGCTGCAGAGAAAACTTGGGGGCGGGGGTCGAGGAAGCCAGGCGCCGGGGCTCCCAGCGCAGCCCCCAGAGGAATCCTGCGGGCAACTACAAGCTGTGCGAGCGGCCGGGCTCGGCGCTGACAACAGCCGGAGCGACCGGGCCCGCCGCGAGCCTCCGCGTCCAGGTAGGGTCTCCGCGCCCCAATTCCATCCCGCCCCGCCATCGGCGCTCCCAGCAAGTGCGGGGTTTCCACCCGCCCCGCCGTTCGCGCCCATTCACGGTCTCCCTTGCCCCCCCGGGAGATGCTCCCCGCGTTCTATTCCGTCCCGCCATGGCGAGCCCAGCAAACGTAGTGACACCGCCCCCATGCGTTTTCCCCTCCCCCGGACGCTGCCCCTGCCCCAACCTGTGGCGCTCCGGGCATCTCTAAAGCCCCCAACCAGAGTCCTCCAACCCACCCGCGAGGCTCGCGCACCAGCAACGCGGCCCCACCCGCAGGGACCCCGCCCACCTGTGGAGGTACCCCCGCATCTGCGACATCCCCCACCGCTAGCGCGGCCCCTACCTACGACGACCCCCGCGTAGGTGCTCCTGCCCACACCCGCCTCCTCCCCGCCAGCCCCTGCCCTTTCCCTGCCCGTTTCCCTGCCCCTTTCCCTGCTCCTGCCCCTAGCCGCGCCCCCGCCCCGGCAGGCCCTCCTGTGCGCTCGGGCCCCGCCCGTCACCGCCCATTGGCGCTGGCGCCGGGCGGGGGCGCGGGCGGGGCAGCAGTTCCGAGTCCGGCGCGCTCGGGCAGGGTCCCCATTGCCTGCCGCGCACCCGGACTAGCGATTCCCCTCGGCCTCCTCGCCATGGAGGCGGACGACTCCCGGGACCCCAAGGGCTCCTTGCGGAAGTTCCCGGAGCACCTCTCCGGGGCCGGCAAGGCCATCGGCGTGTTGACCGGCGGCGGGGATGCTCAAGGTGCGCGCCCCCCTCCAGGTGGCGAAGTCGGGACGGACGGAGAGAGGGAGAACAGGGCGAAGGGGATGGGGGGACAGGGCAGAAGAGGGGGGGAGCGATGGGAGGACCCGGGGAAAGATGGGGGAAGCGATGAGAAGAACCGGGGAGAAGAGCGGGGAAGCGATCGGGAGAACTGGGTCGAAGCCGGTGCCCGGGAGCGGCAGGGCAGGGGTACCTGCGGGGCAGCGTGAGCCGTCAAGGCAGCCTCGGGGTCCTTGCCGGGTGGGGCGGAGGAGGGGAAGGGACATGGCGGTAGGAACCTCCATCCGAAAGATAGTGAGCTTTCCATCCCCTCCGGTTTATGTTTTAAATTGAGCCTGGCAGAGGGAGTCGCCTGGAGCGCCCTCGGGGGTCGTTCTGCCTCTGAGCTGTAGGACGGGGCCGGGCTTCCCCTCCGAAGCGAGGGTACAGCGCGATCACTTCCTAAGTGGCCCCCCGCCCCCCAACTCCGCCCCACACCACCACCCAGCATGTCGAGAAAGAAACGGCCGTGTCCCCGCACGCCTCCTGTCGCCTCTTGCCCGGCGCGGTGTGGGCGGGGTCCCGGCTGCTGCAATGCAGGACGCGGCGGGGGTGCTCTGGGTTCCCGCCTGGCGTCTCCGAGGCGGTCCGGCAGCCCCTCGCGTTTCCGCTGGAAGATTTACAAAAAGGGTTTCTTGTGCTCGGATGTGCTGTCGCCTTCTGGCTCGTGACAAAACTGAAAAGTAAAATGGGTCCCAGGACCTCCCCGCCAGCCTCCGCGGACCGGAAGGACCAGAAAGCTGGGACTCCGGGACGTCATCGGCGCCGCGGCGCGGGCTCTGGGCTTCCCCTGCCCTGCAATGTGGAAGCGGCTCTCCAGGAAGGGCCCGAGCCTGGGCCCACGACGCGGGCGTCCCGGGAGGACATTTAACATTGAAGAGCGGGAGGTGATGGAGAGTGCGCTCCAGAGGCCCCGGGTGCACGTAGGGGCGCCTGTGCCCGGGATCAGGAGGGTGAGACCTTCTCCGTCAGGTAGCCTTGTTAAATCTATCTGAAAGTCACAGGTAACTAAGTGTCAAGTCGTCACAGATATTTAAGTATCCTGAATGGATGGCTACGGAAAACATGAAAACATCGTTACTGGTTACGTGCATGATGCATCAAAAACATTGTTGCCTGCACAGTGGCAGCACTGATATTTGTGGGCTTTTGAACGTGTGGACTGGAGTGTTAAGAGTCCTTCAGAGTTATGACAGTAGTTTGCTTTGAATGTTCTTTTCTTGGCAAATAAATGTTGTACATTGAATTTACCCAGGAAACTAGGAAGGTGAACCCACACGAAGGACACAGACCTGTGGGCTGCTCCAGGCACCATTAGGGCGTTTCGGGGCCTGAGCCATGGGCTTCCCGCTCAGCCTCCTGAGAGCGGTGACAGCGTCTCTGTTCTGCCTCACACTGGACCGGTTAGTTTCATATTCTTGTTATGGTTCCGAAGCTACAAGCGGTTGGATTCTGCGAGTCACTCTCTGTCTTCCTCCTCCAGCTGCTTTCAAATGGGCCATGTCTTTTTTTAGAACTGCTTTTTAAAGCAGTGATTGGGGTGAGTTGTAGTGCTGGCCTGAACTGCAGAGGGAGCGCATTGAGGGACCTGGGTTTTGATGCTGTGCACATCAGCTGAGTCACCAGCCCAGGACCCTGTTAGTCCCATTATTAAGCTCATTTCTTGCTCTTCTCATTGTTACTCGACGCCTTAAAAAAAAAAAAAAGCAAACTCCTGCTTGCGGTCACTGGCTGTTTGGCAAATGGGTGTTTACCCTGGAAAGAGGGGCATTTTGTCCTCTGGACCATCTAAGGCGCCCTTTAGTGACGTGGTCGGTTTCTGACCACTCTATTATGTGGGCGTCCTTCCTGCTTCCACCTTCCCTTTCCAAACGCCTCCGCCTCCAGGGCTTTAATTTTCCTTCTGTGTGTGTGTCACGCAGAGGTTATGACTATTGTGCCAGTGGCCTTTTTTTTTTTTTTTTCTGCTGAGGGCCCAGAACTTGCTACATCTCAAAAGAAGCAATTGCACCCATTTGTTTGCAATGATCATAAACAGCGCCCTCTAAGGGAGACTAATTGGTCAACCCGTCTGCTGTGGGTAGAAAGACAGCGGTGGCCGCGGAACGAGGGCTCTGCCTCTTCAGAGCCTGCACAACCATCCTGCTTTCTTTCTTCAATATCCAGTAGGGGGGTTAATTTTAATGAGCCCTTGAAACCAACAAAGCAGGAAAGTGCAAAGACATTGAGTTGCGAGATTTAAAATTACAACCAGCAGCCTCTCATTCTTCCTTCACTGGGGGTTGCCGCTTCGTTTTGGGGCTGCAGGGTATGTTTGGCAGCGACATCGGACCTTTGTGCTGTGCGACTCATGAATTGAGATAGTTCTTTACTAAGTGTTTTGTGCAGTAGGTATGAAAATGGGGAAAGAAGGAGCACTCTCTGGGGTGGAGAGGCGTGGAGAGACGCTGTGATACATAGCGGGTCCTTTTCTTCTGGGCTCCTGGTTATAAATCTTTTTTTTTTTTTCCTAATAGCTTGACAGATGGTTTTTGTGTCTTAATTAAAAGATTGAAGACTGTAGGCCGGACCCAAACTAATTCCATTGGCATCAGAGAGAAGGATTCTTTACATATTTATCTATAGGCATAATTGATTTTTTTTTTTTTTGCTGAATTATCTGGTTAGTCAAATCATATGTTAGAGAAGTAATATTTAAAATTTTAAAAAATGTATCTGTAAACCTATCCCCCTTCCATTCTAGTCTTTCTCTCTGTGTAATTTTAGCAACTTGAACCACGATGTACATAGAGTTTATATTCTTTTAATATCTTGCTACTTCATTGTTTTAATGTTTAATCTTTGGGTTGATGTATCACAGGTTACTTGACCATTTCTTACAGGTGTTTGGTTTAGTTTTTTTTTTTTTTTCCTTTAACTCTAATGTAAATTTGAGTGTTTGGCTGGTAGTTTTAGCAGGATTTAAGGCAGAGCCTCAGTTAGGGCCGTGGATCGATTTATGGTCCCTAGCTTGAAGAGGGAGGTGGCAATCTGCCCTTTCTTCTGAAATTGATATGTTAAATCACAATGGACATTTACTTGATTTTGAGCACTTGGGACTCCCGTGGGGTTCACTGGTATTGCAAGGTCAGGACTGGGGATCTACTGCTGGAGAGGCTCCCAGCGTGCCCAGCGCAGGGTCCTGAGCACGTTGCTGCAGGACAGAAGTCCTGGGCTTTGTCCTCCAGCAGCCATCGCTCTGGGAAGAACTGGCTGCTCCAGGAATGAGGTCAATGCTCTGAAGCCCACAGTCAGCAGACCAGCAAAGGTCAGCACAGACGACCTTATATGAATCATTCATTTAACAAGCATTCATGGAATACACACTCCGTGCAGTTGGAACTTAGAGTGGAGGGCCATCAGCTCACTGTTGTCTGAGCAGAGCTTGGTCTCTGGCTCCCTGTTGAACTTAGAGTGGAAGGCCAACAGCTCACTGTTGTCTGAGCAGAGCTTGGTCTCTGGCTCCCTGTTGTAGCCTCCGCTCCTAGGAGGTGCATGGTGAGTGTTGGGGAACCCTCCACAGGCACAGTTGCCGAACAAGGACCCCTCCCAAGGGCGTCAGCCCTGGGCCCTGAGCTCTGAAGAGGAGGAAGGCATTCCTAGGGCCGACTTCCCTTCTGGATACTGAGCTCTGCACCTGGAGAAACTCTTCCACATTCACTGCAGTGAAGGTCATAAAACAAATAACACTTTAGAGACTGGGACCTGCATTCCCCAGAATTTCCATGGCCACAGGTGGTGGCTGCACCGTGCGACTGGAGTCTGTGTTTCCCAGAATTTCTGTGGCTGCAGGTGGTGTCTGCACCATGCAACTGGTGTCTATGTTCCCTGGAATTTCCGTGGCCATAGGTGGTGGCTGTATCATGTGAATGAGGGTCTGTGTTCCCTGGAATTTTCATGGCCATAGGTGGTGGCTGTACCATGCGACTGGAGTCTGCGTTCCCCAGAATTTCTGTGGCTGCAGGCTGTGGCTGCACCATGGGACTGGGGTCTGCATTCCTTGGAATTTCCATGGCCATATATGGTGGCTGTACCACATGACTGAGGGTCTGCGTTCCCTGGAATTTCCGTGGCCATAGATGGTGGCCGTACCATATGACTGAGGGTCTGCGTTCCCTGGAATTTCCATGGCCATAGATGGTGGCTGTACCATGTGACTGAGGGTCTGAATTCCCTAGAATTGGCCATAGATGGTGGCCGTACCATGTGTCTGAGGGTCTGCGTTACCTGGAATTTCTGTGGCCGCAGATGGTGTACCATGTGACTGAGGGTCTGCGTTCCCTGGAATTTCTGTGGTCACAGATAGCGGCTGTATCATGCAACTGGGGCCTGCATTCCCTGGAATTTCCATGGCCACAGGCGGTGGCTGCATCATGCATCAGGTCCTGTCTCAGGAGTTGGTGCCATTCTCTCTGTTACTCCCTCACCTGACACAGAGCGGCAGTCCCTGACCTTATCACTCCCAGGAAACACACAGGCATCTGTTTTGGATCCTTGTTTTATTTCCTCATCACCTTTGTCATCAAAGGGAAATTCACATCCCTATAAAGCTGAAAATGGTGTGGGGCCCCCTGGTGGTCTTTCCAAGACATTATCAGCAGGTAAACTAGACCTAATGGACCAGTGTACCTGAAATGAAAACAGAAAGGTAAGTCGTATCACTAAGCTTTGCTGGGAGATTCGGGGTCTTTGTCAGTGACAGAATCATCCAAAGTAAGTTGTTTGTTCACTGCAGATCGACACGGTTAGCTGTGTCGGGATTAAACTTACCCAGTGTCGACAGAGTGAAGCTTAATCCTCGTGGAAGGGTGTCAAGTTCATTGAAGAATAGCTGCCGAGCCTGCTATTGTCGGGAGAGGGGCAGGTGCGGCTCTCCCTTAGCCCAGTGCTGAAGCAGGCCGGGCTCACTTCAGGCTGTGCGTGTGAGCGAGCTGGATTTTTAGCACGCTGGGACGATAAAGCACAAACATCTATTTTTAACTTGTGGGTGACCTTCTTCTGTGCTGCTTGAGTCTCTGTGGACCTTTCTCTGTTTCCTTCCTGAGGAGTCTGTGCCAGGGTCCCAGGCGTTCTCTGGGCTGCACCTCCGCGCATGCCCACTCAGGAGCTCCTCCTGGTGGCTGTGGGACCGGGCTGGGCCCACACTGTCAGCATCGTCCGGGGTAAGCAAGCCCGTCCCTCCACACCTCAGTGTCCCCAGCTGTTGAACAGGGCCAATCAACTGACCGTCAGGATTAATGGGGATCAGATGCGCTCATCTCATAGCCCTGCTTGGTAAACAGCCACTTCCACTCTGTCCTCCAATGTGCTGCTCTAGACTTTTTCTTTACCTGCATTTACCAGGTGATTCGAGGTGATAGTGACTCTCAAGAGGGACGTACAGAGGAAATCAGTGGAAGAGATCTCGAGGAGCAGACATGGGTGCAGGGAACACAGTGCGGGGAGCACGGGTGCAGGGAACATAGGCATGGGGAGCACAGATAGGTGTGGGGAGCATGGGCGTGGGGAGGAGGGGTGCAGGGAGCACGGGTGCCCGGAGCACAGGTGTGGGGAGCACGGGTGCAGGGGACATGGGTGCGGGGAGCACGGGGACCGGTAGCACAGGGTATGGAGAGCATGTGTGTACTTGCTCTGCTCTGACAGATGCTGCCGAGCACGTACTCTGTGATCAGATGGGTCAGAGCCTCAATGCCTCTTTTTTTAAAAAAATCTTTTTTTTAAAGATAGGACTTCCCTCTTCCTGGTGGCCCCTTTTAGTTCATACTCTTTTAAGCCTGCTTTTCCAGAGGAAAGCTAGGAAGGATGGCCTATATAGGTTCCAGTCTGGGCATATCTGGAAGAATGGCCTGTTTTAGGTTTGAGTCTGGTGTATCTGGGGACATCTTTGAGCCTCCACTTAGAGTCCCAGAGCCACCTGTAGAGGCTCCCCAAATGTCTGCTGGGACTTTCCCCTCTGCTTGGGGATGATGAAGAGCAGAACCTCACCCTGCCACGACCTCTGGGGTCCTCCTTCCTGGAGGGCAGTGCCTTGGTGGCCAGTGTGTGTAGGAGGCTGGGCTGGCACCTTCGGGCTATGCTGTGCAGCGGGGGCTCATGCCATGGGGCATTCTTGTGCTCTGCACCGGGACAGCTGATGTTGGGCATCCTCGTGCACTGTGGACCACATGGGGTGCACATGAGCCAGACAGCTCCTGGAATTCGGAGCCTAGTTCTGCCTCAGGCCACCCACCTGTCTGTGGCACTTCTGGGGGATTGTGGGAACCATATGAGTCTGTGTCCCCACCCTCACTGGCTGGACACCTGTGCCAGGCTGGAGCTTTATGTGTCACCATCACCTGTTCCGAGTTGCGTGAATATTTATTTTCATTACCTACTCTCATAAGCTTTCCTTTTTTAAAAAAAAAATTCAGAGACAGACTTTGAAGTCTCCTGGCCCCACCCTTTGTGGACCTAATGGTATTGCAGAAATTATGGCTTCAATTATGTGTAATAACTGGGGCTACTTTAAAAGTCATGTAAAGGAACAAGGTGGAGTGGCCATTTCAAGCGGTACATCATGATGGATTCTTCAGTGAATATTATCAGGCTTTCAACACATTTTCTCTTTTTATTTACTTTGGAGAATATAATGGGTGCTCAGAAGCTGTTGGAATTTAGTAACAGGAAGTCATCCTTAGGAGCTATTTAAGCAAGGGGACAGTTGGAGTAAATGTAAGTTATGAACACACACTTATTCCAAACCAGAGAAATAAAAGCATCAACTGTGCTGGGGTTGAAACTTGGTTGCTAGTGTGTCTTTCCTGCCCACAGTGACTGTGGCAGTGCTGTGGCCAGGAAATTCTGGAAAGAAGACTTGGTGCCAGTGGTAGTTTTTGTGACGATTCATTTGCTTTCAGCTCAAGTGACTATAGTCTTACTTGCAAATGGCTAGGTCTCCACCAGTGGACCACAACATTGACATAGGACAAATGAGAAATGGCCTTTGGGTTTTTAACAATTATTATTTTTAATGGACACATTATGGTACATATCCATGGGATACAGTGTGATATTTCAATACACGTTTATCATGTGTAGTTAGCAAATCAGGGTAATTAGCATGTCCGCCTTCTCAAACATTTATCATTTCTTAATACTGGGAATATTTAAAATCCTCTCTTCTAGCTGCTTGAAAATATACAATAAATTATAAACTACAGTCACCCTACAAGGCTATAGCATACTAAACCTCATTTTTACTATCTAGATGTAATTTTGTATCCATTAACCAACCTCTCCCTTTCTGCCTTCCCGCCGCCCTTTCCTGTCTCTAGATTCCACTGTTCTCCCTTCAGAAGGTAGAATATGATTTTCCTCATAGAGACCTTTAACCCTCTTGGTTAGACTTCTTCCGAGGTATTTTTATTTTTATTTTATATTTTTGTAGCTAAATGGGATTGCTTTCTTGATTTCTTTTTCCACTGGCTCATTGTTAGTCTACAGAAATGCTACTGATTTTTATATGTTTATTTTGTATTCTGTAACTTTACTGAATTTGTTTATCGGTTCAAAGAGATTTTTGCTGGAGTCTTTTTTTTTTTTTAATATATAAGAGCATATTGTCTGAAAACAGACAATTAGAGTTCCTCCTTTCCACTCTGGGTGCCCTTGATTTCTTTCTCTTGCCTAACTGCTCTTGACTAGGACGTTCAGTGCTGTGTTGGATAGGAGTGGCACAAGTGGGCGTCCTTGTCTTGTTACAGGTGTCAGAGAAAAACTCTTAGTATTTCCCCATTCACCATTATGTTAGCCGTGGGTTTGTCACATATGGCCTTTATTGTGTTGAGGTGTGTTTCCTTCAGTGCCTAGTTTGTTGAGACTTTTTATCATGAAACAGCGTTGAATTTTATCAAATGCTTTTTCTGTAGCTGTCGAAATGATATGGTTTTTGTCCTTAATTCTGTTGATGTGATGTAGCGTGTTTATTGATTTGTGTTTGTTGAGCAATCCTTGCATCCTGGGATAAATCCCACTTGATCATGGTGTATAATCTTTTCGATTTACTGTTGGATTCAGTTTGTTAGTATTTTGTTGAGGATTTTTGCATCTGTGTTCATCAGGGGCATTGACCTATGGTTTTCTCTTTTTATTGTGTCCTTGTCTTATTTTGGTATCAGGGTAATCCTAGCCATGAAGAATGAACTTGGAAGAATTTCCTCCTCTTCAATATTTTTGGAATAGCATGAGAAGAATTGAAATAAAAATTTGTAGAATTCAGCTGTGAAGCCACCTAGTTCTGGGGTTTTCTTTGTTGGGAGACATTTTATTATTACATAGTCATACATGTTACTCATTATTGGTCTGTTTAGATTTCCGTTTCTTCTTGGTTCCATCTTGGTAGGTTGTACATGTCCAGGAATTTATCCATTTCCTCTAGGTTTTCCAATCCGTTGACATACAGTTGTTAAAAATAGTCTCTAATGATCCCTTGTATTTCTGTGGTATCAAATGTAATTCTCCTTTTCTGTTTCTAATTTTATTTATTTGGGATTTCTTTTTTTTTCCTTAGTGTAGCTAATGGTTTGTCTATTGTATTTATCTTTTCAAAAAACCAACACTTTTTTCTTCATCTTTTATATTTGTTAGTTTCCATATTATTTACTTCCTCTTCGATCTTTGTTATTTCTTTTCTTCTACCACTACTGGATTTGATTTGTTGTTGCTTTTCTAGCTCATTGCAGTTCATTGTTAGGTTGTTTATTTTAAATCTGTTTTTTAAATGTAGGAGTTTATTGTTATAACCTTTCCTCTTAATACTGCTTTTGCTGTATACCATAGTCTTCGATATGTTGTGTTTCTGTTTTCTTCTTTTTTTTTTTTTTTTTTTGAGACGGAGTCTCGCTCTCTCTCCCGAGCTGGAGTGCAGTGGCCAGATCTCAGCTCACTGCAAGCTCTGCCTCCCGGGTTCATGCCATTCTCCTGCCTCACCCTCCCGAGTAGCTGGGACTACAGGCACCCGCCACCTCGCCCAGCTGGTTTTTTGTATTTTTTTTTTTTTTAGTAGAGACGGGGTTTCACCATGTTCTCCAGGATGGTCTCGATCTCCTGACCTCGTGATCCGCCCGTCTCGGCCTCCCAAAGTGCTGGGATTACAGGCTTGAGCCACCGCGCCCAGCCGTGTTTCTGTTTTCAATTATTTCAAGAAATTTTTAAATTTCCTTCTTAATTTCTTCATTGACCCATTGGCTAGTCAAGGGCATATTGTTTAATTTCTGTGTATTTATACAGTTTTGAAAGTTCTGCTTGTTGTTGATTTGTTTTTTGTTTGTTTGTTTATTAAACTTAATGTTCTAGGGTACATGTCCACAATGTGCAGGTTTGTTACATATGTATGCATGTGCCAAGTTGGTGTGCTGCACCCATTAACTTGTCGTTTACATTAGGTGTATCTCATAGTGCTATCCTTCCCCCCTCCCCTCACCCCACAACAGGCCCCGGTGTGTGATGTTCCCCTTTCTGTGTCCAAGTGATTTCACTGTTCATTTCCCACCTATGAGTGAGAACATGTGGTGTTTGGTTTTCTGTCCTTGCGATAGTTTGCTAAGAATGATGGTTTCCAGCTGCATCCATGTCCCTACAAAGGACATGAACTCATCCTTTTTTATGGCTGCATAGTATGCCATGGTGTATATGTGCCACATTTTCTTAATCCAGTCTGTCATTGATGGACATTTGGGTTGGTTCCAAGTCTTTGCTATTGTGAATAGTGCCGCAATAAACATACGTGTGCATGTGTCTTTATAGCAGCATGATTTATAATCCTTTGGGTATATACCCAGTAATGGGATTGCTGGGTCAAATGGTATTTCTAGTTCTAGATCCTTGAGGAATGGCCACACTGTTTTCCACAATGGTTGAACTAGTTTACAATCCCACCAACAGTGTAAAAGTGTTCCTATTTCTCCACATCCTCTCGAGCACCTGTTGTTTCCTGACTTTTTAATGATCGCCATTCTAATTGGTTTGAGGTGGTATCTCACTGTGGTTTTGATTTGCATTTCTCTGATGGAGAGTGATTATGAGCATTTTTTCATGTGTCTATTGGCTGCATAAATGTCTTCTTTTGAGAAGTATCTGTTCCTTGTTGTTGATTTATAGCTTTATTCTGTTACAGTCTGAGAATATCCTAGACGTTATTTCAATTTTTAAAAAATGTATTGAGACTTCTTTTGTAGCCTAGCGTGTGGTTGATTCTAGAAAATGTTCCATGTGCCGATGAGAAGAATGTGCATTCTGTATCTGTTGGATGAAATGTTCTGTAAATGTCTGTTAGGTCCATTTGGTCTACACTGTACTTTCAACTTGATAATTTGTTGTTATTTTTGGTCTAGATGATCTCCAGTGCTGACAGTGGGGTTCTGAAGCCCCTACTATTATTGTGTTGGTCTCTCTCTCTCTCTCTCTCTCTCTCTCTCTCTCTATATATATATATATATATATATGTACGTGTGTATATATATATGTATGTGTATATATATATGTATGTGTATATATATATATTTGAGAAGGAGTTTTGCTCTTGTTGCCTAGGCTGGAGTGCAGAGGTGAAATCTCAACTCATTGCAACCTCCACCTCCTGAGTTCAAGTGATTCTCCTGCCTCAGCCTCCCGAGTAGCTGGGATTACAGGCATGTGCCACCATGCTGGACTAATTTTTTGTATTAGTAGAGACAGGGTTTCACCATGTTGGCCAGGCTGGTCTTGAACTCCTGACCTCAGGTGATCCACCTGCCTCCACCCTGCAAAGTGCTGGAATTACAGGTGTGAGGCACTTTGCCCGACCTCTCTCTCTATTTAGATCTACTAATATTTGCTTTATATATCTGGATGCTTTGTTGTTGGGTGCACATATACTCGTAATTTTTATATCCTCTTGCTATGTTGATCTCTTTATTACATAATTACCTTTTTGTCTCCTTTTTACAGTTTTTGACTTAAATTGTGATTGGTCTGAAATAAATATAGCTACTCTTGTTCACTTTTGAGTTCCATTAATGTGGAACATGTTTTTCCATCCCTTCACATTTAGTCTATGTGTGTCTTTACGGCTGAAGTGAGTTTTTTGTAGGCAGCATGTAGTTGGTTTTTCTTCTTTTAAATCCACTCAGCCCATCTATATCTTTTCATTGGGAAGCTTGGGGTTATTTTGCTATTGATATCACAGTCCAGACATTAAGATTTTCTCACTTAAGTTATTTGTACACAAATTAATATGAAGAGGAAATAGAGTTTTTCTTTTGTCTTTTAAAGATGGCGACGGATTATTATTTTGATTTCATGCAAGTAAGGGACTCACCATGCCTGTTGGAATTTTAGAATTTCTTTCCTGTTTTTAGGAACAGCAATGATCTGTAATGGATTCCTGGAATCACCCAGTGATGTTCTGAATATCTTAAAAGTTTCCTTTCATGTCTCACTTTCTATTTCTCCCCTAGTAGTCATGCACCCAGGGCAGGATATGGCCTTACATTTCCTTGGTTTCTTGATGATTTCTTAGGTTTAGTGTTTGACACAGTTCGGATTCTGGATAAAATCAGCCCTTCTGGAAAGTGTGTAAATCAAACAAGGACTTTCTGGTGGCGTTATACAGGTTTCCCATGCCCCATGAGTACAGGAATAGCTCCCTGGGGAAGGAGTATGGGCACATGATGGCAGGGAGCCATTCTTGGATGGTCCCATCGTTCTGCAAGAATTCTCATGCAGGGAGAAGAAGCACGCGGCGACTGAGCTGGTAGGGATTCTGCTGATGGTTTTAATCGTTATGATTTGCTCCTGAAAGGTGATGTGGGATGAAGTGAAATATTTAGAATGCTGACATTCCTTGAAACAAAAATATAGAAAAAATCTTATAATTGCAGGGTGCCTTGTAGTTTTCACCTGCTCTCATGTGGATCCTTTTTCGTCCTTCTGAAATGCTTTCCCAGGAGAGAGCATTGTTCTCTTTATATAGACGAGGAGCCTGGGTTTCAAATGGTTAGGAATTCATCGCAGGCATTGGAATCTTTGGTTTCCTGGAACATTTTCTATTCAAGTACAGACCACATGACCTCTAAAGGCTGGCTCACTCTTTTTTTTTTTTTTTTTAGTTTGTTTGTTTTTTGAGACGGAGTCTCGCTGTGTCACCCAGGCTGGAGTGCGGTGGACAGATCTCAGCTCACTGCAAGCTCTGCCTCCCGGGTTTACGACATTCTCCTGCCTCAGTCTCCTGAGTAGCTGGGACTACAGGCACCTGCCACCTCACCTGGCTAGTTTTTTGTATTTTTTTTTTAGTAGAGACGGAGTTTCACCGTGTTAGCCAGGATGATCTCGATCTCTTGACCTCGTGATCCGCCCGTCTCGGCCTCCCAAAGTGCTGGAATTATAGGCTTGAGCCACCGCACCTGGCTGGCTCACTCTTAACACCACGATTGGGGATCCAGCCTCACCTCTGGGGTGGGTGGCAGGAACTCCACAGCCATCCTGGGTGCTCTGGGGTGGGGTGGCTGAACTGTGGCAGCCCCTCCCAGCTGAGCAGCAAGGCCAGGGAAAGCTCATTCCATTCCCCTTGGTTCTAACCAGGTAGAGGCTTACACTGCACATTTCCTTAGCTGGGAACATTTAGAACTTTACATTTAAAATCTAATCGGTGATCCAGGGGGTAGATACATGGGTACTCACTGTACAATTCCTACCTTTTTTGTATATTTAAAATTTTTTTTATGTGTGTCATGGACGACAAAAGAAATGCAACCCCTTTGAGTTAGCTTTTCTGTATAGCATCTTCTAGAATCAGGAGGCTGGCCAGAGTTTTGTTTCATCAGAAATCTTAATCTTTCTGGTCAAGAGACGGCATTATTAAATTCTTAGTTGTGTGGTTTCTGGGAAACAAATATTCTAAATGAGTTCCAGGAATCACCTCTGTGACGTTTCTACAGGAAAAGTGACCACTCTTAAAGCTTCGCTGTCACTAGCAAGAATGATTGTGATGGTTTCTAAGCCGTCTCCAGACAATCTTTAGTTCTTTTATGCAGAGTGCTTTTATTCCAAGTGAAGTGCGGTTCTGTTTAATGATGACCTCCAGTTACTACAGGGATTGCAGCCGCATTTGGTGGACGTGAACCTACTCATCTCTGGCTCCCCAGCTTCACCTCTGGGGTGGGTGGCAGGAGCTCCGCAGCCATCCTGAGCACTCTGGGGTGGGAAGTCCCTAGTGGGAGTGGACGGTGCATGGCCGGGACATTCCTGTCCCATGTTCCACACTGGTGTGTGCTCTCTCTCTGCCTTGTTTCCTCCCTTCGTGCGTCTGTGGTGTTTCCTCCCTTCGTGCGTCTCTGGCCTGTTTTCTCCATGCGTGCCTCTGTGGCGCGTTTCTTCCGTCCGTGCGTCAGTGCCGTTTCCTCCGTCCATGCGTCTGTGACATTTCTTCCGTCCGTGCGTCAGTGGCGTTTCTTTCGTCCGTGCGTCTGTGGCGTTTTCTCCATGTGTGCGTCTGTGGCGCTTTTCCCCACTCCGTGCGTCTGTGGCGCTTTTCCTCCCTCTGTGGGTCTGTGGTCTGTTTCCTCCGTCCATGAGTCTGTGGTGTTTTCTCCGTCTGTGGATCTGCGGCGTTTCCTCTGTGAGTCTGTGACCTCTTTTCTCCGTCCACGCTGAAGGCCGTCGCTTCTCTCTAGTCACCACTTACTGATCGCTCCCTGTGTGCTGAGCCTATGTCAGGTGTGTGGCGTGTGTCACCTGTGTGGCAGAGGTTTGCGTGACACATAAGGACACACACTTGGGGAGCCACAGTGATGGGGTCATAGCCACGCAGCTCGGCCCTCGGTCTGAGGGTCTTGGTGCCCACCCAGCTGTTCCCGAAGCAGCCTCGGGGCGGATCCCAGCTCTGCTTTCTCTCCTCAAGGCACCTCATGAAGTAAATTAAGCAAATCTAAAGTAGGAAACAGTTGTGAAATGAGACCTGGTTTCAGGTGTGTATGGTCATTTCTCTTTACATGGTTACTTCGTATACCCCAAATGATATACTTTTCCACCTGGTATAACAATTAATTACCAGCCATTACTGGTACAAAATTCCATGAAGGGTATTTGAGGAGGGCATAGTCTCAAAACCATGCTTTATTTTCACAGCTGTGATTTGCATGATAAAACTGTCAGGACTGTGACTTTGTTATCTTATTTTTATTTTTAGACCCTTGAAAGGAAGTTATTTAGTGATTACTTATAATTATGAAAATAATCTAATGATTATAGAACCTCATTAGAACAAGTATTACATTTTCTGTTCCTTATGTAAATGAAATCATCTTAATCCAGGCTGATGTTGGCTGGAATGGTCACGTTTAAAATGGGTAAGATGTTCATGTGATGTGCAGACCTCCCTCATATCCTCTCTGGAACATTCCAGGACATCCATCTCAATTCTCACTTGTTGACACCCTACCTTGTTTTGTGATTATTCTTGTTTGCATCAGAATTTTGAATCCACATACCTGAGATGATACTTACGTATGCATGTACACATGCATGTGTGTGCACGTGTGTATGCGTGTGTATGTGCGTGTATGCGTGTCCATGTGCACGTGTATATGCATCAATGTGTGTACATGTGTACACGTGTATATTTGTGTGCGTATATGCGTGTGTATGCATGCGTGTGCGTATGTGCGCATGTATATGTATGTATGCACACACGTGTACATGTGCGTGCAGTGCATACACGTGTATGTGTGTGCATGTACATGTGTAGGTATGTGTATGCATGTGTATGCATGTGTGTGCACACAGGTATAGCTTTCCCTTTCATACAGGCTGTGTTGAGTATTGCTGTTAGGCAGTGACAACTTTCCATTTCCTCAGTCAGAAAATGGGTAGCTCATCATTAATAAAGATGAGCATTCAATATCAGGAATCCCTAAAGACAATTGAAATTGTCATATTAAGTAAATAAATTCCAAAACAAAGATAGTGTTCTGTACTATGTGTTCACATTGAACTTTCTTATAAAAATTGGTGTGGATGTTTCCCACTTATTGGAAATTACATGACTAGTTTAAGCCAAAACGTGGAATATTAATTCTGTCTTCAGATCACCTTTGCACATTTATGATTGATCTGTTCTGCTGTTCTGGAAGCTCTGAAAGCCACTCTGTCTTACCCTAGCTGGTGCCACGGTTGTGAGAATTCAGGGAAACAAGGTGTCTGCCAGTTTCAGTATTTTAGATCTCAAGCTGCCTCTTTTCTGCATCATAAACCAGTCTTAAAGAAAGACACAGTGTGACTTGCAGTGGATTATATCAGTTTTATTTTCTGTGGCTGAATCGTCACCCTACCTTGTGAATTAATGTTATTTTTCAGATCGTCTTCATAACACAGGGAGGTTCTCCAGTGTTGAGTGCAGGTTCAGTGAAAGCACTAACACTGTTACTACGGACTTAAACAGACTTGTTTTCCGAGGTGATAACCCTGGAGTCAGGCATTCAGTGTCCGCCCATCACTTCACTTGGTTCCGAGTTCTCGGTCCCCTCCGGCTCTCCTTCCCCTGCACCCTTACTTCTGTCTTACCTTCTTTTTGACTCATAGGCCCTCGGCAGATGGTGTGTTGGGGGCAGATGTCTGCTGTGAATCTTCGATAACCTTGGGAGAGAACTTTTTCTTTGGAGCAAGACCCCTTTCAATAAACTTTCAGTAGCCCGAGTATCATCTGTCGTGTGAACTATTTGTGGAAAATGTTCAGCATTTTTCCTTGGGTTTTGGCCGGTCTTTCTCCACCTGCCAGTTTCTTCTCAGTTTGCCGTGTCTGTACCCTCAGCAACCCCGTTCCAGCCCTGGTTACGTGTGAAGTAATTGAAGCAGAGCTCTACAGATGAGAGAGTGTGTGTCGCCCCCCGAGTTCCCTTCCTGGCCTCTGAGTGTGGGTTGTGTTTTGTTCTGAGGGACGACTCTGAGGCTCCTGGCCCCTGTTTTGGAGCACCCCACACCAAAGTGGGTGTAAAATGAAAAATGGGTTTATGCTATATTATTATAATTCATAGAGCAGATGATAAAAATGCTTGAATCTGAACAGCAGCTGAAAATGAGGACATGGCGCCAGTTTGGATGTTGGATGACCTTCTTGAGAAAACTTTCATCATACTTTAGAAACCGTGCGTGTGCTGTTTTCCATTTCATACTTAGAATGTGTACAGTGTGTGTTGTATGAATGCGTTGTATGAGTGTGTTGTGTTGTGTGTGAGTTGCATGGGTTGTATGTGTGTTGTATGTGCATATTGTGTTGAGTTGCATTTATTGTATATTTGAGTGTTGTGTGTTGTATGAGTGTGTTGTACGTGTATTTGTGAGTTGTATTTTTTGTATGTTGTATGAGTGTTGTGTGTTGTATGAATGTTGTGTGTTGTGCATATGTGTATGTTGTATATGAGTTGCATGTATTGTGTGTATGTTGTGTGAGTGTTGTGTGTTGTATGAGTGTGTTGTATGTGTGTTTGTGAGTTGCATGTGTTGTGTGTTGTGTAAGTGTTGTGTGTTGTGAGTGCATTGTACATGTATTTGTGTTGAGTTGTATGTATTGTGTATGTTGTATGTGTTATATGTTGTGTGAGTGTGTTGTACATGCATGTTGTGTTGTGCATGAGTTCCATTTCTTGTATGTGTTGTATGAGTGTATTGTATGTGTATGTTGTGTTGTGAGTACGTGAATGTTGCATTGAGTTGCGTGTGTTGTAGGTGCATGTTGTGTTGAACGTGAGTTGCATGTGTTGTACGTGAGCTGTATGAGTGTATTGTATGTGTATGTGGTGAGTTGCATGTATTGTGTCTATGTTGTGTGAGTGTTGTGTGTGCATGTTGTGTTGTGAGTTGTGTGTGTTGTGTGTTGTATGAGTGTTGTGTGTTGTATGAGTGTGTTGCATGTGCATATTGTTTGAGTTGTGTGTTGTGTGTCCTGTATGAGTGCATTGTACGTGCGTGTTGTGTTGTATGTGAGTTACGTGTGCTGTATGTATGTAAGAGTGTGTTGTACGTACATGTTGTGTTGTGAGTTGCATGTATTGGGTATGTGTTGTATAGGTTGTGTGTGTTTGTGTGCATTGTGTGTTGTCAGTGTTGTATACGCGCATTGTACATGCGTGTTGTGTTATTTGTGAGTTGCATGTTGTCAGTGTGTACCGTGTGAGAGGCGGGGCATCCACATGACTGCTCCTCAGCGAGTCCTGCCTTGCAGCCCCTTCGGAGCTTGTAACTTCCCGAGTAGCCTAGAATCAGCAGCATGTTTGCCTCTGCCCCTCCCCAGGAGGCCTCAGCCAGGTCCTGTGCTCAGCCCGCCGCTGGGCGGTCTGCCTCTCTTGTCTCTCTTTTCTCTCTAGTTCTCCTGCGCCTCCTCCTTCTCAGAACCTGCATCCTTCCTCTGTGCTCCCTGGCAAGCCACACCTGGGACGTCGGAGTTCAGGCTCTCCCCGAAACCGTTTGCTCCTCTCTGAAGAGCGCCCCCCTTGACTGGCCGTGAGCAGCTGGAGTGGATTGCAGGGAAGGGAGGTGGGTGTCCCTGTAGAGATGCCGGGGTCTTACCTGGGGAGAACGGGCCTGCCCTCCTGCGGAAGGGGATGGGGCGGGAGGAGCCTCTCGTGGACAAGGGGCCCACCTCCTGCCCTCCTTCCCTCTGTCCCAGTCTGTTGTGAGGGAGGGCGAGGCCCTAGGTGATTTCTATGCAGATCTTCAATTATCCAGGCTGTGAATCAAATACTTCTGTTTTTAAGATCAGAGGAAATCTCCTTTTCTTTGTCTGCCTTTTATTTTATTTTATTTTATTTTATTTTATTTTATTTTACTTTTTTGGAGAAGGAGTTGCTCAGGCTGGAGTGCGGTGGCGTGATCTCGGCTCACTGCAACCTCTACCTCCCGGGTTCAAGCGATTCTCCTGCCTCAGCCTCCTAAGTAGCTGGGATTACAGGTGCCCACCATCACATCCGGGTAATTTTTGCATTTTTAGTAGAGATGGGGTTTCACCATGTTGGCCAGGCTGGTCTCGAACTCCTGACCTCAAGTGATCCACTCACCTCGGCCTTCCAAGGGGTTGGGATTACAGGCGTGAGCCACCGCGCCCGGTCCGTCTGCCTCTTAGTTAGAACCTGGATATTTAATGTTTTAAATTTCACTTTTCCGGGTCAGAACAGTCGTGTTTCTTTTTCGTAGTGTTGCTATGAATGTCCTTTACGATTAAGAGACTGGGCTGGCTGCCCACTGGAGAGTGGTATCACTGGGTCACAGTCACCATCTGCCCCAGCAGGGCCCAGAGTGTTTAGAGTCTTTCCTGGGTGTAGACACCCTTTTGTCTGACGTTCAGATAAAACCAATCACCATATTCAGTTAATCAAAGAGATCAGAGCTGGGAACGGTTAGTGCACATCCACCTCTCCCGAGAGTGTTCACGCCTCTTCCACGCGGGGCTAGGCTGCTGCTGAGCGTGATTCTACTGGCTGTGGGTGTGGCCTCTTTCCTCAACCACAGCCATCGCAGGCCTGCCATAGTTTTGATTCTTCTAGAAGAGAATAGGCAACACAAGAGAAACAAGATGTTAGATTTGAAACCTTTAAAAATTATTTCCTCAAACATTGTGTATATTTTTTGCCCATACCTAATTTGATAGCAATTTAGAAAAGATTAAAATGAAAAAAAAAATTCCCCTATATTAAGTCTTTGAAAGGCATCCAACTTAGTTTTCATACAATTATTGTCTCTTTGGAGTCGTACTTTATTGGTTTCAGTAATGTGTAACAAGTACAGCGGCATAAACAGATTTAGGAGCAAACAGCTGCTTCATGATTATAGTTCAGCTCGCGGGGCCCAGTTGTGGGAGTGCAGCCTGTGCCTGTCTGTGCTCCAATAGGGCTGGTCACCTTGAGCATCTGGGAGTGTCTGGGTAAGTGAGGTCTGGACAAGGCAGCATCCACACACCTGCGTAGTTCTCACTTTGTCCACGTCATCCGGCAATGCCACCAAATTATCAAGTAAGTGTTCTCCAAGCGCATATTCAGTTAGTGTTTGGAAAGTGCATAGGTAGCTCATACAGCACCTTCAGGAGAAGCTAGGAGCCCAGGAATGAGAGCAGGTGTGAGGCCTGTACTCTCTTTGCATAGATAAAATAAGCATGTGCATATCTGAGACCAGAAAGTTAGATGGAGGCCAGAATGTGGAAGTCCTTACCTGTCGGATACTAGGGAGCCACTGAGGGTTTCGGAGAGAATCGTGCCTCTGATGTGCGGCATGCCGTGGAGCCGGAGGGACAGAGCAGGCTCATGCAGGGCACTCGCCGTGGCGAGAGGAAGAGAGAAGGCAGCCAGTGAGATGAGCGATTCGGTGCCTGGGTCAGGAGGGGAAGAAGGAGTGCAGGAGGGCGGATGAAGCTGCGAGTCTGCACCCGGAGGTCGGCGTTGCGCTTTGCTGGAAATCAGGAGGAGAAGCAAGTGTGGACCTGACTCGGAGATACTTAGAGACACCACTGCAAGCTGCGAGTTTGGAAATACAGGAGGAGGTTTGGGGAAAATCTGGAGCAGGGTGCATTTGGGAGCCTCTTACGTAGAAGTGCAGGTCAAGTAGCCAGAGTGTGAGGCGCGCATGTCTCGAGAGAGGAGGCCAAAGGAAAGCCCACATTTGGAAATGGAGGAAGGGTTGGAAGACCCAGAAAAGGTCCTGCTTAGAGTCCAGAGAAGAGCTGGATGGCGCAGTTCACTAAAGCCCAGAGCCGAGAGTTTCCAGGAGAAAGTCCCAAGCGTTGCTGAAAACCAGGGTGCAGGACTCCAGTTGGAGCCTGCGAGGGGAGCCTGGCGGCCCTGATCCCTGAGAGCAGCCAGAGCCTGGGGGTCTCGCGGAAGTAGGTGGGAAGTGCAGGAAGCAGATGGATATGATCCTTCAAGCCCTGGTGCTTCACACGGGCAGCCAGCCGTGGACCAAGACACAGCTGGAGAGGAGCCTGAACCCACAGCGTCTCCAGGTGGAGGAGGGAGCCAGGAAGGGCAAAGGTACCTGGAAGAAAGGGGGCAGGCATGGAGCCACGTCCCCAGGGAGGCTGCAGTCTTCTTTCTCTGTTCATGGACTGATTGTTGGTTATTTTGAGTTCTCAAAGTCATCCACTCGATGTGGTCCAGAGAAAGTTCCCAGGGGTCTCAAGCCCGGATCAGGCCTTGTGCTTTTCCGAACACTGTGCGTGTTGACTCAGGGTTACTGTCAATGGCTAATTCTAGCGTGTCTTTTGTTGAAGTCTGCAGAAGAGCCTCAACCAACACCAGCTTTTGAAGAACTTAGAAAACTTGTGTTCTTCTGATTCTGGGATTTTTGCCTGAAATGCCTCGTATATTTTTGGCTTAGGAGTTCTTAGCACTTGTGTTACGGCATTTGGAGCTCTGTATTTTTGTGATGTGCTAGCTAGTGAGGATGTTTAAAATTGGATTCCTAGAAATCAGGTTATAGGAGCTCTCGGCCACGCTACATGGTTTATGTTTTGACCCCTCATAGTGGATCGCGTTGCGGTGGCTATTCTTAGTATTTGTGGAACACCTGACTGGTGATGCTAGGAGAATGTGATTTGTTTTCTTTGTAAGTCTAAAGTCTAATGACCTTGTAGAGTCTTTATACCCGTCTCTTATAAATCAGCTTTAATGTACTTGAAAGTGTCCTCATTGTGCCCTTGAAAACCAGGCGCACATTTTAAGTCATCCTTTTAAAATCCTTTTCTCCAGCCTGTGCCCTTTGTCTGTTTTGTTTCCTTCACTGCAACATCATGAAACAGGGACAAGGGCTAGAATCTGTTTCATACACAGAGCTTGAAACAGGGACAAGGACTAGAATCTCCGTTTCATCCACAGAGCTGAACTGTGCTGAGCGACCTGCTTTGCCGACGTCTGTTTCTGTCGTGAGAGGGAGCCCAGGCCTCTTGACTTTTCCTTTTGTACATTTTCAAAAAGAATATTTTTTCCTCTCTCGGGTCCATTCCACTGTGAGATTCTCTCCTAATGCTGTTTCTTTGCCTTCCATTTTGACAACTATGAGTTGGTTTCCGAGATGATGAAAGGGCAGTGAAAAGGCCTGGGAAAGAGAAAGCAGGAAGGGAAGGAATTATCTCATGATTTTCGTCAGAAGGAAATCACTCAGACAGAAATGCTATTACAAGTGGGTCAGATCCCACGAAGTGAGATTGAATAAGTGGCATCGTATCACACAACTCTGTTTTACATTCTTGCTGTTGCCAGGAGTAACGAAAAGAACGAGTATATTCATTCTGACGTCAAATATATATCTTTGCTGACTCTGACTATAATTAGCAGAATTCGTTCAGTTAAAGTTTGAGAAAACCTTTACAGAAGAGGGTCTTCGTGCACGTGTGCCTATTTCTATTTGTATGTTCACATGTATTTGAGTATAAATGTGTGTGTGCCGTGTGTGAGACCTCATTATTTGAAATCAAGAAATGTGCAGTAGAGCTTATTAATTACGAGAAGGTACATTTGGGGGATAAACCACTTTGTTTAGAATTGAATAATGGAGTCCTTGAGGGGTGTATATATGTATGTGTGTTTGCATTTATGTGTATGAAAATATGTATTGCATGTATATGTGTTGTGCATGTATGTGTGCCTTTGTGTGTAATGTACAGTGCATGCATGTGTATATGTGTGCATGTGTATCTGTTGCATGTATGTGTGTGCATGTGTTACATGTTTAGGCATGGCAGTGCACATATGTGGAAATATGCATACATGGATGCTCGTGTGTGTATAGTTATACATGTCTATTTGTGCATGTTATGTCCATGCATTTACATATGTATGTGTGTGTCAGAATGTATATGCATGAATGTGTATGTATATGCATGTGTGTTTGAATGTTGTGTGTATGTGCATGCATGTGTTATGTGTTGGTATTATGTGATTATGTGAATGTGTGTGCATGTGTGTATGTATGTATTGCATGTAGGTGTGCGAGTGCATGTGTGTGTGTGTGTGTGTGATATGTGTCTGTGCATGCATGCATGTGCACATTTGATTTGTGAGTCCTCTCTGGGAGGGCCATCTTCCTGGAGACAGTGCATGGGATCCTCTGCTGTCCTCTCAGGGAGAGAGACATTGTGAAGATTCGAGCCATTAGGTAAACATGCCCGATGTTTTATAAAATATATATTTACATATACCACTGGGGTTAAATATATGTTAAATGGGTGCAAAGCTGTTATATTGCATTAAAAGTCATGTTAATACTTCCTTGTTAAAGGCTCTGTGAGTGACTTCCTGTACATGGGGCATAATACATCACACAGAATTACAGCGGGTCAATGGTATTTGCCAGGAGGTCTGGCTTATGATTGGTATTTCTAGTTGCAGACATGCAGGTTGAGCTTTTCTGGACTTGGAGGACGGTCATTGACTCTGCCCACTGAATGATACCAGCCTCTTTGCTGCTTCCTTGTTCTGCCGGCTTCATCCAGAGCTGGGACAGCTGCTCTCAGACGCATTGTACTTTTCTCTCCATAAAAATCTGCAGCATTTGTTAGCAGTCCAGTAGCAGACTGAGTGGCAGGTCCAGGGGCAGGTCCAGGGGCAGGTCCAGCGTCAGGTCTAGCGTCAGGTCCAGGGGCAGGTCCAGCGTCAGGTCCAGGGGCAGGTCCAGTATCAGGTCCAGCGGCAGTTCCAGCCAACTTTCCACATGGCCCAGGTGAAAATGTACCCCCTCCCTTCCATTTTTCACAGCAGTAGTTATTAGTAGAGCCTACTGCCATTTCTTCTTGAGTTCCTCACAGTGGATGGTAAGCATTTGCTTTATTAAAGCAAAGTTCCATGCTCTTCGTGCTAAGTCTCCTCTGCCTTTCTGCGAGAGGCTAGAATTGGGATCGACCCTCAGCTGTGCCAGAGCCTTGATACTTGTCTCAGTTCTGGAATCTACTCTGTCCTTGTTGCCTTCCATCCACCGACAGCCATCTGTCTTCCTGTCACTCCTTCAACACGGAGTCCAGGAGTGTGCACACAGGTGAGCCTGTGTGGATGCTGGTTTCGTAGGATCTTATCTGGACCTTAGTCATCTTTTCACTAGGAAACCAGACACTGCAAAGGACTTACAGAAAAGCCCAAAGAAGCCATATCAATGGAATCATAGAGACAGAATTCTATAACCATAGGAAATGGCATTGATTATCATGAAATGTGCATTTATGTGAGGCATAGTAAAATATCACATTTTTTACGGGGTAAGAGCTTGGGAAAGAGATTATGAAAGTATAACTGGCTCTACTCTTGTATCGTGGAGGATGGTAAAGTGATGCAAGATTATTGTATAGAATGGAACCAACTGAATAGAATTATAGAGAGTAGCGCAGGATAGAACAAATAGTATAATGTTATATAGGGTAGCATAGAACAGAAGAAACATTGTAACATTATGTAGTATAGTATACAATAGGACAAATAGTATTGCATGGTCTAGAATAGAACAAGTGGGATGGTATTGCAGAGTATACAGTTGAACTAATGGCGTAGTATTGCATAGCATAATATAGTCTAGATTAGAACACACAGCATAGTATTAATATTACATAGTATGGTGTGGAATAGTAGAGTCGCATGGCACAGAACGGAGAGGATAGTGTTCTGTAGCACTGATGCAGGAGTTTTGCTCTTTAGCTCGGCTGAGTCCAGGATCTTGTCTCATGACCAGGAAGAAACAGGCACGTGGACATCGAAGAGTGCGTGCAGTGGAACTTATTAAGCTAAAAGGAAAGCTCTCGGCGAAAACAGGGGTGCTGAGAGCAGGTTGCTTGTTGCCGCATTCCCAGTTGACTACAAGTGCTTTTATATAGAAGCTGATGGGGCTGGGCTCCCTGTCTGTGTAAGGAGCGATTTTCTGGTGGCTCCACCCCATTCCCCCTTGCGCATGGGGGCCCTTAGTCTGCTGTGAGCATGTTTAGGCAAGCCCCCTATCTGCACAAAACTGGAGGCTGCAGGCTGGAGGCTCTCTGAGACCCTTTCCTTACTGTCTGCCTAAGGCAAGCTGGCTAACTCCTTTCCGTATAGAAGAAAATAGTATAGAATAGAACAGATAGTACAGTATTATATACTATAGAATGAAACTGTTGTATTCTATCGTAGAGAATGGAATAGTATAGAATAGAACAAACAGATCTTACTAGTGTAGTATAGAATAGTAGCCTCGCGCAGCACGGAGCAGTGTTGTGTTCCCTATGTACAGAGCGTAACCACCAGGAGAGCGTTCTTCAGTGAGGCATCACTGGCCCTTCATATTTCCTTGGTTTTCTGGAAATGAGGACAGGGAGATAAGGGAGAGGGAGGAGGTTGGCTTTCTTACTTTCAAGGTGCTCATTACTTCTTGGGGATCATTTGATGATGCCCTTTGGTAGTGTTCTGTGAAGCAGTCTATGGACTCTGTAGGGTGAAATGTGGAGCAGTCTGTGGACTCTGTGTAGGGTGAAATGTGGAGCAGTCTGTGGACTCTGTGTAGGGTGAAATGTGGGGCAGTCTGTGGACTCTGTGTAGGGTGAAATGTGAAGCAGTCTGTGGACTCTGTGTAGGGTGAAATGTGAAATAGTCTGTGGACTCTGTGTAGGGTGAAATGTGGAGCAGTCTGTGGAGTCTGTGTAGGGTGAAATGTGGAGCAGTCTGTGGACTCTGTGTAGGGTGAAATGTGGAGCAGTCTGTGGAGTCTGTGTAGGGTGAAATGTGAAGCAGTCTGTGGACTCTCTGTAGCATGAAATGAGGTGTTTTATGTAAACAGTTGTCTCGTGCCTGGCACATGGCAGAGCCTCCGTGGATCTTGCTGTTGTGAACTTTCTGATAACTTCTCTACAGTGCCCTCCACACCATAAATACTATGCATTGTGGGAAGTCCAGGCCTTTTCAAAGGCTGGGTTTCATTTTAACAAAATTGGAAAGCCCTGCATATTTGGAGTGGCCAGATCATCCTGCACTTAAATGACTTCACCTGTCCAGCTGGGTACAGCTGGCTTTTCTGTCTTTTCTCCGTTTCTTTCATCTGGCAGGCTCTTCAGGGAAACCTTGACTTTGTTGTCAGGAAAACACTGATTAGCGAGAGATCAGATAGCAGCTGTGAAGAATGAAAGCCACACTAGTGCCTGATGAGGAGAGATGCGCCTCCCTGGGAGCTGCCAAGGTTTATGGAGTGGAATTCCCTGACGCCACTGCCCTCACTGCCTGCACCTGCGTCTGCTGTGGGTTCATTTCCTTATTGGACTTGGCTGGGGACCGCCTAAGGGGTGGATGGGTCAGGACTGGGTAATCTGGGGAAGGTGTGCGCAGCATTCCTGTTTGTAGTCTGTGTCCCTGTTGGAAGAGATGCTTTTAGTGCATCCGTTAATCCAGACGTGATTAGCAAGCGGTGTCTCTCCCAGGTGAGAGTTGGTGCATCTCTGCTGAGCCACTTCTGACTTCATCCTTTTTCAAGTCTGTTACAAAGAGAACTTTGGTTTCTCAAGCCTTAAGGATTAATGTCAAAGAGCAATTTAGTGTTCTTTTTGAGTTTCCAGCCTGGCTGTGGATGATTTGTGAGTCCTTGGTGGTTAGGGCCACAGCACAATCGGTGGGCCGTCTGTTCCCCACCCTGGTGGATACTTTCTCACCCAAAGAAATGTATTCTGTTAACATGTCTCAATTAGAATATTTTAGTAGGAGACAGAGTTATGGTTCTTGTTTTAATTTGTAATAGATGATTACTGTAGCAGGATCAAGGTTGAGACTTGCAGTGTAGCTCATGGAAAACATTGATTAGAAACACCCAAAATATATCACGAGCTTTGTTGCTGCAGCTCCAAGGGACTAGGAATGCATATACATATTTTTCTTTTGTTATTATTTATTATTTTTATTTTTGAGACAGACTCTTGCTCTGTCACCCAGGCTGGATTGCAGTGGCATGATCTCAGCTCACTGCTACCTCTGCTTCCAGGGTTCAAGAGAATCTTGTGTCTCAGCCTCCTGAGTAGCTGGGATTACAGGTGCCTGCCACCATGCTCAGCTAATTTTTGTATTTTTAGTAGAGACGGGGGTCTCACCGTGTTGGCCAGGCTGGTCTTGAACTCCTGACCTCAAGTGATCTGCCCACCTTGGCCTCCCAAAGTGCTGGCATTACAGGCATGAGCCACTGTGCCTGGCCGCCATGACCATTTTAAATGTGACACTGAATATCTGCCTTTTTTTTTTTTTAAGAAGTGCAGATGTTACCCCTCACACCTCTATTCTGGGGCTGGCCTGGGCTGGCCAGCAGGGTTCCCAGGCTCGAGGCCATGTCTGAAGTGTTGTTGGACAATGTGGATCTGTGACCCTTGGTCTTTGGGGACTTGGGGCACCCCGAGACACCCAGAGTCTTGCGAGGGTTTACGGCTCTGTGTGTGGCTGCTGTGAGACAGCTTTGGGCGGGGAGGAAGGAGAGCAGAGCCCATCTGTCCTGGTGCGGAAAATGCCCAAGAAAGTAAAGAAATGGTACAAAAAAATCATCATCTGTCCTGGTGCCATTTCTGTTAAAAAAAAAAAAAAGAAAGAAAGAAAAATTCACTCTGAATGTGGTTCTGTGCTTGAGGAAGATAAAAATATCTGGAAAGACGCACAAAGTGTTCTTACAGGGTCAGCGCCAGGAAGTGGGATGGGAGGCTTGGGAGTGTGTGGAAAGGAGGACGTGGCATATTTTATTCTAGTCTATTTGGTAAAGCGAGTGACGAAAGTGAAGCTTGAGTGATCCGAGCAGCTCGGCCTGGCCATGGGTAGATCCCAGCGTGTCCCACCTCCCGCCTCCAGCTGCAGCTCTATTTCTCAGTCACAGATGAGACAGGTGGCCTGAGGCTGTTGGCGGAGGAGGGGCAGCTTGGTGTCCCCAGCACGTGACTGTCCAGGCTGCTCTTGGGCCAGCCTGAGGGAAGGGGCGGAGGAGAGCTGGGAGGGTGCACAGTGCGTCCCCCTCCCCCGCCCTGGTACTGAGGTGAGCCCAGGCTGCTGTCAGGATGGAGGAAGATGCCCTCACGACGGAGGAAGAGGCCGGTGGAGTTTGGTCAGCAGCCAGTGTGGTCTTTCCCACAGGGGATATGCAGTGGGCCAACTCGCAGGAAAAAACTCTGCTTTAGTTTTTAAATTTTGCTCATTCTGTTTATCGTGCTGGTCATGGTAAGATCTGGATATTGTTGGTAGGAATCAGTGTCAATTGCATACAGTTGACTCTTGTCCAACACAAGCTTGAGCTTTGCGGGTCAACTTATAGGTGGATTTTTTTCAACCAAACTCAGGGAGAAAATAGAGTGTTCTGCTACGTGAAACGCATGTCGGAGGGCTGATTCTTTGTACACGCAGAAAATATTGTTCCTGCCATGTGAAACGCGTGTCGGAGGGCCGACTCTTTGTATACGCAGATTCAGCAGGTCCACCTGTGCGGCTTGAATGTGCCTGGATTTGGTGTCCATGGGGTCCTGGAACCGACTTCCTGAGTCCAGCGAGGCTGGCCCCGGGATCGACTCCTTGAGGACAGCGAGGCTGGCCCCGGGACCGGCTCCCTGAGGACAGCGAGGCTGTTTCTAGTAGCAGGTGGTTTATTTTGTGTTTTCCCCCTGGCTCCACACCCCGTTCTCAGAGACACGGCTGTCACAGGGGGACCAGCTGGGGCAGGGGAAGAGTGGAGAGCACCTGGTAGAAGTGGCCATGGGCTCTCTTAGGAACAATAACCGTGGCACCTACCGTAGATGAAGATGTTGTTGGACTGCACTCTTCTTGTGTTGGTCTGGGGCATGCGGTGGCCGTGGGCTGGTGTGGTCCACAGCCCCAGTCTGGGGCATGCAGTGACTTTGCGCTGGTGTGGTCCACAGCCCCGGGCTCCGTGGTCCCTGACCCTGAAATCCCATCCGGTGCTGTGTCACCTTGGGCAAGCTGTCTCCTGAGCGGAAGGGAACAGCCCTCCCCGCATGGCCTCCCCAGCACCACCCACTCCCAGGACCTCCAGTGTTGACCCTGCTGGGGGTTCCTCTCTCCTGGGGGGACCTTGTCCCAACAAGAGGACTCCATGGGCTGCAGGAGGTGTCGAGCTATTTTCTCTCCTGGAACTGGGTTGCTGGCAGCTCCCAGAGGCAGGAGGAAAGGCTCAGAAGTGCCTTCATAATAAGGAGTTGTTGACGTGAACTTTGGACAGCAAACATTGCTTACATTTCCTTTTCCGTTTTGATGCGTTAATGGTGTGCGGCAACACCGTGACACACGGGGATGCGGGTGACGGGTGATCCCCCCGCAAGGGGGCCATGCACCTGTTTGATAATAAGAAGGTATGCTTCTCTTACTGCAAATAAAACTTTTAATGGTTTTCTGCCAGAAAGACCCTGTCCTTTATGTAGGATACATAGAGGATCATTTGGCAAAGGATTGGGGATTTGGGGTTAAACTAAAAACAAATTAATTTCATTTTATAGCACTCTGAACCCATTTGAGTTAATTATTCATTGAGAATTTGAATAGCACACACTGTTCTGACTTCCAATTTCCCCCTAATGAACGGCATTTGCTGTAATATGACAAAACCCTGAGTCTTAGAATTACTGGGTAATGTGGAAAAAGTCAAAGTTGGTTCTCTGTTGTTTTGCTTTAAGGAAATTATATTATTTTACAGCCACTTAGTTTTCTCTTTTCCAATAAGAAAAAATGCTTTCTTACTACCTGAAAATTCGTGAAGGTCAAGAGGACACAGGCTGCAGTGCATTAAAAGCCACCATCAAATGTGGACGTGGACCGAGTTTTCCCCTGTTCTCTCCCACCATCAAATGTGGATGTGGACTCAGTTTCCCCCTGGTCTCGCCCATCATCAAATGTGGACGTTGACCCAGTTTCCCCGTGTTCTCGCCCATCATCAAATGTGGACGTGGACTCAGTTTCCCCCGTTCTCTCCCACCATCAAATGTGGACGTGGACCCAGCTTCCCCCTGTTCTGGCTAACCATCAAATGTGGACTTGGACACACTTTCCCTCTGTTCTTGCCCACCATCAAATGTGGACACGGATTCAGTTTCCCTCTGTTCTTGTCCACCATCAAATATAGATGTGGACCTAGTTACCTTCTGTTCTCACCCACCATCAAATGTCGATGTGGACTCAATTTTCTTCTGTTCTCGCCCACCATCAAATGTGGACATGGACTCAGTTTCCCTCTGTTCGTGCCTACCTTGCCACCATGGCTCATTTCACAATCACTCAGGAAAGGAAGAAACATTATTTTTAATAGGCATGAAGGCAGTTGTTTTTAACGTAAGGAGCAAGACATAATTCCAGCAATGGAAATTGCCAGCTGAGTGGGTCTGTGTGAGGTTTGGAAGAAAAAAAGGATTTTACCTTCCCCTCTCTGTGTGTGCCCACCTCCCCCAGTTGAGAGTCACAGATTTAATTACTTTAATTTTGAGCTTAAAATAATTTGACAGCCTAACAAAAACTACTACAGTCCTATAAAATTCTGCTGTGTGTTTGGTTTTTCAGTTGCTTTTCTGAATATGGTAAATGAATGCATTATGAGTTGTTATTTTAGTAATTGCTGTAAAAATTAATGTATGTTATAACCAAGTGTTATAAAGTTAATTTAGCACCAAAGTAAAGCTAAAGCTGCATTGATTTCCCACTGTACTTGTGCATAACAACGGCTCCATGAGGCGGGCGCTGTGACCCTGCAGTCTGGTGGGAGCAGGTGCCACCTGGCTGGTGCGGTCACTGCCCATCCCCTCTTGCTACCGGGCAGCTTTGCAGTTTCCAGGCTATGCGGGAGTTAAGGCCGGTGGTCAGTAAGTGACGGTGGGAAGTTGGGTGGTGCAGGTTGGCATGGGGTGGAAGGAGGCGTGGAGAGCCTGGGGAAGGCTGGACAGCAGCTCCGGTACCTGCACAGGGGGGCAGGGTGAGGCGGCACCGGGCAGTGAGTAGCTCCTGGAAACAGCCCTTGGGGTTTTTATAGACGAGTCTGTCTTCAGCTCTGCACCCCTTTCCTGCTGAGTCCGGGTGGAGGGTGGAGGCGTCGAGCGCTTGTTTCTCCAGGTGAGGGCCCATCGGACACAGCCAGTGTTTCCTGGAGTCCCCTCACCTGGGAACGTGCCCCTGCTCTTTTCAGAACAAAACAAATCTTAGTTAAACTTGACACATCACCTTTCCAGAAGGTGTTTAAGTCTGTATGCCTGTTAAGTCACCTAACTTTAAAGAGTAATGATCCAATATGCTTCTTTTTAGGGGAGAAAACCTAGCTGATTTAAAAGAAAAAATCAGAGGTTGGGGTCGCAACATTTTGGAGGAGACTTGGTTTATGTCCTAGTGGGCAGCAGTGTTTCCTCAACTGTTGTGTTTGCTCTATTATTACATTACAGAGGTGACACTTCAAACACAGGGAAATGGAAGACAAAACAGCCCCTCCCCATTCAGAGATAAACGTTATCAACATATTCATGCACTTCCTTCTGCTGTTTTTGCTCTTCACTTTTTATTTTAAGACCACGTTCGTAGGATGGATATGTAATTGTTTATGGTGACTTTAAAAGCACCTTTCTTGCTAAAAAGAGTATTTTTTTCAGTCTGGAAAATTTAGACAACAAGTGTTGTTTAAAAATTAATTATAATACCACCATGAAGTCATCAATGTTTTTATACATTTTCTTGGTCTCTTTGTGAACTTAATATATACAATTTAACAAATTGGAAATAACGTAATTTTATGCATAAAATGTTTCTTGGCTTTAGAGATGGAGCAGAGGGGAGGCACAGGGCTTCCCGCTGGCTGAGGTCCTCCCAGGGTGTGACCAGCAGCCTCCCAAGTTTAGGGTCTGCACGGAGTAAGATTTCTAAATTGCCTTACACCACAAGCCCTGCAGCCACGCGACCCTTTGATAAGGAGGTGTACTCTGATAGATTTTTCAAGACAAGAGTTTGCTGGATCTGAGGCTGTTTCAGCTGCTTCTGGAGACGGCAGCTCTGGGACGTTTGTGCCAGCTCTCCCTCAAGACACCACGGATGCCACATCCTCATCTTTTGGAATCCAGTGTTGTAGAGGAGAAGTCTGAAGCCAGTTTGATTTTTGCTTCCTGGTAGGAAACTGATGTTTTCAGGCTTTTCCCCTTTCTTTCCATAATGAAGATGATGTCCCACCTCATCTAGAGGTGTTTTTGTTACTTTGTGGGGAATGTCCAACCCTTATGTGCCCCTTCAGGTCCTCAGTCCCTTTCTCAACTTCCTCGCAATCCTCCCATCTCATCCATCTTCACTGTAATTCTGTTATTTTTTTCATTTTTGTGCTCAATTTCCCATGCGACTTTTGTTCTTGTTTCACAGATGCCCGTGCCAAACTTTATGTCGGAGGCTCGGGGACCGTGTTTTATTCTGTCTGCCTCTGCATGTACTTTTGAGAAGTGGGGTTGGAGGTTGCCCCCCAGGTGCTGTTTCAGCTGGACCTGCCTAGACTCTGTGAATTGGGGGCGTCGAGCAGAGCCCATGTGGCTCTATGGTGGGCCGTGTTGCTGAACCGTACGTCTGAGGTTTGGGGGCCATGTTTCATTCTGTCTGCCTCTGCATGTACTTTTGAGAAGTGGGGGTGGGGGTTGTCCCCTGGGTGTTTCAGCTGCACCTGCCCAGACTCCCTGAAGTGGGAACGTTGGACAGAACCCATGTGGCTCTACAGTGGGCTCTGGTGCTGACAGAGCAAGAAGCCGCACTCTCAGGACATGCTTGCAGCTGTTGGCAGGTCTGGGATTGTGACAGGATGATTTCCTTCTCTAAAATACATCTCAACTGTTATCCAGAGGGTTGGCTGTAGGCTTTCAACAGCTTCACTCTTCTTAGTAACCAGGAGACAATTCACTAAACAGAGTTACTCTCACTGTTTAATTAGGAATTTCTGTGAGAGGCTGGCGGGACAGCTCCCTCTGCAAGCCTCCTGCAGCCTCCCTGTCCCCACTCTTGGGCCCAGCCACCTGCATTGGTCTGTGGAGGCTGCACATTCTCTGTTCCCCTAAGGGGCTCCTGGACTTTGGGGCAGCCTTGGTAAGCTGATGTGTAACTCCCAGTCTCTTATCTCTTTAAGTAAGTAGGTTCATGGAATCCTGATCTTCTAAATTGTTTCATCTTTGTAAAACAGCCACAGTTTCCTAAGCCACCTTGTGTCTGAATGTGAATCACTTGTTATTTTTCACTGCAGAATGAACAGAACTGGAATCATAAGATTTAGAGGGTGATGAAAAGACAGAGGTGAGCATATTCCATTTTCTCACCTTTTCCTTACACTTTTTCCTTAAATGCACCCCTCGTATGTCTGTGAAGTTCTTCCCAATTCCATAACGTCACTCCATCCTCAAGTGGAACATTTGTGAACAGTAACAAGTATTGATGTGTACACCTCTGCAGCCCAGCAGGAATTAATGCTTTTTATTTCTGAATGGATGGTCATCGGATGGCCAGAGGGATTCCCTGTGAATTGCGGGGGTCCTCATGCCTCCTTGTGAGCGACATGCACATGGCGAGGGCTAGGGAATCTCAGTCTCTGTGATTCGAGTAGTGACATCGTTTACGCAAGGCAGGTGGATGACTCTTTGAGCTTGGCATGCTCCTGGGTGGCACAGCACAGCTGACATGGAGTGGGGCAAGGGCTTGTTCCACGAGTCTCTGTGCTTTTGTTGTTGTTGTTGTTGTTTTGAGATGGAGTCTCTCTCTGTCACCCAGGCTGGAGTGCAGTGGCGCGATCCAGGCTCACTGAAAGCTCCGCCTCCCGGGTTCACGCCATTCTCCTGCCTCAGCCTCCCGAGTAGCTGGGACTACAGGTGCCCGCACCACGCCCTGCTAAATTTTTTGTATTTTTAGTAGAGACGGGGTTTCACAGTGTTAACCAGGATGGTCTCGATCTCCTGACACTGTGATCCACCCGCCTTGGCCTCCTGAAGTGCTGGGATTGCAGGCGTGAGCCACCGTGCCTGGCCTGTTTTTGTTTTTTTGAGACGGAGTCTTGCTCTGTCGTCCAGATTGAAGTGCAGTGTCATGATCTTGGCTCACTGCAACCTCCACTCACTGCAACTTCTCCCTTTCAGTTTGAGCAATTCTCTTGCCTCAGCCCCCCTAGTAGCTGGGATTACAGGCATGTGCCACTATGCCTGGCTGATTTTTGTATTTTTAGTGGAGACAGGATTTTGCCATGCTGGTAGGCTGGTCTTAAACTATTGGCCCCATGTGATCCGCCCGCCTTGGCCTCCCAAAGTGCTGAGATTACAGGCATGGGCCACTGCACCCGGCCCTGTGTTTGACTCTTAAATCTTCTTTTTCTTTTTAATATTTCTGTTTCTGGACGGCCACTCAGTGGATATGGAGGAAGAGTTCACAGATGTCCATATTACATTTCTTTCTTAAATTAGCCTCCCTTGAACACTGCTATAGGGTACAGACGCATGAAGGGCTGAAAGGGTGGTTGCGTCCCAGGAAGTGTGAGTGTGGAGCGGGTCTGTGAGACCCCAGTGCCGGTGAAGGCACCCGTGTGAGATGGCCTGGGATGGAGGTGTGCAGAGCCCTGACCGTGGCACACACCCTTCAGCTTTGATGCTTCAGGCCATTGCTCTGGTCATCAGTGAGCAGAAGGTCTAACAGCAGTGATATTTATCACTAGCTGTGTTGACCAATGTGTTAGGAGGGTGAACCTGTTTGACTTAAGCTGTTTGACGGGTTTGCATTTAAATAGACAACTGGTGACCTGGTGCCTGGACGCTTGCTCTGTGACCTGCCCCACGTGGCTTCTCCCTCTGGTATGCATTAGATGAGATGGGCGTGTTTAGGGTGGTGTGGCCCTAGACTGCAATGCATTAGAAGTACAAACCCTGCCTCACCCCAGATCTGCCCCACCCCAGTGTGACTTTTGGAGGTGGAGGCCCAGCATCCTTCACCTGCCCTCCAGGTGGGCCTGAGGATGCTGAGGTTTCAGAGCGCTGCTTTGCTAGCACTCCAGCAAGTCCTGCTTAAAGAGGCCAGGATCTGAAATGGCAGCTTATCAAATTGTATAGCAGAAAAATAGAAACGTTTCCTTAGAATGGGTGTAGGAAGAAAAATGATTTCCTTCACCATATCTGGAAAATATTTGGAATTATTAGTGGTCTCCTGTATTTCTTTCTTTTCTTTTTTTTTTTTTTTGATACAGGGTCTCACCCTGATGCCCAGGCTGGAGTGCAGTGGTGCAATCTTTGCTCCCTGCAACCTCCGCCTCCTGGACTCAGGTGATCCTCTCACCTCAGCCCCCTGAGTATCTCGGACTACAGGCATGATACCACACCTGGCTAATTTTTCTTTTTTTTTTTTTTTTTTTTTTTTTTTTTTTAGAGACAGGGTCTTGCTATTTTGCCCAGGCTGGTCTCAAATTCAAGCATTTGTCCTGCCTCAGTCTCCCAAAATGCTTCTGTACCTCTGACCCAACAAGGAAGGACAAGAGGTGTGAGCCACCCTCCCGGCCTCCTGTCTTTCCTTGTTGGAGCAGGGATGTGGAAGCACTTGCCGCAGCTGACCTGAGTATATCTCGTTTTGCTTTGTTTTCCTCACGGGTAACCTGGCAGTGCTGTGCACCAGTGCTGCTGGCCAGCTGTTTTTTGACGGACTGGCAGAAAATCAAACTGAGACCCGGGTTCCTTTCTCCCTGGGTACTGACCAGGTGGGAGAGGAAGGACGTTATCTGAGTATCATCTTCATGAGGGCTGGTGGGGAAACGTCAACTTTAAGGTGCCTGGGATCTAAGGCATGGAACCCAGAGTGCAGCAGAACATAGGGGATGTAGCCTTGGGAGCAGAGATGTGCGGGCCGGTGCCCTCGTTCCTGGCGGGTTCTGAGTGCAAGAAAAGGTTAGTGAACCAGACGAGGTCACGGAGCAACCTGCCAAGACCTGCCTGGATGTATGGCTGGCGTCTGTGCTGGCCCCAAAACTGCCCATTTGGGGATTCCTTGCAGTTTCAGATCCACCTAGGGGTCCGGAGAGCGTCCAATCCATGACCTCAAAGAACGAGGTGTTGCCTTGAGATCCTCCAAGGTGAGGGTAGGAATTTTTTTTTTTTTTTTTGCAATTAGCCATAATTTGTTGTGAATGATCTTGGACCTATTTTCCACTTCTTTGTATAGGAAGAGAGACAGAATAAAAAGTCTCAATGTGCCAGATGCCATGTAATGAAGTCGTGGGGTTAACATTGTTGATTATTATGTAACATCACGTTAATTGGAACATATTCACACGTGTCCACAGCGTGTGTGTGTGTGCCCAGTCCGATGAGCATGTTGGGTTGGGGTCGCTGCTGGTTCTTGCAGCCCCTCTGGGTGGTGCTTTCTCTGTGACTTGCCCAACACCGTTGCTGCTGCCTCTGTTGGAGTTCAGCCTTGACCGGCCTTGCTGCCAACAGGTTCTCGGAGCCTGTGCAACCTCTTCCCCCCGTGCCCCCACTACCCCGCATGCACCTTCTTCCTGGGGCACACCCTCGTCTCCTTGAGCACCCTTGTCCTCCGTCCTGTCCACCCGGGGTCTGCTGTGTGTTTCTACTCAGCCCATGCCTGCCTCTTGCTGTGAGCTCAGTTTATTGAGGTGCGGTGAGAAACCAACAGAGGGGAGCAGTGTCCCAGCCTGTCAGGGCAGGAGGGAGCCTTGGGCATCTCTTCCACAGCTCTGGCGACCCACCCTTCGCGATGTAGTGCTGGGGAGAGAGGTGAGTTCTAAAGGTAGGACCGCCGTGATTTCCTGAGTCTTAATTACCTAATACTGGGTCATCTGCCATGTCGCCTCATCGAAGGCACCTCTAGAGACAAAGCAAAGCCTCTGGTGGCCGTGGGCGGGGTGGCCATGCCTGTCTGTGGGTTCTGTAGAACCTACTCGGAGCCCCTCCAGCCGTGGGGATGTTCAGGCACTTGCCGCCTGTGGGAGGTGTGCGTTAGCCGCGTGGTAGGTGCGGAGGCCTGGAGGGACAGGCACAGGCCCACAGGCGTGGTGAGTGTGGGAGATTTAGCCGCCTGGGGATGTGTGGAAGGACAGGCACAGGACCACAGGCGTGGCAAGTGTGGGAGAAAGTGCACAGAGTGCCCAGCAGATGCCGTGTGGTCAGCGGAAGCCGTGAACACAGGCCGGGCTCGGGAGACACATTTGGAAATACACTTTAAGCAACATCAATGGATAATGCTGCGATTTGGTTTCCTCCCGTGGTCCAAAACACATTCTAGAGATGCCGCTGCTTTGTGTGTACCTGAGACAAGGGTCTAAATGTATTAGGGCCTTGATGTAATCTGTAAGACAGGCACAAAATGCCTATCTCAAAGAGGCACTGAACAAGAAAGCATGCTCTATTCAGTGCAATGAGAATGCTTCATTGTCATAAGCAAAGTAAAATGCCTCCAAGGCGAGCTTGCCATGTGTTTAATGACCTTGGACACGAGCCTCCTAAACCTGCCAGAAAGTGCTTCCAGCGTGGCTTCATGCAGTGGTTTCATGCAGTGGCTTCAGTGAAGAATGTGCATATGTGGCTGATACTGAGAGCTGCGCAGCACCCTCCTGACCTGACGGGTGCCCGTGTGTGGACCGTGAGCTGGGCAGCACCTTCCCGACCTGACGCATCCCCATGTGTGGAACATGAGCCGGGCAGCACCCTCTTGACCTGACGGGTCTCCTTGTGCCCATTGTGGGACCTCCGTCAGTCAAACAAGTGACACACGTCAAACTGAATGCAGGGAGGAGGGTCCAGGATTGTACGCAGGCTCCGTGTCTCGTTCTTCTGAGGCCTTCTGGGAAGCCAGGAGGGCAGTGGGGTCTTTTGTGTGTTTCCTCCTGGCGGCTGTGAATTTGTAGCAATGGCTTTTTGCAAAAGGGCCCGGAGGCGGAATCAGAGCCTGTCTTGGAAAGGATGACATCTTCACGGGCACCTCTTTCCGCCTCTCCGGTGCTCCTGTGATTTTCAATATGTGCACCCTGCAGACTTCAGCCTGTTGGTGTCTTGGGGGAAGAGATACCAGGATTGCTTCAATGTCTGTAAACCTGAAACAGGAATTTCTCTGCATTAAGTTGGTCACCAAAATGGGAGGTAAGTGGAGAGGGGAAGGAACTTCTTGACCTCGTCAGCCCTTTTCTTGAAACTCACAGTCAAACTTTGTCAAATTCTAGATGATGGTGCTTCAGGCGATGCATTTATGTATGTTATGTCTTGTTTTCTGAGTATGGTGCTTCAGGAATTTAAATATTAAGGTGAAATTGCCATGCACAGTTGAATTGGCACCATAATTTGACTCTCTGTAAAGCCTTTTGGTTTCCTGTTAGAGTGACTTACCATTTTTTGAGTTAACTGAAGCAAACTCTGCTGTCAGCACGAAGGAGCCACTGTATAGTTAGGACGTCCGATTAAATAGAATTCTCCTAAATAGAGTGTGTTCTTTTCATAAATTTTAAAAATTCATTTATTCATCAAACACATATTGAGTACTTATCACCCTGGTTGCTAGTCACTGTTCATATATATATTTTTAAGGAATTACTTCCACCTAGCTCTGAAATAACATTGCATTTAGAATTTAGCACAGAGGTGATTAAGCATGAACTTTTCTCAGCAGTCTTGTTTTCATTTTTACTTGGGAACATGTTCTCAGACTCGGTGCCCAGCTGACATTACCGTGCGTTGCCCGAGACACACACCTGGCGGGGCTGTGTCTCTGGGGCTTTAGAGCAGGAAGGAAGGGCTGCCAGGTGTCTGGCCCTTCCATGTTTCCCTGGGGGAAGTATTAGGCCTTGGGCAGGAGTCTTGGCTTGTCTTACTGGATTAGCTGGTGTCATTCAGTAGCTCTGCCTTGGTGTTAAGCTCTGGACTGACTCTGACCTCTGAGTGGCAGAGGAGAGGATGGTGATTTAGAATTAGTCGTGCAGACCGGGGCAACCAGCGGGTCTCGGATAAAAAGTGGTGGCAATTGATCACTTGCCTTTTTGGGAGAACTGTGTGGATTGACTCAGACCTCTTTCTTTTCATTTTATCTTGAGACTTTGTAGAAGCAAAAATGCCTTTAAAAAAATTAAATGATGGGCTTTTGTAATGTTTGTGTCTCCCCAAGATTCACAAGTTGGAATCGTCACCCGCGAGGAGATAGTGCTAGGAGGGGGAGCTTTGGGCGGTGAGGAGGTCGTGAGGGTCTCATAAATGGGATTTGTGCCCTCAAAAAAGGGACTACAGAGAGCTCCTTCACTCCTTCCACGGTGTGTGGACCCAGTGAGAAGGCGCCGTCTATGAACCAGGAAGCCCTCACCAGGCAAACCTGTCAGGCCTTGACTATGAACTTTCCAGCCTGAGACTGAGACTGAGAGCTGTGAGAAATGAACTTGTGTCGTTAGCCAGCCCCTACCCAGCCTGTGGTGTGTTGTTAGAGCAGCCTGGGTGAACGAAGGCAGGTCGTGAATTTTCTGTTGTACTTTCTGGCTTCAGATACTTGCTAGGGAGATGTCACCATCTTACCCAGGTGGGACTGTCTGGAATCAGACGTTCCGTTATGATTTGACCTTGCTCTTGCCCCACGCCTGTGCCATTCACACCTCCAGGTGTCTCGGCTGCCAGCGGCCCCTCCAGACGTTTCTGATTCGGTGTGTGGTGCTGGTCGCGGCCGCGCCGTCAGTGACCAGGAGTAGGAGCTCGCGCCCCTGGTGAACCAGCAGCCTCACCAGGAAGCTGCCGAGAAGCGTTTGACAGAAGGTGATCGCGCCTCGAGACTGAAACTTCCTGTTTACAGGGAATGGAGGTGCATAGTAGGGAATTTAATGATGGCCCTAGAAACAGATGCCTCTGGGGTAGGGGATATTCTGCAGGACAATGGCCCCGGACTCTCGAAAAGTGAAGATCACAGATAAAAGGGGTGCGAGGCTGTTCCTGACGAAGACGGGGAAGGAGAGTCACTCGGCGCAGTGTGTGGCCAGGATAGAAAAGACGTTTTCGGGACGATTGTGCTACCTGAACATAACCTGGACAGCGATGCTCTGAAATCGTTCTTGTCTGCCGATGATGGTACTGCGGCTGCAGAGGGGCCCTTATGCCTAGGGAATGTGTGCCTGAGGACTCCGTGAGACAGCAGGAGCCTCTCACTTCAAGTGGCTCCAGAGGAGAAACAAATCTGTCTCTCTGTCTGATCTACAGAGAGAGTGAGAAAGCAAATCTAACGAAATGTTAGCAGTTGTTGGAGCTCCGCGTGGAGAAAACTTGACCACTCGTTGTACTGTTCTTCCACTTTTTAAATATGTTAGAACATTTTCATAATGAAATGGTGGGAAAGTAAAAATAAATCTGGAAATTAGAACGGAAGTGAGCCCAGCCAAGCACTCTTGGGTTCAGCCGGGAAGAGCCAACGGTCCGTTGGTGTTCTCTCGACTCGTCGTGGGGATTTCCTCCTCCTGGGTTCACCACCTAGTTTTCCTGGTGATCGTTATTTTATACATAGCTATGAGCATAGGTGATACTGAAAACACGTTTAGTGTGGTTTGTCATTAAGAATTTGGAGAACTGGCTACAGAAACCACTTGTACAGAGTTGAGATGAGCACTGCCTGCCTCAGCATCTGTGGTAACAGCTTCACTTGGGTGCAGAGCTTGGCAGAGGTTTGAGTGACTCTGTCTCGATGGTCCTCTGTCAGAGGACAAGGTTAAGCTTCACCACCAAGGGCCCTGTTGAGCCTCTGGGCTGGAAGTAACCTCCCCCGGGCTGGTGAGGCAGCCTCTGGGGGCCTTTCCTGACAAAGCCCCTCACTGAGCTGCAGTCTGGCCACCTCTGCCCTCGCCTCCCCGACTGCAGGGTCTCGAGGTCTCACTACCTCCAGCCTGAGCGCCCAGTGCCCAGGGGCAATTTCCCGCCTTCCCTGGGGGCTCAGGATGCCGGCTCCTGGGGCAGTGTCCGCAGCTGGGCCCCTCCTCCTGGGCTGGGGGTAAGGCTGGCCACGGCCTCCTGCTATGTCCCACTGGCCACTTCACCGCAGCTGCAGCCCACACTGGGTGGCCGCTCCTGCTTCTGTTGGATGTGGAGATGCAGGCCTTCACTGAGGCTTCCTGGCCTCGCCCCTGCTGGCCCCAAGGCTGTGCCACTTCCCCCTGCCCAGCCCCTGGTCTCTGTACAGTGTCTGTCCAGGATGTCTGTCCATCCGTCCTTGACATTCTGTCCACAAGCAGCCACTGTCATCCTAGCTTGTGAGGGGCGAGCAGAGCCCAGGTGCGGTCGACGTGGAGATGCTGATGCCCTTCAGTGTGCAGGGAAGTGAGTTCCTTCATATCTACAGCCTCTGCGCAGCCAGCTGGGAGCTCATCCCATTCACAGGTGGATGTGCCTTGTTTTTTGGCCCAATCGCCTGCATTAACCCAGAAGAATCTCAGTTCTCTGCTTTCAAACACATACGCTGGGACGTGAACACTCTCACCCTGGACGTTTTGTCTGAATGTTCAGTGCCCAGGCTCTTAGGTACACAGGCGGCCCCGGGTTTTATTTGAAAGCTTTGATTGACTTGAAGGAACGTAGAGGCTGCTGAAATCCTGGTCATTTTGGAACAAAGTATTTTATTAACAGTTTTCTAAAAGAAAGAAATCATTAAAAAATTGATCCCTGTTGAGGTAGAAGGATCTCGTCCTCATGCTTCTCAGTTCCTTCCAGAATCAGCTTCCAGTTCAGCTGCAGAACAGGTTCTGGTGGTGGCTGGAGCAGCCCAGGCAGGTGCCGTCGGGTCTGAGTTCACACTGGTGCCCGTGTGGTCTCCAGTTACGGTGTGGGCCGTGGGGCCTGAGTTCACACCATTGCCCATGTGGTCTCCAGTTACGATGCTGGCCATGGAGTCTGAGTTCACGCTGGTGCCTGCGTGGTCTTCAGTTACAGTGCTGGCCATTTGTGCCTTTCTGGGAAGTTAGAAGGAGGATCATTTCATCACCTCTCTGTCCTCCCACACCTGATCTATGCTGGGCCACCGTGAATTCTTCCTTTTAACTGTTTCTCTCGTCACGGGCAACGCTGGTGTTCTGTGGTCCACGTTTGCCTTTTCGGAAAACGGATTCTGTGTTGCTTTATATAATCACGTGGTCTCTTTTACGAATTTCGCTTTTCTTTAAGAAAATAATCGTGCTTTTATCTCTTCAATCTCAACTCTGGTCCCTGACACAGGCTCTTGCCAGCTCGAAAATTAAAAGTAATCTTTGATTATACTTAATACTTTCTAAAGTTTTCAAAAGTTTATCAGCATGTGGGTTACTGAACATTGACTGTTTATTTAATGGAAAATTACATTGTAAGTGGAGTATTAGAGTGAAAATGATCTTCTGATTTTATTAAAATATTCAGGTAAAAATATTAAAATGACTTCGCCAAACTTCATGCCTGTGTATCGTGAAAACATTAAGCTGCTCTCTGCTCCCGAGAATGCATGAGTAGAGTATGTGTTTGAAAGCGTCATTCCAGTCTTAAGTTTTAGGTATTCTTAAAGGGGTTGGCTGGAGAAGTGACATTTAGCATTGAGTGAACGTTTGATAAAGATTTGTCTCGATATAAAAATAGTTAAAAACAATCTTTAGTGTTTCCTGTCAGGGTTCACCCATTAAAGAATGGTCTTGTAAAAAACTCATCGAGAGTGTCGGCGCCCAGAGGTGCTACCTTGCCCACAGTTGTGTCATCTGTTGTCACCAGGCGACACGCCCAGCGTTTAGCTGCACGTCAGATGTGGCCACGGGGCCACAGGACATCCCTGCGGACGGATGTTCTTATGCAGATTAATGAGGATGGAGACCGCTGCAGAACTGTAAGCCCCCCAGGGGCTGACGGAAGCCTGGGAACACCCGAGACACCAGAGTCGCTGCTGCCCTGGGTGGAAGGAACCTGCCCTGGAAGATGGGAAATGCAATAAGGAGAAAGTACCAAGGTACATGATGCTGTGAAAACGGAGATGTTTTAATTAAATTAACAATTAAAATCATTTTAATTATGTGAATTATTTGAGTTCATGTTAGTTCTTTTTAGGAAATTAATACTTAAAGCAAGTTTGTTTTCTGAATTGTTGGAATTAATTGAGTCAGCACAAGAGTTAGCATTGATATCTGACCCTCTTCCAGGGTTGGGGCAGAGGAGATGGGGGCAGAGGAGATGGGCCTCCCACCGGCTTTCCCCTGGAGCTCAGCCAGAATTTCCCATTGAGGAGCCCTCAGCTACCTGAGAGCCAGGAGCTCTTGCGGAGAAGCCACTGTCGGCATGCCGCCCGCTTTGATGGCTCTGCTCTGCCATCCCTGCGCTCCAAGGGCCGGACCCTGCCGCTGCCTGTGCCAGACGGGTCTCAGGGAGGTGCCAGTGAGCAGGTATGCATGGCAAGGCCTGGGCATCGCTGTCCGTTTTCCGTGGCTGCCGGTTTCATTCTCTCGCTGTTTGTCCCCTTAGCAAGACTCATGAGGTTCCTTGAGGACAAGACCCCCTCCTGCCACCTGGTCTGTTTCCTGAACGTTCTCTGCACTAGCACAGCCCTGGGATGCAGCCCTCGGGAATCAGGGTGTTGGCCATAGTAGGGCGGGTCGCTCTGCTGGGCACCACGATGGATGTTAGGTGCTGTGCTTCACTTTGCGGACACGTTTAAGTACAAAAGTAATTTTAAAATTTCACCATTATTTCAAGACAGCTGAGAGCCTATTAGCACAGAATCCCTGGTCTGAATGAAATCAAACAGTTCTTATTAATTATTCATGATGCCATGAATATGTAGCCTTATTTTTTATAATTACCAGTCTGTATAATTAATCTCTCATTTGGTTAAAGTACTTAACAGTAAGTAGAGCTGTAATTTCAACTGTTTATAAAGCATATGGAAGAATGTTTAAATGTTTAATTAGAACCATTTTTTTCAGTTTCATAGAGAATTTTTTTTCTTGTCAACGAGGATCTTTAATTATTTAAACCAAAAGAGGAAAACAGACCAGAAAAGAAAAACAACTAGTAAAGCTCGGAACTGCGAAGGTGGCATCGTTCCGTTAGTCTCGGGTTTTGCTTCCTGGGTTTGTGACGTGGTCAGAGTCCTTGTCTTTGATTTCCTAACACAAGTTGTTAAAGTTGGAAGTGAGTGTGAAATTGAGTTAGTCTAGCTTTATTCTTTCACGGATGAGAAGTGAATTATCTTCAGCAAGGTGGGTGCAGGCGTGGTACCCGGGGGTCACTGTGGTGAATAGGCTGCTCTTGTGGGGAGCCAAGTTCATCATCACTGGGACAGAGCCCAGGACACTTCCCCGGCTGGCCAGCCTCTTCCTAGAACCCCACACATTGCAAAGGATGGAGTCCAGATCTATACCATAAAGAAACGAGGGTGGTTACAGAAAGCACCACGATCTCAGCTGAGTGGCTCTGAGCACCCCAACGTTGGGGCACCTCAGCATCATGTGTGGCTCAGGCTGTGCCCTGCAGGGAGGCTGGCCCGATTGAGCTTCGATCTCCACCCTGAGAGTGAGGGCTCCTTCCCCCAGAGTGAGTTAAAGCATCGTGTGTCCACCTGTGCAGTGGCTGGTCCCAGTGGCCCTGGAGGGCTGAAACCCTGGGTCTTGCCACTGGTCCGGGGCGTCTATTTCCCCTTCCTGCAGTTCCTGTGTCTGTGTGTCCAGGGGGTTCCGATCCCTGTCTCAGGACCATGGGTGAGAGGTCAAGTTCACCCGCTTTGGAGCTGGCCCGGATCTTGGTTCTGTGGATCCTCGCTGTGTGGCTCTGGAGCAGTTCTGTCCTCAGGAGAGGGATCCTTACAGCCGCCTCTTGGGGCCATGAGGAGAATTAATAGGACGACCCCCAGGAAGCTGCTCAAAGCCCTGTGCGGGGCCAGTCCTGTGTCTCCACCAGTTCCTTCCCTCTGTGCTCCCCCCCACTGTCACATCGCGAGCCTTTATTTCCTTTTCCTTGGACCCAGGCAGCGAATGCTCTGCTGCCCTTGGCAGCCCCTTCTCTAGTCTGTCCTCAAATCACTTCCTGACGGACAGCCCTGACTAGCCATCGGCGTGTCCAAAACCCCACAAAATAGAACCCAACTTTCCTATTAAGCTGTGGAGAGCTGTCCCAGGGCCACTTCCCACAGGCTGGCCTCATTCGCCATAGGATCCGTGGTTCTCACCTGGGGCTGGGGGTGCCCCTGCCATCTTGTGGGGAGTGTCAGGGATGTCCCTCCAGGCCCAGTACAGTCCCCCAGCCGGTGGGCAGCAGACAGCAGCACCCAACCTGATGTCCCTGTGGCTTCTGGTTCCCCGAGGCTGGCTGTGCTTTGCTGCCTCTTCATGTCCTCTCTCCACCTTCGCTGTTTAGCAGTGTTCCATCCATTAGAGCTCAAAGCACTGCCTCCCAGCAATGCAGCCCGTTCTTCTGGCCTGCCATCTGCCTGTGCCCCGCGGTCTGTACCATGTCCTCACGGACCCATCAGAGCAAGGCTCCCAGGGATGGAGAGGTTCCTGTTTGTGTCTCTGTCCCACCTTCTCTGGACCTGGCACCGTGCCCTTTGCTGACAGAGGTCTTGGGTTGATTGTCAGCAAAGCAGACAATCTATATGGCTCTAAATGGTTGTGAACATGCTTGATTGGGTGATTTTAAAAATAATTGGATATGTAAGCATTTGAGCGTGACACAGGTGGATTTTTGGGCTAATGGTCTTGTTCTTCAGGGAGTAACCACAGGCCCATCCACAAGGACCATTTCCAGCTGATTTATGGAACGCTGTTCTACCTGGTTAATTTTGAACGTTATCTCAGCCTGAGAGGTAGGTCAGCATGTGACGAAGATCACTGGTTTGAATCCTTAATCTAATCTAATCCTTAGATTGAATCCTAATCCTAATCCTAATCCTTAGGAGCTGCAGCTTCCATGCCTTCGTTTCTTCCTTGGTTAGGTAGGGAAGGTATGAGCTACCTCAGAGTTGTGAGTGAGGCCTGTATCGAGTGAGCGATTTAAGTGACAAGGACTGCACCCGGAGTGTTGGTATTTAAAGACCTTTAAACATCACGATGCTGCATTTTGGTACCCAGGTAAAACAGCAAAGTTATTTCAGATGCAGACACAGACCGTCGGTGAGGTGGGGGGCTGATGGCAGGAGGTGGACCACCGACCCTGTAATGAGGGCGTGGTCTGTTCGAGGCTGAACGAAGTGTACATCATTGCGTGTACCACGGAGGTCCCCTGGAAGGGTCCATGTGGCTGAGCCGTGCGGTCTGTCCATGATGTCTGGCAGGAGCAGAGCTTTCGGGTGCAGCCTTGCTCTTGTGTGCACGGCCCTCAACGGTCTCAAAAGTCTGAGGCTTAAAGCAGGCTTGGGGTTTCCTTACACCTCCTGGACACCTAATTTGCCTGGCAAACATGTTTTTCTTGGGTGTAAAGGTGAAGGAGTGGGTGACTCTGGTGAAAGTGTACTAATTACTGCACTCTGGGTCAGTGGCGCTTGGTCGAAGACACTATCTGCCCTGGGTGGACATCTCTGGGGTGGTGAGAACCGGTGGCTGGATGTCGCAGTTTTGCCCAGAGGATGCCAATTGTTTCCTTTTTCCTCAGTAACAACACCATACTTTGTTTAGGGAAGCAGCACACCCAGCTGAAAATCCAATTGTCTTGCACGGCGGAGCGGCTGGTGACACAGGTCCAGATGCTGGGATGCTGATGGGGGTTCCTGGAGTGGGAAGTGTCAGGAGGCTTTCCCGACCCACAGCAGCCCTGGGCCCTTGTCCAGCCTTCTTGCCCGGGGCATGACACCTGGAGGGAAAGCAGCTTCGGGGGCCCGAGGGCCAGAAGGCAGAGTCCTGGCGTGTGAGGCAGGCCTGGGCCAGGCTCCTTGGAGGATGTCACAGACCTGCTGCCCATGCAGGGACCACCCACCTCTGAGCCCCACGCAGATTTTCCTCCGTAGCCGAGTGAAATCCTGGTGTGGTGAGTGAGGCAGTCAGAGGCACCTTTTGTGGAAGGAGGACAAAGCTGGAGAAAAAGAGGTTTTCCTAAAGGCACAAGGCGCTGATTGTGCGTTAGGGATAATTCCTAGGAGTGTGGTTGCTGGTGGGTGGAAAACTGTAGCCAGAGAATAAGTGGGAATGGCCCTTGCTGGTACTTAATGGATTTGTTCACGAATGATCTGAACAGTTCCAGTGAAAAGAGCATTTCGGACACAGAAGTTTTCATCCTGCCTGACAATCAGCGTGACTGTGGGCTGTTCCATCCTTCTTGGGCGACAGTGAGAGGGTCTCAGGCCCTTCCGGCCCTGTGCTGGCATTTCCCCAGGGTGTATGCCCCATCCCGAATAGGCTGGAATGCCTCTGGGTGCAGCTGAGCCTCTTGAAAAGGGAAGAGACATGTGATGTGCTCTGGCTGAACAGGAAAGTGAGGGAGGACAGGGAGAGGGGCCTGGAGGTGAGGAGGATGGTGAGCAACACTGGGGAGAGAGGACGGAGGGTAACACCAGGGACAGGGGGATGGAGGGTAACGCCGAGGACAGGGGCATGGAGGGTAACGCCGGGGACCGGGATGGAGGGTAACACCACTTCTCCAGGTGCCTTTGGGGGATGGTGCCGCCTCTCTCACCCCAGAGTGAAGCCAACAGGATTCTGTCCCGAGGAGCCCCAGAGCCTGGCAGCTGGGATTGGCCCAGTATGAACCACCGGTCACTGGCTCTGCACCCTGGTGGGACAGGCTCCCTGGTGTTTCCACCCTGGCTTCCCTTCTGGACAGTGGGACCCTGAGTATCCCCGTCCCAGCTGCACCCAGAGCCCTGGACTCCAGCGTGTCATCGGCACTCGTTAGCGTTTCTTTTGTTGTGGTCCGTGGACGAAGTGGCTCTCTCTTTGTGTGTTCACAGCCCTCCTGCTCACTTTACCTTCTGGGAACACTTTTTACAGAGCTTCGTATGTGGGGAGGACTCAAGTGATTAATCGAATGTTTCATCAGGTGCGGTTCTTCTGTTTCCCAGTTTTGACGTAACATTTGGTGAAATTTCCCGGGACTCCTGTGGTCAGCCTCACGGTTTCACTCTGTCACTTTCTAATGCAGTATTTTTGGGAGTCTTTTAAATTCAGCGCCACCACTTAAAAATAAGTTTTATAATATGCAGTTTCAGGTTAATTCTTTACCTTTGTGTCTCAGGCAGTGGCTCCCCACCTGTGAGTTGTCAGAAAGGTTCACGCAGTTTTCCAGGGCGGCCTTTGCATTTACTGGAACTATAAAGAGCTCGTTCCTGCTTCGGAGGCGATTGACACGCAGTGCGCGTGAGGCTGTGCGTGGCTTAGCGTCTTCTGCAGGCTTAGAGGTCACTTTCTGTTCTTCCCCAAGCCTGCTGCGCTGTGCCGAGTGTTCACTGCGGGCGACGGTTACGCTGTCTGGCACAGGCCACCGAGGCCACAGGGCAGGTTCCACGTAGCGAAGCCTGCAGAATGGCAGAGCCCGGCCTCCTTGCCGCCCTTCACGGGGAGCAGAAAGCGCAAGCCTGTGATCAGAGCTGTGCTAGCCCAGAAAGCCTCTGAACAGGTTGAATTGAGGAATCTGCTCCTACCAACTGCCCATGTTTAGGATGTGTTTGAGTTTTTGTGATTTTTCTTGCACTGAAGCTACTGGACTGGCTCTGTGTCACCGTCATGGGTCTTCATGTTGCCCCGACGGGAAACGGCGGGGGTGGAGGGCTACACAGAGGCTGTGGCCCTGATAATGAAGGGCTTGTTGCCTCTTTGGACAGTGAGTTCAAACTCTTTGTAATTGTCAGCACAAAGAGTGACCCGCTGAGGACACGGCTGTAATACAGGGTGGCATGGTTGATTGTCATAGCTGATATCAGGTACCTGCCTCTAAAATGACGGTACCCGTAGTGTGGCTCCAGGAGGGCAGCTCCTGCCAAACACACGTGCTCCTGGGCCCCTGCAGACAAGGTCGTGTTGCCAGCCAGGCCTGCAGCTGTGAGTGCAGAGGAGTCTACAGGGCACCGAGTGCCTCCCTCGTTTGCTTGTGGGGCCCAGCCCTCCGTCCCTCCCGGTCCCCAGTGCGGCTTCTCCCAGGATTCTCCCAGCCCTGTGGACACCTCCGTCTTCACAGCTTCTGTAGTTTTCTCGTGGGCGCCCCAGGTGGGCGCCTGGGCAGGGTTCGTGTGTTAGTTGAGTTCTCTCTAGCCAACCCTGGCTCGTGGCTCAGCAGGTCCCTTCAAATGAGTCAGCCAGCTGTGTGCCTGCATGTTCAGGATACTTGTCAGGGGCCTTCCTCAGAGCAAGACCGACGCTCACCTCATCCTTGGGACTTTGGAGCCCGCCCTGGAGAGACTCTAGCCAGTCCAAAGGGGCCGTCCGGGTCCCGCAGGCTGGTGGGAGTGACTTCTGAGCCACTCGAGACCCCACTTTGTGTTCCTACACCCCACAAAGCCACTTAAAGTGCCATGTTCTGGTGCCGTGTGCCTCTCCAGTGTGCCACACAAGCCCGGACGGGGATCTGAGCGGGCGCTGCCTTCCTCAGGCTATGCTTGAGTTTTGGGGCAACTGGAGCACTCGTGGCTGTGATGATCACCGCTGTCTGGGCTCCCCTAGAAGGTCTCACCCGCAGCCTGAGGGCCACGTCGGCAGCCACCGAGGAGCCGCCAGGTGCGGCGTTGGTCCCACTCAGTTCTTTTCGACTTTGGTGACAAGAGGAGACAGCAAAACTTCAGCTGGGAGCCCCAGGCCTTCTCTGCTTGGGGCCCTGGGACTGAGATAGCACAGATCCTGCCATCCACGTGCTGGGGGCCCCGCCGTGTGGCTCCCTCCTCTGATCAGGGGCCACGCCCTTGGGCTGGGCAGCTCCGGGTTCTCGCACTCAGGGGCCCAGGGAGGGTCCTGGATGCAGAGAGAAGGAGAAGGGTGGCGGTTTGAGCCCAACTGTGCTGGCTTCATCTTCTGCCTCCTGTCCCTAAATACATTTGCAAAGTTTTCCAGATGAAAACTCAGAAGGGATTTTTAATGACTGGAATCTGTGAATTCCATGGGAGCCAAGTGTGTCCACCTCTTTCACTCACCTCATTTCTCCACGTTGGGGCTGATTTTGGCAGCGTTCAGAGGGGCATGGACTCCAGGGTGGTGGCCAGCCCTCGGCCCTGTGTCCCTCTCCTCCTCCCCTCAGCGCCACAGCATTTCGGTGTCATCCCCTTCCCTGCGCGCGTCCTCATGAAAACCAAGTGCGGCTGGAGGGAGATGCCTGTGCCCACTCCCGTGACCTTCCCGGCCAGCCTGGCTGCAGCAGCCTCTCAGCAGGCATCTTTCTGGTGCTGCCTCCGTGCCCCTCCCATCAGTTGACGCTCGTGCTCCTGAATCTTCACGCGTGTACTCTGTGCATCCACCTCACGGGCTCCCTGGGAACGGAGACAGTGTCTCACACCGGTCAGAATGCTCTTCTCTGTCCACTGAATAGTCCAACACAGAATCATTCCTCTGTGATTATTTATGCCTTGTTATGTAGAACTGGAATAAAGAAAAAGTGAATTTAGACATTACAGCCATCAGGTTGAAGCTAGGTAATTGCATTAGGGAATTAAATGAGAGCATTTGAGCTTCTTGAGTTCTAATTCCACATCTTCGTATCCCCGTCACCCCATACCCAGTGTCTAACACAGCCCTTGGTCTAGGAGTTTCTTGATAAATGCTTCCTGAATTGAACTGGACTGAGCTTAACATTTCCACGTCATAATTCCTAGTGAATATCGGGTATTTAGTCAAATAGAGTCAAGTAGAGAGAGGCATTGGCCCATCTGGAAAAAGGGCAAGGCATGGTGCTTTAGGCCCAGGTCCCCAATATCAACTATGAAAATAAAACGTTGTCATCTCCAAATGCAGCCCTGTCCTCAGCTCGTCACTGTTCATGCTAACAATTATAAACAGCTTGAACTTGCTGTCCTGAGAAGCAACACATCCTCCATTCTCTCTGCAGTGCAGCTGCCTTGGTGGATGGAACATGCCCCTCCTCCCTCCCTCCCCCTCCTCTCTCCTTCTGCCCCCTCTCTCCCTCTCTCCCCCCTCCTCTCTCCCTCTCTCGCCCCTCGTCTCTCCCTCCCTCCCCCCTCCTCTCTCCCTCTCTCCCCCCTCTTGTGTCCCTCCCACTCCCCTCCTCTCTCCCTCACTCCCCCCTCCTTCTTCCTGTCTTCTCTCACCTTTCTCCTCCCACCTTCTCTCCTGGGCTAGGGGCAGAAGAGAAGAGACCTCCGGAATCTTCTGCTTCATTCAAGCAGCCTGGGGGCAGCATCAAGTGCTACAATTTGGCTGCCCCAGCAGGTGCCTCAGGGCAGCCTTTCTAATGGGAATCCTGGAATCATGTCTTTCCTTAATGTGTCCTAAAGGCTGGAGGACATGAAGTGAAACAATGCTCCATGCTCGGTCCTGTGATTTTGTGTATTTATTAGACTTAATTTGAAATTAAAATAAATAATACCCAAGGTAGAGCATGAAAAAAAAGAAAAAACAGGCTATGGTGTTTAAAAAACAAACAAAACCGTTTGGTTTGTTGGTTTGTTCTTAGACCTTCAGAGGCTCCTAGGTCACACGTTTCAGTTTCTCAGCGAGTGACATTCTCGTGTCAGCCTCTTGTTTGATGATGTCAGCCACAGCAGAAAGAAGCACTCCGTAGGCCCCGTGCTCAGCACATTGGCGTGAGCTTCTGCCGTCTTCTGTTCATGCTCATCACAGCTCTGTGCAGTGGGCGTCCTCCTGATCCATGTGGGAGAATGGAGGATGGAGGCGGAAGGGTGAGTGATGGCAGGATCACATGAGGGGTCTCTCCCGAGGTAGGGAGGGGAACCGGCCCAGGACCTCGGTGCCCATCGCGTCCTTCCTCCTCCTCCTCTGCCTCTCTGTGACTGTTTGACTCAGGCTGCAGGGACAGACATGAGTATGTGCAGAGCGTGTGTGCACCCCTGGGGGTGTGTGCTCATATTGGCAGAGAGGGATGTGAGCGTGTACAGAGCGTGTGTGCACACCTTGGGGATGTGTGCTGGCATTGGCAGGGACAGATGTGAGTGCATACAGAATATGTGCTGGCATTGGTGGGACAGATGTGTACAGAGCGTGTGTGCACACCTCGGGGTTGTGTGTTGGTGTTGGCACGGACAGATGTGAGCATGTGCAGAGCGTGTGTGCACACCTGGGGCTGTGTGCTGGTGTTGGTATGGGCAGACGTGAGCGTGTACAGAGCGTGTGTGCACAACTAGGGGTGCGTGCTTATGTTGTTTTGTAAGCGGCAAATACGTGGCCCGTTGCCTCGGGCGGCCCTGCGCCCGTGCTGAGTCCGTCAGTGGCCCTCGGGTTGGGGTCTCCATCTCCCCAGACAGCACTCGAATGGCTTGAGGTTTCAGATTCTTCCTCTCCGGGTACTTGGACCTCCTCAGGACCAAACATCAGAACCAGCCAACTGCAAACTACAAGAACGTTCAAATGCATCTTCAGTAGGAAAAAAAGGCAATTGGAATAATTTTCCAACATGACCCCGTGGGTAAGCCGTTAGATACTCCAGCCAACAGATTGAGTCACTTTAAAATTTACACGAATTAAAATAGTTCTGAGAGTTACAGAGCTTTGCCGCTAAACCTTGAAATAATTGAAGCGTTCTGCTCCACTTGCTTACAAACGGTTTGAGGATAACTTTCAGTCCAAAGCAGCAACCTTCTAAATCCAGCTTAGATGCGAGGCTCCCACTGACACAGGAAGAGACAGTGGCCCTTGATTATTCTCCTGTGTTCAGATACTTTGTCATTTTTTTTTTTTGTATCCTGATCAGCACTTCTGCTTTTCCAATTCAAACTAAAGGGAGTTTAGTTCTGTTTTGGAGAAGCTGTGGTTAGTGGTTTCTTTTCATGGTTTACTTAATCTCTTAAGTCTGGCACTTACATTTACCCAAATGGACTTTTCTTTAGTACGACGGTGCCATAGCCCAGGGCTTCTCCCTCCATATCTGCTCCCCAGGAGGCCCCCTAGGAATGGGCGCTGGAGATCCAGCCCCTCTCCGTGTGCCCTTTTCTTTGAGTCCAATGTAGGTTTGGCTCAGAGAAGAAAACAGGCCTCCGGGTTAGGTGCCTCTGACTGCTTGCTTGTGAAATGTTTAATGAGAAGGCGTCTTCCAAACTAATTTTACACATTAATAGTTGTAGCTTAAAGTGTCACTGCAGTCATAAGAACAAGAAACGCTCCCATAAAGTAGATAAGCAGAAAAAAGCCGTAAAAGTTTAATAAAGCGCAAATAAAATGGTGTTGTAAGAATGTACAGTGGGAAATGTTCTCAGTCCAGCCAGATCGGCTGTGGCATCCTCCTGTAAATACATTCAGCCATGTGTGGCCCTGATCGCAATCACTACTGTGAATTGTGATCCAGAATGTTCTTGGGGGCCGATACCTGGACTGTGCCAGCAGCTGAGTCTCATTGGAGGTCACGGCGGTGATGTGCTTAGTGTGGCCATCTGGGCTGAGGGGTGGTCACCCGTTCACTCACCACGTGCAGCCGTTATTCTTGTGATGGAGTTGCACAGGGCCCGGCTTGTCCACCTTGGCTACTTAAAGTACCGGGAACCCAACCGCTGGTGAGTGCGTCCCGACATGGGAGCTGTCTTTTTTATCCAGGGCCCTCTGGTGCTGCAGACCCTGAGTCCACGGGGAGGCACCGGAGGGCTCTACTGGGCCATGGAGGTCCCCGAGCAGGTGGTCACTCATTGTGAAGTGGTCCATGGCCTGTGAGGTTATTCCCGGGGTCTGTGTGAGCGAGGTTAACCAGTTCACAGCTGGGCACTTACCCCTTACACAGGTGACACTAGTTAAAGTGGAATCTCTATTAGCTCGCACGGGCGTGTGTGAGGAGCTGGGAGGGTGCGGAGGCTTGGCCCTAGCACTGGAGCCCGGGCTCCTGAGATTCTGCGTCTTCCTGCTGAGGGGCCGTCAGGGCTGCTGTGGGTCCTGAAGACAGTAGGTGCCATATGGACCAGGGGATGCGGAAGCCTCTAGAGGCTGCGGGAGGCGAGGAGATGGTCGCTTCCCCAGAGCCAGCCCTGTCGACACCTCGACGTTAGCTGGTGGGACCTGTTTTGGACTCCAGCTTTCAGAAATGGGAGAAAATAAGTGAGTGTTCAGGGCGCTAACTTTGGGGTGATTTAGTGGAGAAATAGAAAACCAGCCCACGAAGGTGCACGCATTGAAATGTGCTCTGTCCAGGTGTTCACAGTGGCGTGAGGGGGATGGCATCAGGGTTCGGGGAACTGTGCAGCTTTACTGAAGGAAGGGGGCTCGCCACGCCTTTCCTCATGTAACTGAAGGTATGTATGCCTGCCACACCGCCCAGGAGACAGGGACTAGAAATCTGACTTTATTTCTTATGGGAACCAAGGTCAGAACACGGTGAGGGCCGAGACGAGCTTCCTACAGCCTGACCTGGGAAGAGGAATCGCAAGTAGTTTGTGGTTTTCTACACAGACCTGTCCTTTCAGGTTTTGTTAAGTTCTGGAAAAAGGGAGAAGCCAGGCACACCTCGGCGACGGGCAGTGTTTCTGGAGGTGGTGCGGCTTCAGCCTTAATGTGGCCGTGTGGTTGGGAGGCTCAGAAACTGCCCTCCAAGAGCACTCATCTGTTCCTTATTGCACTAATACCTCATTTACAGAAATTACAGAGCAGTGCGGGAGGCCTCTGGTCTGGATGGGTTTGTGTGGACCGAGGTCACGGGGTGTTGTCCCAAGTGCTTATCCTGATCTGGCAGAGGCTCTGTTCCCAAATAATTATTCCACAGTTTCAGAGCCTATATCTGAGTGATAGTCTTTTAACTTTGTTGCATAAAAGTAAACAAAGTATGTCTTGAGGGTCTAAAAATTCATGTAGTAATCATGGCTGTAAACTCATACATGGGGCTTTTGGGATGGAGTGAAAACACAGTCACCTGGCGTGGACGCTGCGTGGTATTTTTAGCGTGGTGGCCTGCTCGTGCCTTGAACTCTATCTGCAGTGTGAGCAACAGCTGTGTATTTGAGAAATGTGGGCAGGTCAGCTTGCTCCACCAGGGGCCTGCGGGCGTCCGGGTGAGGGGCCTGGGATGCGGCCATGTCAGTGGGAAGGAGCTTGGTTGTGTCAGCAGATATGTCTGCCTCTACAGGCCTGCAAGCCAACCAGAACCCAGTTTTCCTTTGGCCATCTAATGCCAGAAAAAAATCTGTTTCTTAGAGACTTTCATAATTTATATTAATGAACCGTTTGACCATACATAAAATGTTATAAATGTATGAGGCTTTACAACTTGGCAGATGTGTAACTCACATGTTATGATTGAATCCAACTGTTGAAGATATTTGTTTCACTGGAAGGTTTTTAGCATTTTATGTGCAAACCAAATGCCAGTAGCATTTTGAAAGAGTATTTTGGAATTTTAAACACAGAGTGGGACAGTGCTGGGTCTCTGGGATGCTGGTGAGGTGGACGTGACCTCAAGCTCTTGGAGCTTGCAAGCAGGATTCCTAAATTGTCACACTTGCAGTGCTGGAAGTCAAAGTGGACTTCTGTAAATGAGGTATTAGTGCAATAAGGAACCGATGAGTGCCCTTGGAGGGCAGTTTCTGAGCCTCCCAGACACCGCCGGAGGAAGTGGGGGAGGGGGGCAGTAACCCATCAGAACCTGGACGGTGGAGCCGGGTTTGCTGGTGGCCCTGCGTGGCTGGTCATTACGTGCAATAAGGAACAGGTGAGCGCCCTTGAGGGCGGTTTCTCCCTGCTTCGGAACTGCAAGTGGAAGATGCCTCAAAGTGGGGGGAGGTTGGTGGTGGTCGGTTATCCAGTGGGGCCGGATTTGCTGGTGGCCGCTGCGTGGCAGGTCACTGGGTGGAGCGATAGGTGAGTGGAGTGAGAATAGAGGATGCACCCTCCACAGCTACTGCTGGGAGTTGGCTCTGGTAGCAGAGGGGGCATAGAGGGATTCCCACCAAGGGCAACACGGCTGGGGTCCCACGTGTGCTGGACGCTGACGTGTGGCTATGTGATCTCAGTCTCCACAGCCATCCTGGGAAGTGGGTTCAGTTACCTTCCCATCTCACATTTGAGAAATCTCGGGCTCACATCACAGCTGGGTGGGTTGGAACTAATGTCTCAGGCAGGACGTTGGCCCCAGAGCCCAGCTCTTACCACCCCCCCCGCCCTTTTCAGTCCACCAAGCTTGTAGAGAGGGGTGTGTGGTGGTGGGGGGCGGCTGAGAAACCAACACAGTAGAAGGGGGGAAGGAAATAAACCAGGCAGGAGACACAGGCAGTACTTGGGAGGTCTACCCGGGGTCTGGGTGTGGGGGGCACCTCTGGGCCTGTGAATCCCGTTCTGTGCTCCCGGCTTACCCAACCTTGGCCCTCAGCCACATGCTGTGCGTTTTAGGTGAAATCTCAGTCCCTCGCATGGTGCGAGCATCTTTTCTCCCTGGCTTTGCTTCTCCTTAAATCACAGAGTCTCAGTGGGGATGGCGGGGTGGTTGGTGGTCCATGGAATTTGCCCTCCACTTTCCCATCCTTGTCCTGTCCTGTCTGGCCTGTTACCTGAATCGGTGTCTCTTCAGAGCCTGCAAATGAGTGGAGGCCACAGCAGCCCCTCGCTGACCGGCCTCTCAAACTTTTTTATTCATCAGAATTGTGTTAAATGCTGATTCCTAGGCACCCCATTAGACTCTCTATGCCTGCCTGGCATGGGTACTTTGGGGACGGTACAGAGGGTTGCTGGGCTGTTCCAGGAGGGAATTTGCATTTGTAGAATGTCCCCTGTGGTCTTTCCACCACTCTACTTTCCACGCACACGTGGCATTAAACCTGGAAGACCTCTGGGTGCTGTGCTGGTGAGGAAGTCCCGGCTGGACGAGGGGCTGCTGGGGCTCGGACTTGATTCCTGGGCTGGGGGCTGTGGGCTTATTCTCTTCAGTGGGCCTGCTTATGGGATGCCCTGAGTTCTGCTGTGCACTCAGGGGATGGTGCAGAGACAGGCTCAGGAAACACAGACGATGGATTTAAAAATTCCTACTGGAAAATCTTTTATGAGCAAAGAAATTTGCATCTAACTGAAGACAATCATTGCTTGAATAATTGGTTTGTTTACAAAATTGGTCCTATGAACAGATTAAAGTTTTCATTCATGCCTTGTCTATAACGTAAATAGGAGCTGTTACTGCAACCTAAATTACCCTTAAATTTTGTATCAGATTGCAGTCCAGATTACAAACGGCTGCTTGATAATCTAATTGATAAAACGGAGGAATTTAGTGCTTGGAACCCAGCGTGAAGAGAACAGAATTGCTTTGGCTTCTCAAAAGCATGTGACTGAGGGGTGACCTGGGGTGAAGAGAAGTGGCTGGAGTCATTATACTCAAGGAGATGATCTGCCGGAGCGCCTCTCAGCTGTTTTCTGGATAAAACAAAAGGGCGAAAAATGGAAAAATTCAGCACTGAGTTCGTCTATGCCCTGAGCTTCTCATATGGTCATTAATGTGACCGGGCTGTATCTGTGAAGCCTCCATACAGGCACAAAGGAATTAGGCTACCTCTGGCGTCTGGACCGCGTGTCATTTCCTAAAGCCCTTTTGGGTGAAATGACAATCGCAATGTCTGTTCGGAGAAGTGTAATCTCACGTATGAGATACAGATTTTAAATGATGTAGATTTTAAACACCAAAGTCAGGAAGCTTGGTGGGAGTGGCTGTCTTCCAAGTGGTTTTCTGTGCTGCCATGGATGAGGCGTGGATGTGTTTGTTGGTGAGATCCACTGGTGAAAGGGCTAAGCAAACCCTGCAGCTGGGGCGGTGTGAAGCTACATCTCTTCCGGCATCCCAAGTAAATACATTTTGTAAATCTTGTGAATTTGACCCTGACCCTAACCCTGAGTGTTGAAGTCTGGTGCAGTGTCTTGAGCCCTCTTCTGCATTGAGGGTGAGTGACTGTAAATGAGCGATTCCTCAGTGATGAAAGTTCAAATTTGGCTTCCCTGAGGAAGCCAGACCTCAGTCACCCGTATCTCCATTGTAAGCACTGTGGCCTCTAGGCGGGTGGCTGGAAGTTTCCAGGCCCGCCTTGGAGACACAGCCGTGCAGTGCTTGATGATTTGATAACATCGGCCACCTTCTGTCTAATCACGGTACAAATGATTCTCCTACAAGGAAACGGATCTGGTTTCTTCCCTGATCGTTGGAAGAAGCAGCCCACCTAGGAACTGCACCGTCCTCTGCACTTTCACAGCGAAGCCTGTGTCTGTCTCCCAGGAGTGTCATGTGTTGTGGGAATCACGGGAATTGCCTCTTTAATTCTTCCTGCTTTTGAGGGCTCGGGCAGCTCTGCCTGTTTCACCCGGGACAAGCAGCGTGTGGTCTCTGGCTGCTGTGGGACTAGGGCTTGTGTTTCACCTGGGACGAGCAGCGGGTGGTCTCTGGCTGCTGTGGGACTAGGGCTTGGGGTGCATCATCACATCCGGTGACCTGTCCAGGTGGGCATCATTGTCTTTTGCCTGTTGGCTGAGGCAGCTGTGATGCCATGGGGGTCATGCTTGTGTCAGGGCCAACCCAGTTCTTCCTGTGCACACCTCTCCTGCTGGAGTGCCTTTCCTTATGATGACGTGCTGAATTAGGGCGGAGAATGCAGAGAGGCTCTGGGCGTCTCCTTCCCATTCTTATTCCCTGGAGCTGTGATGCCGGACAAGCGAGCCCATAGCCAGAGGCTCCTTTAAATTTAATTAGAATAAAGATTTGATTACATAGCCAAACACATTTGAAAAGAACTTCACAGATTAAATTCTGGATTCAGCCCTTCAGGCCCAGTGGCCACGTTTCGGGGCTCAGCAGCTGTGGGTGGTTGTTATCTTTCTGTGTTGGCTGAGCAGATTGGGACGTTTCCGGTTCAGCTGGCAGTTCTCTTGAATGGCTCTGCCTGTGGTGGGGGCACCTTGGCTGGAGAGCCTCGTGGGGATCCTTTAGGCCTCTGGCTACAGCCAGGCTGCACGGTTCCTGTGCCCCGGGTCCTCTGAGGCCCAGATGGATCCCACCACAGAGCCAGCACTGCTAGACTTGGGTACTGTGTGCAGACAGCAGAGGGGCACGTCTGGGCCTTGCAGGGGCTAGGGTGACTGGCCTCCTTGGCCAGGATCCCCAAGTTTTCAGAGGAAATGCATCCACCGTCCACACCGTGCACCAGAGGAAAACTGCAGGCTTCTCTGTGGATGGTGAATTGAGACCATGCAGAGTGACTAGGTTTGGGCTCCTGACCAGCGTGAAACTTGATACCTTTAGGTGGAACCTGACATGCCTCCATATGTACATGGCAAATAGAATGCAGCGTTGTCAGCTTGAATCTAGATGTGCTCCCGTTTTGAGGTGGAAGGTTCTGGGAGTATTGGCCGTTGGTGATTGTCCTGCCATGGAGGACTTTGAATGCAGGCACTGGTTTAGGATAACCCTGGTTTCCTGGTCCTGTATGTGGGCATCGCTGAGTCTCCCGGGCTGGAGGAAAGCAGGGCAGATGGGAGGGTGACAAGAGGTCAGGTGTTTCCAGCTCTGGGGAGTGATGCCATCAGACGGCTGAGATCAGGTGGCCAGGGAACAAAGCAGGGGTGCATGGAAATGTCATGTTTCCTGGGGTATGGGGAGGACCTGTTGAACTCTATTCCTGGGCAACAGTTCTTCCATTCTCAGGAATCTGTGCCATTGTAATTGAGTAGCAAATTCTAGAATTGCTCTAATTACTTACTGTTAAGTCCCCATCCCAATTACCATGAATTAGCAACAGTGATAACAGTTTGCCTGGTCAAGCCTTGCTAAGAAAAACCAGTGGAACTAGTTTTAGTTGCCTCGAGTTCCCTCCAAATCGGATTCCTTAGCGGCTTATGTCCCCACAGCTGCTGCAGTTCTTCCTGGGCCTGGCAGGCACATTCCAGACATTCACATCTCAGCTCAGATGCAGGCGTGCATATTATAGAAAATCGCACTGCGCTGTGATTGGCTTGAGCTGACGTTCTCTAGGTGAGAGGCGGAGGCCGAGGACCTGTGAGGGACTGAGTGTCCTCTCATTGACTTGGAGCAGGTGCACATCTGTTCTTCAAAAGTTCTAATGGGATGAAATTAGAAATATGAATTTTTAAAATTCACGTGTTACTAACTCTGTTCAGTGATTTCCTCTGAAATGAGAGACTATTTGCAGACAAGGCATTCAGACTGCAGCTCTCCTTAGAACTGTCCTAGACCTCGATGCCGTCCTTTGGCCTCTTCCTGGGTGTGGGGTCCTCTGCTTGAAGCAAAACCACGTGGTCTGTGCATCACTACTGCAACCAGCTCAACGTACACACCCACTGGGAGGGGGGCCGGATCACTTAACATTTTAAATGCATTTAACATTAAACCAGCAAGTCAGCCAGTGCTTTCTGTAACCAAGCTGCCTGGCTCATGGGAACCTGACACTTGACTTTTCGGAAGAGAATACTTGCTTCTGTGGAGTGTCAATATTTGTCTCATTTCTTGAGACTCTGCTCAAAGTGATGAACGTGTGTAAATTAGGACCTTTTTGTGTAAATTGGGCCACAGAGCTCTCTAAGCACAGTCAGGGGAGTAAACAGCTGTGAAAGATGCCGCCTGATGTGAGCCGTGACCAGGCACTTTGGGACCTGGGATCCCATCTCCAGCCTTTCAAAGGACGTAGAGGAATTGGCCTGATGTGAGCCCTGGCCGGGCACTTTGGAACCTGGAATCCCATCTCCAGTCCTTCAAAGGACAGAGAGGAATATAAAATGCAGATGGGAGAGTTCATATTTTGGGCATCTCTGTTCTTTTGAAATCAAAGTGCAAGGAAAAAGTTTTGCCTTGAGGTCTTACCCCATACTTGTTTTTCTCCTGAGGTTTTAACATTTTCTTAACTGCTTTTTTCTCCCCCGATCCTTGGGGAACTTCTATCTTCATATCTTCTTAAAAGATATGGTTAAATTCAACACTGAAATTTAAAAACATGCATTCATATTATTTTTCTTTAAACTGATGTATCTGATGTTGGTGAAGAACTCACTGGGCGTATTGGTGTATTTTCATTTTTTTGAGACAGTCTTGTGTTGCCCAGGCTGGAATGCAGTGGCGCGATCTTGGCTCACTGCAGCCTCACCTCCTGGTTCACGCCATTCTCCTGCCTCAGCCTCCTGAGTAGCTGGGATTATAAGTGCCTGCCACCATGGCTGGTTCATTTTTGTATTAGTAGAGATGGGGTTTCAACATGTTGGCCAGGCTGGTCTTGAACTCCTGACCTCATTTGATTAGCTCACCTTGGCCTCCCAAAGTGCTAGGATTACAGGCATGAGCCACCACACTCGGCCTGGGATATTCTTGATTGTAACTGTAATAGATCCCTTTAATAAAAACAAAACAGAACACCACCACCAACAACAACAACAAAAAAACAGCTGTCTGAAAAGTCCCAAAATTAAAGAGCTCACTTGGACAGGGATTTGGACACCAGTTGAATGGCCCAGCACAAACCATAGTTACATGGGCCACTCGGCCTGTTAGATCCTTAGGGTATTTGAAGTCATGTGGATATTTGCATTTCTGCTTCTGGATATCGTGTCAGTATGAATTCGTCTAGTGTTTGAGGGCCAGGCTCAGATCCGGGAAAGCAAGAGCCCCTGCCCTCACGGCACTTCTCTTCCGTGTGTGTGTTAGGAAAATAGAAAGCATAAGATATTTTTTTCAATGAGCTGGGAAGATGGAAAAATAAGCTTAAGATGTTTACTTGTTCAGAAGAAGGGAGGTGCAAGGAATACTCAGCTTTGCTGCTGCTGAAGGAGGCCCCTGGCGGAGGATGTTTCAGAGGTAGGGTTTGTCTGAGAAAGGTGGTAAGAGGCAAATAGGATGCCCCATCTGGTTAGCCAGAGATGGGGAAAGTCCGTATCCCCAAAACAGCCTCAGCATTCTGGCAAAGGCTTTGGAAAACCAGCTAGTGTGTGGGACCTTGTTGGCTGCTGGGGAGAAAGAAAACACTGCTTGTCCTGAGGACTGTACTGTTCTTCCACTGCTATAAAGAATTACCTGAGGCTGGGTAATAAGGAAAAAAAAGGTTTAATCGGCATACAGTTCTGTGGGCTGTACAGGTTTCTACATCTGGGGAAACTTAGAGTGGAAGGTGAAGGGGAGGTGGGCATGTCTTCACATGGCTGGAAGGGGAGAGAGAGTGAAGGGGAAGGTGCCATGCACCTCCAAACAACCAGATCTCAGAACTACCATGAGGACAGCACTTGGGGGATTGTGCTAAACCATTAGAAACCACCCCCATGAGTCACTCCCACCAGGGCTCACTTCCAACAAAGGGTTAGAGTTCAGCATGAGATTTGGGTGGGGACACACAGCCACATCATGTCAGGCTTCCCATTCTTCTCCTGCACATGCTTCACAAATGGTTCTGTCATTGGTTTTTGTTTTTGTTGATACATAATATGTGTACATGTTTTCAGAGTGCATGTGATATCTTGATTCATCCCTATATTGATGAAATCTGTGTACTTGGGATGTCTTTCACTTTAAATATTTTCTTTTCCTTATGCTGGTAATGTTCAAGTTATTCTCTCCTAGCTGTTTTGAAATACACAGTAGATGACCCACTGCCATCCCCCTGCTGATTTATCAATAGTAGGTCTTGTGCTCCCATTAGGCTGTGTGTTTGTGCCCGTTACAAGCCTCTGCCCATCCTGCTTATGAGTGGGCTCTGCTGGGCCCTGTTGACCACCTACTCTTGGCCTCCATGAGATCTGCTCTCAGCTCCTGCTTATGAGTGAGAACATGCTCCATTTCTTTGCTTGGCTCATTTGCTTAACGTATATCCTCCAGCTCCATCCATCCTGTCGCGGATGACAGGGATCTCAGCTGTGTGGTGGAGTATTTCTCCTGTGTATGTTCGGGTCACGTTCCCTTCATCCCCTGTTGACGGACACTCAGGTGATTCCAGACCTTGGCTGCTGTGGATGGTACTGCATTGAAGCTGAGAGCAGTCACTGGCTTTATACTTGGGGGACGTGAGCCACTTTGATGTTCTCAAGCAGCCATTCCCCAAAGTCCTCCGTGGAATGCCGCATTCCTTTGTGCCCATGGCTTCCACTAGGATGAAGAGCTGGGAAGGGGCTTTGAGTGAACCCTTGGGTTTCTGTCTTTAATTGGTACCCAGCTGCACTGACCAAGTGAGGGTCCCAGTGACCCTGGACACTACCTCACATAAGGTCCAAAGATGCAGTTAGGTTCTTTTTTTAACTTGAAAAAAAAAAAAAAAAAAAACCCTTTTGACCTGGTTAAGCTATAGCATTATCAGTTAGTGTTTTTCATATTGGAAAGGTGTATATTTTATTTTCTAAGAAGGAAAGAAATCCTGTTAAATACTCTAACCACAGATTAAATCATGTCAAGGAAAGAGGTACTATTTTGGGGGAAAATTATCCCTTCATGTCAATGATCAAGGAGATGACTTAGATTGTTTAATTGAGTTAATTATGAAATCTTAAGTGGTTTTGAGAAGATGAGCTGTGGATACTGCAAGACATGAGACTGATGCTGATTTAATGTTAGTCAGCCCTGACAGAATGTGGCTAATATTTAAAGCTTGCTCCAGTATTGCTTGATAGATTGTAAGTTAATGTAAAGATCTGTTTGATGCTTTTATTTTACAAAATATTATTGAGAAAAAGTTTGACAGCCAAGGAACCACCTTCAACCAATTTCTTCCTAATTTCTATCACTAGAAAAATTTGTCCTGTTAATTCCAGAATTTACTTTTGGGAAGTTCCTGTAAGGAGAGCAGAGGTATTGGTGGTTGAATGGTGACTTGAATTTAGGTGAAGATCGTTAAATATTTCATAGTCATGTTTGTCTTGGTGGTTTTAGCAATTTTATATTAAATTTAGAACTGTGAGTCAAACCAAATGTGTTCTTTCGCTTTTGTGATACTCCTTTGTATGACTATACTGGTAAAGAATGATAAATGTGTATCGGGTATTTTTTCTGTGTAGATATTAGGATTTTGAGGGGAACAAATTAATCATTCTTCTAATAGACATTGTGCTGTGTGTTGGGTCCTTTGTATATTAGTTGAATCACTCTAATGAGGACCACTTGAAAGTCTCTTTCTATACAAGATCTTTTATATGCTGACTTGTGTTATGCAAAATCCTTCATCCTCAAAGAAGACTAAGCAATGGGTTGGAGGAGAGGTTTAATCCCCCATTAGGTCTATTCCAAATGCCCAGAATTGAATGCAAGTACGAATTATGTTTTTGAAGTGGTGTGTGTGTGTGTGTGTGTGTGTGTGTGTGTGTGTGGTGGACTCCTTTTTAGGTCATGAGAGGGAGTTAAAGCAAAGATCAGATTTGCTGATAAACATTTGTGCATATGCTAGTGGAGAAGTCATATGTCTTGACTGCACCTGCGTACTCTGATTTTGGTTTTGTTAGTGTCCGTAGCTACAAGCCTCACCCACCTCTGGGACTCACCCTGAGGGGCTGTGGTGAGGGTTATTACAGAGTCGTGTGTCTTAGCGAATGGCACAAACGGTCTTGTGGGCCTACTTTGGCTTTGTTTGAATCTGTAGATTGTTAAACTAAGTTTAACATTTTGAAGATTATAAATTGTGATTCTTGTCTAAGAAGAGGTTTCTGTTGTCTCTGAAGACAGGAACCACAATACAGATGGTCCCTGGCTCACAATGGTTACGTTTGTGATTTTTTTTCCCAACCTTGTGATGGTGTGAACTAGTCACACTCAGTGCATTGTTCGGCCCGAGATGGGCTGCCTCTGAATGAACCCATTGTAAGTTGAAACTATTATGTCAAATGCACTTTCTATTTAGGATATTTTCAGCTTACGCTGGGTTTATTGGAACAGTTTCATCCCATGGTAAGTCAGGGAGCATATATGCTCATAAAAGTAGAGAGGATCTCATAGATACCATGAGATATAATGTCTCTGATGTTATAGAGATACGATGAAAACAATCAAGTGGGACTTGGAAGCCTTGGAGGGACTCACAAGGGTGGCTCTTGGAATGTAAATGTGAGCGCCACTGGCTTCTGGATGTGACATCTGTGCCTTCTGCTTAGCCCAGTGGGTTATTGGCTGCTCCCGAGGGCAGAGAGGTCCAGCGTTCCTCTGTTTAGGTGTTTGAGCTGCCTTAAGAGGCTAGGTCAATTCTCACTGGTGTCTTCAGGGCTTTAGGTCTTCTGAACAAGCAGGAGGAAGGACGACTTTGTAGAGCTTTGGAAATCTCAACGGACTTCAGGACCATCCCCCTTGGTAGGAGAGAGCCCCACTGGAGGCGAGCAGGGTGCCATGCGTGCCTGTGCTGGGCCCAGACGTGTACAGACGTTGTGAGGGCCACAGGACACAGATCGGTCTTGGTGCACAACTGGTGTCAATGGCCACGCAGCATTTCTGCCAGGTACATGAGTGCGGGGACTTGGGTTTTGGGGTGTGCGTCCTGGTTGCCTAGTTGCTTGGAAGACCCCTATTCAGACCCCAGCCTGAGTCACCGTGACAGGCCTCCCGCTTCACACGCCACACGGAAGCCGTGGCATCGGTCACTGACGCCCACCAGCTGTCAGATGTGCGTGTGTATCTTCCCTGGTCTGGTGATGGGTCTTGTTTTGAGGTTATAGTAAACGTTCAGAGAGGTTTTGGATTTTTTATGTTGTTTGCAAGGAGGCAGCAGGGAGTGCTTGAGCAGTGAGATCCCCTTCCCAACCAATGCAATTTCAGATCACAGCAGGTAATTAGGGCAGCGGAGCTGTGGGATCACCTACCCAACCAATGAGAATTCAGATCACAGCAGGTAATTAGGGCAGAGGGGTGGGTGGCAGAACACTGAACTGTGGCTGTTTCTGGTGTCTTGCCCCGCGGACAGAGTGTGCTGGGGCCTCCGTGGTCCTCTGTGGGGTGGGTGGAGCACATGAGCTGGGTGCTGCTGGGCTGTGGCTGGCTCCCCAGCCCGGGGTTTATGCAGGACTCGTTCTTAAGACAACTTGGAACCCAGAAAGCAGCATGAGGAGAACGGGTTTGTGTGTTTCTGGATCCTTGGTGCTTCCCAGTCTCAGACGCTGTGCAGGCTCTGAGGGATCTCGCCGGGAAAACTTGAACAGTCGGCCCCCGCGGTGGAGTGGGGCTGCAGCGGGTCTTGCAGAAACTGGAAGTGGGGGTGAGTGTCTCGCAATCGGGATCTTTCAAATGGGCCCAGCAGGCTGCATGTGTGGAAATGGTGCCACCTAACGCAGGGCTGTGGCCAGCATGGCCTGAAAGGCTACAGCAGGCTCTGTTTCTGCTGTCTTGAGAGAGTCGCTGCACGGTTTTCCTTGGTCTTTGTCTATTTGGAGGACGCTTCCCCCTTTCTTGGGCTTACACAAGCCTTCTGAGCTGCCTTGTTGAGTATGACAAAGCCCTGAGAAGGCATTTTTATCGCATAATTATGTTCTCCTGGTGGCTGGATAAATGACCTGCAAATGTGGGTGACTCAGTAGCTCTGAGGGTGCTCAATATCCAAGACAGGTGGGAAGAAAATGTTCAGGCAGGTGTCAGAGAATCTGTTCTCTACTTCACACTGGGGCCCTGGTTTGCTGACAGTCTTCACACTCGATCCAAAATGGGGATAATGAAGTCTCACGGATTCGGCGTCAGCTGAGAGCTGCCTCCAGCGCAGTCTTCTGTGAGTAACAGTTTATAGGTTTGGTGCAAAGGGCGGGCGTTAGTTGATCTTATTTGTGGTGGTGCTTATGGTGGCTTTTCGGTAAGGAATTTAGACTTTATTAGCTTTGGCAAGGGAATCCTGAGTGATAAATTAGAAGAATGCTTCAGGAAACTCTGGAACCTGCAGTGAGTTTGGAATCTGTATGAAATTGAGGTTTGGATTCTCACGATTTCCTAATGCTACCCCGAAACCCAGTAGTTGAGACAGTCGTAGAGCTTCAGTTGTGCTGCCCCGGTTCCCCATTTTAAAAGGAACACGTTGCTTTCATCTAGAATGTTCTGAGCTCTGAGTGCTGCCAGCAGAGTTTCCAGCTCTCTGCATCAGAGGGGAAGCCAGGACTGCGCTCACGGTGTCGCGGCAGCTGGGAGCTGAACCTGGACCTCAGGCACGTGTGATGCTGGCCATTTTCTGTAAACTCCAAGGGTGCAGTGGTCTCCTTGGCACTTTACAGTCTTCTGAAGCTTTTGATGTGTCTGTACTTTATAGATTTTTCAGAAGTAGACGGCCTTTTTCCACACCCTTGGGCCGAGTTTTGTCAGAGGCTGGTGTGTTGGAAGCACTACACCCACATTCTGACAGGGAAGACTCTGGTGTCCAACTGAGGTCAGAGTGGAAATTTGTTTTTCCTTCCCTCCAGTCTGGTCCAGCTGCTCCCTGCTTGGCCAGAAGAAAATCATTCTTATCCAAGTCGTAGGCAAACCCCCGAAGTCAAACATTTGTCTTTTTTCTTTAATATATCCATTTAGTTTTTATGGGATGATAGATGGCGAAGTGTTTTTTAGGGGAAAATTAATTTCTTTAATTACAGAGAACTTTTTGGACAAAAACTGTAATCAAGAAGCTATTTTGTAATAAGATCTAGTTAAACACTACAGTTGAAAGCTCCTTATATTTGATCTTAAACTTGGGTCTGGTATGCATGTCCACACGCTCATGCTCATGACGCCAGGCTCAGCTGTGAACTACAGGCACGGTACACACTTTCTGGTTGCTTTTTTGAAAGTCTTACTGCTTGGCCTCTCTGACTCAAATGTTGAGTTAGGTTGATTCTGTTCAGAATGTTCATCCCTCCATCTAGGGTCCAGTCATCTTTCAGGGAGGAACCATCTTCCTCATCTTTGTCCCCTACAGTATTGTATATTTAATAGTTAAATATTTATAGGTTACATGGGTGACTGATCTGTTCATTAGGAGGAAAACAATGCCAATTTTTACATCATTATAATGGACTTGTTAAATGATTGTTAGTATAATGAAGTTTCCATGGCAAAAGAGGCTTTGCAGATGTGACTGTAACGGACAGTGAGATGGGGGAGGACCCTGGGTTGTCCAGGTGGGGTCTAGCGTCCTCACATGTGCATTGATGAGAGGGAGTACGAGGGTCTGCCTCAGAGGAGGAGACCTGAGGATAAGATAGAGGCCAGAGGGCTGTGGGGCTGAGGGCGGGGGTGGGGTAGGGGCCGGAGGGGCATGGGCCAAGGGTGGGGCAGGGGCTGGAGGGGTGCAGGGCTGAGGCCGGGGCAGTGGTCAGAGGGGTGTGGGGCTGTGAGCCAAGCTGCATGGTGGCCTCTATGAATTGGGAGACTCCAGGCAGGAACACAACCTACTGACCCCTTGACTTCAGCCCTGGGACTCCTGACTTCCAGGGCTGAGAGGAGGTTTGCATTTGTGGTAATTTGTTGCAGCAGCCATAGGAAGTTAATGCATTGTATCTGTTCTTCACCTCCAAACCTTTGAAAAGTAACCCTGTTGTATCAGCCTTTTGTGTGCCCTAAATTCTAATGAGATGGTTTGTAGGAAATAATGGACACAAACGGTGGCAGAACACAAAGTTGGACAGAAGCAGTGTCTTCTGTGGTTCTGTAGTTTGGGTCTGTGAAGTTAGATTTCGGTCAGAGAGTGTGTGGTCTTGTTCAGCGTATACCTGGAGTACTTGTTCAGAGCTCCTGGGGGAGTGGTCTTTAACGCTGTTAGCATTAAAACTTCAAGCACATCAGGGCCAGAGTTCCTGAGTCAGTGTTAGGTGACCTTTGAATAAGAGTTGGCATGTAGAATCTGCCCACTTTACTAGCATGAAGCAGCAATTTTTTTTTTTTTTTTTTTTTTTTTTTTTTTTTTAAGATCGATCTCGTTCTGTCACCCAGACTGGAGTACAGTGGCTCCGCCTTGGCTCACTGCAACCTCCACCGCCTGTACTCAATTGATTCTCCTGCTTCAACCTCCAAATTGCATGATTTATTTTCCTGTTTTACATACTTAGTATGTGACAACTCTGCAAACTTTATCAATACAAATGACATGCCAGAACTTATGAGAATCCAGCATTTTCCCATGCAAATTAGTAGTGATATGGAATTCCTGGGCTGGTTTGGTTTTATAAGACGTAGGGGCGGATTCTTTGCCTAATTTCTGTGGAACTAACAATTGTTAATCACCCAGCAATCTTACCTCCCCTAACAGCTCAGGTGAGGGGGTTACCCCCGCTGTCATGATGAGAGGCAGGAGACTGAGGCTTAGATGAGCAGGTGACACATTACTGTCTAGTCCCACCCACCCCGTAGTTTCCTGCCATGGCTCAGCTATCTTCCTACGAGAAAGGACAGACACCCTGGTGCTGGGTAGAATTCCTTGTGAACCCCTTTGCATCCTCCAGGGAGTTCTTGCTTTATGGTGGTGGCTCATGGGGAGGCCTCTGGCCCACTGAGAAAGTGACTCATGTTGTAACATTACTGTCTCTCTGTCCGGCTGCTGTCGATTGGGTGATTTGTAAACAGACATTTATTGCTCACAGCTCTGGAGGCTGGAAAGTCCAAGGTCAAGGCAGTCCAAGGTCAAGGCACCTACACATCTGGTGTCCCAGGGCCTGTGGCATACAGACGGCAGCATCTCACAGGTTCTTGCGTGTCAGCAGGCATCTCGTTGGGACTCACATGGTGGAGGAGCAAGAGGGCACCTCCACCTCCCAACAAGGACACCAACCCCAGACCTGAGAGCAGGACCTCCCAAAGGTCCCACCTCTTAATGTATCCCATCGGAGATGGTTTCAGCATGAGGTTTTGGGGACATTCAGGCCAAAGCCATTACTCTGCCACGGTGTTAGAGCTGCATGGCATCATTACTGCAGCAGAGCCACAGCCTTCTCATGTGCATTTGCTGCAGGAGGAAGACGCAGGAGCCTGTGCAAGTTGGGGTTCAGTGCAAGAAGTCGAGACCCTCTGGGAATCTTAGCAGGAGGAACTTAAGGCTTTGAGAACTGACACCTTAGGACTGTAGTTTTCTTCAGACTGTAAAAACCTTGGTGTGTGATAATACTGAACATTTCCTGAGCCCTGTGATCCTGTAAAACAGTGGTGGTTAAGACATTCCCCCTCCCCACAACTGCGCCCCCACTTTTACTGCAAGAAGCCCCTTCCTATGTGGCTTAGGCTGACTTGCAGATGACCATTTACCGAGGACAAGGCCAGACACAGGCCTTCAAACCCCCCATCTCTGCCTTATAAGTGATTAGCTAAACTGCCTGTTCGCACTAATCAATCACCTTCCACCTTGAAATGGTTCTTCGTGGTGCAGTTGCGCCTGGGGGGTGGACTTGTCTTTGACTGTTGCCTTCCACAGAGGACGGTTAGGGTGGGCAGGAAAGAATTCTCTGCTACAGGTCTGCATTCCAGGCTGTTTCCAGAAGTGGGAATTCTTGTGCCCTGGAGTCTGGGAATGGATTTCTAGTGTCCCAGCTTCAGGTGGAGTTGAACTTGAGTGAGGCAACCCACCACACCCATCTGGAGCCAGGAACTAGAGCCATTTTTAAAGTGGCAGTTTCTCCATAAGGTTACCCAAAAAATGCGCTCAGCACGTTTCTTTCTTTCTCATATGCATTTGGCCATCTAAAACGGGAATGGTGGCTTTTTCAAGTATGGATGTAGTTTTTTTTTTTTGTTTTTTTTTTTGAGACGGAGTCTTGCTCTGTCGCCCAGGCTGGAGTGCAGTGGCCGGATCTCAGCTCACTGCAAGCTCCGCCTCCCGGGTTTATGACATTCTCCTGCCTCAGCCTCCCGAGTAGCTGGGATTACAGGCACCCGCCACCTCGCCCGGCTAGTTTTTTTTTTTTTTGTATTTTTTTTTAGTAGAGACGGGGTTTCACCGTGTTAGCCAGGATGGTCTCGATCTCCTGACCTCGTGATGCGCCCGTCTCGGCCTCCCAAAGTGCTGGGATTACAGGCTTGAGCCACCGCGCCCGGCCGGATGTAGTTTTAAATTTTGAGTATTGTAAACCTTAATGTAGCTTCTTAAAATGTTTGCCTGATTATCTGGAGATTTACTAAACCTTTGGAGTGGTAATAATGAGTTGATCTATATGACTTTGCTTTCTATGATGCAATGAAAGTACTCTAATGAAAACCTCTGCAGTTGAGTCAGCAGGCGATTGGCCAAAACAAATTCTGCTTTTTGGGTTTCTTTAACCAAACAAGGGAGTAGAGTGTAGGCTGAAGTGGCAAATTCATTTCAGAGCACGCCAGAGCCCTCAGTGATTGAGCAGCCTTCTCAGGTGAACGTGTAATGTGCCGTGAGTCTTGGCAAGCCTGGCTACTGATGTGTGCACGCGACACCACAGAGCCACACCTAGGAAGATGTGGTTTCTGTAACAAGCTTTGGAAAACCAAAGTTCAACTTAATTATCCAACTTTGTTATGGAAAAAGCTTAGATCAGATGGCCAAAGACCTGATTGTTTCATGGTTGAGACATGGTTATAAAATTGCCCTTACTTGGTGCCAATCAGTGTTGGTCCACAGTGATACTCCTCCAACCTCACTGAATAGTTTGGAGACTGATATGAGACTGTGAAAATCTCCTTAAGGTGAAAAGGGCTCTGGGGCACCCGGGAATATCCGCACACCCGTGGCCGTTCCCCTATAAGGTGGAAAGGACGGCTGGGTCACGCGGGAGCATCCGCACACCCGTGGCCGTCCTCTTTAAGATGGAAAGGGCTGCTGGGGTGCCCTGCAATATCTGCACACCCGCGGCCATTGTGGCTGTCCCACTTTCTGCTCAGTCACCTCTGTGTTCCCGCATTCAGGCTTTGGGACACTCATGAACAGCTCATCCCCTGGGCTGGTGAGGAAGGAGTGGGAGGTTGTTCTGAGGCTCTGTCACTGTCTGCCCTGTCATGAGCTGGGGAAGGCAGTGGCAGTGACCCTGGAGGAGTCTGGTCAGTGAGGGCTCCGGCAGGAAATGCTGAGGCTTGAGGTGGCTCTGCCAGTCATAACCAAATGTCTTCCCTCTTATTTCCATGATTCCTTCTAGTTCTGCACCTTGCACTGCAGAGTCTCTGTGTGTCTATAAATATACATGAGTTACGATACAGGTGTCTCTTTCCCCTCTGTCTGGGGCTGGGCCCAGGGAGTGAAGTGCAAGACCCCCTTACTGCTGGATGCCCACCAGCACGAGGCACTGCCTGCCCTGCTAACGAATGCCTCCAGCGGGGAGGCGGCGGTAGCACTGCCCCCATGGTGCATCCTTGGTGCATGGAGGAAAGTGTGTTCATGATTAAAACACAGCCCATCCTCTCAAAAGCAGGGTGACAACCACATTTACTTCTGGAATCTTAAAAAAAGGCCCGTCTCTTTGAGAGAAGAACGTAGCATGTATGTGTGTACCTCCTTTGTTTTTTTTGAGAAAGTTTCCCTCTGTCACCCAGGCTGGAGTGCGGTGGTGCGATCTCACTGCAAGCTCCGCCTCCCAGGTTCATGCAATTCTCCAACCTCAGCCTCCAGCGTAGCTGGGACTACAGGCACCCGCCACCATGCCTGGCTAATTGTTTGTATTTTTAGTAGAGACGGGGTTTCACCGTGTTAGCCAGGATGGTCTCGGTTTCCTGACCTCGTGATCTGCCCACCTCGGCCTCCCAAAGTGCTGGGATTATAGATGTGAGCCGCCGCACCGGGCCGTATGTGAGTACCTCTTTACAAGTCTTGCCCGACCTTTGCATTTAAAAATTATTGAAAAACTTAAGGATGTAACTGACAAGAACTTTATATGTTTCTCCAAGTAAAAATTTGGAAAAGTTAAGTGAACCCATAGTGTATTTTATTTCTATGAGTCCCACACTTGGATTTTTAAATGTGGGCAAAACATCTGCATGTTCTTCAGCCTGATTTCCGTGGAATCGTGAATGAAACGTGCTGAAGTTACCATGCGGATTTTGTTATGTGGCGGTGACAAGTGGGGCTGGTCATTAAACAACTGGAGGGATCCCTGTCCTTTCTGTGCTCCCGTTGGACACTAGGCACCTGTTTGGGTGTTTTCTGTGTGTGTGGACAAGATGAGGACAGAATTTCCAGATTCACACGGTGGTATCTTCTCCCTTTTCTGTTAAAACGTGTCTTCTGCTGCTTCTACATAGACCAAGTGTTTCTTTCTCTTGCCTGTCTACATAAACGCTGTTTAACAAAAACTGTATTGCAGACATGTGAAGCTGAATTCCACATGATCAAGCAGATAGAGATGACTGAGTATACTGTTTTGTGGAAGGAAGGTTTAAAATGATTTTTAGCTTTTTCCCTGAAATAGGGAATAATTTTAACTTTTTCCCTGAGATAGGGAATAATGAAATGGGAAAATAATTAAATTTTCCCATTTAATTGTTAGATTATATTTAATTCATGTATTGCAAGGGAAAAAGGAACTAGATCACCCCATGTACCCAAATGAAAATTTAAAGGGTATGGGCGAGTTCATTTGAACTCCTTTAATTTGTTTTTGTTTGTTTGTTTTTGACAGTCTCACTCTGTTTCTCAGGCTGGGTGCAGTAGTACAATGACAGCTCACTGCAACCCCAACCTTCTAGGCTCAAGTGATTCTCCTGCCTCAGCCACCCCAACTGCTGGGATTTACAGGCGTTAACCACCACACACAGCTTATCACCTCTTGGAGACTAGCTTTGAGTTTGGGCATTCACTGAACTACATTTTGGTTAATTCTCAAAGTTTGTCACTGTTTATCTTTAATTTGCTAAAAATCTACATGTATTGTAAAATGCGTTATATGTCCTTAGCATTCATGGATTCCCTGTTATTGGGGCAGAGACGCAGAAGGGCAGAAGGCGTTCGGACATCATCAGGGTTGCAGTTGAGTGCTTGCCCCGAACACACTGGAGCTCTGGGCTCTGTGGCCCCACGGGGGTCCTCTGTCCACTGAGGGGGCCGGGTTACCTGGAAGGTCCCTCCAGCCTCTGCAATTTTGCCCTTTTCAGGTTAACATCTCATCGTTGTCCTGGACAGCACTGCCTTTCATTCACTGACCCACGAGTGAACAGCTGGTCAGTGGCCAGTGCTGCTTCCTTCAGCTGGGAGGTGGTGATGTGATAACAGTTCCGTGGAATTTGGTTCTTGGTGTATTAAGGGTTCAGTTGTACGTTTATTTTTTAATCTGCACCTCTGAATTGGTCTTTTGATTGCAAAGAGATTGCTTGTTGGATTTGTTTCTGAATATTTGGTGGATAACAGGAGAACCTTGCTTATCTGTGTGTTCATTTAATGTGTTTTTGCCAGGCATTTAAATGGGTGCGTTAGCCCACTTTCTGTGTGTGGTGGTGTCATTGAAATCATTTATGTGAAGTCTCTTCTATTAAGGCCAGAGGACGTGGAGTGGTGTCTCCCTAAACTAGGGAGAAATGGCATTGTTCTGCCCTCCTCCCTGGGAACGCTGGTGTTTCCAGGTCTCTGAACTTGGCTCCCACACTGGGAGAGTGGCTGTGGCTTCTGGAGCCCGTTTTGTGCGGGACTGACTCCTTCACTTGCTTTATTCCCCACCATCTTTGCTGCTTTATGACGCAGGGATGAGGGAGTTGGGCCCAGGGGCCTTGCCTGTGCCTGAAGGGCCCGATGCAGAAACTCCTCATGGGAAGGATGTTCCTTGAGGGCAGCTTTTGGAGTCTTTTCCTACTTTTAACTGAGAAGCAGCTATTCACATGGTTCTATTCTGCTAGTGTGTTTCAAAATAATTGGTGTAGAGTTGCGAAGATGTCCGAGACACCCATGATCCACTCCGGGCCAGTGACAGGCAGTGTGCTCAGATGCATTCAGACCACATTCAGATGCCAAAGATTCTTGCTTGGTTATTCTCAAACTTATGAGAATCTAAAACGTGGGCCACGGTATGGATTTTCTCTTGAGCCCCCATGACTTTGCCTTGTATTTTGGGCATAAATGACTTCATCAAGGGGAAAGAATTTGAGGGAGGAGCCTCTGAGGCTAGCGGGGGCGGGGGGAAGAGGAGGGAAAGGAGCTGTAGAGGGAAGAGCCAGGCTGGGGCTGGGGCATCTCCCCATGATGCTCCCCCACCCCTGGCGCGAGGCCCCAGGGACTGACTGATTTTCCCACAGGAAACGTGTATGATTGCGTGTCTGTTTTGTGGGCTGGCCATTTGGATTGGGGGAATGTCTGTGTTGTGATTCCTTATTGATTCGAAGGTTGAAAAGGTTTGTGCTCAATACAGGGGTCTCTTGGTGCGATGGGAAATGTGATCGCAGCCGCCTTCGGGGTGGGGAGAGCCCTTGAGGCCCTCAGTGGTGGCCAGTGTCGGCTTCGCTTCCCTGGGTGTGCTGCCCTCAGGGTGGGAAGGGAGGTCCTCGGTGGTGGCCGCTGTTGGCCTTCACCTCCCTGGGTGAGTGCTGCTCCATCCCCGGCTCTCCGACTCCTTGCCTGGGCACCTTCCTCGTTGGAGGCCGTGATCCATCAACTTTGTCCACGCGTGTCCTGCAAACTAGTGCTGACTGCAGGTTCAGGAGTGGTCAGAGGAGGCCAGAAGAGGCCCTCGTGATGCGAAGCTAAACATTGAATGATGGCGCTGCTGAGTGCATGAGCCGCGTCAGCCCAAGAGTCTGGGTAGGAGGGAACGGCGGGGTGGAGGGAAGACTGGACAGATGGGTGCTTTCCTCGGCCCCTGGGAGCACGGTCAGGTCCATGCTCAGACCTCCTGGTTTCTCCCACATTGCCATAAATAGCAAGGAAAGGACTCGGGGCATCCAGGGACCTCAGGGGTATAAGCTGTGTCCTCACGTGGCCCAAGCTGTGTCCTCGCGTGGCCCCAGCTGTGGCCAGTGATGTTATTCTCTTTAACCTCAGGCTTATTTTTTATAAAAACACAAAGGGACAGAAGTAGTTCAAGGGCCTCTAAAGACTTACGTAATTGTTAATAGGCCTACTTTTATGCTTTCTTATGTATTAAGAGCAAATCATGAAACAAACTCATTTCTGTTTGAAGAAATCTTTACTGTTCTCATTTTTGTGGCAAGCAACATTGATTCTTTGCTTAGTGAGCATTAGTGCCCTCCTGCCCAGTGCGGTTGCCTGGCGTGTCCTCGCACACACCTCTGTCCATTGGTCTCCGTTCACCTTTCCGCCTAGAATTGTAGGAGGGGCGCTGGGATCTTAGGGCTAGAAAGAAACTCTGAAGACCACTTATGGGGCGGCTTTTAGTCAGGGCTCTCCAGAGAGACAGCCAGCCGGGTGTGCGTGTGTCTCCAGGGGGAGGCTTGCTGCAGGGGCTACAGAGTCCAAGAAGCCCCAGGACCCACAGCCTGCAAGCTAGAGTCCTGGGAGGGTGTGGCTTGAAGACTTGAGAAGCGGAGGGTGCAGATCCCACCCGGGTCTGAGGAGCTGAGACCCAGGAGCACGGGCGGCAGAAGACAGATGTCACCGGCCCATCAGCCACACAGGTGGAGTGAACCCAGTTTTCCCCGCCTTGCTGTTTTACTGGGGCCCTGGGTGGATAGGGTGGTGCCCCCCACACCGGCGAGGATGGGTCTCCACTCAGTCCAGAGGCAAACATGCATCTCACACAGAAATAATGCAGAACCAGCCATCTGGGCACCCCGGGCACGCTCAGGTTGATGCACAAAACCAACGCCGCGCGTGGCCCTGAAGTCTGCGTGTTCGCATCACTCCACGCACATTGCTCGGTCATCGTCTCGGTGAGTTTGTAAGCTCGTTGTGTGGTTCTGGGGCTCTTTGTCCCGGGTGGTGGTGGTGGTGATGACAGGCTCCCCACTGGCCCAGCTCAGGTATGGAAGGTGATGGCACCAACGGCTCCTTGTTTCTCAGACACTTGAGCGGGTGCTCTGTGCAGCCAGTTCCACCTGCAGCAGCATCTGTTCCCTATGCCTATTCCATTCGGAGTGTGTGCCTCCCTTCTGTCGAGGGTGCAGCCTTCTTTCAGGGAAGAACTGTGTCCTGCTCGCCTGTATCTCCTGTGGTGTATCTCATGGCTGAATAAGTAGCTATAGTATACCTCGGTGGCTGAATGATAGGTTCATTGGAAGGAAAACTTGATACTTTTTTTTTCTTTTTGGGATGGAGTTTCACACTCAACGCCCAGGCTGAAGTGCAATGGCACGATCTTGGCTCATTGCAAACTCTCCCTCCCGGGTTCGTGATTCTCCTCCCTCAGCCTCCCAAGTAACTGGGGCTACAAGCATCTGCCACCATGCCTGGCTAATTTTCGTATTTTCGTTAGAGACGGGGTTTCACCATGTTGGCCAGGCTAGTCTTAAACTCTTGACCTCAGGTGATGCACCCACCTCGGCCACCCAAATTTCTGGGATTACAGCCATGAGCTACCACACCCAAGAACTTAATACCATTTTTTTTCTTTTTAAATCATAATGGGCTTGTTAAATGCTTACGTTAGTGCTTATTTTTAAAAATGTTATCTGTGACCTTTCAGCTTTTCATAGCACTTCTCGTGTGAATATTTTAAAAAGGCCCTTTAGTCATGGGGGAGAAGCAGTTATCCCTTTCAGCAGAGGGAGATGGAGGAACAGGCCCTCGTGGGTCTGAGCACAGACAGTCACCCCGACCTTGGTGCTTGCTTAGGTCTGTTCTCTGTTCACCGTAGTGCATCCACTCTCATTGTCAGCTTAAAAATAAGCTTTTTCCTCTTTCTAATCAGAACAGTTAGTTTGTTAACCATCACGTTAAGGTATCGAGAATGATGGCTTTCAGGCCTCAGATATGACACAAGTAGTAAATGCAGCTGACCCTGAACAACATAGGTTTTGAGCTTCGAAGGATCACTTATGTTAAATATTTTCCAACCAAACCCTTACTGAAAAAACCTGGCTTTGTGGAGGGCCGACGTTTCCTACATGTGGTTCCATAGGGTGGTCACGGAGTCCTGTGGATACGTAGATTTGGGTAAACTCGGGGGGTGTTCTGGAATCCATGTCCCTGTGTATACAGAGGGACAACTGCAGCTTTTTAAAAATTTGTGTCCTGCCTTGTCCTGAAAAGGCTCCAAGGTGGATGCAAAATTATTTCATTTTTTTGGTTTTCTTGGTGGGATATTGATGTTTATTCTTCAGTGTCTAAAATCCTGAGTGAACAGAGTTAGTGCTTCAGGAACAAAGCCAGTCTGGAAACACATATTGAGATACCCACCTTTCCTTCATGGTTTCACAAAAGGCCATGATCATATTTTATTCGGTTGAACTGTAGGAAACTGCCAATATTTGCTGTTTTTGGCCTACAAAATGGCAAGTTCGTACGATATTAAAAACAAAGGCTTCCTGGATGGGGAGAATAGGAATCGGTAAGAACCTGAAGTTGTCTGCCATGGCCTCTGAGTCACAGGTAAATAAACCTGCGTGAGGGGAAGTTGGCTGTACAGTATTTTCCTTCTGTTTTGAGACTGTCAGAAAAAGGCCAGTTCCATTGCGTTGGGTCCCTTTGCCTCACCTTTGCTGCAGAGGGGACTTGCCATTATTCCTCTTGTTTCCGTTGCCCAGGAGGCTGATGCCACATAGAAGACCTGCAGGTCTGTGGATGTGAAACAGGCAACGGACACGCTGTGCACCTTGGGACGCATCTGAGAAGTGCGTGCTTGCAGCAGGTCTGAGGTTGAGGGCGTGTTCCATCTCCTCTCTCTTCTCTGGCTTTGCAGGCCTTTGAAGTTGGTCCTGGAAAATGAAATTTAGTTAATGCTGATTTAAGCTCCAGGTCAAAGCTGGGGGGCCGAAGAGACCCGCCCTTCACTAGGGGTGTGAAGCATTGGGCCTTCCCATCAGGAGGCAGCAGGGACTCGAGAGAGCCCCACATGCCCTCCAGTTCCCTTATGTTGAAATTTTTTGTACTCGGCCATGCCGGGTCATTTTGGGAGGTAAATGGGGGGTTCACATGGGGGTGTGTAGTATTCTTAGGTGTCAGGTGCGAGAGTTGAATTTGTAGAAGCTGTGCAGATAGGAAAGGGCCTGGCCGGGAGTGCTGTTTACAAGGAGCCGATTTAACGCGAGGTCTGTGCTCTGCCTGGCTCCGTGTCTGACCGGTGTCTCCCAGTCTGCAACAGGACATTCACGTGACTTCGCGCCATCGTCCCACTCTGTGTAGACGTCTGAGGATCTGTGCGCGGCTGCTCTGTGAGCATGAGTTGTGATAATGAACTGAGAAGCAGTGAACAAACCCTGTATTGGTCAGCACTGGTTCCACGGCCACTTCTGCCGTGGTTGGAGTCATTCATAATAAAGTGTGCTGGACTCCTATGCAGAGCTCTGAATTTCAGAGGCCCTTTAACTCGGCAGCTAACGAGCCGCTTCCTTCAGAAGACATTTGAGTCCCCTTTACCTGCCAGGGTGACCCTGGGAGTTTGAAGATGAGTGAGACAAGCCCTCCGTGTCTTATGGATTTTACTGTCCAGAGGAGAGACAGATGTGGATGGTGAAGGAGGCCCTATCAGAGGTCAGCGCATTCAGTTTTATTTCTTCAGCACTTGCTGTGTTCAGGCGGTGCCCCGGGCCATGTGCAGAGTATCTGGGGACCCTGCCCATGGCATCCCAGGCACAGCTAGCATCTGCGCCATCTTCATACTTGGTCTGAGTTTTGGGGAAGTACCGAGGATGGATTCTGCCTTTGCTGGAGAGAGTTGGAAGTCAGGGCAGCCCTCCACAAGATGATGATCGCCAGCTGATTCCTCAAGAAAGAGAGGTGGTCCCCACATGGGCAGAGCAGGGCAGCATGCGCAGACCTGGGTGTGGGGTCTGGGGCATGTGCATCTGAGTGGGGTCTGCTGGGAGACAGCAAAGGTGAGGTGTGAAGGCAGTTGGAATTTACAGGATAAATTATCACTAAGGCCATGCTGGGAAAACATAAAATTGGGACTCTCTGGGGTAAACGTGGACTTAGGGTGACCCTGGGCGTGGGTGTTTTCAGGCTCTGAAGGCAGAGATTTAGGAAATTGGGGCAGAGCTGAGCTCCAGACGAGGATGAAGACCACCCTTGGGATGTTGAATGAGACAAGGGTGGAAACCCAGTGAATGTCGTAGGGTTAGTCCAGCAGGAAGGCAGCAGAGGAGACCGCTGTCCTCAAAGGCCTCGTGGGGCCTGCCTCTCAAAGTGCTGGGATTACAGGCATGAGCCACTGCTCCCTGCCGATACTTTTAAAATTTCTAAGCTACTCTCTCTCATACCCACTCCCGTATTATTTTTTTTTTAGACCAGGTTTATGGCTATATTTTTTCCAAGGAAATCAAACCAGTTACCTGTTTGAAGTACAAATAACACCGTGTTTAAAAACCGAAAATGCCAATTTGCATAGAAGTTTCCAAATACCCAGTTGGTTTGAGCCTGGCATTGCAGTGTCACTACCTGCTCTTAAATTTCTACACGATGTATAGATAGCGAGGCAGGGACGGCTCGTACATCTTCAGGTTTCGATTCTACTCACTTGGGCTATATTTTCATTTATTTTGGCACACCTGTGGGTGTGGCAAGCAATGCTAGGGTATTTATTTTGAAGCTTGTCCAATAACAGTTGGGAAGATTTTCACATTTTTAGAATTTTCATAGTAATAGTTATAATTTACAAAGAATTTAAAATTGTGTAGTCATTATTTTGCTTTTTTCTAGATGTGCCCCGAAACAGGGTTGCTAACTATCATTCTACATCACAGGATTCAGAACAGTACCCTTTTGGAGCAGATGCCTGTAATCGAGGAATTCCGCCTAGTCGGTTCTCTTTAAACGTGTTTAAAAGGTTTTCTTTATCCTGGTTGGCACCTGTGGCTACAGTTTGTTTTCACTGCTGAGGAATATTCCATGATGGAAACCGTAATTCATCTGTTTTTCATATCGGTGGACATTTGGATTATTTTGGGAGGGTGTGTATGTCTATTCAGCCTTCATTGTTTCAGGATTTTTTGTAGAAGATAATGTAACAGTGTAACATCCTCTGCTACGGAGCCAACACGAACCCTGATGACAGCCACACAGACTCACGCACAGACTCTCAGGCCTTGTTAACAACGCATAGAACCATTTTCTTAAGTTGAAACACAGTAGCAGAACCTGAAGCCATGTGAACGGGTCCTCCGATCTTACACTTGGAATTCACTTTTTATTACTATGTCTGCCAATTAGGAAGCATATCAATTATACAGAAAACTGAGAATGTAAAATTATATGTTTATAACAGAAAAAAACTTATTTAATACCCCAGAACACATGACTATGTTTTTTCCTCATACCCCACCACTGTTTTCTTTGCTTGAAATGTGAAATGACACTTGAATGCGGATTTCTAGCGACTGTTAGACTGGCATAGTTCTTCAGAGACAGAGGATGTAAAGCACATGGAGAATTTCTGTTTGTGGAATGTGATTTCCCGGTCACCTCATTCAGGCTGCCGCCGCCTTCCCCTCTGGCTGCCTGCACCGTGGGACGTCTGAGGAGGTCCCTGTTTCATCCTCTGGAAATTCTGAAAAGGAAGGAGAGGAGGGCGTGCAGGGTGTGGTACCTTTGTGTTGGTCCTTTGAGCTTTTATTTGGAGTCTGGGCTACCTTGGTGGTTCCTGCCTTTATGTCCCTAGCTCGTGGCTTCGTCCTTGTGTCTAACTCACAGGCAGACAGATGGAAAGGGAAGTTATATTCAGCCAACAGCTTGATCTTATTTTGAAGTCTCAAATCGACTGGGTATTTGGAGACTTGTGTGCAAATTGGCATTTTTGGTTTTTAAACACGGTGTCTTATTTGTACTTCAAATGGGTAACTGATTCTCTTGGAAAAAATATAGCCATAAAGATGGTTCTTTAAAAAAAAAAAAAAAAGGAGTGGGTGTGAGAGAGTGGCATAGAAATTACACCAGTAATGGTTGTGCGTGGTGGCTTACGCCTGTAATTCCAGCACTTTGAGAGGAGGAGGCAGATGGATCCCCTGAGGTTAGCAGTTCCAGACCAGCCTGGTCAACATGGTGAAACCCCGTCTCTACTGAAAATATGAAAATTAGCCAGGCATGGTGACAGGCACCTGTAATCCCAGCTGCTTGGGAGGCTGAGGCAGGAGAATCACTTGTACCCGGGAGGCAGAGGTTGCAGTGAGCCGAGATTGCGCCACTGCACTCCACGCTGGGTGACGTTCAGAAACTCCATCTCAAAATAGAAAGAAAAAAAAAAAACACCCCGGTAACGGAAACCTGACTGCGTCATCTGTGATGGAGATGGCGGATTATTTGATTTTTAGTGACAGGATGAACTGGATATGTTTGCAGTATTGATCTTGACAAGGGAAATGGTGAGAACCAAATGTGCCGCCCAGCTTGGGCCTTGCCGTTGGCAGAAGACCCTGGCGGGCAACAGATTGGAGACTCGGAGACCAAGGAGAGAATTCTCACGCTGTGACGCTGGTGCAGTGTGTGCTTCTGGACTCCTGCTGGAGGGAGCGGCCCCTTTGCCTTGCAGGCTTTGGTGCAATGGAGACCTTAGGACCTGCCCCTCCTGGCACACCTGTGGGTGTGGCGAGCAGTGCCAGGGCTGAGGCACAGTTGGTGAGCCCGGAACGTGGAGGGGGAGAGGCTGTACACGCCGGCAGGCGTCTGCTCCAGCAGCCGGGGGTTTCCGCAAGGGGGCGGGGTGTTGGTTTTCCTACTTGAATTTGGGTAGGGAGGGTGTCCTGGGGTGCTGTGTCTGCACTTGTGTTGCTCTGAGGTCAAGTTGTGGCCTCGAGTCCCTATCCCTCTGCCAAAGTGAGGGTTTGCCCATTTTCAGGTCAGATTTCCCTTGGGTCTGGGTCTCTAGGAGTGGGGCGCATTCCAAGGGGGCGTGAGCACGGTGGACGCGCCTGGGCCTCTTCCTTTCCCCCCAGCTCCTGGGCTGTGTGTGAAGAGCTGCCCGGCGGAATCGCTCTCCTGCCTGGTGTTTCATTCACCAGAAATCGTTCTCACTGTGGACTCTTGAGTCAAATGTAATCCAGGAATGGAACGTGCTGTTGCTGGATGCCACACACAGCATCAGGAGCTTAGTTGGGGATTATATGATCTTACCCCACACCTTAAAAGTAAAGACTATAGTTGTCAGGCCTCTGAACCCAAGCCAAGCCATCGCGTCCCCTGTGACTTGCACGTATATACGCCCAGATGGCCTGAAGTAACTGAAGAATCACAAAAGTGCAAATGCCCTGCCTGGACTTAACTGATAATATTTTACCAGAAATAAGTGAAAACGGCCGTTCCTTGCTTAAGCGATGATTTTTGTGTGTGTGTGAAATTCCTTTTCCTGGCTCATCCTGGCTCAAAAGGCTCCCCCACTGAGCACCTTGTGACCCCCACTCCTGCCCGCCAGAGAACCCCCCTTTGACTGTAATTTTCCTTTACCTATCCAAATCCTATAAAGTGGCCCCACACTTACCTCCCTTCGCTGACTCTTTTCAGACTCAGCGCGTCTGCACCCAGGTGAAATAAACAGCCATGTTGCCCTCACAAAGCCTGTTTGGTGGTCTCTTCACACGGACGTGCATGACAATAGTTAAGGGGATACTGAAGTCTTTAGCAGCTCCAAGAACTTTTTCAGTTTGTGTCAGGACATTTTAGGCAGAAGGAAAAGCTTGCTCAGGCAATCTTATAGAAATGTTTGGTGCAGCGCCATTAACTCGTGGAATAAATGTGTAACTTTCCATGGCGGCCCTGTGGAAAGAGATGCACTTTGAGTGCACCCTGGTCTGCTCGCTACAAGAATCGGCCGTGTCACCCCGCTTTCTGTGGGTCCGCATGTGTGCGTGGTCCATTGCTCTCCACTGTGGCCATGGAAGGGAAGATGATCTGGAATGCTGGCGACAGTTATCGGTGTGTGTTGATGTGTGCTGCTTTCCACAGGGGAGAACATTTCTGTTTAATAAACATCTCATCACGATGATGACTGCAAGATATTTGAGCCTCATTCAAGAGTGTTTCTGGGTTCCTTCTGTTTTTAATCTGCTTTCTAGCACTAGGCAAGTGAAGACATGGAAAGTAAAAACCCATCGAACTTGTAGAGACATGGTGTTGTGTAGGAGCAGACTGTAGCCTCTGGCTCTGTTTAAAGATTGTAGTAAACCTCTTACCTGGGATGGCCAGGGTGTAAATTATCTTGTTTAATCGAAATGTGAATGAGTCAAAGCTGACGCCTGCATTGTTGATGAAATACCAGATTTTAAGGGAACATGTCAATGTACCATAAGATACCAGCAAAGTTCCTCGATGAGGTTCGGCGCGGGCTTGGAGGAGCTGAGCCTTAGGTCACCAGGGTCGTCTCTGGGAGCAGATGCTCAGTGTGGGCATTAGTCACTTAGCCTTTCCAGAGCCGAGGAACAGCTCGCTGTGGTGGTTTTTGAAACTTGTATTTTGAGTCAGTTTGTCCCACTTGACTCGAAGTTGCCGCTCAATTTCAGACCTTTGCCTCCACCGTGCGCTCGTTTTCTTGTCCCCTGATAACTGCCTCGGTTGCCTCAGCCTGACATTCGAGCCTCGTCGTTCATGGACACAGGCTCCGTGGTGGGGCAAAGGCCGCGACTCCAGCTTGCACAGTTCCGTGCCTCTCACCATGGTTTATCACATCACTCCCGGGATCTCCTGTTTAGAGGAAGAGTGTCCCTTTCCTGCAGGCCCTGTGTGGTGTGGAAACCACCCCTACCTACCTTTCTCCTCTTTGAACTGTACCGTGAAGCTATTTCTGTTCTAGTCAACCGTCAGAATTTAAGGAACAGTGATTCATGTAACTTATCACACGCTTCTCAGCAGTTCTTTATGAATTTCATTCTGTTGTGAAATTATTGCAGTTTTCATGGCTATGCTGGTCTCACGTTGTGGCCCTTGGTAACTACCTTGAAATGAATTGCCTTCCCCATTGTGTGTTAAGGTCGTGCCTGGGAGCTGTTGAGGCCTCACCTTGGGGAGGTGGCTTTGCTCTCCTGACAAGAGGAAGAATCTTATTTAGAGCATTTCTAATGTGGTTTTTGCTTCCAGACAGAATTACTTTTTTCACAGAGACGGCCACTAAAGTCATAAATTATGCTCAGGATGGACACACGGGTCAGCTGACAGAGTGGAGTCCAGAACAGACCCAAAGACGCAAAAGCAGTTCAGTAGAATTTGAGTCTTTTCAACAAATGGTGCTGGAATTATGGGACAGCTGTATGCAAAAGAGTGAAAACAGGGAGAAATTCCTGTATGAAAATTAAGGTGGACCATAGCCCTGAATGTAAAATACCAAATTACAAAACCTGTAGAAGAAATGGAAATTGTCAAGACCTAGGGCGAGAGCTCTTAACCATGATACCATGATCCATAATCAAGGAAGAAAACAAGTAAGTAAGACTCATCAAAATTAAACTTCTAATATAAAAGACACCCCTAGGGAATTGAAGAGACACATTTTCGATAGATGGGGAGAAGATGTCTATGAACCATGCAGCCGGCAAAGGACTCGTATCCAGAATGCACAGGACTCCCACGGCTCATGACAGAGAACAAACCACCTGACTTAAAAGCGGGAAGAGACCTGAACAGATGCTTCACTGAGAAGGATGGGAGGATGGCCTGAAAGCATCTGAAATGACCTTCAGCGTGACTGGTTGCACCGAGATGTGCACCAAAGCTGCAGCGAATTTGTTCACACCCCTGCTGGAGCGCCTGACTAAGGTCTTCCGACAGCCCCAGGTGCTGGTGAGGACAGGCAGTCGAGACTCCTGTGCGATGCTGGGGTTCAGCAGGGTGCAGACAACTTGGCGGTTTCTTATAAAACTGAACTCACACAAACGTGGGGCCCGGTGACCCCACTCCTTGGTATTTACCCTAGAGAAACAGAAGCTGATGTTTAAGAAAAATTGTGCCCAGATGTTAATAGCGCTGTCTGTAGTTGCCCAAAACAGGTTACAATGTGCTACAGCCATACGTGGAATAATAAACATCCAGCAGCCCCGAGGCCTGGCTGTTGATCACAGGACACCCTGGGTGCACCTCCAAGCACGATGCCCAGGAAATCGTGATTTTGCGAGTGTTTTGCCACAACACTTGCAAAAGACAGACTCGGAGGATGGGAGAACACAGAGACGGTGGTTGCTGGGAATGGGACGGTATGCTTATGAGGCCCCGTGAGTGGGTTTGGGGCTGCTGGACTGTTCTGCTTGTGTGATGGTGATTATGAGAATATTTGTGCCGAAATTCACAGAACTGAACACTGTCCGCTTTACAGTAATTTTTAAAAAGAGTTAATATGCTCATTTTCAGTACTGTTTTTAATGGAAGATGGAGTTTGCAGACAATTCGTTAGGGCAAGCCTGTCTCAGGAGTTTGTAGACGATTCGTTAGGGGCCTGTCTCAGGGCCCTTGGGTTGGGTTGAGTTGGGCTGGGTTGGGTTGGGTTGGGTTGGGCTGGGATGGGTTGGGTTGGAAAAGCCTTCCCTATTGCAGGCAGTAGCATGGGGCATGGAAAGGATATCGCCAAGGAAACACGTAGAATCCTTTGAGGAAGCATGTGTATTTCTAACTTGCTATAAGATAGAATTGGAATTTGTAATGGTTTTGTTTTCTAGAGTCTTGGTAGAATAGGGAAGACAGTGTAATAAAAGCTAATTTTGAAATGAAGAATTTTAAAGATTTTCAACAGAAATAGCTCTAGGAAGTCACCCTGGAAATGTTTTTAAAGATGTTCAGTAGCAATAGCTCTAGGAAGAGTCACCCTGGAGTTGCTTCTTGAGCATTGCTTTTCTGGCTGTATCTTCCGACTTTCATTTTTAAGTTTTGCTGTGAGTTGGGGATGTGTGGGAATAGCCATTCCCAGGTGTTGGGTAGGAGTGGCCCTGCAGGAGGGTGCATGTGCCCCAAGGCCTGGGGCACTGTTTCAACCTAGCATGGAACATAGGAACTCTTGTCAGTGGCTGGAGTAAGAGTACCCGCCTGGAAGGCTGGGGGAGCCCTGGGGTGGTCTGGGTACTGTCCTCCCTGCCTGCAGGATAGCAGCTGGAGGAGCTTGAAGGCTGCCTGCCTCATGGCTGTCAGTGCAGCAGCCCTTCCTGGCCCTGGAGCAAGCTTTTGGTCCATGAGTCTCTGCACCGGGACTTGCCTCCTGGGACCTCTGCCACTGTCTTGAGGGCCCTGGTGCCCAAGCCTCAGGCAGCTGCGACCCCAGATTCGGTTGCTTTCCCTGCCATCTCATTCCAGCACGAGTGCTCACCCCACTCAATGCAGAGCCTCAGGTTCCCTCAAGATCCCCAGAGATGGAATCTCCCAATTTAACAAGATAGTTGGTGACAAGATTTGAGCGGCACTGATTTAACTCAGCTCCCAGAGTTTAAGTTCTCAAGACACAGTCCTGCTCCTTCCCTGGCCTCATCCTGTGTAGCTGGTGTGGATGCGGGGTTTCCGGAGGGTGGGGCTGAGGCAGGTCAGCAGCAGGGGGATGGCTCATTATCGATCGCTCAATGCCTTGAGGATAACTAGGATTAATGACCTTTATAGGGTTGTAGGTTTGGGGTATATACATACATACATATATACACACATGTTTATATATATATACACACACACATATATATATGTATATATATATACACACACACATACATACATATATATACACACACACATACATATATATATATATATATATATATTTTAAACGAATTGGCTTTCACGTGGGGCAGCCTACAGCAGTGTGGCCTCACCAGGTGCCCAGCAAAACACCTGCTGACACTGTTACTGTGTGTGTTCCCGTCATCCCACGAGGTGGACACGGTTATCACCACATTTTTCTGACATGAAACTTGGAGAGGAGAGGGTTTAGGAAACTCCTGAAGCCACATTGTCAGCGGGACCCGGGTGGTCTGGCCTTAGATCCTGCACTGTTTGCCCCTCGCCACGCTGTCAGCAGACCTGGGTGGTCTGGCCTTAGAACTCCCGCTGACCGCCCCTCCCTGCCACGTTATGGGGTTTTTCCTGCTTCTGGGCAGCATTTGATAGCTTGTGAAACAAGACCAAGACTTGCTATGAGTGGATATGCCATTATCTGAGATCCAGAACCTTTCCTGGACCTGGCATTGCCGACGTCACATAAGGGGAGGTAAAAACGTTTTCTTTGTGGTCATTGGGGCTCCTGAAATGGTGTTTTTCCCAGTGAGAACTGACTCATAAAAATCTGTTAACTCAATACTATGTGAACAGGAAGAGGTGTGTTGGGCTCTAGTTAAATGTCTCAGAGCCACAGAAGTAAATGAGGGCACCTTCCGAGCACAGCCTCCCGGAGGGGAGGCCAAGGACATTTGCCTGGAGGGTTTGCCATGAAGCAGGACTCGGACAGGGCTAGTCTGCCTGGAGAGGCCTCTGCCATGATGTAAGTTAGTTGAAGTAGTTGAGGGGTGGTGGCGTGAGGTCGGTGGTCCCCGAAAAAGCCCCTAGTAAGGCCGGTTTCCGTGGGATAGAAAACTACCGTTCAGTGGCTGTAATACTGGCTTCACGGGTCTGATGTACAATCCTGCACTTGGGTACTTGGATCCCAGCCAGGTCAGATGGTTGTATCTTGGAGCAGCGTTTGTGTCAGTAGAGAGCAGAGTGGTGGTTCCCAGAGGCTGGGAAAGGACAGAGGTGAGGCCCCTGAAGGATGCTGGTCTTCCTGGTTTAGGGGTTTGGGGCTCAGCCACCTTCCTGTGTCCGTGTAAATTATACCCAGGATGATTTTCGCTCGCCCCACTTTAGTGAAGCATTGGAGCTTCAGGATGTGCGTGCCCACGTCACCTGGGCCGTGATCCTGGAGTTGGGTGAGACTGATTCCCGGGTTTATAGAATTACTCTGGGATTATTAAAAACAGAAGCACTTGAGGCATTCATAATGCTATTTCCTGAACATAATTTATGTTCAGTTCTTCAGAAACATTTCTCTGAGGAAGCATCTATAATTTTTGTTTTCTGCCACTCAGTGCTAGAAAGAATTGTGCAACACTCAAGTGAGTGGCATTATTCCCCTCCCTCCACCATGCAAGCAAGATTAAAGGTACCTCTGGCCCCCCTCAGTCTTCTCACCTGCAGGGCGCCTGGCGTGGCAGTGTGCTGCCTTCCGTCTTCTTTTTGGGGAGAATTAGTTGTTTTTGTGTGTACTGCTCAGCTCAGCCTGGTGCGGTTGTGTGGGTGAGGAACTTGGTTGCTAGGTGACCCTCCCAGGCCTGCCTCCCACCTCCCTAGGCCTTGTTCTAAACTGACAGATAACCAGTGTGTTTTGGAAGAGGAGAGAAGCAGGGCAGGAGAGAGTTTATTCAGACTTTCTCCTTGCTCTGATGTTTGAGCCCTCATCCAGCCTGGGCCCTTCTACAGAGCTGCCTTTGTGTGTTGCAAACCACTCCCTCCCAGTAACCGTGCTTTCAGAGGTTTGGAAATGTGAATTAACTCATCTTCAATTTAAAGTGTACTATTAAATTTTCATGTTGAAACTGATGTATTTTATGGCCTTTATTAGATTTCTCTTGATTTTTTTTCCCCATATGAGACATTGCATCTTAAGGGAGACAGGCTGGTGTTGGCCCCCTTTCCTAAGGATGGAAGTGAATTCTGAAAGCCCTTTATGTAGGCAGCGAAATAATCAGGGAACCGTTATTATAGCTATGCCTGTCCATGTAAAGTGAGCACGACTCATAAGCAGGAAAAAAATGCAGCCCGGGGGCAAGGTGAGCCCTAATGCTGCCTGTGCCTAGCCTCCCTGCCATGAGGAACAGAAGTGCAAGCTCAGGTGGTTGAGTCAGCCTCCAAGCCCAGCCTGCGCCCCCCTCACATCCTTCTGCATCTGCAGGGGCACAGGCCATGCTGCCACCCCTCGCTCAGTGCCAGGGCTGATGCATCAGGAACGGGGGTGCTGTCCGCCCCTTGCTCGGTGCCAGGGATGATCTGTCAGGATCCCTTGTGCTCATCTGGTCCTCACGTCTTCATCACCAGCCTCCTGCTGGTAACGGGCTTGTTATTACCTTGGTATGTGTTGTGGGGTGGTGCTCAGTCCTCCGAGGGAGGGAATTGGCCCTCAGCCGATTCACATTCAACAGGACCGGAGAATGGGTTCTTGTTCCATGTCCTGGATCCCAAGAAGCCCTTGTCCTGGATCCTGTAATGCCCGGGGTCTTCCTGAGAAACGCTGGTGCCACTGGAGCACAGCCCGGGCCCCTCCAGTTTCTCTGCTTTGTAACTGCACTTGTGTTTAGCAGGTCTTCCAGGACTTAGACGCTGCTTGGTGTGAGCCAGGTTTTGTGTGGAAAGAGGACAGGTCCGAGCCGACAACCAACCAGCCCAGAACCATCTTTTATGCTTCCAGATTCTGTGGCCAAAAACTTACCCGTGGACGTTGAGGGTGATGCATTTCTGCTCCAAGACGTCTGTGGACTCAGCTGGAGGGATGGAAAGGATGTGGAGCCTCTTCAGTCCTGGCCTGGCCTTGGACCTGCTGTGCAGCCTCTCAGTGGCACCAGGGCCCCCTTGTGTCACAGCAGTCTCGGGTTCGTGGCACTGCCTCAGGATGTCCCAGGCTTCATGATGTCCAGGCTCCCCTGGCATGGTGACCTCAGGTGGGTGGCACTGCTCTGACGGACGTCCCAGGCTTCATGATGGTAGGGCCTCCTTGTGCCATGGTGGCCTCAGGATGGTGGCACTGCCCCAGGGTGTCCTAGGCTCCAAGGCCAGTGTTCCATCCAGCGAAGGGAAGTTGTACTGTAAGGTCTAGTCTCGGAAGGTTCCTGGGGTCCTATCCTTCAGAGTGGTCCTACACTCACCACAAATCAAGCCAGGGGAGGCCCTGCCAGAATTTGCAGCTGTGTTTCAGGTGGTTCCACAAGGCCTCTTTTATTTTGGCCTAGTCAGGTATATAATTCTTTTTCTCTTTGGTTTTATTGAGACAGGCAAAAAAAAACCTTTTTGTTGCCCAGGCAGTGGTGTGAGCACAGCTTACTACAGTCTCAACCTCCCAGGCTCAAGCGATCCTCCTGCCTCAGTCTCCTGAGTAGCCAGGACCCACAGGCACATGTCCCACATGTCCCCATGCCTGACTTAGTTTTGTATTTTTTGTAGAGATGGAATTTTGCAATGTTGCCCAGGCTGGACTCGAACTCCTGGACTTAAGCAGTCCAGCTGCCTCAGCCTCCCAAAGTACTGAGATCACAAGCATGAGCCACCGTGCCTGGCCAAGTGTGTTTCTAATTTCAAAATTAAGAGGACCCCCAGCCAGTTAATTACGTCTCTTTTGGAGCATGCTGCTTATAGTACACCAGGAAAAATCCTCCAGAACTTGGAAAGGGGGCTGGACAGACACAGCCCTTTGAGGTTGTCTGAGAAACCCCTGGGGTCTTTAACCATCTGGAGGGATGTACCATGTCAGACTCACTGTTGTCGACGGGCCGAAGCCCAGGTTTCATGAGGTTATGTGTCGGCTTGTAGTACTTTCTCTGGCAGAGATGCGAGTGACTTCTGCTCACTGAGAGGCTCAACTCAGAGACTTCATGGCCTGAGGGACGGCAGGCTGTTTGAGCTGATCGAGCAATCTCGCGCTACCCTTATTTTCTGAAACGCCTATGAGTGACTTCTCACATGGTCTTTGAAGAGGCTTCATGCCCGCGCTCCTTGGTAATGATCGAATGCTTTTTTTGACCCCTCGTCCCCTTTCTTTGGGATGTTCCGGTCTCAGTTCTCATGTGTTCTGCTTCTACGGGAATTTCTGAAGCTGCTGAATGTAGAAAGCACTGAGGAGGCTGTGCTCCCACCCCTGTGAGTCTTCCAGGCATCATCCTCTCCCCTTGGCGAGGCGGCGTCCATGGCACACCCAAGGAGGCTGTGCTCCTGTCCCCCGTGAGCTTTCCAGGCGTCCTCCTCTCCCCTCCAAGGGGGACAGGAGGAACCTTTCAAACCCTTCTTAAACTTGTTTTCATGTCTTTGTTTTAACAGATTTCTTTGTATCTTCTCCCTTATCCAGAAGTGAGGGTGAACGCTGAGTTATTCACGGGAGTCAAGAAACCACACGCAGCCCAAAGTGACGTTTGTTTCCCTGAAATGATTTGTGTGTGTTCACCTTAAAATGCAACTCAGTAAAACAGGTGTGTTTTGAGAAATAACTTTAAATTACCCAGGTAAAAATGTGACAGTTAAATTTCATCATCTGTGCGGGTGTCCAGAGCCCCCTTCTGTGATTGCGTGTGAGTTTGTGACTTGTGGTTATTTTTGAAGAAAGAAAATCTGTTGCTGAGGACTTCAGAGGGTGTGCTGGGATTGTGTAGGGTGGACATCGGGGACTTCAGTGTGTGGCTTCCTTGAAGAGGTTCAAATTAAGGCTGAGAGTCCCTACTCCAAAATGCTCGAAACCTGAAACATTCCGAACTTCCTCATGACACTCGAAGGAAATACTCTTCGGAGCACTTTGGATTTCAGGCTGGGGATGCTCAACTGGAAAGTGAAACATTGCAAGACCCTTCTGGCCCCAGGAGCTTGGATAAGGTCATGAAGGGGGCCTGTGCCGGGTGTCCCTGGAGTGTGAGGCAGCCTGGGCTCGCTGAACTGGTTTTTGTAGGAGCCACAGAAGGGAAAGAGGGTCAAAGTGGCCACGTCTGGCTCCTGAGAAGGCTGGACCAGAAGGAGGTGGGCACGGAGGGCAGCAGTTGAGTCCCCAGCGTCCGGGGCTCCTGTCCCTGGTGGAGTTGAGAGCCTCCTCTAGTTGTGGCCTCTCCCCTGTCGGCAGCCACTGAGGCCTGAAGGGAGAGGAGGGGGCTGAGGAGAGGAGGAAGGATAGGCCTGCTTCTGGAGAGGGCCAACATCGGCCTGTGCTAGCCTCGTTTGTTACTCCTGCGTCCAGGGTGCACGGCCGTGCCTCGTGGTGTAGCGGTTCCCGGAATGCACAGCGTTCTTGTCTGCAGTAACAGCTTTGTCTCCGACCCTTGGAGGCAAGTTACCTTTTTCCCCAGTGAAAAGAGGCAGAAAATCTTATAGAAATGCATTTGCTCTAATGTCTATTTTCCGATAAGACATGGTCGCTTAGGTTAAATCTTTGGGAGGTCAAGGCAGGAGGATCACTTGAGGCCAAGGGGTTCAAGACCAGCCTGGACAGCATAGCAAGACCACATCTGTATAACAGAAAAATTAGCTGAGTGTGGTGGTGCGTGCCTGTGGTCCCTGCTACTCTGGAGGCTGAGGTGGGAAGATCACTTAAGGTTACAGTGAGCTGCGATTGCTCCACTATACTCCAATCTTGGTGACAGAGCCAAGACCCTGTCTCAGAAAGAAAAGTTAAAAAAAAAAAAATCCAGAAATGTCATTTTCTTCTTAAATCATCCGAAAAGAAAAATCGTTTTTTTCTAAGAATGTAAAGGGAAACTGATACGATTCTTTCCTTGCATTGTTTCTCCTTTTCAAATATTTACAGTAGTCCGTCCACATCGTCTCTCAATCTCATTACAAAGCAGCAGGTGCCTTTGAGGTTAGTGGTGTTTCTCTGTGTCGCACCTTGGAGAACAGCCAGCATGAAACCTCTTACCACAATCGTGCGCATCGTTTGTAGTCCCAATTAAAATCCTCTCCAGAGATGCCTGTGCTGCTTATTATAGCAGAACTTTGGTTGTGCTGAAATGTGCATTCAGCTAATGGTTTTAAGTTCATATCTGAGATGATGTTGTATAATTCATGAAGCATATGGGATCAGTAATGATTGAAGATAATTCTGGCTGATGTCATTTAGAGGATATTTTTCACTTCAAGTTAAAGTTTCCTTCGCGATAGTCATTTTGGGATTCATTTAACTATGTGCTTTATTTCATAGCTCAAATTTTCATTTGTCATTTCATAACATAGGATTTTGAAAGCAGATTTGGAAAATATTTCTAACAAAATGTTTGCTTATGACGTCCTAAGGAACAGCACTCAGAATTGCTACTAACTGTGGTACATTTTAAGGCTGATGATAGAAGTCACTTGAACGGGAAGTGGTGCTTTGTGATGCAGATGGGGTTTGAACCCTGGCCCTCCTGATACACCAGTCCTGACCCTGGCCTTCTCTCCTCTACACTGGGAGATGAGAAGGTGCCAGTATCCACCTCACAGGCCGTCCTGAGAACCTGGGACTAAGGGCTTGTGTTCCTCTTGCAGGTGGTGCAGATGTGGGGGCTTGAGGATATACACACTGCAGGCTGCCAGTGTCGGGGTAATCCAGTTTTAGTCATAAAGGTGGGATTTACTTTGCTCCCCTGCTGACCAGGTGCGGTGCCGCTGTTGTAGCAGGTGTGTGGATCCTCTTGGGTGCTCCTCAGGTGGAGAAGGAGTCACTGATTCGTATTCCCAGTGTTAGATGTGAGGGGACCATGGACCTCATGTGTTTAGAGGGGAGGAGTAAAAAGCTTCCCTTGTAATTCCAAGACTGTCTATCCCAGGAATGCCAAACCACTGGCTTTCACCTGACACTGTCGTAGGTGACACTGTATGGAAATGAGGACTCATATTTCGCATACCTGAGCCAGTACCTGTCTCTCTCCAGGGCCGTGGCCGAGCCCTCTTGATTTCTCTGGGTTGCCAGCCTGGGGATCTGTAAGCCCAGTGACGTCTCCGGTCTCGGCCCCCGCTCCCCGTGGGGACAGGAGGTGGCTTCAGGAGGCTGGTGATGAATGCCTGAATGAAGCCGACTTGTGACTGCGGTTCTGTCTAAGGGCCTCCCCGGGTGTTAGATGTCAGTAAGTGACACCTGTGTGTGGATCTCATGTGCTGAGAGAAACAGTGGGGGAAACCAAAGCTTGTGGAGTCTGCAGGTTCTGGACTTGGGGGTGTGTGCACCTGTGTACTTGGTGAGGGGTGTGATGTCTGGAATGAGTGTGCACGTGTGTCATGTTTGTGCATGTGTGGTGAGTGTATTTAGCAGGCGTGGGTGGAGTGAGCATGTTCATGTGTGTCGTATGTATTTGAGGGTATGTGTGGAGTGTGTACATGCATCACATTTGGTGAGGGTATTTGAGGGTGTGTATGGAGTGCATACATGCGTTTGCGTGTATAGTATTGGGTGAAGGGGTGGCATGTGTGGAGTAAGCATGCACACGTGTGTGCTGTGTGTGGGGTTTCTACGTGGTCCTCCCCTGAGCCTGCTCCTGGGCCCTGCTGTCCTGGCACCTTTACAATTTGGTGTGTCTTTGATTCCGGAAGATTCTGGAACCAAATTCTGAAGCTGTGATCACAAACTTGCAGCCTTGGAGGACGCTGGCCCATGGAGCTGGCACGAGGATCTCTGTGCTGGCCTCCCCCTGGGCTCTGTCCACAGAAGAGCATGTCCGATGATTGAGCTGTGCGGGTCTGTGGCTCCCCAGCCTCCAGTCAGCCCTCGGTTCTGCCTCGCCTCTGTTTTTCTTGCTGAGGGGCTCCGGGAAGTGGTGCCTGGGATGGCGTTTTCACCCTGGGGTTGCTTTTCCAGCTGCCCAGGCTCTGGCTGTCTGAGGCCTGCTGTCATCCTGGGTGGACGGGGCTGTCGCGGGGGCATTCCTGAGCACCTGCGGGAAGGCAGGGTTAGGAAGTGCCAGAGGTGAGTGGCTTCCTCCCACACTTGATTTTCTGGAAAGTTCTGGGTCTCATATTTTTCCCTAAGGGAAGTTAGAAACTGAGTTTCTCTTTAGGGGAACGTCTTTGCAGCGTCTGTTGTTTGAATGTTCTCCAGGTGTGGAATACTCGGGGCCGTGTGTGTTTGGGAACATCCGTGTCCTAAGCGAATTCAGTAGGGAATGGAGAGAGGCCTCCTGTCAGCTTGGCCTCTGTTTCCTGCTTGTTGAGAGTTGACAGCTGCTGGTATCCCAGGGAGAGTAAAACACTGGGCGGTGTGGGATGGAAACGTTCACTCTGACAAGGTCAGTGGGAAAGCATCTAAACAAACGTCACTGTTCTTCAGGCTTCTGGGGGTCGAGCTTGTTTTGTGGTGTTGAGGGAAAGCTACGCTTGTTCCTGTTCCTCACCATTTGAATGGTGTCCAGGGCTCGTTCCTCTGGAGAAGTGATGCACGTGAGTGGGGGTCAAGTCGCAGGCTCTGAGGTTATTTGGAATCTGTCAACTGATTTCCTGAACACACAGGTGCTTGGTAAAGATATTCCTGATTAGCTAAAACATTTCAACAGGACGTGATAGCTGGTGGTTGTTTAGAGACTATCACATTTTTCCTGTTACTTTTTAAATGCCTGTTGAATCAGGGGGGATTCCCATACTTTTCTTTTCCTGTCTGCATACTTGATATTTTGTTTATTGTTTTTTATGTGGGTGTGCAGTTAACAGGATTTGGAAGCAGTCTCAGCCCTGGGGAGACTTCAGGGCCACCTCAGTCAGTGCTGAAGGGAGGCAGGGATTTGGGGGCTACCTCCTCCATAGGACAGACACCAAGGGCCAGAGGTCAGCAATCTCAGTGAGGTCACAAAGACGGGCACACCCAGCACCCTGGCCCATGTGCCTCTCCTTCACGTTTGTCTCTGCTCAAACTGCTCTCCTGGGTCATCACGGGTGATCTCTAGGCGCGTGCTTGCTTCTTGCAGAAGTGGTGTCTGGCTGTGGTCAGTGTGGGCCCTCAGGACTTCCATGTTTTTGGCTCACATCAATATTGGGCAGTGGTGTATGTTTGTTTTGGAGTGGTAGATCGGGTGGATTTTGGCTTTACCAACTCATTTAATACCTGTTCTCCTAGGTATAATACCTGTTCGTAAGCCGCATGTTTTCCTAGGTGCTGGGGCCCTATCATAAGCCGCATGTTTTCCTAGATGCTGGGGCCCTATCATAAGCCGCGTGTTCTCCTAGGCGCTGGGACCCTATCATAAGCTGTGTGTTCTCCTAGGCGCTGAGACCCTATCGTAAACTGTACTTGAGGGATCTCGGAGGTGCTCCTTATGAGGATCCGATGCCTGACCTGAGGTGGAAGAGTTGCAATTCAAAACCAGCCCCCCGAAAAATTGTCTTCCATGAAACCCATCCCTGGTGCCAGAAAGGCTGGGGGACAGCTGGCCTAACGCGGGCTAAGATGTCAGTAGATTTTTGGACTCGGGCCTCAGTTGAAGAGGATTAGATTTTGAAAGGTGGGGATTGAAGGCTTCTAAAGGGCAGGTTTCATCTCCAGTGGGGCCTCGGCAGAACTGGCTAGAACTGACCCAGAAGCTGACAACTAGTCAGGCTGGCTCACTACCTGTGTCCTGTGTGTGCAGCCTTGCTGTTTATTCAATTGTCTCGTGGTGATGTGGGTTCCATCCACAGCCTCAGAGTAGTGGAACCCATTACTTCAAGGCTGATCTTATTTAACTTTATCAAAAAGACATGAAAATCATTTAGTATAAATCTTCCAGATACCTGTATCCTTTCTTTTCCCAGAGGCTTTTAAGTATTGCAACTTAAAAATCTTCAAAAATAACTTTAAAGGAAAACCTCTAAGTACATTTTTGATGAGCACCCTTGACAGTTTTAATATGTGAAGTAAATTCCCTTGACTTTCGTATTCCTAGAAACTCGTTCATGTTTGCAGAAGACTTTGTATTTTGTCAACAGTGGCCACTGTTCGGTGACCATCATACCTGCCGTGGTCTCATTTAGAAAGTTGGATGTGGATGTATTAGCTTTTCAGACACAAAAACACATGGGCTGTTTGATTTTGGTTTTGAATTTTTTGGGTTTTTTTTTCCCCCAGCTGAATTCAAGAAAGGGAAACAAGCAGATAGAGTAAGTACCAGAAAGAGTCTAAGTGGTTGGGTGGGGGATCCTACTATGGTGCTGGGTTGTGTTCTGCCAGATATCACTCCTCAAAAAGCTGACCCAGAAAGGGCTGGCATTGCCCTCACCCTGTGACATTTGTCTGTCTCACCAGAAAATGAAGAATCTGCCAGAGTACTGTGAGTCAAATTCAGTCAGAACTCGATTAAATAAGAGGCTTTGTCTCAAAGGCCAAAACATAAGGAGATATTTTTAAGTTTTTTTTTTTCTTTTTTTTGAGACGGAGTCTCGCTCTGCCACCCAGGCTGGAGTGCAGTGGTGTGATCTCGGCTCACTGCAAACTCTGCCTCCCTGCTTCACTCCATTCTCCTGCCTCAGCCTCCCGAGGAGCTGGGACTACAGGTGCCCGCTACCACGCCTGGCTAATTTTTTGTATTTTTGGTAGAGTCGGAGGTTTCACCGTGTTAGCCAGGGTGGTCTCGATCACCTGACCTTGTGATCCACCTGCCGCCTCCTCCCAACGTGCTGGATTACAAGCGTGAGCCGCCACACCCGGCCGAAAACATGTTTCTTTACTGCCTCAGTCCTCAGTTGGGTAGTCTGTTCTTTGTTGTTGAAAGGCGCGCTCTGCGAGATGGGAATCTTCCGGTTGCTTACTTAGGGAATCCTGCCGGCTGTCATTTACTGGAGAGCGCAGTTTCCTGGCTGCCCTGGTCTTTGAGGGGAGGGAGACTGAGGGGTCATTTTCCCACCTGGACCAACGTGTTTATTAAACCTGGCTTGTGGATCATTTGGATCTTTTTATGAAGGAAAAGCCACATCTGTGACTTTCAGATGAGTGGAAGTCGTGTTAAAATATATATATATATAATATATATATTATATATATATATGTATATAGGCTACTATGGAGAAGTTTTGTCTTTGTGACCTGTGAATACAGTCATGGGAGAGCAGAATGTTCACGCCGTAGGTGCTTACAGTGTGCATGCAGAGTCACATTCTTCACTAGTATTACGTTAAAAAGTGACAAATAAGAGAAAAATATTTTCCTCATTACAACCTCGGTAAGAAGCTGGCAGTACTCTTGTTTTTGGAGGGGTGTGAAGGGAATATTGAGAAAGTATCATCAACGTTAGACTCGCCCACTCTGCAAATCCTGTGCCAGCTCGAGTGAGGACCCCGTGATGGAAAGATGCACCCCTCTGCCCGGAAGAAGTTGAATCTTTGTGGCGCTCAGGACGCCTGGTTCATCTCTATACAAAGGCAGAGTGTGAAACGCCGTGGAGGCTGAGAGAAGAGATGTGGTTAGCAAGTATGAGTGAGAAGTTTGGGGCTTGTTAGCACCTGGCGTGTGTGCAGCAAGCTTTGCTATCTGCACACGTGTGATCCTTAGAACACTGGTGTGTGGAGCCGTGAGGCTGTCGAGGGCCCCAGCTCCCGGCAGGCTGAGGAGTTCCCTGTTACCACCAGGATAACCGTGATTGAAGGCTGTCACTCAATCCCAAGTCCCGGAAGGGACTCCTTTCAGAGAGGAAAACACCCCTGGAGCCTCGGGCAGAATTCAGTGATTTTTCATATAATGTTGCTCAGATTTCGCAAACATGAAACCAAGAACATATTGCAGAATGCTTATGGTCCTTTTGTAACCATGGAAACAAAGTAATTTGCAGTCGATGGACAGTTTGAGGAAGCTGAACTACCTACATCATGAGCACGGCGCTCTCCCTACCGCCCTCAGCCTTGCTCCGGTTTGCTGGGAAGGCTTTGCAGGGCCTCTTGGCTGGGATACTTCTCCCATGTCCCATGTTGCTACCCCTGGTCACAGCCATACTGCTGGGCACCTGCGCCGTGAGGACACTGAGTGGACACGGAGCCGCGGGGCAGCAGTTGGTCATGAGGCGGCATCCACATGGTCCAAAACAGGTTTCTGTTCATTAAGAATGATCGTTGCAATAAAAACAGAGTGAAAGAAAACCCTCTACTGACCTGAGAATGCGTCAGCTCAGTTGGGTGGGGAAGTGCAGTGAGGAAGGTGAAGACTGAAAGGAAATGAAGGAGGGAGAGGAAAGGAGAGAAGGGAAGTGAAAGGGGGAGGGAGGATGGGAGTGAAGAGGGAGATGGAGGAGGAAGAAGAGAGAGGGCGGTGGGCAGGAGCCTGGCAAATGAGTCCCAGAGCCGGTTCCTGACCGTCGTGGGTGCGTCAGAGCTGATCTTCCAGGGGAGGTGGCCTGGGAGGGCTGACCCTTAGGAAGTGAGGGCCGGGGGGAGCTGATGTTTTGGCCCTCAGCGGGGCTGTTGCTGACCTGAGATGCAGTCGATGGTTTTCCCGAAGAGGTCGTCTGCACAGCCACCGTTTGCTGCCAGGTTGGAGAGAGAAGTGCTCCCCATGGGTTCTTTCTATTTTGTGGATTTTTCCCAGTTTAGCTGAGCAGCCTGTCAGTGGAAATGTCAGGGATTACTAACATGTCTCCATTCTACAGAGCAGTCAGCCAGCTTCCGATCCTGTAGTTGTTGGGGGCACCACTCCCGTCGTGTCAGTGCTGGCCCAGCATGGAAGCTGCGGCCGGAGGCACTGGGAAACCTGCGTGGCTTTTGCTGCCGGGGTTCTGATGGGAGTCGTGCGCTGGAAGAGAGACGTCCTTTAGGCAGAGCCTGGTGAGGAGGGGGTGTTGCTGTTGCAGCAGTACATGGATTTTCAAATGACAAATGAAACAAGCTTTTAATTATGACCAGAGCTCTGGGCCCTGCTTTTCTTCAAATGGAAATGTTGTGCTGAAATGAATTTGCTGTTAATTGGTTGCCTCATGCAAGACGGAATGCTGGGAGCAAAGTAGAATGTGGACTTATCGACAGAGCTTCCTCCTCTCAGACTGTAATCAGTTGGATGGTGCTACACAGGAATACGTGAGAATTCGTGTGAGAAAGGCGATGGGTGCAGACCTGTGTGACCGGCAGGTGTGGGGAGAGGTTTGAGAGAAGCTTTTGGGTGAAGTGGTGTCAGGTGCAGGTGCTGAAGTGTGATGTCTGGCTGGATGGAAGAGCACATGCCTCTGGGCTGTGGGAAACAGAGGAGGAGGTGGGCAGACATGAGTCATGTCTTAGGAATGGTAGCAATTCAGGCAGACCCAGGATCAGGCTCCCACGGGGGAGGAGTGGACATCAGGACCCTGGGAGCGTGGGATGGTGGTCACGCCCGGGCCTCTGTGGAGCTCGCTGCTGTGTCAGCAGGGCCTTGTGCTTGCCCTCCTTAAAGCTTTCCCTATCCATAAAATGGGCATGACAAAATCCACCTTGTGACACTGAAGCTTAAATGAGATGATCTACATGGTGTCTTCCTTCCCTTCCTGACACATCATAGACTCACAGCTATGGTAGCAGCGACAGACTGGATGGAATGCTGGAGCCACTTTGTGCCTGGTGAAGCTACATGGATTTGTGCAGTGCTGGCGACTGTCTCTGAAAGCTTTTGGTCATAGCAGTGGCAACCTCGAGTGGCTCTTGGCATACTTGAGTCTGTGGAGTGCAAGGTTGACTGGAGCTCCGAGGCCATTGATACTATCCAGGGATGAGCTGATGGGGCCTTAAAACATAGGGGAAGGCCGAGAGGACTTGGCTGCCAGAAGCATGCCAGAAGCATTGCAGATTTCTGGCTTCGAGAACTTGCTGACTTATGGATATAGGAAGGTAAACCCAGGTGGCTCCAAAATTTTAAGTCCAGAAGAAAGGTGGGAGGGTACAATTGCTGATTAGGTCATGATCGCCCTGTCCCTTTCTTTCTGGCCATCGTTTCTCCTCCCTTCCCCTGCCTTTGTGAGCTGGAGGGCCTGGGCCTGCACAGAGGTCTATTTCATGGTAACGATGACCTGCAGTAAGAAATCTCTCCACTTTATTTTGCAGCAGTAGTTAAATAAATTTAAGGAGTGACGGTGTAGTGGTATTTGTTTTTGCTTTTTTTTTTTTAAGTATCATTTAACTGAAAGTTATTCCCAATTTCACTGATCACTTTGAGAGGCTGAAACATGCTTTGATTTGTTATTTTGTGTTTGAGCTAGTTTATTTTCTCACAGGAATGCCAATTGTTCTGTTGTCACACATCATTAAGTATCTCAAATTGTGTTACTATAATACTTAGCTGAATTATCTCCCTTATTTTGGCTTTTAATAAACTAAAATCTGTGTGAAACACACAGGATGGTGCATCTCCATTGAGGGTTGTTCAGAAGTGTGACTTTTCCTGGCATGCTTGAGAATCAGTGACATTATTTTATAGAAACACTTTGCAACTGACACCAAAGCTAGAAGCTCCTGTAAAGGGCAAGGTAGGTGACGTGTTATGCTTTATGGGTCACAGAAGTCTCTACATATATTTCTTTTGTTAAAACTTCAAAGTGTAAAAATCACTTCTGGTTCCCTGGCCAAGGCTCGGTTGGGGATCATGGTTTGCAGACCCTTGACATCACCTTAGCTGAAAGCTGGTCTCCCATGCGGTGAGCAGGGGCCCACCTCATTGCTTCAGCCAGAAAGATGCTGCCCTCATGCTGGAATTTACTTCAAACAAACTTGAAAGCTCTGGCACCGCTGCTTATTTCCATACTGTTGCAGGCTATCTAAAATACGGAGGATGCCTTGGTGTTTTGATTTTTTTACTCCTCTTGAACGGCTCTGAGATGGCTCATCGCGAGTTAGACATTTGCAGAAATGATCAGGCAGAGCTGCAGTCATCTTGCAGATCAAGTGAAGTTTTTTCTGAAAGCTTGTTACAGGCTTAAATTTCTGACCCCTTTCCATCCACTGCTCTTGTATGATTGGCTTCTTTTTGCACCCATTTGGATCTGTGAAGCGTCTCCCCACCGTGGTAGAACTTTAGCTCTGATTTCATGTATGAGTCTCCTCCTCTTCTGCGAGGAGAAAGCGCTGCAGGTCCTGCATGGTTTCCGTCCCCTCCCTGCACGCGGATGGATTGGGAGGTATTTGTGGTGTGTGAACTTGCTACCCCCAGAGGCTCCTTGTTCACTCCCCTGGACCGCACTCCCTACTGCCATGGACTGCACTCCTCCCTCGTGGTTCATTCCCCGGACCGCATTCCTCCCTCCTCCTTCCTGGCTCACTCCCCTGGACCACACTCCTCCCTCCTGGTTCACTCCCTGGGCCGAACTCCACCCTCCTCCCTCCTGTTTCACTCTCCTGTGTGCCCACACCTCCCTCCTGGTTCACTGCCCTGGGCCCCCACGCCTCCCTCCTGGTTCACTGCCCTGGGCCCCCACACCTCCCTCCTGGTTCACTGCCCTGGGCCCCCACGCCTCCCTCCTGGTTCACTGCCCTGGGCCCCCACACCTCCCTCCTGGTTCACTGCCCTGGGCCCCCACGCTTCCCTCCTGGTTCACTGCCCTGGGCCCCCACGCCTCCCTCATAGTTCACTCCCCAGGGCCCCCACTCCTCCCTACTCCCCTGGGCCGCATTCCTCCCTCCTGGTTCACTCCCCTGGGTCCCCACTCCTCCCTCTTGGGGGCGTGGTAGTTTCTGTTGTGCTTGTGCCAGCACGGTAAGGCTGAGTGGCAGCTCCAGGGCTGTGGCTGGTCACGCAGCTGTGGCATTAGTGCAGAGAACTGCGGGGATGCAACTGCCCTTGCTGTGATGCTTCGAGTGTCATAGTCGATATGGGAAACTGTGTGGGATGTGGATGTCCCAGGAAGGGACAGGAGCCTCCCCGCAGCCTCTGTCAAACACTTCTCAGCCAGGTGTGGTGGCTCACGCCGGTAATCCCAGCGCTTTGGGAGGCCGGGGCGGGCGGATCACCTGAGGTCAGGAGTTGGAGACCAGTTTGGCCAATGTGGTAACTTTTGACGTATTAAGAATTAAGGAAAATGACTCATACTCGTTTGCCTTGCTTTTTAATTGACGATTGATGTAGCCCAGTAGTGTGAACTTGTTAAGCAACCATTCTTACCGAAAGACTAATCTTTAAAAGTCTCTTCCTCTGGACACGTCTTTGGCTGCTGTAATCAAATGCAATGTAATCAGCACTGGTTAATGGCTTTCCTTGCTTGGCTAACAAATGCTCCTCAGAAACTTTGGTTTCTTGTTATTTTCATTTATAATTATGTTTTAAGCCTTCTAATTTTTCTAGCTTTCCTGCGAATTGGGAATAACTGTGATGGGTGCTTAGTTTGGGATGTTGACATACACTGTATGCCCAGCTATTATGCCATTGTGTGAACACTGATTTGTCACTTTCTCATGAAGACTGATTTCACCTAGTTTGGTAAATTCTATTAATTTTAAGGAAGGGGGTGGAATGCAACTGCTGTTAGGTGGCTTTTTTAAGGATCAAGGAAATGTTGCCATGATTATTACCATTACAGAAGGAACATAAAAACACGTGCTGCCTTCAGTCATGATGAATATGTAAGTCTGTGACTGCAGAAAACGGCAGCCCTAAATCTTAAAATCGTGTGGATGCACCAAGCCCATCTGCAGGGCACCGTGGAGCAGACTGCATTAGCCGAAGTTGGCCCACAAGTCCTGAGGGATGGTGTCTGAGTTATGATAAGGCTCTGACTTGGGATTAAACAGGCCTCCAGATACTGTGATATTCTAAACAAAGACACGATACTGCCCTGGGAGCCCAGTGGGCACCTGTAGGCAGTGTAGGTGAGAAAAGGCTCCAAGGAAGATTCCTGCAGCTCAGCTAGGAGGATTCTGTAAGGCAGTAGACACATCAATGTTCAGAGTGTTGAGCTATATTCATTCCTTTTAAGCAGCCAGGCTTGTGCGTGTTTTTAGGGGCACTCACATGGCGCCCCTTCCGCCCTCACTGCTGGTTGTGCCTGTTTGATGTTCCGGATTTCTGTGTTAAGTGTGTCCACTCTCCAAATGTATCTCTGTCTCTAGAATATTTTAGAGTAGACCATTTATTGGTTAAACGCTTGTTTTTAGTGAGGAAGAAATCTTTAAAACTGGCCATACAGACCCTGCTTTAAATGTTGAACAATGGAGTGTGTAATGTTTAACACGTAGTGTTTAAAGTAGAAGACAGTTTAATTTAGAAATCCTGTTGGAATGCCAACTTAAATTACCACCATCCGTATGCATATGGAAAAGAATGAGAGTGAATGTGCAAAATTGGAATTTTGTCTATTTTGTAGAGATTCTGTAATGTATCAGGTAGAAGCCTCACTTCATGATTTAAATGCATGAAGCTGAAATTACAAAACTTGACGAAAACATGCCTTTGAATAGTGAGCCTTTATCCTCCTTGAAATAGTGATTCATTCACTAACACGTCCACCTGCAACTTTGTCAAACACATTTGTTGCCCTAGTTCTCAAGTGGGCTCAGTTTTCCAGACAGGCAGATTATTACTGTTTAAACTTTGTCCTGATGATGTTGGTGAACAGGGAAAATCCCTTGAGGTGGATCCTCTGTGTGTGTTACACATCAGACGCGGCCTGCCCAACCCCTCTGCCTGTAACTGGGAACCTTGACTGTCGGGATCATTGTAGAGAACCTTGAGGAAAGCAAAACAAGCCTCTGGAGTAGCAAAAGATGTAGCTGATTTCATGCAGTAAAACTTACACATTTTTCTTTAAAATGCATCCTTCGGAACATCAGCTTGCTGATTATCTTAGAATCGCTGTAGTCTGCTGACAGCAGTCGTGGGAACAGGTGCATGGCCCGGCTGATGCAGGATGGTCTCAGAGCGGAACCACACTGCTGACACCGAAGGAGGGGCTGGAGCCATCACGCTCGTGACTCGTGCAGATGACCTTGGCTGACCTCCAGAAGAGGAAGTGTCAGTATCCAAGGAGGAAAAAGTGTATTAATTTCATGAGTGTTTGCCTTCACAATGGCTAATACCCTGAGTTTGTGGCACCTGCTGTCTCTGGAATGAGGAGTCTTCCCTTCCTGGCAGACAAGCTCTAGATGGGAACAGGAGCTGTGGCTGCTGGATTGAAGAGGTTTCCTTCTTGGGGAGGTGGCCTTCGAGCCTGACTCGAAGGAAGCTGTGACTGGCGGGAAAGGGCATTGGGGACAGTGTATTTACCAGGAGGGTCAGTGACTGAGAACCATCCTGTTCCGAGTATTGCCATTCTGGTTCTAGAGTAAACTTGGGGAGAAGCAACAGCCAAAAGCCTCGAGGAATATTCTGTGATGTTGATGACATTTGGTAGATTTGTTGCTGAGACTGAAATGAGAAGCCCTGGAGGTGCAGGTCTATCAGGCCATGCGACGTGGGACAGCTTCTGCTTCAGGGATTGGAGTCCCCGTGCCAGAGGCTCAGTCCTGCAGAGACTTTTGCACAGTGGGCAACTGCTGCCTCCGGTTGATTGTGAGTCCCCCAGATGAATACCCATGAAAGGTACCGTGTCAGCAAAGACCCAAACTCTGTGAAGCATTTCGAGATTTATTCTGAGCCAAATGAGTTACCATGGCCCTTGATGCTGCCCTCAGGAGATCCTAAGAATGTATTCCCAAGGTGGTCAGATTCCAGCCTGGTTTTATAGCTTTTAGGGAGACATGAGACAATCAATCAAATAAATGTAAGATGTACATTGGTTTGGTCTGGAACGGTGGGGCAACTGGAAGCAGGGGTGTCCAGGTCATAGGTAGATTCGAAAATTTCCTGATTGACAGTTGGTCGAGAGAGTTGTCAGATAAGGGGTTGTGGAGACCAAGGCTTTGTCATGTGGAGGGAATCCTCCAGGTAACTTCGGAGAGAATAGATTGTAAATGTTTCCCATCAGACTAAGAGTCTAAGTTCTGTCTAATTCCAGAAGGGAGGTGGGGTGATGAGGCAACTCCGAACCCCCACCGATCATGGCCTGGACTAGTTTTTCATATTAGCTATGGAATGCGCTTGTCAAAAGCAGGGGCTGTTCAGATGGCCAAAGGGGCTTCAAATTCTAATGTTTTTACAACCAGAAAGTGATTGTGTTTCTTCTGTGGATGAACAGCCAGTGTGGTAATTAATATTTTATTAGCAGATTAATTTGGAAGTCAATGTGTTTTCAAGTATGTTAATTATTAAGTCATCAACAAACAGAGAAGGGCTTGCTTTGAAACCAGCCTGAGACTCAAGAGGCTCATCAAAGAAAACGATGGACTTGGGAGAACTGATTCACGTGTTTACTGACCCAAGTTTCAGGCATTATGAGAAGTCTGTGCTGATACACTTGTGACTTGAGAACTTAAATCTTGCTGGACTCTTAAGAGTGAGGCTTTTTTTTTTCTTTTCTTTTTAAACGGTCAGTGTTTCTGTCTCCTGTGTTTTGTCTTCCAGCCGCTGAGCACTTTAGCCTTGTGTTCATGTGGCCTTGTTCTCCGAATCACCCCCTTTGCTGCTGCTCTGTCCTGCCCGCCTTGATCGCGTCTTCCCCACCCCGTGGGTTTTATCCCAAGGACTGCTCTCCACTGTGTGGAGTGGAGGATCAGTGGACACTGGCTTTACCGACTCATTTTCTGTGTAGCTCCCAGTTTCTCAAAATCATAATTGTCTTGGATTCCCTGTGAAACTGGGAGTCAGGCCTTGGGCGCAGTGCTGGGTGGCCTTGGGCGCAGTACTGGGGCAGGAGGGAGAGATGAGAACAGGAGGGATGGGTTTGTCAGGGGAAGGAACCCCTTGCCGAATTCCTGTGTCTGTTTTAGGTTAAAGACGAATGTCCGGGTGGGTGGATGTCTCACCCGGTGTGGCTGGACCTCGCTGTGCTGAACACTGAGCAGGGGCCCCAGCAGCTGCCTCCTGCCAGGCCGGGACAACAGGGCTGGGCTTCCGCCTCTGGGGTGGGTTGTGAGGGCTCGTGCCAAGGTGCAAGGGTCTGCACCACTGTGGTGTGACCTGAGGGGCATGTGGGAAGCTGGTCTGTGCTCCTTACCTGGGAGAAGCTGAGCTCACTTGGGCCAGAGCCTCTGGGGAGGTAGGAAGGCAGAGGCCTAGAATTCCTGTTTTCCCCAGACAGCAAGGAAGCTCAGTGTTGCACCTGCTCTGAGATGCTCTCAGCAGCCATATATAGTTGATTTTAACATGAGGGAAGGTGCCAATTAACCCGGCTCTGTGGAGAGCTTTGAGGAGTCCAGGCCCTGGGCCCCAGGCTTTTTAATATGTTCCTTCCTGAACAAAAAACAACAAAAGATCCCTGTGGCTGATGCCGACTGCGTGGGGTAGGACATGCCGAGCTTGTGTGGGGCTTGCCCCTGAGTTTCCTTGGTGCTCCTCCCAGCCCCCACGGACACCAGCCATTCCAGGCCGAGGCTTGTCCTGTTTAGACCCTTGTTGGTGGGGTCTGTGGTCCTGGATCGAGGGCCCAAGCACTTCCTTCATCATTATAAATGATTCACCCGAGATGTACGGCTGCCCCCAACATCTCACGAGAATGAGATACAGCCAGTGTCGCTTCCCCAAGCTCATAATTCTAGTGGAAAGAGGAAATTTTACTTTTAATGTGCTCGTGTGACTCAGATGCAAATATTCAATTCCCGTTAAACTTTCAAGACCTTGAGAACCTCAGATTCCTTGGAAGCCGTTCCTTGGCCCCACGACTAACTCCTGTGGAAGGAGGCTGGGGTGGTCCTCAGGGTCTGGGGTCCTGCTGCGTTCTCCAGGATTCCTTAGGTTTCATCATTAGTCCCAGCTCTTCAGCAGGTGGAGTTGATTGACTCTGACATTTCCATTATGTTGTTCTTGTGTTGCCTCAGTTGACTTAGAATAGTCAGTATTTACCAGAAATAACTGATGGCGAGATGGGAATTATTGGTGATTCCCGGACATAGGCAGCCTGTATAGATAAGCGTGTTACACAGTGTCTGATTTCTGAGATGTTGGTCCAAACCTGCTCAGCAACACACTTTCAGGGGTAGATTCCTGTGCAGGAGAAGCTGCTTTTCCCTGAGACACTGTGGTGGCCCCTGCACTGGCACGGCAGGGTGGTTGTGTGACTGGGCAGGGCTGGACGTGCTCCTGTCCACCCCTGTGCTGGGCGCCCAACTCCGCGCCACATCTGTGTCGAGGGTGCCTACCTTTGTTCCCCCAGCTCGAACTCATAGAATTGTGTACTTTCCTTGACACATTCCTGCATAGAGATGATTAGATCTGGGGGCTGAATCTCAATCTGACATGCATGTAGGTAAATTATTCATGTGAATGACTTGGGTCCTCCACGTTCAGGGTCAGGAGGCGCGAGGTGGGTTTGGAGACAGCTGCCTGGCCTCAGGAAGTTTCTCTCAGAGTCTGTTTCTTTCTCTAGCAAAGTAAATGCTGCCTACCTCACGGGGCTTGACACACGCTCAGTACTCAGATGCTGTCTGGTCTTTATTATAGTTAGTATTTGGGGAACAGCGTGGCTGGTAAGAAAATGTGTTATCTTTACAATTTATAGAATGTCATACAAGGCAAGCGTGAAGCCGGGACTCTACCGTAATCTGAAGATGCTGGTGCTTACTCTTCTCCTTAAGCATTTTGTTGTAATTCTGGCGTGTGTCAGCCAAGTCATATGACGGCACCGCATGCGTGATGCCAGCTCAGTTACCTTGGAACGGGGAGCCTGAGGCTGCCAGGGAGCATCCCTCCTGCCTCCAGCCCTCGGCAGTTTGTCTGTCTCTCTATCCTTCCCTCTGTCCCTCCCTATCCCCCACTCCTCCTCACCACTCCTGCTCCCCTCCCTACCCCCCTCACTTACTCTACAACTGAGGCCCAGACTTTGACAAATCACAGCTGGGCCTATTTATCGCTTGGTTGGGAAACCAGAGGGAAAGGGGCCCAATTACTACAAAAATAGAGAATTGAAATAGAATGTGAGCCACTTTTGCGTCTTGTTTTTTATTTTAATTTGAATATAAAAGCCAAGTGTCAACACAAAATCGGTGGTAACTGCGCCACACAGCTCCGAGTCTGCCTTGTCGGGGCTCCGTGGGTTCCCACGCCCTGGCCTTCTCCATGAGCGTCTGGACACGCCGTGGCTGCAAAAGGAGCATTCAGTTATGGTCCTTTGAATGTTCCAGAGTCATGTTTAATAAAAATCTTCACGTTTACCCACAGCCAAGTCTTGATTTAATAAGAGGTACTTCAGGTCTCTGGGTGGGCCTGAGCCTCTGTTTTCGAAGCAGCCGCACCATCCGAGGGGCAGGTCCATGTGGGCTGGCAGGCGGCCTGGTCCTTGGAGCACAGGGTGGACCTGACCCAGTCCTGGCAGTGCGGGGCCTTGCAGTTCTAGAATGTAGTGATGCAACCTGTGGCATAAATAAAAAGCCTCATGTTCCCCCATGAGAAGCTGGGACTTCCCCTCAGTACTGTGGTGTGCTGCGTTTGTGATCGTGTAGATGTAAAAGGGTGAGGGAGATGCCTAAAAACCAGGATTCCAAAGACAGCCCTTCATGTCTGGTGCTTTCATGTGTGTATGCACACCTGTTTGACGCGTGTACACCTTCACTCGTGCCCCGTTTCATGCGTGTACACCTGTTCATGTGTGCATGCACCTGTTTCGCGTGTGTATGTGCCTGCGCATTCACCCTGTATTGCGTCATACGTTGTATTTTACAGATTTTTTTTCCAGTTTGTATCGTGAGCTTGTAACGACTTTGTGAAGAAAAGAGGGGGCCCTGGCAGCCTTTGACTTTGAGAAACGTGATGTCATGGGAACAGATGAGACAGCCCAGGTGAGGCCGGCAGAGGCCATCGTGGCCTGGGAGTCCGTGCACATCCACTGTCTGTCGCTGTGTGACAAGTGACCCCAAAACCTAGGGGCTTAAGGCAAATTCACGGCAGCCCTGCTGAGCGGCTCTGGCCCAGTCCCCCGGGTCACCGTGAAGATGCTGTCCAGGGCTGCAGCCATCTGTAGGCTCAGCTGGACTGGAGGTTCTGCTCCAGGATGCTGAGCTGACGTGTCTGCGGGCAGAGGCCTGCTCCTCCACACCTGGCCCCTCCCTGGGGCTGCCAAGTGCATTCCTGCCCAGGGCCGCTCCTTTCCCCAGAGATGTGGGAGTGCTGGTCTTCTGACCAGCGTCAAGGTGGCCGAGTCAGGAGCAAGGACTTGTTTCCCCTACTCAGAGGCTACTCCTGCAGGGTTGGGCGACAGTGGAGGTCGCTCAGGAAGGTGTTCGCTGAAGACCGTGCTCTGTGACTTGACGGGTGTTCCTCCCAGGAGGGTGAAATGGAGACTGGACGCTGGGAGCGGCGTCCTGCGGGACCCCGCATGTAGTGGGCTCACAGCAGAGCGAAGTCCTTCCTTTACAGATACTTTTCAGAGTCTGCCCGCCTTTAGATTCTCTGATTAATGTGTCTGAGGAGGGTCCCAGGAGTCTGCCACCTGCCAGGCCAAGGAGGTTCCCCGCATGTGGCTGGTCCCCTGACGCCCTGAGAAACGTGGCTCGAGAGGATCCGAGTTTCCTAAATGAGTCACCTGCCTTCTCTTCCCTTTGCTTTCATGCCTCCCCCAGGCTGGGTCAGTCCTGTCAGCTGCAGCGATACCTGCATGCTGGGGTTACAAGGAGATGGGGGTGTGTCTGGTCTCCCAGGGAGATTCGGTGACTGAGGATGCTGTCATAGCAGCCAATATGTCCTTTTTTTTTTCACTTTTAATGAAGTTCAGTTACTAGGTTTTCTGAGGCACAATGATGTCCTTGTGAACAATTGGTGATCAAGGAAGCAAACAAGTGTGGGAAAATGATCCTGCCCTGAAACCTAAAAAACGGCAAAACAGTAAAGAGCCCTGAAGAGCCCATGAACCTCCTCATGGGGCAGTGAGGAGACACCTCAGTAATGGCTTAAAAAAAAAATGAGACGATACTGAAGAAAAGATAAACTAAATTTTGGGTCTCCTATGGGTAAAGAGATTGTGGTTTATATTTTATAGGCCTGTATTTTCATAATTATTTATTTTTCTTTGTTGCATTTAGAATTAGTTGCAATAAATGTGATTTTTTTAAAATTAAAAAATTGGGATATATGAAGTCTAATCCCTTTGTGATATTTCTGTACTGTGAGACTCCACATACAAAAGTGAAGCCCAGACTGTCTATCTCTAACGAACCAGAGAGAAGTGGTCATATCCTGCAGGCTGGTCTGGCCTCCAGGCGTCTGGCCATCCTCCCAATCTTGGGCACGCCTGCGTCACTGGTGCTTCCTGCCAGGCTGTGACTCTGCCCAGGTTTCAGGAGCACCTGGAACAGTTTTCCTGGGGGTCCTGCTTTGTCCTGGTTCCTGGAAGCACAGGCTTTTGATGAAGGACTCTCCCCACCGCCAGGTCAATTGGTGATTGCCCCCCAGGCTGTATTTCTCGCATGAGGCGCAGAGAGTGTGGGTGTGGTGTCCCCGCCCTGGAGCCAGCTCTAGGACTGCACAGCGGCCTTGCCTCCACCCCTCATCTGGGAACAGGGCGGTGGGGAGGAGAAGGAACCAGGGTCTTGATCTTTCTGTGTCTCGAGAACATGGGAACACATCGTCCCATTGCCTTGCACCATTCACAGCCCAAGCTTGTGTGAAGTATTTATTTTATAACCTCCCCTGACAATGATGAATTTTATATAAGCAGCACATAAAGTGGTGATTTAATACCCTATCAAGCAAGATCTAAACAATAAGGAACAGATAAGTTACTTTATCCAGGGAACATTTGTCTACTGCAGGTGGAAATGAATCATGGCTTCCTCCTCGGCAGCTCCTGATAAGCCTGTGAGATTCTGTCCTGTTCGCAACTGTTAGTTTATAAGCTATACCTTTCCTTCTATGATGTTAGTTACAAGCTCTACCTTTCCTTCTATGATGCTTATTTCTTGCCTGTTCGGCACTGTTACAGTTACAAGCTCTACCTTTTTTTCTTCGATGTGTATTTCTTGCCTGTTCACCACTGTTAGTTACAAGCTATACCTTTTCTTCTGTGATGTATATTTCTTGAAGGCATGGACTAAATCCTAATTCCACAGTATTCGATGCACATACTCAAGAGACACTTGTTTGAATGAATGGATTAATGGAAAAGAGAAGTGGTGACTTCCGTTTTAATTCATTATGCCAAACTTTGTTTACATACACAATTTTATGGTCCTTTGGATAAACTGAGCTTCCATGCAGGGTGGTTAGAGATTGTGGGAGTGCAGCAAATGGCTCTGTGTCTCTAGGCTCACGAAGGGCTTGAGGGACTTCATGGCGGCACCTGTGTTGAAAACTCAGTTCTGCAAATCCATTCGATGATCTGCCAGCACACACAGCCCTGCTTCCCAGCTGATTTCTGCACAGAGGCTTCTCCTGAACACCCCAGGTTAACGTAGGTTCAGCCAGAACTGCTGCACTTCCACAGCAAGCGAGGTGCTGCAGGGATGAGGGAGAAGGGCAGGACCCGGATCTTCCTGGGTCCCAGGGCCCGTGTGGGGACACTGCCTGGCCTGGCTCTTGTTGGGGAAGTCAGAGAAATGATGGCGTGGAGCCTCTGTTGGCAGGATCCGCTTGCTCAAACATGGATCCCAGGTCTGTGTGTGGGAGGCAAAATAGAAATTTATGTGGATATCATCAGTAACATAGCTAATGCGGGCTTCTTCCGTAGGGTGGCTGACCCTCTCGCTCATCTGCTGAGCAAAGGTGCGTCCCGGCCTCCTGGGCCTCCACAGTGAGCTTTTCCCAAGCTCTGTCCACTCTGTGGAGATGGCCGGAGCCAGGGCAGACATGCGGTGTTTGTAACTTTTTTTTTTTTTTTGAGATGGAGTATTGCTGTGTCACCCAGGCTGGAGTACAGTGGTGTGATCTCGGCTTAGTGCAAGCTCCGCCTCCCGGGTTCACGCCATTCTCCTGCCTCAGCCTCCCAAGTAGCTGGGACCACAAGTCACCCACCGTCACGCCCAGCTAATTTTTTGCCTTTTTAGTAGAGACTGGGCTTCACCGTGTTAGCCAGGATGGTCTCGATCTCCTTACCTCGTGATCCACCCGCCTCAGCCTCCCAAAGTGCTGGGATTACAGGCGCGAGCCACCGCACCCGGCCAGGTGTTTGTCAGTTTTTGAAAGCTGCATTTAAAGAATGAAATAGACCGAACAGAATTACTTACTTTTGAATATTTAATACTTAGTCTACAAGAACACTTAAATATAGTTAATGTATTCAAATAATAAGGAAGAACTTTCCAAAGCAAAAGTACAAACCTTTTACTTGGCAGGGATTTCACTCTGTTTCTAAAAAGGCAGCAAGCACTTTTCCTGAAATAGACTCGTCTGTTCCTCTACATAGACCCTACTAACATTTTAGCTGCATTTCTGCTGTATCTTCATGTGATAGATGATAGAAAATTCCTTGCTACTGGAACTTCACGATGCTTTCCTTTTAAACATCAGATAGAAAGTATGGATAGTAAATCTCAGATTAGTTGCCATTCTCGGTCTTGGTAGAGCTGCCACCAACAGCCTCTGTCAGTTACAACAGAGTGTGTCTCCCCAGCAACCAGGCTTAGATTGCAGACCGAGCCAGACTCACCCAGGATTGAGTGCAATGTCTTCCAAAGCTGTAGCCGCTGCTCTCAGAGGAGACTTGAGCCCTCCCTTTGATGCCTGCACGTGGCTGTTCTCAGATCACAGCAGCTGCAGCAGCATCTCGGAGGATGCCGGCAGGGGTGTCCTGGGTATTGACACCACAGCAGTGGCCTGCAGTGTCGGAATGAAATGGGCCGTGACACTGAGCAGCCTAAAGGAGTCCACAGCCACGTTTCAAAGGTGCAGCGGCCCGAGGTGAACCCCAGAGCACTGAGGAGCCTGGAGTTGACCTGTCTCGAGTCCATTGAGAGAACTGGCTCAATTCTGTACCTGTGCGGGCAAAAGATGACTGTTTGGGCTTGGCCCCTTCCCAGGCCAGGGCTAGGAAGGTTGTCTGCACAGCTAGTGGGAGCTTGACTCTGTTCACACTCGGGGCTGAGTCCCGCTCCTTTCTGTGAGCCCAGGGAAGATAGACATGCCGAGCTCTCCTGTAAGAGGCCCCTGATGAGTCAAAGCTGAGCGCCAGGATGGTCGGCCTTGTGTGCGGGGCAGGTTCGGAGTGGGCACGTGCTACGTGGGGGCCCGGCTGCTGTTGTCACTAATTGGGCTCAGCAGACGCTGCCGGTGGACATGGCTCCTGTGGTACTTGGTGATTTTCTTCTCACAGGAGGTACTTGACGGGTTTCCGTGCGGTGAAGGTGTCGGTGCTCTGACAGGCAGCCTGACTGGAGGAAGGCTCTGGTGGGGTTGTGCTCCGAGGCCTCGTTCCTCTTAAGGAACAGAAAGGGGGTTTGGGATCCTGCTTCCGGCTGCGCTCGCTTGCTAGGTTCTTGGCCTCCACGGCCGGGAGGAGCTGAGCCCCGGCCTGAAACTTGGACCCGTTCCACAGCCTCCGTTGCGCTTGTGGTGGTATGCGGGATGTGGCCCTTGGAACTCCAAGCCCTACCCTGGTATGCCACCCGTTGGGGCGTCTCAGGCACCCGCTGTGTGCCAGAATCCGTGGTGGGGTGGGCGGTAGCAAGGGCTATGGGGTAGAGGGGACACGGTACGCGGATGATGCTGAGAAGCATCAGGGATGCACTTGAGGCAGTGACAGCAGAGCTGAGACCTGCAAGGAGGGGACTGGCTGTGGGTGTTGGGGCTCAGGGAGCTGCCTCTACCAGAGCCACAGTGCTCAGTGAGGGCAGAGCGGGGTACTGAGGCCTGGGGAAGCCGTGTGCACAGATCGCATCAGGTATGTAGGTCTGCCGGGCTGTGCTGCCCTTCTCAGTCCTGGCTGGGCCTGGGGTCCCGGAGGGATCTGAGGGTCCTGGCATCTCCCTCTTCTTGCTTCCCTGTTTCTTCCTGGTCAAGGGCTGCTTGTTTATTGCAATTCTGGCAGTTATTCTGAATATTAAGAGGAGTTTCACAAAATTGTAGGGGGAGAGGGACCAGGGATTCTTTTTTTTTTTCTCCCCCTGATTTTACACGGAGGCTTCTGCTGTCACTTAGTGTGGAGACAGAGTGCAGATGTTCTGTATTTTTGTCCAGGAAGAGAAGAGCTTCTGAGAAGTCACAGATCTGATCGTTGCAATAGCACTGACATTTTAAAATGGGAGAATGCTGACGTCTATAATAATCAGAGTGAAATTTCGGTAGCTTCAATATAAAGATGCTTAGATGATCTTAGAGCCACTTCGTCCATAGATCCTTCTACAGAGTGGAGTGTGACATCTCTACCAGCCTCTGATCAGTGGCCGCCTGTGGCTGACTGAATGCTTGAAGTGTAAATGAGAAACTGAATTTCTAATTTTTTTTAATTTTAGTCAAATTTAAATAGCTATATGGGCCGGGCACCATGGCTCATGCCTGTACTCCCAGCAGTTTCAGAGGCCGAGGTGGGTGGATCATGTGAGGTCAGGTGTTCGAGACCAGCCTGGCCAACAGAGTGAAATCCCATCTCTATTAAAAATACACAAAATTAGCCGGGCCTGGTGACAGGCGCCTGTATTCCCAGCTACTCGGGAGGCCGAGGCAGGAGAATCACTTGAACTCGAGAGGCAGAGGTTGCAGCGAGCCGAGATTGTGCCACTGCACTCCAGCCTGGGTGACAGAGGGGGACTCTTGAGGAAAAAAAAAAGATTTTAAAAACCCTACATGCCCCTAGTTGCTTCTGTAGGAGACGGCATGGTTCCAGAAGGTAGACTTAGTGTTGAGGACTCTGCAGCATCAGGCTTGAGACAGTCTCCCTTCCTAGCAGCGTGTGCCCCTGGGCTGCCCTTCTACCAGAAGGGATGGTGGCATCTCTGGGAGGTATCTGTGGACTCAGATCGGTGTGGATTAGTGACTTGTGTTACTCACAGATACTTAATTTTATGGGTAAATGAATACCTGGACTTGCTGCACCTTCAGGGCGAGATTCGGGAGTAGGGAGTGAAAAGTGACAAGGGGACCCAGGGCTTATTCTGCCGCCCCCAGGACCTGCTCAGGGCGTCTTCCCCTCTGAAGCTGCAGCGCCTGCCTGGGGCACCCCTCCTCTCTGAAGCCCCAGCACCTGGTCGGGGCATCCCTCCCCTCTGAAGCCCCAGCACCTGGTCGGGGCGCCCCTCCCCTCTGAAGCCCCAGCACCTGGTCGGGGCGCCCCTCTCCTCTGAAGCCCCAGCACCTGGTCAGGGAACCCCTCTCCTCTGAAGCCCCGAGACCCTCCTGGCCTGCGGTGCTGCTTCTCCAAATGCTGTCCTTGGCTGTTTTCCAGGAGTCACCGGCACCCGATCAGGCTGCGTGTGTCACTTCTTCATGGATCTGGGGTGTCGGTGAAGTCAGTGAAGCTCATTTGTCTCATCTTCCTCATGTGCCGTATCTCACCTGTTGTCTGTCTGAGTTCGTGTGTGTGCGTGTTGTGCGTTCTCAGGCTGTATTCGGTGCTTAGGTGACAAGAACGTCTTAGCGCAATGGACTGTGTGCTCCAAAGGACACTGTGTGTGAATCGAGACACGGTTTACTTGTGGGGTTTAAATTTCCTGGGTGTTGGAGGCAATTAGGGGGAAACAAGGTCTAAAAAAGCCCTTGGGGAGAAGGAAGGCAATAAAGAAAAACGTAACTTTATACACACTTAGCAGTTGATTCAATTTGAAGGTGAATTTTGTATTTTGGGGACTCCTAAAGTTACTGTTTGTTGGGATTCCTTGATGAGCTTTTCTTGTTTTCTGTCAAGTAGAAAGTAAAATGCATCAGTTTTGTCTTTAATTTTGACTGACTAGAATCTAATTCCCTTTTTCTCCCATTCACGTTAGGGTGGGGATTGGACTACAAGAGCTATTGGATCTCTTTATTTCTGATCTTAAATGAATTTTTTTATTCACTTTTTTTTTTTTTTTTTTTTTTTTTTTTTTTTTTTGGTGAGTTGCTATTTTTTCCTTCAATGTACTGTTCTTTGGTTTGGAAAATGTTATATTTGTACTGTGCTTAAATGTACACAGTGGTTCTAAATTGCTACTTTTCTTTAAAGTTAGATATAACATCATAATTAAAATGTCATCCATAAATCAGGCACAGTCTGAGGCCTGGAGACCCCTCTTGTCACTTCCTTCCAGCTGTGTCTCCTTCCCCGGCCACGTTGCCTCTGGCCACGTCTCCTCCTTCCCGGCCACATCACCTCTGGCCTCACTGCCTGACACCCTCCCTCCTGGTGACCTCCAAGGCTCCTGCTGACTGCCCTCCCGAGGGTCTGGTTGAGGCTCCTTCCCCGTTTTCTGCTCCTGAGTGGGTCTCAGGGCCTGGATGTTTCATAGGATGCAAGTTTCTTCCCTTCCAGCCGTGGGTCTCTGGGTGACAACTCCAGAGAGTGCACAAAGCTCTCCTTACCTACCTGGGGGCCCTGAACCCTGACCTCCAGGGCTTGTCTGCAGGGTGTGGGGCAGACTCATGCATGAATTGGACTAAAAAGGTGCTTCCAGGAATCCTTGTTTTAAGTGCACTGCAGCAGAGATGGGGAGAGGGGACCACCTGGTCTGGCAGTTAATTCCTCAGAAAAGTTAAGCATAGAATCACCATACGACCCAGTAATTTCACTCCTAGGCATATGCCCAAGAAAATTGAAAGTGTTTTTACCAAAAAATCTTACGTAAGAGTCTTCATAGCGGCATTATTCCTAATAGTAGAAACAGCCCAGGTGTCTGTCAACAGATGAATGGATAAAGACAATGTATGCACAATGGAATCTCACTCAGCCGTAAAAAGGAACAAAAGAACGTGTGCTCCAACCCAAATGAGCCTTGGACGTGAAAGATGCCTGCGCCAAAGGTCACGCACTGTGAGATTCCACTCACCTTGGACGTGAAAGATGCCAGCACCGAAGGTCATGCCAAAGGTCACGCACTGTACGATTCTTCTCACAACAGGTGTCCAGAATGGGCAAATCCAGAGAAACGGAAGTCGGCTGGCGACTGCCACGGGCTGGCGGAAAGAAGGAGCAGGTGCTGACTCTTTAATGGGTTCAAGGTTTCCTTGGCCAGTAGTGAAAAATTCCCGGAATTACATAGTAGTGGTTGATTGTTGTACAGCTTTGAGAATATGCTAAAAAGACTGAATTGTATCCTTTAATATTGGGGCTTTTATGCTTTGTAAATTGCTTTTCAGCTTAACAAGGAACTCAAGAACTTCTTTGGTGTTGGTACTTAGAATGTGAAAGAGACAATACCCAAAACATGTTACTATGTAACTCATGTCCCCAGAGAGTTAAACTTCATTAAAGGATGTGTTTAAGCCTAGGAGACACAATGATCCTATACTATATGTTACAGCCCATCTTACTGATTTCTGTCTCACATAACAACCATATTCAGGGAAAACCGACATGTAAACGTGCGCTGAATGCTATGTAGAGGCACATTCCTCTTACCCGGATGGTCTTTAGTGGTGCAGTAAGAGATACGGTCATAGAAACGTTAGTTTAATTTCCATGGCAACAGGAATTTGGCACATCTGATGAGTTAGATCTACCTGCACAGCTCCTAATAGGGTTGCCCATTTCTGTATGGTGTCTGTGTACGTTCTTGCTGTGGAAATAAGTGATAGTACCTGCATAAACACTTGCCTGGAAACGCGCACGAAGCTGGTGAAAGCAGAGGACAGGCGAGAGGGTAGCATGGCTCAGCCCTGGCAAAGGAGACAGTTATTCCGAATGCAGAAGATTCAGGAACACGATCCTTGGGAAGACTGGTGAATTCCGTGGATCTCACCACTGTCGGGTTGTATCTGTGCAGCCAGTTTACCGGAGCCGTCAGAACCGCATGTGTTGGTATCAGTGTCATCACTCAACGCTTCTGACTTTTCCTGGTGCTGAGGATGACTGCATGTGGTGGAATCAAAGTGCTCACTTAGCACAGATCATCAGATCCCAGTTCTTTTCTATCAAGGGGGGCAGGGTTAGGACCCCCCCACTCCCTAATCGTATAAGAACTGGGATCCGATGATCTGTGCCGTCGAGAGAGGCAGGGTTACAACAGCCCACTCCCCAATCCCATTGTTGAAAATAATAGTTGGCTTGGGAGGGTTTTTACTCCTAAGGTTGAAGCCGTGCATTTCTGGAGTCTGGGCTGTCAGCCGTGGTGGCTGGGGAATGCTGGGGCTGTGGTCGCCCGGCCGCCAGCATCCCTGCTGGTGGGTCCTGCCTCTTTGACACCGTTCCTTTCTGAAGCTTGCTTTCCCCGGTCCTGGAAGTAGCAGCACTGGAGGAATGGCCTCCTTCCTACAGCGAAGCTGTGCCAGGAGAGGAGAAATCATAGAGCTCTGTTGAAGGATATGATGTTCGGGGCACCACACCATTCGTTCTGCTTCTCAGCGGTGCCTCCTGGTTGATGTTACCATCACCTGGCATTGCCCAGGAGGTAACTCGCAGATGCCACACTGATGGAAAGCCGCAGGAGCGTGGTTCGAGTCCAGGGCCAGCTGGAGCATATCAGCAAGGTCGGGCTGGACACCTGTGGTCCACCCAGTGGGTGGGTCTGTGGAACTGGGGTGGCGTGAGAGCCAGAGGGTCCTGGTAGAACCCTGCCAGACGACAAGAAAGAGGCCCATGAGGAGAGGAACCAGTGGGATCGAGACAGGGAACCGAAGGAGGAGGTCAGGAAGGAGCGAGCTGTCACAGGGTGCACAAGCAAATGCACCTTACAGGATGCAAGATATTGGAGACGGTAATTATAGATGACTTTTCTCAGTCTTTTTATTGTGGTAAAATTACATAGCACTCTGTTTTTAAGTGTATGGTTTGGTGGCATTAACTGTGTTCACACTATCGTGCCGCGATCACCACCATTGATCTCCAGAACTTCCTGGTCTCCCCACACTTGAAACTTGGTCTACCAAACACTAGCTCTCCTCCTGCCCCAGCTCTGGTAAGCGCTACAGATTGCTTGTGAAATAGGCTTTTTCAGAAGAGAAGGGGCAAGAAGAGCTCCCAAGACTGTCTTGAGATTTGAGGAAGTGTTTTAGGTTTTGCTCTCTGGTTCCCAGTGTAAAGGAACTATTGAAGACGTGGGAAGGCGAAGGTCTGTGATCTCAGGAAGTGCTGGGCTGGGCAGCTATCCCGCTGTGACGGGGGTACGTGCCCTCAAACCCGCCTGAGATAATCGCGTGAGGATGGTGCTGCATTGTGACAGCTCTGAACTTGGTCTCCTTGAACGTTGCCAAGTACACAAGCTTTGGCGGTTACCGTCTAGTGTCTGCGGGAGACTTAGAATTTGAACATTGTTGACCGCAGAACATACTCACTCTGATAACACTCTACCTGTTCTCATCAATAGGAAATATGCTGTGTCCTTTGTTTTCTTGTTTTCTTTTTCTTTTTTTTTTTTTTTTTTTGCCTTAATATTCTGTGTTGCAGTAGCAGTAGTTGCAGCAGACGCTACTTCTGGTTCATGGTCATTGCCAAACACAAGCTTCTGGAAACCGTGTGAACAATGAAGGGGAAAGTGTTTTTCCGCAAAGGGCTTTTTTGAACATCTTGTTTTTCTCTGGAGTATCTGCTGTGGTGTAAAACATTTTCACATTTAGGGGTTGGTAACGTGTTTTTTACTGGTCAGCTTTGAAATCCCGTGTTTCTGCATGTCATGGGGCTGCTTTATCCTGTTACTCTATGATATCGCTGGTTTGCAAAACTATTGGTTATTTCACTTTAAAAACCAAAGCAGCTTACAGTATGAGTGTGATTCCTGCAAGAATTTAATTGTAAAATTGATTTGTGTTCAATAAACTTACTGGAATGACTAGATCAGTGGACAAAAGAACACGTCAAGTCTCTGGGCCAGGAAGGACTTCCAAATAATACACGTGATACACAGTAATTACTTAACAAAAGATTAGATTTAGTACATAAGTATTTAAAACCTCTATATTTTCTATTCTAGCCATTCCGCAGTGCCCATGAGGGTGGGCTGCAGGACAGCCTGTGGAATGCAAGGTCTGTGGGCGCTCAGGTCCCTGGTATAAAATGGCATCGTGTTTGCATATGACATACACACATCCTCCTGCAGACGTTCAGTCATGTCAGGGTTGCCCATAACAGCTGTACCATGGACATGCCATGCGAGTAGTTGTTAAACTATATTGTTTAGTGAATAATAATAATAAAGTCTGAATGCTTAGTACAAACACATTAAAAAGATATTCTTGCTCTATGGTTGGTGGAATCCACAGGCCTGGAACCCCGGGAGAGAGCATAAACTCTAGAAGCAAAACGAACAAATAAAGAACTTGAGGTCATCAGGGACGGGTGTGGGATCACACTGAATCTCGTGTGTTTTGCTGTCTGTGTCACTGCAGAGTGTAAACAGGAACTATTTTTAGCTTAAGGTAAAATAGGTAACGGGAAACACTGTGGAATGGGCACGAAGGTGCGCCCCTCATTACCACGTGTTACAGCCAAGCCTCTGCCTCCTGGGGAATGATCTGTTCTGTGGGGAGACTAGACGTTGATGATTTCCGGATATGTGAAGGGAAATGCCCTCCGAGAAGCGTGGCTTTGGCCGGAGCACGTCAGACGAGAGTTAGCGTGTCATGGAGTTTCCACAGTGCCCCTCAGCCCTGCTTCTTCTCTCCCCACCCCTGTTCCTGACTCTTACCAAGGGAGGAAATTTCAACCCCGCACAGGGCTGTGGGTCTCTGGGGCAGGTGCTGCCTTCTCCTGAACAGGCTGCGGCAGAGGAGGGTCTGGCCTTACTTGAACTGTGAGAGATGCTCTCGGAGATCCAGCATCCTGCAAACCCAGGTGCTGAAGGTTCCTCCTTCACCGTCCTGCAGGGAGAGGGCGCTTTTCCTGTTTCCCCTCAACCTGAGCTGACGTCTTGTCTGTTCTGTACACCTAGTTCTCAAGAGCAGTTATTGTTAATCATCCAGCAGACAAACCCCATAAGATGACAGCCTGGGAGGGTGGATGGGGCTGGAAAGTAGTTTCCTGAATAACAGGGTTCAGTTTCCTGTTTTGGTGTCATTTGACCAAAAGACGCCAAATAATTGAAATATTGTCAGCAAAACACCCATGCTGTATCTGAGTTTTTTTTTTTTTTTTTTTTTTTTTTTTTTTTTTTTTTTTTTTTTTTTTTTAAGGAATGGGTGCAAACATTTAACAGGGACCTGACAAAAGAGAAGGATGTCTTCTCTGCAATGTGAAGGTCGAGGCTGGTTGGCATTTGCCATCTGTGACTAGCAGCGACCCAGGTTGTTTCCCTCCCGATCCTCCAGCTCCTGCTTCAGTTCCCACCAGCAGGAGGAGCAGCGGGAAGGTGCCTTTTCCCCTTTGAAGGGGATGAGGTGAGAGTTGCACCTGCCATTTCGCAAGTCCCTGGAGTGATTCTCCAGCATGGGTGGGAGTTGGGTTTGGAGGCCTGAGCCCCGTGAAGCTGGGGTTGCTGTTCCCTGAGCAGCAGGAGCCTGGACTCTGGGAAGTGGGGTCAGAGGGTAGCCTTTGCTGCATCCACAGGAGGGGCCCCTCGTCTCAGTTGACATCTTCACTGCAGAAGGGAGTGTGGGCTTCATGGTCCATTGATAAATAGAACGTTACTTTTTTTTTAAGCACATCGAACCCTAATTCCTTCAGCGTTTACTAAAGTGGCATTTTGTAATTCCACATGATTTTATCGTTATACCCGCCGGAGGGAATGCTTCCTATAAACCAGAAGCATCTCTGAGACCGTTCTCGGCCCATAGAGAGTTCATTTTCCCAAGGTTGAAGACACAGCCTCAGGAGGGGTTGAGGACACACTGTGACAGCCTCAGGAGGGGTTGAGGACACACTGTGACAGCCTCAGGAGGTCCTGGACATGTGCCCAAGGTGTTTGGGGCACAACTTGGTCTTTCACATTTTAGGGAGACGTGAGACATCAATACATGTGAGATGTTCGTTGGTTCGGTCCAGGACGGAGGGACAGCTCAAAGCGGGGAGGGGTTTCCAGGTCACAGATCAGACAAATGCATTTCTGGTGAACCTTTCCAGAGGAAGCAGTCAGATCCGCATTTATCTCCATGTGCAGATGGCGACTTTGAGTTCTGTCCTCTGTTCATGAGGAATTTCCTTGCGGACTGGTTGTGCGGGAGGTACGTGGCTTTTTTTCCCCCCAGTAGCTGTCTGTTAGGAAAAGCATGGGAGGCAGGTTTACCCTAAGCTGTCCCCCACCTTGATTTCCCTTTAGCTTAGTGATTTTGGGGTCCTGAGATGTATTTTCAGCTTCACACTTCTGAACACACTGGTACTCTAAACAGTGTTGTTAGGAGGCATCTAACTTAGAAGAAGAATCTATTTGGAAGGACTTGAGCACCTTCCTCTTTGAGAGACACAAGCCTCTGTTTAGTTTGCCCCAAGGCTGTTAGGCTGCCCCGGTCTGTGTGAGCTTAGAAAGCTGTGCCCCTCTCAGCGCCTGGCTGTGGAATCTGATGACTTGGAAGATAATCCAGCATCTACATGTTTTGGAAAGCAGATTGCCTCTTAAATTTTTGGTGATTATGATTCTAACACTAGAATTTCAGTGTGCATTTTCCACCCTTCTCACTTTGTCTCCTCACACCCTGAGATGCTGTTGCATTTGCCCTTAGGCTTCATTGAGGGAGGGTCAGTTCTGACCCTTTCTTAGATATTGACCTGGAACGGACAGAATCGAGATTCAGAAAAACCCTGGAGCTGTGAAAGTGGTTGATATCTATGTAAGTGGGGTTCATGTGTCAAATTCAGGTTTAAGAAATACCAATTCTAGGCTAGGCATAGTGGCTCACACCTGTAATCCCAGCACCTTGGGAGGCTGAAGTGGGCAGTTCAATTTTGAGCCCAGGAATTTGAGACTAGCCTGGGCAACATAGCAAGACCCTGACTCTACAAAAAATTAAATAGTGGTGGTGATGTGCACCTGTGGTCCCAGCTACTCGGGAAGCTGAGGCTGGAGGATCACCCAAGCCTGGCAGGTTGAGGCTGCAGTGAACCCTGATAGCACCACTGTACTTATGGTGCACTGTGCCTGATTGACAGAACAAGAACCACCACAAACACACACACTATCAATTCATGCAGTGGCCAGTTCTGCTGGGACCACCTGTTAAGGCTACTCTGGGCCTCATTGTTTGAGAAGGGTCTGTCCAGGGGAGAGAGGGAGTAGCTTGAGGGCCTAGAAGCCAGTTCTTGTGGTTCAGCGTGACTATGGGTGTGGAACTGGGGGCAGGGCTCTCCAGGGGCATGAGTGGGTAAGCTGATGGGATTCCAGGATGAGCCCCTGTGACTTTGCCTGGTTTACATCCGTCCAGTATGAATCCACAGGCTCTTACTCTAGAAGCTTCTGCCGGGGCTGATGGACTGGCCCAGGGACAGAGGGTGCCCTCAGAGCCTCAGGGTGCCTTCTGGTTTAGGAAGAGCACTTAGTCTCCTAGATCTAGGATTTATGGCACTACAGGGGACTGGTCACACTCGGAGGAGCAGCCACCTACATTCTAGACTTGGTTCTCGCCGAAGTATTTTGGAGCCTGTTGGTACCCTGTGTTCTGTTGATCTGTAAAACAAGTTAGAGTTGTAACTAGTTAAAATCTACTTTTAAAATTTTGCCACAGAATATGGCAGTTGTGGTGGAGCCTGGCCAGGGACCCCCACCCTCGGATGCTGCCGCATGCTGGGGTTGCAAGCGTTGCCTGCATCAGCTGCCCCTCCTGGCGTGCCTGTGTTCTTGACATGGGCGCCGGCTGAGGCTCGGCCTGTGGGACTCGTGCAGCCATTTGTCCGTGTTCCTCTGAGGTTCCGCAGACTTCATGGTCCCGTGGCAGAGCATACGGTATCTGCTTGCATCCTGATTTCCCCAAACCACTGCACGTGAGGCCTCCCTGGAGAGCTTGTGGGAAGCCCTAGCCCACCCTTTTCTGGTCCTACAGCCAGCACCAAACTCTGAGATCCCCTTGGCCCACCCCTCAGGTTCCTAAAATGGTTAGGGTTTCCTGGGCCCCGAATTTTTAGGTCTAGGCTAAAAAGTCCTGGGACAGACTCGCAGGGTTCTTTATGTAGAAACGATGAGTGTGCTGGTGACTCAGAGCAGGCACTGCACCCTCACTCCAGGGTCCTTTGCGCCAGCTGTAAAGGAGCGTGTGGGTCACACACAGTCCCTGCATCCTCACTCCAGGCACTGCTCTTTTATTTCTTAATTAAAAGCCTAAAAGCCTTGATAATGAAAATGCATTCTCCCCAGAAAGTAGAGTTTCCTGTTACGGAGGCTCACCTGTAAATGCCGTGCCAGGTCCTGCTTCCTGCCAAAGGCCAAGGCAGGTACTTCATTTGGGAGGTGACCCAGAGGGACATCTGAGAGGCCTGCCCGTCCCCGAGGGATGAAGCCGCTGGCCTCACACTCTGCTCCGGCCCCCATCAGCTCCTTCCTACCTGCAAACTGCCTGCTTTGACGTTGCCATCATTGGAGATCCATTAGGGACTTAGTATGGGTTGACTCCCATAGGACCAGGAGATCGTGGAAAGGTGGGAACCAGGGCTGGGAGGGTGGTGACCACGGCCAAAATGAGAACCGTGGTGGACTGGGAGGTCCATCTTCTGTCTAAAATGTTTTTTAAAATAAACATAGTGTCTCAGGAGCATGAGAGGGCAGGCCACAGACAGGGGAGAACGTATCTGTAAAAGACTCATCTGATAAAGGCTGTTATCTAAACCATGCAAGGAATTCTCAAAACTCAACAAGAAAATGAACAACCTGATTAAAAATGGACCAAAGACCTGGATAGATAACCCAACAAAGAAGATACACAGATGGCAAATCTCCACGCGGAAAGATGGCCCGCGTCTTATGTCGTAGGGCGAGGCGTCACTGCGCACCCATCAGCCTGGTCAATACTGGAACTCTGACACCACTGCGTGCTGGTGGGTGTGTGGGCATCAGGACCTTCACTCATCACTGGGGGAAGTGGGGCAGCTGCTGTGGGAGGCAGCGTGGCAGTTTTCTGTGGAACTAAGCGCTCCGACCACAGGAGAAATCAAAGTCTTGGACGTTTACTCAGAAGAGCTGAAAGTTCACTTCCACTCAGAAATGTGCACACAGATGTTGACAGCAGCTTTATTTATCATTGCCAAAACTTGAAAGCAACCAAGATGCCCTTCAGTAGGTGAATGGATAAGCTGTGGTATGTCAGAAACTGGGATATCATTCAGCACTGAAAAGAACTGGACCACTAAGCCATGAAAAGACGCGGAAGGATCTGAAACGCATGTTGCTAAGTGAGTCTCCAATCTGGAAAGGCTACCTGCTGTCTGAGTCCAACCACAGGACAGTCTGGAAAGGGCAAAGCTGTGGAGAAAGGAAAACGGTCAGCGGCTGCCAGGGTTTGGGGAAGGGAGAGATGAATGGGAGGAGCATACAGGATGTGTAGGGTGGGGAAGCAACTCCGGGTGGGGCTTTCATGGGGGATCCTTGCCATTCCACCTCTGTGAAACCCACAGAGTGAGCAGCAGCAGGCCGAGCCCTCTGGTGAGCTGTGGACTCTGGGTGGTGGTGTCGTGTTGATACGGGTCTGTCAGTCGTACAGACGTGCTTGTCCGGTGGGGACAGGAGAATGATGGAGGCTGTGCCTGTGCTGGGAAAGGAGATACGTGAGGACTCTCTGTACTTTCCTCCTGATTTTGCTATGAACCGAAAACGGCTTTTAAAAACGTCTATTGAAAAGCCAAAGAAAAGAGTGCTGGCCAGATAGCATCTGTGTGAGCGTGTGGCCTGTGTTCTATGTTCAGGATTTCCCTGTTAGAATACACATATCTACATTATTCAGAAGTTAAACTTTTGCACTAAGTAACTCACTATAAAGTTAATGACAATATCAGCTTGAGCGCTGCCGGGATAGCCAGGATCCTGTATCCTGAATCCTGAACAGCTTCTCCCCTTACAGGTGCAGTTGACGCCCATGCCCTCAGCCCAGTAAGCAGCAGGGCTGGAACCAGGAGTCAGGCTTTGGGGGGCAGAGAGGAAGTGAGATCTGTAAGCACGTGGCGGGGGTGTGGCAGGGATGATGTTTTGACCAGTTTTCCTTATCCCTGAGACCTTCTTACAGTTGGGAGTCCCCACTCTCGGGCACCTCAGAAACCAAAGGCTACTTGTAATCCTCAAGTTCCAGATGCCTCAGGGGAGGTACTTGGGTTGTTGGGTGCAGTTATTTGCTACTCGGTGGGATTTACCCGCAGCATTTCTGGTTGTTTTGAAGAGCTGATGCTTGAGCTGCTTAAAATCACGTATGGATATCGATTTACCTGTAAAAGTTAAGAATGGAATTTGAGTTCAAAGATTTGTTGAAAATGCTCAAGTTTGTGTACTAATATATACATTAGTGGAAATATCCAAAAGTCCAGGATTTATGTTAATCACTTCTCTTGATTTTTGTAATATCTACCTGTCGTATTTCCATTTGATTAATAGATGTCAGAGGGCTTAAATTTTGAGTGCCTGAATTCACTGAATTTAAAACTTCTTACACCAAATGTAATTAAACTGAATGCAGCCAACAGTGCGTGCTTTTATAAATGTTGATTAAAATATATATAAAAACACATATCCATGAACATGCAGATGGGGGCAACATATTAAACCAATGGAAGTAGAATTAGTGTTCCTTGTTTTCTGAGAAGACAATTTTTTTTTTTTTTTTTTTTTTTTTTTGAGACGAAGTCTCGCTCTGTCGCCCAGGCTGGAGTGCAGTGGCCTGATCTCAGCTCACTGCAAGCTCCGCCTCCCGGGTTCATGCCATTCTCCTGCCTCAGCCTCCCGAGTAGCTGGGACTACAGGCGCCCGCCACCTCGCCCGGCTAGTTTTTTTTTGTAGTTTTAGTAGAGACGGGGTTTCACTGTGTTCACCAGGATGGTCTCGATCTCCTGACCTCGTGATCCACCCGTCTCGGCCTCCCAAAGTGCTGGGATTACAGGCTTGAGCCACCGCGCCCGGCCGAGAAGACAAATTTTTAAAAAGCTGAGTGGTCTTATAACTTTCTAGTTTCCCACTTATTTGCCCTAAAGTGGAAGATTGACAGCAGCAGAAGAGGAGATCCTGGGCCAGTGTGGGCTCTGGGAGCAGCGGGGTGAGTGCCCGAAGGTGCTGGCTGGAAGCAGAGCAGGGAGGTGCTCAGGCAGGCCAGGACGGCCTCAAGGCACGCGGCTCAGTGAGTGAGAAAGGGTTCACGTTTCCTGGAGAACCCTTGTCTCTGCCCACGGAAAACCCAAACTCCTTCCAACCGGGATGTGCATCTCATGTAAAAGTTGTTGCTCCCAGAAAGAAAGCCAGTGGATATAGAATTTTTTTGTATGCAGAAATTACTTGAAATTTGTTTCTAACCTTATCCTTTTCTTCCACCATCTTAATGTCCAGTAACTTCCTGCAGGTAACACACACATCTTAGGAGAGCGCTGTATTTCAGCTGCTGTTGGCTCCGATGTGACTTTGTGGTGTCTGATGTTCTGGTTCTGAGGTTCTGCCCAGAACTTGGCTTCTCCCTGCTGAGCGTTGCTTGTTGAAGGCCCATGTGGAAACTTTCCCTGTCAGCTCGTTGACCGCAACAGTCTTGGTTCAGAAACCTTGGACCTCCTGAGACTTCACACAGCCTTCTAAATTTTCTTGCGTGACCTTTTCATTTTAGTGTTCCCCATTAATTCAGCTGTTTTCCAGAATGTAAGTAAGCTGCTGAATGCAGGGTGGGGGGTGCCCTCCGTTGGCTCTGGGGAGAAGCATAGCTGTTTCTCCGGGTGGAGCTTCCCGGCCACCATGTTGTGCTCCAAGATGCAGCAGGGTTCTTTGGCAGAAGTAACCGTCGAAGGACCGCGTCTCAGTGGCAGGGTGGCTGTGGGTGTGTGGCCTCGCGGCCATACCGGCCCCTCCCCGTCAATGGCACCACGGAGAGGAGCAGGGGGAGGCCTGGGATCTGTCAGCAGAGTCACAGCAGTGCTTCCGAGAGTGTCGTCCATTTGTAACTAGATAAGCAGAGAAAGTGTTGGAGATAAGCAGGAGACGGTGTCTGTCCCTAATGAGCTCAGGCGTGCCCTTGAGAGGGTCAGGTTTCTGTGCGGTTGATCCGGACTCAGCCTGGCTGTGGCAGTGCAGGTGACTGCTGGGCTTTGGCAAGGCTGCAGCCACTGTCCGTCTGAGACAGCCCCCTTCCCAGGTTCACGGTACCAGCTGGGCGCCCAGGCCTGATTTCCCGCCAGGACGGAGGCCCTGTGTATGTGTTGGGGGAGGGGGCGAGGAAGGGGGAGGTGGGGTCCTGCTTTATTGCTGTATCCAATGCCACGCGGTGTCAGTACTCAGGAAACACGTGCTGTGTGGGTCAGCGATTAAGTTCAGAAACCTGAAAAATTCAGCAGCGCAGGCTTTGGGCATGCATGAGCCGTCCAGCCCTGGGGCATCCTCCTCATCCCAGGGGCCCCTGTCCCCGCATGGCTGTTGGCAGCTTCACAGCTTCCTCTGCCTCCCCTCCAGGGCCCTGGTGTGGCTGGGGCGGCTAGTGGCTGTGCAGACCCCATAGCCAGTAGATCGTTGATGCCAACGCCTTAGGCCTGGGTTACCTGAGCCAAGGACTCCAGTGCACGGCTGAGCTCACCCCAAATGCCTGGATCGGAAGGCCTTGGCTTGCAGTGGGGTGGGAGTTGGATATCGAAGGACAACTGCAAAGCGGAAGGGGAAATGAGTGTGCTGGATGGGCAGCTGGAGGAGTCTGTGCAGAGCCTGGAACCCGGTGCAGATGCAGAGCTGGCATGGGGAATCCGGGGACACGGCCACCATGGAAGTGGACAAAGTTACAGGCTTCAGATCGATATGGAGGGGCTGGTCTAAAACGATTCTCCTTTTCCTTTAATCCTAACAACTACTGGCTTACGGGGTGGGGGAATGAGATCTGTGGTGGCGACGAGGAGAGACAGGGATTTTAATTAAACCCCTCTTTCTGGGAGGGGGAGTAGCCATCTCTGTAGGACAGTGAGCATTTTCATCTGAGTCAGTTCAGGCTGTTGTAACGAAACACCATTGACTGAGTGGCTTATGAACAACAGGAATTTGTTTCTCACAGTTCTAGAGTCTGGAAGGCGGGATCAGGGTGCCGCAGGAGGGGGTTCTGGTGTGGACCGCTTCCTGGTTAGCACACACCTCTCTGGCCCTGACACAGTGGGAGGGTGAGGGATTTGCTGGGCCCCTTGCTGAGGCACAAACCCCATTCACGGGGCTCCAGCCTCGGGAACTCATCACCTCCGAAAGGCTTCCTGACAGCATCGCATTGAGGGTGAGGATTTCAACCTGTGTTTTGGGGGACGGGTAGGCAGTTTGTCACCCTCACCCTCTTTGTGGATTTCTGACTCAATATTGAGTCTGCATTCGGCTCTCCAGGGGACAGAGCCTGTGTGGACACTGAGCAAGGTCAGAGCTGCAAGCATGTACACATTGGGGGCAGGGGAGCTGCCAGGGGTGCAAGAACGGGTCTTCAGAGTCAATCGGAGCTGCTTTCCTGGCAAATGTACTCATAAGCTATCCTGGCAACATTTGCTCTTCACGAAGAGTCGATCAGGCAGTGCGGGCAGCAGGCGGTGTTGCCAGAAGCTTGGAACAGATGGTCGGGGCAGAGGCCACGACCTTGGGGTGGTCAGCAGCGCCAGGTGTCTGCCCTCCAGGCCTCACGCCTGTGACTGTGCAGAGACCGAGCCGACCGGGGTTTGCCGGCCAGTGTGGCTCTCATGCAGGTGATTATCGGGGTGTGCTTTCTATGTAATGTTCCCTCAATCCCATGCCCACCCCCACCATTTCTGTGTCTAGCAGAAATCATGCTGCGTTTCCTTGATGAAGCACTGAGTTTCCTATGGAGGTGTAGGAATAGCACAATTTGGTTCACGTCAAAATACTTTGTAGTGAAGCTGCATGGAAGAGGATTCTAGGCTTCCATTTGACGTTTTAGACAATGCCTGAGTGTTACAGGACCCACTTGCTTGTTAAAAAGCACCAGAAGAGAGAGGCTACTGGTTAATAAAGGAGATTTTTATATTAGCACAGAGAGGGTGGCTTGAGATAAATTCAGTGTAACGTAGGTGTGTTTGTAAGCCGTCAAAGGGAGCATCTCTGTGCTGGTGACACATGTTTTCTGGCATTGATTTTCTGAAAAAGGATGACTGGCATTCGGTAGAATCATTGCAAAATTCACCTGGAAGGCGTCCACATGGTGTCTTGTTTTCTCCTGACATTCTGGGCACCACGAGGAATTATTCTTGTCTTCACCACTAGCGGGGGACTTTCCTGAACACCTGCTCCTCTTTGCCGTTGTGGGTGTGAAGGGGTCAGAGTGACCCTGTCTTCGTGGAGCTTTCAGACACCATGAAGACAGTGTGGCACGAGTGTCAGGCTCGGGTGGGTTGGACGCTTTCCCCAGAAAACAGCTGCCGATTCCAGGATGGCCCTCGACCCCTCCTCCCTCTGTTTTTCTGCGTCGTGTCTGAATTAAGGCTGTTCTATTGTAGCGGGGGTGTCATGTTAACTGCAAGTGTGCTTTTGTTCTGGGCAGTAAGTAAATTAATGGTACATTTGCCAAGGACAGTGAGGCTTGATTTGATGAATCCAGTGGGGGAAAAGGAGAAGGGGTTTGGCCGGGTGGGCACGTGTGTGATGGGAGCAGAAAGGAGTAGCCATGCAGGCTGGTGGGATGGAGGGACCGCGTCCGCATTTCCATGGGGTCCATCGATGTTTGTGTCACTAGACCTGAACCTCTGTCTCTAATTCTAAACCCTGAATAGTGAGGAAATTCCTGATGGGCCTGCGTTGTTACTTCCTGTGGCCATTGCTGGGAAGTGCCCCGGGCGCCTCTCCTGGCTGGTGACGGCCCCGGAGCTGGACACTGGGTTGGTCCTGAGCTCTTCAAGGGGCTTGGGCTCCACGCGCAGCAGGCACCTGCGCATCTCTTTGGACGTGAGATGTTGGCACTCGGCTTGGAGGCCACCGCGATCTGGGTGTGGTCAGGACTGGCTATCCTTTGGGGAGAGAGCACCTGCCCGGGGGCCCCTCTGAGGTGCGTAGCCCTGCAGTGCCCTCACAGGATGGCCTGTCCTCCGGAGACTTCCTGCCATTCCCCTGGACCCTCAGGTGTGGGAGTCAAGTGTGGTGTGTGTGTGTCACGGGCGGGGGTGCTGAGGACACCACGTGCCTGCTCATTCGAAGACACGAGGCGCTGCGTGGGCTCATTTCCAGGGGGCCGTTGGCATCTGGGGGTCTGTGGGTGTCTTTCCACTGGCAGGAAATAACGGATGGCCCACGTTACCTTTTTTGTCAATTTTTGCCAAGAAGCCCTAATGGCAATGTTGCTGTCCCGTTGTGGGAACCGCCCGTCTCAGGCTCACTGGCCCTCCTGTTTCTAGGCTGTTGCAGTGTTGTGTTCGGATAACCAGGTTAACTTCATTTGATTTTTTTTCCTGTTCTTTTGGAATAAGAGTTGATAGCTTGTTCTGCTTGTTCACCCCAGAGGCGAAGGTATCCTTTAGGCCTGGAGGAGCACAGCCCTTGCAGGCAGGTGCCCGGCCTCGGCTTCTTGTGTCTTCCGCAGCCCTCACCGCACGTCTGCTCTTCGCTCCTCGTGCACACGGCCGGGGTCACGGGCTGTTCACTCTGCTGTTTGAGATCCTCGGAAAAGGTGGTATTTACACTGAAGGGAGATTGGGGGTGTGGGGCTGATTTTAAATATGAGGAAATGACGGTAATCGAATGAGCAATGCCTAGCACTTAGTTTTAGGCTTGAGAAATTGTGTTTTAGAAACAAGGTATCCACAACTCCTGGTTTTTTGAAATTAAATCTTTTAAAGTGTTCACATATATAAACAGTAAAAGCCTAAAACTATGCAACAGAGGGCCTAGAGCCCAAGCCACTGCCACCTCTGTCTCCAAGACACCTCAGAAACTTGTTCCTCCTCCTCACAGAACCCCCTTCTACTCCCCCCTACACTCCACCCTCCACACTCCACCCTTCACACTCTGCCCTTCACAGCCCTTTTCCCCCTCCTTCCGCCCCCTCCTTCCCCTCCTTTCTCCCCTCCTTTCTCCCCTCTTTTCCCCCCTCCTTTCCCCCTCCTTCCGCCCCCTCCTTCCCCTCCTTTCCCTCCTTTCTCCCCTCCTTTCTCCCCTCTTTTCCCCCCTCCTTTCCCCCTTCCTTTCCCCCTCCTTTTACCCCTCCTTCCCCCTTCCTCCCCTTCCCCCCTTCCCCCATCCTTTTACCCCTCCTTCCCCCATCCTTTTACCCCTCCTTCCCCCATTCTTTTACCCCTCCTTCCCCCATCCTTTTACCCCTCCTTCCCCCATCCTTTTACCCCTCCTTCCCCCATCCTTTTACCCCTCCTTCCCCCATCCTTCCGCCTCCTTCCCCCCTCCTTTTACCCCTCCTTCCCCCCTCGTTTTACCCCTCCTTCCCCCCTCCTTTTACCCCTCCTTCCCCCCTCCTTCCCCCCTCTTTTTACCCCTCCTTCCCCCTCCCTCCTTCCCCCTCCCTCCTTCCCCCTCCCTCCTTCGCCCTCCCTCCTTTCCCCTCCCTCCTTTCCCCTCCCTCCTTCGCCCTCCCTCCTTTCCCCTCCCTCCTTTCCCCTCCCTCCTTTCCCCTCCCTCCTTTCCCCTCCCTCCTTTCCCCCTCTCCTTTTCCCTCCCTCCTTTCCCCTCCCTCCTTTCCCCTCCCTCCTTTCCCCCTCTCCTTTCCCCCTCTCCTTTCCCCTCCCTCCTTTCCCCCCTCCTTTCCCCCCTCCTTTTCCTCCCTCCTTTCCCCCTCTCCTTTCCCCTCTCCTTCCCCCTCTCCTTCCCCCTCCCTCCTTTCCCCTCCCTCCTTTGCCCTCCCTCCTTTCCCCTCCCTCCTTTCCCCCTTTCCTTTCCCCTCTCCTTCCCCCTCCCTCCTTTCCCCCTCTCCTTTCCCCCTCTCCTTTCCCCTCCCTCCTTTCCCCCCCTCCTTTCCCCCCTCCTTTTCCTCCCTCCTTTCCCCCTCTCCTTTCCCCTCTCCTTTCCCCTCCCTCCTTTCCCCTCCCTCCTTTCCCCTCCCTCCTTTCCCCTCCCTCCTTCCCCCTCCCTCCTTCCCCCTCCCTCCTTCCCCCTCCCTCCTTCCCCCTCCCTCCTTCCCCCTCCCTTCCCCCCTCCCTTCCCCTCCCTTCCCCTCCCTTTCCCTCCCTTCCCCTCCCCTTCCTCCTTTCCCCTCCCTCCTTTCCTCTCTTTTCTTTCCTCTCCCTCCTTTCCTCTCCCTCCTTCCCCCTCCCTCCTTCCCCCTCCTTTCTACTCCCTCCCACTCCCTCCTTCCCCCTGCTTTCCCCCATCCTTTCCTCTCCCTCCTTTCCTCTCCCTCCTTTCCACCCTCCTTTCCCCCGCCCCCTCCCTCCTGCCCACCCTCCTTTCCCCTGCCCCCTCCCTCCTGCCCCACCTCCTTCCCCCTCCCTCCTGCCCCACCTCCTTCCCCTTCCCTCCTGCCTCCCTCTTCCCCTCCCTCTTCCCCTCCCTCCTTCCCCCCTCCTGCCCCCCTCCTGCCCTCCCTCCCGCGCCCTCTTCCCCCCCCCTTGATCTCCAGGGAAAGCAGATCGATAATGGGTTATAAACATGGAAACGTTTTGGAAAAGCTGTCCTCCATTTGTCAACTCCATCTCTCCTGCCTGGAAGATGTAGGGAGAACCTGCCTTAACCCCCCCTCATCCCGTAACAGGACAGAGGACCAGGAGGCAGAGACCCAAGTCCTGTCAGTGCCCTCAGGAAAGCCCCCGTTTCCTCCTCGTGGTGGAAGTGGAAACCATCCTGCTGGATGATCTTCCCGGGGAGCTCCTCCACCCTGAAAGCAAGGAATCTGGTTTTGAGCGTGCACACATTCTTGGTGCCATCACTTTCTGCAGCTGAATCCTGCATACGTGGCCCATTAGTCTTGCTAGTCTGGTGTTACTGGGTCCTGAGAGTTTCTGTGGGCTGATGGCAGGTGTTTACCATTGTGTTTAGAGAGGAGAATAGAACTTTATTGTGTCAAAATCCAATGATAACGATTGCCATGTGATTCCTTGGGTTGGTTGGGGCGGGAGGTGCTCAAGCTTTTTCTGAGAGTTAAGTTCTTATTTGAGACAGTCTCACTTTGTTGTCAAAGCTGGAGTGCAGTGGTGCGATGTTGGCTCATTGCAACCTCCGCCTCCTGGGTTCAAGCAATTCTCCTTGCCTCAGCCTCCTGAGTAGCTGGGATTATAGGTGTGTACCACCACGCTCGGCTAATTACGAAAATTTTTTAAAAAGGCAGGGTTTTGCCATATTGGCCAGGCTGGTCTCGAACTCCTTACCTCAAATGATCGGCCCACCTTGGCCTTCGAAAATGCTGGGATTTACAGGCTTGAGCCACTGCGCCCGGCCCGATCCTGACATCTTTTAAAGCTGCCTTCATGTACCAAAAGGCAGTCTATGTTTGAAAATCAGGCTTGAAGAGCCTAGGAGAAGAGGGTTATACTTCAGCTAGGTAAATAACTATGCATATGTTAAAGATATGGGCCAAAATCTACACCAAATGTTAACTCTTCTGCTTTATATTTTATATCTATTTATGGTTATTCTTTCAGTATTAAGATTTTTAAAGATTCTTTTGATAATTATAGACAAATTACTACAAAAACTCAGCTGCATTTGTAACACTTTAAAGAACTAATTGGATGACATTATTTTCCTTGGAGGCATTTTGGATAGTTACATAATTAATGTTTATCTCTTTGCCAGAAATCTTTTTTTTTTTTTTTCCAGAACAGAAACCTGAAAAGAAAAATTCCTTTGCAGTAAGTGCTATTTCACCGTGTGACAATCAATTTTTGAATGTGAGAACAAGATCATCGTGTATTTTTGGGATAATTCTTACTTCATAGTGATAATACTAAGTGTTAAAATTATGGAACAATTTGTTTCTTTGAAAATTACTATTTGCCTGCTCTCCAGGTGGGAGCTGAAGAGAACGTGGACGTAAAAATTAAATTGTATTTAGCTTGTATAAAAGAAGTTTTAAAAAAAGGTTTTTTGTTTTGTGCTACTACTGAAGTTGCTTAGCTGTGGAAATGAGGTTATTGCAGGCACCAAGAATTGTATCTCCTTCACTTCCACACTGGGAAGAAATTCTCCAACAAGCACAGGAATCTGACATTCTGATATTGAGACTCCTGGGCATCAAGCCCCATGGAAGGGGTGGTGATTACATGAGCGTTGGCGTTGATGTGGGCACCCTCCAAGCCGGACGCAGGGAGCAGGGAAGGGCAGAAAGAACAGGACCCTCAGGTGCCACGAGAAAATAAAGCTTTGGTGGCAGTGGTAAGGGTTGGTGTCAGGGGCCAGGAAGAGGTGGTGAAGGGAGCATGTGCCTCAAGGCAGCCCTGGAACCCGCGGTCCCTGCAGTGAGGTCTGGTCTGCAGAGGACGTGGACGGCCACGTGGCGAGGCCCACAGACAGCCTGGACTTGGCTGCCTCAGAACTCTGGTGGGCGTTGCAAACAGCCCCACAGGGTTTCAGTGCACATTCCACGGACAGAAAGAAGATGCTTGGAACTGTTCCCGGCACGAAACCAGTGCCCTGCGAACACTGGCCGCTGCTGTCGTGACTGAGTGGTGTCCAACTCGGGGCATTTACTCTGCTCGGTTCACTTAATTGGGCCAGGAATGGGGTTGCCCTGCCTTCAACAAGCTTGACGCATTGAACGAGGACTCAGTCGATAATGTACTCTGTAAACATGCTCTCCCGGCTAGAGTGAGCAAAGCCCAGGGAGCGGGTGGTTCTTCAGTATTAGCCAGGTGTTTGTGGCGGGGCCAGCTGTGCGGCTGCCAGAGCGAGTGTGACCAGGAAGCCTCTGTCCCCCCGAGGTGGCCAGCGTTCCTGTTACACATGCCTTAAGCAGAAGGTGGGCACTGCTGGGGAACTTGCTCATGATCCTGTTTTCTGATTGGAAATTCAAGGTTTCTGAGCATCGTACATCAAATTTGTACATTGCTGAGACTATACACATTTCAACACTTGTTTTTTTCTGCTTTTCGGATCTATACAATCTGGCATTTGGCCATGGCTTCCAAGACAGGCTGGATGCAGAGTGAAGTCCTCTCCTCACTGTCAATGTTTGCTGATGTCTTTTTGTATAAACTTTGTATTTCTTGAGACTTTCAATTAGGTTTTTACTTAACTAGACTTTTAAAATTGCCATGCACATAATTCTACCAGTTACAATCATGAGCTGACATGGATTTTTGGTTTTACTTTGATGAATGTTTCACATTTGCATGCTGGATGTGGGGGCGGAGGTCATTTATCTGCTTTTCATTTCCTTCTTGGTTATACTTAGTAACTTTCAGGTAAGGCGTGGAAGGCGTGGTACAGGGTGAATTGCAGGCCGCACTGTGGCGCGGTGGACGAGAGGCGCGGGCTGCAGCGGTGTACACAGGGGATGAGAGAAAAGAGGAGACTTCCATCCTCGAGGGAAACACACAACAATTTAAAAAACTGATCATCTAGCTTACATGAGGTCCAACAAATTCAGTTTGCAAAGTTTAACTTCCAAGTTAATTTAGTAATTTTTCCCCTAAGTCATTAATTTAGTACCTTACATTTAAATATATTTCTTTTGTCTAAAGCAAGTCATAAATTCTAAAATGAATGACTAAACATGGAATAATTTAGGAGTACAGCACCTGAAGGGAAAACTGCCAGTATGCTATAATATTGGATACAGATGCTTAAAAAATAGAATGTAGCATTCTTACAATGCATGTGCTTTTAGCATGTAACTTGGTGAGTAGTTTTAAGCTCTATTTGTAGGAATGTGTATCTTGAATACTTCAGGGCACCACTGCAGATGTGTGCGTGAGATGTATAAATACTGAATGTTCTTCTCCCTTCCCTTAAATGAAAAACATTAGCTCCCTTTTTTTAAATTTCAATTTTAATTTTTTTTTGAAGTGGACTCTTGCTCTTGTTGCCCAGGCTGGAGTGCAGTGGCACAATCTCGGCCCACTGCAACTTCTGCTTCCCGGGTTGAAGTGATTCTGCTGTCTCAGCCTCCTGAGTAGCTAGGATTACAGGCACCCACAACCATGCCCAGCTAATTTTGTATTTTTATTAGAGATGGGATTTTGCCATATTGGCCAGGCTGGTCTCAAACTCCTGACCTCAGGTGATCTGCCCACCCCGACCTCCCAAAGTGCTGGGATTACAGGAGTGCTCCTCCGTGCCCGGCCAACTCCCTTCTGTACTGATTTATACAGTTGTTTTTGCTTTTTGTTTTTTTTGAGACGCGGTCTCACTCTGCCGCCCAAGGTGGAGTGCAGTGAGGCAAATCTTGGCTGACTGCAGCCTTCCCCTCCTGGGCTCAGGTATCCTCCCACCTCAGCTTCCTGAGTAGCTGGGAATAGACACATGTCACCACGCCCAGCTAATTTTTTTTTTTTTTTGTATTTTTAGTAGGGACAGCGTTTTGCCATGTTTTCCAGGCTGGTCTCGAGCTCCTGGACTGAAGTGATCTGCCCGCCTCAGCCTGCCAAACTGCTGGGATTACAGGTGTGAGCACCACATCTGGCCCATTTTTTTTTTTTCCTTCCAGGATTAGTAGGCGACTTTCAGAAAATTCTTCAACCTTGCAAACTTAATTTTCCATAATAATATGCCTCTAGGATAAAAACAAGACAGAAACAAAGAAGTATGTGTGGACTATAGTTAAACATTTTCAACACAACATAGCTTAGGAGAGTTGACATTTACAAAGAGCAGGAGGCCCGTTCAGTGCCTTCTAGGCATTGGGAATGGCGGTCTGTGGGCGACCCTAACGTGTGGGCGTCCTGAGATGTGATCGTGGTGCTCACGCTTTTACCGAGGGCCTCCCCCCGGAGTACCCGAGGCTCTTCTGCAGTTGGCCAGCCGGGCAGCAGCTGCTGGAGAAGGAACAAACAGGAAAAGACAGATGTACACGGTGTTATTGTGGCAGAGAGGTTAAAACCAGGCTCACTCTGTTCTTACTGTTTTAAAAAGCTAATAATGAAGTTCTTAAATATGTATTGCATTTCAGGATTTTAAAACAGTTGTGGGTGTGTCTGTGTCTCTCTCTAGCTCCCGTTCGGGTCTGCGAAGAGAGCTCAGAGATGCCACCTTTTCTTGTTGAGATGACAGGGCCTAGAGAGATGTGAACCCCGTGGTAGGGGGTAACTGACCTGTGGGGAGGCTGGGTCAGCGTGGGGATCCACCCCACTCCACGTTCCTGTAGGGAATCCACAGTTCTAACTCTTTATGATATGGGTAAGATGAACCTGGAAGAGGTGTTGTTTTTTAAGAAGTAAGTGCCATGCTCTTTTTTCCTCATATTTCTCTGTGTTTAAGCAGCATTGAAGGATAAGGCACTAGTAGCAGGTTGGTTTGGAAACAACCTTGTTGGTTATTTTACGTTGAATCCGATATTAATGTTGTCTGGTAACAGAAGTTTTCCTTTAACAACATGGAACTCTGTTGAATCTGTTGCCCCGTTGGCTGAGCCGTCTGAAGTCGGTGCGGTGGCAGCTGAAGACGCCGCTTCCCCTGGGAGGAAGCCTCTGGCTTGGCAGAAGGCACAGCCCTTGATTGAGGGAGTGAGGCGCCTTTGCAGGGACCCCCACACCGCACCTGTGGCTCTCTCCTGCCCCTGTTGGCTGGCCAAGCAGCCTCGCGACAGTGTGCTCATTGTGAACGTTCACGGGGCAGGCCAAGGCTTTTGTTCCAGAAACACTGACTTCGGAAATGGCCGGTGGTGTGTGTTGAGCATGGCAAGAAAGACTTACGTGTGTTTAAACTTCTTGAACAAAGCAAGCTGATGTTTCGAAGGCTAATGACTTTGCTATGATCAATGTTCAGGAGAAAATAGGGTTTGATGAAATAGAAAGATAGGAGTGGCAAGTGACGTGCTTGTGCCCCATATGACTAAGCGATGACCTGGCCCTTCCACACCAGGGCCTCTGAGCAGCCAGCGTTGCAGATACTGGGTCAATTTAGATGGGACTCCTGGAACTGTCAGTCCCCCGGGAGAAACACGAGTTCTGTGTGCCCACGATCATGGTTCCCGCTACTGTGTCCAACAATGTGCCGGGTTCCGATTTCAGCATCGGGGCAGACACAGCCCTGAACACTATCACCGACCTAAGTCCGTGTGTGCCCCACCAGGCGGGCGCCGGCTGACGCTAACCCGAGGGCCCCGGCCCTTTTTATCTACCAGTGCGCTAGAAACAGCCTTTTACAAATACCATGAATGAGAGCTTCTCGTTATTCCCCCCACCCCCAGAAAATTACGTTTTTAGACTCTGAACATTTTTGATCTCATTCTCAAAAAAGTTTTACCGCCTCTTCTTCTGTGTGGCCACCGGCGGGGACGTAGCGTGGCCAATACCCCGGGAGTGCCCGTGAGTACCTGCAGTGCTGAGGAGGGCTGGGCCGCACTCTCTGTAAATGCTGAGCCTACATTTCTTTAAGCCTCCAATACCCATTATGATGAACCCCTGCCTTGATGCTGAGGGTAGAAATTGAACCGAATATTTTATAATTGTAGTCATTGTTCTGAACGCACCATTGCATTTGTTATCTCTTTGGTCTTGGCTGTTGACCTCATTTTCCCCTTTGTAAATTGGGGATGTTAAGTTACATCTAAGGCAATATTGGGGCTAGTTGAGTATTTTGCCAAGAGACAATAATAAAACATAGAAATATATTCTTCTGGTTTTTTGTTTTGTTTTGTTTTGTTTCTTTGTGAGACAAGGTCTTACTCTGTCACCCAGGCTTGAGTGCAGTGTTGCGATCTCGGCTCACTGCAGCTTCGACCTCCTGGGCTCGGGTGATCCTCCCACCTCAGCCTCCCGAGTACCTGGGACCATAGGCACGTGCCGCCATTCCTGGCTATTCACGTGGGAGTCTGAAGATGCGTACCTAATGCAGGAAGCATTTCATTTTTTTTAAATTTTAATGTCTAAAATTTTTCACTAATTCTCAAGTTTTAATTTTTCTTGTGCGACTTAGTTCTCAGGAATATTTTTCAGTTTTTCTTTCTTTCTTTCTTTTTTTTTGGAAACCCTTGGCATGAAACTTATTTCTGGCACTGGTAAATAAAAAAAAGTATTTAACATACAGCACCTATAGTAAGTAACGCTTAGCACTCGTTTCTTGCTTTTCTGAGCATCTTAAACTCTCTTCACTTTCTTTGCGAAGGAAACCTGCCCAGGTTTTCCCGTGTTCACTGGCTTTGGGGGCAACTTTCACCTTATTTTTGGCAGTCACTAATCTCTGACCTAGATGTTGCTTCTGTTTTCCCAGTGACGGGTGTCACGGCTTTGCTGCTGCGGGGCGGGCCCGGCTCTGGGCTGACCTTCACGCTGGGAACATGAACATGAGTGTCTTGTTTCAAAGAGGGGATTCCAGCATGGCTTTCCCTGCTCTTTCACCAGCTTTAGCTGAATTTTTGGGTCTGTGAAAGTTGGATGGGCAATGGGAGGGATTGAAGCTTCTTTTTTCCCTAATTGTTACCTAATTGGATCTTCCCAGAGGGAATGGGTGGAGAATTTGAGAGCAGTCACTGCAGTTAGCTGAGCATCTGAAAGATGTGGGACAAAGCTGGTGTTGAGCTCCCTGTGACTTTTTTTATTTTCAAGTTTCCACACAAAGCATAGGTCCTTGTGGTATGTGATGTACACTTTCAGGCATGAAAAAAATCTCTCTTTAATTCCAGGGTCCTCCGCTATAAATAACTTTCTATTTGTTGTTTTTCAGATTGTAAATATGTAACAAATGTGTAGGGTCAAAATTTGAAAACCAAAATACGTGAGGCAAACACCCCACAAATGATCAGTTCCACCCCCTTTGACTTCCCTTGGAGGGACTGTGTGATTTATTATGCGATTGTTTTAAATTCAGTTTTTCATTCATTCGAGTTTCTCAAAGCTAGGTTAAACAATTTCATTTTCTTTCTTTCTTTTCTTTTCTTTTTTTTTTTTTTTTTTTTTTGAGACAGGTCCTCACTCTGTTTCCCAGGCTGGAATGGAGTGGTGCAATCACGATTCACTGCAGCCTCCACCTCCTAGGCTTAGGCAATCCTCCCACCTCAGCCTCCTGAGTAGCTGGGACTACACGTGCATGCTACTGTGCGCATCTATTTTTTTTTTATTTCTACAGAAACGAGGTCTCCCTGTGTTGCCCAGGCTGGTCTCAAACTTCTGGGCTCAAGCAGTCCCCCTGTCTTGGCCTCTCAAAGTGCAGGGGTTACAGGGATGAGCCACCGCGCTGGGCCTTAAGTTAACTGATTACAATAGAGAAAGAACTGGAGCGTGTAGTTAGTTGAGGCTCCCGTTGGCCAGGCACAGCCACCTTGGTAAGTGTATGTGTGTGTCCTCATTGCCCTTCTGATCCTGAGCTCCGAGAAATGAGGCTGTCTTGGGAGTGCTGTGGTTCTAGTCTCGTGATGGGTGAGTGACGCCGGCCGATCAAGGTCACCCTGGCGAAGGCAACAGCTGCTCAGGAGCCAGGACAGGGATGAGAAAGCTGCTGAGGGTCCCTCTGTGGACCCCTGAAGGGAGAGGGACCGAGATGTGAACATGGCAGCTGTTTTCTCCAGAGTCCTGTTTACTGACGGCCAAACAGGATGAATCCTGAGAAGGTTTGGATTGGGGTCTGAACTGGGCTTGTCTGGCTGTAGAACAGGAGCTGGTGACGAACTCAGGACATGAGGGCGTGAGGCGACTTGATGTGGATGGCTCCGGGTCGCTCCAGCCACTGTCCTGCAGCCGTCAGAGGCTGAGGATGGGTGGGAGTGAGCGTCTCTTCCCTGTCTGGCCACACCCTCTGTGCCCTGTGACTCATGGCCTGGCCCTGGGCAGCATTTATGTTTGGGGTCTGTGGATGGCTCCAGTTGTTCAGTAAATTCGGTGATTCTCATGGGGTGATTGTGCCCCAGGGGATGTTTGCACCGTCCAGGGAGGTTTCTGGTTAGAACTGGGAGAAGGGATGCTCCCAGCCTCTGGGGCTGGAGGCAAGGGACGCTGCGGAAAGTCCCTCCAAGCACAGGGCGGGCTCCATAGTAGGAGTCTGGCTCAGGACGTGGCCGTGTTGTGCCCAGGACGCAGCCCTGGGCGGATCTGATGTGGTGAAGTCGTCATCCTCACTCGTGATTTCCTTCTTGCCAGCATTGATGCTTAGATGACGCCACAACCCCTCAGAATCTATGCGGTGCTGGTGAGTGGGTCTTCCGGGCAGAACAGAATGAATGAAATACCTCAGAGCAGGTGTTACACATTCTCAGGATATGGCTGCAGGGAGTTTCTGTTGGACTCCTTTCATTCCCTAGCACTGGCTGGTGCATTACTCTGTCCTGTAAGCTTGATCAGGTCACATCAGAAACACAGTAGGTGGGTGCCACGCTGCTGTCAGGTGTCACGAAGGTGACGGTGACCACAGCCTTGTGAGTAATTCCTTGTCATAGTGGCCCCACCACGGACCCAGGGGCCTGGCTGTGTTCGGTCTTGAGAGTTTTATGCTTTTCTGGGCAGGGTCTCCCCTGTCTTGAAGCTTCCCTCTCCTCTTTTGGAGACTGAAGGAAGGAGAAGAGGAGCGATAGGGAAGGAGGGGAGAGAGGATTTGCAGCAATGTGGCCATTCCCACAGATTTCAATGTGGAGTTAAGGAGCCGAGACCTCCCCCACCTGCCCTCTTGTGTGCCTCAGGCACCAGGTTCCACACACCCTCCGGCTTCCGGTGAGGGCTTCTTGGAGACGCAACCAGCTCCCCGCAGCCAGTCTTGGTCAGTCCTGAGCTAGGGTATTCCCCAGGAAAGGAGTGACATCACCTGTCTGAAAAGCCTAAGGAGCCCCCCACATGGTTGGTGGTGCTGACGGGGCCACATCCTGGGCACCAGACCAGGGAGTATCCCCCAGATGAGTGTTTCTGGCTGGCAAGCAGGCTGGCATTTGGATTGAAGTCCTGCACAAACTGCCATGGCCAGATCCTGCAAGGCAGAGCCTGTACAGAGCAGCCCAAGAGCTGGGCATGTGCTGGGCCTGGGAGGACGTGGAGGCCATGTCATGGGGTGTGGGGGACCCTGCTCACAGCTCACCTCGTGGTCGCCCAGCACTGACCCATCCACCTTACCCTCCTACCCACCACGCTGTGAACTCATCTGCCACAGATCTCCACCCACTGTCCGAAGCCCTCGGCCCACAATGCTTTGGGTTGCACCAGGGCTGCAGAGCCTGGGTCACTCACTGTTCAACTCTCCTGGGGCGATGTGGGCCCGGCCCTGCGTCCCAACAGTAGCATTTCTGCAGCACATGTGGGGATATTCACAGTAAGCGGGACAAGTCCAAGTCCATAAACAGTTGGTTTTGCCGCCAAGTGGATGACAAAAATACCTTGCTGTGTGGGGCCGCTTGGAGGGGGGAACAGTGAGCGTGTAGACCTGTCCTGCTGTTACCTTGGTTATCACGTTGAGGTGGAGTCTGGAAAACCCCGGTGCACATGGGCTTCGGAACCGCTCCCCTTTTTGACACCAGAACCCATTTCCCAGTGGAACCCCAGAGCAGCAACTCGGGCTCTTGCTCGCCTGTGTGGCTTTGTGTGTGGCTTCCTGCTGGTGAGCAGAGATGTGGCGTGGGGCTGAGTGTGGCCCGCCGGTAATACAGCTGCATGCCTCCTTCCCTGCCTGAGCGTGGAGGCTGCCTCTGCACGATGAAGGCTGTCACTTGGTGTGGTCCTTACAGCTGTGGGCCCCATCCCACTGGTCGTGGCCTGCCTGCAGAAAGCTATAGGACTGGCTTTGCCTTTCAACCTGCTGATCGCCCTGGCCTCCCTTACCCACGATGAGATGCCAAGAGCTGAGCTGTCCCGCTCGTGACTAACTCGCCACTGCCTACAACCTGCGCTGCTGCCTGCCTCACACCCACCCTGCTGTGCTGCCTGCAGGCCTCCCCTTTCACGAGGACCTGGGCTGTGCCCAGGCAGCCCCCTGTGTCGCTGAGGCCTGTCCTGCTACCGCACGGCCTCCAGAGCTCCCCTCGGCCCCTTGACCGGCATGAACCGGCTTCCCCTGGTGATTCAGGCCCCTTCTGTCCCTTCCTGGACCGCAGCGCAGGCCCTGGGGCTGGCAGGTGAGCACGCGGCACCCCCCGCTAACCGCTTGGCCCTGCTGCTTCAGGCTTACAAAAGCGCGTGCGACATGGCCGAGGCGTGAGGCCGCCGCCAGGAGCTTTGCATCCCCCTGTGTGTGGTGCCGGCCACGATCAGCAACAATGTCCCGGGCACAGAAATAAGCCTGGGCGCTGACACTGGCCTGAATGCTGTTGTCTGGGTAAGAGAACCCCGTTTCCTCCCATTGCTTTCTTTCACTTATTTTAGCAATTTGTTTCTTCTGTGCTAAGAATGAGCCAGATTTATTATTACTCTTCTCCACCCCCCACCCCCACTCTTTATTAGCTTGACTTTATGTCGGTCACACTGGACAGAACAGGGTAAATTTTGTAGCTTCTCTGCCTTAGGGAGAATCTGTCTTTATTGATTAAAAGTGAGATGATATATTCAGTACTCAGGGTCTTGTCTCTATCGCACCTAGACTAGGGGAGCGGTGAGCACCATTTCTCTGGAGCCTGCCTCTCCTGCCTGCGTTGACTAGCGAGGCTGCAGGGCCAGCTGTGGGAGCCCGCAGAAAGGGGTTTGAGTGCCTGGTATGTACGAGCTCTGGGACACAGCCGTGTCCACTGCGGGCCGCTGCCTGGAACCACAGCCTTCCTGGTGAGACGAGAGGTTCTTGAGAGAGCTGAAAGCAAGCCCTTCTGGGCAGGTAGCTTCACCAACATGTGCTTTGGGAGGAGTGGATCCTGCCGGTCATGGGCGTGGTGCTGACACCCGCATGGTGGCCCCTCCGGTCCCTGATAAGCTGACCCACCTCTATGGTCAGGAACTGGACATGAGGACCTGTGGGAGTTCCACAGGCCTTTGCTGCAGAGAGGGTCCTCACTCAGCTGCAGACGGGACGGTGGCCATCTTGGCAAGTAGGGTCGTATCAGTGGCTTGGCTGCCTGGTGCCTTCTGAAGAGCAGCCGCTGGCCTTTACCTTAGATGTTCACGTCCAAACCACCTCCGGAGTTTGCGGTGAAAACTCCCAGCCCTGTTGGAGACTCCTTAGTTCAGCTTGGCACAGAACCTCGGAAAACAGCAGTTCTGTTCCGGGTTCTTCAGAACTGACTTCCAGTGCAGGGAAGGGAGCAGAGGGGCCGTGAGGTCGGCTGCAGCCTCCTGTGCCTCACACTCGAGCTGAGGGCCATCTCTCTCCTGGACTTCTCCTTGTTGCGTTCCCTGGTGCTGTGCTGGCCCAGTTCCCTTGCAGAGGCTGGCCCCGACTCGTTCCCTGGACTTTCTTGGGCCCCGTGCTTGACCCCTGTTCATTGAATGCCATTGGGTTCCAGCCATCGCTGGCTTCGCTCTCCTTTAGCACCTTGTAGATGTCCACACATGCGGCGCAGCACTACCCCGGCCAGCGGCTGTGCTTTGCTGCAGGTCCCTTGCTGTAGCAGGGGCGGGACACCCACCCCCTGCCCCGTCTGGCCACCGACTTCAGTAGAGGCTCGGCTGTCGTGAGGGATACCAGTCATGGGAAAACTGGTCTCCCTGCAGATTCACAGAGCAAGGTGGTTCTCACAGAGAAGTCAGTGGCTTTTTTCTACCTTAACGCTGTAGCAAACGCCACCTTATCTTTCACCACCAATTTATAGTTCTTTACACCCACAAAGCAAAGTGCTGGTGATGTTTGAACTGTAGCCTGGGGCTCTCGCTCCCATGGGACTCCTTGGGGAATTTCCTAGCAGGATCGTGTGTGTGCCCTTTCAGGGGGTTGTATCTGCCAGGCGCATCCCATTGTGTGGCAAGAATGGCTGAGGTCACAGGCTCTGCCTGACGAGTGCCACTCACAGCTGCTGTCCACGCAGGGCCATGCTTGGGATCGGCCTTTTTCTTGTCAGTGCTACTTTGACTAATTGCCCGAGGCACGGCTGGAGTGACTTGCTATTTTTAGAAGCTAATTCAGGCTTCAGATGCCATCTAGGTAATGAGGAGAGAGTTCAGGAAAGCTGTATCTAAGCTCCAGCAAAGGCGGATTCTTCCATCACAGCTGTCACTGCGTTTACACTGAGAGGAGCACACGGTCGTGGGCGTGGCTCAGGTGTCAGGGCTGCGCTGTTCCACGCACCCACAGCAGCAGCCTGGCGGGACCAGAACTCAGACACTCTCGGGCACAAATCAGCCTCTTGGGAGAGCTGCTTTGCCTGCAGAATTCTTTTGCTATTAAGCGATGGATGTCATTCTTTGAATGAGTGACAGTAATTCCCCACCTCAGGATGGGCTGCGGGGGAGATTCAGTTGGAAAAATAACCCATGAGGCTTTGTGCCTCTGGGGATCCTGATGCCCCACCCACATTTTCCTTCCCATGCCCAGGATTCTCTAAGACAAAGGGCAAGTCTTAAAGCCTTACGGCATCTTAAGTCTTAGATCGCAATTAGAGACCCACCCAGTACAGGTGGAACAGTGAAACCCTCAGAATTCTACACTGGCCCTTCAAGAAGGCAGTTGTGGGCTCTTTGGACCCTTGACGGGTTTCTGTCCTCCGTCCTACCTAAGCACAAAGACGGGAATTCTTCCCATTGCCTGTTTCTCTCCCCATCTCGGCTTCTACACAATGCAAAGTGGCCCTCTAACTAGAGCCCGTATTCAGTTTTGAATACATCAACCAATTATTTTGGGAAGAAAAGAATCTGTCAAAAAACGAAGTATAGGTTGGAATGGTTTAATCAAGCCTATGTTTATTCAACAAAGTGCGCTTTTAAATTTCATCCGAGGTACTCAAGTGAAAATTTCCCAGTGGGTGTTAAACTTTCATGCACAGACTCTCATGTGGCTCCCAGTCTCAAGTCCACACCCTCACTTCATGTTTTTACTCTTGGCTGAGTCCCATGGAGGCCGGTTAGGGAATCCTGCAGGATCAGCCCTTGACCAGGACGGACGGACGGACGGACGGACGGACGGACAGACAGACGACTGGCTGAGGAATACTGTGCTTATGTCATTCAGAGACAAGTATTTCTTGAGCGCCTGCTGTTTGGGCTCGGCCGGGTGCTGTTGATGGTGCAGTGGTGTAAGCCTAGCCCACAGTTCCTGCCCTCATGGAATTTGCAGCCTAGTGCGGACTGCAAGTGAAATAACCACGAGGTAACTGCAGGGAGAGACACCGGGTTGATTTCTATGAAGAGAGGACATGGGGTGCCCCGAGAGCCCCTGACAGAGGGAACTTTGCACTCCTAGAAACCAGGCGGCGTTTTCCTGAGGAAATGACATTTCCCTCTGGGTCAGAGCTGAGGAAGGTGCCTGTGTGTGTCCCGTGGCCGCTGAGACCCTGACCACACACCTGGGGCTGGAAAATAATACTCACTCTCCCACAGCTATGGAGGGCAGGAGCCATGGACTGAGACCAGAGTGTTTGCTCCAGGAGAGGCCCTCGTGGCCCATTCAGGTGCGCAGAGATGCGGGCCTTGCACGCCTTGTTCCCTGGCGCCGCCTCCTCCCATGTGGGTGTGCAGCATCCTGCTCCAGGGCCTTCAGCCTCTGCACCCCTCATCTGCCGATGCAGGTAGTGGCACTTACGGCCCACCTGGGTTGTCCTCAGAATTCACCTTTATCACCGCATGAGGGAACAGTCCCAGGTTCCAGGGATTGGGACCGGGATTCCTTTGGGGGTCGCTCTCCCGCCCATCACTGTGCCTGAATGTGATGCACACAGCGGCCAGCATATCCAGAGGCCCCAGGAGGACCTGGGGTGGCTGGAGCTAGAGCGGGACCTGGTGTCAGAACCAGGCGGAGCAGGGAATCTCGAGAAAGGCTTGACGTGTACTTGAAGTGAGCAAAGAGTTTTCAATGGATCAGATGAATGTTTTTTATAGATAGCTCTCCAGTCTGTGTGAAAAGATTGGAGGGTGCTGGGGTGGGAGCTGAAGCCCAGGTAGAGGCTTTGCAGAGGCCCCGCGAGGTGGGGCCCAATAGCCACCCCTTCTCCTCCCTTTGGCTATTGGGAGCCATGGTGGACTCATAGCCTGTTTAAGATATTGTGAGTAATATCGTCTCCCCCTCTGGAAATAATGAACTCTTTCACAGACGGGTGTACACCTTCAGTGTATTGCTCAGGAAACAGTGATATAATTCTTAAACATCAAGAATCGATTGTAATAATTATCAATAATACTATTAATTAATATTTTACCATTAATATGGATAATTATTTTAAATAGATGATGGATGACAAAAATTAATTTTTAATAATATCATTTATTAATGTTACTAATTTTTAATATTGTTTTTTGCCAGCATCACTTAGTATTGATTTAAGTAAGATTAATTGTTGATATCATTATTTTATTAATAGTGTTAATATTATTAATTAATACTCATCGTTAATATTCTGAATCAGTATTAATATTTAGTATCTTTGTCATTAATGTCGATGATTACTAATTTTTATTATATTTATTAATAATTAATAGGCTTGTTCCTCATATCCGGCAGGGAGAAGATGATATTATTCCCAATATTGCAGAAAGTGTACATTCCTCTATGATGTTTTTCCTAATAACCAGGGGGTAGAGGATGACATTATTGAAACTACCGCAGTGTGTGTACATCCTTTCGATCATCTTGTTCCTTCTATCTAGGGTACGAGAGGATGATATTACTCCCAATATCGCAAGGGGCGTGGACCTCCACTGTGATATTTTCCCTCACATCCAGCCGGGGAGAGGAAGATATTAGTAAAAGCCAGCAGGGAAGAGGAAGATATTACCCCCAATATCACAGGGGTGTACATCACCTTGTGATATTGTTCCTTATATCCTGGGATGGAGAAGATAATACTAGTGGCAATATCGCAGGGATTTTACACACCCACTGTGCTATTGTTCCAAACAACATGATATGACTCCTAGTATCACAGGGGGAGTACATCCTCCTGTGATATTGTTTCTTATATTCAAGGGGAGAGAATGATATTACTCCCAATATCGCAGGGTTTGCACACACCTCCTGCGATATTGTTCCTAATATCCCAAAGAGGAGAGCATAATATTACTCTCAATATCTCAGCAGGTGTACACCTCGTTTCTAATATTTTTCATAATATCCAAGATGGGAGAGGATGATAAGACTCCCAATATGCCAAGAAGTGTATAGCCGCCTGTGATATAGTTCCTAACATCCAGGTGGGGATAGCATGATATTACTGCCCATATCGCACCAGTGGTAAAACCCCTTCGATATTTAGCCTACGATCCTGTGGGGAGGGGATGATATTACTCCCAATATCGAAGAAGGTGTACACCCCCCTGAGACACTGCACCCAATATCCATGTTGGGTGACGATGACAATATACTCAATATCACAAGGGATGTACACAAACCCAGGGATATTTTTCCTTATATCTAGAGTGGGAGAAGACACTATTACTCCCAATAACACAGGGACTGTGGCTGTATACCCCTCCTGTGATATTATTCTTAATATCCTAGGGAAGAGAGGATGATACTACACCCAATATCGCAGGGGGAGTACACCCAGCCAGTGATGTTGTTCTTAATGTACTCCATCTCCCTCCACCAGGGATATCGTTTCTAATATCCAGGGGAAGAGAGGATAACATTATGCCCAATATTGCAGTGGAGTGTACACACCTTCCGTGATGTTGTTCCTAGTATCCAAAGGTAGAGACGATGATGTTACTGGCCATATCGCAGGGGGTGTACACCTTTATGTGATATCGTTTTTGACATTCAGTGGGGGAGAGGATAACATGAATCCCAATATCGTTGAAGGTGTACAGACCCCTGTGATGTAGTTTCTAATGTACAGGGGTAAGACCAGAATATTGCTCTCAATATCACAGGGGGTGTAACCACCCTGCCCCCTGTATGTTGTTCCTAATATGCAGCAGTGTGGAGGCTGATAGTACTCCCAATATCCCAGAAGGTGCGCCCACACCTGTGATAGAGTTCCTAATATCCAGCGGGAAAGAGGCTGATTTTACTTTCGATATCGCAGTGGGTGTACACCGCCCCCAACCCCGGGGTATCGTTCCTAATATCCAGGCGGGAAGAATATGACATGGGTGATAATATCGAAGGGAGTGGACACCTCTTCTGTGATATGGTTCCTGATATCCAGGGGGTGAATGGATGATATTACTCCCAATAAAGTAGGAACCGTACAGCCACCCTGGGATTTTGTCCTTAATAACCACAGGGGAGAGATGATATTACTACCAACATTGCAAGGGGTGTACACACCTCCTGTGATATTGTTTCTTATATCCAGGAAAGGAGAAGATGGTATTACTAACAATATTGAAGAGATATACAACCCCCATGGGATATTGTTCTAAAGATACAGGTTGAAAGAGGATGGGACGCCATCCAACATAATAAGGGGTGTACACCCCACCTGTGATATGAATCGTAAAACCTAGAAGAAGAGAGAATGACATTGCTTCCAAAAACACACGGGGTGTACACCTACCTGTGATATTGTTTCTGTCATCTAAAGGAAGAGATGATGATACTACTCCCACTACCGGAGAAGGTACACACCCCCCTATGATATTGTTCCTCATAACTTGTGGGGGAGAGCATGATATTACTTCCAGTATGACAGTGGCTTGACACCCAGTCTGTGATATTGGTTCTGCACACCAACTCTGTGCCCCTCGTTTCCCATGCATTCTCTCCACACTTTTGGAACCTCGTGGGAGGCTTTGTCTTTGGTTACAGATGAAGAGACGAAGGGTCTGAGAGGTTAAGCAAGTTTGTTACTGGAAAGCGGTTCCGATCCAGACCTCAAGAGAGGTTTCCTGGATCTCACAGAAGAAAGAATTCCGGGCGAGTCCATAAAGTGAAAGCAAGTTTATTAGGAAAGAAAAGGAATAAAAGAATGGCTACTCTGGCTGGGCGCAGCGGCTCACTCCTGTAATCCTATAACTTTGGGATGCCGAGGAAGGTGGATCGCCTGAGGTGAGAAGTTCGAGACCAGCCTGGTCCAACATGGCAAAACCCTGTCCCCACTAAAATACAAAAAATTAACTGGGCGTGGTGGCAGGTGCCTGTAATCCCAGCTACTAGGAAGACTGAGGCAGGAAAATCGCTTGAACCCAAGAGGTGGAGGTTGTAGTGAGCCAAGATCACGCCACTGCATTCTAGTTCGGCCAACAGAGCAAGACTCCATCTCAAAAAAAAAAAAAAAAAAAGAAAAAGAAAAGAAAGAATGGCTGCTCCATAGGCAGAGTGGTGCCAAAGGCTGCTGGTTGCCCATTTTCATGGTTATTTCTTGATCATATGCTAAACAAGTTTTGGACTATTCATGAGTGTTCCAGGAAAGGGGTGCGCAATTCACAGAACTGAGAGTTTCTGCCCTCCCTTCTGAGACCACGTAGGGTAACCTCCAGATGTTGCCATGGCATCTGTAAACTGTCGTGGCGCTGGTGGGAGTGTCTTGTAGCAGCTAATGCATTATAATTAGCATATAATGAGCCGTGAGGACAATCAGAGGTCACTCTCCTGGCCATCTTGGGTTTGGTGGGCTTTGGCCGACTTTACTGCAAACTGCTTTATCAGCAAGGTCTTTATGACCTGTATCTTGTGCCGACTTCCTATCTCATCCTGTGACTAAGAATGCCTAGCCTCCTGGGAATGCGGCCTAGTAGGTCTCAGCATCCCTTTACCCAGCCCCCATTCAAGATGGAGTCGCTCTGGTTCACGTGCCTCTGACAAGTTGGCCTGGGTAGAGTGTTCTCTAGTGTGGTTGTTGGAGCTGTTCCTAGAAGTAAGAGGTATTTTCAGTAGGAAACAGGTCTCTGTTAGCCCGGGGACTGGCACTCTGCCCCAGTATGTCGGCCTCATTTTAGTGATGGCAAAACTGGGGCTCAGAGACATCAACTCCCTCATCCCGAACCCCCAGACTGTCAGTGGTGGGCTGGGGTTTGAATGTGGGGCTTGAAGACCCATCATCTCCTCTGGTCCCCCAGTCTCTGCTGCCCAAGAGGAACAGGATCCCAGGATCCCGGCCCCTCATGGCACCAGTCAGGGTGGGTGGAGATGGGGAGGCAGAGTTCCAAAGCTCCCCAGACTCTGAGGCAAGTCGGGGACCAAGAGCAACCCGGACCTGGGGGCCCCACCCCGAGAAGAATGGCTGCAGGCCCGGCCCAGTAGGCAGGAGGTCTGTGTCCTCAGTCAACGTGACGGCGCTTCCAGCTGCTCCAGCCAGGCCGTGCTGTCTTCACGTTTCCAATCATGCGGCCTCCTCTCCAATTCCCAAGCCCAACCCACAGAGACGGCGATCTGGGGTCTACATGAGGTTTGTCAGCAGCTCTGAGCTGCTGCTTCCCGCCAGCCCCGCGGCCGGTTCTGGAAAGCTCTCTGCTGCCCCCTGGTGGGGAGGCTCAGGGTAGGGCTCTGGCTGCAAGCATGGGGTCCCAGAACCTCTTGATTCTGTCACCTCTGCTGGGTGGAAAACCAACCCAGGACTGAACCAGCAGATGGGTGCCTGATTCCTTATTATCAGAGCTCCGCCCACTGGCAAGTCTCTCTCCGGGCCTCAGTTTCCCCTTCCGTTAAACGAGGGGCTTGGGGGATACCAAGAAGGGGTAACTGCTTAGTGAGGATGGGAGGTTTCTTCTGGGGAGATGAATACATTTTGAAACTAGATGGCGAGAGTGGTTGCACAGGACTGTGAATGCACAAATGCCACCACATTAATTGCGTTGAAATAGTTAATTGCATGCGATGTGAAAGTCACCTCATTTAAAGTGTGTAAAAAAGGGGCCTGGGAGAGTGCAGTGTATGTGAGAATCACGTGGGACACCCATAGTCTCTGAACCTCGGTTTCCTTGCGTAAACTGGCAAAGAGACCGTGTGAGCCGTGTTCCCTGGGGCCAAGAGATTCCAAGAAGGAAAACCTGGGATTCCTGGGACTAGGATGAGGGCCAGGGGCCGGAAGGGGAGGGGCATGTGGGGATGGCTGGGGTCAGCCCAGATAAGGCTTTCAATACTGGGTAGCAGCGTCTACACAGGCGGAGAACCCTGCATCTCACTTCCTGCAGGGCTGACCAGTGGCCAGAGGTGGGACTGGCCAGGCTCAGCCCAACCAAGTCTGAGAGCAGAGGACACTGAGTGAGGGATCCCCGTCGCCACCCTCACTGGCCTGTGGCTCTCCTGACACCACAAGAGAGGTTCAGGAGCTGACTTTGGGTCCCAATGGGGGACACCATCCAGGCTACAGGCTGGCAGGGTGGTGTGGTGGTCAGTGTACTGGGCTCTGCGTGTCTGCCCCTACCTGCTGTGTGACGGTGGGCCAGACACCTAACCTCTCTGTGCCTCTATTTCTTCAATGGTGAACAGGGACACTAGCAGCCCCCACATCCGATCACAGTGGCCTGAAGGTTAAAGGCAACGGCGGCACGAGACGTACAGTAAGAGCTCTGAGCAGGGAGAGCAGGGAGCTGCCCAGGGAGTTCCACCACCATCTCCCATCTGGCCGCTGAGGAAACCGAGGCTCATGGTGACCTGGCCAGGTCTGTTGGACTCAGGGTCCTTCTCATCCCGAAGATCAGAGAGCTGTCACCAGGGAAGGAGCTGGCCCCTAGACACAGCCCAGGAAGCACACAGAGAAGGATGCCCTGGGGACTTCGGTATGTTATTGCAAAAAAAACATTAATTGCTATTTGAACTCTGCTTTCATGCCTCCATTTCCCAGAAAATGAGCCACGGAGACACCAGGAGAGGCAGGAGACCATCCTCCTTGCACAAAACCCATTCCCTTGGATGCTGTCCTCAGCGAGGGTGGCTGAGGGCCAACCAGGGGGCCCACCCGCAGAGTGGCAGAGGAGGTAGGTTGACCCTGCGGATGTTGAGCTCTGTGGTGAAGGTCCTGGCCTTCTGGTAGAAGAGGATAAACTTCTCACGGTCCAGGAGGAAGTTGTGGGAGATGGTGGCCGGCCACGTGTAGGTCTTCAGCTGTGCCCTTCTTGTTGCCCAGGTCCATGGCGGCTGCCAGGGCCAGCTGGTAGTACCCGGCTGCATCAAACGGGTCCTGAAGGGGACAGGCCATGCTCAGCAAAAGGGGGACTCGGAGCCCGTCTTCCCAGAGGCCGTTCCTGTCTCCAGGTCATTCCACATGTCCAGCCAATGCTGGCTCACCCCATGAGCCCCGAAGCCTGTGACACTGCTGTGGTCTCAGCTGCAGGAGGTGGGGATGACCCTGACACCCCTGGAAGCCTTCCTGAGTGTCCCTACGCCCCACTCACCCCAAGCCTCCTGCCCCAGTCCCACCCTCTCTGCAGGCAGTGGCTGCTTTCCCCATGGGCTGAGGTCAGGGCAGATCCTGCCTGCTCTGACAGTTCCATGCAGGACTCGTGGCTCCAAGCCACAGCAGGGGCACAGCGTTGAGTGACCCAGGCTCCCCTCTGGCCCCTGTCCAAACTGACCATTTCCAGGCCCTCCACGGGACAGGCCAGGTACAAAACCATCTCACAGGTGTCCTCCCTGGCAATGATCCCTGAAATATTGATGGAGTGTGACTCCCCAGACATCCACTCCTGTTTTCAATGCATCTTTGGCTCAAACTCACCATCCCTGGGTTGGGATGCCGTCTCCCAGACCTCCTCCTTGACCCTCCCATCCCCCACCCGGCACCTCTTCCACATGGGGGTCACCCAAGGAACCTCTCTAAGACCCATGCCTGGCCTGTTCCTCTTTGCCATCTCAAGATGGCTCCCAGGGCCAATGAGAAAGTCCAAGACGCAGCAGTCCATTCCCTCACTGCCCCGCCCCACACACAGAGCAGGGGCGTGAGAAGGCCCCGAGTCACCGCCACTGCTCATCCAATGGCCCCCGCCCAGCCGAACACTGGACTCTGTGCTGGGTGTGTGGCTGAGCCTAACGTCCTTGATCCCAGTCTGAGGGACCTGGGAGTGAACACTGACCACACAGCGTGGCCCGGGCTGTGGCAGAGGGAAGCCCAGGAGACCCCAGACTCAGCTGGGGATGGAAGGCAAAGGCTTCCTGAAGGGGTGGGGGCTTCCCAACTAAACAGGAAGGAGCCAGCCAATGCATATGTCTCTGCGTGTGCCTGTGTGTGTGCCTGTGCGTGTTTGTGTGCCTGTGTGTGTGCACGTGTCTGTGTGTGGGCGCCTGTGTGTGCATGTGCATTTGCGTGTGCATTTCCATGTGCCTGTAGTGTGTGAAGCAGCTGTGAGCAGCAGGCTGAGCCAGGACACATCTAATCCACCCTATTCCAGGGCTCACTCTCAAGTGTAGACTAAAGGGGACCCCATTTTAGAGGTAATCAGCAAAGATGCCCATTTACCTCTGCTTCTCTGCCAGCCTTCCAGGCCCCATGCAGCCCGGCTTTTTCTCCCACTCCTCTGGGCCCTGGGTCCAGGGTCTCCTATACAAGGAGGAGGGTGTAGCCTTGGAAAGACAGCCGCCCTTGGGGAATTCTGAGGGGGCCTCCCTGTGGGAAGCTGGCCTGCGCTGACAGCATAGTCACGATGAGGCCCAGAGGGCTGTGCATGGGAAGGAGGTGAAGGAGGCCTCTGCCCCTCGACCTCAACCGTGGACTTTGGCCTTTCAGGTACTACTTGGCCCTTTCCTTTCTCCTGGACAGGGGGAGTGGGCGGCAGGCTTGACCAAGTGAGATAAAGGCCTCTTCTGGGAGGTCGGTCCCCTTGGGTCCCAGGAGAGACCCTGGGCAGTGAGCAGTGTCCCTCTGGGTCTGACACTTGGCACCTCCCTGTCTGGCTGGGACTTGGGAGGCCACAGGGACCACTTCTGATCACCAGGTGTCGCCAGCACTGGGCAAGGGCCTCCCGGGCAGCCCCAAGCCTGTGGTGGGGGATACGGGGCAGGGTCTTAGGGCTGCCCCAGCTCCTCATGTTGTTCTAAGGCCCCCAAGATTTTGGCCCCTGGACTGGAGTGCCCTGGCCTCTCAGCCCCTAAGGAGCACTGACGAGGTGCCAGTGTGATGCTGAGGAGGGGTCGTGCCTGCTGGGCAGAGGGGTAGAGACACCCCAGGTCTGAGTCTGCCAGTCCCAGCTCTCAACCCCTGCAGGGCTGGGGGCAGAGGGAGCACAACACCTCCCCTCAAGACAGACCCGACCCAGCAAGGTCTCAGCCTGGCTGGCTGGGCCCCCGCCCCACTACACCTGCCCTAAGCTGGGGTTTCCCTGTCTGTGAACCCAATGGTAAGACACTGGGGTCCCACCCAACCCTTCCTGGGTGGTGTGAAGATTCAAGGTGTCTCGGGACTCCAGGAAGGAGTTACTCAGTGCAGGCTGGCACCCTGGGCAGGCTTCCTAGAGGAGGTGCCAGGATTTGGGTTGGATCTTGCAACGTGGATTCAGTGTGAGGATGATGCCGTCCTCTGAAATGTCCTTCTCCCGACCCTGTTTTCTTTGTTAAATGCAACTTGACACTTGACTGTCAAGACTCAGTTTGGTGTCACCTCCTCCAGGAGGGCCCCCCTGACTACAATCCTCCTTCTTTACCCAGAGACCACCATTGCCCACTCATGTGTCAGCCTCCCTGGCTGAGACTGAGTTCTTGAGGGTGGGGCCTGGCCATCTTGGGAGCTTGGTTGTATCTGCTAACCTTGCCGGCTCCTCCAGCTGGGTGCAGAGCTCCAGGGAGGCCACTGGGCCATTCCTAAGGAAGGCTGGAACCCAGGCCTCTGGGGTGTGGGTGGAGATCCCACTCCAAGGGGTCTGGGAACACCCCGTGCCCTACCCCTGCCACCCACCTTCAGGTCATAGAAGATGATGTCACCGAGCACCAGATACATGTTCACGTAGTAGACGGTCTCCTCGTCGAACTCCAGCAGCGAGTTGCAGAGCTACAGGGCCTTGAGGTATAAGTGCTCCAGCAGCTTGCCATGGCCCAGCCGGTGGTGCAGGGCGGTCAGCCGTGGTAGGCCATGCGCTCGTTCACTGGTCCCCTGGGTGCAGGCCAAAGGTGCAGGTGTGAGGACGTGGCTCCCTGGGGCAGGGAGGGCTCAGGCCCCTCAGGAGCAGGTATGCAGACCCCGGGCTGCATGCCTGGCTTGCCTCCAGGCACCTGTGGTCACCTGGGCAGCTCTGGCCAGTCCCTTCCAGGTTCCCAGACTCACTTTCCCTTGTGCAAAGCAGAACTAATAAGGCCTGCCCCTGTCTACTGTGAGGCTTTGGAAAGTCGGACTTGGATGGCCCAGTTCTGTGTCTACACAGAGCCACCTGCCTTTGCTCACTGGTTTTAACTAGGAGAACCCAAAAGCCATGCAGTCCAGGTGCTCCTGGGCTCCCCGGCTCCAGGCAACCCACAGATGTGACATCCGACTCCTCCTGGGTGTGGCACGATCACAGCCCCCTACCTTGGGGAGTCAGCTGCACACCTACTGTGTAATGGGCCACGGGGCACAAGGCGCTGGGGCATGTGGCCTGCCTAGGGTTCCCTGTCTCTGGAGGGGGACAGACGACCCTGGCACAGCACCAGGGGATGCCCGGCCTTAAGGGGCAGACTGCTGGAAGGGGAACTGGGATTTTATCAGCCAGAGAGCTGTGTGGTTGATGATGGTGGGAAGGGCACAAGAGAAAGGGAATGTGCCACTCAGCCTGGCACAGGGACCAATGAGATGCCTGGCATGTCTGGAAGGCAGAGGGCACACTGGGCGGCCCTTGTGGTCAGCAGCAGGAACAGGCAGAGGAAGCAGAGCTCAGGCAGGCAGGGAGCTCTGCACTGCGTGAGAGACCTTGGTCTGTGCCCCACAGCCGGATAGGGAAGCCCGTTGGGCAGATCTGCCTGCCTGGACAGGAGACCAGGAAAATCCAGCAGCTGTTTCAGCTCCTGGCCTGCAGACCTGGAGGCTGGGCTCTGGCAAAGTGTGGGTCCTGGCAGGGTGGGGGCTCAGGGGACTTACCCAGAGTGATGCTGAGTGCTAGGGCCATGTAGGCAAACTCCAAGCCCTCCTGGGGCTTCTCCAGTGTGGCCAGGAGTGCCACCAGCTTGTTGCACAGCTGAAGCTGCAGCTCCACCTTGCGGTTGCCCGTAGTCACTCCAGGGGCAGGGCCTGGTCCTACCACACAGGCAGGTGGGGTCAGGTTTCCCACAGCACCCACCTTGCCCAGGGCCCTCCTCAGAGCTCAAACATGTACTTGGAGCTTCCCATGCCCCAGCTACCCCTGCACCTCGACACAGCTCTGTGCTCTGGGATAACACACAGTTCAGACACCAAGTTGGGGGCTGAAGAGTCACCTGAGGCCCATCCAGCTACACCTGACAGCCTCAGACCAGCCTCTCCCACCTGGGCACCGGGGGTCTGACTGGGGGGAGCCAGCACTCCTCTCTGCTCTAAAAACACCACATTTATCTGTGCCCAGGGCTGAGCAACACTGTGAGCTCAGAGGAAGGGAGAAGCTGTCCCACTTCGGGGTACATGCAGACCTGGGTCTCCCACTGATGCTGTGTGTCCTTTGACATGTCCCTGTGTCTCTCTGAGCCTCAGTTTCCTCATCTGGAAGATGGGGACAGGACTTCTCACTCATGGTTGCTTGAGGTCATCAGGTACAAGGGTAGAACCATTGTCACGTCCAGGCCCCGAGCGTTTGTCTCGGGCAGGGGCATGGTCAATATCATTCCCGGTGAGACCACTTGGAAACTCATCATGTGCATGGGTGGCCCTGCCTCCAGGTGGGAGACCTCTACCCTGCCACACCTGTGCCTCAGCCCTCCAGGTGCCCCACTGAGGCCCACCCACATCAGCCCACAGGCCAGCTCACCCGGTAGAAGGACATGCCTTCCTCCCGCTCCCAGGCCCCATTGAAGAAGATGTCTCCAGCTGCCTCAAACAGCTCCAGCCCCAGGTTGGGGTCGCCTGTGTACAGGTCCACATTCTGTGCCACCTGAAAGGAGACAGAAGTTCCCTCAAGACCCACACCTAGTGAGGTGGCCACGCGCACCTTTGCCAGCCTCCTTCCTCTCACACACTACAGGTACACCTGAGCATTTTTCAGACCCTGTGCATGAGGGCTGCCCCCACCACTGGCATGAGGACAATGAACTGATGCACCTGAGTGCCAGGAGGTGACAGAGCAGCTGCAGCCCAGGAGCCCGATACCTGTGAATCCTACCACCAGGGCTAGCCCTAGCCCACTCCCCCTGCACTCAAACCAGTCTCTGTGGCCCCCAGATTGCTGGGAGCCCAGCCCCTGGTTCCTTTCTGCGTTGCCACATCCCTGCCACATCAGCAGTGTTTGTGGGTGGGCCTGGTCCCCTCTTGGCCATGAGCTCTTGATCCTTCTCCTCAGCTCAAGGAGGTATACAGCAGGTGCTCAATAATGAAAACTTCACCAGGCTCGTGGGCTTCACAATTTGTTCCAGATCACACTGTGTTTGGGAAAGCCTCTGAAAACAGTCACTATGATAGATTCATTTTGTAAGGAGATGTGCCACGTGTCACTTGGAGCAAGTTCTGTGTGTTAACTGAGTGGTCGCATTATTTGAGCATGTGCTGTATACCCGCAGATGCTGTGCACTGTGAGGGGCCACGCCTCTGCCCTCAGGGAAAAGATGCTGGCCACTGGGGGAGGATGTGAGGGAACCAGTTGGAGGGAGGGAAAAGGCACACAACAGGTGCTCAGCAGTGGTTTAGGAATGAGTGGATGGATGAATGAATGGATGAGAAGATGTAGACACATGGATGGAAGGATGGGCCTGTGGCTAGATTAATGCTTGGATGCATGGATGGATGGATGGATGGAATGATGTGTGTATGTCTGTATGTATGTATGGGTGGGTAGATAATGTATGGATGGGTGGAGGGTAGATGATGTATGTACATGTGGATGGATAGATGGTGGATAGACGAATGTATGGATAAACAAATGGACAGATAGATGAATGGAGGGATGGATTAATAGGTAGATAGGTGGGTGGATGGATGATGGAAGAATGGATGGATGAACAGGTGGATGGATGGATGATGGAAGCATGGATAGATGATGGATAAATAGATATGTGGATGGATGATGGATGGATGGAAGGATGAACGGACAGATGAATGGAACAACAGGTGAATGGATAGATAAAAGGATGGATAAATGATGGATGCAGGGATGGACGGATGGATGAATGGACAGATGGATGGATGATGGATGGATGGAAAGATGAACAGATGAATGGATAAATGGACAGATGGATGAATGGTGGATGGATGGAAGGATGAACAGGTGGATGGATGGAAGGATAGATGAACAGGTGAATGGATAGTTGATGGAAGGATGAATGGACGGATGGATGGATGAACAGGTGAATGGATGGATGATAAATGGATGAAGGATGGATGATAAAAGGATGGATGGATGGATGATGGATGGAAGGATGAACAGATGAATGGATGGATGAATGGATAAATGGATGGATGGAAGGATGAACAGTAGATGAGTGGATGGATGGATATATGGTTGAATGGATGGATGGATGGAAGGATGAACAGGTGAATGGATGGATGATGGAAGGATGGACAGATGGATGGAACAACAGGTGAATGGATGGATAAAAGGATGGATAAATGGTGGATGGAGGGATGGACAGATGGATGGATGATGGATGGAAAGATAAACAGATGAATGGATAAATGGACAGATGGATGAATGGTGGATGGATGAATGGTGGATGGATGGAAGGATAGAAAGATGAACAGGTGAATGGATGGTTGATGGAAGGATGAATGGACGGATGGATGGACGAACAGGTGAATGGATGGATGATAAAAGGATGGATGATGGATGGTTGGAAGGATGAACAGATGAATGGATGGATGATGGAAAGACGGATGGATGGAAGGATGGATGAATGAATGGATAAATGGATGGATGGAAGGATGAACAGGAGATGAGTGGATGGATGGATGGATGGAAGGATGAACAGGTGAATGGATGGATGATGGAAGGATGGATGGATGAATGGATGAACAGGTGGATGGATGGTCGCTGAATGAACGGATGATAAAGGAATGAATGAATGATGGATGCACGGATGGATGGATGAATGGAAGGATGAACAGGTGAATGGATGGATGATAGAAGGATGGATGGATGGAAGGATGAGCAGGCGAGTGGATGAATGATGGAAAGATGGATGGATGATGGATGGATGGAAGAATGAACAGGTGAATGGATGATGGAAGGATGGAAGAATGGATGGAGGGATGGATGAACAGGTGAATGGATGGATGGATGATAAAAGGATGGATGATGAATGAATGGATGGATGGACGGACAGGTGAATGGATGGATCATGGATGGATGGAAGATGGTTGGATGGATAACGGAAAGATGGAAGGATGGACGGACCAAGAGGTGAACAGAAGAATGATGGATGGATGATGGAAAGATGGAAGGATGGATGGATGGATGGATGGACGAACAGGTGAATAGATGGATGGAGAGGTGAATGAATGGATGGTTGCATGGAAAGATGAACAGGTGAATGGATGGATGATGGAAGGATGGATGGATGGATGGAAGGACCCACAGGTGTATGGGAAGATGATGGATAGATGATGGATAGAAGGATGAGCAGGTAAACAGATAGATGATGGAAGGATGAATGGATGGGTGGATGGACAGAGAGTGAACAGCACAGGGGTCCTCTTGCATCCCTTGTCACTCACCTGGATGTACAGGTCCACCAGCTCGCTCTGCCGCAGGATGTAATAGATCTTCCCTGCTTGCAGCCAGGCATGCGCCGCCTCCTCTTTCCTCTGGAGGTCAATGAAAATCTCCAGACTTCGTTTGGTGTAGTCCAGAGCGGATTTGTAGGCCCTGGAATCAGACGCAGGTGTCAGAACAAGGGCTCTCATCCTCCTGGAACCAGTCTGCCTCCTCCCGTGGGTCTGGCGACAGATGAACTGGAATGTGCAGATTGGGAACAGCCCTCTTGTGTGTGCAGTGTTCTGCCCTTCCCAGGCTGCTGGGAGGGCCAGGGTGAACACACACGGCATGGAAAAGATGAAGGACATCCTTCTGAGGGAATCAAGCATCATGCTGCCCTGTGGCAGGAGGAGTGTGCTAGTCCATCTCCCCTGCCTCCCAGACATGGCCTGTGTCTTCTCCAGATGCACCAGGAGCTGTTAGTGTTCAGAGGCTATCTGGGCCGATGATTCTCAAGGTGTGCAGGCATCACAGTCACCCGGAGGCCTGTCCTTATAGCTTGCTGGCCCTGCCCCCAGAGCTTCCGGCTCCACAGGCCTGGGGCAGGCCCTAGAACTCCCACTTGCCACAAACTCCTAGGTGACATGGATGCTGCTCTACTGGTCCAGGGACTACACTTTGCGAAGCATAGCTCTAGCACACTGGCCCATTTTCCTTCTGTGAACCTGAGGCCAAGACTGGAGCCAGTCTCCCAGGTCCCCATGGAATCTGGCTCCTTCCCTGCTCTCTCAGTAAGTCCAACACTCGAGGGGGTGTGACTGCAGCAATGTCACTGGGCCCTATGGGTGGGGTGGCCAGGGCCATGGTTACCCCACCAGGTCAGGATGCTTGGGGGAAGGGGAGTAGGCCACATATGGGACGTGAGACCTTGAAACCCTGCCCCAGGGAAGGAGGTGACACAACTGGCTTTGTCTTCTGTGGGAGAGAAGCCACAGGTGGCTGCTGTGGTCACATTTAAGGGGACAGATGAAAGCCAGGAGTGAAGATTCAGGGCAGGCAAAGATCAGATGACAAAAGCCACCATAATAGGAAGAACAGCCCAGAGTGCACGTACTGCCTCTGCTGGGGTTGAGATGACCTTTGACCCAACAAGGGAGGCTCAAGCTGGGACTCACGGGCCAGCAGCAGCCCTGGGACGACCCCAGGCCCACCAGCTCAAAGCATCTGATGCCAAAGAACCAAATGATCAAAAGGAGAGGGGCTGATGGCGCCCTGAGCCAGCTTCCCTGTGCCCCCCTCCCTGCCCTGCCCGCCCCCACCTCCACCACTGCAAAGCCAGCCCTTACCACTCCGTGCCCAGGGACAGGTAGAGCTGACTGATGGCCTCCAGGAGCTGCCCCTCCAGCACCTTGTCAGACACCTTGCGGGCCAGGGAGAGCTGGAGCTCGTGGTAGATGACACACTGGGCCTTCCTGGGCATGATGACGCTGTAGAAGTAGCACAGCCACTGGACGGCCCGCAGCTGGCCTGGGCAGAAGACAAAATGGAAGATGTTAGTCTCCCAGCATTGAAGCGAGGCTGGCTGTTCTCGGAGGCCCCTGCGCCATGCTTGCCTCTTTCACCTCTGTGAGCCTGGGTCCCATAGGCGGGGAGCCTGAGCGCAGACAGGCCATGCACCTGTGCAAGGGCAGATGCCAAGCACACCGTGACATGGGCACAGCTTGGTACAGATGCTCATGGTACAGGCCGGCCTTCTTTACAACTCCCAGGGCTGAGATCCTGGCCAGGCTCGGCCCCTGCACCAGGCCATTTATTTCTGCTTCACAAAGTCCCTCTGGTCAGGACCAGGGCCACCTTCAGCCTGAGCTGATGAGGCCAGGGGCACAAGTAGCCCCTGTCACAGATGGAACTCGCAGAGAGCAAAGCCAAGCGTCATGTCTGCCACACACGGCATCATGTTGGGGGAATGGGGTTCAAAGCCGGCCCCTGGCGTTCCCACACATGCTTCTCTCATGCAACCAGGCTCCCAAGCCACAGGCTCACTGGCCTCTCCCAAAGCCAGGGCGCTGGGAACAGTGGAAAGCTTCTGATTTTCTAGTGTGAGAAACGTTCCGGAGATTAATACAGGAAACCAGGTACGCCGAATGGACATCTGTCACACACGCCCCCCAACAACAGCTGAATACACAGTCCTCTCGAGCACCCATGGGATATTCCCCATGACGGACCATGTGCCAGGCCACAAAATGAGCCTCAGTGAATGGAGAAGGACTGAGACCAAAGCAGAGGTGTTCTTCAGCTGTACTGGCACGAACACTCGAAATCGACAGTGAAGGAAATGTGGGAAATTCAAAAATATGTGGAAATTACACACTCCTAAACAACCAGTGAGTCAAAGAGACAATCAGGGAAACCGAAAACTAATTGGAGAAGAATGCAAACAAATGCACAGCCCGGGCCAGCGCGGTGGCTCACGCCTCTCATCCCAGCACTGTGGGAGTCGAGGCGGGAGGATGGCTTGAGTCCAGGAGTTTGAGATCAGCCTGGGAAACATGGTGAAATCCTGTCTCTATAAAAAAAAAAAAAAAAAAAAAAAAAAAAAAAAAATTAGGCGTGGGGGGGGGTGGTGCACATACATCTGTAATTCCAGCTACTCGGGAGGCTGAGGCATGAGAATGGCTTGAATCCGGGTAAAAGTTGCAGTGAGCCAAAGATTGCACCACTGCACCCCAGCCTGGGCAATAGAGCAAAACTCTGTCTTAAAAAAAAAAAAAAAAAAAAAAAAAGCACAGCGTATCAAAAATTCCAAGATGCAGCTAAGGCAGTGCTGAAAGGGAAATTTATAACTGCAAATGTCTACATTCAAAGAAAGAAGAAAAATCTGAAATCAAAAATCTAACCTTCCGCCTTGAGAAACTAGAAAAAGAACTAAACGCAAAGTGAATAAAAGGAAGAAAATAATAAACGTGAGAGTGGAGATGGGAAGTAAAAATACAGAGAATGGAAAAACAAGACATAATCAACAGAACCGAAGGTGGGTTTTTTGAAAATAATAACAAAATTGACAAATCTTTCACCAGACTAACCAAGAAAAGAAAGATGGGACACAAATGACTAAAATCAGAGACTGAGCACCATGGCTCACGCCTGTCATCCCAGCACTTTGTGAGGCGGAAGTGGAAGGATCGCTGAGGCCAGCATTGAAGACCAGCCTGGGGGAACATGATGAGACCCCATCTTTAATAAAAATAAATAAATAAATAAATAATTAAAAGCCCAAGTTTCTAAAATCAGAAATGAAAGAGGAAACATTATTGCCGACCTGACAGAAATAAAAGGATTCCATGAAAACACCACGAACAATTGTACACCAAGAAATCAGACCATCCAGACACAACAGCCACACTCCTAGAAGGACACAAACTACCGAAAGTGACTCAAAAATGACCCCAAGTAAGCATGTGGGGTATCAGCGCCGCCCTCGGTCTCCTCGACCGTTCAGCGCAGGGTGGGGAGACAGGGAAGCATGATCCCCCTTCCCTGGCCTGCATTTCCGAGTCTGAATCCCCCAGCACCCCGGGGAGGGCCTCGTAGGAGGAGGTGTCACAGGCTGTTGTGCCAGGAGCCACCGGAGGCTGCAGTGGGGGCTGGGGCGCTGGGTTCCTGGAGGGTCTCCTTCCAGTCAGAGAATGCCCCTGGGGAAGAAGCCTGGGTCAGAACCCCCCACCCCTCCTTGGGCAGATATGTGGGACCAGGGCCCCTTCACACGGTCCTTTCCAAAATCTCATCCCTCCTAGGGCCAGGAGTGGGTGCCAGGCCTGTGCTGGGAAATGGGCAGGTTTGGTCACAGCCCCTGGGGCTCTGGTCCAGGCCACAGGAGGCACCTCTGAGTGGTCTCACGATGCCATGACAAAGCGCTGCAAGGCAGAGGGGACCCACAACAGTATCCCTCGACTCAGCCATTTCCCTGGACTCAACTTCCTCATCTATCCTCTGCGGCCTAGATTTCAGACAGCCCTGCCCACCTACTGTCCGTTCACTGCTTAGTCTGCAGTGACTGTTCGATAGCACCCCATGGCTCCCCAGTGCTCTTGGGGAAAAGGCCAAGCCACAGCCTGAGGCCCCAGGCCCTGCTTAGCTCTCCAGAAGAGCTTCTCACCATCCAGCACCCAACCCACCCGCTCCCAACTCTGCACCTCCCTGCATAAGCCCTGCTCACTCACCCCCGCTCACACCCCACTCACTCACCCCCACTCACACCCCACTCATCCCCGCTCACATTCCCACTCACTCACCCCACTCACTCATCCCCGCTCACACTCCTGTTCACTCACACCCCATTCACTCACCCCCACTCACCCCCCACTCACACCCCACTCATCCCCGCTCACACTCTCATTCACTCACCCCATGAAACCTCCGCTCACCAGCACTCACCCCCACTCCCTCAACCCTGGGCCTTCACACAGGCTACATCACCAGTCCCTTCCCCACCACCAGCCCCTCATCCACCACCTATTAGTTGACTAAATCCTCTCAACCCTCTGGTTCTAGACTAAAGAGACTTCCCTAACCCGGGGCCAAGTGCTGCCCCACCATCACGCCACTCACCCTTTTGTGGCTTCTGTGGCCTGAAGCTCACATTCCTACGCTCAGTCTCTGCCACCCCAGGACCCTACAAGCCCCATTTGTGGGTGGGGCCTGGCACACTCTGCACACAGCCCCTCCCAGCCACTACCCTGGCCTCCGGGGCAACTGGAGAGCCACGTGCCTTTGCTCCAGAGACTTTGGCAGAGGGTGGAACCACCCCCTCCCTGAGGCAAACCTACAACAACCTTCCCTTCCCCACTGGCTTCCCGGGCCTCCTCTGGAACCTTGTGCCTGCATCCCAAATGTACTGGGATGGATCCCATTCCCCGGGAAATTCCAAGAGCCCTTGGTGCGTCCACATCACCAGGCTGTCCACATGTGGACCCTGAGGGGAAGAGACAGAGCTGCAGAGGGGAGACGGGAGGGCCTCCCTGAATCAGCCCCTCAGGAAGGAGCAGACCTTTCAGGGACATCAGTTGAGGCCCCTGCAACCTAAGGCTCTGAATTCTGCTACGCGCTGAGGGCAGTGTGGCCTCCCATCTCTGAGGCAGAGCACAGGGTGAACTGCAGCTTCTCCAGGTCATGAAGAAGGAACCCACAGCTATATGTGGGCCCCAGCACTGGAAAGGATGCCCCACCTCAGTCGGGGACCAGGCGGGGGTCAGCATGTTCATTGGAAGAAGTGTGGGACCCCACGGCCTCCAGTGCCAGAGTAGACGGGAGGTTCAGGCCCACCTCAGGCGACATCCTCCAAGCCCCCAGCCCACACCACAGAGGGGTGACTGTCGCATCCAATGCCCACCGTACTCAGCTCTGTCACCACCACCCGCGTTACCCCAAGGCCCAGCTCATAACCAGAGGAAGCCTGAGCCACGCGCAAAACCCACCTTGTTCCTGCGGCTGCTCGGTCTCAGCTTCCTCTACTGAGTCTGGCAAGGGAGAAAAGAGAAGCAATGAACACCCCCAGCCAGCACCTCTGGTTCCATGTCAGGTTCAGCTGGGTGTCGGTGTTGCAGGGTGAGAGCATTGCAGGGTGCAGGGGTTGAAAGTAATATCATCCGAGGGCCGGGCGCGGTGGCTCAAGCCTGTAATCCCAGCACTTTGGGAGGCCGAGACAGGTGGATCACGACGTCAGGAGATCGAGACCATCCTGGCTAACACGGTGAAATCCCGTCTCTACTAAAACATACAAAAAACTAGCCGGGCGAGGTGGCGGGCGCCTGTAGTCCCAGCTACTTGGGAGGCTGAGGCAGGAGAATGGCGTAAACCCGGGAGGCAGAGCTTGCAGTGAGCTGAGATCCGGCCACTGCACTCCAGCCTGGGCGACAGAGCGAGACTCCATCTCAAAAAAAAAAAAAAAAAAAAAAAAAAGTAATATCATCCTCTTCCCTCCTGGATCATGGGAACAACATCACTGGGGGGTGTATACTTTCTGTGATATGGGGAGTAATATTGTCTTCTGTGCCTTGGAATATTAAGAACAATATCATGGGGGGGCATGTACATCTTCTGCAATATTGGGAATAATATTATCCTCTCTCCCCCTGCATACTAGGAAAGATAGCAGAGTGGGTGTTCACCTCCCGTGATATGGGGATTAATACCATCTTCTCCCCTTCCGGATAGCAGGAAGAGTATCACACGGGGGTCTACAGTGTCTGCGATACTGGGAGTAATATCAACCTCTCAGCCTTGGAATATTAAGAAGAATATCACAGGATGGATGTACACCCACGGCCATATTGGGAGTAATATCAGCCTCTCCTCTCCATGGATATTAGGAATAATATCCCAGGATGTACGCCTCCTGCTCTATGGGGAGTCATATCATCCTCTCCCTTCCAGGATATTAATAACAATATCACAGGGCGGGTGAACACTGCCTACGATACTGGAATTATTATCATCCTCTCCCCCTCCAGATACTAGGAACCATATCACAGAAGAGCTGTACCCTCCCTGCGATATTGGGAGTAATATCATACGCTTCTTCCATGAGTATTAGGAGCAATATCACCGGGTGACTGTCCATTCATTGCTATGTTGGGAATCATGTCATACTTTACTCCCTGGATATTAGGATCAGTGTCACAGTGCGAGTGTACACCTACTGCGATATTAAAACTAAGATCATGCTCTCTGTCCCTGGATATTAGGAACAACATCACAGGTAGGTGTACACTCCCTCGATATTAGGAGCAATAATATGATTAATTAGTAAACATCAATGATCAATTTTAATAATTATCAGGCTGGTCTCGAACTCTTGACCTCAGGTGATCTGCCCGCCTCAGCCTCCCAAAATGCTGGAATTACAGGGGTGAGCCATCGCGTCCAGCCAACACTTCTTTACATCTCTTTTTAGACCTCAAATTTAGCATGCCCAAAATGCACTTTTGATTCCTCCTGCTATAACCCACTCCTCCCATAGTCTTCCCGATCCCAATAACAGCATCTCTAGCCTTCCAGTTACTCAGGCCAAAATCCTTGACATCATCCTTAAAACTTCTTTTTCTCTCTCTTGTCATCCAAGAGAGAGACTCTCCTTTCAAAATAAATGCCAGACCTAACCCCTTCTCACCTTCCTCATCATTTCCAACCACGTCCAGCCCTCATCATAGCGCTCTGGGTTACTGTAAAAGCCTCCCAATCGCCAGGCAGAGTGGCTCACGCCTGTAATCCCAAGCACTTTGGTAGGCCAAGGCAGGTGGATCATCAGAGGTCAGGAGTTCAAGACCAGCCTGGCCAACATGGTGAAACCCCTCTACTAAAAATACAAAAAATTAGCTGAGCATGGTGGTGGGTGCCTGTAATCCCAGCTATTCGGAAGGCTGAAGCAGGAGAATCACTTGAACTCAGAAGGCAGAGGTTAGAGTGAGCCGAGATCGTGCCATTGCACTGCAGCCTGGATGACAAGAGCGAAACTCCATCTCAGAAGGTTAAAAAAAAACAGCCTCCCAACCCAACTCTCTCCTTCTGCCTTTCACCCTGCCCTGCATTCTACCTTCCACTCTCAAACATTTCAGAAAAAAAAAAAATATATCCACAGAGAGAGAAAAAGAAAGTGCAAATGGGGTGAAATGTTTGGGGAATCTGAGGGAAGACCATACGGGAATTCTCTGTACTATTTTTGCAACTGTTCAATAAGTCTGGATTATTTCGAATTCAAGAGTTAAAGAAAGAGGCCGGGGGCGGTGGCTCAAGCCTGTAATCCCAGCACTTTGGGAGGACGAGACGGGCGGATCACGAGGTCAGGAGATCGAGACCATCCTGGCTAACACGGTGAAACCCCATCTCTACTAAAAAATACAAAAAAACTAGCCGGGCGAAGTGGCGGGCGCCTGTGGTCCCAGCTACTCGGGAGGCTGAGGCAGGAGAATGGCGTAAACCCGGGAGGTGGAGCTTGCAGTGAGCTGAGATCCGGCCACTGCACTCCAGCCTGGGCAACAGAGCCAGACTCAGTCTAAAAAAAAAAAAAAAAAAAAAAAAAAAAAAAAAAAGAGTTAAAGAAAGAAAGAAAAAAAATCTCCCTTTGTGAATCCATCCTGTATTTCCCCTGGCAACTTAAGGACGCTCTTAACTAAGCACATCTATTTTTTCATGAACACTTAAAGAACCCTTGCCTAGTTTTGACTTTCTGTGCTTGGCAGAAGTGTGTGTGTGTATTTCATATATATGTGTGTGTGTATATATGTGTGTGTGTGTGTTTTGTGTATATATAGAGAGGGAGAAATATATACGTGTGTGTATATATAAATCTATATTTTATATTTACTATGGTAATATATATATCTGTGTGTGTGTGTGTACATATATTACGTACCCCATAGCCTGTCCTTAACCAGTTCTAAACTTAGTGGGAAAAATACATACCTAAGCAGAGAATTTCAAAATAATATGATGAATGTTTTGATACAGGGATGTGTTACTGTGGAACACGCTGCTAAGACACAAAATCTCCTAGATGGGACAATGAATGAACGAAGTATTGCACCTATAGGCACCCCCTCTGATATCCCCACAAATGTTTATAGTTATATGCATTTGCTTCCCCCAGGACCCCCGTTTCATAAGGGTTAGTCCTAGAGCCTAGCAAGTTCCTACTACGGTTGGCACACATATGCCATTCAAGAAAGAATGACTGAGTGAATGACGAGTTAAGAACCATTTGTCAGCCAGTGCTCAGTAACACAACATGCACTAGTATGCAAATTATATTTTTGTTGAAAGCAAGGGCAGGATCACAAATTATCCTTCCAGAGAAAGCAAACCTCAAAAGCTTCTTTACCCTACTAAAGCACATTATAAGAAGCTCCCCTTATATAAAAGAAAACCTCCTCGTTCATTATCAATGGCGTGTAAACCAATAAGCCTTCACCTCTGATGACATCTCTTCCGTCCCCAGGGCTAGATAAAGGAGGTTCCGGAAACCCTGGTAGTTGTGAAGGCGGCTCCCAGCTCTGACACTCTTGAACCCTGCGGGCGTGGAGGTCACACAGCAGAACAACCGAGGGAAGCATCATCAGGTTTCGAATATGTTTGAACCAGAGATGGCAAATAGGCTTCAACCAGCTGAAAACACCAGAGATTCATGGTGGCCACCTGAGGGGTTGTGCTCTTAAAAAACAAAAATTAAAAATAAAATTAAAAAATTAAGAAAGGAAGGGGTCAAGAATCCATCAGGTCTGACTGAGATGTGTATCAGTGACTAACACCCCGTAAGGCAAAAGTGCTCCGGTGCGCTTTGGGTTCTCTTCAGCAGTATTTAAAGGCGTGTGCTTCCCTAAGACTAAGCCACGGGAATACCCCTAGCAACACTGCCAGGAGAAACGTCTACCATGGATTTGGCTAGAAATACAGTTGTCTTTAACAAATTAACACTGAATAAATCCTGCCTTATTAGAGCCTGAGAGGATGACATTCTCAATGATAACAGTTATCACTACAATCTCCAAACATCTGCGATCCTGCAAGGAGGAACTGTGACAGCGCAGGTCACGTGTCCAGAATGCTTCCCAGACTGCCTGTTACAGAATAAAAGAAATGAAACCCCCTCCCAAGAATGTCTTCTCTCACATTTAGCCAGTTGTTCCTTTGTGTGCATCTCTGTGCTAAAATGGCCATTCTTCCCCACAGCCTGAAGTCATATGCTAAAATAAATGAGACTCACATGAAGCCAGAAACGTGCAGATGCGAGGAAACCAACACAAACGAAATGGGCTGGAGAGTGTGGCCAGGAGGATGGTACTTCCCAGGAAGCAATTACTTCATCTCTGCCCATGAAGCAGGCAGCTGTCACTGTCCCCCAGGCCCACACCAGCCACTCGAAGTACGTTCTAACCAAACTACCTCCAACAATCAACATCAATACACCACACAATTGGCTTCTGAAAGGACACCTTGCAACCAACAAGAAACTGTTAGCACAACTTTGAAAACCTGTGCAACTAAAAACCTTGGAAAGGGATAAACACTGCCACATTTTGACTCAAATACTGTCATGGGGTAGCACTGCAATAATTCACTGAAACAAAAGAATGAATGAGGAATACGTTTATATAGGAATCAGAGGAAGCATGACTAATCATTTAAAGAAATAGGTCAAGAAACTGCTAGGTTCAAATGCTACCGTGAGACACTGTCAGGGCCTTAGGCAAATTCACTTCTCTTGGTCCTGTTTCTAGGTTCATCAAAAACCAGCTTTGGACTAGGGAATCTGTTGCTTCCCAAAGCCTTCCTTCTGTGATTCCAGCCCAGATTTTAGGACTGCTCTCCCACTTGGTATATGAAAGTGCTTTCTGTGTAGAATAGCAAGAGTACATTTCTGTGTTGAATGAGGTTTGGGACCTACTCTATGAGGCAGAATATCATCATGTAACTTTAAGCATGACGACAAGGCGCACTCTAGAATAAGGATAACACATAAGATGTGGCCATACACCTGTGCGTGCCTGGCAGGGAGATGGAGAAGTCTCATTTAATGAAGCCGCGGTGCCTGTTGCACCTGAATATCCTCAGTCCACATCAAGTTCACAACGTCCTTCTGACATCAAACCACATGTATCCCATACTTTTCCATACTTTCTACCCAAGATTAAAATATGCAGAGCACCGTGATAAAGACGCCTCCATCCCCAGCATGTTGGCTCTCGTTCTGTAGAATTACATACTTGAGGTACAAAATGATCACCAGGCTGCAGCGGCAAGCAAGACTGGGCTCCGTGGGGACAGCAGGCCCTGCAGCAGCCACCACTCCTGTCCCCACAGTCTGATGCAGCTGCAGAGAAGCTGTGGTTGAGGCCATTCACTTTGTGAGAGAACCACACAGGAGGGAAAAGGTAGGGGAGGTAGGGAAGAGGGCAATGTCAAGCCTCTGAGCCCAATCCAAGCCACCGCATCCCCTGTGACTTGCACGTATACACCCAGATGGCCTGAAGTAACTGAAGAATCACAAAAGAAGTGCAAATGTCCTGTCCCACCTTAACTGATGACATTCTACCACAAAAGAAGTGAAAATGGCCGGTCCTTGCCTTAAGGGATGGTATTATCTTGTGAAATTCCTTTTCCTGGCTCATCCTGGCTCAAAAAGCTCCCCCACTGAGCACTTTGTGACCCCCACTCCTGCCCGCCAGAGCCAGAGAACAACCCCCCTTTGACTGTAATTTTCCTTTACCTACCCAAAGCCTATAAAAGGGCCCCACCCTTTTCTCCCTTCTCTGACTCTCTTTTTCGGACGCAGCCCGCCTGCACCCAGGTGATTAAAAAGCTTTATTGCTCACGCAAAGCCTGTTTGGTGGTCTCTTCACAGGGACACGCATGACAGGCAGGTGCAGAGCCAGGGAAGGACCTGTCATGAGAACAGAAAGGAATGTGCCTCCCTGTACGCACACTCGGATTTTATGACAATGTGGGCAGGGGGCTGAACAGGATGCCTGAGAACATTCCTCCAAGTTCTTTTGCTGATTTTCTAAATATTGGTGTAAAATCTGAACTCAGACAAATTTCTTTTTCAATCGTTTCAATCAACATCTTTGGTGCTCAGCATCATGTCTACATGATCATCTAGAAAACCAACTTCTGTTCTAAGGCTCACATCTTCCTATTAAGTCCCAGGGATTTTACAAGGGAATGCACCTCTCATTCGCATCAAGCACACACACAACTACCATTAAAGAAATGCTTAATTTGCCTACATAATTTTTTAAACACCCAGATTTGAAATACAATAGAGAAGACAACTTTTTGATAGCTCTGCTTTCCAACTGCGAACTGCGGGTCGAGAAAATAACCTGCCATGATTTCTAACCAGTCAACAACCTGTCTTCCCTGGCTGCAGTAGGAGCGATCTTTCTGAGCTCAGGATGAAAAAGAACCCAGCTGTTCAGGGGACAGATAGTCATCAGTTCTCAGCGGGCTTCCCGAGTCCCAAATCCCCATGTGATACGTGGAAGTAAAAAGCTATCAATGACCAAGCATCTGAACTCTTATCCCACCTCGACATCTGCTTCTCCTGCCATGTAAATTTAAAATTAATAAGCCTGCTATTAGAGAACAGAGTTGGTGCTGCATCTGTCTTCCTAAAAATATGGATAATTACCAGCCCACAATGGCTTCTAATCAGATTTGAGTAGTCCCTTAGACAGGAAGCTAAAGTGCCTCAGCCCTAAACTGAGAAGAAAACAGAAACTGGAATGCTCTAGGTTTGATTTTTTCCCCCTTGTTCTAAAGTTGCTGTTCCCGAATCTCCTTCTACTGTCTTGCTTATAAAATGTATGAGAAACAGGGAAATTTAAAGACATGATAGAAATGGCCACTTTTTCTAGGTACAAACTTTGTGAACATTATTTTCAGCTGCTGGGCTTTTTCTCCACAAACTGTGAGCCTGGAGGACATTTTCTCCCTCGTGGTTACACATTCAGAGTCAGGGAAGGTGGCTTTAGCAGTAAAGAGGGGAGTGCAGTGAGAAGTGACCGGACACTGAGAAGGGCAGACAGGGACTCTACCTCGGTGGCCTGCAGCACTCCTGGGCCTCGGCCTTTACTTTTCTATCTGTACAAAGGATCTAAAGGCCTGTGATTCTAGGCCACGACAGCTCTTCATACACACATACACAAACATCACACGCCTATGTGAAAAGCTGTGACACTTGGCTGATTTCCTGAAGAGGTTATCTTGTATCATTTCTACTCAAGTACTCCACCTCCTTCCAGACAAGTATCTGAGGATGATGGGCTATCCCACAGCCATGTGTGTAACCTCTGCTGCTTACGATCCCTGTTCACATAGCATTTTCCAAAAGCATTTGGTGTGAAGTGACAGAAGAAAGAAGAATAAGGTTCTTTCAGCCCATTCATTCATTCATTCAACAAATATTGACTGACTATCTACGTGCCAGACACTGGTGATATAACAGCGAACATATATTTTTGTAGGTAGAGACAGACAGCCAAAAAGTATGTTAAAGAGTGATCGATGCTGTAGAGGAAAATACACCAGGAAACAGGAAAGAAGAATACCCCTAGCCACCCTACACTGGGGTGACGCTAGTGTTACAAAATGGAAACAGCGGCCGGGCGCGGTGGCTCACACCTGTATTCTCAGCTCTTTGGGAGACTGAGGCAGGCAGATCACCTGAGTTCAGGAGTTCAAGATCAGCCTGACCAATATGGCAAAACTCTGTCTCTACTAAAAACATAAAAATTAGCTGGACGTGGTGGCACACACCTGTAATCCCAGTTACTCAGGAAGCTGAGGCACAAGAATCATTTGAACCTGGGAGGCAGAGGTTGGAGTGAGCCGAGATCACGCAACTGCACTCCAGCCTGGGTGACAGAGGAAGACTCTGTCTCAAAAAAAGTAAATAAATAAAAATAAAAATAAAATGTAAACAGAGAATAAGATACCAAAAGAAAGAACATGAACAACTAATTGTAACAAAAGCCTTTGTAAGCTGATACTTTCCTTCCTGGATCCTTGTCCCTTACAAATGGAAAAAAAGGGTGGGTAGGGGGTAGCATCCAAATGATGTTTTAAGACGGCTTGGGGTTTCAGATGTCTGACAGCCATACTCACGTACTTCAAGGAAAAAGCTCTAGCTCTATAAGCCATCTGGGCAATGGTTTAATGTCTTTTCCTTTTTTTTTTCCCCAGAGTTTTTAAAATACAGGAAAACATGTATGTTTATTTGGCTGCTCTGTGCCCGTACACGTGCAAACTGTGCTAACAGGTTTTTCCATGTTTTGCTGAATTTGCCAGCTTGCCATAAACAGGCTTCCATGTCGTAATTGTCTATAATAGCACAAACACACGAAAATGCAAATCAAGACAAGCTGTCCCTTCCACTGCTGTTGCCATGATGACAGGAGAGCGACCATTGGCCAAATCAATACGCGGAGACTGCAGCTGTCTGGCAGAGAGCACAAGGTCGACTGCTTTTCCCATAGCATTTAAAGAAACAAGCGGAAACGGCTCTCCACACAGGACAGACACGTCCTTTGTTCTTTGAATCAATACTGCCAATGCCCAAAATACTTTCTCCATCACACTATCTATATGGAATTCAAGTTCCTTCCAATGCCATGAGTAACGCCACTGATAGACTATGTTTAGTCATAATGACCCATTAGCATTCTTTTTCCTCTAAAATGTTGAAATAATAACATTGAGTGTGCACTCACGAGGTGCCAGGCTCTGAGTTTGATCTCGTTTGGTTCTCGTTGAAATCCTGTAAGATCAGTACCATATTCTCTCATTTTTCATAGATGAGGAAACTGAGGCATAGAAAGGCTAAGTAAGTTGTCCATGGTCACAGGTTATTTAGGAACTTTTCTCCAAACTTTCAAAACTTAACCACTGCCACTATTACAAATGGGTTTTTGTTTGTTTGTTTTTGTTTTTTTTTTTGAGACAAGGTCTTGCTCTGACCAGGCTGGAGTGCAGTGGCATGATGATGGTTCACTGCAGCCTCGACTTCCCAGGCTCAAGTGATTCTCGAACCTCAGCCTCTCCAGTAGCTGGGATTACAGGCATGAGCCACCACATCTGGCTAATTTTTTAATTTTTATTTTTTCTAGGGATGGGGTTTCATCATGTTGCCCAGACTGGATCCAAACTCTGGGCTCAAGAGATCCTCCCAGGTCGGCCTCCCAAAGTCCTGGGATTACAGGTGTAAGCCGCTGTGCACAGCCCTACAAATGTGACTTATACAAAGTCAGAGCAGTGAGCAGGAAGAGAACAGAGACTTCAGCGAGCCTCCTGGCTGTGGCAACACCATATCCCTCCTCCATACCGTAATGTGTCTACACCCACCAAGCTCCTAGACGTTGAAGGCAGGCCAGCTCAGAGACGAAACAGCAGTCAAGAAAGAGAAGATGCAGACATGTGTCTTGATTTCAGCTCGAGCGTGCCTCTCTGCCTTGCAGCTGCACAGGCAGAAACTAGGGGCGGTGAGTCTGAGACAGTGTGTTTGGTTCCTGGCAGGTAATCTTTTGGGAGACCATCCCATACAATTAGTGTTACACTTCTCAAAAAGGAAGTGTGACTTTTATAGAAAAATCATTTCCATTTGGGAGAAAGGCCTAATAAAACCACAAAAGGATAATACATTCATACAACAACAAATTCAATTCATCTGTCACAAACTGAAATCCCAAAGCCCTCTGGGCACACAGCTGCTTTTCTGAGCTGAAATTCAACTCCAGTTGAGAAACAGGTCAATTTTTCTAAAAAATTTTCTTTTTCACATGCCTTAAATAAAAATTCCTTCCCCTCACTTGTCATTTTCTAGATTTAATGGCTCTGTTGGTCTTCCTCTCATTTAGGCCATGAGCACTGGCTGCATGTCTGTTACGGCCCAGACTGCAAGGGAGGCGCCCTAGGGAACACAGATGACCTCAGCACAGCGACACCCTCAAGGAGCACACAGGGAGAAGGCAAGAGGATACAATCGCAGACTTCACACAGAAAAGAACGTGGCATCCATACCCCGTCCCATTTCTAGAAAACAACGATGCTGAGTCAGTAACATTTACCGAACAGCCTGCAGTGTGGAGGCAGGCACGAGGGGGCTCCATGCGGGGAAGAGCACCTTCAGAAGGGGGCATGCAAACAACGTGGAGGCAGGAGACGCCCCCACGCACAAGGGCCAGCCTGGGGGCCTGCAGAAATGCCCATGCATCTGGGAAGAGGGAGAGAGGACAAGATACTTAAATGCTCCAAAACGAATAGAAGCCTCCCAAGAACCTCCCCCGAAATGGGGCAGGGATTTACAAAAGACCAAACCGAGCATGCGCAGTTACCTGAGCATAGCGCCAGGAGAGCGAGCTCTTCCAGGAAGAAACAGGGTCCCTAGAAGCCTGAGCCTCTACTCCCAGCTCTGCGACTCATTCACCCTATGACCTTGGTGAAGGCTCTTAGCTTCTGTGAGCCACAAGAGAATCACGCGAAAACAGAAGATATGAAAACTGCTCTGCCTTTTTCACAGAACTGCTGAGGGAATAAAATCAGATCATGGATTTTAAAATTCTCTGTGAATTACGAAGTAAAATACAAAAATATGAAATCATTCTTACCATTAGTAACAGCTCTGTAAAATTAAGAGCAGAGGTAAGATCACAGCATTTTCCACCTCCCGACTCCCGAGAGAAATAGTGAGTCCAGCCGATGTATTTGTGCAACCCCAGTATCTAGGCTTTGAGAGCCTCAAACCGCTCATGAACTCTGACAGTATCACTCCAGCCCACTGTTCATTAAGTTCTCCAAGACAGCCAACTGACCTAAAATACTAAAGCTTTTTCAGCTGGGCTTGAAGCCCAGCACACAGCACAGCTAAACAGTGAAGAGGTTTTCTGCCACTAGACTCAAAAGCTGGCTTTTGTAGATTCCCATAGAAAGAACATTCAAGGCCAGGCATCGCGGCACATGCCTGTAATCCCAGCAATTTGGGAAGACGACGCAGGAGGATCACCTGAGGTCAGAAGTTCAAGAACAGCCTGGCCAATATGGCAAAGCCCCATCTGTACTAAAAATACAAAAATTAGCCGGGCATGCTGGCGGGCACCTGTAATCCCAGCTACTCGGGAGGCTGAGGCAGGAAAATCGCTTGAACTTAGGAGGCCGAGGTTGCAGTGAGCTGAGATCATGCCACTGCACTCCAGCCTGGGCGACAAGAGCGAAACTCCATCTCAAAGAAAAAAAAAAAAAAAGAAAGAAAGAGCATTCTTTTTTGCTGATGTTAAATTTCCTGTGCTTAACACAGAGAAATCATACAACACTGAAATCCTGAAAAACATATCATAAAAAGCATTTAGCGACTGAAAAGACATTCAATATAACCTGTAACAGTGAGTTCCCCTCCTCTTTCCAGCCAGCTCCACTAACGCTGTGGCCCTTAACAATGCTTTCACTAACACAGAGGAAAATTAATAGGACCGCTTACCCCTCTCAGCTGACAGCTAAACCACTGTTTCTCCCTGGGCTCACTAAAGATGACCTTACCCAAAACCAGGCTGCAACGACCCTGTAGATGTTGACTAACGATTTCAAAATCCCCATATTCTTTGTCCACTCCTAAGGAAGATGAACTGAAGCCAGGTGTCTCCAAGTCAGAACAGAGGCCTTAAACATCAGATGGCCCATTCCCTTCTTTGACAACCGGGGGATCTAAAGCTGAGATTATGGAATAAAACAGCCTGTTTAATAACAAAGCGAAAACCAAAGCCTAGTCACCCAACCTCTGGTCCAAAACTCCTGCAACAACCCAGCACCCATACAGGATGAGTCTCCCTAACCAGAAACTCTGAAATCCTCAACTTTTGAGTGTCGAGGTGATGCTCAATGAAATGTTCATTGGAACAGCTCAGACTCTGGATTTTTGAATTCAGGATGCTCAACCAGCAGGTATAATGCAAATATTCAAAAATCCAAAAAAGGAAAAAAATCTGAGACACTTCTGATTCCAAGCAGTTTGGATGATATTCAAAGCAGGATATTCAACCTGCATTTTTTTTTTTCTCTAATGAAGGAAATTAAAAACGAGGCCCAAGCAAAGTCATTCAATCCATACTAAAGTCATTCAATAGTTTAATTAGTACCCATTTAAAGTTAAATGCTACCCGCAGATATTTAAAAGGATGAATACATACATGACTATAATCCCAGAACTTTGGAAGGCCGAGGCGGGAGGATCACCTGATGTCAGGAGTCCAAGACCAGCCCGGCCAGCATGGTGAAACTCCATCTCTACTATAAATGCAAAAATTAGCCAGGCGTGGTGGCACACACCTGTTATCCCAGCTACTTGGGAGGCTGAGGCACGAGAATCGCTTGAACCTGGGGGGAGCACGTTGCAGTGAGCCGAGATCACACCACTGTACTCCAGCCTGGACCACAGAGCAAGACTCTGTCTCAAAAAAAAAAAAAAAAAAAAAAAAGAAAGAAAGAAAGAAAAAAGAGAATTTAAATTGTGTTTTCACATGGAGCCCATGTTCCCAGAACACAAGCCCTGCTCTATGCTCCAAGGGCACACAGGGTGCCCCTTTATCTAATACTCACCATATTCCATGGCAGCCATTAGCACGCATCTGTCCATCGCACTAGACTTCCTGCACATGAGGCAGGGATCATATATTATTACCTTTCTGTCCCCAATGTCTGGCCTAGAAGACACTCAGCAAATGATTCCTGAACTAAGTCAGTTACTAAGATATGTTAAACTTGTATTAACAAAATTGATTTAATAAGTTTGCCAATGCAGCCTTCATACCACATAGCCTAAATCTCAACCTGCGGATTTATCTTGTGTACTGCTAGATTATCACTTATTACCATTCAGGAGGCACCTAGTATGTGCTAGGCATTACTAATTGCTGGGGACCTAGCAGTGACAAAACAACATTCCTTGTTCAAAGAGAAGTTCTAATATAAAGAGGAATAGAAGGAACATGCTAGATTGATGAGAGAGATAAGAAAAGGACAGGCTGCCGTGGGAAGCACCTGGTCTTGTCTGGATGGTACATAGTTAACGAAGTCTGAGTGCTTCATACAGCATAAGGTCATCTCCTCCAAAAAGCGAATGAAGCTTTGATTCCCCAGTACCAAAAGTCATCATAAAGTTGTGCACAGCCACATGCTTAGTGTAGGAAGTGAAACCAAACAAACAAACAAAGCTCCAACTTCCAGAGGCAACGGTCCAATTATGAAATCCTCTGGCTACGTTCCATTGAAATTCAAGGTATTCAAGAGGCCAATATTTAAGTGATAAATTAACCCAACCACTTAAAACTAAAGTAGTCTTTGGTTCAAGGGGTAAAGGTATAGTACCTTTTACAAATTTATTAGCTCTTAATATTTACATTTAAATATGATGATGATGGTGTAATAATAACTTTACTGAGTAGTTACTATGTGTTAGGCACCAAACTAAGCACTTTACACACACATTTGCACGATCCTGTGAGATGATCATGACCCCTTGTCATCCCATTTCATAGATGAAAGTCAGGTTTACATAAGCTTAAAAAGTTGCCCCAAATGACACAGCTAGTTAGCAAAACCCAGGCAGCCTGACTCCATAGGCCTTTTTTAAAGAAGTAATATTTAGAAGATGGCCGAATAGGAACAGCTCCAGTCTCCAACTCCCAGCGCGAGCGACACAGAAAACCGGTGATTTCTGCATTTTCAACTGAGGTACTGGGTTCATCTCACTGGGGAGTGCCGGACGATCGGTGCTGGTCAGCTGCTGCAGCCCGACCAGCGAGAGCTGAAGCAGGGCGAGGCATTGCCTCACCTGGGAAGCGCAAGGGGGAAGGGAATCCCTTTTCCTAGCCAGGGGAACTGAGACACACAACACCTGGAAAATCGGGTAACTCCCACCCCAATACTGCGCTTTAAGCAAACAGGCACACCAGGAGATCATATCCCACACCCGGCCGGGAGGGTCCCACACCCACGGAGCCTTCCTCATTGCTAGCACAGCAGTCTGCGATCTCGCGGCAAGGCAGCAGCGAGGCTGGGGGAGGGGCGCCCACCATTGCTGAGGCTTAAGTAGGTAAACAAAGCTGCTGGGAAGCTCGAGCTGGGTGGAGCTCACAGCAGCTCAAGGAAACCTGCCTGTCTCTGTAGACTCCACCTCTGGGGACAGGGCAATAACAAATACAGCCGAAACCTCTGCAGACGCAAACGACTCTGTCTGACAGCTTTGAAGAGAGCAGTGGATCTCCCAACACGGAGGTTGAGATCTGAGAAGGGACAGACTCCCTGCTCAAGTGGGTCCCTGACCCCTGAGTAGCCTAACTGGGAGACATCCCCCACTAGGGGCAGTCTGACACCCCACACCTCACAGGGTGGAGTACACCCCTGAGAGGAAGCTTCCAAAGCAAGAATCAGACAGGTACACTCGCTGTTCAGAAATATTCTATCTTCTGCAGCCTCTGCTGCTGATACCCAGGCAAACAGGGTCTGGAGTGGACCTCAAGCAATCTCCAACAGACCTACAGCTGAGGGTCCTGACTGTTAGAAGGAAAACTATCAAACAGGAAGGACACGTACACCAAAACCCCATCAGTACATCACCATCATCAAAGACCAGAGGCAGATAAAACCACAAAGATGGGGAAAAAGCAGGGCAGAAAAGCTGGAAATTCAAAAAATAAGAGCGCATCTCCCCCGGCAAAGGAGCGCAGCTCATCGCCAGCAACGGATCAAAGCTGGATGGAGAATGACTTTGACGAGATGAGAGAAGAAGGCTTCAGTCCATCAAATTTCTCAGAGCTAAAGGAGGAATTACGTACCCAGCGCAAAGAAACTAAAAATCTTGAAAAAAAGTGGAAGAATTGATGGCTAGAGTAATTAATGCAGAGAAGGTCATAAACGAAATGAAAGAGATGAAAACCATGACACGAGAAATACGTGACACATGCACAAGCTTCAGTAACCGACTCGATCAACTGGAAGAAAGAGTATCTGCGATTGAGGATCAAATGAATGAAATGAAGCGAGAAGAGAAACCAAAAGAAAAAAGAAGAAAAAGAAATGAACAAAGCCTGCAAGAAGTATGGGATTATGTAAAAAGACCAAATCTACGTCTGATTGGGGTGCCTGAAAGTGAGGGGGAAAATGGAACCAAGTTGGAAAACACTCTTCAGGATATCATCCAGGAGAACTTCCCCAACCTAGTAGGGCAGGCCAACATTCAAATCCAGGAAATACAGAGAACGCCACAAAGATACTCCTCGAGAAGAGCAACTCCAAGACACATAATTGCCAGATTCACCAAAGTGGAAATGAAGGAAAAAATCTTAAGGGCAGCCAGAGAGAAAGGTCGGGTTACCCACAAAGGGAAGCCCATCAGACTAACAGCAGATCTCTCGGCAGAAACTCTACAAGCCAGAAGAGAGTGGGGGCCAATATTCAACATTCTTAAAGAAAAGAATTTTAAACCCAGAATTTCATATCCAGCCAAACTAAGTTTCATAAGTGAAGGAGAAATAAAATCCTTTACAGATAAGCAAGTGCTTAGAGATTTTGTCACCACTAGGCCTGCCTTACAAGAGACCCTGAAGGAAGCACTCAACATGGAAAGGAACAACCGGTACCAGCCATTGCAAAAACATGCCAAAATGTAAAGACCATCGAGGCTAGGAAGAAACTGCATCAACTAACGAGCAAAATAACCAGTTAATATCATAATGGCAGGATCAAGTTCACACATAACAATCAACCTTAAATGTAAATGGACTAAATGCTCCAATTAAAAGACACAGACTGGCAAACTGGATAAAGAGTCAACACCCATCAGTCTGCTGTATTCAGGAGACCGATCTCACACGCAGAGACATACATAGGCTCAAAATAAAGGGATGGAGGAAGATTTACCAAGCAAATGGAGAACCAAAAAAAGCGGGGGTTGCAATCCTAGTCTCTGATAAAACAGACTTTAAACCATCAAAGATCAAAAGAGACAAAGAAGGCCATTACATAATGGTAAAGGGATCGATTCAACAGGAAGAGCTAACTATCCTAAATATATATGCACCCAATACAGGAGCACCCAGATTCATAAAGCAAGTCCTTAGAGACTTACAAAGAGACTTAGACTCCCATACAATAATAATGGGAGACTTCGACACTCCACTGTCAACATTAGACAGATCAACGAGACAGAAAGTTAACAAGGATATCCAGGAATTGAACTCATCTCTGCAGCAAGCAGACCTAATAGACATCTATAGAACTCTCCACCCCAAAACAACAGAATATACATTCTTCTCAGCACCACATCGTACTTACTCCAAAATCGACCACGTAATTGGAAGTAAAGCACTCCTCAGCAAATGTACAAGAACAGAAATTATAACAAACTGTCTCTCAGACCACAGTGCAATCAAACTAGAACTCAGGACTAAGAAACTCAATCAAAACCGCTCAACTACATGGAAACTGAACAACCTGATCCTGAATGACTACTGGGTACATAACGAAATGAAGGCAGAAATAAAGATGTTCTTTGAAACCAATGAGAACAATGATACAACATACCAGAATCTCTGGGACACATTTAAAGCAGTGTGTAGAGGGAAATTTATAGCACTAAATGCCCACAAGAGAAAGCAGGAAAGATCTAAAATTGACACTCTAACATCGCAATTAAAAGAACTAGAGAAGCAAGAGCAAACACATTCGAAAGCTAGCAGAAGGCAAGAAATAACTAAGATCAGAGCAGAACTGAAGGAGATAGAGACACAAAAAACTCTCCAAGAAATCAATGAATCCAGGAGTTGGTTTTTTGAAAAGATCAACAAAATTGACAGACCACTAGCAAGACTAATAAAGAAGAAAAGAGAGAAGAATCAAATCGACGCAATTAAAAATGATAAAGGGGATATCACCACCCACCCCACAGAAATACAAACTACCATCAGAGAATACTATAAACACGTCTACGCAAATAAACTGGAAAATCTAGAAGAAATGGATAATTTCCTGGACGCTTACACTCTTCCAAGACTAAACCAGGAAGAAGTTGAATCCCTGAATAGACCAATAGCAGGCTCTGAAATTGAGGCAATAATTAATAGCCTACCAACCAAAAAAAGTCCAGGACCAGATGGATTTACAGCTGAATTCTACCAGAGGTACAAGGAGGAGTTGGTATCATTCCTTCTGAAACTATTCCAATCAATAGAAAAAGAGGGAATCCTCCCTAACTCATTTTATGAGGCCAACATCATCCTGATACCAAAGCCTGGCAGAGACACAACAAAAAAAGAGAATTTTAGACCAATATCCCTGATGAACATCGATGCAAAAATCCTCAATAAAATACTGGCAAACCGGATTCAGCAGCACATCAAAAAGCTTATCCACCATGATCAAGTGGGCTTCATCCCTGGGATGCAAGGCTGGTTCAACATTCGCAAATCAATAAACATAATCCAGCATATAAACAGAACCAAAGACAAGAACCACATGATTATCTCAATAGATGCAGAAAAGGCTTTTGACAAAATTCAACAGCCCTTCATGCTAAAAACGCTCAATAAATTCGGTATTGATGGAACGTACCTCAAAATAATAAGAGCTATTTATGACAAACCCACAGCCAATATCATACTGAATGGGCAAAAACTGGAAAAATTCCCTTTGAAAACTGGCACAAGACAGGGATGCCCTCTCTCACCACTCCTATTCAACATAGTGTTGGAAGTTCTGGCTAGGGCAATTAGGCAAGAGAAAGTAATCAAGGGTATTCAGTTAGGAAAAGAAGAAGTCAAATTGTCCCTGTTTGCAGATGACATGATTGTATATTTAGAAAACCCCATTGTCTCAGCCCAAAATCTCCTTAAGCTGATAAGCAACTTCAGGAAAGTCTCAGGATACAAAATTAATGTGCGAAAATCACAAGCATTCTTATACACCAGTAACAGACAAACAGAGAGCCAAATCAGGAATGAACTTCCATTCACAATTGCTTCAAAGAGAATAAAATACCTAGGAATCCAACTTACAAGGGATGTAAAGGACGTCTTCAAGGAGAACTACAAACCACTGCTCAGTGAAATAAAAGAGGACACAAACAAATGGAAGAACATACCATGCTCATGGATAGGAAGAATCAATATAGTGAAAATGGCCATACTGCCCAGGGTAATTTATAGATTCAATGCCATCCCCATCAAGCTACCAATGAGTTTCTTCACAGAATTGGAAAAAACTACTTTAAAGTTCATATGGAACCAAAAAAGAGCCCGCATCTCCAAGACAATCCTAAGTCAAAAGAACAAAGCTGGAGGCATCACGCTACCTGACTTCAAACTATACTACAAGGCTACAGTAACCAAAACAGCATGGTACTGGTACCAAAACAGAGATATAGACCAATGGAACAGAACAGAGTCCTCAGAAATAATACCACACATCTACAGCCATCTGATCTTTGACAAACCTGAGAGAAACAAGAAATGGGGAAAGGATTCCCTATTTAATAAATGGTGCTGGGAAAATTGGCTAGCCATAAGTAGAAAGCTGAAACTGGATCCTTTCCTTACTCCTTATACGAAAATTAATTCAAGATGGATTAGAGACTTAAATGTTAGACCTAATACCATAAAAATCCTAGAGGAAAACCTAGGTAGTACCATTCAGGACATAGGCATGGGCAAAGACTTCATGTCTAAAACACCAAAAGCAACGGCAGCAAAAGCCAAAATTGACAAATGGGATCTCATTAAACTAAAGAGCTTCTGCACAGCAAAACAAACTACCATCAGAGTGAACAGGCGACCTACAGAATGGGAGAAAATTTTTGCAATCTACTCATCTGACAAAGGGCTAATATCCAGAACCTACAAAGAACTCAAACAAATTTACAAGAAAAAAACAAACCACCCCATCAAAAAGTGGGCAAAGGATATGAACAGACATTTCTCAAAAGAAGACATTCATACAGCCAACAGACACATGAAAAAATGCTCATCATCACTGGCCATCAGAGAAATGCAAATCAAAACCACAATGAGATACCATCTCACACCAGTTAGAATGGCGATCATTAAAAAGTCAGGAAACAACAGGTGCTGGAGAGGATGTGGAGAAATAGGAACACTTTTACACTGTTGGTGGGATTGTAAACTAGTTCAACCATTATGGAAAACAGTATGGCGATTCCTCAAGGATCTAGAACTAGATGTACCATATGACCCAGCCATCCCATTACTGGGTATATACCCAAAGGATTATAAATTATGCTGCTATAAAGACACATGAACACGTATGTTTATTGCAGCACTATTCACAATAGCAAAGACTTGCAATCAACCCAAATGTCCATCAGTGACAGATTGGATTAAGAAAATGTGGCACATATACACCATGGAATACTATACAGCCATCAAAAAGGATGAGTTTGTGTCCTTTGTAGAGACATGGATGCAGCTGGAAACCATCATTCTTAGCAAACTATCACAAGAACAGAAAACCAAACATTGCATGTTCTCACTCATAGGTGGGAACTGAACAATGAGATCACTTGGACTCAGAAAGGGGAACATCACACACCGGGGCCTATCATGGGGAGGGGGGCGGGGGGAGGGATTGCACTGGGAGTTATACCTGATGTAAATGACGAGTTGATGGGTGCAGCACACCAACATGGCACAAGTATACATATGTAACAAACCTGCACGTTATGCACATGTACCCTACAACTTAAAGTATAATAATAATAAATAAATTAAAAAAAAAAGAAGTAATATATATAAACTGTCCAGCACAGCGGTGGTACAAACAAGAGTTCAATAAATGCCTAAAGAGTACTTCATACCCAAAATCGTTTCCCGCCAATCAAACTAGACTTACTCTGGTTCTGCATAACCAACTGTCAAATTATTGTTCCATGAAGAAAAGGTGGAATGGGTAGAGATCAGAGTAGAGTGAGTAACCGGTAAATATACTTCATGACAGGGAGTGACAGGATGTGACATTTAGGCTGTTTCCACATTTGTTTGCATAACACTTTTTCACAGTTCTAAAGCACAAGAACCATTCTACGCTGGTGAAAGCATAAGGCATGTCTATGATCCAGGACTCCAATTCACTGTGGATCAGGGCATCTCAACCTTTACTCAACCTTTACAGTATATCAGAACCACCTGGGGGTTTTTAACAGCACTATAGCTGCCCAGGCTCCATTCCTGCAGATTCTATTTCAACTGGTCTGGAGTAAGCACACATGCTTTTTTCACAGCCCCCCAGATGCAGCTAGGTTTGCAAACCACTGTCCAAGACGCTCTCACACTTCCGCTCAGTTCAACACACACTCACTGAGATTCTAAGCACTATGAATTGGGCTAAGTTAACAAGTCAGGCTCCACTCCCTAATAATATAGACAAAGAAACCAAGATCAGAGATTTATTCCACTCCAAACCAAACAAATTGCCGGGTGAAAAAAATGCCCTGGCATAGTTTGTCATACAAAACAACTTCCTGCATCTTCCCAGTCAGTAGCCTACAGACTGACTCTGAGCCATGAGAATTCAGAATCAGGGGAAAATGCCAGTCTGAGGCATCTGCCACACTCCTAGCACACCCCCAAAAGCACCCAGCTACATTTCACATCCACTGTCCTAACAGGAGTCGAAATAGGGAAGAGCAGTGCAATACAGAAAACAGAGCCTGCTGGGCGCCAAAAGGCTGGGGAATTCCAGTCCTAGCCCTGCTACCAATCGGTCTACTCACTTCTCTCTGGTTCTGGTGTGGCCAACAGTTACGCGAGAGGTTGAGACATAAAAGCACAGATGTCAGGCAAGCTCCAACATCCAAAATACATAGAAATTAAAAAGCATTAAGGTGATATCAAGGAATGTATAGCATCAACCAGAAAAGTATCTGAAGTATTCGTTTTCCCATTCTTAAGAAATCAAAAGTGGAAGCAGAAAATTGAGCAATCAGCCTACCAAGTTGACTGGGGCAACAGAATACACTCACGGATTCTACTCACAACAGCGGGGGTGACAGACCAAAAGGAGAACTGTAGAGCATCCCTCTCTCCTCTGTCCACCCATGCCACCAGTACGTGAGTGCATCCACACGCAGCGCCCAGTCTCCTGTTCCACTGATGCCGGCGTCCACTCACCGCAAGCCTACTAAGTGCCACATGTGCTAGGATGCTCCCTCATCTCATCACCATAGACATCCCTGCTGGAGGTGAGTATGTGACAGACGAAAATCACGGAGGACTAGGGAGGTTGAGACCTGCGTTCCCACTGCAGTGAGGGTGTGCTTGAGAGGGACCCCATGGCTGGGCCCTCCATGCCGCTCCACTCACTAATCACTCCCAGACCAGAGCAGCGAGGGGGAATTTTCTTCCTCTCACTATTTTCAGCCCCTTGGCTGACTCAGCATTCCCCAGAAAGCTATCGAGTTCTGGCAGCTCTGAGACCACAAAGCCATAAACGCACGGGACACACAGCCCATCTGTCTCTAATGGGTCTTTTACTTGTCATGCTGGTCATTTCTAAGAGCAGATGGGTTAAGAAAGACTTGGCAAGTTACCACGAAATGACCCCTCCACTCTTCCCTGGGGGAAGGCTGACTAGCGAGCAGTCAGGCCGGCTTTCTGCCCCCACTCCCTGCATTCCTGTCCCCAAGGAGCCACAGACAATCCCACCAAATATAAGCAGGAGACAGCCGCCTCCTTCCTACAGCTGGAGGGGGGAAGGGTCCTCTCGGGCCTTTCTAACTGCATGAAAACCAAACTGTGAGCTGTACTGACCCGGGCCTCACCCATGTTGCAGGCATGTACAACACAGGTGCCCAGTGGTATCATCAGGCAGAACTATGAATGTGCTTTCCATCGTTTTCATACAATGATTCCAGAACCGCTATCCACACAGCTCCACTTCTCACACATACGACGTGCTTCACGGATTACACAGCATGTTCACCATGGCCCTCATCCGCTCCTCCCAGCAGCCTTGTGTGATCCCTTGAGGATGCTTCCTCATACTGAGGTTTGAAACCAAAACTTTCCCAAGAACATCCAGCTAGTGTTAGAACCAGGATATGAGGGCTTCTGATTCTAGAACCAGTATTTGTGCCACTATTCCCCATGGGCCCCTCCAGGGATTTCTGCCTGATCTTAAAATGCAGACAGCAAATCCGTCTCTCTACAGTCCTGGGGTTCCCTATAGACAAGAAGTGAAACTTCTAAGAGAAAACTTATACTTATTTGAAAGGCTACCTGGGATATTTCTTTTAAGTTAGTTTGTTCATGTTTTGGAAAGATTGTTCCAATGGCAATGTGGGGCATGAAGTGTAGAAAGGATTCCATGATGAGGCAGAGAAACAATTCGGTGGCTCTTACAATGGTTCCAATGTGGCATGAGGCTCAAGCAGAAAGGACAGAGGGAAAATGCATCAGAAAGAAATGCAAAATGAAGTCCACTCAGACCCAGGATGGAAAAAAGGGGATTAAGCATGATGGTGGTTTCGAGGTTGAAAGACTGATGAACAAGGACGTCATTAACTACTGCAGAGTGGTATCTGGGGCCTGGGTGCACCAGTTTGTTTAACCATTCACCTGCTGAGCAGTCTCCGGGCTGTGTCCAGTTTCTAGACTTTATAAATAATGCTGCTATGAACAGATACATATAGGTTTTTGTGTGAACATAAGACCTCATCTCTCTGGGATAACTGTCCGTGAATGTGAGTGCTGCCTCCCACAGCAATTGCACGTTTAGTTTTTTAAGAAACTGTCAAGCTGTTTTCCAGAATGGCTGTACCATCTTCCATTCCCACCAGCCAAGTGTGAGTGATTCCGTTTCCCCGCATCCTCACCAGCATTGCTCTTGTTACTACTTTTTATTTTAGGCATTCTGATAGGTGTGTAGTGACGTGGCTTTAGTGTGCATTTTTCTGATGGCTCATGATGTTGAACATCTTTTCATGTGCTTATATGTTATCTGAAATGTCTCTTCAGGTATTTTATTCATTTTCAAACTAGATGACTTGGTTTCACTGCTGAATTTGGATAGTTGTTTATATATTATAGATATGAGTCCTTCATCAGACATGTGGTTTGCAAATAGTTTCTCCCAGTCTCTAGCTCCTCTTTTCATCTTTATTTTGCATTTTACATTTTAGTCCATGATCCATTTTGAGTTAATTTTTGTACGAGGTATGAGGTTTAGATCAGAGTTCAGGTTTTTTTCCCATGAATAATCAGGTAGCCAGTAACTTTTTTTTAAGAGACAAGGTCTCACTCTGTCACCCAGGCTGGAATGCAATGACAGGATCAGAGCTCACTGCAGCCTCGACTCCTAGGCTCAAGTTATCCTCCAGCCTCGACTCCTGGGCTCAAGTTATCCTCCTGCCTCAGCCTCCTGGAGTAGCTGAGACCACAGGCAGGTGCCACCATGACCAGTTAATTTTGTTTGTTTTTGTAGAGACAGGGTCTTGTGCCATGTTCCCCAGGCTGGTCTGGAACTCCTAGGCTCAAGTCATCATCCCACTTATATGGGGCCAGGCAGTGGCACATGCCTGTAATCACAGCACTTTGGGAGAATGAAGCAGGAGAATCACTTGAATCCAGGAATTCCAGACCAGCCTGAGCAACAGACGGAGGCCCTATCTCTGCAAAAAATTTTAAACATTAGCTGGGCATGGTGTTGTACACCTGTGGTCCCAGTTACTTGGGAGGCTGAGGTGGGAGGATCTCTCAAGCCTATGGGGCTGAGGCTGCAGTGAGCCGTGATCGCACCACTACACTCCAGCCTGGGAGAAAGTGAGACCCTGTCTCCAAAAAAAAAAAAAAAAAAAAAAGCTAGAGCATCACCCATATTAAAGACACACATTGTCTTTTTGAAAATTTAATTACAGTTGTATAATGGACATGTAAAATGTCCAGTTTGAAAGGTTGAAACATATATAACTCTAAGTATTCTTACCTTAAAATTCTGATTCCTACCTAAGGTATCGCATACTGTTTACATAAGTATCACAATGCCTGGACAACAACTAAAATTGTGTACGAGGGAGAAAAATGATCATATATGCCTATTAATTAAGGTACATTTCCCCCTTATTACATAAAAAAGTCATCACGGCAAACCCCTGTGACTGTATCTAAAGCAAGCCTACAGTTTTACTTCTCCGTATTATAAAATGCAAGGCTACAATTCAAATACTAAACACTTCCTGAAGCCAACTGTAGTTTACTTAAAATAAACGCCTAGGGTCTATATTAAAAATATGAAAAACCTAGCTACTTCATAGCCATTCCAATCTAAGTTCAGCTTTTCTTTTTTAATTGACACATAATTGTGTACTGTACATATGTATGAAGTACACATAGTGATGTTATAATACATGTAATGTATGTGATCAGCATAATTAGCATATCCACCATCTCAAACATTTATCATTTCTTTGTGTTGGAACGTTCAATGCCCTTTCTCCAATTATCTGGAACTATATATATATATATATATATATATATATATTTTTTTTTTTTTTTTTTTTTTTTTTTTTTTTTTGAGACAAAGTCTGGCTCTGTTGCCCAGGCTGGAGTGCAGTGGTGTGATCTCAGCTCACTGCAACATCTGCTTCCTAGGTTGAAGCTATTCTCCTGCCTCGGCCTCCTTGGTAACTGGGGTTACAAGGCACCCACCACTATGCCTGGCTAATTTTTGCATTTTTAGTAGAGACGGGGTTTCTCTACACATTGGCCAGGCTTGTCTCAAACTCCTGACCTCAGGTGATCCACCCACCTCAGCCTCCCAAAGTGCTAGGATTACAGGTATGAGCCACCACACCCAGCCTGAAACTATACATTCTTGTTAACTATAGTCATCCTATGTTATAGAACACTAGAACTTTTTCCTATCCAGCTATAATTTTGTATTCTTTAACAAATTTCTCCCTATCTGCCTCTTCCCCGACCCTTCTCACCCTCTAGGATCCTCTGTCTACTTTCAAATTCCATGAGATCCACTCCTTTTTGCCTTCCACATAAGTGAACATGTGCTGTGTAACTTTCTGTCCCTGGCTTATTTCATAATATCTTCCAGTTCCATCCACGTTGCTGAGAATAACAGGACTTCTTCCTGTGTTATGGCTGAATAGTACTCCACTGTGTATAAAGACCACATTTTCTCGATCCATCATCTGCTGTTGGACACCGAGGCTGATTCCTTATCTTGGCTATGGTGAACAGTGCTGTAGGAAACAGAGGTGCGGATGCCCCTCCGACACTGATTTCCTTTTCTTTGGGTATCTACACTGTAGTGGGACTGCTGGATCACACTGTAAATTCATTTGCAGTTTTCTGAGGAACCTCCATACTGTTTGCCATAGTGGGTGCCGTAGCTTACTCTTACTCTTTTTCTTTTTTTCTCTTCGAGACAGAGTCTCACTGTTGCCCAGGCTGGAACACAGTGGTGCAATCTCGGCTTGCTCACTGTAGCATCCGCCTCCAGGGTTCCAGTAGTTCTCATGCCTCAGCCTCCTGAGTAGCTGGGATTATGGGCGCCCACCACTGCACCTGGTAAATTTTTGTATTTTTTAGTAAAGATGGGGTTTCACCACGTTGGCCAGGCTGGTCTTGAACTCCTGGTCTCAAGTGACCCACCCACCTCAGCTGCCCAACGGTGCTGGCATTACAGGTGTGATCCACCGCTCCCAGATAATTTTTGTGTTTTTAGTAGAGACGGGGTTTCACCATGTTAGCCAGGCTGGTTCAAACTCCTGACATCAGGTGATCTGCCCGCCTCGGCCTTCCAAAGTGCTGAGATGTCAGCGTGCGCCCCGCGCCCAGCCAGCTGCTCTAGTGCACACCCCCCTACAGTGTGTAAGAGCTCCCTTGTCTCCATAGCCTCACCAGCACTTGCTATTTTTTGTCTTTTTGATAATACTCATCCTAACAGGTGAGATGATACCTCACTGTGGTTTTGATTTGCATTTCTCTGATTATAAGTGATACTGAGCATTTTTCTCACATATTTTTTGGCCATTTGTATGTCTTCTTTAAAGAAATGTCTGTTTTATTGGGTGTGGTGACACAAACCTGTAAGCCCAGCACTCAGAACGCTAAGGCAGGAGGACAGCTTGAGCGTAGACCAGCCTAGACAGCATAGCGAAACCCTAGCGCAAAAAAAAAAAAAAAAAAAAAAAAAAAAAAAAAAAAAGAAATATCTGTGTCTGTTCAGCTTTTTGACCTCCAAAAATTAAGAGCCTATTTTGGAATCTGACAACCTGCCTGATTCAGAGACAATCTGTGTTTGGTTCTACTCTGCTACTTCCTATGTGACTTTGGGAAGTTCCCTTAGCCAATTTGAGCTCAACTTCCTCAACATTAACCAGGAATAAGTACCACCTGCCTCTGTTGGTTAATGCTGAGGACTGAAAGGAGAACCTCCACAACGCCACTTGACAATGCCGCCTGGCAGAAACCCTTCAATGCGGGACTGGTAGGATCATCTGAAGCTAAGTACAACTTTCCTTTCCACTGTCCCAGGCTCACTCTGCATATGATTAGCAAGAAATAGCGAATAAAGGAAACCAAAATAGTTGCTTAATTTTTAATAAGAAATTTTTCAAAAGTGGGGGTGGTGGCAAAATAGGACGGAGAGGAGGGGAAGGAAAAGCAGCCGGTCACAAGTTCTAGTCCAGGGCTCATCCCTGGCCTCCTCACTCAGGCAATCACCAGTCCCCACCTCCTGGGGAGGGGTACTTTCTCGGCTGGCTTCACCCACATGGAAGGCACTGCCACAGGTGTTCAGAAACCAGGAGCACCTTGAAATGGGCAATGTGCTTTGGGTAGGAGACCTACAATTTCCCCAAAGAAACCACGGCACAAAAGTGACCCACACAGGAGGTACCAACGGCTGTAAATACTTGGTGGCAAAAACTGATGTCATACCTTCTGTACAGGAGACACACACCCAAATAAAACTTGCCAAAATAGCAGAGAAAAAAATACAGCAGACAGCCAGTGCCGTTCTGTTACAGAAATATTTATATCCCAAAGCCAGGGACCTCTCTGGAACACTGTCTTTATTTCCACGTTTCATGGAAGATGTTTGAGTGCACTCACGTGTGTCTCAACAAACTTCCAGTCCCTGCTCTAAACCCTGTGGCTCCTCAGCAAAACCCAAAAACAAGTATCAGTTTTCCTTCTAAATGGGAAATTTCCTGACCTAGCGAACCCAGCATCAAATCCACTTATTATGAGATAGCTGATTACAGGCGAAGCCCTCTAGTCCCAGGATGACTCCCCTCCTGCAGGAGCGGGAGGGATGGGCATAGCACTGGCCTGCCAGACCACATCTCCAGGCAGTTTGCAACCATGGCTGCTCAGCTGAGCCATGATAAAAATCAAAACCAAGTATCTCTGAAAAGTGTACATGTCAAGAACCAGACCTCGGACCAGACTCAGCAGAAATGGATGTTGCAAGGTTTGTTCAGAGACCTCCTCTCCATGCCCCCTCTCCCCGGGACCTCCCTCCTTGCACTAGGAGCCCAGGGCCAATGGATCGCTCCCTTACCTCTAGCGCAGAGCATTTTCAGAAACAGCTCCCAGACTGTACCAGACCCTGAAATGTATTCACTGAATGCACTATTTCTTGAAATGATCATAAATCAACTGACTATAACAGCAACTGTTTTAAAAGTGTTCTCTCTCTCTCTCTCAGGAATCGTGCCATGAGTTTGAGCAAGCAGCTTTGCTTCTCTCTACTGCAATTCTATCATTTGCAAAATGTTAACAATTACTGTGTTCACCCATAGCATTGTTGTAAAAAGCCTTAAGAGCCACTTCATGTAGCCTGCCTGGAGCACAGACCCTGTCACGTGGTAAATGCCCACTGAAGGTGAGTTATCTGTAGCTATTATTACCTGCCACTCCAGCGAACAAAAGGAGTCGATCAGGACTCATCGTATCACCATGAAAGGATGTCCATGTAGACTGCGCAGTGAGAACAGGGGAATTCAATGTTGATCAGGTACTATTTTGTTTTTTACAATGTGTACATACATATTTGTAGGCACACTGGAAAAGATCTGGAAGGAAATACACCCAGTGTTAATACTGACTACCCCAAAGACACATTCATCCAAACACACAACAGAAAAACACTCACTATCTTTCTGACTTCCATATCATTTGAACTATTTTCAATAAGTGTCTATGGCTTTTGTAAAGTTTTTGAAAGGAATTTATTGCATTTTTTTTCTGGAGAAACAAGCAGGAGCATGAAAAAGGTGGAAACAGAAGGTTAAATGGAATGGGACTCAATGGAATTGAGTCCCAGCCAGGTTCAGCAGGTACAGGAACCACGCACCTCTCACTACAACTCAACACCAGCTCTCTCTTCTCTTGGTCCAACGGCCCAAGACTTAGAGATAAAATGTTTATTGTGATCACATCAATCACACCAAGGAGCTTGGAACCACCCTTCCAAACTCCTCTGGTTCTGTGTACCTGCCCGGGGCTGTTAGCTTTCCTCCTGTGTCTTTGGCTGACCTGTAATCCCCTAGTGGTGGAAATGCACCCTGACACTTAGCCATCATCCCCACAACACTCAGCACCGCATAGAGACCAGGGCAGTGATGCCCACTCGGACTGTGATTCTACTTATAAAGAAAAGGACCAGGGGCCAGATGCGAATTGTCTTTGGTAACTCACCAGCTGTTGCTTGAACCAGAACAAAGCCAGGTCTCCTGATGCCCAGAAAAGAGCTAGTGCCTGTCCCACTGGAAACGTGGTGAAAATGTTTTGCTTGCTGTGAAAAGATGCACTACTGGAGAAGATGGGTGCAACTTCTCATGGAGACACTCAGCCCAGATCACCAGGAAACAGGGCTGCTGGATGAGACACTTGGCCCAGATCACCAGGAAACAGGGCTGCCGGATGAGACACTCGGCCCAGATCACCAGGAAACAGGGCTGTTGGATGAGACATGGGGCCCAGATCACCAGGAAACAGGGCTGCCGAAAGAGACACTCAGCCCAGATCACCAGGAAACAGGGCTGCCGAATGAGACACTCGGCCCAGGTCACTAGGAAACAGGGCTGCCAGATTAGACACTAAGCCCGCCCACCGGAAAGGAAATCTGGATGGGCAATGGAGGGAAATTCACACAGCCCAATGACAGCAACAGCATGAACAAAACAAAAAATACCTGACTGGAAAGCCATAGCCTGGCTAGCAGATTCGAAACAGAGCCACAATCCTAGCAGCACATATCACTGCAACACAGAGCTTCAATCAGTGTATGCACACTTTAAGTAGATATGTAAAATGTCCATGTTTTTGGAACAAGGGGTATTTGTGTGTGTGTGATGTCAAAGAAAACAGCTGAGAAGAAACTGTGGCGAGGAAATAGAAATAGGCGCCCTTACACATTGACAGTGAGATAACGGTATGGCCCTAACGGAAGGGAATCCAGCAACACACATCAAAATTTAAAATGCGCAGAACCCTGGATCCCTCAATTCCATTTCTAGTAATGCATCCTATGAACATATTCACGCAAATATGCAAGAATTATGTACAACTCAGCATTGATTAATCCAAACGGTTGGGAACAACCTAAATACTTACCGGCGGACAACCGTGTTTATCTTATGCCAACATCTGTGTTTTTAAAAACAAGACACATAGGCTCGGCGCAGTGGCTCACGCCTGTAATCCCAGCACTTTGAGAGACTGAGGCAGGTGGCTCACGAGGCCAAGATATCCAGACCATCCTGGCCAACATGGTGAAACCCCGTCTCTACGAAAAATACAAAAATTATCTGGGCGTGGTGGCGCACGCCTGTAGTCCCAGCTACTCAGGAGGTTGAGGCAGGAGAATCCCTTGAAACCGGGAGGCAGAGGTTGCAGAGATCTGAGATCACGCCAGCCTGGTGACAGAGCAAGACTCTGCCTTGGAAAAACAAACAAACAAACAAAAACTGGCAACAGTGGTCACAGGGCAGTGATGGGAGTAGGACTGCCTTTCACTCTCCAGGACCTTTTGAATGTCACTCACATTACATATTCAAAATACATGACTACAGCAAATATTTTCAAAGAAACTATGAAAACCTGGGAGAATAAGAATATCTAACACACAGGACTGCTGTATAATTAAAGAATGAAAAATATTAAGCACTATCAGAGTTCAAAGGAAGAAAGATTAATTCTAGCTTGGATGTCAGAGTAGGGATCATGTAAAGGAAGTATTTCAAGTCTTGAAGGATGGAGAAGATTTAAAGAGGCGGAAGTGCGGAGATGATGTCCCAGATGGAGATAAGAACATAGGCGAAGACGATGTCCCAGATGGAGATTAGAACATAGGCGAAGACGATGAAGAGATGAGAAGGTATAAATTCTAAGTGCAGCTCTGAGGCTGGGCTTTAGAACAGGGCTTAGGAAAGAAGCTGGAACGCAAGGCTGATGGTGGGAATGGAAACACTGAAACCCAAACTTGCATATCACGCCCTGATCATGAGCCTTGAATGCCAAGCCAGGGAACCCGTCCTTGATCTTAACAATGAAAAATCACTGGGCTGGGTGTGGCGGCTCATGCCTGTAATCCAGTGCTTTGAGAGGCTGAGGCGAGAGGACTGCTAAGGATAGCACACCTGTAGTCCCAGCTACTCAGGAGGCTGAGGCGGGAGGATCACTTGAGCCCAGGAATTTAGGGTTGCAGTGAGCTGTGATGGCACGCCTGCATTCCAGCCTGAGCAACAGAGCAAGGGCATGTCTCAAAAATCAAATCAAATGAAATAAAATCACTAAAAGTTTGTATAGACATGAAGTATAAAATCATACCATATATGAATTAATTCAGATATATAATATAAATTAGAGGGGGAAAAGAGAATTTAGGAAGCTATTATAAGAAAAGAAGACTCAACTAAGACATGAACAAAGGCCCTGGGCTCACAGCGCTATCTTCATATAAAGGAATGAACTACCACATTTATTTTCATGGTATCACCAACTTAGATACAGGCTGCAGTATTCTGGAACCATCTCTGTATCAGTCAAATCAGATGGCCATAATACCATAGGCAAATACCATAAAAAACACCATAGGCTGTGTGGTTTAAACATTAGTTTATTTCTCACAGCTCTGGAGGCTGGAAGTCCAAGATCAAAGTGTTGGCCAACTCAGTTCCGGGACAGGGACCTCTTCCTGGCTTGCAGACAGCCACCTTTCTTCTTGTTTCCTCACACCAGGGCAGTGGGAGCTGCCTGCTTTCTCTTTCTTTTTTTTTTTGAGACAGAGTCTCGCTCTGTCAACAGGCTGGAGTGTAGTGGCACAATCTCAGCTCACTGCAACCTCTGACTCTCTGGTTCAAGCAACTCTCCTGCCTCAGCCTCCCGAGTAGCTGGGATTACAGGCACGTGCCAGCAAACCCAACTAATTTTTGTATTTTTAGTAGAAACAGGGTTTCAGGAGGGTCTCAATCTCCTGACCTCGTGATCTGCCCACCTCGGCCTCCCAAAGTGCTGGGATTACAGGTGTGAGCCACCACACCCGGCCTGGTTTCTCTTCTTCTAAGGGCACTAATCCTGTGAGACAAGGGCCCACGCTCATGACCTCATCTAACCCTTATCACCTCCCAAAGGTCCTACCCCCTAATACCATCACACTGGAAGTTAGGGCTCCAGTACAAGAATCTGGGGGAGACATAAACATTCAGTTTAGAACAATGTCTTTTCAATCCTGTTGAAAAAAACAACCAAATGAGTAGGCAAAGAAGTACCTTATATGTAAACAAGTCAGGACTTTTCATATTTCTGCTAATACATTAAGGTCAATTTAAAATGTCTGATAACAAGAGTCAGAAGCAGAGATAAATGAAAGTTAGTTACTCTGCATTTTAGACCCACATTGAGCTGTCTTTCAATGACATTGTGGCACAAAGAACACTGCTTTCTATTCCTGGTTTTGCCACCAAAAAAGCTGGAACATTTCCCTGTAATTCCATTTATCTTGAAAATCACTGGGCTGACCTAGCAGACCTCCAAGGTCCCTTCCATTCACAAATTCCACAAATAACTTCCTACCAACAGATGCTACACAAATAAACTACACTGACGAAGGGAAAGCTAACACTAGCAAACAATGAGATGCACACAAGACAAGACATATAGAGAACTGGATCAACCACAAAACTGGTGGACGATGAGCCGGCGGTGGATAAAAACACACATTCCCTAACAATGGACAGAGAGGCAATGGCGCCGAGGTAGTATTGTTGAAGATTTCCTATTTTAAATCTTCAAGATCAATGGCCCAATTGTATATATTCATTCTGATTAAATGTGAACGTGAAAACTTCCTCCAGGGGACACATACATCTAAAAAGTTCCCAATGTATCCAATTTGTCATTTGATATTTTTACTGACAAGAAAAATGAGGGACTGAATATACAAACAGACCATGCCTGATCATATGTATAAAGACAGAACTCAGACCACAACCTGTAGCTGCCCACCCAGGAAACCAATCCCCTATCTACAGTCAACAGCCAGGAGGCCAGCCAGGCTAGCACATCAGACAGGAAGCCAGACTGCTCTCTCTCCACAACCCAGAAACTAAACCACAACTCTGTCCATGTGGCCAGGACTTGACTCAAAACTGACAGCTACCCTAATTTTGGCCCCTGTTTCCAGTTAGGATCATTCAGAGAAAGCCAAATATGCCCCTAACCAATCACATAGGACAACCCACTTCTGCACAGCCGCCTCCAGTCCCCACAACAGCCTCCACTGGGAGCCGTTCTTTTCCATCCTGAAATTTCCCCACTCTTCATCAGCCACTCACTTGCATGTCAGTCTCTGCCACACGCAAGTAATGGTGCCGACTCTCTTGCCACAGCAGTTCTGAGAAAATCACCTCTGCCTGTCTCATGCGGGCGGCCTTCCTTTATTTCCCCCAAAGAATAAGTCTTAAATGAGGGGCTTCTCTCTATATGGCCAAGCTATACAATTCAGAAGCCCAGCATGGCAGATTCCAAGCCTGGAAAGACCATACACCCCTCAGGTCTTCTTTCCACAAAACACAGCTTCCTTGAGTTCTTCAGTCACTCCCACCAACCAGGGAAGGAACCACGTGTTATGGAAAGATGAAGGGCCTTGAAGTCAAACTTCTGAGTTCATCAATTACTTCATCTTTCCACTTAAGAAATTACATGGCCTCGGCCAGGTGTGGTGGCTCACACCTGTAATCCCAGCAGTTGGGGAGTCCGAGTTGGGCAGATCACTCATGGTTGGGAGTTCAAGGCCAGCCTAACCAACATGAAAAAACCCCGTCCCTACTAAAAATACAAAATCAGCCTGGCGTGGTGGCGCATGCCTGTCATCCCAGCTACTCAGGAGGCTGAGGCAGGAGAATCACTTGAACCTGGGAAGTAGAGGTTGTGGTGAGCCGAGATCGCGCCATTGCACTCCAGCCTGGGCAAGAAGAGCAAAACTCTGCCTCAAAACAAAACAAAACAAAACAAAACAAATGACGTGACATTGAACAATTTTCTTAACTTCTCTAAGCCTCTATCTTCATCTTCAATAAAATCATTTTACCTCCAAGATTGCATTAAATGGAATCCCACATGTAAACCAGCTGACAAATATTAGGGACCCAACAGCTGTGTGCTCCTACTGCCGCCCCACTTTACCCCAAGGGAGAAGCACAAGATGTCCAGAAAAAGCCTGTTGGTCCCTACACCTCAGCATCCTGTGTTCACACAAGGCGCAGTGGCATCCAGACTTACCGGGGTCACCCAAATACAAGACATGTTTTGATTTTTCAACTTAGGTACACATGGCTTCTAATGTTCACCATATATGATCCATAATTTAGAAGAGATTTTCCTACTCTACCCCGTGGTTCTATTTTAGCAGACTTAGATGTGCCATAATAGCTCACTCTCTTAAGCCCTCTTCAGTATCAAAAACAAAACTTTAATCTGTAACACAGTTATCAGCAGTGAAAGTGGAAAAGGTACCTATGAGTCAAAATGACCCTCTGCCCCGCCCCGCCCCACCCTACAAAAAGCTGTTCAGGAGTATTTGGGCTGCTTATGAGAATGCTGTCTGTATTCCCAGGGACAGACAAACGCCTACCCTGGTTGGAAGCTGCGCTGCTCAGCCTCCAGGGTAGAAAGCTCCCCACACCCTCTACCCAAGGAGAAGAGAAGCAAATGGGGTGGCCAGGCTCCAGGATGTGGATATTTAGTGTGGTTTCTGCAGTCCAGGTCACCGCCATGGGTGAAGCTCTTCCTTCCTTCTTTTCCACCCAAGTTGCCAAGGTCCTACGGCCGCTGTAGGGTCTCTACCCTATGAGTTAGCCCAGCCATTCTCCTTCCCCCTTCTTCTTCTTCTTCTTTTTTTTTTTTTTTTTTTTTTTTTTGAAACGGAGTCTCACTCTGTCACCTAAGCTGGATGAAGTGGCGTAATCTTAGCTCACTACCACCTCTGTAAACTGGGTTAAAGCAATTCTCCTGCCTCAGTCTCCCAAGTACCTGGGATTACAGACACCCGATACCACGCCCAGCTAATTTTTATATTTTTAGTAGAGACGGAGTTTCAACTTGTTGGCCAGGCTGCTCTCGAACACCCGACCTCAGGTAATCCACCTGCTTTGGCCTCCCAAATTGCTGGGATTACAGGCATGAGCCACTGCATCTGGCCGAGTCAGCCCAGCCATCCTGACATTTTGTTCTGGCAAAATTACTCTCTTCTACATCTACCTTCCAAGTAGCTAAATCAGAGATCTGGCCCTTGGGGCAGGCTTGAAGAATCCCTGTTTTTGGTCCTCAAGAGGTCCTTCCAGGGTCTGGGACAATTTCAAGACTTGTGTTCTTAAAGAGGAAAGAAACCTCACGTACATGGCTCTCGCAGAGCTCAGGCAAGCCCGTATCGGAGGCAAGGCTTGGGAGGTGGCCCTAAGGTTTGGGTGTGCCATCTATGATAACAGCTAAGAGATCTGAAGCCAGCTGTCTGGGTTCAAACCTCAATTCCAACAGCACTGGCTGTGTGATGTTAGACAACGTCCCCAGCCTCTCTGTGGTTCAGTTTCCTCACTGTAAAAGGGCCACAATAATAGAGCTGCTCTAAAAATTAAGTGAATTGGTGCATATAAGGTATTCAGAACAATGCTTGGCACATGGGGAGTTCAATAGACACGTATTGAACAGAGTAACTTAGCAATTAGTAAATATATTCATGCAGGCCAGGCGCTGTGGCTCACGCCTGTAATTCCAAAACTTTGGGAGACTAAGGCGAGAGGGTCCCTTGAGCCCAGGAGTTTGAGACTAGCATGGGCAACACAGCAATATTCCATCTCTAAAAATGTGTGTAACATACATGTATATATACACTCAAATGTTCACAGTGTATTTATAATATACAAAATAGCTGGAATACAGAGTTAACTATTCACAATGGTTACTTCTAGAGAAGGGGGAATGCAAATTTCAGCTTTTTACACCACACATATATTCTTGTATCATCTGAAATATTTAAGCAAATTGTATGCATAAATTTGCCCCGAAACACATACCAGAACAATGAAGTTTTGACTCCAAAATCTTCAAATCATGATGGAATTGTCCTGTGAAAGTAAAGTTATAGAGATGAAAAGTCTCCCTGCAGCCTAAATGCTCTTTCATGTGACCTATATTACACAAACCAATGCAGAGGCCCAATCCTTGTCCCACTGTCATACGAATTTTTCAGTGAACTGCATTCCCCTTTACAAACTAGATGATAATTAGAGTTACCAGGCAAGAACGTGGATCCAGTTCTGCTTTTTCAAAGCCCAATGTTCCTCACATAATAGCAATGCATTCTTCAACCGGTCAACTGCCCCCAACACCTGAGCTCTCTGTTGTACACAACTCAACGAGGCCTGGGAGAAAGCAGGTGCAAATTTCACTTACTCAGTAACAACACATCCCGCCTGATTCTTCTGCTGGGCTAGTTCTCAAGTCATCTTTTTCTAAGCTTTCATTTGGCTCTGCCACACGTACCTAGGCTGGGTAAAACACTTTACCAGATTTTTTTTTTTTTTTTCGAGACAGAGTTTCACTCTGTCGCCCAGGCTGGAGTGCAGTGACGCCATCTCGGCTCACTATAACCTCTGCCTCCTGGGTTCAAATGATTCTCCTGTTTCAACCTCCCAAGTACCTGGGACTACAGGCATGCCACCACACCCAGCTAGTTTTTGTATTCTTAGTAAAGATGGGGTTTCACCATATTGGTCAGGCTGGTCTCAAACTCCTGACCTCATGATCCTCCCGCCTCAGCCTCCCAAAGTGGTGGGATTACAGGCGTGAGTCACTGCACCTGGCCTACTTTACCGGTTTTGTTCCTGAATGAATCCTGTCATTACTATCAATAATGTCAATCAGTGCCATTTCATTCACCGTGTGACACACACACAAAGCACTTCATACTCGCTCCACCTATCTGCTTTTCTGCAATGGCCGCAGTGTTCCCCATCTTACACGAGAGGCACAGAGAAAGACAATGACTTCTCCAAGGTTTTGTAATTCACAATCAGTGGCAGAACCAACATATCCAACCCGGTCTGGCCAAGGCCTGTGTTTCAGCCACACCACTTGGTTGCTGCCCCTAAGGCTCAATGGGCAAGTGACAGATCACTCCGATTGCAGAGGCTGCAGAAATGCCTTCCGCCATAGTACAATGGACGGTTCGCTCTCAGGAGGGGAGGCAGGGGTGGGAATCAGCACACGGTTCTGCTCGGTTTCTCATGCAGGGCACAGACTATGTATTTTGTGCCTTGCTTTGGAGGTGAAATGTCTCCTGCCCCCTGTACCACAGCTTTCTTTGGCCTCTCCACATAAAAGTACAACTGAGTTCCTCAGGGGCAGGCAGTGATCACTGCCCTGTGCCACACCTGACTGCTGTCCCAATAGGTGGACACACAGGCTCTTCTCTTATGGCCCAGGCTGCCCCCATCTGCTAAGCATTGAAAACTACACACAGGATTTGCAGAACATTAATGACATGGAGGTGACTGCTTCATCTCTGTTGAAAACTTACTGCAGTGTTGTAAAGAAGAGAATTCAGGAAAAGCTGAACATTTGAGGCTGGCTGGCTGTAATCTTCAGCTGCTGAGAAAGCCTCAGCTGCTCGGTTCCACTGTGGAAATGCAACTCCTCCCTCAAAGTCCAACTCAAGTACACCTCCTCTGCGGTGCCTGCCCCTTCCTCCCTTTCACAAGCACGTGCTCCCTCTGCCGTCCCAGAGCATTCTATCGCCACCTCTGGAGCCACACTGTCCCAGCCGACAGCCAGCTCAGTGCACAGCTGCCTCTCCCTGTGTGTACCTGCAGGCCCCACCTGGGCTGGAAGGCTGCCTCCTTCTCCTCCGCACAGAGGAGACACTCAGGACCTACTGAATGAGGGAGGGAGTGGATGAGCAAGATCAGCCAAGGGCCACAGGGAATGGCCTGCAGCTCCCAGCAGGAACAGCCAATGCCCTGCCAATCAGGAGGTGCTGGCTCTGTTCTCAGCAGGGCTGCTAAAAGCTCCCTTATAACAGCTCTAGGCCACAACGACCAACTTGGTGTCAGGCCCTAAAGACACCAAAAATCCTAACAAATAAAGAGGCGGCTATGCAGCATGCTGGTTAGAAGCACAGGCTTCGGAGTCAGAGCTTGAATTCCACTTATTATGTGACCTTGAGCAAGTTACTCAAGGCATCAATCTCATTTTGTCACCGGCAAAATGAGGACATTATCCGCCACACAGTGTTGCTGAAAAAGTAAGAGAGGTGACAGACGCAAAGTGCTTGGCACTTACTTACTCTTACTGGTTTATTACAAAGAAGAGAACACAGGAACAGCCAAATGCAAGAGATGCACAGGGCACACCACAGGGCAGAGAGGTCGGGGCTCCCATGCCGTCCCTGGAAGTGCCACCTCCCCAGCACCAAATGAGTTCACCAAACCAGAAGCTCTCCAAACCCAGTATTTAGAGGGTTTTATGGAGTTTTCATAACATAGACATGATGAAGTCCTTGGCCAACCGTGACTAGCTCAATCTCCAGCCTGTCTCATCTCCCCTCCCAGAGGTAGGGGTGGGGCTGGTATGTCCAACTCTTTACTCATGACTCATCTTTCTGGCAACCAGCCCCAATCCTGATCCTGTCCAGGGGCCCGAAGCCACCTGTCATCTCATTATCATACAAAAGACACTCCTATCACCCCAGAGATTCCAAAAGTCTTAGAAGCTCTTGTGTCAGGTATTGAAACCTAAGACCAAATATTATAACCAATGATGTTCCTATCACTCAGGAAATTACAAGGGTTTTAGAAGCTCTGGGCCAAAAACCAGGAAGAATACTAAATATATACACTATTGTACTATGTATCCCACTATCACGATACTTTTTATTTTTGAGACAGCATCGACCTCTGTTGCCCAGGTTGGAGTACAGTGGTGTATACAGCTTATGATGCGATCTCAGCTCACTGCAACATCCACCTCCCAGGTTCAAGCAATTCTTGTGCCTCACGCTCCTGAGTAGCAGGACTACAGGTGTGCGACACTACAACTGACGAATTTTTGTATTTTTTAGTAGGACGGGGTTTCACTGTGTTGGCCAGGCTGGCCTTCAACTCCTGGCCTCAAGTGATTTGCCTGCCTCGGCCTCCCAAAAATCTGGGATAAGTCACAAGCCACCATACCTGGCCTCACTATCACAATAATTATACTGAGAGGATGGGGGAGAAAAACGTGGGCAACAGGAGGAGGGGAGAGGGTAAGCAACCTGAATCCTTGTCTTCCACACAATCTAGAAGAACCAGCTAAAACATAAACACAGTAACCTCCAAGGAGCAGGGATCAGGGTGGAGAAGGGTAAGGTGGGGGATTGCTGGGTTTTGTTGTAAGCCTTGTTAATTTCTGACTCTTAGAGCTGTATGCCTGTACAACTTTGCAAAAATGAGTATTTACCTGTAATCCCAGCACTTTGGGAAGCCAAGGTGGGTGGATCACGAGGTCAGGAGATCGAGACCATCCTGGCTAACACGGTGAAACCCCATCTCTACTAAAAATACAAAATATTAGCCAGGCATGGTGGTGGGCACCTGTAATCCCAGCTACTCAGGAGGCTCAGGCAGGAGAATGGTGCGAACCCAGGAGGCAGAGCTTGCAGTGAGCTCAGACCATGCCACTGCAATCCAGCCTGGGTGACACAGCGAGACTCCATCTCAAAAAAAAAAGAAAGAGTATTTAATTTTTAAACAAAATCTGATACTTGACCAACAACAATAGTATATTAAGTGATACAGTTTTTTGTTTTTGTTTGAGAGGGTCTTGCTCTGTTGCCCAGGGAGGAGTGCCATGGTGTAATTCTAACTCACCACAGCCTCAGATTATTGGGATCAGGTGATCAACCTCCCGAGCAGCTAGAACCACAGGTATGCACCCCCACGCCCAGCATTTTTTTTTTTTTTGGTAGAGGTGGAGGTCTCGTTATGTTGCTGGTCTTAAACTCCTGATCTCAGTGGATCCTACTGCCTCAGTCTCCCTAAGTGCTGGGATTACAGATGTGAGTCACTACACCAGGCCCAAGTGGCATATTCTAAAATTTTTTGGAATCCAACCACTTTGAAAATGTATGGAGAGCTATAAATCATCTCCCCATAAACACACATGGATGCATATACACAAAATTGTTGCACAGGATTTTGGGGACTTCATAAATTTCTGAAAGCCAGGTTAAAAACGTTAGGATTATAGATTCCGGTTTCTTTTTTTTTCTTTTTTTTTTTTTGAGACAGGGTCTCGCTTTGTCGTCCAGGCTGGAGTGCAGTGGCATGATCTCGGCTCACTGCAAGCTCCGCCTCATGGGTTTACACCATTCTCCTGCCTCAGCCTCCTGAGTAGCTGGGACTACAGGTGCCCACCACTATGCCCGGCTAATTTTTTGTATTTTTAATAGAGGCAGGGTTTCACCATAGCCAGGATGGTCTCAATCTCCTGACCTCGTGATCTGCCCTCCTCGGCCTCCCAAAGTCTGGGATTACAGGCGTGAGCCACCGCGCCCAGCCCCAGATTCTGGTTTATTAAAGGAAATGTATTTCAAGTCAGAGCTTGTCATTTGTTGCACAGGAAAATAAAAACTTCATTTAAAAAATCAAAAACACCCACATGATAAAATGAGGTCCTGCTTGGTTTTAAACTACTTGACCACCATCAGTTGTTTTCTTGACCACAGGATGCACCTAAGTCCTAACTATGAATAAAGGTACAAACATTGTTTATTGGGCTTTTGGCTTCAGCCTTGAAATAGTCAGATTCTCTCAAACTCAGGAATGTGAGTCGCTGTTGGGTTGATGCAGCTGTTTCCATTCTAGAAATAGACCTGGAATCACGTACTTTTCACCCATGAAGAGTCCTTTGTGTAAAACTTGAAAAGGCAAGGTCCCAAATCCCCCATATGGGTGTTTCTTCCAGTAGAGGAATTACTTTAATGACTTCTTAGCAAAACTTACATAATCAGGGCAGGCCATCAAAATACTCCAAAACACAAAGTTTAGCTCCATTTCTGATGGACCTGTCTCCATTGCTATCAATCTTACCAACAGCCTCACATCAAGTCAGAGGAACGGTTTTTTCACTTAAGAAGGATCTTCATGGCTGGGTGTGGTGGCTCACGCCTGTAATCCCAGCACTTTGGGAGGCCAAGGTGGGCAAATCACAAGTTAACGAGTTTGTGACCAGCCTGGCCAACATAGTGAAACCCTGTCTCTACTAAAAATACAAAAATTAGCCGGGCCTGGTGGCACATGTCTGTAGTCCCAGCTACTCATGAGGCTGAGGCAGGAGAACTGCTTGAACCTGGGAGGTGGCAGTTGTGGTGAGCCAAGATTGCACCACTGCACTCCAGCCTGGGCAAGAGAATGAGACTCCGTCTGGGGAAAAAAAAAAAAAAAAAAATGATCTTCATGTTCCTGCCAATTTGCAAAAATGAAAAAAAAAATTGGTATCTGTTAACCAGAGGCAATGAAAAGCACCTCCCAGGCTGCTGTAGTAACTGGATCAGTAACTGTGATGGGAGATTCCAACCCCTGAGACCTGTGACTATGTCACACAGCAAAAGGGCTTTGCCACAGACCTTAGGAGGAGTATCCTGGGCTATCCAGGGAGGTCCAATCTAATCCCATGAGCCTCTAAGAGCATAGAACTGGCCAGGCACGGTGGCTCATGCCTGTAATCTCCACACATTGGGAGGCTAAGGCAGGCAGATCACGAGATCAAGAGATGGAAACCATCCTGGCTAAAATGGTGAAACCCCATCTCTACTAAAAATACAAAAATTAGTCAGGCGTTGTGGCGGGCACCTGTAGTTCCAGCTACTCAGGAGGCTGAAGCAGGAGAATCACTTAAACCTAGGAAGTAGAGGTTGCAGTGAGCTGAGATCACGCCACTGCACTCCAGCCTGGGCAACAGTGTGAGACTCCATCTCAAAAAAAATTTTTAAATAGGGCATAGAACTTTCTCCGAGTGGAAGAAGAGAAATGCACACAGGGGAACTGGAGAGGCTGACCAGGTCCCTGGCCTAGCTAGTCCTGAGCTGATGGGACCACGTGCAAAGACCAGATAGAGGCCTCAGGAGCTGAGGGCAGCCCCCAACAGATGGCCAGCAAGGGAATAGACACCTCAGTCCTGCAACCACAAGGAACTGTTTGGCCAAAAGCGCTTGGAAACAATTCTCCAGTGAGGAATGCAGCCCAGCCCACATGGTGATTTTTGCCCAGTGACACCCACGTCAGACTTCTGCCCCACACAACTGTGAGATGATACAATTTCAATTGTTTTAAGCCCCGAAATTTGTGGAAATGTGGTAAAGCAGCAACAGAAATGAATACAGTGATTTACGTGGAAACCCCTAGAAGAGTGTCTGGCACCGTGTTGACACCTGACAGGTGTTTCCGAACTTCCTTACATCGCAAGACAGGGCTGGCCACACTCCATCCAAAACAATAGATGGTAGACTTGTTCTGACAAAACAGATTCAGTGAATTATAAATGGCCCAGAACACCTACAAATTTCAGGTTTCAGGTAAGTGATTGCCTTTCCTTTCACTTAGAAACCTCCCAATGCTCATCTTACTGATAAACTCTAAGTACCAAGCAGGAGACTAAACACCAGACAAACCCAGCCCCGGATGCCCCGAGGGAGCCCATCCCAGCACTCACTCCGCTGCACTGAAATGATGTCCAGGTCAGTTTATCCCACTAGACCAAGAACTCCAGCTCTCCATGTGTGAGTCACCAGTGCTGCCTCTGCATCGCTGCTTCTAGGATGGTGCTTCTGCACTTCACAGGAAATCTGTATCAATGTCTGTCAACACTATATATGACAGTGTAACTTAATGTCTGCACAGAAAACATCAATTCTTTGAGGACCAGGGCGGGGTTTACTAGTCTTTGTCCTCCCACTGCCACTGTCTGGGACACCAGAGGCACTCGGTAGAAGTTGGTGAAGAGAAGGAAAAGGCAGAGGAGAGAGAGGAAAGCAGGACCAACACTGCAGACACAGATTCCGAGGTGGCTGGAGGAGAGGCAGGGCAGAGAAACTTCCTGGATGCTGGAATGGGGTTCACTGTGATACCTGCTGCTGAATTTCAAATGTCAAAGGTGGTGCTTTGCTGACCTTGACCTCTGACTGCCCTTTAGCTTTCCCGACCTCAACACAGGGCACTTAGAAACTGCAATGTCAAGAAATTATGCTTCATTAAAGCATGGGAATGTTATTTACATGGACGTCCATTACTGCATTTTTTACATGGGACCGGCTCCCACCCGCAGGGCGACCGGCACCGCCGCGCGGGCCCATGCTTTATCGCAGCAGGCGCGAAGCCCCCGGTGCCACACGAGGCCGAGACAAAGCCCAGGCGCAAGGACTCCGGATCCCGAACTCGGACTCTGCGGAGCCCAGCTCGGAGCCGCCACGCCCAGGGCAGAGAACCCCGCCCGGTCCGGAGAACCCGTCGCCCGTCGCGCCCTCTCACCTCAGGCCGCCGCCTCGCATCGCTCGCTCCTCGCCGCGGAGCCTGGGCCCACTGGAGCTCAGCTGAGCAGCCGACAGAGACGCGGCAGCCTCAACAATGGAGCCCCGGGGAGGGGCCGCCGCGCCGCTTCAGCCCGTGTTCCCCGTTCAGGATCCAGCTCGGATCAAGGAGCTGCAGCTGGCGCGGGGCTGCGGCCAGGAAACACACCATGCAGGTGCACACGGACCCGCCCCCCGCCCCCAGCGGAGCCGGGCGCCTAGGGCCCCCTCCGGCCAATGGGGAGCAAGCCGCGCGGAGAGGGCGGGGCCTGGGGGAACAAAGGGAAGTTGGGCGGGGCGGCGCTGGGATTGGGCGTGCGAGGTCCCGCGGGAGGACCGGACCCAAGAGCTGGCCGGATCCTGGCCCCCTAGAAGACCCAGCTCAACGTCCACCTGCAGTCTGCTCTACAGGACGCGCTCATCTCAAGCCCAGAACTCAGGCTTTTAAGGCAGACAGCGAGAGACAGGCTTGCTTTACAAAAAGTGAAACTGAGGTCCAAGGAATAGGATTGCCTGTTGCCCGAAGTCACATAGTCCCATTCACTCCTTCATCTTGTCATTCAGCAAACATTTGGAAGCACGTATGGTGGGCGTTAGGAGTGAAGTAGGGCCGGGCGCGGTGGCTCCCGCCTGTAATCCCAGCACTTTGTGGGGCCGAGGCAGGTGGATCACTTGAGGCCAGGAGTTCGAAACCAGCCTGGCCAACAAGATGAAACCCCATCTCTGCTAAAAATACAAAAACTTAGCCGATCGTGGTGGCGCGTACCTGTGGTCCCAGCTACTGGGAAGGCTGAGGCAGGAGAATCGTTTGAACCCTGGATGTGGAGGTTGCAGTGAGCTGAGATGGTGCCACTGCATGCGCTCCAGCGTGGGGGACGGAGTGAGACTCTGTCTCCAAAAAAAAAAAAAAAAATTAATAGATGGGAAGTAGAAGCGAACTTAGGCCTTCCCTGAAGGAGCTCGGCCAAGGAGTACCTGAAATGTCTCTGCATCTCTTTATGCTCCTGATAATGGAACCAGGAGCGAGCACTAATCATTTCCCTTTCCTGCCTCAGAGCTTTCATATGTTTGCTGTTCCCCGCCTGAAATGCCAAGTACCAATGGAATTTATTTATTTATAGAAATGGGGTCTCCCTATGTTGCCCAGGGTGGTCTCAAACTCCTGGCCTCAAGCTATCGTCTCGTCTCAGCCTCCCAAAGTGTTGGGATTACAGGCATGAAGCACTGTCCCCAGCCCTGATCGTCTTTAAAACTTCTTTCCTCATCTTATTTGAGCTTCCTGCTTCATGTGCCCCCACACCCTTGGTTTTCCTGTACTTCCATAGCTACTCTGCCAAACTTGTATATGTCTGGGCTCAGGCCAAATGCCCTTCCATTTGCAGTGGGCACTGCCACAGGAAATCTCATGCCCTTCCGGGCTTCACAAACCATCCACATGCTCTGCTGCCTGCCAGAGACATCCATCCCAGTCAGATGCCCAGCCCTGACCTTTCCCAAAGCCCCAGCTGGACACAGGGAAACATCTCAAATTGTCCGCGGCCAAAACAGAGTGGTTTATTAATGCCCTAACCTGCTCATCCACATTCTCGTGATTCTCTGTAAACAGCCCCTCCATCCACCCAGCTGCTCAGGTGAAAATCTCAAATCCTCCTCCAGTCCTTCCTCCCCGAACCTCTCATGCAGCCCTCTGCCTTCCTAGGACGCTGAGCACCCCTCACTCCCAGCACCAGCTGGGGTGCTGTCTGAGTCGCTGCCACCCACTTGGCATGAAGTGTGACCTCTCGCCCGGTGTGGTGGCTTACGCCTGTAGTCACAGCACTTTGGGAGGCTGAGGCGGGCAGATCGCTTGAGGCCAGGAGACTGGGACCAGCCTGGTCAATATGATGAAACTAAAATACAACAATTAGCCAGGCATGGTAATGCGTGCCTATCATCCCAGCTACCCTACCCAGGAGGCTGAGGCAGGAAAATTGCTTGAACCTGGGAGGCAGAGCTGGCAGTGAGCCAACATCACAGCACTGCATTCCAGGCTGGGCAACAGAGTGAGACTCTGTTGCAAATTAAAAAAAAAAAAAGAAGAAGAAGAAGGAGAAGTGTGACCTCTCTAAGGCAAGGCAGTGTCCCACTCTGATTCACTTCCATGTGCAAAACAGGACCTGCACCCTGAAGGCATTCACTCAGGGAGGCTGCTGGGATGGGTGGATGCACGGTTAAGGTCTTCATGGTGGCTGGGGCTGACCCCATCCCCATCGCTCTTCCCACACACACCTGCACACTCATCACTCCCACGCTCGCACCCACCACTGAAAGCCTGGCCCCTAATCTGATTTGCCTAACAAGGTCCCCAGATGAACAACACAGGCTTCCCTACCTCTCCCCTGCTAGGGCCCCACCGTGTTCTGGGATGTACTCAGGGATCAGGAGAACAAAACCTCAGGGAGTGAAAGGACATTCCAGGGTGCAGGCCTCTGCATCCCCCTCCATGCCCTCATCCCTGCCTGACACACCCACACCCCTGTACCTGGCCAGCTCCTACCAACCCTTAAATTCTCACCAAGTTCTGTGGTGGCAGCCACACCCTAAAGCGACTGACCCCCCAATGACCTATGCCCTTGCATAGTCTTCCTGACCTTAGATACGAGCAAAACCGGTGACTGGCTTCTAAGCCATAGGCCCTGGCAAAAGCAATGGGATGTCACTGTCACAGTGCATCACCTTCGCACACTAGAGAGAAATGTTCCACCTGCAGGTGCTGCTGGAGGGAGATGCTGTGCTGAGAAAGACCTTTGGAGGGGCCCCGTAGGCAAGGAAGCAAAAAGCTGGCCCCTTGCCAAGCGGGTCTGAGGAAATGAATTCTGCCAGTAACCTCAGCAGACCTGAAAATGGATTCTGCCCTGGGGGAGCCTCAGATGAGGATGCAGCCCAGCTGCTTAGCATGAGATCCCAAGCACAGGACCCGCTTAAATAGGCTCAACTCCTAGCTTGCCAAAATTGGCTTTAAGGTGTGTGTTGTTTTAAGCTTCTACATTTTTAGTTATTGCCTATGAAAGTGTTAAAATGTGAGACAATAACTTAGGTCCCCTCCCCGTCACACACATTCTTCCTTCTGGCATTCATCACAATTCTCCCTATTGATTTAAAATCTCCCTCTTGACTGGGTGCAGTGGCTCAGGAGTTCCAGACCAGCCTGGCCAACATGGTGAAACCCCATCTCTACTAAAAATACAAAAATTAGCTAGATGTGGTGGTGCAATCCTGTAATCCCAGCTACTCCGAAGGCTGAGGCAGGAGAATTGCTTGAATCCAGGAAGCAGAGGTTTCAGTGAGCCATGATGACACCATTGCACTCCAGCCTGAGTGACAAGAACAAAACTCTGTCTCAAAAAAAAAAAAAAAAAAAAAAAGTCTCTTGCCACTAGCATGAAGGTCCCATGAGAAGAAAAATGGAAACTCTTGCTCATAACAGTGTCCCAAATGCCCAGCACGGTGTAGTTCTAGGGCAGTTGGTCGATGGTGGACGCTGCTGGTTGGAGGGCCCAGCTGGCCCTCCCAGCTGCCTTCTCCCTGGTCAGGTTCCATTATAGAAAACAGAATAGTTTCATGCCTTTCCGGAGTCCCTCTTAGTGGGGATTGGCCAAGTGACATTGTCCTGCCCCGGGAGACATAAGTGGAAGTTGGCTGAAAGGTTTGTAGCCGTGGTGTGCTGGGGCGATTTGAACCAGGACATGAGAGCTGACCGTCCATTGTTCAGGAATTCTGCAAGTTGATTGTTCAATACATTCAGTACTTAAAAATATCAAATAATATAAACTCGCAAATTAAAAAATGCATTAAACCAGATGCAGTGGCCCACGTCTAACACATTGGAAGCCTGAGGCAGGAAGATCACTTGAGCCCAGGAGTTCAAGACCAGCTTAGGCAACAAAGGAAGAGCCTGTCTCCACAAAAAATTTAAAATTAGCTAGGCATGGTGGTGTGTGCATGCAATCCTAGCCACTCAGGAGGCTGAGGTGGGAGGATCGCTTGAGCCACCTGTTCAAGGCTCCAATGAGCTATGATAGTGCCACTGCACTCCAGTCTGGGTGATAGAACCAAACCCTGTCTCAGAAATAAACATATTTCATATATTAACAAATTTATAATAAATGTATATTTACATATACATGTATGTATTATAATTATATATTTAGACATAAATATATATTTCTTGTTTTATTTATTTATTTATTTATTTATTTATTTATTTTGAGTTGGAGTTTAACCCTTGTCACCCAGGCTGGAGTGCAATGACACAATCTGGGCTCACCACAACCTCCACCTCCTGGGTTCAAGGGATTTTCCTGCTTCAGTCTCCTGAGTAGCTGGGATTACAGACACACACCACCATGCCTGGCTAATTTTTGTATCTTTAGTAGAGATGGGATTTCTCCATGTTGGTCAGGTTAGTCTCGAACTCCTGACCTCAGGTGATCTGCCCACCTCGGCCTCCCAAATTGCTGGGATTACAGGTGTAAGCCACTGTGCCCAGCCTATATGATATATTTATATATTATAATTCTGTATATTTTATATAATTATATATAAATATCAATATAAAACCTTTCCTTGCCTTCTCTTGTTTCTACCTACAGTCAGTCCCATGACTTCAAATACTATCTACATGTAGTAATTTTAAATGTATGTTTATATATATATATATATATTTTGTTGTTGTTGAGACGGAGTCTTGCCCTGTCATCAGGCTGGAGTGCAATGGCGCAGTCTCAGCTCACTGCAACCTCTGACTCCCGGGTTCAAGCGATTCTCCTGCCTTAGCCTGCCAAGTAGCTGGGCTTATAAGCGCCCACCACCACGTTCAGCTAATTTTTGTATTTTTAGTAGAGACAGGGTTTTGCCATGTTGGTTAGGTTGGTTTTGAACTCTTGACCTTAACTGATCGCCCACCTCGGCCTCTTAAAGCGCTGGGAATGCATGCGTGAGCCACCTTGTCCAACATATTTTTCTGTTTCCAAACATTTTACAAGAGAGGAAAGCGGAGAATAAATCATCTGACATACTACTATAAAAAGAAAATCTTTGTGCCTCTCTTCTTTTCATCTTTCCTAAGTGTACATATTACCAAAATGTCTTTAGGTTGAGGTCCCCCCCGTGAAAACTTTACAGGGTGTTGTGTCCTCAGACACCCTCCTGTCTTTTCCTAGTCCTGGCATTTTAGAACTGTCTGGGGATGATCCAGGATACCCGCTGTGGCCATGTCTATTGGAGGGTCTAGTGAGTATCAGCCCCGGGGTCATCTCATCGCCAAGGACAGCCTGAGGTAGGGGGTAGAGTCTCTCAGGGGAGCAACTGGATGCTCTTGGCCTTTGAGGAATCTCCTGGTATAGTTTCATCTAAAATGGTGACCCCTTAGGGTTATTAAAATCTTAGGACATTAAAATGAATGGACAATACAACGTAATGTCATTAAAGCTAGGTCATTAAAACTGTTCCTCCAGCCGGAGCTTTTATTCCTCGGAGACACATTGACGGTCTGCAAATGGGATGCTGATATTGAGAGGAAAAGGCAGAAATGATTTCTGCTCTCTAGATTGTCTCAGATTTGTGAAGAGAGAAAAACTGTCCCAAAGGACAAGGAAAACCCACCCCAGAGAGGATGTGCAAGAACCTGAATATGAAAATGCACTCAAGGCACACAGGAGGACAAAGAGCAGTGCCAGTGCCTCGTAGGTGGTCACTGAGGACTTTACTGAACAGGATGGGTGTCCCGAGGGATAGAATGCCTGCCGTGACACTTAGAAAGGTCTGTGTTGGAGTCAGCGCTGCCTCTCCCTGAGTTTGTTACCTTGATAAGGCTTGTCCGCTTATATGAGTTTCAGTTTTTCATTGACTGTAAGATACATGTTGTCAGTACAGTTTGAAAGATAAAGGTACTATTTCCAAAGTAGCAAGGTAAAATGACGTATTTTATTTGCTAAAAGTTCATATTTATTTCTTCCCCAGAGTGAGTGTAGTAAGATTTAAAGGTCTGTTCTTTTCAAGGGTAATTTCAAATGGAATTGTAGGACTTAGCTTTGTGAATGCTACTGGTGAAATAAAAGTGTGATAGATAAATTGATGATTTACAAGGATTCACCAAAATGTCAGTTCCCCTCTTGTAGCATGGTGAAGAATTTATGACAGTGGACACATCTGTGTCCTCTTATCTGGATATCTGAGGGGTTTTTTGGTGTTGTTTTATGTTTTTTTGTTTTGGAGACACTGTCTTGCTCTGTAGCCCGGCTGAAGTGCAGTGGCACTATCTCTGCTTACTGTGACCTCTGCCTCCCGGGTTCAAGTGATTCTCCTGTGTCAGCCTCCCGAGTTACTGGGATTATAGGCACCCACCATCACACCCAGCTAATTTTTGCATTTTTAGTAAACACGGGGTTTTAGGCCTGGCACTGTGGCTCAGGCCTGTAATCCCAGCAATTTGGGAGGCCAAGGTGGGTGGATCACGAGGTCAGGAGTTCCAGAGCAGCCTGGCCAACATGGTGAAACCCTGTCTCTACTAAAAATACAAAAAAAAATTTTAGCTGAGCATGGTGGCAGACACCTGTAATCCCAGCTACTTGGGAGGCTGAGGCAAGAGAATTGCTTGAACCCGAGAGGTGGAGGTTGCAGTGAACCAAGATCTTGCCACTGCACCACAGCCCAAGCAACAATGCAAGACTCCGTCTCAAAAAACAAAAAATACAAACAGCAAAAAGGCGGGGTTTTGCCATGTTGGCCAGGCTGGTCTCAACATCCTGACATCAGATGATTGCTCACCTCATCCTCCCAAGGTGCTGGGATTACAGGCGTGAGCCACCATGCCCTGCCCACACTATTTTATTTTTATTCCCTAAATTTTAATATGTTTGAGTTTGTCTGTTCCTTTATCACTGTTTTCTTACATAAAATAAATTCTGCCTAATCCTTCGTAAAAAAAAAAAAATCTTTCTGTGACTTCTGAAAGTGTTCTGGTTTTATCTTTCATATTTGAATATATAATAAGTTGATTATGGATCATGGAATAGAGAAGAATGCAGTGCATTTTCCTAAGCAGATGCCAGCCTGGTTTGCCTCATATTTTAAAGTGCATGTGATTTCTTTTTCTATTCTACAGTGCCTACTCTATCACTCATCAACTTTTCATTTAAATGCTGGGTCATTAAGACTTCTTCCCATTGGTCTGCTTGCTCATCTCTCTGCTAATACTGTGCTGTCCTGAGTATTTTCGTTTGAAAATCTTAGAAGTATGTTAGACCAGGCATCACTCTTTTTTTAGATGAATAAAAAGCATTAGACATTTGTCATTTTTACTACGCATGAAAAAGTAATTTTTCCTGCCTAAAAAAAAACCTGATTTGGGAATTTATGTGATTTCATAGGAATAGCATCTGGAAGTGGTGACATTAATGTCCTTTTTTAAAAACAGGTGTCGTATTTACTCTTATTCCTTTCTACCTTGACATTGTGCAACAGAAATTTGAAAAATTATTGTATTAATATTGTCCAATATCAATTATTGGTTTTATTTACTACTCAATTAAATTTAATAAGCCTACTCTCTTTTGGTATAATCACATGGAATGGGCTCAACTCCCCAGTTAATAAGTGACAGCACATGTAAAATATTGTGTACCAGGGAAACTCATTGAACACTTAGTGTTCAGACTGTGGTTTGGTGTCTGGTTCTCTAAGCACCACTGCAGTGAAAATAATAGATCTTCGGCAGAAAAAGTTTTGGCAAATATATTGCATAAGCCATTTAGATGCAGTGAATCATTCTTATTACTTGGGTTGGTGGAATCCCTTTCAAAATGTAAGTTACTAATACAAACAAAGATGGAACTTTGTGAGCAGACATTTTTAAGAATAAGTAGCCTCAGGACTGATAATATTAACTCCTTTATGCACATCAGGTAGAACTTTATTATGACAGATACTAGAAATGTACAAAGTGAAGTTAAAAGGTAACTCCTAGCAGCACATCTTACTCCCTGGATTCTCTAATGAGATGGGTGTTTCTACTTTGCTGTTGCCTTTTTGAATAGTTCAATTCTCACATTAGTACTGCTGTGTGGGAGGGAGTATGTGTGAACAGAGTAAGAGTTGTGACAATCAAGTCATAGAATAAATGCTTGGAAATTTTAGAATCATGTAAACAGCTTATGGATTGAGTATAGATTCCCAGTGCTGTCAGTCTCACCCGTCCTACTATCCACATATGTGGAATGTTCTAGGACTCCATGGCTTTTGAGGATGTGGCTGTGAACTTTACCCAGGAGGAATGGGCTTTGGTAGATTCTTCTCAGAAGAATCTCTGCAGAGAAGTGATGCAGGAAACCTGCAGGAACCTGGCTTCTGTAGGTAAGAATGACAACACATTTCACTTAATTACAGAAGTATTTCCCTATCATCAGTGCTATTTGTGATTTGGAATGTGGCAAGGGAACGATTTGGTGAAGAAATCAGGCATGGGCACTGTGTACAATGAACATGAAATCTAGTAATGTTTCTGTAGTTTGTAATAATTCATGATAATTTTGTGGGTCTGCATTTTAGGAAACAAATGGAAAGACCAGAATATTGAACATCACTTTGAAAAACTTGGGAAAGATATAAGATAATTTGCACTGAGAAGAGGAAACAAAGTCCTCTGAAGGAATCTTAGCTTGTCATGAACTTAAAAACAAGCAATCAAAACAAATAGAGTCACTTGAAATTTATTTTTTTTAGAAAAATTTCACCCAAAATGTAACGTACTTCAAGGTAGCAGTCAGTGTTTGGAAAACAGTTTACTTGAAAATAGCACTACAAAATTGTGTATATGAATGTTACTAATTTGGTCATAGCCATGCAGGTGGTAGCTGTGTTTTCAGTAGTAACCCATTTACTTTCAAATAATTCAATCATGGCAATAATAATAATAATAATAATAATAATAACAATGCATTTTCCTTGGTATTGGTAGCAGTGTAAGGCCAAGACCTATTAGTAAGTAGAAAGTTATTAAACCAACCAATAATAATGTGCTTGTCATTTTTTACAGAAATCATGTGGTACAGAGACTGTGTGAAAGCAAAGAAGGTAGACAGTATGGACAAGTAGTCAGCCAAATTCCAAATCTTGATCTGAATGAGAACATTTCTACTGGATTAAAACAATGTGAAAGCAGTGTTTGTGGAAAAGTCTTTGTACATCATTCCCTCCTTAATAGGCACATCCTGGCTCACTCAGGATACAAACCATATGGAGAGAAGCAATATAAATGTGAACAATGTGGGAAATTCTTCGTTTCTGTTCCAGGTGTTAGAAGACACATGATAATGTACAGTGGAAATCCAGTTATAAATATACGATATGTGGGAAAGTGTTTTATTTTCTCAATTCATTTGAAAGACATCAGATCCGGGGCCTATCATGGGGAGGGGGGAGAGGGGAGGGATTGCATTGGGAGTTATACCTGATGCAAATGACGAGTTGATGGGTGCAGCACACCAACATGGCACAAGTATACATATGTAACAAACCTGCACGTTATGCACATGTACCCTACAACTTAAAGTATAATAATAATAAATAAATTTTAAAAAAACATTAACCATTAATGAAAAAGAAAAAAAGAAATCACTGGCCAACAGTTAATAAACTTCTATTTTACAAAAAAAAAAAAAGAAAGAAAGACATCAGAGAACTCACACAGGAGAAAAACCCTATAAATATAAACAATGTGGTAAAGCGTTCACTGTTTCCGGTTGTTGTCTAATACATGAACGAACTCACACTGGAGAGAAACCCTAGGAATGTAAGGAATGTGGGAAAACATTTAGATTTTCTTGTTGTTTTAAGATGCGTGAAAGGACTCACACTAGAGAAAGATCCGATACATGTACCAAATGTGATAAAGCCTTCAGCTGTCCCACTTCCCTTCGTAACCATGGAAGCATTCATACTGGAGAGAGACCCTATGAATGTAAACAATGTGGCGAAGCCTTTAGTCATTTGAGTTCCCTTTGTAACCATAGAAGTACTCATACTGGAGAGAAAGCCTATGAATGTAAACAATGTGACCAAGCCTTCAGTCGTCTCAGTTCCCCTCACCTCCACGAAAGAATTCATACTGGAGAAAAACCCTATGAATGTAAGAGATGCGGTAAAGACTACGCTCGTTCCAGTCATCTTACTCGCCATGAAAGAAGTCATGATATAGAGGCTGGGTATAGTGACTCGGCCTATAATCCCAGCACTTTGGGAGGCCAAGGTGTGTGTATTGCTTGAGCCCAGGAGTTCATAACCAGCCCGGATTAAAACAATGTGAAACAACCTGGGCAACACGGTGAAACCCTGTCTCTAGAAAAAATAAAATAATGCCAGGCACGCTGGCTCAAGCCAGCTACTCGGGAGGCTGAGACAGGAGAAGGGTGTGAACCTGGGAGGCAGAGCTTGCAGTGAGCCAAGATCGCACAACTGCATGCCAGCCTGCGCGACAGAGCGAGACTCCATCTCAAAAAGAAAAAAAAAAAAAAAGAAAAAAGAAAATAATTAACTGGGCATGGTGGCACATTTCAGTTGTCTTAGTTCTTTTTCAAGGACATAAAAAGCCACAGGGGGTTGGGGGAAAGCCCTGTGCATGCGGATCACGAGGTCAGGAGATCGAGACCATCCTGGCCATCATGGTGAAACCTCGTCTCTACTAGAAATACAAAAATTAGCTGGGTGTGGTAGCATATGGTTGTAATCCCAGGTACTCAGGAGGCTGAGGCAGGAGAATCACTTGAACCCAGGAGGCGGAGGTTGCAGGGAGCCGAGATTGTGCCACTGCACTCCAGCCTGGTTACAGAGTGAGATTCCATCTCAAAATTAAAGAAAATAAATAAATAAATAAATAAATAAATAAATAAAGCCCCTTGAATGTAAGAAATGTGGCAAAACATATACTCTTTCCCATTCCCTCATAAGCATGAAAAGGCTCACATTGCACAGAAACCTTAAGAATGTAGGAAATGTGGTCAGGCCTTCAGATTTTCCTGTTTTTGAAGATTTGGGAGGACTCAGAGTGGAGAAAAGCCTTTTGAATCTAAATTTGTGGTAAGGCCTTCAGTTATGTTAGTTCCATTTGAAGACATCAGCTGATTCCTGAGAAAAACCCTATGAATGTCCAGAATGTGGGAATGTTTCATTTCTCTCATACCCACTCAAGGACATATGAAAATGCACACTGTAGCTGGCTGGACCTTGTAAATACAAGAACGTACACAGGATTAAAACTCTAATAGTTTAGAAACTGCAAGAATATTTTCAGTTTGCACATTTACTTGAAAAGTCATGTGAAAACTCCCATGGGAAAGAAGTTCTATAAGTGAAGCTTTTCTAATTTGGAAAGCCTGATGCAAATTAATTATGGTGCAGTGCTTGAAAAAAATGTATGAAATGTTACACAAGTTACAAGTATATTGTTTTTCTCAGTGGCTCATTCTTAAAGAGTCTTGAGTATGCATTTCACCTTGTTTTGCGGGAAACCTTGAGGTGAGAGTTCCGTAAATGCTCTTTAAGCAGTAGTACTTGAGTTTCATAGATAATGATATTAAGTTTGTTGATAGAATTTTTGTCTATTCATTTGATAATGTGCTGGATTCATGGTTGAATTTAATTTTTCTAATATGTAGGTACATTTAATTTTTTTTATTTCATTTTTTTTTTTTTGAGATGGAATCTCCCTCTGTTGCCCAGGCTGGAGTACAGTGGTGCAATCTCAGCTCACTGCAACCTCCGCCTCCTGGGTTTAAGTGATTCTCCTGCCTCAGCCTCCCGAGTAGCTGGGACTACAGGTGCCCACCACTATGTCCAGCTAATTCTTTGTATTTTTAGTAAAGACAGGATTTCACCATGTTGGCTAGGCTGGTCTTGAACTCCTGACCTCATGATTTGCCCATTTTGGCCTCCCAACGTGCTGGGATTACAGACATGGGCCACTGCACCCGTTCAGGTAAGTTTCATTTGTATGTATTGTCCTGTGATTAATGGACCAGTGAATAATGATTGTGAATTGTTGGGATTGTCTTACTAGCCTCATTTGGCAAATTTTGATTATCCCTTGTTCATTATACACATTCCACCTTTCTTTATTAAAGGAAAAACTACTCTTGATGTAAAGATGTTTATTTTTTGCTAATAATGAGTTAGTATTAATTCCTAAGTACATAAATTTTACCATGGAGTATCATCTCGTGAGTTCTTTGCATGTGTTGCCCTTTATTCTTTATTATTTCTGTCTATTATTTGGATCATTCACTTTGAATGAAGGAGAGAGGACTGTGATAGACAACATGTTGTAACCAATCTGAGGGAGGAAGCATTCAATCTCTCAGTCACATATGATATCATTCGGCTTTTCATCGATGCCTTTCTCATTGTAGTAGATAGTATTGCACCATTATGATATGATAGTTTATATATTGTTTTTTAGAGTATTACAGTCTTACCAGTCTGTGTGACATGATTCAGTTCCCTACCAGCCAACAGACAAAGCAATCACATAGTCCTGTAGGAACAAAGGAACATCCTCGGCCGGGTGCAGTGGATCACGCCTGTAATCCCAGCACTTAGGGAGGCCGAGGCCGGTGAATCATGAGGTCAGGAGATCCAGACCATCCTGGCTGACACGGTGAAACCCCGTCTCTACTAAAAATACAAAAAATTAGCCATGTGTGGTGGTGTGTGCCTGTAGTCCCAGCTTCTAGAGAGGCTGAGGCAGGAGAATGTTGTGAACCCCGGAGACGGAGCTTGCAGTGAGCTGACATCAAACCACTGCGCTCCAGCAAGGCTGACAGAGAGAGATTCTGTCTCCAAAAAAAAAAAAAAAAAAAGGAACATCCTCACTTTTTTCATGCTATACCACTCTCTGCTCCTAAGTTAATCCCTGTTTGGGCCTATGGGAGCTTACACCATCCTCCTATATGTAATTAATAACTGATGTCTGGTTTTTCTGTTTAGTAATAGATGTTATGTGTTTAACGGTGCCAGTAAACGTAGGGTGCTCATTCCTTCCTCACCAGTGGGGTGCATGAGATGCTATTGAAATAATTGGCAACACAAATGGAATGGACCAGCCCTCATGCAGGACACCTGCTCAACTTGACCTACCTGCTGTCCGCTGACGGTTCCGTAACACATCAGCAGTCCCCTGAGTCAGAACCGTGAGCTGATGATGGGCCTTCCCTTTGGTCTGCACAGCGTTCTGTGGTCTTCAGGTGTTTTCATCTTCTCCCACACTAAAATGCTCTCATCTCCTAGACATGAATGTTTCATTGCACCCCAGCATGACATTTGGCCTTTGCTTAGCAGGCAGTTTTGAGGCCCTGACTTATTAATGCACAGAAGCGCAGCACATAAGCCAACACTTAAGTCCTAATTAGCAAGGATCAGGCTGTATCTCTGTAGTCCCTGCATCTACTCTGGTCACCATCTCTGTATGCTGAGGGCAACCATGTGAACATTATTAATTATTGTACACTCCAAGATAATAGTTATTATGTAGGGAGAAGTAGTGGCCTTGTTTGTTTCTTGTGCTGCTGCTCCCCTTGCCGCTGTCCCATACACCCTCCTGATGAGGTGTACATCTATGGTTCCTCATGGTTCAGGCACTGATGAGTACAGAAATTGGGAAGAAAGAGTTTGACATTAGCCCCTATCGAGGGATATGAAGAAGAGTCTCAGTTGCTTGCATTGAAAAATTCCTAGCGAGTGTGTGGGCTTCTCTTATCACTGCTGCTTATCAGCATGTCAAAAGTCGAATCTTCGGATGGCAAGTCTTGCCGGCCTTAGACATAATGGCCTTACTGCGTGTGGAGCTAACCCCAGGAAGATGAAGTGACAGTCTCTGGAGGATTAGGTGGTCTCCTCCAATGTGACTTGATGGGCTCCTGAACTCTTTCCTGTAACCATGCAGAGAGTCTACACTGCCAGTGATCATGTGCCTCAACTCTGTAGATGTAGAAACTCAAAATATTCAACATATTCTGAAGCAGTTTCCATTGAAAGGAAAGAGAAAGACAGTTAGGTGCCACGCTCCGGTCAAGAGAACTAGTACATGGCTCACAAGAACACTCTGTTGCTACTGTCTGTGCTTCTGTCACAACAAATATCCTGATCCTTCAGTTTTAAGGGTGTAGGGCCATTTTCCTTCCTTTCTTACTGGTAGTTCTCAAGATAACTGTATGATATGCTGAGAAGACAATATCCTGATAATCAGGTGACATTGGTCAGAACAGCCCAGGCTCTGTTATAGTCCCTGCTCAAAACAGAATGGCCTTTAACACTTGTGTCCAGCAAACCACATCATTTGAGAAAACCCAAGGTGGGCTTCTTTCTGGGGTCCCTCAGTTGTGGTGCAAGTGAAGCATTTACAGTCAAAACTCCATCCATCTGCTCTGGGTAGCCTTCGTGATCTTGTGGTAGCAGTTCATATTGAATCCTAGACTTCTGTTGTCTTTTGTTTGCTAATTGTAAGTAATAAATTCACTTCATAGAATTTATGTATGAATGTGTTTGGTCTCATTGTACTCAGAAAAGTTGGTAGCCATTGCACAGTGAACCCGCTTCATAATTGGTGAAAACACCTATGGCCCCCTTGTGTCACAGTAAGGAGGTTAATTCAGTCAAACATAAACTTCATGTTTGTAAAACCCTGTAGCACAATTATTACCATGCGGGAGGCCTTTAACAATGGTGATGCTGATTTGAAGAACTCTGAAGGAAGAAATTTACACAAATAGGTTGGGTACACGGGAGTCCCTCCTAACTTAAAGAAAACCTTACTCCCCTCTGCCTAAAAGAGTGGAGAGGCGAGGCACCGTGGCTCAGACCTGTAATCCGAGCACTCTAGGAGGCCGAGGTGGGCAGATAATAAGATATCAGGGGTTCAAGACCAGCCTGACCAACATGGGGAAGCCACATCTCTACTAAAAATACAAAAATTAGCCGGGCATGGTGGTGGGCACCCGTAATCCCAGCTACTTGGGAGGCTGAGGCAGGAGAATTGCTTGAACCTGGGAGGCGGAAGTTGAAGTAAGTCAAGACCACGCCACTGTACTCCAGCCTGGGTGACAGGGCAAGACTCCATCTCAGGGAAAAAAAAAAAAAAAAGTGGATAAGAACTGAAACAGGTTTAAAATTTCACCTAATTGGAAATGCAAACTTTACAAAAATAGTATTTCAAATAAAATGCTAAATGAGTGCTCATTGAATTTTATGCCTCCACAAAGTAGGTTGTGAATTAACTTCCACATCTCTTGCAAGCCACCAAAGTTGGGCAGCCTCCGTGTCTGAAATTCACATGTGGCTCAAATAAGAATTATACCTGGGGATACCCCAAAATTTAAGTATGGTATCCCCTGTGATATTATGAGGAATTACTGTACATAAAACAGGTTGTCTTCCTTTAACTCTGAAAATCATATTATCTTGCTAAATTCTCCAAAACACATCGCTCTGCAGTATCCTATGGTGGACATAGGTTTCCTGACCAATGAGGAGTAAAAGTCAGTGTGTTCGACTCACCTATGTTCTTATCAAAATGGAAATCCCCGAATCCTACCAGTTAGAATAACATGTCAGAATGTCAGATTTTTGGAATCTATAGGTTTTCTGTAAGGTTATTAGGTATTGATTCCATTTTTAAAATAGTTATCAATATATTTAGATGACCTATTTCTCCTATGTTTTAGTATTAATAGATTGTGTCTTTTAATTCATCCAATTGGTCTAAGTTACCAAGTTTGTGGGTTATGGAGATTGTAATATTCTTTATTATTTTATCGTCCATGGGTTCTCTAATATAAAGGCCTCTTTTAATTCTTCTATTATTAGGTTGGTGCCAAAGTAATTGTGGTTTTGGACCGTGAATTTTAAATTTTTATAATTAGGCTGCAACACATCTTTATTAATCAAAATAGAACCCATTACAATGGACTGGACACAGTGGCTCACGCCTGTAATCCCAGCACTTTGGGAGGCTGAGGCGGGCGGATCACGAGGTCAGGAGTTTGAGACCAGCCTGACCAACGTGGTGAAATCCCGTCTCTACTAAAAACACAAAAAGTAGCCGGGTGTGGTGGCATGTGTCTGTAATCCCAGCTACTCAAGAGGCTAGGCAGGAGAATCTCTTGAACCCAGGAGGCAGAGGTTGCAGTGAGCCGAGATTGCACCTTTGCACTCTGGCCTGGGTGACAGAGTGAGACTCGGTCTTAAAAAAAGAAAAGAAACCATTACATTGAACACATTTTTGTCAATGAGAAATAAACTTGTTTATTCCCTGCTTTCAGCGTTCGATGAACTCTTGGAAAGCATTTTCTTCATCCTGCTGGTTGTGTAAGTGTTTTCCCTGCAAAAAGTTGTCAAGATGCTTAAAGAAGTGGTAGTTGGTTGGCGAGAGGTCAGATGAACATGGCAGATGAGACAAAACTTCATAGCCCAGTTTATTCAACTTTTGAAGCCCTGGTTGTATGACATGTGGTCATGGGTTGTGGAGAACTGGGCCCTTCATGTTGACCAGTGCCAGCTCCAGGTGCTGCAGTTTTCCATGCATCTCATCGATTAACTTGGCATACTTCTCAGATGTAATGATTTCACCAGGATTCAAAAACTGTAGTGGATTCAAAAACTGCCAGAAGGCTGGCAGCTGACCACCAAACAGTGACCATGACCTTTTTTTGGTACAAGTTTGACTTTGGGAAGTGGTTTGGAGCTTCTTCTTAGTCCAACCAGTGAGCTGGCAGTTGTATGAAATCCACTTTTCATGGCATGTCACAATCTGATCAAGAAATGTTTCATTGTTTCATAGAATAAGAAAAGATGACACTCCAAAGGATGATTTTTAAAATATTTGGTCAGCTCATGAGGCACCCACTTATCAAGATTTTTCAGCTTTCCAATTGGCTTCAAATGCTGGATGACCATAGAATGGTCGACATTCAGTTTTTCGCCAACTTCTCGTGTATCTGTAAGAGGCTTGAATTCAGTGGTTGCTCTGAATTGGTCGTTATCAACTTCTGGCCCAGAGCCTGGGGCTGAGGCTGCCATGACCACCCTGTTCTCTTCCTTCTGGGGTCCCCAGGAACCTCCCAGGACTGAATGATCCCCACAAAATACAGTGGCCAGGATGGGAGGGCTGGAGGTCAACTACTCCCCCGCCCCTGCCACCACAACCAAGAGGCCCCCATGGAGGTAGACCCCCAGATGTGAGTCCCTGTGGGATGCAGGCTCCCACGGATATTTCAGGGGATGAGCACTGGTCCTCCTGGCTGACAGGATCCTGGTGGGCACTGGGTGTGTGGGGCCTGTATAGGTGGGTTGGACAGAACTGGGCCTAACCAGGGAGCCAGAGACTGGTGTGTCTTCCAGATTTCCTATGAGATCCCCTATCTGGTCATAGATGATGGTGATTTCTCTTCAAGTACTGAATCCCTGCAAGGTGTTAGGCACTCCGTTCTTACTAAGTTTATTTTGTTACCTGGTAGAACTTGGCTCATAAACAAGAAAATGGTGAAGAGGAGGACAGGAATCCTCATGGCTGAAGAAAGAAGAAAGTTTGGCTTCATTTCCAGGAGGCAGAGAAAACTTCCGTCTGTGGCTCTCCAGCACCAGTGGAATGTCTCTGTTTGGATAATAAGAGTCTTTCTGTACCTCATTAGGGATATTCATAGATAGAGGTGTTCTATGCATGCAAAATTGCTTTTATGGGAGGACTGACGTGGGTGCACAGTTTTGGCCAGAAAACCTTGTTAAATGGGAATATAAGCTACAAACATTTTGGCAAAAGATGAAAGTTTATGAACAAACAACCATTTATATTGTTACAATAAGTTAGACTGTGTTGAGAAACCAGTTGCTTTCGTTAATGATCAGACATTTTTTTAGCGAACACTTCCCAGACTTTACTAGCCCTGCTAAGAATTAATCACCCCACTTGCTCCTGGTCTGAAACCCCAAAGTGCTTTGTTGATGTTATGGTGCTTACTGCCTTGTATGTTAGATTAGTGAATGTATATTTGCCTCTTCCACTACTGTATGAGCTTCTTGCTTGCTAGGACAAGGCTATATTCCTCAGAGCAGAGGAGGGATTTGAATCATGAGGCCATTTATTCTCAAATCCTCTTCACCAAGTGGAACAAAACAGAACAGTGAAAGACCACTGCACATGGAAGCAGGAGGTCTGGATTTGGGTTCTAGATCTCCAGATCTATTACTAACTGGAGGTATGGATAGAGTCAGGAAAATTGTCTTCCTTAGGTGCTTCCTTGATAGCACCTATAAAGATTGAGATCTGTTGGATCTAGATCAGGGGATTCTGAATAATTACTATGCATAAAACAACTGGGAGAGTTGCTTTGCAATATAGATGCGTAGTTCCATCTCATGATATTTTTACTGTTTTTTAAAATTGATCTAGTATTTTTCATTAAATAATGTAAACTTTCTTAGTCTACATCTAATAAAACTCCCACCGGGATACAAATACATTGAATGATATTAGCAGCAGAATCTTTAAATAAAGTATCTATATACAACTATTAACCCAAACCACTTTTTTTCATTCCTTATTATTTCATGCTGTTTGTCACCATTGTCATCATAATCAGGATCATCCTACATTGCTGAACACCCATTATGAACCATATGGCATAAACATTTTTCCTACTCGTAAGGAGCATATATTCTCTATATGCATATGAAATTAATGTCTGAACAAAGTGGCTTAAACGAGGCAGAAGTTTATTTCTTTCTCACTTAAATCTATAGTTACACCTATCATGGCTGGTACAGATGCTTGCCAAATTCATTAGGGACGCAGGCCCCTTCCAGCTGTCTGCTCTGCTGTACTTTAGAAGAGGCTCCAGTTTGGCTGCTAAATACCCACCTATTATTTTTTAATTCCAGACAGCAGGAAAGAAAATAGCCAAGAGAGAAAAACAAGGGAACATCTACCCCTCCTTTTACATTTTTTAACCCACCCCCCCCTTTTTTTTAACTCAATTTGTTGAGCTATGATTACATTTAAAAAGCTGTGCATGTTTAAGGTATGCATCTCAGTGAGTCTGGGGATAAGTATACATTATGAACACCACTACCCTTAAGATTATAAACATATCCTTCACCTCCCAAAGTCTCCCCCATCATCATTATTATTATTATTACTGGTAAGAAATTTTGGTAAGAACACAAAATCCACCCTTTTAGCAAATTTTCAGTATGCAATACAGTATTCTTAGCTATAAGCACTGTGCTGTAAATGAGACCTCCAGAACTTACTTATATGGTATATGTGAAACTTTGTGCTCTAACCACATCTACCCATTTCCCCTGCACCACAGCCCCTGGCAACCACCATTCTACTCTCTGCTTTTGTGAGTTTGTCTATTTTAGATTTCAAATGCAAGTGAAATCATATAGTAATTGTCATTCTGTGGCTGGCCTATTTCATATAACGTAATACCCTCGAAGTCTACCCATGTTGTCATAAATGACAGGGATTCATTATTATGTAACACTGAATAATATTCCAATGCATATATGTATTACCCATTTATCCTGATACTCTCCCTCCACCTGCCTCCCAACAGGTCCCAGTGTGTGTTGTTCCCCTCTCAGTATCCATGTGTTCTCATTGTTCTGCTTCCACTTGTAAGTGAGAACATGCAGTGTTTGATTTTCTGTTCCCGGGTAAGTTTGCTGAGGATAATGGCTTCCAGCTCCATCTATGTCCCTGCAAAGGACATGATCTCATTGCCTTTTATGGCTGCATAGTATTTCATGGTGTATATGTACCACATTTTCTTTATCCAGTCTATCATTGATGGACATTTGGGTTGATTCCATGTCTTTGCTGTTGTGACTAGTGCTGCAATGAACATGTGTGTGCATGTATCTTTATAACAGAATGATTTATATTCCTTTGGGTATATACACAGTAATGAGATTGCTGGATCAAGTGATATTTCTGGTTCTAGGTCTTTGAGGAATCACCATACTGTCTTCCACAATGGTTGAACTAATTTACATTCCACCAACAGTGTAAAAGTGTTCCTATATCTCAACAGCCTCATCAGCAGGTAGTTTTATTTAAAAATTTTTTGAGAAACCTTCATACTATTATCCAAAATGGCCATAGTAGTTTGTATTTCCGTCACGAGTATACAAGGGTTATCTTTTATCCACATCCTCACTAATACTTGCTATTCATCTTTTCGATAACAGCTATTCTAAGAGGTGTCAGGTGACATTTCATGGTGGTTTTTATTTGCATCCCCCTGACAATTAGAGATGGTAAGAATTTTGTCATATATTTGTTGGCCATTTGTATCTCTTCTTCTGGGAAACGTTTTTTCAGATCTTCGCCTATTTAAAAATAATTTCAACTTTTATTTTAGATTCACTGAATGCATGTGCAGGGTTTTACATTGGCACATTGTGTGATGCTGAGGCTTGGAGTATGAATGATCTTGTAACCCAGGTAGAAAACATATTTCATGGTGTATATGTTTTTCAGGTCTTGGTCCCCACCTTCCCTTCCCCTTCTTGTAGTCCCCAGTATCCATGTTCCCATCTTTACATCCATGTGCAATCAGTGCTTTGTTGTTACTTATAACTAAGAACATATGGTATTTGGTTTTTTCTTCCTGCATTATTTTAGAATAATGGCCTCTAGCTGCATCCATGTTGGTGCAAAGGACATAATTTTTTAAATGGTTGCATAGTATTCCATGGTGTACGTATACTACATTTTCTCTATCCAATGATAGAGAAAATAATTATATTTTCTCTATCCAATGATAGAGGAAATATTCAAGTCTTTGCTATTGCAAATAATGCTATAATAAATATACGAGTGCACATGTCTTTATGGTAGAACAATTTATTTTCTTTTGGATACAAGGGTCAGTCCCCATGGCTGCTGTAAAGGGCTAGCGTTGAGTGCCTGCAGCTTTTCCAGGCTCAGGGTGCAAGCTGTCAGTGGATCTATCATTCTGGGGTCTGGAGGATGGTGGCCATCTTCTCAGAGCTCCACTAAGCAGTGCCCCAGTGGGGACTCTGTGGGGGCTCCTACCCCATATTCTCCCTCTGCACTGCTGTAGTAGACATTTGTCATGAGGTCTCCACCCCAGCAGGCTTCTACTGGACATACAGGCTTTTCCATACATCTTTTGAAATCCAGGTGAAGGCTTCTGATATGGTTTGGCTCTGTGTCCCCGCCCAAATCTCACCTCAAATTGTACTCCCACAATTCCCACATGTTGTGGGGGGACCCAGTGGGAAATAATTGAATCATGGGGGCAGTTTCTCCCATATCGTTCTCGTCGTAGTGAATAAGTCTTATGAGTTCTGATGGTTTGATAAGGTGAAACCAGTTTTGCTTGGCTCTCATTCTCTCACTTGCCTGCTGTGATGTACAACATGCCTTTCGCCTTATGCCTCCTCCCAGCCATGTGGAACTGTAAGTCCAATTAAGCTTCTTTCTTTTGTAAATTGCCCAGTCTCGGGTATGTCTTTATCAGCAGTGCATTCCTGTACTTTGTGCAACTGCAGGTTTAATATCCCATGGAAATTGCCAAGGCTTATGGCTTGCACCCTCAAAGCAGTGATCCAAACTGTGTTTGGGGCCTTCTTAGCCATGGCTGGAGCTGGAGGGGTTGGGAGGTAGAATGCTGCGAGCACTGTCCTGCGCTTGCCTGGGGTGGTGCAGCCCTAGGCCCAGCCCACAAAATCAGTCTTCCCTTATAAGCCTCCAGACCTTTGAAGGGAGGGGCTGCCACCAGCCAAGGTCTCTGAAATGCCTTTCAGGCTCTTCACTGTCTTCTATTAGTATCTGCTTTCCTTTTAGTTATGCAAATGTCTTCAGCCTGCTTGAATTTCAGAGGATACCAATGGCCTTAAAAGTACTATATGACCCGTAACACTTCCTGACTTCACTTCTGTAATATATTTTACTTTTTTACATCATCATGAATATTGAAACTTTTTATATCTATTCACTTTCCATTTGTTTTCAAGTCCAGTTTACTCCCAAATAATTTTAGAATATAGAGTCTCCATAAGACTCTAGTTTGTCTGGTTTCTTGCTGTACCCCATGACTGCGAATGCTTTCTAGTACATACAATATACTCAAAAGTACTTATGAGGCCAGATGCAGTGGCCCACGCCTGTAATCCCAGCACTTTGGGAGGCCGAGGTGGGCGGATCACGAGGTCAGGAGATGGAGATCACCCCGGCTAACACGGGTGAAACTCCGTCTCTATTAAAAAAAATACAAAAAAATAGCCGGACGTGGTATCAGGCGTCTGTAGTCCCAGCTACTTGGGAGGCTGAGGCAGGAGAATGGCGTGAACCCGGGAGGTGGAGCTTGCAGAGAGCCGAGATGGTACCACTGCGCTCTAGTCTGGGCAACAGAGCAAGACTCCATCTCAAAAAAAAAAAAAAAAAAAAGGACTTATGAATGAAAAAAGGAATGAATCTTCCTATTTTTCCTTCAAAATAGCCTTAACCCTTTGGTTTCCAAGTTTATGTGGGGTTTTTAGTAGTTGTCTCAAAAATCCAATCAAATTGACCTGGGTGTGTCTCCAGAATGAAGTTTTGATTAGGTTCAGTATCTGTGCAGTCAGGGCATGTCTCTTGGAATGTAGTGCTAATTAGGTTTATTAATTGTTTTTTCCTATATAAGGGGAAGCCAATCAGAGGATGCGTTTTCCCAGAGAAGGAGCATCAGAAGAGTTTAAGATCTTGGGGGAGGAGAGTCTTGCTGCTTGCTTGTGGGACTTGCCTTGGAAGGTAGATAAGTTCACAGCATCCTCCAACTTTTTATTTTTGGTGAGTTCTCCGAGCACTGAGAAGTGAACTGGCCTCATTCCCTTACAATGATACTGTTACCAGTAGAAGAGATTCGAGTTACTGGCAGCATATCTGCATGGGTCCATAAGCAACTTCAGTCCTTGCCTCCTCAGAAGAAAGAATTCGACTGAGGAGCGTACAGCGGAAAAAGAGACTAAGTTTCAGAGCAGGAGTGGAAGTTTATTTTAAAAGCCTTTAGAACAGAAAGGAAAGGAAAATTCTCTTGGAAGAGACCCAAGTGGATGCCTGAAGGTCCAAGAGAGAAAAGAGAAGGGCCTTTAACCTTGATCCTGGGATGGCCTTGCCTCTTTCCCATGATTCTTTCTTTAGGGAGAGTTTCCGGCATGCACAGTGCTTTCCTTACCCTTTGGAATTGAGCATGCACGGTGTGTTTAGGGAGTTATATGCGTGTCCATCTGAGGCTTTCTTTCCTTTTCCAGTGGAGTGTGTCCCCGGAAGATTATACTTTGCCATTTTTGTCTCTTAACATGAATGCCCAAGAAGTTGCTTCTTCCTGGGGTCTGCATTTAATTAACGTTTTTGATGTTAACAGGTGTAGACCACCATGAAATGGCCTCTCTCTGGCGCTGCCTAATTATCGTTTTTAGAGAGGCAAAGTGATCATTAACAGGCCATCACCTGACATTTCTAGTGGGTAGGGGAAGAGCCCTCTCCTGCCCTGCTCCTGCTCTTCTACCTGTAACAAGACAAGCCTTGAATATCATTAGACATGTGTCCCATCAAGGCAGCATCTCATTAGTAAATTTTACTGTGTGAATTGTTACTTCACATTCTCATATTCTGTGTTCACTATTTGTGTGCCTTTTCCATTTTTGTTTTGACCATATCTCATTATTTTAACTGCCTTCTCCAAGATTCTAGATCTGCATTGACCAATAGAGTAACTACTAGTCACATGTGGCTATAAACTGTAAATTAATTATAATTAAATAACTAAATGGCTTGTCTTTAGTAGTAATAGCCAAATTGGTGGCCAAATTAGAAATTCTGTAACTACATATGTGTGGTAGTTACTGCATTGGATAATGTAGATGCAGAGAATTTCTTTCATCACAGAAAATCATGTTGGGCATGTTGGCTGCCACTTATTATTATTTTTTTTATTTTTTATTTCTTTGAGACAGAGTTTTGCTCTTGTTGCCCAGGCTGGAGTGCAATGGCGTGATCTCAGCTCACTGCAACCTCCACCTCCCAGGTTCAAGCGATTCTCCTGCCTAAGCCTCCCTAGTAGCTGGGATTACAGGCATGTGCCACCACGCCCGCCTGGTTTTTTTTTTTTTCTTTCTTTCTATTTTTAGTAGAGACGGGGTTTCTCCATGTTGGTCAGGCTGATCTCAAACTCCTGACCTCAGGTGATCCGCCTGCCTCCGCCTCCCAAAGTGCTGGAATTACAGGTATGAGCCACTGTGCCCGGCCTTATTTTTAAATTCTATTTGTGTGCTTTATAGTTAAATTATATTCTGCTTCTCTATATTCATTTCGTTTCACAGAATTTCTGAGGCAATTTTAAAATTTCATTCATCTACCTTCTTGGGGAAAGTACTTAGATCATTTTTTAAAAATAATATACAGCAAATAATTTTTCCACGGATATTGTTTTAGCTTTATTGTGTTGGTACTTTTACATACTATATTCAGATATTACTATTTTTCATAACTTACTTTAAAAATTGTGTCAAGTTTATTTAATAGAGATTTCTCCCTTGATTTTCAGAGATCAGATTGTGTCTTCCATTGCTGTTATTTTAGTTTAATTTTATTTTGTTATATGTGAATATGTTGCATATTCCTTTTTTTAAAATGTGAGATTTTTTTCTCTCTCTTGTTATACAAACTTTGTATGCAGTGTTCATTATGCACTTTAAAAATAAATATTTTGTTTCAGGGCATGGTGCTTTCACACATGCAACCTTAGAATAATTTTAAATTCCATTCCACTTTCACCATTCCTGAACTGCTTTGAATATATTGGATGTTGGAGGCCATGGGAGGTTTTGACTTGCAATCCAGTCAAGATAATAGGATTTTCCATTTATAGTGTAATCTGATATATATTCGTTTTGGTTTCATACTTTTAAAAAATCTATTCTCTTTTACTCTGTGGTGATCTTTTCTTTTCTATTTGTGCATTGCTAGAATGTCAGCTGCTGTTTCCCTAGCACCTGAGATGTTACTCAACACTGTTTAGTGCTGGTGTTGAGAATTGAGAGAATCTACTAAATGATAGCACTTTTCGAGACCACAATTCTGAATTAAAAGGAAGGGAAAAGACAGGCAAAAGAATATAGACATCAGCTATTTGTACTGAAGATCTGTTGGAGAACATGGTTTTGGTGTCCAGGAACCTGAGACCTAACACTGCATTCCTAATAGTTCACTAAGGTGTGCCTAAATAGCCCTGAAAGGGCTAGGAAGTCACAAGTCAGCCTCTTAATTGTTATGGATGTCCTTAAAATATTAAGGTAATATTGAGGATGCAGAATGGCTCCTTCCTCATGTCTTTTTAAGAGATCTGGGCCGGGCGCTGTGGCTCACGCCTGTAATCCCAGCACTTTGAGAGGCTGAGGTGGGTGGATCACCTGAGGTCAGGAGTTCCAGACCAGCCTGACCAAAATGGAGAAACACCATCTCGACTGAAAATACAAAATTAGCCAAGCGTGGTGGCGCATGCCTGTCGTCCTAGCTACTTGGAAGGCTGAGGCAGGAGAATAGCTTGAACCTGGGAAGTGGAGGTGGCAGTGAGCTGAGATTTCACCATTGCACTCCAGCCTGGGCAACAAAAGCGAAACTCTGTCAAAAAACAAAAAAGGAGAGAGAGAGAGAGAGAGATCTGGAGGGAGATACTAAGCTGTGCAGGCTCTCATCTTGCAGTCACCAAATACGTAAGTTGTTATTCCTGCTCTGGTGAGAAGTTTGTCAATACATTTTTTCCATGAATTAATGAAAATTTTAGACCCATAACATAAGTTTGAAAAAATTTATGCTAAAGATTGCTTGTGTATGTATGTGTTTTGAAATATATTTAATCTCTATATCTTGAAATAGTTTTTATAGATTCCACACAAGAGTCTTTTAGGAAATAAGTGCACTTTAATATTCTTATAATATTTGTCCTTGTTTGTCCCTGGGACAGTCTCTATATGACCATTTAAATTACTTTTAGTTCATGTTTGGATTATAATCACACACAAATATTCTCTAAAGTCCAAATCTTATTTTGATATTCAAGGAAGAGTTTACATGGTAATAATATTAAGGGTTACAGCTGGTTTCACTGAAGCTTTGTAGGCATTCTCTAATACCTTATTTTTTTGAAGGAATATCTGTTCTGCTTGAATTATAGACAACATAATACATGTACTGTCAGGTACATTCATGGAAGGGACAGGCAGATGGAGTCGTATGTTACTGGAGTCTTGATGAACAGATGTAGGAAATAGTCCAAGGAATAAGAAAAAAGTTGATACTGAAAAGTGCTTGTTGAGGTCTGTAAATGTGTATTAAAATGTGGCAGTAAAAATAGACACAGTGAAGTTTGGGAACTGGGGTCTTAATCCTGGAGTCCCCAGAATCATAGAGAACCTTGGTTAGGGGAGTAATTTTGTAAAAAAGCAAGAAGAGGCAGTGACAAGGCAGAATATAATTAAAAGTATTGCTGTGTCATTTTCTAATTTTGTAATTTTGTCATATTTTTCAAACTTTGTTGATCATTTATTAAACTAGTAAATAAACTATAATCAGCAGGGTTATTATAAGGGTTAAATAAGGAAATTTATGTATATCTGTAAGCACAATGTCACAATTAATACAAAGTTACCCTTTTTATTTTTCCTGGACTTCATGTACAAATGGGTCAGTTAATTTTTTATGACACATAATTATCAGTGGTACATAAAATATATTTAATTATTTTTATATTTTTAGCAGGGAAATAATACATGCATGTTTTCTGCCATCTCAAACACATGCATTCATATAAACATACCCATCTATATACCTACATATCTATGTATGAAGATACACATGGACATCAGTATTTCTCAGCAAATATGTATCATGATAATCAGAGAAATTGCAACTAACGGAGACTAATATGAACCATGATTGCAGGAATTTTAGATACTACCTTAGTAAAATATCAGACTGAGCTGCTAAATTTCTCTCAGCCCTAAGTCATTTTGTATTTTCTGAGCATCGTAGAGGATTGTGACTGTATACACAGGACAGAAACACCATGACCCAGGGTACTGCTGTGAATTTCTGATGCAGGGGATTTTAAGGGCCACATCAGCAGGATGCGAGTGTTGACCCTCCAAGTGAAATAAATTCCTGAATGGATTATCCCCATTATAAAACACATTTTTTTTTTTTTTTTTGGTGATACAGAGTCTTGCTCTGTCGCCCTGGCTGGAGTGCAGGGTTAGGATCTCGGCTCACTGTAATTGTCTCCTGGGTTCAAGCAATTCTCCTGCTTCACACTCCTGAGTAGCTGGGATTACAGGCAAGCACCACCATGCCCAGCTAATTTGTGTATTTTTAGTAGAAATGGGGTTTCACCATTTTGCCCAGGCTGGTCTCAAACTCCTAACCTCAGCTGATCCACCTGCCTTGGCCTCCCAAAGTGCTGGAATTACAGGTGAGAGCAACCGCACTTGACCCTAAAACAGATTCTTACTTGATTGATTTCCGAGTTCCAAGGGGAAATACAAAAGTCGAAATTGAGAGAAAGTAAAAGTGGAATAAGGCTTCAGAAGGCTGTGATTGGTGTTGGAGAAACATTGCTAGGGCATAAAGCTGAGATAATACATTCTGAGAAATCCCACAGTGTTTATCTACAGGTAGAAATCATATTCCACATGTGGGCAGAGTCAGGGATCCCTGTGTTTTAAAATCAGTGAGGGAATTGAATATCTGGACTTGTGTCAATTAACATACAAAACTCAGTGCTTTTGATGTTCTCATTCACAAGATATCTGTGTTCCTTCTTTGTCAGAAACCATCGTCATAGGCTTCCTAATTTTGACCATGGGAAAAGAGGAGAGGCCTGTGTGTGTTTGTGTCTGTTGGTCAGGCTGTGGTGCAGGTGTAACCAAGGCTTAGGACAGTGGCCACACATTTGCCTTAGTTTAGGTAAAACAATGCCAGGGAAGAATTGTGTACGTATGAAACAGTGTGTGTATGCTTGCATGTGTGTGTGTGTGTGCGTGCGTGCGCGCAGGCGAGAGCACACGAGCACTAGCAAGCACGCCCGCGTGAGTGTGTCTCTGTGTGTGTTTATGTCTGTGTGTGTGTGTGTTTGTGCTGGGATGTACTTCCACGTATGTGCGTTTGGCAGATACCATCATCCTTTCGGCGACTGAAGGACAGGAAGTCGGAAGTGCGCTTTCTGACTTGAGTACAGTCAAGGAAGTACAGTAATTAACACAGCGTATTTGCTTCCTTAATAACAATGGAGGGATCCGAGGAATCCAATAGACATTGCAGCCTCTTGATTTTTTCCATGTTCAGCCTCTTGATTCTATATCCGAGTGAAATGACTTGCCAGTGCGGAACAAGATAAGTCTTTGCAGGAAGTGCTCTGGTGGGAGCTAGATACCCAAATCATAAAGCATCGAGTGTTGGAAACATGCACTGAAGTTAGACGAAATACTCAGTGCACAATTTAGACGCTGAAAGTCTTTCGGGTAATCATGTGATCATCGAGAGGCTGATTGATGACATTCCCCGAATTTATGATTGCAAGAAGAGAGAAATACTCATGACATTCTATTTCCGGTGGTTGGGGACGTACGAAGGCAATTGAAGAAATCATGAAATCAAGAAACTTGAGTAATCGGAAGCTATGCCAACTAAAACCTTCCGTTCCTTTAACAAAGGATGAAAATAAAAACCACATATCACACAGCATGGGAGATGACGTTTTCATATGTATGTGATAATGGATCAACATTTGAGAGAGATGCAATAAAAAGTTGTAAATTTGACAAAAGCAAACAACCAGAATTAAACACTGGAAAAGCCTGGGTGACGGGAGTGGGGCGCCGTGTCTCAAGAACAAACAGAGAGATTTAAAAGCAGGGAGTGGAACAGAGGTTTGTACACCATTGTTACTACTGGCCCTTGTTTCAGGAGGAAAAGGCGAAAAGAAGGCTTTTATCTCATGGATTCTTGCATGGATTGTTCAGGATCTGCGATGTTGCCTCCGTTTCCAGTTAGGCATTGTGTGGTGGACTGGCAGTTCCCACATTTGGTGGAAAATGTCATGCTGATGAACATAGACATGATCCCCAAACTAGGAGGGGAAGAATTTGGGTGTGTCTTCAGGTCCTTTGGCTTACCAGGAATGAAGATCCTGGCTCCAGGGATTTTGTCCAAATGTCTTAGAGAGTGAGAAACGGGGCAGATTTTAGGCCCGGCGCCAAGGCCTCGGCGAGGTGTAAAGAAACATGCTGGCCTCAGGGCCCATGAAATCAGGATGATTTTAGGGAGGATGGTGGAATGAGGAGAGTGTGACCTTTGGCCTCCTTTCTTTCCCTTTCCTTTTCATGGGTCAGGTGTGTTGAATCAGAAGGCTTCCCGGGCCCGATGAAATGAGTCCTGGGGGAGGAAAGAAGCGCTGCGTAGAGAGTTGCTCCACAGGGAGAAAGGAGCCACCATTTTCAGGAGAATGATCCCCAGAAGCATGAGCAGTCCAGATGCCGTGGCTTCACACAAGACGCTGGTGGGTGTTATGTCTGAAGTGGGGACCTGGGCGTCGGTGTTCTTTCATGCTCATAACTGATTTTCAGGTGAGCCCAATGGATCACCTGTCTGCCAGTCATGCTCATCACACTGTACTTTGCACACACGTCACACACAGAGACACTGTTAATACGCGCATTTGTGTGCTTGAGCAGGGTTGCACCCAAGATTCTGTGGTTGTATGGAGCCCTGAGTTATGCCCTGGACATCTTTCCTCTCGGGTTGGTCAACTTGGATCGCTGTACCGAACGAGAAACGGAACCTGAAATCCAATCAGCGAATACACAAAAGGAAGGGGCCATTTCCCACAATCATTTCCACTGCAACACCACCTCGGATGAACAAGTCTCACTGCAGGTCAGGGACTGTGCTTCAGAGATGCACCTTTCGCAGCTGGACGATTGACCCGGAATCTCCCAGACGCCATTTTGATGCACACCAAATGCGATTTATTTCAGTGCTTGCTGATTTTATTTTAGTTGAATACACACACGCTCCTGTGTTTGATTTCCTTTATTATCAATACGACTTACTTCCAAATGACTCACATACCAGTGGGATGATTTTCTGCTTCAATTCATTGGAAATGGACACCATTCAATAGGCAAGTGTGTCTGTCTGTCTGTCTCCAGCATTCTGTGGGTTCCACCAAGGGCACAAGTCCTAGGGCGCCTGACGTCCATTCAACAAGTAATGTAAAAACGGCGAGGCAGGTTCAAAAGAAGAACACCCTTCCTCTCTTCAAATGCGTTCCAGTTTCCACTGCTCAAGGTAGCGAGAAGGATCCACAGAAGTCCCACGTTCGCAAAATTTCAACTTCTGGTGCTCACCAACAACTGACGAATGAAACACACCCCAAGAGAAAATAGTCAACCCCGTCCCCTGCAATAACCTCACGCGCAACCCTACACCGCAATATGTCATATTCAGAAATTCACACTGAATGACATCTACCGTGAACACAAACACACAGACAATCCCTCTACAGGTTCAGAAGACTCACGACTGCAAAACTCGATGTTTCCCATGTCTGGGCTCATCCTGAAACGCAGCCATCACTATCCAGTTTTCCCTCTTGTGTAGACAGACACCTGGGCTCCTCATTACTTTATGTCGGATTGACTGCGTAGGTGATGGTGTGTGTGTGTGCGCGCGCGAACCCCCTCGTGGGTGTGTGTGTGTGTACGTGTATGTGTGTGTGTGTGTCAGTGTGTGTGCGCATGCACTCCTGCGTTTGCATGGAGACTTTTCCTGAGATCACTGGCACACAAACAGAGCCCTCTTGCTGTGTTTGTTCCTCCCTTTGGATCTCCTGGTCCTCCCTTGCAGAGAAGTGAGTGTGCCAGTGTTCATGGACTCCTGAGGTGCCAGGTTCCTTGAAGAGAGGTTCAGCAGGGAGCTTTGCTGTTCAGGATGACGGTTGTTCATCCCACTCTTGTATTTTGATGGATGAATCACAAGCACGTTGGGAGGCAGGGTACATTCGACTTTTCTGACGTTGAAGTCAGGCTTGGTTTTGTTTTGCTCTTGGAGGAACTTCCAGTGGTCTAAGGTGCTTTCCTGAGTGGCTCTTTCCACCAAGTGCTCCTCCAAGTCGGGTACCTGGAGGCAGGGTTCTCTCTGGAGCTCTCCTTGCGTTGCTCGCCTGTCTTTGTGTTCAGCACCAAGGGCTCCTGGTTCCCTGCCTATTGACACACTCTCACTGCATCTTTCCAGTTGACTCTTCTGGATGTAAAAGAGGACATAGGCCTGTTGACTCAGGACAGAAGCGATGCTACAGGCAGTGACCTCGGCGTCATCCATTTTATACCACTGGCCTCCTGGAGCTTTGACATAAGAGAGGTAATGTCCGTTGTGACAACTCCACCCAGCATGGACCAGCACAGCATAGAGGACATAGACAAGAGGTCCTGTGTTCTGCTGAGACATGTATGGCTGCATGTCAAGGCACTCAGGGTATTGCACATTCTTGGCAAGTTTGTTGCCTGTGACATCGGAGAATCTCTTCAATACAAGGATGAGGACCTTGGCAGAAGTGTGTAGAGTGAACGTCTTGGAGGCAGGCGCCTTCTGGAGACAAAGACCACAATGATAGGCATTCTCTCCATTGAGTTCTTCGGGCTTCACCACCTGTTCCAAAGTTTGCTTCACACTCTGAGCTGCCTGGATATCCAGGGCAATGTCCAGGTAAGGGTCAAAGGTGTCCGAAACGCCCTGGCAGTGGAGACACTTGATTTGAGATCTCCAGCAGCCTCCAAATATCTGGTGGATGAGGGTGGTGTCCTCAGAGTCATGATCTACCTGCTTGTGCCCGGGAAGGCATGCCCTTTTCATGGCATCCACAGTGAACATCAGAAATTCATGGGCATCTTCCTGCTTGCCTCGATGGAAGCCAGCAACCAATGCCTGTGAGGGCTGGATGACGTGGCCAGGACGGTGGAGGGCCCGTGTGATGTGAGCTTCCATCGTACACAGCATGCAGCACTTGTGATGATGACAAAGTTGAGAGTGCTCCCGGGACAGCATGTAGTTGGCAAGGGGTGGTGTGTATGTCAGGCACTGCAGGGAAGCATTCACATAGCAAGTATTTCCCATATTCTGGAGCCCAGCCCCCACCGCAGCAGGTCTCCTGCTACTGAGAGGAAGCTTCTCCCCAGGGGCAGGCTGTCTTGCCACAGGAGCCAAACCATCACAGAGGTCGACATGGGTCTCAGATGACAGTGGTGACTTCTCAGGTAGAGAAGTCCGCTGGATTTCAGCAAAAGCTGCATCTGGCCGAGAAGATGTGAGTTTTGAAAAGTGGTTGAACTGCCACTCACCTCCCAAGTGGAGTGAATCGGCCTCCATGTCGCCAGGAGCAAGGATCACAAGCTTTCTCTGCTGGGACCGCACGTTGCAGAAAGATGCTATCTCTTCCGAGAGAGTCTTCAAATGACACGCCATCTGGCCGCATCAGCCCTTATATAACTCAACCCCGCCTACCTCGAACACCCCACCCACCCATCAGGTACGCGGTCCACCAATCCAATATCAGCACTCAGTTAAAGAATGAACCATAGGGTGTGTCCCCTTGTATTCCCCAGGGAGTTCACTTAAAACTCCTGGGGAAGGCGTTAGTTTACTTAAAACAGTGGTGTTTACTTAAAACAGTAAACTTAAGTGGTAGTTTCCTTAAAATGCGTTAGTTTACTTAAAACATGCAGAATCATGCCCATGTGAGTGTTTCTTTGTGTTTGTTTCTATTTCTGAGTGTGTGTGTGTGTTTGAGCTGCGATGTGCTTCTAACTATGTGCTTTTGGCAGATACGATCATCCTTTCAGGCATTGAAGGGCAGGAAGTCAGACCTGTACTTTCTGACTTGAGAATCATCAATGAAGTACAGTTAATAACACGGTGTATTTGTTTCCTTAATATCAAAGAATAGATCCATGCAGTCTAATAAGTATTCTAGCAGTAACCTTTCCATGTTCAGCCCTTTGATTCTGTGTTCGAGTGAAATGACTTACCAGTGGGGACCGAGACATGTCTTTGCAGGAAATGCTCTTGTGGAAGCTGTATACCCAAATCATAAAGCATCAAGTGTTGGAAACATGCACTGAACCTAGACGAAATACTTAGTGCCCAAATTAGACTGTGAAAGACTTTCAGGAAATCATGCAATCACCGACATACCAATTGAGGACATTCCCCGAATTTATGATTGCAAGTAAAGAGAAATACTCATGACATTCTATTTCCAGTGATTGAGGTCGTATGACCGCAATTTAAGAAATCATGAAATCAGAAAACTTGACTAATCACAATCTAATCCAACTAAAACCTTTGGTTCATTTAAGAAAGGATGAATATAAAAACAACATATCACGCAGCACGGGAGATAATATTTTAATACGTATGTGATAATAGATCAACATTTGAGAGAGATGAAATGAATAGTTGTAAATTTGAGAATAGCATATAACCAGAATTAAACACTGTAAATGCCTGGGTGATGGGAATGAGTCCCTGTCTCAGGAAGAAACATAGAGATTTACAAGCAGGGCGTCTAAAAGAGATTTGCACACCATTGTTAATACTGGCAGTTGTTTTAGTAAGAAAGGGAAAAATAAACCATTTGTCATAGGGATTCTTGCATGTATTTTTCGTCGTCTGAGATGTTGCTTCCAATTCCAGTTAAGCATTGTGTGGTGGACTTGCAGTTACCACCTTTGGTGGAAAATGTCATGCTGATGAAGGTAGACTTGTTTCCCAAACTAAGAGGGACAGAATTTGGGTGTTTCTTTGGGACTTTCGGCTTACTAGGAATAAAGATCCTGGCTCTAGGGATTTTCTTAAAATTTTTCAGATAATGAGAAAGAGAATGGCATTTGGGCCAGGCGCCAAGGCCTCGAGGTGTACAGAAGCATCCCCGGTCTCAGGGCCCATGAAATCAGGATGATTTTAGGGAGGATGGTGGAATGAGGAGAGTGTGACCTTTGGCCTCCTTTCTTTCCCTTTCCTTTTCATGGGTCAGGTGTGTTGAATCAGAAGGCTTCCCGGGCCCGATGAAATGAGTCCTGGGGGAGGAAAGAAGCGCTGCGTAGAGAGTTGCTCCACAGGGAGAAAGGAGCCACCATTTTCAGGAGAATGATCCCCAGAAGCATGAGCAGTCCAGATGCCGTGGCTTCACACAAGACGCTGGTGGGTGTTATGTCTGAAGCGGGGACCTGGGCGTCGGTGTTCTTTCATGCTCATAACTGATTTTCAGGTGAGCCCAATGGATCACCTGTCTGCCAGTCATGCTCATCACACTGTACTTTGCACACACGTCACACACAGAGACACTGTTAATACGCGCATTTGTGTGCTTGAGCAGGGTTGCACCCAAGATTCTGTGGTTGTATGGAGCCCTGAGTTATGCCCTGGACACCTTTCCTCTCGGGTTGGTCAACTTGGATCGCTGTACCGAACGAGAAACGGAGCCTGAAATCCAATCAGCGAATACACAAAAGGAAGGGGCCATTTCCCACAATCATTTCCACTGCAACACCACCTCGGATGAACAAGTCTCACTGCAGGTCAGGGACTGTGCTTCAGAGATGCACCTTTCGCAGCTGGACGATTGACCCGGAATCTCCCAGACGCCATTTTGATGCACACCAAATGCGATTTATTTCAGTGCTTGCTGATTTTATTTTAGTTGAATACACACACGCTCCTGTGTTTGATTTCCTTTATTATCAATACGACTTACTTCCAAATGACTCACATACCAGTGGGATGATTTTCTGCTTCAATTCATTGGAAATGGACACCATTCAATAGGCAAGTGTGTCTGTCTGTCTGTCTCCAGCATTCTGTGGGTTCCACCAAGGGCACAAGTCCTAGGGCGCCTGACGTCCATTCAACAAGTAATGTAAAAACGGCGAGGCAGGTTCAAAAGAAGAACACCCTTCCTCTCTTCAAATGCGTTCCAGTTTCCACTGCTCAAGGTAGCGAGAAGGATCCACAGAAGTCCCACGTTCGCAAAATTTCAACTTCTGGTGCTCACCAACAACTGACGAATGAAACACACCCCAAGAGAAAATAGTCAACCCCGTCCCCTGCAATAACCTCACGCGCAACCCTACACCGCAATATGTCATATTCAGAAATTCACACTGAATGACATCTACCGTGAACACAAACACACAGACAATCCCTCCACAGGTTCAGAAGACTCACGACTGCAAAACTCGATGTTTCCCATGTCTGGGCTCATCCTGAAACGCAGCCATCACTATCCGGTTTTCCCTCTTGTGTAGACAGACACCTGGGCTCCTCATTACTTTATGTCGGATTGACTGCGTAGGTGATGGTGTGTGTGTGTGCGCGCGCGAACCCCCTCGTGGGGGTGTGTGTGTGTACGTGTATGTGTGTGTGTGTGTCAGTGTGTGTGCGCATGCACTCCTGCGTTTGCATGGAGACTTTTCCTGAGATCACTGGCACACAAACAGAGCCCTCTTGCTGTGTTTGTTCCTCCCTTTGGATCTCCTGGTCCTCCCTTGCAGAGAAGTGAGTGTGCCAGTGTTCATGGACTCCTGAGGTGCCAGGTTCCTTGAAGAGAGGTTCAGCAGGGAGCTTTGCTGTTCAGGATGACGGTTGTTCATCCCACTCTTGTATTTTGATGGATGAATCACAAGCACGTTGGGAGGCAGGGTACATTCGACTTTTCTGACGTTGAAGTCAGGCTTGGTTTTGTTTTGCTCTTGGAGGAACTTCCAGTGGTCTAAGGTGCTTTCCTGAGTGGCTCTTTCCACCAAGTGCTCCTCCAAGTCGGGTACCTGGAGGCAGGGTTCTCTCTGGAGCTCTCCTTGCGTTGCTCGCCTGTCTTTGTGTTCAGCACCAAGGGCTCCTGGTTCCCTGCCTATTGACACACTCTCACTGCATCTTTCCAGTTGACTCTTCTGGATGTAAAAGAGGACATAGGCCTGTTGACTCAGGACAGAAGCGATGCTACAGGCAGTGACCTCGGCGTCATCCATTTTATACCACTGGCCTCCTGGAGCTTTGACATAAGAGAGGTAATGTCCGTTGTGACAACTCCACCCAGCATGGACCAGCACAGCATAGAGGACATAGACAAGAGGTCCTGTGTTCTGCTGAGACATGTATGGCTGCATGTCAAGGCACTCAGGGTATTGCACATTCTTGGCAAGTTTGTTGCCTGTGACATCGGAGAATCTCTTCAATACAAGGATGAGGACCTTGGCAGAAGTGTGTAGAGTGAACGTCTTGGAGGCAGGCGCCTTCTGGAGACAAAGACCACAATGATAGGCATTCTCTCCATTGAGTTCTTCGGGCTTCACCACCTGTTCCAAAGCTTGCTTCACACTCTGAGCTGCCTGGATATCCAGGGCAATGTCCAGGTAAGGGTCAAAGGTGTCCGAAACGCCCTGGCAGTGGAGACACTTGATTTGAGATCTCCAGCAGCCTCCAAATATCTGGTGGATGAGGGTGGTGTCCTCAGAGTCATGATCTACCTGCTTGTGCCCGGGAAGGCATGCCCTTTTCATGGCATCCACAATGAACATCAGAAATTCATGGGCATCTTCCTGCTTGCCTCGATGGAAGCCAGCAACCAATGCCTGTGAGGGCTGGATGACGTGGCCAGGACGGTGGAGGGCCCGTGTGATGTGAGCTTCCATCGTACACAGCATGCAGCACTTGTGATGATGACAAAGTTGAGAGTGCTCCCGGGACAGCATGTAGTTGGCAAGGGGTGGTGTGTATGTCAGGCACTGCAGGGAAGCATTCACATAGCAAGTATTTCCCATATTCTGGAGCCCAGCCCCCACCGCAGCAGGTCTCCTGCTACTGAGAGGAAGCTTCTCCCCAGGGGCAGGCTGTCTTGCCACAGGAGCCAAACCATCACAGAGGTCGACATGGGTCTCAGATGACAGTGGTGACTTCTCAGGTAGAGAAGTCCGCTGGATTTCAGCAAAAGCTGCATCTGGCCGAGAAGATGTGAGTTTTGAAAAGTGGTTGAACTGCCACTCACCTCCCAAGTGGAGTGAATCGGCCTCCATGTCGCCAGGAGCAAGGATCACAAGCTTTCTCTGCTGGGACCGCACGTTGCAGAAAGATGCTATCTCTTCCGAGAGAGTCTTCAAATGACACGCCATCTGGCCGCATCAGCCCTTATATAACTCAACCCCGCCTACCTCGAACACCCCACCCACCCATCAGGTACGCGGTCCACCAATCCAATATCAGCACTCAGTTAAAGAATGAACCATAGGGTGTGTCCCCTTGTATTCCCCAGGGAGTTCACTTAAAACTCCTGGGGAAGGCGTTAGTTTACTTAAAACAGTGGTGTTTACTTAAAACAGTAAACTTAAGTGGTAGTTTCCTTAAAATGCGTTAGTTTACTTAAAACATGCAGAATCATGCCCATGTGAGTGTTTCTTTGTGTTTGTTTCTATTTCTGGGTGTGTGTGTGTTTGAGCTGCGATGTGCTTCTAACTATGTGCTTTTGGCAGATACGATCATCCTTTCAGGCATTGAAGGACAGGAAGTCAGACCTGTACTTTCTGACTTGAGAATCATCAATGAAGTACAGTTAATAACACGGTGTATTTGTTTCCTTAATATCAAAGAATAGATCCATGCAGTCTAATAAGTATTCTAGCAGTAACCTTTCCATGTTCAGCCCTTTGATTCTGTGTTCGAGTGAAATGACTTACCAGTGGGGACCGAGACATGTCTTTGCAGGAAATGCTCTTGTGGAAGCTGTATACCCAAATCATAAAGCATCAAGTGTTGGAAACATGCACTGAACCTAGACGAAATACTTAGTGCCCAAATTAGACTGTGAAAGACTTTCAGGAAATCATGCAATCACCGACATACCAATTGAGGACATTCCCCGAATTTATGATTGCAAGTAAAGAGAAATACTCATGACATTCTATTTCCAGTGATTGAGGTCGTATGACCGCAATTTAAGAAATCATGAAATCAGAAAACTTGACTAATCACAATCTAATCCAACTAAAACCTTTGGTTCATTTAAGAAAGGATGAATATAAAAACAACATATCACGCAGCACGGGAGATAATATTTTAATACGTATGTGATAATAGATCAACATTTGAGAGAGATGAAATGAATAGTTGTAAATTTGAGAATAGCATATAACCAGAATTAAACACTGTAAATGCCTGGGTGATGGGAATGAGTCCCTGTCTCAGGAAGAAACATAGAGATTTACAAGCAGGGCGTCTAAAAGAGATTTGCACACCATTGTTAATACTGGCAGTTGTTTTAGTAAGAAAGGGAAAAATAAACCATTTGTCATAGGGATTCTTGCATGTATTTTTCGTCGTCTGAGATGTTGCTTCCAATTCCAGTTAAGCATTGTGTGGTGGACTTGCAGTTACCACCTTTGGTGGAAAATGTCATGCTGATGAAGGTAGACTTGTTTCCCAAACTAAGAGGGACAGAATTTGGGTGTTTCTTTGGGACTTTCGGCTTACTAGGAATAAAGATCCTGGCTCTAGGGATTTTCTTAAAATTTTTCAGATAATGAGAAAGAGAATGGCATTTGGGCCAGGCGCCAAGGCCTCGAGGTGTACAGAAGCATCCCCGGTCTCAGGGCCCATGAAATCAGGATGATTTTAGGGAGGATGGTGGAATGAGGAGAGTGTGACCTTTGGCCTCCTTTCTTTCCCTTTCCTTTTCATGGGTCAGGTGTGTTGAATCAGAAGGCTTCCCGGGCCCGATGAAATGAGTCCTGGGGGAGGAAAGAAGCGCTGCGTAGAGAGTTGCTCCACAGGGAGAAAGGAGCCACCATTTTCAGGAGAATGATCCCCAGAAGCATGAGCAGTCCAGATGCCGTGGCTTCACACAAGACGCTGGTGGGTGTTATGTCTGAAGCGGGGACCTGGGCGTCGGTGTTCTTTCATGCTCATAACTGATTTTCAGGTGAGCCCAATGGATCACCTGTCTGCCAGTCATGCCCATCACACTGTACTTTGCACACACGTCACACACAGAGACACTGTTAATACGCGCATTTGTGTGCTTGAGCAGGGTTGCACCCAAGATTCTGTGGTTGTATGGAGCCCTGAGTTATGCCCTGGACACCTTTCCTCTCGGGTTGGTCAACTTGGATCGCTGTACCGAACGAGAAACGGAGCCTGAAATCCAATCAGCGAATACACAAAAGGAAGGGGCCATTTCCCACAATCATTTCCACTGCAACACCACCTCGGATGAACAAGTCTCACTGCAGGTCAGGGACTGTGCTTCAGAGATGCACCTTTCGCAGCTGGACGATTGACCCGGAATCTCCCAGACGCCATTTTGATGCACACCAAATGCGATTTATTTCAGTGCTTGCTGATTTTATTTTAGTTGAATACACACACGCTCCTGTGTTTGATTTCCTTTATTATCAATACGACTTACTTCCAAATGACTCACATACCAGTGGGATGATTTTCTGCTTCAATTCATTGGAAATGGACACCATTCAATAGGCAAGTGTGTCTGTCTGTCTGTCTCCAGCATTCTGTGGGTTCCACCAAGGGCACAAGTCCTAGGGCGCCTGACGTCCATTCAACAAGTAATGTAAAAACGGCGAGGCAGGTTCAAAAGAAGAACACCCTTCCTCTCTTCAAATGCGTTCCAGTTTCCACTGCTCAAGGTAGCGAGAAGGATCCACAGAAGTCCCACGTTCGCAAAATTTCAACTTCTGGTGCTCACCAACAACTGACGAATGAAACACACCCCAAGAGAAAATAGTCAACCCCGTCCCCTGCAATAACCTCACGCGCAACCCTACACCGCAATATGTCATATTCAGAAATTCACACTGAATGACATCTACCGTGAACACAAACACACAGACAATCCCTCCACAGGTTCAGAAGACTCACGACTGCAAAACTCGATGTTTCCCATGTCTGGGCTCATCCTGAAACGCAGCCATCACTATCCAGTTTTCCCTCTTGTGTAGACAGACACCTGGGCTCCTCATTACTTTATGTCGGATTGACTGCGTAGGTGATGGTGTGTGTGTGTGCGCGCGCGAACCCCCTCGTGGGGGTGTGTGTGTGTACGTGTATGTGTGTGTGTGTGTCAGTGTGTGTGCGCATGCACTCCTGCGTTTGCATGGAGACTTTTCCTGAGATCACTGGCACACAAACAGAGCCCTCTTGCTGTGTTTGTTCCTCCCTTTGGATCTCCTGGTCCTCCCTTGCAGAGAAGTGAGTGTGCCAGTGTTCATGGACTCCTGAGGTGCCAGGTTCCTTGAAGAGAGGTTCAGCAGGGAGCTTTGCTGTTCAGGATGACGGTTGTTCATCCCACTCTTGTATTTTGATGGATGAATCACAAGCACGTTGGGAGGCAGGGTACATTCGACTTTTCTGACGTTGAAGTCAGGCTTGGTTTTGTTTTGCTCTTGGAGGAACTTCCAGTGGTCTAAGGTGCTTTCCTGAGTGGCTCTTTCCACCAAGTGCTCCTCCAAGTCGGGTACCTGGAGGCAGGGTTCTCTCTGGAGCTCTCCTTGCGTTGCTCGCCTGTCTTTGTGTTCAGCACCAAGGGCTCCTGGTTCCCTGCCTATTGACACACTCTCACTGCATCTTTCCAGTTGACTCTTCTGGATGTAAAAGAGGACATAGGCCTGTTGACTCAGGACAGAAGCGATGCTACAGGCAGTGACCTCGGCGTCATCCATTTTATACCACTGGCCTCCTGGAGCTTTGACATAAGAGAGGTAATGTCCGTTGTGACAACTCCACCCAGCATGGACCAGCACAGCATAGAGGACATAGACAAGAGGTCCTGTGTTCTGCTGAGACATGTATGGCTGCATGTCAAGGCACTCAGGGTATTGCACATTCTTGGCAAGTTTGTTGCCTGTGACATCGGAGAATCTCTTCAATACAAGGATGAGGACCTTGGCAGAAGTGTGTAGAGTGAACGTCTTGGAGGCAGGCGCCTTCTGGAGACAAAGACCACAATGATAGGCATTCTCTCCATTGAGTTCTTCGGGCTTCACCACCTGTTCCAAAGCTTGCTTCACACTCTGAGCTGCCTGGATATCCAGGGCAATGTCCAGGTAAGGGTCAAAGGTGTCCGAAACGCCCTGGCAGTGGAGACACTTGATTTGAGATCTCCAGCAGCCTCCAAATATCTGGTGGATGAGGGTGGTGTCCTCAGAGTCATGATCTACCTGCTTGTGCCCGGGAAGGCATGCCCTTTTCATGGCATCCACAATGAACATCAGAAATTCATGGGCATCTTCCTGCTTGCCTCGATGGAAGCCAGCAACCAATGCCTGTGAGGGCTGGATGACGTGGCCAGGACGGTGGAGGGCCCGTGTGATGTGAGCTTCCATCGTACACAGCATGCAGCACTTGTGATGATGACAAAGTTGAGAGTGCTCCCGGGACAGCATGTAGTTGGCAAGGGGTGGTGTGTATGTCAGGCACTGCAGGGAAGCATTCACATAGCAAGTATTTCCCATATTCTGGAGCCCAGCCCCCACCGCAGCAGGTCTCCTGCTACTGAGAGGAAGCTTCTCCCCAGGGGCAGGCTGTCTTGCCACAGGAGCCAAACCATCACAGAGGTCGACATGGGTCTCAGATGACAGTGGTGACTTCTCAGGTAGAGAAGTCCGCTGGATTTCAGCAAAAGCTGCATCTGGCCGAGAAGATGTGAGTTTTGAAAAGTGGTTGAACTGCCACTCACCTCCCAAGTGGAGTGAATCGGCCTCCATGTCGCCAGGAGCAAGGATCACAAGCTTTCTCTGCTGGGACCGCACGTTGCAGAAAGATGCTATCTCTTCCGAGAGAGTCTTCAAATGACACGCCATCTGGCCGCATCAGCCCTTATATAACTCAACCCCGCCTACCTCGAACACCCCACCCACCCATCAGGTACGCGGTCCACCAATCCAATATCAGCACTCAGTTAAAGAATGAACCATAGGGTGTGTCCCCTTGTATTCCCCAGGGAGTTCACTTAAAACTCCTGGGGAAGGCGTTAGTTTACTTAAAACAGTGGTGTTTACTTAAAACAGTAAACTTAAGTGGTAGTTTCCTTAAAATGCGTTAGTTTACTTAAAACATGCAGAATCATGCCCATGTGAGTGTTTCTTTGTGTTTGTTTCTATTTCTGGGTGTGTGTGTGTTTGAGCTGCGATGTGCTTCTAACTATGTGCTTTTGGCAGATACGATCATCCTTTCAGGCATTGAAGGACAGGAAGTCAGACCTGTACTTTCTGACTTGAGAATCATCAATGAAGTACAGTTAATAACACGGTGTATTTGTTTCCTTAATATCAAAGAATAGATCCATGCAGTCTAATAAGTATTCTAGCAGTAACCTTTCCATGTTCAGCCCTTTGATTCTGTGTTCGAGTGAAATGACTTACCAGTGGGGACCGAGACATGTCTTTGCAGGAAATGCTCTTGTGGAAGCTGTATACCCAAATCATAAAGCATCAAGTGTTGGAAACATGCACTGAACCTAGACGAAATACTTAGTGCCCAAATTAGACTGTGAAAGACTTTCAGGAAATCATGCAATCACCGACATACCAATTGAGGACATTCCCCGAATTTATGATTGCAAGTAAAGAGAAATACTCATGACATTCTATTTCCAGTGATTGAGGTCGTATGACCGCAATTTAAGAAATCATGAAATCAGAAAACTTGACTAATCACAATCTAATCCAACTAAAACCTTTGGTTCATTTAAGAAAGGATGAATATAAAAACAACATATCACGCAGCACGGGAGATAATATTTTAATACGTATGTGATAATAGATCAACATTTGAGAGAGATGAAATGAATAGTTGTAAATTTGAGAATAGCATATAACCAGAATTAAACACTGTAAATGCCTGGGTGATGGGAATGAGTCCCTGTCTCAGGAAGAAACATAGAGATTTACAAGCAGGGCGTCTAAAAGAGATTTGCACACCATTGTTAATACTGGCAGTTGTTTTAGTAAGAAAGGGAAAAATAAACCATTTGTCATAGGGATTCTTGCATGTATTTTTCGTCGTCTGAGATGTTGCTTCCAATTCCAGTTAAGCATTGTGTGGTGGACTTGCAGTTACCACCTTTGGTGGAAAATGTCATGCTGATGAAGGTAGACTTGTTTCCCAAACTAAGAGGGACAGAATTTGGGTGTTTCTTTGGGACTTTCGGCTTACTAGGAATAAAGATCCTGGCTCTAGGGATTTTCTTAAAATTTTTCAGATAATGAGAAAGAGAATGGCATTTGGGCCAGGCGCCAAGGCCTCGAGGTGTACAGAAGCATCCCCGGTCTCAGGGCCCATGAAATCAGGATGATTTTAGGGAGGATGGTGGAATGAGGAGAGTGTGACCTTTGGCCTCCTTTCTTTCCCTTTCCTTTTCATGGGTCAGGTGTGTTGAATCAGAAGGCTTCCCGGGCCCGATGAAATGAGTCCTGGGGGAGGAAAGAAGCGCTGCGTAGAGAGTTGCTCCACAGGGAGAAAGGAGCCACCATTTTCAGGAGAATGATCCCCAGAAGCATGAGCAGTCCAGATGCCGTGGCTTCACACAAGACGCTGGTGGGTGTTATGTCTGAAGCGGGGACCTGGGCGTCGGTGTTCTTTCATGCTCATAACTGATTTTCAGGTGAGCCCAATGGATCACCTGTCTGCCAGTCATGCCCATCACACTGTACTTTGCACACACGTCACACACAGAGACACTGTTAATACGCGCATTTGTGTGCTTGAGCAGGGTTGCACCCAAGATTCTGTGGTTGTATGGAGCCCTGAGTTATGCCCTGGACACCTTTCCTCTCGGGTTGGTCAACTTGGATCGCTGTACCGAACGAGAAACGGAGCCTGAAATCCAATCAGCGAATACACAAAAGGAAGGGGCCATTTCCCACAATCATTTCCACTGCAACACCACCTCGGATGAACAAGTCTCACTGCAGGTCAGGGACTGTGCTTCAGAGATGCACCTTTCGCAGCTGGACGATTGACCCGGAATCTCCCAGACGCCATTTTGATGCACACCAAATGCGATTTATTTCAGTGCTTGCTGATTTTATTTTAGTTGAATACACACACGCTCCTGTGTTTGATTTCCTTTATTATCAATACGACTTACTTCCAAATGACTCACATACCAGTGGGATGATTTTCTGCTTCAATTCATTGGAAATGGACACCATTCAATAGGCAAGTGTGTCTGTCTGTCTGTCTCCAGCATTCTGTGGGTTCCACCAAGGGCACAAGTCCTAGGGCGCCTGACGTCCATTCAACAAGTAATGTAAAAACGGCGAGGCAGGTTCAAAAGAAGAACACCCTTCCTCTCTTCAAATGCGTTCCAGTTTCCACTGCTCAAGGTAGCGAGAAGGATCCACAGAAGTCCCACGTTCGCAAAATTTCAACTTCTGGTGCTCACCAACAACTGACGAATGAAACACACCCCAAGAGAAAATAGTCAACCCCGTCCCCTGCAATAACCTCACGCGCAACCCTACACCGCAATATGTCATATTCAGAAATTCACACTGAATGACATCTACCGTGAACACAAACACACAGACAATCCCTCCACAGGTTCAGAAGACTCACGACTGCAAAACTCGATGTTTCCCATGTCTGGGCTCATCCTGAAACGCAGCCATCACTATCCAGTTTTCCCTCTTGTGTAGACAGACACCTGGGCTCCTCATTACTTTATGTCGGATTGACTGCGTAGGTGATGGTGTGTGTGTGTGCGCGCGCGAACCCCCTCGTGGGGGTGTGTGTGTGTACGTGTATGTGTGTGTGTGTGTCAGTGTGTGTGCGCATGCACTCCTGCGTTTGCATGGAGACTTTTCCTGAGATCACTGGCACACAAACAGAGCCCTCTTGCTGTGTTTGTTCCTCCCTTTGGATCTCCTGGTCCTCCCTTGCAGAGAAGTGAGTGTGCCAGTGTTCATGGACTCCTGAGGTGCCAGGTTCCTTGAAGAGAGGTTCAGCAGGGAGCTTTGCTGTTCAGGATGACGGTTGTTCATCCCACTCTTGTATTTTGATGGATGAATCACAAGCACGTTGGGAGGCAGGGTACATTCGACTTTTCTGACGTTGAAGTCAGGCTTGGTTTTGTTTTGCTCTTGGAGGAACTTCCAGTGGTCTAAGGTGCTTTCCTGAGTGGCTCTTTCCACCAAGTGCTCCTCCAAGTCGGGTACCTGGAGGCAGGGTTCTCTCTGGAGCTCTCCTTGCGTTGCTCGCCTGTCTTTGTGTTCAGCACCAAGGGCTCCTGGTTCCCTGCCTATTGACACACTCTCACTGCATCTTTCCAGTTGACTCTTCTGGATGTAAAAGAGGACATAGGCCTGTTGACTCAGGACAGAAGCGATGCTACAGGCAGTGACCTCGGCGTCATCCATTTTATACCACTGGCCTCCTGGAGCTTTGACATAAGAGAGGTAATGTCCGTTGTGACAACTCCACCCAGCATGGACCAGCACAGCATAGAGGACATAGACAAGAGGTCCTGTGTTCTGCTGAGACATGTATGGCTGCATGTCAAGGCACTCAGGGTATTGCACATTCTTGGCAAGTTTGTTGCCTGTGACATCGGAGAATCTCTTCAATACAAGGATGAGGACCTTGGCAGAAGTGTGTAGAGTGAACGTCTTGGAGGCAGGCGCCTTCTGGAGACAAAGACCACAATGATAGGCATTCTCTCCATTGAGTTCTTCGGGCTTCACCACCTGTTCCAAAGCTTGCTTCACACTCTGAGCTGCCTGGATATCCAGGGCAATGTCCAGGTAAGGGTCAAAGGTGTCCGAAACGCCCTGGCAGTGGAGACACTTGATTTGAGATCTCCAGCAGCCTCCAAATATCTGGTGGATGAGGGTGGTGTCCTCAGAGTCATGATCTACCTGCTTGTGCCCGGGAAGGCATGCCCTTTTCATGGCATCCACAATGAACATCAGAAATTCATGGGCATCTTCCTGCTTGCCTCGATGGAAGCCAGCAACCAATGCCTGTGAGGGCTGGATGACGTGGCCAGGACGGTGGAGGGCCCGTGTGATGTGAGCTTCCATCGTACACAGCATGCAGCACTTGTGATGATGACAAAGTTGAGAGTGCTCCCGGGACAGCATGTAGTTGGCAAGGGGTGGTGTGTATGTCAGGCACTGCAGGGAAGCATTCACATAGCAAGTATTTCCCATATTCTGGAGCCCAGCCCCCACCGCAGCAGGTCTCCTGCTACTGAGAGGAAGCTTCTCCCCAGGGGCAGGCTGTCTTGCCACAGGAGCCAAACCATCACAGAGGTCGACATGGGTCTCAGATGACAGTGGTGACTTCTCAGGTAGAGAAGTCCGCTGGATTTCAGCAAAAGCTGCATCTGGCCGAGAAGATGTGAGTTTTGAAAAGTGGTTGAACTGCCACTCACCTCCCAAGTGGAGTGAATCGGCCTCCATGTCGCCAGGAGCAAGGATCACAAGCTTTCTCTGCTGGGACCGCACGTTGCAGAAAGATGCTATCTCTTCCGAGAGAGTCTTCAAATGACACGCCATCTGGCCGCATCAGCCCTTATATAACTCAACCCCGCCTACCTCGAACACCCCACCCACCCATCAGGTACGCGGTCCACCAATCCAATATCAGCACTCAGTTAAAGAATGAACCATAGGGTGTGTCCCCTTGTATTCCCCAGGGAGTTCACTTAAAACTCCTGGGGAAGGCGTTAGTTTACTTAAAACAGTGGTGTTTACTTAAAACAGTAAACTTAAGTGGTAGTTTCCTTAAAATGCGTTAGTTTACTTAAAACATGCAGAATCATGCCCATGTGAGTGTTTCTTTGTGTTTGTTTCTATTTCTGGGTGTGTGTGTGTTTGAGCTGCGATGTGCTTCTAACTATGTGCTTTTGGCAGATACGATCATCCTTTCAGGCATTGAAGGACAGGAAGTCAGACCTGTACTTTCTGACTTGAGAATCATCAATGAAGTACAGTTAATAACACGGTGTATTTGTTTCCTTAATATCAAAGAATAGATCCATGCAGTCTAATAAGTATTCTAGCAGTAACCTTTCCATGTTCAGCCCTTTGATTCTGTGTTCGAGTGAAATGACTTACCAGTGGGGACCGAGACATGTCTTTGCAGGAAATGCTCTTGTGGAAGCTGTATACCCAAATCATAAAGCATCAAGTGTTGGAAACATGCACTGAACCTAGACGAAATACTTAGTGCCCAAATTAGACTGTGAAAGACTTTCAGGAAATCATGCAATCACCGACATACCAATTGAGGACATTCCCCGAATTTATGATTGCAAGTAAAGAGAAATACTCATGACATTCTATTTCCAGTGATTGAGGTCGTATGACCGCAATTTAAGAAATCATGAAATCAGAAAACTTGACTAATCACAATCTAATCCAACTAAAACCTTTGGTTCATTTAAGAAAGGATGAATATAAAAACAACATATCACGCAGCACGGGAGATAATATTTTAATACGTATGTGATAATAGATCAACATTTGAGAGAGATGAAATGAATAGTTGTAAATTTGAGAATAGCATATAACCAGAATTAAACACTGTAAATGCCTGGGTGATGGGAATGAGTCCCTGTCTCAGGAAGAAACATAGAGATTTACAAGCAGGGCGTCTAAAAGAGATTTGCACACCATTGTTAATACTGGCAGTTGTTTTAGTAAGAAAGGGAAAAATAAACCATTTGTCATAGGGATTCTTGCATGTATTTTTCGTCGTCTGAGATGTTGCTTCCAATTCCAGTTAAGCATTGTGTGGTGGACTTGCAGTTACCACATTTGGTGGAAAATGTCATGCTGATGAAGGTAGACTTGTTTCCCAAACTAAGAGGGACAGAATTTGGGTGTTTCTTTGGGACTTTCGGCTTACTAGGAATAAAGATCCTGGCTCTAGGGATTTTCTTAAAATTTTTCAGATAATGAGAAAGAGAATGGCATTTGGGCCAGGCGCCAAGGCCTCGAGGTGTACAGAAGCATCCCCGGTCTCAGGGCCCATGAAATCAGGATGATTTTAGGGAGGATGGTGGAATGAGGAGAGTGTGACCTTTGGCCTCCTTTCTTTCCCTTTCCTTTTCATGGGTCAGGTGTGTTGAATCAGAAGGCTTCCCGGGCCCGATGAAATGAGTCCTGGGGGAGGAAAGAAGCGCTGCGTAGAGAGTTGCTCCACAGGGAGAAAGGAGCCACCATTTTCAGGAGAATGATCCCCAGAAGCATGAGCAGTCCAGATGCCGTGGCTTCACACAAGACGCTGGTGGGTGTTATGTCTGAAGCGGGGACCTGGGCGTCGGTGTTCTTTCATGCTCATAACTGATTTTCAGGTGAGCCCAATGGATCACCTGTCTGCCAGTCATGCCCATCACACTGTACTTTGCACACACGTCACACACAGAGACACTGTTAATACGCGCATTTGTGTGCTTGAGCAGGGTTGCACCCAAGATTCTGTGGTTGTATGGAGCCCTGAGTTATGCCCTGGACACCTTTCCTCTCGGGTTGGTCAACTTGGATCGCTGTACCGAACGAGAAACGGAGCCTGAAATCCAATCAGCGAATACACAAAAGGAAGGGGCCATTTCCCACAATCATTTCCACTGCAACACCACCTCGGATGAACAAGTCTCACTGCAGGTCAGGGACTGTGCTTCAGAGATGCACCTTTCGCAGCTGGACGATTGACCCGGAATCTCCCAGACGCCATTTTGATGCACACCAAATGCGATTTATTTCAGTGCTTGCTGATTTTATTTTAGTTGAATACACACACGCTCCTGTGTTTGATTTCCTTTATTATCAATACGACTTACTTCCAAATGACTCACATACCAGTGGGATGATTTTCTGCTTCAATTCATTGGAAATGGACACCATTCAATAGGCAAGTGTGTCTGTCTGTCTGTCTCCAGCATTCTGTGGGTTCCACCAAGGGCACAAGTCCTAGGGCGCCTGACGTCCATTCAACAAGTAATGTAAAAACGGCGAGGCAGGTTCAAAAGAAGAACACCCTTCCTCTCTTCAAATGCGTTCCAGTTTCCACTGCTCAAGGTAGCGAGAAGGATCCACAGAAGTCCCACGTTCGCAAAATTTCAACTTCTGGTGCTCACCAACAACTGACGAATGAAACACACCCCAAGAGAAAATAGTCAACCCCGTCCCCTGCAATAACCTCACGCGCAACCCTACACCGCAATATGTCATATTCAGAAATTCACACTGAATGACATCTACCGTGAACACAAACACACAGACAATCCCTCCACAGGTTCAGAAGACTCACGACTGCAAAACTCGATGTTTCCCATGTCTGGGCTCATCCTGAAACGCAGCCATCACTATCCAGTTTTCCCTCTTGTGTAGACAGACACCTGGGCTCCTCATTACTTTATGTCGGATTGACTGCGTAGGTGATGGTGTGTGTGTGTGCGCGCGCGAACCCCCTCGTGGGGGTGTGTGTGTGTACGTGTATGTGTGTGTGTGTGTCAGTGTGTGTGCGCATGCACTCCTGCGTTTGCATGGAGACTTTTCCTGAGATCACTGGCACACAAACAGAGCCCTCTTGCTGTGTTTGTTCCTCCCTTTGGATCTCCTGGTCCTCCCTTGCAGAGAAGTGAGTGTGCCAGTGTTCATGGACTCCTGAGGTGCCAGGTTCCTTGAAGAGAGGTTCAGCAGGGAGCTTTGCTGTTCAGGATGACGGTTGTTCATCCCACTCTTGTATTTTGATGGATGAATCACAAGCACGTTGGGAGGCAGGGTACATTCGACTTTTCTGACGTTGAAGTCAGGCTTGGTTTTGTTTTGCTCTTGGAGGAACTTCCAGTGGTCTAAGGTGCTTTCCTGAGTGGCTCTTTCCACCAAGTGCTCCTCCAAGTCGGGTACCTGGAGGCAGGGTTCTCTCTGGAGCTCTCCTTGCGTTGCTCGCCTGTCTGTGTTCAGCACCAAGGGCTCCTGGTTCCCTGCCTATTGACACACTCTCACTGCATCTTTCCAGTTGACTCTTCTGGATGTAAAAGAGGACATAGGCCTGTTGACTCAGGACAGAAGCGATGCTACAGGCAGTGACCTCGGCGTCATCCATTTTATACCACTGGCCTCCTGGAGCTTTGACATAAGAGAGGTAATGTCCGTTGTGACAACTCCACCCAGCATGGACCAGCACAGCATAGAGGACATAGACAAGAGGTCCTGTGTTCTGCTGAGACATGTATGGCTGCATGTCAAGGCACTCAGGGTATTGCACATTCTTGGCAAGTTTGTTGCCTGTGACATCGGAGAATCTCTTCAATACAAGGATGAGGACCTTGGCAGAAGTGTGTAGAGTGAACGTCTTGGAGGCAGGCGCCTTCTGGAGACAAAGACCACAATGATAGGCATTCTCTCCATTGAGTTCTTCGGGCTTCACCACCTGTTCCAAAGCTTGCTTCACACTCTGAGCTGCCTGGATATCCAGGGCAATGTCCAGGTAAGGGTCAAAGGTGTCCGAAACGCCCTGGCAGTGGAGACACTTGATTTGAGATCTCCAGCAGCCTCCAAATATCTGGTGGATGAGGGTGGTGTCCTCAGAGTCATGATCTACCTGCTTGTGCCCGGGAAGGCATGCCCTTTTCATGGCATCCACAATGAACATCAGAAATTCATGGGCATCTTCCTGCTTGCCTCGATGGAAGCCAGCAACCAATGCCTGTGAGGGCTGGATGATGTGGCCAGGACGGTGGAGGGCCCGTGTGATGTGAGCTTCCATCGTACACAGCATGCAGCACTTGTGATGATGACAAAGTTGAGAGTGCTCCCGGGACAGCATGTAGTTGGCAAGGGGTGGTGTGTATGTCAGGCACTGCAGGGAAGCATTCACATAGCAAGTATTTCCCATATTCTGGAGCCCAGCCCCCACCGCAGCAGGTCTCCTGCTACTGAGAGGAAGCTTCTCCCCAGGGGCAGGCTGTCTTGCCACAGGAGCCAAACCATCACAGAGGTCGACATGGGTCTCAGATGACAGTGGTGACTTCTCAGGTAGAGAAGTCCGCTGGATTTCAGCAAAAGCTGCATCTGGCCGAGAAGATGTGAGTTTTGAAAAGTGGTTGAACTGCCACTCACCTCCCAAGTGGAGTGAATCGGCCTCCATGTCGCCAGGAGCAAGGATCACAAGCTTTCTCTGCTGGGACCGCACGTTGCAGAAAGATGCTATCTCTTCCGAGAGAGTCTTCAAATGACACGCCATCTGGCCGCATCAGCCCTTATATAACTCAACCCCGCCTACCTCGAACACCCCACCCACCCATCAGGTACGCGGTCCACCAATCCAATATCAGCACTCAGTTAAAGAATGAACCATAGGGTGTGTCCCCTTGTATTCCCCAGGGAGTTCACTTAAAACTCCTGGGGAAGGCGTTAGTTTACTTAAAACAGTGGTGTTTACTTAAAACAGTAAACTTAAGTGGTAGTTTCCTTAAAATGCGTTAGTTTACTTAAAACATGCAGAATCATGCCCATGTGAGTGTTTCTTTGTGTTTGTTTCTATTTCTGGGTGTGTGTGTGTTTGAGCTGCGATGTGCTTCTAACTATGTGCTTTTGGCAGATACGATCATCCTTTCAGGCATTGAAGGACAGGAAGTCAGACCTGTACTTTCTGACTTGAGAATCATCAATGAAGTACAGTTAATAACACGGTGTATTTGTTTCCTTAATATCAAAGAATAGATCCATGCAGTCTAATAAGTATTCTAGCAGTAACCTTTCCATGTTCAGCCCTTTGATTCTGTGTTCGAGTGAAATGACTTACCAGTGGGGACCGAGACATGTCTTTGCAGGAAATGCTCTTGTGGAAGCTGTATACCCAAATCATAAAGCATCAAGTGTTGGAAACATGCACTGAACCTAGACGAAATACTTAGTGCCCAAATTAGACTGTGAAAGACTTTCAGGAAATCATGCAATCACCGACATACCAATTGAGGACATTCCCCGAATTTATGATTGCAAGTAAAGAGAAATACTCATGACATTCTATTTCCAGTGATTGAGGTCGTATGACCGCAATTTAAGAAATCATGAAATCAGAAAACTTGACTAATCACAATCTAATCCAACTAAAACCTTTGGTTCATTTAAGAAAGGATGAATATAAAAACAACATATCACGCAGCACGGGAGATAATATTTTAATACGTATGTGATAATAGATCAAAATTTGAGAGAGATGAAATGAATAGTTGTAAATTTGAGAATAGCATATAACCAGAATTAAACACTGTAAATGCCTGGGTGATGGGAATGAGTCCCTGTCTCAGGAAGAAACATAGAGATTTAAAAGCAGGGCGTCTAAAAGAGATTTGCATACCATTGTTAATACTGGCAGTTGTTTTAGTAAGAAAGGGAAAAATAAACCATTTGTCATAGGGATTCTTGCATGTATTTTTCGTCGTCTGAGATGTTGCTTCCAATTCCAGTTAAGCATTGTGTGGTGGACTTGCAGTTACCACATTTGGTGGAAAATGTCATGCTGATGAAGGTAGACTTGTTTCCCAAACTAAGAGGGACAGAATTTGGGTGTTTCTTTGGGACTTTCGGCTTACTAGGAATAAAGATCCTGGCTCTAGGGATTTTCTTAAAATTTTTCAGATAATGAGAAAGAGAATGGCATTTGGGCCAGGCGCCAAGGCCTCGAGGTGTACAGAAGCATCCCCGGTCTCAGGGCCCATGAAATCAGGATGATTTTAGGGAGGATGGTGGAATGAGGAGAGTGTGACCTTTGGCCTCCTTTCTTTCCCTTTCCTTTTCATGGGTCAGGTGTGTTGAATCAGAAGGCTTCCCGGGCCCGATGAAATGAGTCCTGGGGGAGGAAAGAAGCGCTGCGTAGAGAGTTGCTCCACAGGGAGAAAGGAGCCACCATTTTCAGGAGAATGATCCCCAGAAGCATGAGCAGTCCAGATGCCGTGGCTTCACACAAGACGCTGGTGGGTGTTATGTCTGAAGCGGGGACCTGGGCGTCGGTGTTCTTTCATGCTCATAACTGATTTTCAGGTGAGCCCAATGGATCACCTGTCTGCCAGTCATGCTCATCACACTGTACTTTGCACACACGTCACACACAGAGACACTGTTAATACGCGCATTTGTGTGCTTGAGCAGGGTTGCACCCAAGATTCTGTGGTTGTATGGAGCCCTGAGTTATGCCCTGGACACCTTTCCTCTCGGGTTGGTCAACTTGGATCGCTGTACCGAACGAGAAACGGAGCCTGAAATCCAATCAGCGAATACACAAAAGGAAGGGGCCATTTCCCACAATCATTTCCACTGCAACACCACCTCGGATGAACAAGTCTCACTGCAGGTCAGGGACTGTGCTTCAGAGATGCACCTTTCGCAGCTGGACGATTGACCCGGAATCTCCCAGACGCCATTTTGATGCACACCAAATGCGATTTATTTCAGTGCTTGCTGATTTTATTTTAGTTGAATACACACACGCTCCTGTGTTTGATTTCCTTTATTATCAATACGACTTACTTCCAAATGACTCACATACCAGTGGGATGATTTTCTGCTTCAATTCATTGGAAATGGACACCATTCAATAGGCAAGTGTGTCTGTCTGTCTGTCTCCAGCATTCTGTGGGTTCCACCAAGGGCACAAGTCCTAGGGCGCCTGACGTCCATTCAACAAGTAATGTAAAAACGGCGAGGCAGGTTCAAAAGAAGAACACCCTTCCTCTCTTCAAATGCGTTCCAGTTTCCACTGCTCAAGGTAGCGAGAAGGATCCACAGAAGTCCCACGTTCGCAAAATTTCAACTTCTGGTGCTCACCAACAACTGACGAATGAAACACACCCCAAGAGAAAATAGTCAACCCCGTCCCCTGCAATAACCTCACGCGCAACCCTACACCGCAATATGTCATATTCAGAAATTCACACTGAATGACATCTACCGTGAACACAAACACACAGACAATCCCTCCACAGGTTCAGAAGACTCACGACTGCAAAACTCGATGTTTCCCATGTCTGGGCTCATCCTGAAACGCAGCCATCACTATCCAGTTTTCCCTCTTGTGTAGACAGACACCTGGGCTCCTCATTACTTTATGTCGGATTGACTGCGTAGGTGATGGTGTGTGTGTGTGCGCGCGCGAACCCCCTCGTGGGGGTGTGTGTGTGTACGTGTATGTGTGTGTGTGTGTCAGTGTGTGTGCGCATGCACTCCTGCGTTTGCATGGAGACTTTTCCTGAGATCACTGGCACACAAACAGAGCCCTCTTGCTGTGTTTGTTCCTCCCTTTGGATCTCCTGGTCCTCCCTTGCAGAGAAGTGAGTGTGCCAGTGTTCATGGACTCCTGAGGTGCCAGGTTCCTTGAAGAGAGGTTCAGCAGGGAGCTTTGCTGTTCAGGATGACGGTTGTTCATCCCACTCTTGTATTTTGATGGATGAATCACAAGCACGTTGGGAGGCAGGGTACATTCGACTTTTCTGACGTTGAAGTCAGGCTTGGTTTTGTTTTGCTCTTGGAGGAACTTCCAGTGGTCTAAGGTGCTTTCCTGAGTGGCTCTTTCCACCAAGTGCTCCTCCAAGTCGGGTACCTGGAGGCAGGGTTCTCTCTGGAGCTCTCCTTGCGTTGCTCGCCTGTCTTTGTGTTCAGCACCAAGGGCTCCTGGTTCCCTGCCTATTGACACACTCTCACTGCATCTTTCCAGTTGACTCTTCTGGATGTAAAAGAGGACATAGGCCTGTTGACTCAGGACAGAAGCGATGCTACAGGCAGTGACCTCGGCGTCATCCATTTTATACCACTGGCCTCCTGGAGCTTTGACATAAGAGAGGTAATGTCCGTTGTGACAACTCCACCCAGCATGGACCAGCACAGCATAGAGGACATAGACAAGAGGTCCTGTGTTCTGCTGAGACATGTATGGCTGCATGTCAAGGCACTCAGGGTATTGCACATTCTTGGCAAGTTTGTTGCCTGTGACATCGGAGAATCTCTTCAATACAAGGATGAGGACCTTGGCAGAAGTGTGTAGAGTGAACGTCTTGGAGGCAGGCGCCTTCTGGAGACAAAGACCACAATGATAGGCATTCTCTCCATTGAGTTCTTCGGGCTTCACCACCTGTTCCAAAGCTTGCTTCACACTCTGAGCTGCCTGGATATCCAGGGCAATGTCCAGGTAAGGGTCAAAGGTGTCCGAAACGCCCTGGCAGTGGAGACACTTGATTTGAGATCTCCAGCAGCCTCCAAATATCTGGTGGATGAGGGTGGTGTCCTCAGAGTCATGATCTACCTGCTTGTGCCCGGGAAGGCATGCCCTTTTCATGGCATCCACAATGAACATCAGAAATTCATGGGCATCTTCCTGCTTGCCTCGATGGAAGCCAGCAACCAATGCCTGTGAGGGCTGGATGACGTGGCCAGGACGGTGGAGGGCCCGTGTGATGTGAGCTTCCATCGTACACAGCATGCAGCACTTGTGATGATGACAAAGTTGAGAGTGCTCCCGGGACAGCATGTAGTTGGCAAGGGGTGGTGTGTATGTCAGGCACTGCAGGGAAGCATTCACATAGCAAGTATTTCCCATATTCTGGAGCCCAGCCCCCACCGCAGCAGGTCTCCTGCTACTGAGAGGAAGCTTCTCCCCAGGGGCAGGCTGTCTTGCCACAGGAGCCAAACCATCACAGAGGTCGACATGGGTCTCAGATGACAGTGGTGACTTCTCAGGTAGAGAAGTCCGCTGGATTTCAGCAAAAGCTGCATCTGGCCGAGAAGATGTGAGTTTTGAAAAGTGGTTGAACTGCCACTCACCTCCCAAGTGGAGTGAATCGGCCTCCATGTCGCCAGGAGCAAGGATCACAAGCTTTCTCTGCTGGGACCGCACGTTGCAGAAAGATGCTATCTCTTCCGAGAGAGTCTTCAAATGACACGCCATCTGGCCGCATCAGCCCTTATATAACTCAACCCCGCCTACCTCGAACACCCCACCCACCCATCAGGTACGCGGTCCACCAATCCAATATCAGCACTCAGTTAAAGAATGAACCATAGGGTGTGTCCCCTTGTATTCCCCAGGGAGTTCACTTAAAACTCCTGGGGAAGGCGTTAGTTTACTTAAAACAGTGGTGTTTACTTAAAACAGTAAACTTAAGTGGTAGTTTCCTTAAAATGCGTTAGTTTACTTAAAACATGCAGAATCATGCCCATGTGAGTGTTTCTTTGTGTTTGTTTCTATTTCTGGGTGTGTGTGTGTTTGAGCTGCGATGTGCTTCTAACTATGTGCTTTTGGCAGATACGATCATCCTTTCAGGCATTGAAGGACAGGAAGTCAGACCTGTACTTTCTGACTTGAGAATCATCAATGAAGTACAGTTAATAACACGGTGTATTTGTTTCCTTAATATCAAAGAATAGATCCATGCAGTCTAATAAGTATTCTAGCAGTAACCTTTCCATGTTCAGCCCTTTGATTCTGTGTTCGAGTGAAATGACTTACCAGTGGGGACCGAGACATGTCTTTGCAGGAAATGCTCTTGTGGAAGCTGTATACCCAAATCATAAAGCATCAAGTGTTGGAAACATGCACTGAACCTAGACGAAATACTTAGTGCCCAAATTAGACTGTGAAAGACTTTCAGGAAATCATGCAATCACCGACATACCAATTGAGGACATTCCCCGAATTTATGATTGCAAGTAAAGAGAAATACTCATGACATTCTATTTCCAGTGATTGAGGTCGTATGACCGCAATTTAAGAAATCATGAAATCAGAAAACTTGACTAATCACAATCTAATCCAACTAAAACCTTTGGTTCATTTAAGAAAGGATGAATATAAAAACAACATATCACGCAGCACGGGAGATAATATTTTAATACGTATGTGATAATAGATCAACATTTGAGAGAGATGAAATGAATAGTTGTAAATTTGAGAATAGCATATAACCAGAATTAAACACTGTAAATGCCTGGGTGATGGGAATGAGTCCCTGTCTCAGGAAGAAACATAGAGATTTACAAGCAGGGCGTCTAAAAGAGATTTGCACACCATTGTTAATACTGGCAGTTGTTTTGGTAAGAAAGGGAAAAATAAACCATTTGTCATAGGGATTCTTGCATGTATTTTTCGTCGTCTGAGATGTTGCTTCCAATTCCAGTTAAGCATTGTGTGGTGGACTTGCAGTTACCACATTTGGTGGAAAATGTCATGCTGATGAAGGTAGACTTGTTTCCCAAACTAAGAGGGACAGAATTTGGGTGTTTCTTTGGGACTTTCGGCTTACTAGGAATAAAGATCCTGGCTCTAGGGATTTTCTTAAAATTTTTCAGATAATGAGAAAGAGAATGGCATTTGGGCCAGGCGCCAAGGCCTCGAGGTGTACAGAAGCATCCCCGGTCTCAGGGCCCATGAAATCAGGATGATTTTAGGGAGGATGGTGGAATGAGGAGAGTGTGACCTTTGGCCTCCTTTCTTTCCCTTTCCTTTTCATGGGTCAGGTGTGTTGAATCAGAAGGCTTCCCGGGCCCGATGAAATGAGTCCTGGGGGAGGAAAGAAGCGCTGCGTAGAGAGTTGCTCCACAGGGAGAAAGGAGCCACCATTTTCAGGAGAATGATCCCCAGAAGCATGAGCAGTCCAGATGCCGTGGCTTCACACAAGACGCTGGTGGGTGTTATGTCTGAAGCGGGGACCTGGGCGTCGGTGTTCTTTCATGCTCATAACTGATTTTCAGGTGAGCCCAATGGATCACCTGTCTGCCAGTCATGCTCATCACACTGTACTTTGCACACACGTCACACACAGAGACACTGTTAATACGCGCATTTGTGTGCTTGAGCAGGGTTGCACCCAAGATTCTGTGGTTGTATGGAGCCCTGAGTTATGCCCTGGACACCTTTCCTCTCGGGTTGGTCAACTTGGATCGCTGTACCGAACGAGAAACGGAGCCTGAAATCCAATCAGCGAATACACAAAAGGAAGGGGCCATTTCCCACAATCATTTCCACTGCAACACCACCTCGGATGAACAAGTCTCACTGCAGGTCAGGGACTGTGCTTCAGAGATGCACCTTTCGCAGCTGGACGATTGACCCGGAATCTCCCAGACGCCATTTTGATGCACACCAAATGCGATTTATTTCAGTGCTTGCTGATTTTATTTTAGTTGAATACACACACGCTCCTGTGTTTGATTTCCTTTATTATCAATACGACTTACTTCCAAATGACTCACATACCAGTGGGATGATTTTCTGCTTCAATTCATTGGAAATGGACACCATTCAATAGGCAAGTGTGTCTGTCTGTCTGTCTCCAGCATTCTGTGGGTTCCACCAAGGGCACAAGTCCTAGGGCGCCTGACGTCCATTCAACAAGTAATGTAAAAACGGCGAGGCAGGTTCAAAAGAAGAACACCCTTCCTCTCTTCAAATGCGTTCCAGTTTCCACTGCTCAAGGTAGCGAGAAGGATCCACAGAAGTCCCACGTTCGCAAAATTTCAACTTCTGGTGCTCACCAACAACTGACGAATGAAACACACCCCAAGAGAAAATAGTCAACCCCGTCCCCTGCAATAACCTCACGCGCAACCCTACACCGCAATATGTCATATTCAGAAATTCACACTGAATGACATCTACCGTGAACACAAACACACAGACAATCCCTCCACAGGTTCAGAAGACTCACGACTGCAAAACTCGATGTTTCCCATGTCTGGGCTCATCCTGAAACGCAGCCATCACTATCCAGTTTTCCCTCTTGTGTAGACAGACACCTGGGCTCCTCATTACTTTATGTCGGATTGACTGCGTAGGTGATGGTGTGTGTGTGTGCGCGCGCGAACCCCCTCGTGGGGGTGTGTGTGTGTACGTGTATGTGTGTGTGTGTGTCAGTGTGTGTGCGCATGCACTCCTGCGTTTGCATGGAGACTTTTCCTGAGATCACTGGCACACAAACAGAGCCCTCTTGCTGTGTTTGTTCCTCCCTTTGGATCTCCTGGTCCTCCCTTGCAGAGAAGTGAGTGTGCCAGTGTTCATGGACTCCTGAGGTGCCAGGTTCCTTGAAGAGAGGTTCAGCAGGGAGCTTTGCTGTTCAGGATGACGGTTGTTCATCCCACTCTTGTATTTTGATGGATGAATCACAAGCACGTTGGGAGGCAGGGTACATTCGACTTTTCTGACGTTGAAGTCAGGCTTGGTTTTGTTTTGCTCTTGGAGGAACTTCCAGTGGTCTAAGGTGCTTTCCTGAGTGGCTCTTTCCACCAAGTGCTCCTCCAAGTCGGGTACCTGGAGGCAGGGTTCTCTCTGGAGCTCTCCTTGCGTTGCTCGCCTGTCTTTGTGTTCAGCACCAAGGGCTCCTGGTTCCCTGCCTATTGACACACTCTCACTGCATCTTTCCAGTTGACTCTTCTGGATGTAAAAGAGGACATAGGCCTGTTGACTCAGGACAGAAGCGATGCTACAGGCAGTGACCTCGGCGTCATCCATTTTATACCACTGGCCTCCTGGAGCTTTGACATAAGAGAGGTAATGTCCGTTGTGACAACTCCACCCAGCATGGACCAGCACAGCATAGAGGACATAGACAAGAGGTCCTGTGTTCTGCTGAGACATGTATGGCTGCATGTCAAGGCACTCAGGGTATTGCACATTCTTGGCAAGTTTGTTGCCTGTGACATCGGAGAATCTCTTCAATACAAGGATGAGGACCTTGGCAGAAGTGTGTAGAGTGAACGTCTTGGAGGCAGGCGCCTTCTGGAGACAAAGACCACAATGATAGGCATTCTCTCCATTGAGTTCTTCGGGCTTCACCACCTGTTCCAAAGCTTGCTTCACACTCTGAGCTGCCTGGATATCCAGGGCAATGTCCAGGTAAGGGTCAAAGGTGTCCGAAACGCCCTGGCAGTGGAGACACTTGATTTGAGATCTCCAGCAGCCTCCAAATATCTGGTGGATGAGGGTGGTGTCCTCAGAGTCATGATCTACCTGCTTGTGCCCGGGAAGGCATGCCCTTTTCATGGCATCCACAATGAACATCAGAAATTCATGGGCATCTTCCTGCTTGCCTCGATGGAAGCCAGCAACCAATGCCTGTGAGGGCTGGATGACGTGGCCAGGACGGTGGAGGGCCCGTGTGATGTGAGCTTCCATCGTACACAGCATGCAGCACTTGTGATGATGACAAAGTTGAGAGTGCTCCCGGGACAGCATGTAGTTGGCAAGGGGTGGTGTGTATGTCAGGCACTGCAGGGAAGCATTCACATAGCAAGTGTTTCCCATATTCTGGAGCCCAGCCCCCACCGCAGCAGGTCTCCTGCTACTGAGAGGAAGCTTCTCCCCAGGGGCAGGCTGTCTTGCCACAGGAGCCAAACCATCACAGAGGTCGACATGGGTCTCAGATGACAGTGGTGACTTCTCAGGTAGAGAAGTCCGCTGGATTTCAGCAAAAGCTGCATCTGGCCGAGAAGATGTGAGTTTTGAAAAGTGGTTGAACTGCCACTCACCTCCCAAGTGGAGTGAATCGGCCTCCATGTCGCCAGGAGCAAGGATCACAAGCTTTCTCTGCTGGGACCGCACGTTGCAGAAAGATGCTATCTCTTCCGAGAGAGTCTTCAAATGACACGCCATCTGGCCGCATCAGCCCTTATATAACTCAACCCCGCCTACCTCGAACACCCCACCCACCCATCAGGTACGCGGTCCACCAATCCAATATCAGCACTCAGTTAAAGAATGAACCATAGGGTGTGTCCCCTTGTATTCCCCAGGGAGTTCACTTAAAACTCCTGGGGAAGGCGTTAGTTTACTTAAAACAGTGGTGTTTACTTAAAACAGTAAACTTAAGTGGTAGTTTCCTTAAAATGCGTTAGTTTACTTAAAACATGCAGAATCATGCCCATGTGAGTGTTTCTTTGTGTTTGTTTCTATTTCTGGGTGTGTGTGTGTTTGAGCTGCGATGTGCTTCTAACTATGTGCTTTTGGCAGATACGATCATCCTTTCAGGCATTGAAGGACAGGAAGTCAGACCTGTACTTTCTGACTTGAGAATCATCAATGAAGTACAGTTAATAACACGGTGTATTTGTTTCCTTAATATCAAAGAATAGATCCATGCAGTCTAATAAGTATTCTAGCAGTAACCTTTCCATGTTCAGCCCTTTGATTCTGTGTTCGAGTGAAATGACTTACCAGTGGGGACCGAGACATGTCTTTGCAGGAAATGCTCTTGTGGAAGCTGTATACCCAAATCATAAAGCATCAAGTGTTGGAAACATGCACTGAACCTAGACGAAATACTTAGTGCCCAAATTAGACTGTGAAAGACTTTCAGGAAATCATGCAATCACCGACATACCAATTGAGGACATTCCCCGAATTTATGATTGCAAGTAAAGAGAAATACTCATGACATTCTATTTCCAGTGATTGAGGTCGTATGACCGCAATTTAAGAAATCATGAAATCAGAAAACTTGACTAATCACAATCTAATCCAACTAAAACCTTTGGTTCATTTAAGAAAGGATGAATATAAAAACAACATATCACGCAGCACGGGAGATAATATTTTAATACGTATGTGATAATAGATCAACATTTGAGAGAGATGAAATGAATAGTTGTAAATTTGAGAATAGCATATAACCAGAATTAAACACTGTAAATGCCTGGGTGATGGGAATGAGTCCCTGTCTCAGGAAGAAACATAGAGATTTAAAAGCAGGGCGTCTAAAAGAGATTTGCACACCATTGTTAATACTGGCAGTTGTTTTAGTAAGAAAGGGAAAAATAAACCATTTGTCTTAGGGATTCTTGCATGTATTTTTCATCGTCTGAGATGTTGCTTCCAATTCCAGTTAAGCATTGTGTGGTGGACTTGCAGTTACCACCTTTGGTGGAAAATGTCATGCTGATGAAGGTAGACTTGTTTCCCAAACTAAGAGGGACAGAATTTGGGAGTTTGTTTGGGACTTTCGGCTTACTAGGAATAAAGATCCTGGCTCTAGGGATTTTCTTAAAATTTTTCAGATAATGAGAAAGAGAATGGCATTTGGGCCAGGCGCCAAGGCCTCGAGGTGTACAGAAGCATCCCCGGTCTCAGGGCCCATGAAATCAGGATGATTTTAGGGAGGATGGTGGAATGAGGAGAGTGTGACCTTTGGCCTCCTTTCTTTCCCTTTCCTTTTCATGGGTCAGGTGTGTTGAATCAGAAGGCTTCCCGGGCCCGATGAAATGAGTCCTGGGGGAGGAAAGAAGCGCTGCGTAGAGAGTTGCTCCACAGGGAGAAAGGAGCCACCATTTTCAGGAGAATGATCCCCAGAAGCATGAGCAGTCCAGATGCCGTGGCTTCACACAAGACGCTGGTGGGTGTTATGTCTGAAGCGGGGACCTGGGCGTCGGTGTTCTTTCATGCTCATAACTGATTTTCAGGTGAGCCCAATGGATCACCTGTCTGCCAGTCATGCTCATCACACTGTACTTTGCACACACGTCACACACAGAGACACTGTTAATACGCGCATTTGTGTGCTTGAGCAGGGTTGCACCCAAGATTCTGTGGTTGTATGGAGCCCTGAGTTATGCCCTGGACACCTTTCCTCTCGGGTTGGTCAACTTGGATCGCTGTACCGAACGAGAAACGGAGCCTGAAATCCAATCAGCGAATACACAAAAGGAAGGGGCCATTTCCCACAATCATTTCCACTGCAACACCACCTCGGATGAACAAGTCTCACTGCAGGTCAGGGACTGTGCTTCAGAGATGCACCTTTCGCAGCTGGACGATTGACCCGGAATCTCCCAGACGCCATTTTGATGCACACCAAATGCGATTTATTTCAGTGCTTGCTGATTTTATTTTAGTTGAATACACACACGCTCCTGTGTTTGATTTCCTTTATTATCAATACGACTTACTTCCAAATGACTCACATACCAGTGGGATGATTTTCTGCTTCAATTCATTGGAAATGGACACCATTCAATAGGCAAGTGTGTCTGTCTGTCTGTCTCCAGCATTCTGTGGGTTCCACCAAGGGCACAAGTCCTAGGGCGCCTGACGTCCATTCAACAAGTAATGTAAAAACGGCGAGGCAGGTTCAAAAGAAGAACACCCTTCCTCTCTTCAAATGCGTTCCAGTTTCCACTGCTCAAGGTAGCGAGAAGGATCCACAGAAGTCCCACGTTCGCAAAATTTCAACTTCTGGTGCTCACCAACAACTGACGAATGAAACACACCCCAAGAGAAAATAGTCAACCCCGTCCCCTGCAATAACCTCACGCGCAACCCTACACCGCAATATGTCATATTCAGAAATTCACACTGAATGACATCTACCGTGAACACAAACACACAGACAATCCCTCCACAGGTTCAGAAGACTCACGACTGCAAAACTCGATGTTTCCCATGTCTGGGCTCATCCTGAAACGCAGCCATCACTATCCAGTTTTCCCTCTTGTGTAGACAGACACCTGGGCTCCTCATTACTTTATGTCGGATTGACTGCGTAGGTGATGGTGTGTGTGTGTGCGCGCGCGAACCCCCTCGTGGGGGTGTGTGTGTGTACGTGTATGTGTGTGTGTGTGTCAGTGTGTGTGCGCATGCACTCCTGCGTTTGCATGGAGACTTTTCCTGAGATCACTGGCACACAAACAGAGCCCTCTTGCTGTGTTTGTTCCTCCCTTTGGATCTCCTGGTCCTCCCTTGCAGAGAAGTGAGTGTGCCAGTGTTCATGGACTCCTGAGGTGCCAGGTTCCTTGAAGAGAGGTTCAGCAGGGAGCTTTGCTGTTCAGGATGACGGTTGTTCATCCCACTCTTGTATTTTGATGGATGAATCACAAGCACGTTGGGAGGCAGGGTACATTCGACTTTTCTGACGTTGAAGTCAGGCTTGGTTTTGTTTTGCTCTTGGAGGAACTTCCAGTGGTCTAAGGTGCTTTCCTGAGTGGCTCTTTCCACCAAGTGCTCCTCCAAGTCGGGTACCTGGAGGCAGGGTTCTCTCTGGAGCTCTCCTTGCGTTGCTCGCCTGTCTTTGTGTTCAGCACCAAGGGCTCCTGGTTCCCTGCCTATTGACACACTCTCACTGCATCTTTCCAGTTGACTCTTCTGGATGTAAAAGAGGACATAGGCCTGTTGACTCAGGACAGAAGCGATGCTACAGGCAGTGACCTCGGCGTCATCCATTTTATACCACTGGCCTCCTGGAGCTTTGACATAAGAGAGGTAATGTCCGTTGTGACAACTCCACCCAGCATGGACCAGCACAGCATAGAGGACATAGACAAGAGGTCCTGTGTTCTGCTGAGACATGTATGGCTGCATGTCAAGGCACTCAGGGTATTGCACATTCTTGGCAAGTTTGTTGCCTGTGACATCGGAGAATCTCTTCAATACAAGGATGAGGACCTTGGCAGAAGTGTGTAGAGTGAACGTCTTGGAGGCAGGCGCCTTCTGGAGACAAAGACCACAATGATAGGCATTCTCTCCATTGAGTTCTTCGGGCTTCACCACCTGTTCCAAAGCTTGCTTCACACTCTGAGCTGCCTGGATATCCAGGGCAATGTCCAGGTAAGGGTCAAAGGTGTCCGAAACGCCCTGGCAGTGGAGACACTTGATTTGAGATCTCCAGCAGCCTCCAAATATCTGGTGGATGAGGGTGGTGTCCTCAGAGTCATGATCTACCTGCTTGTGCCCGGGAAGGCATGCCCTTTTCATGGCATCCACAATGAACATCAGAAATTCATGGGCATCTTCCTGCTTGCCTCGATGGAAGCCAGCAACCAATGCCTGTGAGGGCTGGATGACGTGGCCAGGACGGTGGAGGGCCCGTGTGATGTGAGCTTCCATCGTACACAGCATGCAGCACTTGTGATGATGACAAAGTTGAGAGTGCTCCCGGGACAGCATGTAGTTGGCAAGGGGTGGTGTGTATGTCAGGCACTGCAGGGAAGCATTCACATAGCAAGTGTTTCCCATATTCTGGAGCCCAGCCCCCATCGCAGCAGGTCTCCTGCTACTGAGAGGAAGCTTCTCCCCAGGGGCAGGCTGTCTTGCCACAGGAGCCAAACCATCACAGAGGTCGACATGGGTCTCAGATGACAGTGGTGACTTCTCAGGTAGAGAAGTCCGCTGGATTTCAGCAAAAGCTGCATCTGGCCGAGAAGATGTGAGTTTTGAAAAGTGGTTGAACTGCCACTCACCTCCCAAGTGGAGTGAATCGGCCTCCATGTCGCCAGGAGCAAGGATCACAAGCTTTCTCTGCTGGGACCGCACGTTGCAGAAAGATGCTATCTCTTCCGAGAGAGTCTTCAAATGACACGCCATCTGGCCGCATCAGCCCTTATATAACTCAACCCCGCCTACCTCGAACACCCCACCCACCCATCAGGTACGCGGTCCACCAATCCAATATCAGCACTCAGTTAAAGAATGAACCATAGGGTGTGTCCCCTTATATTCCCCAGGGAGTTCACTTAAAACTCCTGGGGAAGGCGTTAGTTTACTTAAAACAGTGGTGTTTACTTAAAACAGTAAACTTAAGTGGTAGTTTCCTTAAAATGCGTTAGTTTACTTAAAACATGCAGAATCATGCCCATGTGAGTGTTTCTTTGTGTTTGTTTCTATTTCTGGGTGTGTGTGTGTTTGAGCTGCGATGTGCTTCTAACTATGTGCTTTTGGCAGATACGATCATCCTTTCAGGCATTGAAGGACAGGAAGTCAGACCTGTACTTTCTGACTTGAGAATCATCAATGAAGTACAGTTAATAACACGGTGTATTTGTTTCCTTAATATCAAAGAATAGATCCATGCAGTCTAATAAGTATTCTAGCAGTAACCTTTCCATGTTCAGCCTATTGATTCTGTGTTCGAGTGAAATGACTTACCAGTGGGGACCGAGACATGTCTTTGCAGGAAATGCTCTTGTGGAAGCTATATACCCAAATCATAAAGCATCAAGTGTTGGAAACCTGCACTGAACCTAGACGAAATACTTAGTGCCCAAATTAGACTGTGAAAGACTTTCAGGAAATCATGCAATCACCGACATACCAATTGATGTCATTCCCCGAATTTATGATTGCAAGTAAAGAGAAATACTCATGACATTCTATTTCCAGTGATTGAGGTCGTATGACCGCAATTTAAGAAATCATGAAATCAGAAAACTTGACTAATCACAATCTAATCCAACTAAAACCTTTGGTTCATTTAAGAAAGGATGAATATAAAAACAACATATCACGCAGCATGGGAGATAATATTTTAATACGTATGTGATAATAGATCAACATTTGAGAGAGATGAAATGAATAGTTGTAAATTTGAGAATAGCATATAACCAGAATTAAACACTGTAAATGCCTGGGTGATGGGAATGAGTCCCTGTCTCAGGAAGAAACATAGAGATTTAAAAGCAGGGCGTCTAAAAGAGATTTGCATACCATTGTTAATACTGGCAGTTGTTTTAGTAAGAAAGGGAAAAATAAACCATTTGTCTTAGGGATTCTTGCATGTATTTTTCATCGTCTGAGATGTTGCTTCCAATTCCAGTTAAGCATTGTGTGGTGGACTTGCAGTTACCACATTTGGTGGAAAATGTCATGCTGATGAAGGTAGACTTGTTTCCCAAACTAAGAGGGACAGAATTTGGGTGTTTCTTTGGGACTTTCGGCTTACTAGGAATAAAGATCCTGGCTCTAGGGATTTTCTTAAAATTTTTCAGATAATGAGAAAGAGAATAGCATTTGGGCCAGGCGCCAAGGCCTCGAGGTGTACAGAAGCATCCCCGGTCTCAGGGCCCATGAAATCAGGATGATTTTAGGGAGGATGGTGGAATGAGGAGAGTGTGACCTTTGGCCTCCTTTCTTTCCCTTTTCTTTTCATGGGTCAGGTGTGCTCTATCAGAAGGCTTCCCCTTTCTGTTGGACAGAGTTCTTGAAGAAGAAATGAGCGCTGCTGAGAAAGATGCTCTACAAGGAGGAAGGAGTCACCGTTTTCAGGAGCATGATCCCCAGAAGCATGAGAAATCCAGATGCCGTGGCTTTACACAGGATGCTGGAGTTTCTTTCCTCTGGATCTGGGAACTTGGCATTAGTGTTCTGTAATGCCCATAACTGATTTTGAGGTGAGTCCACTTGATAACCTATCTGTGTGTCGTGCTCATTACGCTGCAGTTCACACATGTGTCACACCGAAACACTCTGAATGAGCATATTTATGTGCTTGAACAGTGTTGCACCCAAGATTCTGTGATTCTACAGAGTCCTGAGTTCTGTCCTGGACATCTCTACTCTTGCGTAGGTCAACTTTGATCACTATACCTAATGATAAATGTACAATTAAATCTAAGCAGCAAATACACTAAAGGAAGAGGCCATTCTCCACAATTGTTTAACTCTGGTAGGTCAATTTTAATAACTGTACCTAAGAAGAAATTGATCCGCGATGATTCCACATCAAAGAACCTGTTGATTTTTTGCCATTTGAATGAATTATGTTAACATTTAAATAGAGTTTAAAACCCCAGATTTCCCATGAAATCTAATCAGCCATGAAATCTAATCAGCAGATACACAAAAGGAAGGGGCCATTCTCCAAAATCGTTTCCACTGGAACACCACCACCGATAAACAAGTCTCATTGCAGGAAAGGGATCCTGCTTCCAAGATCCAGTTTGCACTGTTGGACGATTGACCCAGAATCTCCCCTAATGCCATTTTTTTACACCCCAAGTGAGATTTATTTCTGGGTTTTCTAATTTTATTTCAGCTGAATACACACACTCCTGTGTTTCAATTTCTTTCCAACACCTTTTAATAATGAAGTATCTTGCTGCTTCACCCCTTATATAACTAATGCCCACCCACCGGTTCCACTACATTTACCCACCAATTACCCAGTTTAGCAATGAAATATCAGCAGTCAATTAAGTTTTGTGTCTTAGGTTGTATCCTTTTGCATTCCTCAGGGAATTTAATGGACGCAGCTTAAATTGTGATTATAGAACAGTTGAATCAGATTTACTAATCAGTGTTATGGGCAAATATGATAGGAGTGGAAGTGGATTAGGAAAGTGGCTACACATTTGCCTTATTTCATGTAAAACAATGCCAGTTAACAATTGTGTACATATTAAACAGTTTGTGTCTGTGTGTGTATTTGTATCTTTGTGTCTGGATGTGAGTGTGTGTGTGTGTTGAGAAGTACTTCCAAGCATGTGCATCTGGGAGATAAGATCATTCTTTCCACGATTGAAGGACAAGAAGTTGGAACTACACTTTCTGATTTGAGAATGTGCAGCAATGTTATGTAATCAACACAGCATATTCTGTCTTAATTAAAATGGAGAGATCAATGGAGTCAAATAGACATTCCAGAGATAACCTTCCCACTTTTGACCAATTGATTCTATATCATGTTGCAATGATCTGGCTGTGGGGACAAGACAAGTCTTTGCATGAAATGGTCTTGTGGAAGCAATATATGCAAATAATAAAGCATCAAAAGGGACTATTCCTTCGATTTGTAGAAATATTCACTTAAGTTTGATGAAATTCTCAATGCCCAAAATAGACTGTGGAACACTTTCAAGAAAACATGCTATAACCCAGAGATTAATTGATGACATCCACCGAAGTTATGACTGCAAGAAAAGAGAAATATTCATGGAATTTTATATCCAAGGGTTTCTTGTATATGACAGCATATTTTGAAAAGTCAAAATCAGAAAAATTTGACAAACAGAAGATATCTAAGCTAAAACCTTTTGTTCATTAAAGGAGCCATGAGAGGCAGTTCCAAGATGGTCGAATAGGAACAGATCCAGCCTCCAGCTCCCAGCTTGAGCAACACAGGAGACGGGTGATTTCTGCATTTCCAACTGAGGTACCGGATTCATCTCACTGGGGCTTGTTGGTCAGTGGGGGCAGGACAGTGAATGCAGCACACAGAGCAACAACCAAAGCAGGGCGAGCCATCACCTCTCCCAGGAAGTGCAAGGGGGAAGGGAATTCCCTTTCCTAGCCAAGGGAAACCGTGATAGACAACACCTGGAAAATTCGGTTACTCCCACCCTAACACTGTCCTTTATCAAGGGTCTCAGCAAACGTCACACCAGGAGATTATATCCTGCATCTGGCTTGGAGAGTCCCACGCCCACAGAGCCTCCCTCATTGCTAGCACAGTAGTCCAAGACCTAACTGCAAGGAGGCTGCAAGGCTGGGGGAGGGGCGCTCGCCATTGCTGAGGCTTGAGTAGGTAAACAAAGTGGTGGGGAAGCTCGAACTGGGTGGAGCCCACCACAGCTCAAAGAGACCTGCCTGCCTCTGTAGACTCCACTTCTGGGGAGAGGGCATAGCCAAACAATAGGCAGCAGATTTAAATGTCCCTGTATGACAGCTTTGAAGAGAGTAGTGGTTCTCCCAGCATGCAGTTTGAGATCTGAGAACAGACAGACTGCCTGCTCAAGTGGGTCCCTGACCCTGGAGTAGCCTAAATGGGGGACACCCCCACTAGGGTCAGATTGACCCCTCACACCTCACAAAACCGGGTACCCCTCTGAGATGAAGCTTCCAGAGGATAATCAGGCAGAAACATTCGTTGTTCAGCAATATTCACTCTTCTGTAGCCTCCACTGCTGCCACCCAGGCAAACAGGGTCTGGAGTGGACCTTGAGAAAACTCCTACAGACCTGCAGCTGAGGGTCATGACTATTAGAAAGAAAGCTAACAAACAAACAGAAAGGACATCCACACCAAAACCCCATCTGTACATCAACATCATCAAAGACAAAAGGTAGATAAAATCACAAAGATGGGGATAAAGAAGTGCAGAAAAACTGAAAATTCTAAAAATCTGAGCACCACTCCCCCTCCAAAGGAATGCAGCTCCTCTCCAGCAATGGAACAAAGCTGAACAGAGAATGACTTTGACGAGTTGAGAGAAGAAGGCTTCAGACGATCAAACTTCTCTGAGCTAAAGGAGGAAGTTCGAACCCATAACAAAGAAGCTAAAAACCTTGAAAAAATATTTCCTGAATGGCTAACTAGAATAACCAATGTAAAGAAGTCCTTAAATGACCTGAGAGAGCTGAAAACCATGACACAAGAACTACATGACAAATGCGCAAGCTTCAATAACTGACTCGGTCAACTGGAAGAAAGTGCGTCAGTGATTGAAGATCAAATAAATAAAATGAAGTGAGAAGAGAACTTTAGAGAAAAAAGAGTAAAAAGAAATGAACAAAGCCTCCAAGAAATATGGGACTATGGGAAAAGGCACAATCTACGTCTGATTTGTGTACCTGAAAGTGAGGGGGAGAATGGAACCAAGTTGGAAAACATCTGCAGGATATTATCCAGGAGAACTCCCCCAACCTAGCAAGGCAGGCCAACATTCAAATTCAGGAAATACAGAGAATGCCACAAAGATACTCCTCTAGAAGAGCAACTCCAAGACATATAATTGTCAGATTCACCAAAGTTGAAATGAAGGAAAAAATGTTAAGGGCAGCCAGAAAGAAAGGTCGGGTTACCCACAAAGGGAAGCCCATGAGACTAACAGTGGATCTCTCGGCAGAAACTCTACAAGCCAGAAGGGAGGCGTGGGGCAATATTCAACATTCTTAAAGAAAAGAATTTTCAACCCAGAATTTCATATCGAGCCAAATTAAGTTTCATAAGTGAGGGAGAAATAAAATCCTTACAGACAAGCAAACGCTGAGAGATTTTGTCACCACCAGGCCTGCCCTACAAGAGCTCCTGAAGGAAGCACTAAACATGGAAATGAACAACTGGTACCGGCCACTGCAAAAACATGCCAAAATGTAAAGACCATCGATGCTAGGAAGAAACCGCATCAACTAATGAGCAAAATAACCAGCTAACATCATAATGACAGGATCAAGTTCACATGTAACAATATTAACCTAAATGTAAATGGGCTAAATATTCCAATTAAAAGACACAGACTGGCAAGTTGGATAAAGAGTCAGGAGCTCTTGTAGGGCAGGCCTGGTGGTGACAAGACCCATCAGTTTGCTGTATTCAGGAGACCCATCTCATATGCAGAGACACACATAGGCTCAAAATAAAGGGATGGAGGAAGATCTACCAAGGAAATGGAAAACAAAAAACGGCAGGGGTTGCAATCCTAGTCGCTGGTAAAGCAGAGTTTAAACCAACAAAGATCAAAAGAGACAAAGAAGGCCATTACATAATCGTAAAGGGATCAATTCAACAAGAAGAGCTAACTATCCAAAATATATATGAACCCAATTCAGGAGCACCCAGATGCATAAAGCAAGTCCTTAGAGACTTACAAAGAGACTTAGACTCCCACACAATGATAATGGGAGACTTTAATACCCCACTGTCAACATTAGACAGATCAACGAGACAGAAAGTTAAGAATATACAGGAATTGAACCCAACTCTGCACCAAGCAGACCTAATAGACATCTACAGAACTCTCCACCCCAAACCAACAAAATATACATTCTTCTCAGCACCACATCACACTTATTCCAAAATTGACCACATAGTTGGAAGTAAAGCACTCCTCAGGAAATATAAAAGAACAGAAATTATAACAAACTGTCTCTCAGACCACAGTGCAATCAAACAAGAACTCAGGATTAAGAAACTCAATCAAAACTTCTCAACTAAATGGAAACTAAACAACCTGCTCCTGAATGACTACGGGGTACATAACGAAATGAAGGCAGAAATAAAGATGTTCTTTGAAACCAATGAGAACAAAGATACGTCATACCAGAATCTCTGGACACATTTAAAGCAGTGTGTAGAGGGAAATTTATAGCAATAAATGCCCACAAGAGAAAGCAGGAAAGATCTAAAATTGACATCCTAATATCACAACTAAAAGAACTAGAGAAGCAAGAGCAAATACATTCAAAAGCTAGCAGGAGGCAATAAATAACTAAGATCAGAGCGGAACTCAAGGAGACAGAAACACAAAAAACCCTCCAAAAAATCAATGAATCCAGAAGCTGGTTTTTTGAAAAGATTAACAAAATTGATAGCTAGCAAGACTAATAAAGAACAAAAAAGAGAAGAATCAAATAGATGCAATAAAAAAAATGATAAATGGGATATCACCACTGACCCCACAGAAATACAAACTACCATCAGAGAATACTAAAAACACCTCTACATAAATAAGCTAGAAAACCTAGAATAAATGGATAAATTGCTGGACACATACATTCTCCAAAGACTAAACCAGGAAGAAGTTGAATCCCTGAATAGACCAATAACAGGCTCTGAAATGGAGGAAATAATTAATAGCCTACCAACCAAAAAAGTCCAGGACCAGAAAGATTCATAGCCGAATTCTACCAGAGGTACAAGGAGGAGCCGGTACCATTCCTTCTGAAACTATTCCAATCAACAGAAAAAGAGGGGATCCTCCTTAACTCATTTTACAAGGCCAACATCATCCTGATACCAAAGCCTGGCAGAGACACAACAACAAAAAAGAGAATTTTAGACCAATATCCCTGATGAACATCCATGCAAAAATCCTCAATAAAATACTGGTAAACCAAATCCACAGCACTTCAAAAAGCTTATCCACCATGATCAAGTGGGCTTCATCCCTGGGATGCAAGACTGGTTCAACATACACAAATCAATAAATGTAATCCAGCATATAAACAGAACCAAAGACAAAAACCACATGATTATCTCAATAGATGCAGAAAAGGCCTTTGACAAAATTCAACAGCTCTTCATGCTAAAAACTTAATAAATTCGGAATTGATGGAACATATCTCCAAATAATAAGAGCTATTTATGACAAACCCACAGCCAATGTCATATTGAATAGGCAAAAACTGGAAGCATTCCCCTTGAAAGCTAGCATAAGACAGGGATGCCCACTTTCACCACTCCTATTCAACATAGTGTTGAACTTCTGGCCAGGGCAACCAGGCAAGAGAAAGAAATAAAGGGTATTCAATTAGGAAAAGAGGAAGTCAAATTGTCCCTGTTTGCAGATGACATGATTGTATATTTAGAAAACCTCATCATCTCAGCCCCAAATCTCCTTAAGCTGATAAGCAACTTCAGCAAAGTCTCAGGATACAAAATCAATTTGCAAAAATCACAAGCATTCTTATACACCAATGACAGACAAACAGAGAACCAAATCATAAGTGAACTCCCATTCACAATTGCTTCAAAGAGAATAAAATATCTAGGAATCCAACTTACAAGGGATGTGAAGGACCTCTTCAAGGAGAACTACAAACCACTGCTCAATGAAATAAAAGAGGACAGAAACAAATGGGAGAACATTCCATACATTCCATGCTCATGGATAGGAAGAATCAATATAGTGAAAATGGCCATACTGTGCAAGGTAATTTATAGATTCAATGCCATCCCCATTAAGCTACCAGTGACTTTCTTCACAGAATTGGAAAAAACTACTTTAAAGTTCATATGGAACCAAAAAAGAGCCTGCATTGCCAAGACAATCCTAAGTCAAAAGAACAAAGCTGGAGTCATCACGCTACCTGACTTCAAACTATACTACAAGGCTAGAGTAACCAAAACAGCATGGTACTAGTACCAAAACAGAGCTATAGACCAATGGAACAGAACAGAGCCCTCAGAAATAATACCACACATCTACAACCATCTGATCTTTGACAAACCTGACAAAAACAAGAAATGGAGAAAGGATTCCCTATTTAATAAATGCTGCTGGGAAAAGTGGCTAGCCATAAGTAGAAAGCTGAAACTGTATCCTTTCCTTACATGTTATACAAAAATTAATTCAAGATGGATTAGAGACTTAAATGTTAGACCTAAAACCATAAAAACCCTAGAAGAAAACCTAGGTGATACCATTCAGGGCACAAGCGTGGGCAAGGACTTCATGTCTAAAACAACAAAAGCAATGGCAACAGAAGCCAAAATTGACAAATGGGATCTAATTAAACTAAAGAGCTTCTGCACAGCAGAAGAAACTACCATCAGAATAAACAGGCAACCTACAGAATGGGAGAAAATTTTTGCAATCTACTCATCTGACAAAGGGCTAATATCCAGAACCTACAAAGAACTCAAAGAAATTTACTAGAAAAAAAAAAAAAATCCCATCAAAAAGTGGGCAAAGGATATGAACAGCCACTTCTCAAAAGAAGACATTTATGTAGTCAACAGACACATGAAAAAATGCTCATCCTCACTAGCCATCAAAGAAATGCAAATCAAGACCACAATGAGATACTGTCTCACACCAGTTAGAATGGTGATCATTAAAAAGTCAGGAAACAACAGGTGCTGGAGAGGATGTGGAGAAATAGGAACACTTTTACACTGTTGGTGGGACTGTAAACTAGTTCAACCATTGTGGAAAACAGCATGGTGATTCCTTAAGGATCTAGAACTAGAAATACTATTTGACCCAGACATCCCATTACTGGCTATATCCCCAAAGGATTATAAATCATGCTGCTATAAAGACACATGCACACATATGTTTATTGCATCACTATTCACAACAGTAAAGACTTGGAACCAACCCAAAGGTTCATCAATGATAGACTGGATTAAGACAATGTGGCACATATACACCATGGAATACTATGCAACCATAAAAGAGGATGAGTTCATGTCCTTTGTAGGGACATGGATGCAGCTGGAAACCATCATTCTCAGCAAACTACTGCAAGAACTGAAAACCAAACACCACATGTTCTCACTCATGGATGGGAACTGAACAATGAGAACACCTGGACACAGGAACGGGAATATCACACACCAGGGCCTGTTGTGGGGTTGGGGGAGGAGGGAAGGATAGCATTAGGAGATACACCTAATGTATATGACGAGTTAATGGGTGCAGCACACCAACATGGCACATGTATGCATATGTAACAAACCTGCACTTTGTGCATATATTCCCTAGAATATAAACTATAATAAAATAAAATAATAAAATAAAAAAGGGACGATGAAAATAAATGAAACGTAACACACAGCGTGTGAGATAATGTTTTAATACATATCTAAAAATGCCTTAAAATTCAATAGAAATAAAATAAAATCTTCTAAAACTTGACAAAAGGAAACAACAAAAATTACAGACTGGAAAAGCCTGGCTGACTGGAGTGATGTCCTGTCTCAAGAAAGAACAAACAAACACACAAACAAACAAAGAATTCTGAAAGCAGAGAATCAAACAGATATTTGTACACCGTTCTTTCTTCTTCCTACTGGCACTCTTCATAGTAGGAAAAGGCAAAAACAACCCAAATGTGTCACGAATTGCTTCATCAGTTTTTTAGGATCTGAAATACTGCCTCAATTTTCAGTTACTCATTGTGGGGTGGACCTGTAGTTACCACATTTGGTCCAAAATTTTATGCTGATGAAGGTAGACCTGTCCTGCATTTTCAGAGGGACAGAATTCTGGTGTTTCTCCAGGTTCCTTGGCTTACCAGGAATGAAGATCCGGGAAGAATGTATGTGTTTATGTATGTATGTATGTACATAATTATTTCCTGTTTTTAAATTGAAAAAATATGGGATACATGTGCAGAACGTACAGGTTTGTTATATAGGTATCCTTTGCCATGGTGGTTTGTTACACCTATTGACTCATCCTCTAAGTTCTCTTCCCTCACCCCCAGTCCCCAGCGGGCCGTGTTGTGTGTTGCTCCCCTCACTGTGTCCTTGTTTTCTCAATGTTCAACTTTCACTTATTAGTGAAAACATGCGGTGTTTGATTTTTTTGTTACTGTGTTAGTTTGCTCAGTATGATGGCTTCATCCATGTGTCTGCAAAAGACATGATCTCATTCCTTTTTATGACTGCATAGTATTTTATGGTGTAAATGTACCACATTTTCTTTATCCAGTCTAGCACTGAAGGGCATTTGGGTTGGTTTCATGTCTTTGCTATTGTATATAGTGCTGCAAAAACTTACATGTGCATGTGTCTTTATAGTGGAATGATTTATATTCCTTTGGGTATATAGCCAGTAATGGGATTACTGGGTCAAATGGTGTTTCTGGTTCTAGATCCTTGAGGAATCACCATACTGTCTTCCACAATGGTTGAACTAATTTACAGTTTCCCCAACAGTGTAAAAGCGTTCCTCTTTCTTCTCAGCTTCACCAGCATCTATTGTTTCTTAACTTTTTAGTAATCACCATTCTGATGGGTGTGAGATGGTATCTCATTGTAGTTTTGATTTTCACTTCTCTGATGATCAGTATTGTTGAGCTTTTAAAAAATATATTTGTTGGTTAGATAAATGTCTTCTTTTGATAAGTTTCTGTTCATATCCTTTGCTCACTTTGGATGGGGTTGTTTGTTTTTTTGCTTGTAAATATGTTTAAGTTCCTTGTCAATTTTTGTTATTAGACCTTTGTCGGATGGGTAGGTTGCAATAATTTTCTCCCATCCTGTAGGTTGATTGCTCGTGCTGATGATAGTTTCTTTGCTGTGCAGAAGGTCTTTAGTTCAATTAGATCCGAGTTGTCAATTTTGGCTTTTGTTGCAATTGCTTTTGACATTTTTGTCATGAAGTCTTTGTCCTTGCCTGTGTCCTGAATGGTATTGCCTAGGTTTTCTTCTAGGGTTTTTATGGTTTTGGATTTTACATTTAAGTCTTTAATCCATCTTGAGTTAATTATTGTATAAGGTGTAAGGAAGGGGTCAAGTTTTGGTTTTCTGTATATGGCAAGCCAGTTTTCCCAGCATCATTTACTGAATAGGAGATCCCTTCTCCCTTGCTTGTTTTTGTCAAGTTTGTCAAAGATCAGGTGGACATAGATGTGTGGTGTTATTTCTGAGGTCTTTGTTCTACTCCATTGGTCTATATGTCTGTTTTGGCAGCAGTAGCCTGCTGTTTTGGTACCGTAGCCTTCTAGTACAGTTTGAAGTTAGCATAATGCCTCCAGCTTTGTTATTTTTGTTTATCATTGTCTTGGCTATATAGGGTATTCTTTGATTCCATATGACATTTAAAATAGTTCTTTCTAATTCTGTGAAAAATGTCAACGGTATTTTGATGGGTATAGCATTGAATCTATAATGTTTGGGCAGTATGGCCATTTTCACAATATTGATTCTTCCTATTCATGAGGATGGAATGTTTTCCAATTAAATCTGTGTCCTCTCTTATTACCTTGAGCAGTGGTTTGCAGTTCTCCTTGAAGAGGTCCTTCACATCCCTTGTACTCCTAGTTGTATTCCTAGGTATTTTACTCTCTTTGTAGCAATTGTGAATGGGAGTTCATTCTTGATTTGGCTCTCTGCTTGAGTATTGTTGGTGTAACGGAATGCTTGTGATTTTTGCACAATGATTTTGTATCTTGAGACCTTGGTGAAGTTGCTTATCAGTTCAAGAAGTTTTTCAGTTGAGATGATGGGGTTTTCTAAATATGAAGTCATGTAATCTGCAAACAGAGGCAAGTTGACTTTCTCTCTTCCTATTTGAATACCCTTTATTTCTTTCTATTGCCTGATTGCCCTGGCGAGAACTTCCAATACTATGTTGAATAGAAGTGGTTACAGAGGGCTTCCTTGTCTTGTACCAGTTTTCAAATGGAATGCTTCCAGCTTTTGCCTATTCTTTATGATATTGGCTGTATGAAATAGCTCTGATTATTTTAAGGTATGTTCCGTCAATACCTAGTTTATTGAGAGTTTTTAACAGGAAGGGATGTTGAATTTTATCAGAGGCATTTTTGCATGTATCAAAATAATTGTCTGGTGTTTGCCTTTGGTTCTGTTTATGTGATCAATAACATTTAATGATTTGTGTATGTTGAATCAGCCTTTCATCCCAAAGATACAGCCCACTTGATCATGGTGGATAAGCTTTGTGATGTGCTGCTGGATTCGGTTTGCCAGTATTTTATTGAGAATTTTTGCATCAATGTTCATCAGGGATAATGGCCTGAATCGAGCAGGGGGGTGTGTGTGTGTGTGTGTGTGTGTGTGTTTACCTCGGTTTGCCAGTAGGTTGATGTGTGTGTGTGACGTGTGTGTGTGTGTGTGAATGTGTGATAGAGAGCCAAATTAGGGCAGAGGAGGCTCCCCGGCCTGCCATGACATTGAATGTTCTGAATTCAAGATGCTCCAATGGACTGTGTCAGTTGGCCTTCAGCCAGGAGGTGGTGCTTGAAAAAGACTGGCAGCTGTGGTGGTAGTGGTGAGATTTGGACTTGCCTTATGTTACACATGGGAGGTACTCTGGTGTCTCAGGGAACGGGTAGAGCCAAAGGGCTTCTAAAAGTTTCTTCTGTTATTTGTGTTAATCTACCAGGGTAGGTGGTTGAGCAAAACCAGGTGGGAACTAGGTCAGGTAAAGTGATGCTCTGGCTCTCTACATGTGGGACAAGCAGTGGCTCCAGTGGGAATTGGAAGGCAGTTCTTGGGCCACTGGGGTAATTTTCCAGAGAGAAGTGAAGCTGCCTCTGCCTCTGTACAAGGAGAGTCCATATGAAGAATGGGGAGTAGCAGCTTGGCAGTAAGCCCCATCCAGCTCCCACACCCTTGGCAAGGCAGGTCTCACACCCACAGTGTTCCACTGGGAGTAGCTAGCTAAGTTTCAAGAAGTCTGAACTCAGAGCTCAAAACTGACCCATACCATAAGCCTCTCCTATTGAGACAGCAACTGCAGCTTTCAGGCCACATCCCTCCTGATCCACCTGCAGAGCAGGGGCATCCAGCTCCTGTGCTTGCTGCTGCATCACACTTCCCACTCACCTCTCAGTTCTGGCCTGGGGAGTTTGTCCCCTCACAAGATTATATCAAACATTTCAGTTGGAAGGTTCTCTCAACCTGTGACCACCATTTGAGTTAGCTGGCAGACTTCTGGGAGGTCCTCTCTGAGGTAGAATCGGAAATGGCTTCCCTCCATCCTGCCAGAAACTGGGAACGTGCTGGAGACTCAAAGCAAATCCCAATGCCACTCCTCACATACTCATCACCCTTCACTAAATCAACTCCAGCTCTGAGTAGGATTAAGGCCTTCCCCTATGGCCTAGATTGATAGGTTTCCCAATGGAAGTGTATATCTTACAGTCAGTTTATCCCCCTCTCACACCCTCGAAACCCAAAATTTTCTGCCTAGCTTATGGCGTAACCTGCATCCTGCTGCTTCTTTCAAATGGTCTGTGGCTTATTTCAATTTTCCTGTTAAGTTCCTGTGTTGCTTCTTGAAAGAAAGTTCAGTGTGAATCTCTACACACCACTTTGTCTTTCCAAGTGCAAGAGGCAGGCTAACAATGCCTTCAATCCACCATCTTGGAAAACAAAAATAACAGTTTTCTCATTTTTAAAGGTTTTGTTAAGATCTGTTAATGACTCACAAAGAAATAGTATTGGGTATATTTGAAATTAGTATTTATTCATTTATGTTGATAAGTGAAAATACAAGATGGTGATCAAGATGGAAGTACTTAATATGTATATTTCAATATTCTTAGATGCAAAGAACTTCACTTTTGATGTATTTTTATTTTACATCAGTTTCATTTCAACTTAGGTTTAAGGGGTTCTTGATAATCTGACATGATAAGTGGTGTTGGAATTGGCACTAAAATCCACCATGCTCTACAGCACTTCATCCTTCTTCAGCAGGCACCAATTTGATCTTCTACTACTTTGCAGACATCTCTTCTGCAAACACCAGACAAATTGAGACAATGACCTTCAGCAGCACCCAAACCACCTCTCACTGCAGGAAAGAAGATCCAGTGAGATCTACATAGTCCACAAATGGAATGTAAATCCATAAACACTCTTAAGTAAGAGAATAAATTTAGTATGAGCATTTTTACGTGGGAGCTTTTGAAATGGTTGCTGCTCATATGTCAGAGACACATGCAGATTAAGAAAGGTAGTAGTTCCAATCCTGGTTTGGCACAACAGTCACGGTATTTTTAGTGGGGGAAAAGAGCTGTGGGAGGGGATGGTACATCTTCATCTTTTCCTCTGCGTTTTCTCTCAGAAATGGCTGTTGCTTACCGCAGGGCAAAAATGCCAGTGTCTTCTGCCAGAGTGGGTTACTGAGGGCCATGGTGGTTCCACCTTGTGGCTGATACTGATAGTCCCTTTCTGCTTTTTTTCGTTCCTAGCCAAAAAAGATATTTCTGCAGTCTCAGGTATGCTGATTTCAGCAGTTGTTTTTTTCTATATGGCTATTTTTTTTTCTTTCACTCTCTCTCTCTCTTTTTTTTTCTTTTTTCTTTTTTTTTTTTTTTTTTTTTTGGCTTCACTGTGTTGCCGTGGCTTCTTAAGTGGTCCCTTGAACCCTCCCAGTGCTATTTTGGTTTGCACATAGCTATCTATATATTTTTTCTTGGGGGAAGTATAGAGTTAAAGGCTGGTGTATCCTGCTCTTGCTCCCCCAAGTGATTTCATTCCCCCAAGCTAATATTTCAGGCTTTCAATTTATCCGTGCTTTCATCTGTCCAAACGTAAGTGGAAATTACTTTTTCTCTCCACATTTAGATTTGCTCTACCTACTTTAATTGCTAATAGTGTCTTAGTCATAGGATAGATTAGTTAGAAAAAAGTATATTTTTGACATTATAAATGATCCTTTCAATTTGTGTCTAAAAGTGGAAAATATTAGAAAGCTTAACGTTTATTATTGTATCCAGACCAGTATTTCCTCCAGATGACCTTTATTACAACAAAGATAATTTAATGAAGATCTCTCTAATGGTAAAGCTGATGGCTTTGTGCTATTATAATATCCTTAAAATAAAGTGACAGTCTAGTGGAAAGACCAACTAAAGCAAGGGTTAGGAAAAAATCAGTTATTACCTTCATTTTGGTCTCACTCTGCATTAATAGTTTTCATTGTGTCAAAGATTTATTATTCATTAAGCAAATGTTCATTTAATAGTAAATGGATCCTATTAAAGATGATTTTTAAAATGATAATCACATTACTTTTATTCACATCTGTCTACTAATGCCATTCACAGATGAGAATGGTATAACGTTATTTTATTTTTTTCATTTTGCCACATCTTTATTTACTTAGGTTTATGCTGTATCAAACAATGTATGTGTGGGAGTAATGGGTGATTCAGGAATGCATGAGGGGGAGGTTTAAGCTCTTTAACTTCGAACAATTAAAATTAGCAACATAATATTGAAATACATGCATAACACTCAAGTGGTACTTTCAAAATAGTGTATATTTCCTCTGTTTATTTGTAGCTTTTAAACCCAGCTAGAAGTATTCTATTTCTTTTAGGGACCATAAGTCTGAAAGTCTGTAGTGAAAGCTACAAGTAGTAAATGATGCTAATTCATGTGCTCCCACCTGTGGAAGAATTGAATGTCTTAGATAAAAAAAAAGATGGTGCAATTGGTGTACCAAGTATCTTAGAATATAATTTGGTGGTGGTTTTTCTGTTTCTGTAGCAGAGTAACATATATAATATATCCAAGTCATCAAGTTATTTAAATATGCCTTTAAACAGGGAGAACTGAAAATAATACTGTGAATCCTGGTAAGCATTTAAAAATAATGAGGAGAATATTGCCTTTACAAAGTCAAAATTTGTCTGAATACAACCCATATAGCAATTTCATAGCAAAACATTCCTTCAATCCTATTAAAGTCAGAAGGAAAAGAAGAATGTCCACTGTCAATGCTGTATTAATATAGTTCTAAAAGTTTTGAACAATGAAACATATTGTAAGAAGAGAAGTCAGAGGAGACTTGAGCCCATTGTTTTTCCTCTCCTTCTATACCTCCCAAAATACCATTGGAATGTTGTAACATTTTGAAGAATCTGTAGTAGTGTCCCAAATCATAGAATACTATGAATGCATCTGAATCTGAGATATCCCCAAAAGATACAAAATAGGTGTGACTAGAATGAAAGAAAGATTTAGGCTTTTGGCCATGACTGCAAGTTAGCTGCTCTCAAGTGACTGCTGCTATAGAACAAATATATAGTAGAGGATCTCTTTGAAACATTTCTATCCCTGAAAATGGTTAGGCAAGTTCTTAAAATATCTCCTCTTTCAAACACAAAAATAGTCTGTGAACTGGAGCTTGAGCAGTGGGCACTTTGTACTGGATAGCTGATGGAGGGGGGTGAGGGTTTCCCAGATCTTCTGGGAAGATCTGCTATGATCAGTAATGCTAATGATGGTACTACTGACTCTTGGGCCATCAGAAATTCCAGTTTGTTAATGCTGAAACTTCTATATTGAGTTAAAGCATTGAGTCAGCTTCTCAGAGGAAGTCTGGATAATAGCATTCTCATTTCAGACCATAAAATGATGTCAGGTTAAGGATTAACAATGAGTTCAGTATTAAAAATGATCAGGTAAGCAAGACACCGTGAATAAAAGTTAATGAAATGAATAGCATATGTAGACCCTTTAAAACTAAATATATTGAAATCATCAATGTGGAGAAATAATTAAGCAGGTGTGTATCAATTGTTTAAAGAAACAATCTACTATTACAAAGATGTAAAAACAATAGTAAAACAATATAGATGATAGAAAAAATGGGCAGGTCTGGCTGGGCATGGTGGCTCATGCCTGTAATCCTAGCACTGTGGGAGGCCAAGATGGGTGGATCACGAGGTCAGGAGTTCAAGACCAGAATGCCCAAGATGGTGAAACCTTGTCTCTACTAAAAAATATATATATAAAAATTAGCCGAGCATGGTGGCGGGTGCCTGTAGTCCCAGCTACTCAGGAGGCTGAGATAGAAGAATCTCTTGAACCCGGGAGGTGGAGGTTGCAGTGAGCCAAGATCACACCACTGCACTCCAGCCTGGGCAACAGAGCGAGAATCCATCTCCAAAAAAAAAAAAAAAAAAAGGCAGGTCTGAAACAAAAAAATAATTTAAAAATAATGCAGGTTATTAATGATATATTAGACACAGGTAAGAGGATAACTAGTGAAGAAAAAAATGTTTACATGATATACCCAGAATGTAGCATGGAAACAGAAGGTCTAACATTTATTTAATTCAAATATGGGGGGAGAGAAGTGTAAAAGGACTCACCATTTCAAGAGATTCTCAGAAAGAAATTAAGAAATGGTATAAACCCATTGATTCAAAGAATATATTTCTAACAGATGATATAAAAATCAACTCACTTTAGTTAAATTATAAAACATTAAAACCAAACACCAGACCATACAAACATTGAAAAAAGGATAATTTATAATGAAATAATATTTATCTGATTATGAAAGAAAGAAAGAAAGAAAGAAAGAAAGAAAGAAAGAAAGAAAGAAAGAAAGAAAGAAAGAAAGAAAAAAGCATTAGTGAGGGAGGGCGAGTGAGAGTGAGTGTGTTTGGGCCCCTACTGATGATGCTAAACTATCACAAGCCCACACTCAGCCTTTCAACATTTGCTGGAGATTCACTTGTTCACTCATTCACTAAAAATGAGTAAACTAGTATCAACAAATGTCGAGAGAAAATAACTTAATATAGAATTGGGTACTCAGTAATGCTGTCTTTCAAGATCAAAAATAACAATATGAAATTGACAGATAAAAATTAAAATTGTTCACTACCAAAAGATCTGCAGCAAATAAAATTTCAAAGGCTACATATCAGAAAGAAAGAACTTAACCCAAAAGCTGATATTAGAGTCGACTTGGAATTCCATAAATATCACTAAACTGATGATAATAGTAACACTTTCTGACATGTGGGGATTCTGAAAAGAAGTGAACTTTTACTTTTGTTTAGAATTTAGACAGTTGTAGAAAAATGCTCTTGCCCTGACAAAGAGAATAAGCTGGATAATCTATAGATCATAGATTTCATTTTGAAACACAGAACTGAGGTCTCAAAAAAAGCTAATTATTTTAAATTCAGAGTGATGAAGCCCTGCTGAAAAAAGAACGGATCCACAGATGCTTTGTGCCTAGCTGAGTTGCAGCAGCAGAAGCAGGAGGAAGCTGCCCTTGATGGAGATAACAAGGAAAGAAGTGAATCTCCAGCAAATGTTGAAAGGCTGAGTGTGGGCTTGTGATAGTTTAGCATCATCAGTAGGGGCCCAAACACACTCACTCTCACTCACTTTCCCTCACTAATGCTTCTTTCTTTCTTTCTTTCTTTCTTTCTTTCTTTCTTTCTTTCTTTCTTTCTTTCTTTCTTTCTCCTTCTCCTTCCTTCCTTCCTTCCTTCCTTCCTTCCTTCCTTCCTTCCTTCCTTCCTTCCTTCCTTCCTCCCTCCCTCCTTCCCTCCCTCCCTCTCTTCCTTTCTCTGTCTCTCTGTCTCTCTCTCTCTCTCTCTCTCTCTCTCTCTCTCTCTCTCTTTCTTTCTTTGGAGTCTCACTCTGTCGCCCAGGCTGGATTGCAATGGCGCGATCTTGTCTCACTGCAACCTCCGCCTCCAGGGTTCAAGCGATTCTCCTGACTCAGCCTCCCAAGTAGCTGGGACTACGGGCGCATGCCACCGTGCCCGGCTCGTTTTTTGTATTTAGTAGAGACGGAGTTTCACCGTGTTAGCCACTGACCTCGTGATCTGCCCACCTCGGCCTCCCAAAGTGCTGGGATTACAAGCGTGAGCCACAGCACCCGACCCCACTAATGGTTTTTTCATGACCTATCTTGTGTGCTCCTAGGTAAGATCGGATGGAGAGCAGAACTACCTGAGACCCTTTTGAGGGACAGGCATGTAGGAACTGCTGCAGTTTGAGGTGAGAGCAAGGTAAAGGTCTTACTGTGAGAATCGGGTAAAATCCTCTGTTACTGGGGAGTGGGTGGGGGAGCTGAGACAATGCCCCATTCACTCTCTTTTCTCACAGGTGCATAAGCAGAGGGGCCTGATGTCTGAAGACAGGGCAGGGCAGGTAGATGAGAGAAGCAGATTCTCTGGTCTTTCACTGAGTGTGAGGCAGCTACTGTCCAAGGCTGGGCAAGGGATGGGAGCCCTGAGAGATTCTTGAGGTGCAGAGATAGAGGCTTGCTGAGGATGAAAGTGTACAGGAGAGCTAAGAGAGGCTCCAGTGCTGACCATGGCATTCTGCAAGAAGAGAAAATCTGTATGTAGTGGTTTATGAGGGAAAATCATGAGTTCAATTTTGGATATCTATGACTTTTGAAATTCAGTGTCCAAGTAGATATACCAGTTATGCAGTTGGATAATTTATTATAAGCCTGCAGTTCAAAAGGAGGTCCAAAAGGAGAATTTAAGAGGATGAGACTTGCTGAGCCCCTCCAGAGTGTGTGGTGAGGGAGAAGAGAAGAGGATCAGGAACTGAGCTCTGGAGCTCTCCAATAGGAAGTGTGACGGGAAAAGATGAGGAAGAAACAAAGGAAGCCGAAGTGGTAGCTCCAGTGAGATAGGCTGAGAATCAAGTGAATGTGCTGTCCTGGAAGCCAAGTGAAGAAAGTATACTATGAAGAAGGAAGTGATTATTTGTGTCAAATGCTGCTAATAGGCCAATTAAAGTTGTAGTAAAAAATGATCATTGGACCTAGCAATATGGAGATTATTGGTAACTTTGACAAAAGTGGTGTCAATAACATGATTGAAAAAAGGGGAGAGAGCCCAACTGTGATATATTTAAGAGACAATGAGAGGAGAGGAATTGAAGACAGAGAGTATGGACAACTCTTTTAAGATGTTTTGCTGAAAACTAGAGCAAAAAATAGATTGACAGCTGGCATCAGAAGAAAAGCAAGGACATGCTTAACAGCATATTTGTATGCTGATGGTAATAATTTACTAGCATAAAAATTGATGACACAGTCACAATTGATGACACATGATGTAGTGAACTGCCACAGGAAAATCCCCCAGTACACAGCAAAGAGGGAATATAATACACAAATATATTTTTTAAAAAATTATTTGAATCTCTGAAACATGTTTTGACATTAACCTTTCATTCCTGCAATAGTTATTTTAAGCATGTTCTCATTTGTCCAGTGTTGCCAGGTTATTATAAAGTATATTAGACTTTATGAAAAGCGTTTTTTAAAATGTTAGTTTTTTTCTCATTTGTTTCATTAATTTATATTTTGTATTTATAACTTTCCTTTTATCTTCTTTAGGTTTATTATGCTGTTTTTTTCCAAAAGCCCTCAAAATGCATGCTTAGACCATTAAATTTTAGCCGGTTTAGTATTGAAAGTGATGTTACCCATTTCTGTGTGGTTACCTGTAATATACCACGAGCGGCACTTCTTGGTGTCTTTACTTATTATTAATTCACTTGTCTGAAGTTCCTTTAACTCTCCTTTCTAGTCCTAAGTTTCACTTTGCAAATCATTTGTTATTCATAGCCACGTAAAATAGAATTTATTTTGAAAAGTCTCTCATATAATTTTCACTTATTCTAGGATTATAATTTTTCTGTTTGTCTCTTTGAATAAAACTTTCAGATTTGTCAACACTCATTTAGCAGTAGCTCCTATTGATAGAATTCCAAACATCTCTTTTGACCTAGTGAGCAAATATAATAATAAATGCTGCTGAAATTCAATCCTGTCAGATCTAACTGCCTGCATATAAATTTCCAGGTCCCACAAAGGCATCTCATTGAGGTCACGTTCTGTTGTATCCTTACTTTGTATCTTGAGATGCCTTGGTGGGGCATGGAAATTGATATGTAGGCAGTTTGATCTGACAGGATTGAATTTCAGCAGCATCCATTATTATATCCACTCACTAGATCAAAAAACATGGATGGAATCTTATCAACAGGAGCTACTGCTAAATGAGTCTCTTTTCTATTTTTCCCTATTATAATCTTAGTGAATCTGTAAATATTAGGTTCTTGAACCCACAGAACTGATTCTAGGATCTTGTTTGGCCAGGGATATAGCCTTCTAATCTGCAGAACCTTATAGTAATCAGCTACCAACTTACCTGGGGATAAAAGAATTGAAAAAAGAAGGAGAATAAGAAGAAGCAAATGGAGTCTCATGGCTGAAGGGCCAGCATCAATGTGGGTTGAGCCTGGAGTCTCTGGACATGGTAGGTCTGAGCCTTTTTATGATGCTGTCTGAGTCTGAGTGATTTGTTCTTGGTTGGTAGAGCCTAACGAAAAGAGAATAACTAAATCTTCCACAAGAAACTTCCGGGGACACACAAGTACCTAAATGTGGTGATATCTCAATGGATGAGAAAGCAGGTGAATGCTATTATTTCCAAAAGACTCAGGATGTCTTATTGTCACCTGCTTTCTTTATTATTTTCAACATGCACATGCAATAATCATTGCTCTTACTTTAAGTATAAAGTATTGTTTGCCAGGCAATATAGTAGGAACTGAAGTAAAATTGTTATACAAAAACAGTATGTAATTAATGGATATAGTTTGGCAAATTTGTACATATATATTACTCTTGTTACCACAATGAATATCCAGGTAATAATATACCCATCACCTCCAAATGTTTCCTACATCCCTTTATTGTTGTTGTTGTTGTTGTTGTTGTTGTCAGAATCCCTAAGATCGACCTTCTTAACAAATTGTTAAATACAAAATACCTCAGTAATAACTATAGGTACTATGTTTTAGAGCCTATCTCTGTAATTGACCCATTTTGCATAGCTTTAACCCTTGAACAATAACTCCCCGTACTGCTCTTTCCCACTCAGTAAAATACCAAACTCTTTTTTTTTTTTTTTTTTTTTTTTTTTTTTTTTTTTTTTTGAGACGGAGTCTTGCTCTGTCACCCAGGCTGGAGTGCAGTGGCCGGATCTCAGCTCACTGCAAGCTCCGCCTCCCGGGTTCACGCCATTCTCCTGCCTCAGCCTCCTGAGTAGCTGGGACTACAGGCGCCCGCCACCTCGCCCGGCTAGTTTTTTGTATTTTTTAGTAGAGACGGGGTTTCACCATGTTAGCCAGGATAGTCTCGATCTCCTGACCTCGTGATCCACCCGTCTCGGCCTCCCAAAGTGCTGGGATTACAGGCTTGAGCCACCGCGCCCGGCCCCAAACTCTTTTAAAGCACATTCTATATAATCCGCTTTATGAAGCTTTTTCTAACATTCTTTTGTCTGCTCCCCCTCAGTAAAGAGAAATACTAACATAACAATTACCTATTTTGGATTTTTGTGTCTCTTACATATATTCCTGCATGAACCATTTACCACTTTATCTCCCATTATCTTAATATGAAGTAAAATAAAACTTGAAATGATTTTAAAAATGAAATCACAGAAGGGCTTTGTAAAAGTATGATGTACCATTGCTCATTTGTAAGAATTCAAGTGACATTAGGGGTTTTAAAACATCTTTTGTTTTGATTGGTTCTTTGCTTGTAAACCTTGTGTCTTGCATATTGTGGGCACAGTGTCCTTCCCAGCTATTTGCTTGGGGAAGATCAGTTAGAGCTACAATGAACATCAAAGGCTATCTTGTCTAGTGACTTACCTTACAGATGAGGAAATGAGCTGAGGGAAAGGAAGAAACTTGCCCTAGATCACCCAGTGATCAAGTGAGGAAGGTGATAGGGACAGCACTAACGCTTGGTATTCTCAGCCTCATTCTATTTTCCACTCTTGTCCCTTCTCTGTTTCCTCCTCTCTTCCCCAGCCTTCTAAAGAAAACTTTGCAGTTCTGCTGCAATGTCTACCTAAGGACATCCTGAGGAGACCCCGCTTTTCATTAGACTGCTTTTTTAAGCACTGTCCTGCATTTTCTTCTTCAGTCTTGTTGCATCCCATTTTTGGCTATAAGTAATGCTTCTGCTGTGCTGTTCTATCCAATTAGTTTTTTTCTATTTTCATTGATTGAAAATTAAAACAACAAAAAACATGAGTTTATCTAAATTTGGAAGTTTTAAAACTTGATTAAAATTTCCTGGGGATATGGATGTAAGACATAGATTTTAAAATATTTTTCATTTTCAAAATTAAAAATCAAACCCATATATTTAGCCAGGGTGACTACTTGATAACTACTAATCAGATGGGTCTTCAGTAATGCCACAAGGTTAATACTCTTATAAATCAATTCCCTGGTGTTTCGTGCTACTGAGTTAATACAATTTGATACGGTATCACCTTTAACCAGGCTTTGAGGAGTCACACAAAGGAACAGCACAACAGAACCATAGGGTGGGATGTGTGGGGAAACCGAGATGTAAAACACAGCCTCGACTCTGACATTTACTCCACTGTTGGGAAAAGTACTTCAATTCCCAGGGCCTTAATATTTTCCTGTATAAAACAGGAAAAATAGAGCCATCTTTAAGGTTTTGTCAAATCTTGTTGCTGAGTGATTTTAGTGTCTGCAGCTATCCTCTCTGCTAATCACAACAAGGTTAACTAACTGTTCTTTTGTTTAGTTAAAGATATTTTTGCATTTGCTTACAAATACTTATTCTCCCCTTCACAAAGAAGGAAACATTTTAAAGATAATTTATAAGATGTTCAGAGTCTCTTACATATCAACTCTTCACATTGTGGTAGAGTAGCTTAACCCCGTTCCTAAGAGTATAGATTCAGATCAGCCTGTATGTAATTAACCCCCAAACCTATGTGGAGTGTGGGATAGATAATATATTTCAAACACATGAAAAGGCACACGCACACACACACACGCACACACACACACACACGCAGTATTACCAAGGCAGAGGTTCAGGTGAAAATATTGGATAGACAGCTCAAAACTCTTAGTACTAAAATAATCCTAATAATAACTTTCCTTCCAAAATCACCACCGACAATCAGATCTCTTAAAGGTTGGTGTCTTAGGTTTTTGAACTTTGTGTAACTTTTGACTTTCTTATTTGGTTGTATGCTATTGATCTCATAGAAAGAAACTTCTACTTCATCCTACGCCAGTGCTGTGTTGTAGGGGCTTGTGGTCGTTTTTCTGGTCTATAGCAATCCAGGTTACTGGCCTCTGGCTTCATAGGAGCAAGGCCATCACATGCTTTTGTTCTTTGCTTGCTTCCTTGTAAGGGCCTGACATACAGTGGGTGCTTAACAAATAATTGATCAACTGAAATCATTTTCCACCTCCGTTCTCTCACTTCAACCTCTCCCTTTTACTTCTTCCAGATTAGTTTTCCTACAGCAAAATGGGAATTGTCCAAAAACTGCCCTTCATCTTTACAACTTGAAGGATTCATTACCCTAAGCAGTCCTTCAAAATTGACTATCAGAGACTAGATAAAAAGTCTGGGTTCACCAAGAATAGGCATGTGTGCCATTATATTTTCTGTTGAAAGCTTTGGAAAGTGTCTTTTAGCAAACAACATAAAGTATAGAATTTGACCATTCCTGACAATGTAAAAGGATCATCCACATTCTCACATGTCCATGGCTACTTTCCCACTCCTTCCCCAACCTTGAAATCCTGAATTCAAAAGAAAACATAAGAAGATAGTATGCCTCATGTAAGGCAACAGGTTGCTTAATCTTTCTTGCCTATACACATTCAAGAGCTCCAGAAAAATTTCTGAGCTACTTAGGATGCCTGATCCTCTTCTTGGGTAAAAGCAATAAGTCCTACATGTAGTCACCAAAACCAAGTCTGTTCAAGGGGTCTTATACCTGTGATTCATGATTGCATGCTAAATGTAGAAGGATATGCTCTGTTGCAGGGCCATGTCTGGTCATTGTTTAAGTTCTACTTTGGAGGACTAGTTGCTGAGAAGGAAGAGGGAATGATAATGTTAGAAATTGGAATAAAACTTAAGAGGAAAAATCAAGTACAAGGGACCAACAGTACTAAGGGGCAATAGGTTGAAGATTTCTTCGATTATTGTAATATTTTCAAGGAGACTCCCATGAATCCTTCCTGGCTGACCCCAACATAGCTTTGGCATAGCCCTTATGCCAAATGTCTTAGGCTAACTAACTTTTCCTAAAGAAAATAGAGGAGTTATGGAGACCAGTATTTAGTAGAATAATGCCTGATTATCTTGCTTTTGAGGTTTAGTAACTGCTAGTAAACTTGCCTAATTAATTCACATTTAGAGGTAGAGTAACGAGGGTTTCAAGCGCTTGAAACAACACTGGCTTCATTTCACGTGAGAGTTCTTATGGAGAGCTAATGAACTATGAGGCTGCAGGTCTCTTGGCCAATAAGTCTTCTAGATTTTCTGGGACTCCCTTTTCTGGTCATAGGTGATTTTGCTTTTGCTTTGAGTATTATAGCACCATAAGATGTCAGACACTCTGCTCTTACCAAGGCTTACACAAAGTTTATCTTGTTATTTGGTAGAGTTTGGCCCATTAAAAAAAAGAGAGTGTGAGAATGATAAAGAGGAGGAGAGCAATCCTCACTGCTGAAGGAAGAAGAAAGCTTGGCTTTATTTCCAGTAGGCAGAAAAAACTTCCCTCTGTAGCTCTCTAGCACCAGTGGAATGTCTTTGTTTGGATAATAAGTGTCCTTCCATACCTCATTAGGCATATTCACAGACAGAGATGTACTATGCACGCAAAATCACCTTCATGGGATGACTGAAAGTCCATGTTTTATTGGACACTAAGTTCATTAGAAAGATGTGGGTGCACAGTTTTGACCAGAAAACCTTGTTAAATGGGAACATAAGCTACAAATATTTTGGCAAAAGATTAAAGTTTATGAACAACCAACCAAGCATTTATATTAAGTTACAATTAATTAGGCCATGTTGAGAAACCATTTGGTTTAGTTAATGATTAGACATTTTGTTAGTGAACACTTCCCAGACTTTACTAGCCCTGCTAATCCCTGCTTTGCTCCTGGTCTGAACCCCCACAGTGTCTTGTTTATGATACAGTGCCTACTGCTTGTATGCTAGATTAGTGAATGTATAGTTGCCTCCTCTACTACTGTGTGAGCTTCTTGTTTGCCAGGACAGGGCTATATTCCTCAGAGCTGAGGAGAGAGTTGAATCATGTGGTCATTTATTCTCAAATCCTCTTCAACAAGTGAAGCGAAACAGGACGGTGCAAGGCCACTGCACATGGAAGCAGGAGGTCTGGATTTGAGTTCTGAATCTCTAGATCTATTACTAACTGGAGGTATGGATACAGTCAGGAAAATATTCTTCCTTGTCTTGATAGCACCTATGTAGGTCCAGATCTGTTGGGATTCTCAATAATTACTGTGCATAAAATCAACTGAAAGTTATTTTGCAATGCAGATTCTTAGCCCCATTCTATGAAGTGGTTACTGTTTATAAATTGATAAATAATTTTTATTACACAATGTAAATTTCCTTACTTGCACCAGCATACAAAAATCTTGAATAATATTAGCAGCAGAATCTTTCAACAAAATAACTATGTATAGCTATGAAACCACTTTGTTTCACTGCTTTTTATTTTCTTTTATTTATCACCATTGTTTTATTTATAAACATTGTTTCTACTCATAAGGAGTATGTATTTTCTACATGTTTATAAAATTAATGCCTGAATGAAGTTGCTTAAACAAGACAGAAGTTGATTTCTTTTTCACTTAAAATTAACCTGTAGTTATACCATTCAGGGTTAGTACAGATACTTTCTAATGTCTTTAGGGATGCAGGTCCCTTCCAGGTATCTGCTCTGCTATACTTTAGAAAATACCCTAGTTTGGCTGCTAAATTCCCACCTACTATTTCTGAATTCTAGACAGCAGGGAGAAAAAAGGCGTGGGAGAAGGGCAAAGGAACATCTACCCTTCCTTTTTAAATTTTTTAACCAACCCCCCTTAAAAACACTTTGTTGAGATACGATTACATTCAAAAAGCTGTACCTATTTAATGTGTATATCTCAGTGAGTTTGAGGATAAGGATACATTGTGAAAGCATCACTACTATCAAGATTGTAAACACAATCATCACCTCCTGAAGTTCTCCCTCCCATTCTAATTATTATTTCTATTAGTAAGAACAATTAACATAAAATTCACCCTCCTATTATATTTTAAGTATGCAACACAGCATTCATGGCTATAAGCACTATGCTGTAGATTAGACCTCCTGAACTTAATGTTTGTATATCTAAAACTTTGTACTATAATCACACCTACTCATTTACCTACACCACAGCTCCTGGCAACCTCCAGTCTACTCTCTGCTTCTGAGTGTATTTGAGATTTCAAATACAAGTGAAATCATACAATGTTTGTCATTCTGTGTTTGGTTTATTTCACATGACTTCATGCCCTTCAGATCCATCGACGCTGTCAGAAATGACAGGGTTTCATTATTATATAATACTGAATAATTTTGCATTGTGCATACATATATATATAAAACGTTAATTCATCCATCCGTGAATGAATGATAACATGTGTGTCTTCTTCATATATCTTGACTATTGTGAACAGTGCTGAAAGGAACATATGAGTGCAGATATCTCTTTCACATAATGATTTCAATGATTTCATATACATTATATATTATATATATATAAAATAAGTGGGATTGCTGGAACAAAAGAGTATTTTTATTGTTAAGTTTTTGAGAAACCTCCATACTATTTTCCAAGATGGCCATACTAATTTACATTCCCACCACCAGTATACAAATGTTCCCTTCTCTCCACATCCTTACCAACACTTGTTATCATCCATCTTTTTGATAATAGCTATTCTAACAGGTGTGAGGTGATATTTCATGGTAGTTTTCATTTGCATTCTCGTGGTGACTAGAGAGGGTAAGAATTGTTTATATATATATCGTCCATTTGTATCTCCTCTTTTGAGAAATTCTTTCTCATATCTGTTTGTTCATTTTAGTTTTTTAATTTTAATTTTATACACAGAGGATACATGTGCAGGTTTGTTCCATGGATGTATTGTGTGACGCTGAGGTTTAGAGTATGAATGATCTCATCACACACATAGTGAACATAATACCCAATAGACAGTTTTTAAGGCCTTGTACTCAACCCTCCCTCCTCCCTCTAAGAATCTCCAGTGTCTATTGTTTCCATATAAGTGAGAGCTAAACAATGTATAACCCAATGTTTAGCTCTCACTTATAATGGAGAATATGTAGTATTTGGTTTTCTGTTCCTGCGCACAATACCACACTGGGCTAATTTTTGTATTTTTGGTAAAGACGGAGTAGCTTCAGCATGTTGGCCAGGCTGGTCTCAAAATCCTGAGCTCATGCGATCCACCCACCTCACAAAGTGCTGGCGTAACAGGCATGAGCCACTGCACCTGGCTTTTCTGATTTTTTTTTAGCTTATATTAGGTTTGTCTGTTCTAGAATTTTGTGTACATTTATTTATATTATAGGACACTTTTTAGCTTAGCTTTCCCTACTCAGGATGAGAAAGATTATATTGATCCAAGATGTTGATTAATAGAGTGGATCATCCCCCGTTATTGCCCAATATTGCTCTATAATATGCATATAATTTGTTTATCGATTTCCTCTCGTAGACGTTTGAGTTGTTCCCAGGTTTTAGCTATTGTTAATAGAACTCAAGGACATATTTTTAAAATAAAAAATTTCAATCCAAAATGTCCTTTCCTTTTGACTCTCCAATATTGTGTCAGGGTTACATTTTTGTTGTCATGAAAATCCAATTACATTGAACAAGACGTGTTTCCAGAATCAAGATTCAGTATATGTGTGGTCTAGCTGTGTCTCTAGAAGGAACCCCTATTAGTTTTATTAAGCATTTTCCTATATAAACTGAAATCAAGTAGAAGATGCATTTTTCCACAGTAGGAGAAATAGAACAATTTGGGACTTTGGAGAGATAGCAACTTGTTGCTTGCCTATGTAACCCACCTCAAAAGATACAACTCCTCCAACTTTTGGTTTCTGGTGACTTGTCCTAACAATTAGATGTGAACTGACATTATTCCCTTACAATACTACAAGTCGATCTTCTGCACCTGGCTAAATACAGTAAAAAATTGATGGGCATACATTTCTTTTGTTTTCATGCTTTCTATTTAAACCTATTCTCTTTGACTGGGCACTATGGCTCATGCTTATAATCCCAGCAGTTTGGAAGGTCGAGGTGCATGGATCACTTGAGGCCAGGGGTTTGAGACCAGCCTGGCCAACATAATGAAAGCATTCTTTCTGAAAAATACAAAAATTTTCTGGGCATGGTGGCACATGCCTGTAATCCCAGCTACTCAGGAGGCTGAGGCAGGAGAATCGCTTGAACCCGGGAGGCAGAGGTTGCAGTGAGCTGAGATCCTGCCTCTGCATTCCATCCTGGGTGACAGAATTAACCTTCATCTCAAAAAAGTAAAAAGCTAGTCTATACTTTTCTTTTGGTGCATTATTAGAATGTAGGAGGTAATAAGGCAAAACTATTGTGGGTATGTTAATGTGTATCTGTAGCACATAGAATAGTGCCTAGCCCATCACTCGTGTTGAAAATTGAGAGAACCTTCTTAATATAACTTTTCCACACTCTAGTTCTGAATTTAAAGAAAGAAAAAGATAGGTTAGCAAATATAGGTATCAGTTATTTCTATTGACAGATCATTTGGAGAATATATTTTTGGATGTGGGAGAATAAAAATCCCTAACTCTCCACCCCAGAAATAATTTTGCTGATACAAAAATCAGTCAGACATGGTGGCACATGCTTATAATCCCAGCTACTTAGGAGGATGAGATGGGAAAATCACTTGAACCCAGGAGGCAGAGATTGCAGTGAGCCAAGAGTGCCCCACTGCACTCCATCCTAGACAACAGAGAAAGAATCTGTCTGAAAGAAAAAAAAAAAGTTGTTACTGTATAGTCGACAATTTTATTGTCATCTCATTTAAAACTGAATAGTACATTTGGGTCGAATTCTTATGCCTGCAGAGACATTTGCCTCTGGCTTAAAATCACTGGCTCCAGGAGGAAACTCCACCTGAAGGCATCGTAAGGATTTCATAGTGTCTAAGTCATCTTGGTAATTCTTCAAATAATTCCTGGCAATTCTGTTAGGTCTTGAACTTCACTTACTTCCTACATGTTTAATAAAAAGAAGTTCAAAACGTTGCCATGGCTGTTGAATTCCCACAGGCTTGTCTTCCCTTTAAAATTCATTACATGGTTTGTACTCTTTTGCAAATATAATACATAAGTTTGGAGGTGGATGCTTTCAGCCATTAAGTTCAAAAGTACTGCTACATGGGCCGGGCATAGTGGCTCATACCTCTAATCCCAACCCTTCGGGAGGCCAAGGGGGGCAGATCACAAGATCAGGAGATTGAGACCATCCTAGCCAACATGGTGAAACCACATCTCTACTAAAAATACAAGAATTAGCTGAGTGTGGTGGTGCGCAAGTAGTCCCAGCTACTTGGGAGGCTGAGGCAGGAGGATTTCTTGAACCAAGAAGGTGGAGATTGCAGTGAGCTGAGATCACACTATTGCACCCCAGCCTGGTTACAGATCAAGATTCCGTCTCAAAAAAAAAAAAAAACAAAAACAGAAACAAAAAAACAGTACTGCTACATGGACATCCATCATTCTGGCATCTCTGCCATAACAGCTGAGTATCGAGAATGTCTGTTAGTTTCTTTAACTCCAAATTTGTGTTGTGTCCCTTGGTCTCCCGTCATACTATAAAGTGTATTATTTACAAAAAGGACAATTTATCTATAGTTATTTCCTCTCAGTATGCTACATCCTTTTAGAATTTAAACATAGTGTCTCCCAACCTGAAATTTGATTTTTGAAAAACCAGAAAAATGTTTTTGGACAACTTTTATTTCCAGCTGTTTTCATCTTCATCTCTTCTCCTGAACTCAAGTTGTGGGTAAAGTTCATTCATCAAAATTTCTCCTCAACTCACAACAACCTCATCCCACTCCAATATGATTTTTGTCCCCATGAATTGATGCACATAATTCTTGCTGGCAGTGGTAATGTCCTAATAAAAAAAATCATGAGATGGCATCAGATTTTACCTTATTTTCTAGCTCAGAGAATTTGATCCCTGTCTGATAAGGAAACCATATTTTCCCTAGAAACTTTTCACTTTTGTCACAGGTTTGGTTCCCAGGGAGCTGGATATAGATGAAGTTTAGTGTGCAGGATGTTTATTAGGAAGTAATGTCAGGATCCACATCTGTGGAAAGGATTGGAGGGAAGCCTTACGTGCAAAGGGACAAGTCTAATGGCAATGCAGCCTGACTTTGTCAACTGGCCGCACAGACAGAGCTGTTCAGCTAAGAAGACCTCCCCATTTGTCCCAACGGAATCAAATGGCAAAGCCTATGCACCCGTGCCTCCATTAATTATTGTGGGCTTGCCACTTGTGGAGGGTGAGACTTTGAAGCAGGTGGCTTTCTGTGGCTGAAGAAAACCTTAAATGTGCTGGCAAAGTTTTCCAAAGAGACAGAGAATGGCATCTGCCATGTATGTTGCCCCTTTCCAAGGAGGAAACAACAAGGGTAACGTCCTCCAATGGCTCTGTATGCAGATGGGTGGACAGTAATGTCTGTCCCTTCTGTGACCTAAGAAGAACAGAGGGCAGACATGCAGCCAGGCAGTTAGAAGTGACACAGTGTTAGGAGATAAACATCTGTCATAAGCAGTGCTTCTTTGAATCTGGTGTGACACAAGTCTTGCATCCCTTGCATGGACTCCTTCTCCGTTATCCTGCTGTCCTACCTCATGAAGGTGAGTGGGGGCTGGGTGGTGGGCAGTCCCAAGACAAGGTACACTTTGCCTGCAGTGTTCCCACATGAGTTCCAAGGTAGCCCAGGTGGTCACCCATGAACTTTGTATTTTCCTTATGCTTCTTGTCTTTGCCTTTGAGGAACAGGTCTCATTGGACTCTGAGTCCAAACAACTCATGTATCCCTATATCTTCCCATTGTCCTTCACTTAAGGGAATCTCTAATCTCTAATGCCTTTGTTTTATTATTACTATCAATATTATAATAAATAACATTGTCGTTATTATCTTCATTGTTGATTTTCAGTTATTTTTATTAATGTAGTTAATATGAATTATTCTTTTGTGGCTACTTACACCAAGATGAAGATAACTTATTAGTTCAGGAAGAATCTGCATTCTGAAGGTGAATAGAAGTTCACACTACAGATGGGCAGACACATGCCCGCCCAATTCCTGATGGACCTCCTAGTGCCTCCTAGACCTAATGGGTCTCCTGCGATGCTCCAAGATGCCAACAAGGCATGGATCCGCTTGTGCATGCTGAGAGCATCCAGGATGAAGTGAGGCTCTGGAAAAATGCACAAGTTTCCACATAATCCCCAAAAAACCTTACAGGTAAACTGGATGCCACAGAAACGGGAGTGGTCATTGACACAACAAAGTCACCAAAATTGTTTTGAAGTTAATTAGGAAACCTAGGAATCACTCTTGTGGTCATTAAGTGGAAGAACAGGAGCCTGTGAATGACATCCCTGTCCTGCCTGAGACTCCACAGATATTTCTATGTGGCTTCAGGTACCAGGAATCTCCGTGATTTTCAGAAGGGCAGGGACAGCTTATGCCAGCCCATCCCTCTGCAGAATGTGCCCCAGCAGATCAGAGGCATGGAACCATCATGGACTGAACAAAGGCTCAAGGGCAGCTTCCCAGACCTGCCTGTGACTCTAGGTAAGTTCTGAGTCCACGTGGGTGCCGAGGAAAGGTTAATGATGACCTGGAAAGATGGGACAAGCAGACACCACCCCTAAACAATCTGCACGATTCCAACTTCAGCAGGAAGCCAAAGACCAGCTCATGCCACACTAGTGCACCTTGAAAACCCCTGGATGCAATGTCGCTCTGCAGAGATTTCAACAAAGATGTGGCTGGGAATTTTGCATTCTAGGCTGCATTTTACAGTGCTTCTGGACACGTGATCAGAAATTTAACATTGGTATATCTAACTCTGACATTTTTCACAAAAAGGTTTTTTAAAATGAACTAATATAGACAAAATATAATATAACCATATGTATTATATGCCAAAATATGCTACACTAGCATCAAGTAGACTCACCTTGAAATTCAATCTAGAACAACCTCCATTTTCAGAATATTTTCTTTTCCAGAGTGAAATTCTCCCACCAAAAAACAACAACATTACAGGATTTTGCATCCAACAAACCGACAGAAAGCCAATACGTTTATTCTACTTTGTGAAATGGACTGCGGTGCAACATATCCGTGTGAAACCCCACATGTGGCATCGCAGTGAGCCAAATGGGGACTTGTGGTGCAAGCAACCCTCCCCACGTGTTAGCGTGCGTGAGATTCACTTGGTGGAATTTGACTAGGTGCATGTTGGTAGAGTGGGGCTGAGGTTCTCTTGCCCCTGTGGATGTTTAAGAAGTCACAGGTCCTGCGAAGACCTGTGGTCCCCTCAATCAACTCTGTTTCGGAGACATAATGACTTGGATTACTGACAAGTCAAGACATTTTCAAGCCCTTGGAAAATCAGTTACACACAAACACGGAATGAAAGTCAAAAGAGAGTACGTCATCGTTTTGAGAATTTTATTCACTTCAAAACAAATTAAACACACCTATTTCCAACGGCATTCCAGAGCCCAATTTTCCAGGCTGAGGAAACACCCCAAGAACGCTTTGCGCAAAACGCTTCACATCGTCCAAAACACTGCTTTCAGGGCGGGGCACAGCTGAAGGCCTGCATCTCTCAGGGTTCCCTAACTGTTCCCTGATTCAGCCATCTAGAGAGCAAACACACAGTCATTCCCCAGTTTCCTACTGACATCACAGCGGAAGTCTGACTCCCGCGCGTCGCCGTCACCCAGTTTCTGAGGCAACGAATCACTGGCACAGAAGCTTCTGGTGGCGGGTTTCCGGAGAGCCCTGCGAACTACAATGTCCCTCACCAGAATTCGATGAGGCAGAGTCTCTGCATGTGGTCCCTGCCTGGCCTGGGCTCCAACATCCACAGAAGCACCACAGCCGGGGAGCTTGGGAGTCACCACACAGAGTCTGCTCTCTGCTCCGTGCTCCTCAGTCCCACAGACCCCTCCAAGTCACGGGAGCTGGGTGCAATGGAGCCCCGGCCACCTGTAGTCTCACTCCAGGTCAGAATCGCTGTCCTCTGAGGAGGAGGAAACCTGAAGGTCCTCATAGAGGACACTCAGCGGGACAGGAACACAGGGAGCCTCAGACTTCTCTGAGACGTGAGGGCTGTGAGAGAGGAATCTCCCGGCTCCTCAGGAGAGGGAAACGAGGGAGCTGTCAGGAGGCTGGAGCTCCACCATCCGTTTTCCAGTCTCCGGAAGAGCATTCTGAGAGGCTGGGCCCCATCGTGGCTGGCCGCTGGGTGATGGGACATGGTGCAGGCCTGGGCAGTAGGCAGGTAAGGTCTGCTGTGCGGAGGCTGCCGGTCGCTGCTGGGCACCTGGGCGGGTGTCCCCCTGCTCATCTGGGGCGACGGACTTGGTCTGAGTTCGGTTGCAGCTGGCGGAGGTTGGAGAGTCTCCGGGGCCCCCAGCTCACCTCCCTGGATGGCATTTTCGGGCATCTGGAAGGGACCCGTTCTCGGTTTCTTGGGGAAGTTCAGGCAAGCCTGAGTCGGAGCCTGGGCAGGTCTCTTGGCTCCTGGCCTGAAACTGAGATTGGAGCCGAGGCTCAAGCTGTGTGTGTCGGCTGGTGGGCAGGGCTGTGAGGTCACCGCAGGACGTTTGTCTTGTGCCTGGGGGCTGATGACCCGGATCAGGCCGTGGGGCTTGGAGGCAGCCTGGGGAACTTCTCGGCGGCCACCCTGAGGCCTGCTGTGTGTCGGCTTCACCACGACGAGAGGCTCCGGGCCCTGCTGCCTGACTCCCGGTTGAGGGATGTCGGCCACAGCCCCTGTCTGTCGTTCCTTCGGTCGGAGACTTGACGAGGAGCTCGGACTGGCTTTTCTGAGGGGAGACAGCGAAGCCAAGACGGATACCATGTCAGACATTTTGGTAGCTGAGCCATCAGTGAGGGCAGGGTCCACGCGTGGCCTCTTATTGGCTGTGTGCACCGGCATTGGCCTGCTTGCAACCTGAAAGAAAGGAGACCACACATGTTAGAGGTTCCTCGGCATGGAGCCAACATGGAAATCAACCACATCCAATGACAAGGTGCACACAGCAGGAACTTCTTAATACGGTATGGACAGGCGGTCCTTGGAAGTAGAGACAGATCCTCAACGTGAGTGCTGATCGGGGCAAGACCCATGAAAAATGCACTCTCGAGCTATGGTCTAAGAATACCATTTTTCTGAAGACTGTGTCTTGGGCATTCACTGGATCAAAGCGCCTCCACTCAGCCTTCCGTGAAGTGGGACGGACTAATGCCTTTCTGAAGGCAGGTTGGTGGCTCAAGGGTTCCCAGGACGTCTTTTCTGAAAACATGCATGTTCCTGGGGTGAGCCTCCTCCATGTTTGGGGCCCCTGAGGGACTAATTTCCTCAGGCCACTAGGAAGATGTTGTTGGCAGGCTTGCCATCATTGCACGGAAAGAAAGCAACAGCAAATACGGCACCTTCAGATGCCTTCACCTGGAATCAAATGGACCTGGAAGGATCGTGGAGTCCCTGACCCCAAGAAGGCAGGGAAGAGGGGTTCCCCGATCCCCTCACGCACACGGGAACCTGAAAGGAAATCAACCAGGGTGACCTAGAGGAGAAAAAGACCAGGGGCCCAGGGTGACACTCACCCTCAGATAATCACAAGATTCCATGGATGCTTTTCGATTTGGCGGCTGCTTCTCCGGAGGTGTCCCGGAAAAGATCTGGAGGAGAGCCTTCCTCTGTGGGTCTTGTTGCCTGCAGAAGAGAAAAAGTTCAGGCCCTGCCCCCCGGTTCTCCCCAGGAGACAGGGAGAACCCTGTCTGGGGCCCAGTCCCGTTCTGTGTTTTGTGATACATAAATGGAACCTTTGTGCCCTTTCCGCCTCTGCACCTTCCCTCATGTGCCAACCTTCCCATCCTGCCGGTGGCCCTCTAGGCTTCCCAAGTAAGGACTGTCATTTGGATTCCGTTGCTTTTCCCCCTGTCATGGGGAACCTGCACGAAGCTTCCCCACCTGACATCGTCCTCCCCCAGCTCGATATCAGGAACAAGTCTGTTAATTACTATTATTATTAAATATAATATAAATTAATAGTAATCATTGACAATAATAATCACAATAAAGATAGTAAAAATTAATACTGGTTAGAAATGTTTTAACAATTAGTAGTAACAGTTAATAGCAATATCACTATTAGTAATGAAATGATATCAGCAATTATTGTTACTTAATACTAAGTGATGTTGGTTATAAAATAATGATTAATATTATGAACTACTAGCATTGCTAAATGTCATTAATATTGATAATTAATTTTAAGCATACATAATCATATATTTAAAATAATTATCCATAATTAATTATGGTATCCTATTAATTATTAGTATAATCGATAATTGTTAAAATCGGTCATTGATGTTTAATAATTAATCATATTATTACTCCTAATACTGCAGTGTGTATACAGCTACCTGTGATGTCATTCCTAATATCCAGGGAGGGAGAGCATGGTTTTAGTTTTAATATCACAATAAGTGTACACTCACCCTGTGACACAGATCCTAATATTCAGTGTAGTGGAGTATGACATGACTCCCAACATAGCAATGAATAGATAGCCACCCGGTGATATTGCTCTTAATATTCACGGAAGATGCGTATTATATTACTCCCAATATCGCAGGGAGGGTACAGCTCTTCTGTGTTATGATTCCTAATATCCGGAAGAGGAGAGGATGATAATAATTCCAGTGTCACAGGCTGTGTTTACCGGCCCTGTGACATTGTTATTAATATCTGGGAAGGGAGAGGATATTACTCCCAATGTGGCAGGGGGTGTACATCCACCCTGTGATATTCTTCTTTCTATTCCAAGGCCGAGAGGTTGATATTACTCCTAGTATCACAGACACTGTACACCCCCATATTTTTAATCCCTGCGATATTGAGAGTAGTATCATCCTCTCCCCGGTGGAAATTAGGAACAGTATCACTGGGGGCGTATACACCCCCTGCAATATTGAAAGTAATATCATCCTCTCCCCTCCTGGATCATGGGAACAACATCACTGGGGGATGTACACTTTCTGTGATATTGGGAGTAACATCATCTTCTGTGCCTTGGATTATTAAGGACAATATCACGCGGGGACATGTGTACACCTTCTGCAATATTGGGAATAATATTATCCTCTCTCCCCTTGCATATTAGGAAAAATATCACAGAGTGTGTGTTCACCTCCTGCGATATGGAGATTAAAACCATCTTCTCCCGTTCTGGATATCAGGAAGAGTATCACACGGGGGTGTACAGTGTCTGTGATACTGGGAGTAATATCAACCTCTTGGCCTTGGAATATTAAGAAGAATATCACAGGGTGGTTGTACACCCCCTGCCATATTGGAAGTAATATCAGCCTCTCCTCTCCATGGATATTAGGAACAATATCCCAGGCTAGGTGTATGCCTCCTGCTCTATGGGGAGTAATATCATCCTCTCCCTTCCAGGATATAAATAACAATATCACAGGACGGGTGAACACAGCCTGTGATACTGGAATTATTAACATCCTCTCCCCTTCTGGATACTAGGAACCATATCACAGAAGAGCTGTACCCTCCCTGCGATATTGGGAGTAATATCATACGCTTCTTCCGTGAATATTAAGAGCAATATCACTGGGTGGCTTTCCATTCATTGCTATGTTGGAATTCATGTCATACTCTACCCCCTAGATATTAGCATCAGTGGCACAGGGTGATTGCACACCTACTATGATATTAAAACTAAAATCATGTTCTCTGTCCCTGGATATTAGGAACAACATCACAGGTAGGTGTACACCCCCTGTGGTATTAGGAGTAATAATATGATTATTAAACATCTATGTCGATTTTAATAATTATCAATCACACAATTAATACGATATCATTATTAATTATGGATAATTATTTTAAATATATGATTATGCACGCTTGAAAATAATTAGTAATATTAATGTGATTTAACAATATTATTAGTTCTTAATATTAATTATTATTTTATTACCAACATCACTTAGTATTGATATAAGTAACATTAATTGCTGATATCATTATTTTATTGTTAATATTGATATTATGATTAATTGTTATACTAATCGTTAATATTTTTTACCAATATTAATTTATACTATCTTTATTGTGATTATTAATATTGACGATTGTTATTAATTTTTACTATAGTTATTAATATTAATAATTAATAGACTTGTTCCTGATATCCAGCTGGGAGAGGATGATATTACTCCCAATATCGAGGAAAGTGTACACCCCTCTATGATGTTATTCCTAATAGCCAGGGGATAGAGGATGACATTATTGAAACTTTTGCAGTGTGTGTCCATCCCTTCGGTCATGTTGTTCCTTATATCCAGAGTGGGAGAGGATGATATGACTCCCAATATTGCAAGAAGTATGCAACCGCCTGTAATATAGATCCGAACATCTAGGTGAGGAGAGGATGATATTACTGACCATATCGCACGAGTTGTAAAACCCCTTCAATATTTTGCCTACGACCCTGAGGGGAGAAGATGATATTACTCCCAATATCGAAGAAGGTGTACACCCCTCTGGGACACTATGCCCAATATCCACTTTGGGAAATGATGACATTACGCCCAATGTCCCAGGGGATGTACACCTACCTTGGGATATTGTTCTTTATATCGAGAGGGGGAGAAGATGCTATTGCTCCCAATAACGCAGGGGCTGGGGCTGTACACCCCTCCTGTGTTATTGTTCTTAATATCCTAGGGAAGAGAGGATGATACTACACCCAATATCGCAAGGGGTGTACACCCACCCAATGATGTTGTTCTTAATGTACTCCACCTCCCACCACCAGGGATATCATTCCTAATATCTAGGGGAAGAGAGGATAACATTATGCCCAATATCGCAGGGGAGCATACACACTCTCTGTGATGTTGTTTCTAGTATCCAAAGGTAGATACGATGATATTACTGGCCATATCACAGAGGGTGTACACCCTTTTGTGATATTGTTTTTGACATTCATTGGGGGAGAGGATAACATTAATCCTAATATCGCAGAAGGCATACAGACCCCTGTTATGTGGTTCCTAATGTACAGGGGAAAGAGAAGAATATTGCTCTCAACATTGCAGGACGTGTAACCACCCTACCCCCCGTATATTGTTCCTAATATGCAGCGAGGTGGAGGCTGAGAGTACTACCAATATCCAAGAAGGTGCACACACACCTGTGATATAGTTCCTAATATCTAGCGGGAAAGAGGCTGATTTTACTTTCAATATCGCAGTGGGTGTACACCACAGCCAGCCCCGGGGTATCATTCCTAACATCCAAGCAGGAAGAAGATGATATGGCTGACAATATCGAAGGGGGTGGACACCTCTTCTCTGATATGGTTCCTGATATCCAGGGGGTGAGTGGATGATATAACTCCCAATAAAGTAGGAACCGTACAGCCACCCTGGGATTTTGTCCTTAATAACCAGAGGGGAGAGATGACATTACTACCAACATTGCAAGGGGTGTACACCCTCCTGTGATATTGTTTCTCATATCCAGGAAAGGAGAAGATGGTATTAGTACCAATATTGAAGGGATGGACACCCCCCGTGGGATATTGTTCTAAAGTTACATGTTGAAAGAGAATGAGATTCCATCCAATATAACAAGGGGTATACACCCCACCTGTGATATGAGTCGTAAAACCTAGAAGAAGAGAGAATGACATTGCTTCCAAAAACACACGGATTGTACACCCACCCTGTGATATTGTTTCTGTCATCTAAAGGAAGAGATGATGATACTACTCCCACTACCGGAGAAGGTACACACCCGCTGTGATATTGTTCCTCATTACTTGTGGGAGAGAGCATGATATTCCTTCCAGTATGACAGTGGCTTGACACCCAGTCTGTGATACTGCTCCTAATTTCCAGTAGGTAAAGTATGATGTTCCTGCCAAGAGAGTAGTGGGTGTACAGCCACCCTGTGATATTTCTCTGAATATTCAGGGAAACACAGGACGACATTATCCCAAATCTCCCAAAAAGTGTACACCCATTGTGTGATATGGTTCCTAATATCCGGAGGTGCAGAGGATGGTATTCATTCTCCTATCGCAGGCTGTGTACACACAACCTGTGAAATTGTTCCTAATATCCTGAGCAAAAGAGACTGCTAATAATGGACACACATTGCAGGAGGGAGTAATTGGCTATTACGATCCACATCTCAGGGGGTGATGCACTCCCCGCGATATGGGGAGTAATAGCAACCCCTCTCCCCTCTGGCTATTATGATCCACATTGCAGGGCAGTTCAGGACACCAGCTCTGCCCCAACTTTGACTCAGACAGTGGGTGTCATGGGACCACCTCAGGGTGGGTGGCAGCTCAGCTGTAAGGTATCCTTGCTGCCAAAGACCAACTGTTCCTGCTACTTTGAATCTGGCCACAGGGTCTCTGTTGGTGAGACAGATGACCATGAGGCAGATACCCTGAAATCTAGCGACAGAGCTCAAAGTCCCATGAGAGGCACCATAGCACGCAGACTTTGCAGACATACTAGCGAAGGCCGCAGCAGGCCCTGAGTGAGGAACAAGCTGACCAAGATCCTGGGGTTCTGCCACACAGCCCTTATACCAGGGACTGGAAACTGTTTCCCTAAAGAGCCAGGAGTCAGTATTTTCAGCTTTGCCAACTGATCTTTGCCTCAAGCATGCAACTCTGCCATGACTGCACGACAGCAGCCTTCTGCAGGTGGCCTGTGAAGAGATGGGCATGACCACACCCCCATCAAACTTTACTTATGGACATGGAAATTTCTCAGTGTCATGAAGTGTTATTTTTTTATTTGTTCAACCATTTGGAAATGTAAAATCCATTCTTGATTCACGGGCGACTAGAGCAGGCGGGGACAGGCCGCCCCTTGCCGACCTCTGGAATGAGTTTAGAGAAGTAAATGACAGGTCGGGCCAGCGCAGCCTCCTCACAGCGGATTCGCTGCAGGAGGGTCCTTCGTAGCAACCACTTCCCATCCTTCATCTTGGCTTCAAGTGCAGCTCAGGTGGAGAAAGAGAGAACAGAACTGGCCTCAGCAACAAGAAGGAAGGAGATGCAGGGTCAAGCAGCCATGTGGATCCATCACACTTAACATTCACACCAAGCGGAGCACAGGCAGGACCAGCCCGGGGGGGCCGAAGTGGAGGCTCTCTGGGGTGGGGGACCTCTGGGTGGGCAAGATTCTCTACCTAAAACTCAAATAGAAGATCTACACAGCAGTAGTTACAGAAAACACACACTAAGAAAAAGGCCAAAATAAAAATAGGACACCACGTTTGGCCAAACGGGTCTCACAAGCCAGTAGGTAAGAAAGCCCAGGAGGGCCCACCAGAGGAACTGGGGGTTGGTTCCTGCCTGCTGGGGCCTGGGACACCCCATTCCCAAAAAGGAGGACCCAAGCTTTGGGGAGGAAGCTGTCAGAGTCACCCAGTGAGCTGTTCAGAGCTAGAGCCACATAGCAGGTGAGGAGCCCTGGTCATGCCCCCTTGTGCGCTGAGAAGCTGGGGTGAGGGCACACCCCCAGGGGCCGATGCAAACAGTGGACCGCGGGCCCTCCTCCTGCCCAGAGGATGCTCAGCTCCCAAGGGACCACCAAGGCCTGGAACCCAGGGACACACCACCTGACCATCATGCCCAGGCCTCCTGGACCAGGCAATGTCCAGTACAGGCAGGCAGTCTGGACTTGGGGCCAGGACAGTGGTGGATGGTCCTGCTAGGCAGGCCTCCTTCTCCCTACCAGCTGGGCTGATTGCACTGTAGTTTTGGTTCTGGCAACATATTGTTGCCCACTTTGGCCACACCAGTCCCCGGCTCCCTGGCAAGGCCCAGTGCTGTCCAATCTACCTACACAGGCCCCACACACCCAGTGCCCACCAGGCTCTGTCAGCCAGGAGGACCTATGCTCGTCCCCTGAAGTTTCTGTGGGAGCCTGCATCCCACAGGGACCCACAGCTCAGGGCCAACCTCCATGGGGGCCTCTTGGTTGTGGTGACAGGGGTGAGGGGTAGTTGACCTCCAGCCCTCCCATCCTGGCCACTGTATTTTGTGGGAATCATTCAGTCCTGGGAGCTTCCTGGGGACCCCAGAAGGAAGAGAACAGGGTGGTCATGGCAGCCTCAGCCCCAGGCTCTGGGCCAGAAGTTGATAATGACCAATTGAGAGCAACCACTGAATTCAAGCCTCTTACAGATACACGAGAAGTTGGCGAAGAACTGAATGTCGACCATTCTACGGTCATCCAGCATTTGAAGCCAATTGGAAAGCTGAAAAATCTTGATAAGTGGGTGCCTCATCAGCTGAGCAAATATTTTAAAAATCATCCTTTTGAAGTGTCATCTTCTCTTGTTCTATGAAACAACATTGAACCATTTCTTGATCAGATTGTGACATGCCACAAAAAGTGGATTTCATACAACAGCCAGCTCACTGGTTGGACTGAGAAGAAGCTCCAAACCACTTCCCAAAGTCAAACTTGTACCAAAAAAAGGTCATGGTCACCGTTTGGTGGTCAGCTGCCGGTCTTCTGATCCACTACACTTTTTGAATCCTGGTGAAATCATTACATCTGAGGAGTATGCCAAGTTAATCGATGAGATGCATGGAAAACTGCAGCACCTGGAGCTGGCACTGGTCAACATGAAGGGCCCAATTCTCCACAACGCATGACCACATGTCATACAACCAGGGCTTCAAAAGTTGAATAAACTGGGCTATGAAGTTTTGTCTCATCTGCCATATTCATCTGACCTCTTGCCAAACAACTACCACTTCTTTAAGCATCTTGACAACTTTTTGCAGGTAAAACACTTACACAACCAGCAGGATGAAGAAAATGCTTTCCAAGAGTTCATCGAACCCTGAAAGCAGGGAATAAACAAGTTTATTTCTCATTGGCAAAAATGTGTTCAATGTAATGGTTTCTCTCTTTTTTTCTTTTTTTTTTTAAGACCGAGTCTCACTCTGTCGCCCAGGCCAGAGTGCAAAGGTGCAATCTCGGCTCACTGCAACCTCTGCCTCCTGGGCTCAAGAGATTCTCCTGCCTCAGCCTCTTGAGTAGCTGGGATTACAGGCACATGCTACCACACCCGGCTACTTTTTGTATTTTTAGTAGAGACGGGATTTCACCATGTTGGTCAGGCTGGTCTCAAACTCCTGACCTCGTGATCTGCCCGCCTCAGCCTCCCAAAGTGCTGGGATTACAGGCGTGAGCCACTGTGTCCAGTCCATTGAAATGGGTTCTATTTTGATTAATAAAGATGTGTTGCAGCCTAATTATAAAAATTTAAAATTCACGGTCCAAAACCACAATTACTTTGGCACCAACCTAATAATAGAAGAATTAAAAGAGGCCTTTATATTAGAGAGCCCATGGATGATAAAGTAATAAAGAATATTACAATCTCCATAACCCACAAACTTGGTAACTTAGACCAACTGGATGAATTAAAAGACACAATCTATTAATACTAAAATATAGGAGAAATAGGTCATCTAAATATATTGATATCTATTTTAAAAATGGAATCAATGCCTAATAACCTTACAGAAAACCTATATATTCCAAAAATCTGACATTCTGACATGTTATTCTAACTGGTGGGCTTCAGGGATTTCCATTTTGATAACAACACAGGTGAGTCACACACACTTACTTTTAGTGCTCATTGGTCAGGAAACCTATGTCCACTATAGGATACTGCAGAGCGAAGCATTTTGGAGAATTTAGGCAAGATAATATTATTTTCCGATTTAAGGGAAGACAACCAGTTTTATGTACAGTAATTCCTCATAATATCACAGGGGATACCATATTTAAACTTTGGGGTATCCCCAGGTATAATTCTTATTTGAGCCACATGTGAATTTCAGACCCAGAGGCTGCCCAACTTTGCTGGCTTGCAACAGATGTGGAAGTTAATTCACAACCTACTTTGTGGAGGCATAAAATTCAATGAGCACTCATTTAGCATTTTATTTGAAATATTATTTTTGTAAAGTTTGCATTTCCAATTAGGTGAAATTTTAAACCTGTTTCAGTTCTTATCCACTTTCCCCCACCCCCCCGAGACGGAGTCTTGCCCTGTCACCCAGGCTGGAGTGCAGTGACATGGTCTTGACTCACTTCAACCTCCACTTCCCAGGTTCAAGCAATTCTCCCACCTCAGCCTCCCAAGTAGCTGGGATTACAGGTGCCCACCACCACGCCCGGCTAATTTTTGTATTTTTAGTAGAGATGTGGCTTCCCCACATTGGTCAGGCTGGTCTTGAACTCCTGATCTTGCGATCTGCCCACCTGAGCCTCCCAGAGTATTCAGATTACAGGCCTGAGCCACCGTGCCTGGCCTCTCCATTCTTTTTAGGCAGAGGGGAGCAAGGATTGCTTTAAGTTAGGAGGGACTCCCATGTACCCAACACATTTGTGTAAATTTCTTCCTTCAGAGTTCTTCGAATCAGCATCACCATTGTTAAAGGCCTCCCACATGGTAATAATTGTGCTACAGGGTTTTATGAACATGAAGTTTATGTTTGGCTGAATTAACCTTCTTGCTGTGGCACAAGGGTGGCATAGGTGTTTTTACCAATTATGAAGCGGGTTCACTGTGCAATGGCTACCAACTTTTCTGAGTACAATGAGACCAAACACATTCATACATAAATTCCACGAAGTGAATTTATTACTTACAAATAGCAAACAAAAGACAACAGAAGTCTAGGATTCTATATGAACCACTACCCCAAGATCAGGAAGGCTACCCAGAGCAGATGGATGGAGTTTTGACTGTAAGTGCTTCACTTGCAGTACAACAGAGTGACCCCAGAAAGTAGCCTACCTTGGGTTTTCTCTCACGATGTGGTTTGCTGGACACAAGCGTTAAAGGCCATTCTGTTTCGAGCAGGGACTATAACAGAGCCTGGGCTGTTCTGACCAATGTCACCTGATTATCAGCATATTGCCTTCCCAGCATATCATACAGTTATCTTGAGAACTACCAGTAAGAAAGGAAGGAAAATGGCCCTACACCCTTAAAACTGAAGGATCAGGATATTTGTTGTGACAGAGGCGCAGACAGTAGCAACAGAGTGTTCTTGTGAGCCATCTACTAGTTCTCTTGACCGGAGCATGGCACCTAACTGTCTTTCTCTTTCCTTTCAATGGAAACTGTTTCAGAATATTTTGAATATTTTGAGTTTCTATATCTACAGAGTGGAGGCACATGATCGCTGGCAGTGTAGACTCTCTGCATGGTTACAGGAAAGAGTTCAGGAGCCCATCAATCCATATTGGAGGAGACCACCTAATCCTCCAGAGACTGTCACTCCATCTTCCTGGGGTTAGCTCCACATGCAGTAAGGCCATTATGTCTAAGGCCAGCAAGACTTGCAGTCCGAAGATTCAACTTTTGGCATGCTGATAAGCAGCAGTGATAAGAAAAGCCCACACACTTGCTAGGAATTTTTCAATGAAAGCAGCTGAGACTCTTCTTCATATGCTTCGATAGGGGCTAATATCAAACTCTTTCTTCCCATTTTCTTTACTCATCAGTGACTGAACCATGAGGCACCTTAGATATACACCTCATCAGGAGGGTGTAGGGGACAGCGGTAAGGGGAGCAGCAGCACAAGAAACAAACAAGGCCACTACTTCTCCCTACATAATAACTATTGTCTTGGAGTGTACAATAATTAATAATGTCCACATGGCTGCCCTCAGCATACAGAGATGGTGACCAGAGTAGATGCAGGGACTACAGAGATACAGCCTGATCCTTGCTAATTAGGACTTAAGTGTCAGCTTATGTGCTGCGCTTTTGTGCATTAGTAAGCTAGGGCCTCAAAACTGCCTGCTGAGCACAGGCCAAATGTCATGCTGGGGTGTAATTAAACATTCATGTCTAGGAGATGAGAGCATTTTAGTGTGGGAGAAGATGACAACACCTGAAGACCACAAAATGCTGTGCGGACCAAAGGGAAGGCCCATCGTCAGCTCACGGTCTGACTCAGGTGACTGCTGATGTGTTACGGAACTGTCAGCCGACAGCAGGTAGGTCAAGTTGAGCAGGTGTCCTGCATAAGGGCTGGTCCATTTCGTTTGTGTTGCCAATTGTTTCAATAGCGTCTCATGCACCCCACTGGTGAGGAAGGAATGAGCACCCTACGTTTACTGGCACCGTTAAACACATAACATCTATTACTGAACAGATAAGCCAGACATCAGTTATTAATTACATTTAGGAGGATGGTGTAAGCTCCCACAGGCCCAAACAGGGATTAACTTAGGAACAGAGAGTGGTATAGCATGAAAAAAGTGAGGATGTTCCTTTTTTTTTTTTTTTTTTTTTTGAGACAGAATCTCTCTCTGTCACCCTTGCTGGAGCGCAGTGGTGTGATCTCAGCTCACTGCAAGCTCCGTCTCCCGGGTTTACGCCATTCTCCTGCCTCAACCTCTCTAGAAGCTGGGACTACAGGCACACACCACCACACATGGCTAATTTTTTGTATTTTTAGTAGAGACGGGGTTTCACTGTGTTAGCCAGGATGGTCTTGATCTCCTGATCTCATGATTCACTGGCCTCGGCCTCCCTAAGTGCTGGGATTACAGGTGTGATCCATTGCACTCGGCCGAGGATGTTCCTTTGTTCATACAGGAGTATGTGATTGGTTTGTCTATTGGCTGGTAGAGAACTGAATCATGTCACACTGACTGGTAAGACTGTAATACTCTAAAATACAATATATAAACTATCATATCATAATGGTGCAATACTATCTACTACAATAAGAAAGGCATCGATGAAAAGCCCAACGCTATCATATGTGACTGAGAGATTGAATGCTTCCTCCCTCAGATTGGTTACAACATATTGTCCCATCACAGTCCTCTCTCCTTCATTCAAAGTGAATGATCCAAATAATAGACAGAAATAATAAAGAATAAAGGGCAACAAATGCAAAGAACTCACGAGATGATACTCTATGGTAAAATTTCTTTACTTAGGAATTAATACCAACTCATTATTAGCAAAAAATAAACATCTTTACATCAAGAGTAGTTTTTCCTTTAATAAAGAAAGGTGGAATGTGTATAATGAACAAGGGATAATCGAAATTTGCCAAATGAGGCTAGTAAGACAATGCCAAAAATTCACAATCATTATTCACTTGTCCATTAATCACAGGACAACACACACAAATGAAACTTACCTGACCGGGTGCAGTGGCTCATGTCTGTAATCCCAGCACGTTGGGAGGCCAAAGTGGGCAAATCATGAGGCCAGGAGTTCAAGACCAGCCTAGCCAACATGGTGAAACCCTGTCTCTACTAAAAATACAAAGAATTAGCTGGACGTAGTGGCGGGAACCTGTAGTCCCAGCTACTCGGGAGGCTGAGGCAGGAGAATCACTTAAACCCAGGAGGCGGAGGTTGCAGTGAGCCGAGATTCACCACTGCACTCCAGCCTGGGCCCAACAGAGTGAGACTCCATCTCCAAAAAAGATAATAATGAAATTAAAAAATTAAACTTACCTTCATATTAGAAAACATTAAAATTCAACCGTGAATCCAGCACATTATCAAATGAATAGACAAAAATTCTACCAACAAACTTAATATCATTATCTATGAAACTCAAGTACTACTGCTTAAAGAGCATTTACAGAACTCTCACCTCAAGCTTTCCCTGCAAAACAAGATGAAATGCCTACTCAAGACTCTTTAAGAATGAGGCACTGATAAAAACAATATACTTGTAACTTGTGTAACATTTCATACATTTTTTCAAACACTGCACCATAATTAATTTACATCAGGCTTTCCAAATTAGAAAAGCTTCACTTATAGAACTTCTTTCCCATGGGAGTTTTCACATGACTTTTCAAGTAAATGTGAAAACTGAAAATATTGTTGCAGTTTCTAAACTATTAGAGTTTTAATCCTGTGTACATTCTTGTATTTACAAGGTCCAGCCAGCTACAGTGTGCATTTTCATATGTCCTTGAGTGGGCATGAGAGAAATGAAACATTCCCACATTCTGGACATTCATAGGGTTTTTCTCAGGAATGAGCTGATGTCTTCAAATGGAACTAAAACAACTGAAGGCCTTACCACAAATTTAGATTCAAAAGGCTTTTCTCTACTCTGAGTCCTCCCAAATCTTCAAAAACAGGAAAATCTGAAGGCTTGACCACATTTCCTACATTCTTAAGGTTTCTGTGCAATGTGAGCCTTTTCATGTTTATGAGGGAATGGGAAAGAGTATATGTTTTACCACATTTTTTACATTCAAGGGTCTTTATTTATTTATTTAGTTAGTTAGTTATTTTCTCTAATTTTGAGATGGAGTCTCACTCTGCCACCAGGCTGCAGCACAGTGGCACAATCTCGGCTCCCTGCAACCTCCCCCTCCTGGGTTCAAGCTATTCTCCTGTCTCAGCCTCCTGAGTAGCTGGGATTACAACCATATGCTACCACACCCAGCTAATTTTTGTATTTTTAGTAGAGACGGGGTTTCACCATGTTGGCCAGGATGGTCTCGATCTCCTGACCTCGTGATCTGCATGCACAGGGCTTTCCCCCAACACCCCATGGCTTTTTATGTCCTTGAAAAAGAACTAAGACAACTGAAATGTGCCACCATGCCCAGTTAATTATTATTATTATTTTTTTTTTTTTTTGAGATGGAGTCTTGCTCTGTCACCCAGGCTGGCATGCAGTGGTGCGATCTCGGCTCACTGCAAGCTCCGCCTCCCAGGTTCACACCCTTCTCCTGTCTCAACCTCCTGAGTAGCTGGCTTGAGCCAGCATGCCCGACATTATTTTATTTTTTCTAGAGACAGGGTTTCACCATGTTGCCCAGGTTGTTTCACATTGTTTTAATCCGGGCTGGTTATGAACTCCTGGGCTCAAGCAATACACACACCTTGGCCTCCCAAAGTGCTGGGATTATAGGCTGAGTCACTACACCCAGCCTCTATATCATGACTTCTTTCATAGCGAGTAAGATGGCTGGAACGAATGTAGGCTTTACCGCATCTCTTACATTCATAGGGTTTTTCTCCAGTATGAATTCTTTCGTGGAGGTGAAGGGAACTGAGACGACTGAAGGCTTGGTCACATTGTTTACATTCATAGGCTTTCTCTCCAGTATGAGTACTTCTATGGTTACAAAGGGAACTCAAATGACTAAAGGCTTTGCCACATTGTTTACCTTCAAAGGGTCTCTCTCCAGTATGAATGCTTCCATGGTAACGAAAGGAAGTGGAACAGCTGAAGGCTTTATCACATTTGGTAGATGTATAGGGTCTTTCTCCAGCGTGAGTCCTTTCACGCATCTTAAAATAACAAGAAAATCTGAATGCTTTCCCACATTCCTTACATTCCTAGGGTTTCTCTCCAGTGTCAGTTCGTTCATGTATTACACAACAACCGGAAACAGTGAACGCTTTACCACACTGTTTACATTTATAGGGTTTTTCTCCTGTGTGAGTTCTCTGATGTCTTTCAAATGAATTGAGAAAATAAAACACTTTCCCATATATCGTACATTTATAACTGGATTTCCACTGTGCATTATCATGTGTCTTCTAACACCTGGAACAGAAACGAAGAATTTCCCACATTGTTCACATTTATATTGCTTCTCTCCATATAGTTTGTATCCTGAGTGAGCCAGGATATGCCTATTAAGGAGGGAATGATGTACAAAGACTTTTCCACAAACACTGCATTCACATTTTTTTTAATCCAGTAGAAATGTTCTCATTCAGATCAAGATTTGGAACTTGGCTGACAAGTTGTCCATACTGTCTACCTTCTTTGCTTTCACACAGTCTCTGTATCACATGATTTCTGTAAAAAATATGAAAAGCACATTATTATTGGTTGGTTTAATAACTTTCTACTTATTAATAGGTCTTGGGCTTACACTGCTCCCAATATCAAGGAAAATGCATTGTTATTATTATATTTTTTTGCCATGATTGAATTATTTGAAAGTAAATGGGTTACTATTGAAAACACAGCTACCACCTGCATGGCTATGACCAAATTAGTAACATTCATATACACATTTTTGTAGTGCTACTTTCAAGTAAACTGTTTTCCAAACACTGACTGCTACACTGAAGTATATTACATTTTGGGTGAAATTTTTCTAAAAAAAAATAAATTTCAAGTGACTCTTATTTGTTTTGGTTGCTTGTTTCTAAGTTCATGACAAGCTAAGATTCCTTCAGAGGACTTTATTTCCTCTTCTCAGTGCAAATTATTTTATCTCTTTCCCAGGTTTTTCAAAGTGATCTTCAATATTCTGGTCTTTCCATTTGTTTCCTAAAATGCAGACCCACAAAATTATCATGAATTATTACAAACTACAGAAACATTACTAGATTTCATGTTCATTGTACACAGTGCCCATGCCTGATTTCTTCACCAAATCATTCCCTTGCCACATTCCAAATCACAAATAGCACTGATGATAGGGAAATACTTCTGTAATTAAGTGAAATGTGTTGTCATTCTTACCTACAGAAGCCAGGTTCCTGCAGGTTTCCTGCATCACTTCTCTGTAGAGGTTCTTTGAGAAGAATCTATCAAAATCCATTCCTCCTGGGTAAAGTTCAGAGCCACATCCTCAAAAGCCATGGAGTCCTAGAACATTCCACACTTGTGGATAGAAGGACGGGTGAGACTGACAGCACTGGGAATCTATACTCAATCCAAAAGCTGTTTACATAATTCTAAAATTTCCAAGCATTTATTCTGTGACTTGATTGTCACAACTCTTACTCTGTTCACACATACTCCCTCCCACACAGCAGTACTATTGCTAGAATTGAACTATTCAAAAAGGCAACAGCAAAGTAGAAACACCCATCTCATTAGAGAATCCAGGGAGTAAGATGTGCTGCTGGGAGTTACCTTTTAACTTCACTTTGTACATTTCTAGTATCTGTCATAATAAAGTCCTACCTGATGTGCATAAGGGAGTTAATATTATCAGTCCTGAGACTACTTATTCTTAAAAATGCCTGCTCACAAAATTCCATCTTTGTTTGTATTGGTAACTTACATTTTGAAAGGGATTCCACCAACCCAAGTAATAAGAATGACTCACTGCATTTAAATGGCTTATGTAATATATTTACCAAAACTTTTTCTGCCGAAGGTCTATTATTTTCACTACAGTGGTGCTTAGGAAACCAGACACCAAAACACAGTCTGAACACTAAGTGTTCAATGAGTTTCCCTGGTAGACAATATTTTATACGTGCTGTCACTTATTAACTGGGGAGTTGAGCCCATTCCATGTGATTATACCAAGAGAGAGTAGGGTTATTAAATTTAATTGAGTAGTAAATAAAACCAATAATTGATATTTAACAATACTAATACAATAATTTTTAAAATTTCTATTGCACAATGTCAAGGCATTTTAAAATGACATTAATGTCACCACTTCCAGATGCTATTCCTATGAAATCACATAAATTCCCAAATCAGGTTGTTTTTAGGCAGGAAAAATTACTTTTTCATGCGTAGTAAAAATGACAAATGACTAATGTTTTTTCGTCATCTAAAAAAAGAGTGATGGCTTGTCTAACATACTTCTAAGATTTTCAAACGAAAATACTAAGGACAGCTCAGTATTAGCAGAGAGATGAGCAAGCAGACCAACGGGAAGAAAAGTCTTAATGACCCAGCATTTATGTGGAAAGTTGACGAATGATAGAGTAGGCACCGTAGAATAGAAAAAGAAATCACATGCACTTTAAAATATGAGGCAAACCAGGCTGGCGTCTACTTGGGAAAATACATTGCATTCTTCTCTATTCCATGAACCATAATCAACGTATTATATATTCAAATACGAAAGATAAAACCAGAACACTTTCAGAAGTCACAGGAAGATTTTTTTTTTTTTTACGAAGGATTAGACAGAATTTCTTTTATGTAAGAAAACAGTAATAAAGGAACAGACAAACTCAAACATGTTAAAATTTAGGGAATTAAAAGAAAATAGAGTGGGCCGGGTGTGCTGGCCCACGCCTGTAATCCCAGCACCTTGGAGGCTGAGGCGGGCAATCACCTGATGTCAGGAGGTTGAGACCAGCCTGGCCAACATGGCAAAACCCCGCCTTTTTGCTGTTTGTTTGTTTGTTTGTTTTTTGAGATGGAGTCTTGCATTGTCGCTTGGGCTGGGATGCAGTGGCAAGATGTTGGCTCACTGCAAACTTCACCTCCCGGGTTCAAGCAATTCTCTTGCCTCAGCCTCCCGAGTAGCTAGGATTACAAGTGCCTGCCACCAGACTCAGCTAATTTTTTTGTATTTGTGGTAGAGACAGTTTTTCACCATGTTGGCCAGGCTGCTCTGGAACTCCTGACCTCGTGATCCGCCCACATTGGCCTCCCAAAGTGCTGGGATTACAGGCATAAGCCACCGCGCCAGGCCTAAAACCCTATGTTTACTAAAAATACAAAAACTAGATATGTGTGATGGTGGGTGCCTATAATCCCACTCGGGAGGCTGACACGGAAGAATCACTTGAACCCGGGAGGCAGAGGTTGCAGTAAGTAGAGATGGTGCCACTGCACTCCAGCCGGGCTACAAAGCAAGACAGTATCTCCAAAAAAACCATAAAACAACACCAAAAAACCCCTCAGATATCCAGATAAGAGGATACAGATGTGTCCACTGTCATAAATTCTTCACCATGCTACAAGAGGGAAACTGACATTTTGGTGAATCTTTGTAAATCATCAATTTATCTATCACACTTTTATTTCACTAGTAGCATTGACAAAGCTGAGTGTTACAATTCCATTTGACATTACCCTTGAAAAGAACAGACCTTTAAAACTTACTACACTCACTCTGGGGAAGAAAGAAATATGAACTTTCAGCAAATAAAATATGTCATTTTACCTTGCTACTTTAGAAATAGTACCTTTATCTTTCAAGCTGTACTGACAACATGTATCTTACAGTCAATGAAAAACTGAAACTCAAATAAGCGGACAAGCCTTATCAAGGTAACAAACTCAGGGAGAGGCAGTGCTGACTCCAACACAGACCTTTCTAAGTGTCACGGCAGGCCCTTCTATCCCTCGGGACACCCATCCTGTTCAGTAAAGTCCTCAGTGACCACCTAGGAGGCACTGGCACTGCTCTTTGTCCTCCTGTGTGCCTTCAGTGCATTTTCATATTCAGGTTCTTGCATATCCTCTCTGGGGTGGGTTTTCCTTGTCCTTTGGGACAGTTTTTCTCTCTTCACAAGTCTGAGACAATCTAGAGAGCAGAAATCGTTTCTGCCTTTTCCTCTCAATATCAGCATCCCATTTGCAGACCGTCAATGTGTGTCCGAGGAATAAAAGCTCCGGCTGGAGGAACAGTTTTTTTTTTTTGTTTGTTTGTTTTTGTTTTTTTTTTTTTTTTTTTTTGAGACGGAGTCTCGCTCTGTCGCCCAGGCTGGAGCGCAGTGGCCGGATCTCAGCTCACTGCAAGCTCCGCCTCCCGGGTTTACGCCATTCTCCTGCCTCAGCCTCCCGAGTAGCTGGGACTACAGGCGCCCGCCACCTCGCCCGGCTAGGTTTTTTTTTTGTATATTTTTAGTAGAGACGGGGTTTCACCGGGTTAGCCAGGATGGTTTCGATCTCCTGACTTCGTGATCCGCCCGTCTCAGCCTCCCAAAGTGCTGGGATTACAGGCTTGAGCCACCGTGCCCGGCCTGGAGGAACAGTTTTAATGACATATCTTTAAAGACATTACGTTGTATTGTCCATTCATTTTAATGTCCTAAAATTTTAATAACTCTAAGGGGTCACCATTTTAGATGAAACTATACCAGGAGATTCCTCTAAGGCCAGGAGCATCCAACTGCTCCCCTGAGAGACTCTACTCCCTACCTCAGGCTGTCGTTGGCGATGAGATGACCCCGGGGCTGATACTCACTAGACCCTCCAATAGACATGGCCACTGTGGTATCCTGGGTCATCCCCAGACAGTTCTAAAATGCCAGGACTAGGAAAAGACAGGAGGGTGGCTGAGGACACAGCACCCTGTAAAGTTTTCACGTGGTGACCTCAACCTAAAGACATTTTGGTAATATGTACACTTAGGAAAGATGAAAAGAAGAGAGGCACAATGATTTTTTTTTTTTACAGTAGAGTGTCAGATGATTTCTTCTCCACTTTCCTCTCATGTAAAATGTTTGGAAACAGAAAAATATTTTGGCCAAGGTGGCTCACGCATGTATTCCCAGCACTTTAGGAGGCCGAGGTGGGCGATCAGTTAAGGTCAGGAGTTCAAAACCAACCTAACCAACATGGCAAAACCCTGTCTCTACTAAAAAAAAAAAAAAAAATAGCTGGACGTGGTGGTGGACGCTTATAAGCCCAGCTACTTGGGAGGCTGAGGCAGGAGAATTGCCTGAACCCAGGAGTCAGAGGTTGCAGTGAGCTGAGACTGCACCATTGCACTCCAGCCTGGCGACAGGGCGAGACTCTGTCTCAACAACAACAAATTAATATATATATAATATAAAATACACATTTAAAATTACTACCTGTAGATAGTATTTGAAGTCATTGGACTGACTGAAGGTAGAAACAAGAGAAGGCAAGGAAAGTTTTTATATTTATATTTATATATAATTATATAAAATTAATATACATAATTATAATATATAAATGTATCATATAGGCTGTGCACCGTGGCTTACACCTGTAATCCCAGCAATTTGGGAGGCCAAGGTGGGCAGATCACCTGAGGTCAGGAGTTCGAGACTAGCCTGACCAACATGGAGAAATCCCATCTCTACTAAAGATACAAAAATTAGCCAGGCGTGGTGGTGCATGTCTGTAATCCCAGCTACTCAGGAGACTGAAGCAGGAAAATCACTTGAACCCAGGAGGTGGAGGTTGCGGTGAGCCCAGATTGTGTCATTGCACTCCAGCCTGGGTGACAAGGGTTAAACTCCATCACAAAATAAATAAATAAATAAATAAAACAAGAAATATATATTTATATCTAAATATATAATTATTATACTTAAATGTGTATATACATACATTTATTATAAATTTATTAACATATGAAATATATTTATTTCTGAGACAGGGTCTGGCTCTGTTACCCAGGCTGGAGTGCAGTGGCACTATCATAGCTCATTGGGGCCTTGAACAGGTGGCTCAAGCGATCCTCCCATCTCAGCCTCCTGAGTGGCTAGGATTGCATGCACACACCACCATGCATAGCTAATTTTAAAATTTTTTGTAGAGACAGGGTCTTCCTTTTTTGCCTAAGCTGGTATTGAACTCCTAGGCTCAAGTGATCTTCCTGCCTCAGGCTTCCAATGTGTTAGACGTGGGCCACTGCATCTGGTCTAATGCATTTTTTAATTTGCGAGTTTATATTATTTAATATTTTGAAGTACTGAATGTGTTGAACAACCAAGTTGCAGAATTCCCGAACAATGGACGGTCAGCTGTCATGTCCTGGTTCAAATCCTCCCAGCACACCAAGGCTAGAAACCTTTCAGCCAACTTCCACTTATATCTCCCGGGGCAGGACAATGTCACTTGGCCAATCTCCACTAAGAGGGACTCTGGAAAGGCAAGAAACTATTCTGTTCTCTATAATGGAACGTGACCAGGGAGGAGGCAGTTGGGAGGGCCAGCTGGGCCCTCCAACCAGCAGCATCCACCATCGACCAACTGCCCTAGAGCTACACCGTGCTGGGCATTTAGGGCACTGTTATGAGCAAGAGTTCCCATTTTTCTTCTCATGGGACCTTCATGCTAGTGGCAAGAGACTTTTTTTTTCTTTTATTTTTTGAGACAGAGTTTTGTTCTTGTCACTCAGGCTGGAGTGCAATGGTGTCATCTCGGCTCACTGCAACCTCTGCCTCCTGGATTCAAGCAATTCTCCTGCCTCAGCCTTCTGAGTAGCTGGGATTACAGGACTGCACCACCACATCTAGCTAATTTTTGTATTTTTAGTAGAGATGGGGTTTCACCATGTTGGCCAGGCTGGTCTGGAACTCCTGAGCCACTGCACCCAGTCAAGAGGGAGATTTTAAATCAATAAGTAGAATTGTGATGAATGTCGGAAAGAAGAATGTGTGTGATGGGGAGGGGACCTAAGTTATTGTCTCATATTTTAACACTTTCATAGGCAATAACTAAAAACTTAGAAGCTTAAAGTAACAAACACCTTTAAGCCAATTTTGGCAAGCTAGGAGTTGAGCACATTTTAGCAGGTCCTGTGCTTGGGATCTCATGCTAAGCAGCTGGGCTGCATCCTCATCTGAGGCTCCACCAGGGCAGAATACATTTCCAGGTCCGCCGAGGTTATTGGCAGAATTCATTTGCTTGGACCCGCTTGGCAAGGGCCCAGCTTTTTGCTTCCTTGCCTACGGGGCTCCTACAAAGGTCCTTTCTCAGCAGAGCATCTCCCTCCTGGAGCGCCTGCAGGCGGAACCTTTCTCTCTAGTGTGCGAAGGTGATGCACTGTGACAGTGACATCCCATTGCTTTTGCCAGGCTCTATGGGTTAGAAGCCAGTCACCGGTTTTGCTCGTACCCAAGGTCAGGAAGACTATGCAAGGGCATAGGTCATTGGGGGGTCAGTCACTTTAGGGTGTGGCTGCCACCACTGAACTCGGTGAGACTTTAAGGGCTGGTAGGAGCTGGCCAGGTACAGGGGTGAGGGTGTGTCAGGCAGGGGTGAGGGCATGGAGGGGGATGCAGAGGCCTGCACCCTGGAATGTCCTTTCACTCCCTGAGGTTTTGTTCTCCTTATCCCTGAGTACATCCCAGAACACGGTGGGGCCCTAGCAGGGGAGAGGTAGGGAAGCCTGTGTTGTTCATCTGGGGACCTTGTTAGGCAAATCAGATTAGGGGCCAGGCTTTCAGTGGTGGGTGTGAGCGTGGGAGTGATGAGTGTGCAGGTGTGTGTGGGAAGAGCGATGGGGATGGGGTCAGCCCCAGCCACCATGAAGACCTTAACCGTGCATCCACCCATCCCAGCAGCGTCCCTGAGTGAATGCCTTCAGGGTGCAGGTCCTGTTTTACACATGGAAGTGAATCAGAATGGGACACTCCCTTGCCTTAGAGAGGTCACACTTCTTCTCCTTCTTCTTCTTCTTCTTTTTTTTTTTTTAAATTTGTGACCGATTCTCTGTTGCCCAGGCTGGAGTGCAGTGGTGTGACCTTGGCTCACTGCCACCTCTGCCTCCCAGGTTGAAGCAATTTTCCTGCCTCAGCCTCCTGGGTAGGGTAGCTGGGATGATAGGCACGCATTACCATGCCTGGCTAATTGTTGTATTTTAGTTTCCATATTGGCCAGGCTGGTCCCAGTCTCCTGGCCTCAAGCGATCTGCCCACCACAGTCTCCCAAAGTGCTGTGACTACAGGTGTAAGCCACCACATCGGGCGAGAGGTCACACTTCATGTCAAGTGGGAGGCAGCCACTCAGACAGCACCCCAGCTGGCGCTGGGAGTGAGGGTTGCTCAGCGTCCTAGGAAGGCAGAGGGCTGCATGAGAGGTTCGGGGAGGAAGGACTGGAGGAGGATTTGAGATTTTCACCTGAGCAGCTGGGTGGATGGAGGGGCTGTTTACAGAGAATCACAAGAATGTGGATGAGCAGGTTAGGGCATTAAGAAACCACTCTGTTTTGGCCGCGGACAATTTGAGATGTTTCCCTGTGTCCAGCTGGGGCTTTGGGAAAGGTCAGGGCTGGGCATCTGACTGGGATGGATGTCTCTGGCAGGCAGCAGAGCATGTGGATGGTTTGTGAAGCCCGCAAGGGCATGACATTTCCTGTGGCAGTGCCCACTGCAAATGGAAGGGCATTTGGCCTGAGTCCAGACATATACAAGTTGGGCAGAGAAGGGGGTGGGTCCTCGGAACCCACCGAGGAGCAGCTCTGGAAGTACAGGGAAACCAATGTGTGGGGGCACATGAAACAGGAAGCTCAAATAAGATGAGGAAAGACGTTTTAAAGACGATCAGGGCTGGAGACAGTGGTTCATGCCTGTAATCCCAACACTTTGGGAGGCTGAGATGAGAGGATAGCTTGAGGCCAGAAGGTTGAAACCAGCCTGAGCAACATAGGGAGACCCTATTTCTATAAATAAATAAACACCATTGGTACTTGGCATTTCAGGCGGGGAACAGTAAACACATGAAAGCTATGAGGCAGGAAAGGGAAGTGATTAGTGCTTGCTCCTGGTTCCTTTATCAGACCTTAAAGAGATGCAGAGACATTTCAGATACTCCTTGGCCGAGCTCCTTCAGGGAAGGCCTAAGTTCGCTTCTACTTCCCATCTATTAATTTTTTTTTTTTTTTTTTTTGAGACAGAGTCTCACTCTGTCGCCCAGGCCAGAGCGCATGCAGTTGGCACCATCTCAGCTCACTGCAACCTCCAGCTCCCGGGTTCAAACGATTATCTTGCCTCAGTCTTCCCGGTAGCTGGGACAACGGGTACGCGCCACTACGATCGGCTAAGTTTTTGTGTTTTTAGCAGAGATGGGGTTTCATCTTGTTGGTCAGGCTGGTTTCGAACTCCTGGCCTCAAGTGATC